>NC_064649.1:46832216-48066469 GCF_023864345.2 Schistocerca serialis cubense | reverse complement strand
TGCGATCGGACCACTCTGTACGAAGTAGAAGCTTCTAAGTTGTGCAGTCACCAAGAAAGAGGCACAGAAATTCAAGTTATAGTTATGGAAAATTCAGTTTTTGGCCGCTTTTGTTGCCTTGTAGTTTACCTAGGACCTTAAGAATTTGCATGAACTGAACCCTGGCAGCCACATTACACGAGAAAATGCGAGAAGTGGTAATGTGTAGTGAAAACAGCAAAAAACCTAACGATTTCTACATTTGTTTTCGAAATGACGTAACTGAAAATCTTCACATAGGACGCATTTCTCTCGGAAACGTTTACATTTATCGTCTGGCAACTAATGCCGCGTGACGAGGTTTGCGGTCGCACCACTCTGTACGATGTAGAAGCTTCTAAGTTGTTTTAGTCACCAAGCAAGGAGCACAGAATTTCAGTTTTAGTTTTTGAAAATTAAATTTTTGGCCGGTTTTGCTGCCTTGTAGTTGACCTAGGACCTTAAGATTTTGCATGAACCGAATCCTGGCAGCCACATTACACGAGAATAAGCGAGAAGTGGTAATGCCTAGTAAAAACCGCAGAAATCCTGATGTTTTCTACATTTGTTTCCGAAATGACGTAACTAAATATCTTCACATCGGACGCATTTCTCTCGGAAACGTTTACTTTTATCGTCTGGCAACTAATGCCGCGTGACGAGGTTTGCGGTCGTACCATTCTGTACGAAGTAGAAGCTTCTAAGTTGTTGCAGTCACCAAGAAAGGAGCACAGAAATTCAAGTTTTAGTTTTTGAACAATTTTTGGCCGGTTTTGCTGCCTTGTAGTTGACCTAGGACCTTAAGATTTTGCATGAACCGAACTCTGGCAGCCACATTACACGAGAAAATGCGAGAAGTGGTAATGTGTAGTGAAAACAGCAAAAAACCTAACGATTTCTACATTTGTTTTCGAAATGACGTAAGTGAAAATCTTCACAATGGACGCATTACTGTCGGATACGTTTACATTTATCGTCTGGCAACTAACGCCGCGTGACGAGGTTTGCGGTCGCACCACTCTGTACGATGAAGAAGCTTGTAAGTTGTTGCAGTCACCAAGAAAGGAGCACAGAAATTCAAGTTTTAGTTTTTGAAAATTCAATATTTGGCCGCTATTGCTTCCTTGTTGTTGACCTACGACCTTATAATTTAGCATGATCCGAACCCTGGCAACCACATTACACGAGAAAAAGCGAGAAGTGGTAATGCGTAGAAAAAACCGCAGAAAACCTAACGTTTTACACAATTGTTTTCGAAATGACGTAACTGAGAATCTTCACAATAGACGCATTTCTCACGGAAACGCTTACATTTATCGTCTGGCTACTAATGCCGCGTGATGAGGTTTGCGGTCGCACCACTCTGTACGAAGTAGAAGCTTCTAATTTGTTGCAGTCACCAAGAAAGGAGCACAGAAATTCAAGTTTTAGTTTTTGAAAATTCAATTTTTGGCCGGTTTTGCTGCCTTGTAGTTGACATAGGTCCTTAAGGTTTAGCATGAACCGAACTCTGGCAGCCACATTACACGAGGAAAAGCGAGAAGTGGTAATGTGTAGTAAAAACAGCAAAAAACCTAACGTTTTCTACATTTGTTTTCGAAACGACATAAGTGAAAATCTTCGCAATGGACGCATTACTGTCAGATACGTTTACATTTATCGTCTGGCAACTAATGCTGAGTGACGAGGTCTTCGGTCGCACCACTCTGTACGATGTAGAAGCTTGTAAGTTGTTGCAGTCGCCAAAAAAGGAGCACAGAAATTCAAGTTTTAGTTTTTGAAAATTTAAATTTTGGCCGGTTTTGCTGGCTTGTAGTTGACCTAGGATATTAAGATTTTGCATGAACCGAACCCTGGTAGCCACATGTCACGAGAAAAAGCGAGAAGTGGTAATGCGTAGTAAAAACCGCAGAAAACCTAACGTTTTCTACATTTGTTTTCGAAATGACGTAACTGAGAATCTTCACAATGGACGCATTTCTCACGGAATCGCTTACATTTATCGTCTGGCAACTAATGCCGCGTGATGAGGTTTGCGGTCGCACCACTCTGTACGAAGTAGAAGCTTCTAAGATATTGCAGTCACCAAGAAAGGGGCACAGATATTCAAGTTTAGGTTTTTGAAAATTTCAGTTTTTGGACGCTTTTGCAGCCTTGTAGTTGACCTAGGACCTTAAGATTTTGTATGACCCGAACTCTGGCAGCCACATAACACGAGAAAAAGCGAGAATTGATAATGCGTAGTAAAAGCCGCAGAAAACCTAACGTTTTCTACATTTGTTTTCGAAATGACGTAACTGGAAATCGTCACATTGGACGCATTTCTCTCGGAAACGTTTACATTTATCGTCTGGCAACTAATGCCGCGTGACGAGGTTGGCGGTCTCACCACTCTGTACGAAGTAGAAGCTTCTAAGTTGTTGCAGTCACCAAGAAAGAAGCACAGAAATTCAAGTTTTAGTTTTTGAACAATTTTTGGCCGGTTCTGCTACCTTGTAGTTGACCTAGGATTTTGCATGAAACGAACTCTGGCAGCCACATTACACGGGAAAAAGCGAGAAGTGGTAATGTGTAGTAAAAACAGCAAAAAACCTAACGTTTTCTACATTTGTTTTCGAAACGACACAAGTGAAAATCTTCGCAATGGACGCATTACTGTCAGATACGTTTACATTTATCGTCTGGCAACTAATGCTGAGTGACGAGGTCTTCGGTCGCACCACTCTGTACGATGTAGAAGCTTGTAAGTTGTTGCAGTCACCAAGAAAGGAGCACAGAAATTCAAGTTTTAGTTTTTGAAAATTTAAATTTTGGCCGGTTTTGCTGCCTTGTAGTTGACCTAGGATATTAAGATTTTGCATGAACCGAACCCTGGTAGCCACATGTCACGAGAAAAAGCGAGAAGTGGTAATGCGTAGTAAAAACCGCAGAAAACCTAACGTTTTCTACATTTGTTTTCGAAATGACGTAACTGAAAATCTTCACATAGGACGCATTTCTCTCGGAAACGTTTATATTTATCGTCTGGCAACTAATGCCGCGTGATCAGGTTTGCGATCGCACCACTCTGTACGAAGTAGAAGCTTCTAAGTTGTGCAGTCACCAAGAAAGTGGCACAGAAATTCAAGTTATAGTTTTGGAAAATTAAGTTTTTGGCCCCTTTTGTTGCCTTGTAGTTGACCTAGGACCTTAAGAATTTGCATGAACTGAACCCTGGCAGCCACATAACACGAGAAAAAGCGAGAAGTGGTAATGCGTGGTTAAAAACCGCAGGAAACCTAACATTTTCTACATTTGTTTTCGAAATGACGTAACTGAAAATCGTCACATTGGACGCATTTCTCTCGGATACGTTTACATTTATCGTCTGGCAACTAATGCCGCGTGATGAGGTTTGCGGTCGCACCACTCTGTACGATGTAGAAGCTTCTAAGTTGTTTCAGTCACCAAGCAAGGACCACAGAAATTCAGGTTTAGTTTTTGAAAATTAAATTTTTGGCCGGTTTTGCTGCTTTGCAGTTGACCTAGGACCTTAAGATTTTGCATGAACGGAACCCTGGCAGCCACATTACACGAGAAAAAGCGAGAAGTGGTAATGCCTAGTAAAAACCGCAGAAATCCTGACGTTTTCTACATTTGTTTTCGAAATGACGTAACTGAATATCTTCACATCGGACGCATTTCTCTCGGAAACATTTACATTTATCGTCTGGCAACTAATGCCGCGTGACGAGGTTTGCGGTCGCACCATTCTGTACGATGTAGAAGCTTCTAAGTTGTTGCAGTCACCAAGAAAGGAGCACAGAAATTCAAGTTTTAGTTTTTGAACAATTTTTGGCCGGTTTTGCTGCCTTGTAGTTGACCTAGGACCTTAAGATTTTGCATGAACCGAACTCTGGCAGCCACATTACACGAGAAAATGCGAGAAGTGGTAATGTGTAGTAAAAACAGCAGAAAACCTAACATTTTCTACATTTGTTTTCGAAATGACGTAAGTGAAAATCTTCACAATGGACGCATTACTGTCAGATACGTTTACAATTATCGTCTGGCAACTAATGCCGCGTGACGAGGTTTACGGTCGCAGCACTCTGAACGATGTAGAAGCTTGTAAGTTGTTGCAGTCACCAGGAACGGAGCACAGAAATTCAAGTTTTAGTTTTTGAAAATTCAATATTTGGCCGGTATTGCTTCCTTGTTGTTGACCTACGACCTTAAGATTTAGCATGATCCGAACCCTGGCAACCACATTACACGAGTAAAAGCGAGAAGTGGTAATGCGTAGAAAAAACCGCAGAAAACCTAACGTTTAAAACAATTGTTTTCGAAATGACGTAACTGAGAATCTTCACAATGGACGCATTTCTCACGGAATCGCTTACATTTATCGTCTGGCAACTAATGCCGCGTGATGAGGTTTGCGGTCGCACCACTCTGTACGAAGTAGAAGCTTCTAAGATATTGCAGTCACCAAGAAAGGGGCACAGATATTCAAGTTTAGGTTTTTGAAAATTTCAGTTTTTGGACGCTTTTGCAGCCTTGTAGTTGACCTAGGACCTTAAGATTTTGTATGACCCGAACTCTGGCAGCCACATAACACGAGAAAAAGCGAGAATTGGTAATGCGTAGTAAAAGCCGCAGAAAACCTAACGTTTTCTACATTTGTTTTCGAAATGACGTAACTGGAAATCGTCACATTGGACGCATTTCTCTCGGAAACGTTTACATTTATCGTCTGGCAACTAATGCCGCGTGACGAGGTTGGCGGTCTCACCACTCTGTACGAAGTAGAAGCTTCTAAGTTGTTGCAGTCACCAAGAAAGGAGCACAGAAATTCAAGTTTTAGTTTTTGAAAATTATATTTTTGGCCGATTTTGCTGCCTTGTAGTTGACCTAGGACTTTAACATTTTGCATGAACCGAATCATGGCAGCCACATTACACGAGAAAAAGGGAGAAGTGGTAATGCGTAGCAAAAACCGCAGAATTCCTAGCGTTTTCTACATTTATTTTTTTAATGACGTAACTGAAAATCGTCATATTGGACGCATTTCTATCGGAAACGTTTACATTTATCGTCTGGCAACTAATGCCGCGAGATGAGGTTTGCGGTCGCACCACTCTGTACGAAGTAGAAGCTTCTAACTTGTTGCAGTCACTAAGAAAGGGGCTCAGAAATTCACAGTTTAGTTTTTGAAAATTCAGTTTTTGGCTGGTTTTGCTGCGTTGTAGTTGACCTAAGACCTTAAAATTTGACATGAACCGAACACTGGCAGCCACATTACACGAGAAAAAGCGAGAAATGGTAATGCGTAGTAAAAACCTCAGAAAACCTAACGTTTTATACATTAGTTCTCGAAATGACGTAACTGGAAATCGTCACATTGGACGCATTTCTCTCGGAAACGTTTACATTTATCGTCTGGCAACTAATGCCGCGTGTCGAGGTTTGCGGTCGCAACACACTGTACGAAGTCGAAGCTTCTAAGTTGTTGCAGTCACCAAGAAAGGAGCACAGAAATTCAAGTTTTAGTTTTTGAAATTTCAGTTTTTGGCCGGTTTTGCTACCTTGTAGTTGACCTACGACCTTAAAATTTTGCATGAACCGTACCCTGGCAGCCACATTACACGAGAAAAAGCGAGAAGTGGTAATGCGTAGTAAAAACCGCAGGAAACCTAACGTTTTCTACATTTGTTTTCGAAATGACGTAACTGAAAATCGTCACAATGGACGCATTTCTCTCGGAAACGTTTACATTTATCGTCTGGCAACTAATGGTGCGTGACGACGTTTGAGGTCGCATCACTCTGTACGAAGTAAAAGCTTCTAAGTTGTTGCAGTAACCAAGAAAGGAGCACAGAAATTCAAGTTTTAGTTTTTCAAAATTCAATTTTTGGCCCTGTTTTGCTGACTTGTAGTTGACCTAGGCCCTTAAGATTTTGCATGAACCCAACTCTGGCAACCACATTGCACGAGAAAAAGCGAGAAGTGGTAATGCGTAGTAAAAACCACAGAAAACCTAACGTTTTCTACATTTGTTTTGAAATGACGTAACTAAAAATCGTCACAATGGACGCATTTCTCTCGGAAACGTTTACATTTATCGTGCGGCAACTATTGCCGCGTGACGAGGTCTGCGGTCGCACCACTCTGTACGAAGTAGAGGCTTCTAAGTTGTTGCAGTCACCAAGAAACGAGCACAGAAATTCTAGTTTTAGTTTTGAAAATTCAGCTTTTGGCCGACTTTGTTGCCTTGTCGTTGACCTATGACCTTAAGATTTTGCATGAACCGAACTCTGGCAGTCACATTCCACGAGAAAAAGCGAGAAGTGGCAATGTGTAGTAAGAACCGCAGAAAACCTAACGTTTTCTACATTTGTTTTCATAATGACGTAACTGAAAATCTTCAAATTGGACGCATTTCTCTCGGAAACGTTTACATTTATCGTCTGGCAACTAATGCCGCGTGACGAGGTTTGCGGTCGCACCACTCTGTACGAAGTAGAAGCTTCTAAGTTGTTGCAGTCACCAAGCAAGAGGCACAGAAATTGTGGTGTTACCGCCAGACACCACACTTGCTAGGTGGTAGCTTAAATCGGCCGCGGTCCATTTAGTACATGTCGGACCCGCGTGTCGCCACTGTGTAATCGCAGACCTAGCGCCACCACCAAGGCAGGTCTCGAGATACGAGAGAGCACTCGCCCCAGTTGTACGGACAACCTAGCTAGCGACTAGATGTACGAAGCCTTTCTCTCTCATTAGCCGAGAGACAGAGTAGCCATCAGCTAAGTTAATGGCTACGTACTAGCAAGGCGCCATTAGCCTTACAGTGATTGAAATTAAAGTCTCCTGTGTATAGTCAAGAGCGATGTAACACAATGATTGATTAAAGATAAGTATTAATCCAGCTACGTACTTTTCTTCTTACCATTAATTACGTAGCCTGTTCCAGTACTTCACGCCCGTCTGCGTTAGTCTAGCGTGCATTTTCAGCCATCTCGAACTACAAGGTGTTGCCCAGCTGCCGACACATCAGAAATTCAAGTTTCAGTTTATAAAAATTCAGTTTTTGGCCGCTTTTGCTGCCTTGTAGTTGACATATGACCTTAAGAATTTGCATCAACCGAACTCTGGCAGCCACATTACACGAGAAAAAGCGAGAAATGGTAGTGCGTAGTAAAAACCGCAGAAAAACTAACGTTTTCTACATATGTTTTCGAAATGACGTAATTGAAAATCGTCACAATGGACGCATTTCTCTCGGAAACGTTTACATTTATCGTCTGGCAACTAATGCCACGTGACGAGGTTTGCGGTCTCACCACTCTGTACGAAGTAGAAGCTTCTAAGTTGTTGCAGTCACCAACAAAGGAGCACAGAAATTCAAGTTTTAGTTTTTTAAAATTCAATTTTTGGCCGCTTTTGCTGCCTTGCAGTTGACCTAGGACTTTCAGATTTTGCATGAACCGAATCCTGGCAGCCACATTACACGAGAAAAAGGGAGAAGTGGTAATGCGTAGCTAAAACCGCAGAAAACCTAACGTTTTCTACATTTGTTTTCGAAATGACGTAACTGAAAATCGTCATAATGGACGCATTTCTCTCGGAAACGTTTACATTTATCGTCTGGCAACTAATGCCGCGTGACGAGGTTTGCGGTCGCACCACTCTGTACGAAGTAGAAGCTTCTAAGTTGTTGCAGTCGCCAACAAAGGAGCACAGAAGTTCAAGATTTAGTTTTTGAAAATTCAATTTTTGGCCGGTTTTGCTGCCTTGTATTTGACCTAAGAACTTTAAAATTTGAGATGAACCGAACTCTGGCAGCCACATTACACGAGAAAAAGCGATAAGTGGTAATGCGTAGTAAAAACCGCAGAAAACCTTACGTTTCCTACACTTGATTTCGTAATGACGTAACTGGAAATAGTCGCATTGGTCGCATTTCTCTCGGAAACTTTCACATTTATCGTCTGGCAACTAATGCCGCGTGACAAGGTTTGCGGTTGCACCACTCTGTACGAGGTAGAAGCTTCTAACTTGTCTCTGTCACCAAGAAAGGGGCACAGAAATTCAAGTTTTAGTTTTTTTAAATTCAGTTTTTGGCGGCTTTTGCTGCCTTGTAGTTGACCTAGGACCTTAAGATTTTGCATGTACCAAACTCTGGCAGCCACATTACACGAGAAAAAGCGAGAAGTGGTAATGCGTACTAAAAACAGCAGAAAAACTAACGTTTTCTACATTTGTTTTCGAAATGACGTAACTGAAAATCTTCACAATTGACGCATTTCTCTCGGAAACCTTTACATTTATCGTCTGGCAACTAATGCCGCGTGACGAGGTTTGCGGTCGCATCGCTCTGTACGAAGTAGAATCTTCTAACTTGTCGCAGTCACCAAGAAAGGGGCACAGAAATTCAAGTTTTAGTTTTTTAAATTCAGTTTTTGGCCGCTTTTGCTGCCTTGTAGTTGACCTAGTACCTTACGATTTTGCATGAACCGAACCCTGGCTGCCACATTACGCGAGAAAAAGCGAGAAGTGGTAATGCGAAGTAAAAACTGAAGAAAACCTAACGTTTTCTACATATGTTTTCGAAATGACGTAACTGGAAATCTTCACGTTGGACGCATTTCTCTCGGAAACGTTTACATTTATCGTCTGGCAACTAATGCCGCGTGACGAGGTTTGCGGTCGCACCACTCTGTACGAAGTAGAAGCTTCTAAGATATTGCAGTCACCAAGAAAGGGGCACAGATATTCAAGTTTTGGATTTTGAAAATTCAAATTTTGAACGCTTTTTCAGCCTTGTAAATGACCGAGGACCTTTAGATTTTGCATGAACCGAACTCTGGCAGCCACATTACACCAGAAAAAGCGAGAAGTGGTAATGCGTAGTAAAAACCGCAGAAAACCTAACGTTTCCTACATTTGTTATCGTAATGACGTAACTGGAAATAGTCACATTGGTCGCATTTCTCTCGGAAACGTTCACATTTATCGTCTGGCAACTAATGCCACGTGACGAGGTTTGCGGTCGCACCACTCTGTACGATGTAGAAGTTTCGAAAATTGTTGCAGTCACCAAGAAAGGGGAACAGAAATTCAAGTTTTAGATTTTGAAAATTCAGTTTTTGGCTGCTTTTGCAAGCCTTGTAGTTGTCCTAGGACCTTAAGAGATTGCATGAACCGAACTCTGGCAGCCACATTACACGAGAAAAAGCGAGAAGTGGTAATGCGTAGTAAAAACCGCAGAAAACCTAACGTTTTCTACATTTGTTTTCGAAATGACGTAACTGGAAATCGTCACATTGGACGCATTTCTCTCGGAAACGTTTACATTTATCGTCTGGCAACTAATGTCGCGTGACGAGGTTTGCGGTCGCACCACTCTGTACGAAGTAGAAGCTTCTAAAATATTGCAGTCACCAAGGGAGGGGCACAGATATTCAAGTTTTGGTTTTTGAAAATTCAATTTTTGGACGCTTTTGCAGCCTTGTAGTTGACCTAGGACCTTAAGATTTTGCATGAACCGAACTCTGGCAGCCACATTACACGAGAAAAAGCGAGAAGTGGTAATGCGTAGTAAAAACCGCAGAAAACCTAACGTTTCCTACATTTGTTTTCGTAATGACGTAACTGGAAATAGGCACATTGGTCGCATTTCTCTCGGAAACGTTCACATTTATCGTCTGGCAACTTATGCCGCGTGACGAGGTTTGCGGTCGCACCACTCTGTACGAAGTAGAAGCTTCTAACTTGTCGCAGTCACCAAGAAAGGGGCACAGAAATTAAAGTTTCAGTTTTAGAAAATTCAATTTTTGGCCTGTTTTGCTGCCTTGTAGTTGACCTAGGACCTTAAGATTTTGCATGAACCGAACTCTGGCTGCCACATCACACGAGAAAAAGCGAGAAGCGAGAAGTGGTAATGCGTAGTAAAAACCGCAGAAAACCTAACGTTTTCTACATTTGTTTTCGAAACGACGTAACTGAAAATCGTCGCAATGGACGCATTACTCTCGGAAACGTTTACATTTATCGTCCGTTAACTAATGCCGCGTGATGAGGTTTGCGGTCGCACCACTCTGTACGAAGTAGAAGCTTCTAAATTGTTGCAGTCACCAAGAAAGGAGCACAGAAATTCAAGTTTTAGTTTTTGAAAATTCAGTTTTTGGCCGCTCTTTCTTGCTTGTAGTTGACCTAGGACCTTAAGATTTGGATGAACCGAACCCTGGCAGCCACATTACACGAGAAAGAGCGAGAAGTGGTAATGCGTAGTAAAAAGCGCAGAAAACCTAACGTTTTCTGCATTTGTTTTTGAAATGACGTAACTGAAAATCGTCACATTAGACGCATTTCTCTCGGAAACGTTTACATTTGTCGTCTGGCAACTAATGCCGCGTGACGAGGCTTGCGGTCGCACCACTCTGTATGAAGTAGAAACTTCTAAGTTATTGCAGTCACCAAGAAAGGAGCACAGAAATTCAAGTTTTAGTTTTTGAAAATTCAGTTTTTGGCCGCTCTTGCTGCCTTGTAGTTGACCTAGGACCTTAAGATTTTGCATGAACCGGACACTGGCTGCCACATTACACGAGAATGTGCGAGAAGTGGTAATACGTAGTAAAAACTTCCCCTGCGGGTCCGGGGATTAGAATAGGCCCGCGTTATTCCTGCCTGTCGTAAGAGGCGACTAAAAGGAGTCCATCCCCCTCACGGGGGTAGTTAGCGCCTGCGTCCTGAGACGGACGGTTCCACGACCTATAATCGTGGTCTTTTTGGTTTTTCACTTCTCGTTTCTTCCTTCCTTTTGTTGGTTCCTTTCCTTGCTCTTCTCGACCTCACTGTCTTCCTTACTCTTTCCCTTGACTTCTCCTTGCCTTCTCATTGCCTTTTTCTCCTTGCCTTCTCATTGCCTTTTTCTCCTTGCCTTCTCATTGCCTTTTTCTCCTTGCCTTCTCATTGCCTTTTTTTCCTTGCCTTCTCCTTGCCTTTTTTTCCTTGCCTTCTCCTTGCCTTTTCTCCTTGCCTTCTCATTACCTTCTTCTCCTTGCCTTCTCATTACCTTCTTCTCCTTGCCTTCTCTGGTCTCCGCCTCGGCGTTTGAGACAGTCTGTCCTCTTTCTCCCTCTCTCTCTTCTTTTTCCTCTTCTTCCTTCCTCCCTGTGCGTGCCCGAAGGCCGACCCACGCGTTCGCACGCGTAGCCGGTGACGGGGCAACGCGTAATTCCCCGCCCTGGGTAGACATGTAAGGCACGCGCGTACCCCCTGGTAAAGGCCAGGCCCGGGGAGGGGTGATTGCCTGAGCTGATACCTTCTGACCATGCCGATTGGTCCCTCCGTCTGTTTCTCGGGAGGTGTGACCTGAGGTGTAAACATTCACCTAAGGCGGGAGTGCCCTCTGAGAGGGTCCCCACAAGGAAGGAGCGCGCCATCGGAGACGCTGGCAATCATGGGGGATTCCTCCGCAATGGATTCTACTCCATCTCTTTCGACTTCGACTCAAAAACGGAAACGTGACCAGCCAACAGTGACAAAAGTACTACCGCCTGCCCCACAGTTCCTCGTAGTTTCTCGATCTGAGGACGGAAAGGATTTTTCCTCTGTCAACCCTTTCGTTATTCAGAAGGGCGTAGATGCCATAGCCGGATCTGTCAAATCTTGTACCAGGTTGCGAAACGGCACCTTATTACTAGAAACTGAGAGTGCCTTTCAGGCACAAAAACTGCTTCGGGCCACCCTCCTGTACACGTTCCCTGTCCGGGTGGAGGCCCACCGAACTTTGAACTCGTCTCGTGGTGTAGTCTATACTGGCTCCCTCGACGGATTGACTGATGAGGAGCTTCAATCATTCCTCGCTGAGCAGGGCATGACGGCTGTCCATAGGGTCATGAAAAAGGTCAACAATGACCTTGTACCGACCCGGACAATTTTCTTGACCTTCGATAGTGTTAAGCTGCCATCTACATCTACATCTACATCTATACTCCGCGAGCCACCTTACGGTGTGTGGCGGAGGGTACTTATTGTACCACTATCTGATCCCCCCTTCCCTGTTCCATTCACGAATTGTGCGTGGGAAGAACGACTGCTTGTAAGTCTCCGTATTTGCTCTAATTTCTCGGATCTTTTCGTTGTGATCATTACGCGAGATATATGTGGGCGGTAGTAATATGTTGCCCATCTCTTCCCGGAATGTGCTCTCTCGTAATTTCGATAATAAACCTCTCCGTATTGCGTAACGCCTTTCTTGAAGTGTCCGCCACTGGAGCTTGTTCAGCATCTCCGTAACGCTCTCGCGCTGACTAAATGTCCCCATGACGAATCGCGCTGCTTTTCGCTGGATCATGTCTATCTCTTCTATTAATCCAACCTGGTAAGGATCCCATACTGATGAGCAATACTCAAGAATCGGACGAACAAGCGTTTTGTAAGCTACTTCTTTCGTCGATGAGTCACATTTTCTTAGAATTCTTCCTATGAATCTCAACCTGGCGCCTGCTTTTCCCACTATTTGTTTTATGTGATCATTCCACTTCAGATCGCTCCGGATAGTAACTCCTAAGTATTTTACGGTCGTTACCGCTTCCAATGATTTACCACCTATGGCATAATCGTACTGGAATGGATTTCTGCCCCTATGTATGCGCATTATATTACATTTATCTACGTTTAGGGAAAGCTGCCAGCTGTCGCACCATGCATTAATCCTCTGCAGGTCCTCCTGGAGTACGTACGAGTCTTCTGATGTTGCTACTTTCTTGTAGACAACCGTGTCATCTGCAAATAGCCTCACGGAGCTACCGATGTTGTCAACTAAGTCATTTATGTATATTGTAAACAATAAAGGTCCTATCACGCTTCCCTGTGGTACTCCCGAAATTACCTCTACATCTGCAGATTTTGAACCGTTAAGAGTGACATGTTGTGTTCTTTCTTCTAGGAAAGGCGGGCTACGAGGTTATCTCTGTTCGCCCCTATGTCCCGACACCTACGCGCTGCTACCAGTGTCAGCGTTTCAATCACACTAGACAGTCTTGTTCAAATGCGGCTAAATGTGTCACTTGTGGCAGGGATGCCCATGAGGGTGGCTGTCCACCTCCGTCTCCTCGTTGTGTGAACTGTCAGGGTGACCATGCCGCATCCTCCCGCGACTGTCCTGTCTATAAGGAAGAACGCTGTATCCAAGAAATTCGGGTCAAAGAGAAAGTGTCCACCTCGGCTGCTCGCAAGCTATTGGCTAGTAGGAAGCCCACGCTGCTCCCAGCGGGGAAATACAGTACTGTCCTCGCCTCTCCTCGGACTACCCGGGAGGTAGCAACCCAGACATGCGATCTGACCTTCAGCACCACGGTCGTCCGTTCGGCCAGTGCTAAGATCGCGCGGTCGACGTCTCCTCTTCCTCCCATCACCCCACAGACACGAGCACCTTCCTCAGCTTCTGCTAAGACGAAGACATCGAAGTCAGATGCACGGGCCTTCAAGAAGGAACCATCCCGTGCAGACTTCCTCCGTACCTCGACCTCCCAGCCTTCGACCGGTACTTCCACTACACGTCCTTCCAAAAAGGCGCATAGGAAGCACAGTTCTCCTTCTCCGCCACGGCGCATTCCTTCTCCTGCGCCACCCAGCGGTTGCCGCCCCAGGCCGTCATCTGTTTCGCCTGGCCGCACCGCTGGTAGCCGTACATCTGGCCGTTCACCGGCGGAGGAAGCTCCCCCTCCCGGCCATCCTCCCGAGATGGCCGATGACCCTGTAGACCACATGGACGATGACTGTCCGCCTACTGATAGCGGCGGCAGTGCTCGCTCGAAGCCAGGCCCTAAGCGGCCTTCGAGGTGACCACTTCTCTCATCTTCCTTTTCTTACGATGGCACTTATTCACTGGAATATTCGCAGCATTCGCTCCAACCGAGAGGACTTGAAGTTGCTGCTCCGCTTACACCGTCCGCTCGTCGTAGCCCTCCAGGAAACGAAGCTACGCCCATGCGATCAAATTGCCTTGGCACACTACACCTCTGTGCGTTTTGACCTACCCCCTGTGGTAGGTATCCCAGCTCATGGAGGGGTTATGTTGCTGGTCCGGGATGATATTTACTATGATCCCATCACGTTGCACACCGGCCTGCAGGCAGTTGCCATCCGCATTACTCTCCCCACTTTTACGTTTTCCTTTTGTACCGTTTACACTCCATCGTCATCTGGCGTTACCAGGGCAGACGTGATGCAACTTATTGCTCAGCTACCTGCACCATTTTTGTTAACAGGAGACTTCAATGCCCACCATCCCCTTTGGGGCTCTCCAGCATCCTGCCCGAGGGGCTCCTTGTTAGCAGACCTTTTCAACCAGCTCGATCTTGTCTGCCTCAATACTGGCGCCCCTACTTTTCTTTCGGACACATCTCACACCTATTCCCATTTAGACCTCTCTATATGTACTCCCCAACTTGCACGCCGGTTTGAGTGGTATGCACTTTCTGATACATATTCGAGCGACCACTTCCCGTGTGTTATCCATCTCCTGCAGCATACCCCCTCTCCGTGCTTCTCTAATTGGACCATCTCCAAGGCAGACTGGGGGCTCTTCTCTTCCAGGGCGACCTTTCGGGATCAAACCTTTACAAGCTGCGATCGTCAGGTCGCACACCTCACGGAAGTCATTCTCGCTGCTGCTGAATATTCCATCCCTCACCCTCCTCCTTCTCCACGTCGCGTACCGGTCCCCTGGTGGACCGCGGCATGTAGAGACGCTTTACGTGCTCGTCGACGTGCTTTACGCACATTTAAACGCCACCCTACAGTGGCGAATTGTATCAATTATAAACGATTACGTGCTCAGTGTCGTCGTATTATCAAAGAAAGCAAGAAAGCCAGCTGGGCTGCTTTCACAAGCACCTTCAACAGTTTTACTCCTTCTTCTGTTGTCTGGGGTAGCCTGCGCCGGCTATCTGGCACTAAGGTCCACTCACCAGTTTCTGGCTTGAAGGTCGCGAATGACGTCCTTGTAGCCCCTGAGGCTGTCTCCAATGCCTTCGGCCGCTTTTTCGCAGAGGTTTCGAGCTCCGCTCATTACCACCCTGCCTTCCTCCCCCGCAAACAGGCAGAGGAGGCTAGGCCACCTAACTTCCGCTCCTCGAATCGTGAAAGTTATAATGCCCCATTCACCATGCGGGAACTCGAAAACGCGCTTGGCCGATCACGGTCCTCTGCTCCAGGGCCAGATTCTATTCATATTCAGATGCTGAAGAACCTTTCTCCTGCGGGTAAAGGTTTTCTTCTTCGTACATACAATCGCATCTGGATCGAGGGATATGTTCCCGCATGCTGGCGCGAGTCTATTGTTGTCCCGATTCCTAAGCCGGGGAAGGACAAGCACTTGCCTTCCAGTTATCGACCTATCTCGCTTACCAGCTGTGTCTGTAAAGTGATGGAGCGAATGGTTAACTCTCGATTGGTTTGGCTGCTCGAGTCTCGACGCCTACTTACCAATGTACAATGTGGATTTCGTAGGCGCCGCTCTGCTGTTGACCATCTGGTTACCTTGTCGACCTTCATTATGAATAACTTCTTGCGGAAGCGCCCGACCGCGGCTGTGTTCTTTGATTTGGAGAAGGCTTACGACACCTGTTGGAAGGCGGGCATTCTCCGCACCATGCATACATGGGGCCTTCGCGGTCGCCTCCCTCTTTTTATTCGTTCCTTTTTAATGGATCGACAGTTCAGGGTACGTGTGGGTTCTGTCCTGTCCGACACCTTTCGCCAGGAGAATGGGGTGCCACAGGGCTCAGTTTTGAGCGTCGCTCTCTTCGCCATCGCGATCAATCCAATAATGGATTGCCTCCCAGCTGATGTATCAGGCTCCCTTTTCGTGGACGATTTTACCATCTATTGCAGCGCGCAGTGTACACGTGTCCTGGAGCGCTGTCTTCAGCGTTCTCTTGACCGTCTTTACTCCTGGAGTGTCGCCAATGGCTTCCGTTTTTCTGTCGAGAAGACGGTCTGTATTAACTTCTGGCGCTACAAAGAGTTTCTCCCACCGTCCTTACGACTCGGTCCCGTTGCTCTCCAAATCGTGGAGACAACCAAATTTTTAGGCCTTACATTTGACAGGAAACTTAGCTGGTCTCCACATGTGTCATATTTGGCCGCCCGTTGTACCCGTTCTTTAAATGTCCTCCGTGTTCTCAGTGGTCTGTCGTGGGGAGCGGATCGAACCGTCCTACTTCGTCTATATCGGTCGATCTTCCGCTCCAAGCTGGATTATGGGAGCTTCGTGTACTCCTCTGCACGGCCATCCATCTTACGCCGCCTCAGCTCCATACAACATCGGGGTTTACGACTTGCGATCGGAGCATTTTATACCAGTCCCGTAGAGAGTCTTCATGCTGACGCTGGCGAATTGCCACTCACCTACCGGCGCGATATACTGCTTTGTCGGAATGCCTGTCGGCTACTGTCAATGCCCGACCATTCGTCTTATCGTTCCTTTTTTGACGACTCTCTTGACCGTCAATACGGGTTGTATGTCTCTGCCCTGCTACCCCCTGGAGTTCGCTTTCGTCGCCTCCTTCAACACCTTAATTTTTCACTCCCTGCAACCTTTCGAGTGGGCGAGAGCCGCACGCCACCTTGGCTCCAGGCTCAGGTCCGCGTTCACCTTGACCTCAGCTCGCTCCCAAAAGAGGTCACCCCCGGTTCGGTCTACCACTCCCGTTTCTTGGAACTTCGTTCGAAGTTCATCGACATGACTTTCATTTATACAGATGGCTCTAAGACCAATGACGGGGTCGGGTGTTCCTTTATTGTCGAGGCACAAAGTTTCAAATACCGGATTCCATGGCCATTGTTCTGTCTTCACAGCTGAGCTCTTTGCCCTCTACCAGGCTGTTCTTTACATCTGCCGCCACCGACATTCTGCTTATGTCATCTGCTCAGATTCCCTGAGCGCCATCCAGAGCCTCAGTGATCCGTACCCGGTTCACCCTTTCGTACACCGGATCCAACGTTCTCTTCAGCAGCTGGTGGACGTCGGTTCTCCAGTTAGCTTTATGTGGGTTCCTGGCCATGTCGGTATCCCTGGGAACGAAGCTGCAGATGCCGCGGCCAAGGCTGCGGTCCTCCAGCCTCGGACAGCTTTTTGTTGCGTCCCTTCGTCCGATTTTAGCAGGGTGATTTGTCGGCGCATCTTATCTCTGTGGCATGCCGATTGGGCTGCACTTACCGACAACAAGCTTCGGGCCTTAAAACCTCTTCCCGTGGCTTGGACGTCCTCCTCACGCCCTTCTCGGCGGGAGGAGGTCGTCTTAGCCCGGTTAAGAATTGGACACTGCCGGTTCAGCCATCGCCATCTGCTGACGGCTGCGCCGGCGCCGTTCTGCCCATGTGGGCACTTGCTGACGGTTAGACACATTTTAATGTCCTGTCCAGATCTTAACACACTGCGCCTCGATCTTAACCTGCCAAATACTTTCGATGCCATTTTAGCGGATGACCCACGAGCAGATGCTCGTGTTCTTCGTTTTATCAATTTGACAAACCTCGCTAAGGACATTTGATGATGCTGTTTTTTAATCGTATGCCTGTCAGTCTGTCTTTGATCGTGTTTTCCCTTTTAGTTGTTGTGGTCAACTTGTGCCTTGCGGTGTATTCTTAGAGTAGTCAGGGCGCTAATGACCATTGAAGTTATGCGCCCTAAAACCACAAAAAAAAAAAAAAAAAAAAAAACGTAGTAAAAACCGCAGAAAACCTAAGGTTTTCTACATTTGCTTTCGAAATGACGTAACTGGTAATCGTCACAATGGTCGCATTTCTCTCGGAAACGTTTACATTTATCGTCTGGCAACTAATGCTGCGTGATGAGGTTTGCGGTCGCACCACCCTGTACGAAGTAGAAGCTTCTAAGTTATTGCAGTCACCAAGAAAGGAGCACAGAAATTCAAGTTTTAGTTTTTTAAAATTCAATTTTTGGCCGGTTATGCTGACTTGTAGTAGACCTAGAAACTTACGATTTTGCGTGAACAGAACTCTGGCAGCCACATTACACGAGAAAAAGCGGGAAGTGGTAATGCGTAGTAAAAACCGCAGAAAACCTAACGTTATCTACATCTGTTTTCGAAATGACGTAACTGAAAATCTTCACAATGGACGCATTTCTCTCGGAAACGTTTACATTTATCGTCTGGCAACTAATGCCGCGTGACGAGGTTTGCGGTCGCACCACTCTCTACGAAGTTGGAGCTTCTAAGTCGTTGCAGTCACCAAGAAAGGAGCACAGAAATTCATGTTTTAGTTTTTGAAAATTCAATTTTTGGCCGGTTTTGCTGCCTTGTAGTCGACCTAGGACCTTAAGATTCTCCATGAATCGAACTCTGGCAGCCACATTACACGAGAAAAAGCGAGAAGTGTTAATGCGTAGTAAAAACCGCAGAAAACCTAACGTTTTCAACATTTTTTTCGGAAAGACGAAAATGAAAATCGTCACAACGGACGCATTACTCTCGGAAACGTTTACATTTATCGTCTGGCAACTAATACCGCGTGAAGAGGTTTGCGGTCGCACCACTCTGTACGAAGTAGAAGCTTCTAAGTTGTTGCAGTCACCAAGAAAGGGGCACAGAAATTCAAGTTTTAGTTTTGGAAAATTCAATTTTTGGCCTGTTTTGCTGCCTTGTAGTTGACCTAGGACCTTACGATTTTGCATGAACCGAACTCTGGCCGCCACATCACACGAGAAAAAGCGATAAGTGGTAATGCGTAGTAAAAACCGCAGGAAACCTAACGTTTTCTACATTTGTTTTCGAAACGACGTAACTGAAAATCGTCACATTGGACGCATTTCTCTCGGAAACGTTTACATGTATCGTCTGGCAACTAATGCCGCGTGACGAGGTTTGCGGGCGCACCACTCAGTAAGAAGTAGAAGCTTGTAAGTTCTTGCAGTCACCAAGAAAGGAGCACAGAAATTCAAGTTTTAGATTTTGAAAATTCAATTTTTGGCCGGTTTTGCTGCCTTGAAGTTACCCTAGGACCTTAAGATTTTGCATGAACCGAACTCTGGAAGCCACATTACACGAGAAAAAGCGAGAAGTGGTAATGCGTAGTAAAAACCGCAGAAAACCTAACGTTTCCTACATTTGTTTTCGAAATGACGTAACTGGAAATCGTCGCATTGGACGCATTTCTCTCAGAAACGTTTACATTTATCGTCTGGCAACTAATGCCGCGTGATGAGATTTGCGGTCGCACCACTCTTTACGAAGTAGAAGCTTCTAAGTTGTTGGAGTCACCAAGAAAGGAGCACAGAAATTCAAGTTTTAGTTTTTAAAAATTCAATTTTGGCCGGTTTTGCTGCCTTGTAGATGACCTAAAACCTTAAGATTTTGCTTGAACCGAACCCTGGCAGCCACATTTCACGAGAAAAAGCGGGAGTTGGTAATGCGTTGTAATGACCGCGGAAAACCTAACGTTTTCTACATTTGTTTTCGAAATGACGTAACTGGAAATCGTCACATTGGACGCCTATCTCTCGGAAACGTTCACATTTATCGTCTGGCAACTAATGCCGCGTGATGAGATTTGCGGTCGCACAACTCTGGAGGAAGTAGAAGCTTCCAAGTTATTGCAGTCACCAAGAAGGGGGCACAGAAATTCAAGTTTTAGTTTTTGAAAATACAATTTTTGGCCGGTTTTGCTGCCTTGTAGTTGACCAAGGACCTAAAGATTTTGCATGAACCGAACTCTGGCAGCCACATTACACGAGAAAAAGCGAGAAGTGGTAATGCGTAGTTAAAACCGCAGAAAACCTAACGTTTGCTACATTTGTTTTGGAAATGACGTAACTGGAAATAGTCACATTGGACGCATTTCTCTCGGAAACGTTCACATTTATCGTCTGGCAACTAATGCCGCGTGATGAGGTTTGCTGTCGCACCACTCTGTACGAAGTAGAAGCTTCTAAGTTGTTGCAGTCACCAAGAAAGGAGCACAGAAATTCAAGTTTTAGTTTTTACAAATTCAATTTTAGCCGGTTTTGCTGCCTTGTAGTTGACCTAAGACCTTAAGATTGTGCTTGAATCGAACCAGGGCAGCCACATTACACGAGAAAAAGCGAGAAGTGGTAATGCGTTGTAAAGACCGCCGAAACCCTAACGTTTTCTACATTTGTTTTCGAAATGACGTAACTGGAAATCGTCACATTGGACGCATTTCTCTCGGAAACGTTTACATTTATCGTGTGGCAACTAATGCCGCGTGATGAGGTTTGCTATCGCACCACTCTGTACGAAGTAGAAGCTACTAAGGTGTTGCAATCACCAAGTGAGGGGTACAGAAAGTCAAGTTTCGTATTTGAAAATTCAATTTTTGGCCACCTTTGCTGCCTTGTAGTTGACCTAGCACCTTAAGATTTTGCATGAACCGTACTCTGGCAGCCACATTACACGAGAAAAAGCGAGAATAGGTAATGTGTAGTAAAAACCGCAGAAAACCTAACGTTTTCTACATTTGTTTTCGAAATGACGTAACTGAAAATAATCACATTGGACGCATTTCTCTCGGAAACGTTCACATTTATCGTCTGGCAACTAATTCCGCGTGACGAGGTTTGCGGTCGCACCACTCCGTACGAAGTAGAAGCTTCTAAGTTGTTGCAGTCACCAAGAAAGGAGCACAGAAATTCAAGTTTTAGTTTTTGAAAATTCAATTTTGGCCGGTTTTGCTGCCTTGTAGTTGACCTAAGACCTTAAGATTTTGCTTGAACCGAATCCTGGCAGCCACATTACACGAGAAAAAGCGAGAAGTGGTAATGCGTTGTAAAGACCGCAGAAAACCCAACGATTTCTACATTTGTTTTCGAAGTGACGTAACTGGAAATCGTCACATTGGACGCATTTCTCTCGGAAACGTTTACATTTATCGTCTGGCAAGTAATGCCGCGTGACGGGGTTTGCGGTTGCACCACTCTGTACAAAGTTGAAGCTTCTAGGTTGTTGCAGTCACCAAGAAAGGGGCACAGAAATTCAAGTTTTAGTTTCAAAAATTCAGTTTTTGGCCGCTTTTGCTGCCTTGTGGTTGACCTAGGACCTTAAGATTTTCCATGAACCGAACTCTAGCAGCCACATTACACGAGAAAAAGCGAGAAGTGGTAATGTGTAGTAAAAACCGCAGAAAACCAAACGTTTCCTACATTTCTTTTCGAAATGACGTAACTGAAAATCGTCACATTGGACGCATTTCTCTCGGAAACGTTTACATTTATCGTCTGGCAACTAATGTCGCGTGATGAGGTTTGCGGTCGCACCACTCTGTACAAAGTTGAAGCTTCTAAGTTGTTGCAGTCACCAAGTAAGGAGCACGGCAAGTCAAGTTTTAGTTTTCTAAATTTCAATTTTTGGCCGCTTTTGCTGCCTTGTAGTTGACCTAGGACCTTAAGATTTTGCATGAACCGAACTCTGGCAGCCACATTACATGAGTAATAGCGAGTTGTGGTAATGTGTAGTAAAAACCGCTGGAAACCTAACGTTTTCTACATTTGTTTTCAAAATGACGTAACTGAAAATCGTCACATTGGACGCATTTCTCTCGGAAACGTTTACATTTATCGTCTGGCAACTAATGTCGCGTGATGAGGTTTGCGGTCGCACCACTCTGTACGAAGTAGAAGCTTCTAAGTTGTTGCAATCACCAAGTGAGGGGCACAGAAAGTCAATTTTTCGTATTTGAAAATTCAATTTTTGGCCACGTTTGCTGCCTTGTAGTTGACCTCGGACCTTAAGATTTTGTATGAACCGAACTCTGGCAGCCACATTACAGGAGAAAAAGCGAGAAGATGTAATGTGTAGTAAAAACCGCATAAAACCTAACGTTTTCTACATTTGTTTTCGAAATGACGTAACTGAAAATCGTCAAAATGGACGCTTTTCCTTCGGAAACGTTTACATTTATCGTCTGGCAACTAATGTCGCGTGATGAGGTACGCGGTGGCACCACTCTGTACGAAGTAGAATCTTCTAAGTTGTTGGAGTCACCAAGTAAGGGGCACAGAAATTCAAGTTTTAGTTTTGGAAAATTAAATTTTTGGCCGCTTTTGCTGCCTTGTAGTTGTCCTAGGACCTTAAGATTTTGCATGAACAGAACTCTGGCAGCCACATTAGACGAGAAAAAGCTAGAAGTGGTAAAGTGTAGTAAAAACCACAGAAAACCTAACGTTTTCTACATTTGTTTTCGAAATGACGTAACAGAAAATCGTCGAAATGGAGGCATTGCTCTCGGAAACGTTTACATTTATAGTCTGCCAACTAATGTCTCGCGATGAGGTATGTAGTCGCACCACTCTGTACGAAGTAGAAGCTTCTAAGTTGTTGCAGTCACCAAGTAAGGGGCACAGAAAGTCAAGTTTTAGTTTTGGAAAATTCAATTTTTGGCCGCTTTTGCTGGCTTGTAGTTGACCTAGGACCTTAAGGTTTTGCTTGAACCGAACTCTGGCAACCACATTACACGATAAGAAGCGAGAAGTGGTAATGTGTAGTAAAAACAGCAGAAAACCTAACTTTTTCTACATTGGTTTTTGAAATGACGTAACTGAAATTCGTCACAATGGACGCATGTGTCTCGGAAACGTTTACATTTATCGTCTGGCAACTAATGGCGCGTGTTGAGGTATGCGGTCGCACCACTCTGTACGAAGTAGAAGCTTCTAAGTTGTTGCAGTCACCAAGTAAGAGGCACAGCAAGGGAATTTTTGGCCTCTTTTGCTGCCTTGTAGTTGGCCTAGGACCTCATGATTTTTCATGAACCGAACTCTGGCAGCCACATTACATGAGAAAAAGTGAGAAGTGGTAATGCTCCGAAAGTGAAAACCAAGACGACTTTAACATAACCTCCACTGTAATCACAAATGCTGTATATTATAGTAGAATTTCAAAACGTCCAAAATTTATTTATCACTTACCAAATGTCAGTCCCTAATTCACCCATTTGACGAACATCAAGATACAGTTATAGAGTAACAAGAAGATCATAAGTTATCTGTGGGCCGAACTCACATACGATGTTAATGGAATTTTTGAAATACCTGGAGAACAGAAATGGAGCCATGTAAATAAATTTTCCCTATCATCACCTGCTTAATAAACATGGAGTCAACACTCTACTGTAAAACAAATATGAGAGTGATATGTGAATTACTCAAATGGACGCTGATGAAAACTAACATCAAAATTAACACATGTACACTATGTACCAAAAGGAAAATACAATTCAGAAATCATCACCAAAACATAGCTTCAGCTGGCAAAATACAAAGTACTGCTGATGGATAAACTTAAAACAATAGAAAACTATTACAAGCGCGGGGAACATGTGAATTCCTTCATTAGATATGGAAGTGGCATTAGTTTGGGAAGGCTGGAAAGGAGTGGCAGCATGCTCAGACCCACCTATTGTAAGCGTGATAGGAGGCAGAGATGAAAGATGTTGGAGAAAGTAGGAAGTGAAAGGTAGGCACTACAGCAGCATCATATTGAAGGGAAAGTGTGACAATCCAACACTACTACTACCTCTACTCACTCTTTTACCTGCTTTCTCGCTAACCTTTGTTTCATCTTTTTCTCAACAGCTAGGTCGTTCACAACCTGGCCTCAGACACTGCCCTCACTTCAACTTTGTCCACCCTATCTAACTGCCCTCCTAAAGAAAGAATACAGAAGTTCTGGAAGTGTGTGATATCTTCTTCTTCTTCTTCAAGTGCTTCTATCAGTGATACTCAGAATTTCACCATCAGGAAGTAAGTGCAAGGGTGGATCAAATATATATCGGAATATTTGTTTTGTGTGCCTTTTTGTAAACGAAGAGTGGTGCGATCTCTCCTCGTTGTTGCTTTGGTTTCCAATGGCTGTTCTCCACAGCTAGATTGACTGAAGAAACAGTAACGTCAGAGCGAAAGGTAGGGACCTCTGTTGCACAACACATTATAATAAAGTGTCACAATAAAGGTTGTAAAACTGTTCAAATTTTTGGAAAGACTTGCAGCACATTTCAGAGACAACACCCCGAGAAAGACTCAAGAGTATGCATGGCACAAACATTTGTATCAGGACAAGAAGCAATTGAGAAGGCAGCTCACCAACTTCGCACAAGGACTAGCATGACATAACATCCACACTGTTTGCCAGCTTACTGAAGACAACCACTGAATAACAGTTGCTCAAATTGCTACTGGACCAAACAAAACATCATGACAATGCTTGACCGAACACAGCTGCCCAAACTCAACAAAAAAATCAGAAACTGTTGTGGACCACAGTAGAACATGCTCTCTACAGTCTGGACTTAACGCCCCACATGTTTCATTTGTTTGGACCACTAAAAATAGCAGTCTGCACACATTTGACAATAATGGTGCTGTCAAAGCTTTCATGGACAACTGGCTGCTGCCACAGCCACATTCATTTTACAGAAACAGATCAAGACACTGTCTAACCACAGGGAAAAATGTGTTTCCAAGTCAGTTGACCTCACAGAAAAGTAATTTTGTGTGTATGAATTTTTCTAAAGCTTAAATAAACTTAAGAAAATTCTGGTTTATATTTAATTAACTCTCTTACTGAGCATCCTGTCACATATATATTTTCTATGACATATGGAACTGAAGAAATTAGTAAGAGAATTCTAGTGAACTACAAATATATACAAGCTGTAAAATATGATTGGATAACATGAAATGTATCAATTTTGATGCATCAAGAAAACCTACACATCACAGCTTCATTCTCTTAATCCTGCTACGAGCCAGTTAACAGTTACTTCCATGATACCAATCGCAACTTGCGAAGATCACTTGTTTCTAGGAACAACTAAGAATGAACAGAGATATGGAAAGGAGAGAGGTTAAGGTTCAGCAACCCATACACAATGAGATCTACAGTCTGGGCAAAATAAATCTGGCACAGAAAATAATCATAGTAAGACTGATGTGGGATTACAGTTTTTATGCACTACAGTACCTGTTTGGTACCATTTTGCCACTAAGTTTTGCATTGTACACTTTGCTGGAGATTTTACCAAAATACTTCCAGACAATCACTCCTGCACGTGTTATCCATGAACTTTTTTGTTTGTTTGTGTGTGTTGTACTCATCTAGTCAGTAAACACATGAGCTCGTCTTACTCACTCAAACATAATGACACACGCAAGTACTCAACACAGCATGAGGGAGAGACACTTTGGTGTCACCGCCAGACACCACACTTGCTAGGTGGTAGATTAAATCGGCCGCGGTCCATTTAGTACATGTCGGACCCGCGTGTCGCCACTGTGTAATCGCAGACCTAGCGCCACCACCAAGGCAGGTCTCGAGATACGAGAGAGCACTCGCCCCAGTTGTACGGAGAACCTAGCTAGCGACTAGATGTACGAAGCCTTTCTCTCTCATTAGCCGAGAGACAGAATAGCCTTCAGCTAAGTTAATGGCTACGAACTAGCAAGGCGCCATTAGCCTTACAGTGATTGTAATTGAAGTCTCCTGTGTATCGTCAAGATCGATGTACCACAATGATATTAAAGATAAGTATCAATACAGCTACGTACTTTTCTTAATAACATTAATTACGTAGCCTGTTCCTGTACTTCACGCCCGTCTGCGTTAGTCTAGCGTGCATTTTCAGCCATCTCGAACTACAAGGTGTCGGCCCAGCTGCCGACACAACATTGGCGACGATTTAAAGTATTCTTTCTGATTGCTTACATTTACTTGTGTCATGGCTTCGCCAGATGTACTGTCCGAATTTTATCGCTTGCAGAATCAGCAGACGCAGGCGTTATTGGATGCCCTTGGACAGCTCGTCCAGGGTCAAAGTGCCATTCAAACTGATGTGGCCGCCGCCGCTTCACCGGTACCGCAGCCACAACCTGCCGTTGCACCACCATTTCGAAGTTTTGACCACACCCACGAGACATGGCGGGAATGGTCCCGCCAGTTTGCCTTCCACCTCGCTGCCTACAGAATTCAAGGCAATGAGCGGCAGCCGTTTTTGCTTTCTTGTGTCGGTGTGTCCACCTACCGTGTGATAGTGAAATTGTTTCCCCGACGCGACGTAGCAACTCTGTCCTACGAGGAAATTTTGTCTGCTTTAGATGCCTATTTCAAAGAAACAGTTAACGTGGTTGCAAAACGGTATACGTTTTTTCGTACAAAACGTACGGCCGGTCAAACTAATAGGGAGTGGGTAGCAACATTGCAAGGACTTACTAGGGACTGTGCCTTTGAATGTGACTGTGGTCTTTCTTATTCAGATACAATGGTCCGTGATGCAATAGCACAGAACGTTTCTGATGTTCGCATACGGGAGCAAATATTGAAACTAGTTAATCCCTCCCTTCCACAAGTGATAGACATATTGGATAGACAGGACACACTTGACTGTGCTCAGGAATCTTTTGAAACTTCGCCAGCAGTGTGTAACATTAACCGGCCCGCTGGACGCGCTGCGTGGCCCGGTAACCGGGCCTCGCGCACGTCGACGCAGCTGCCGCCGCGTGCTAAGCCAGGTGTGCCGCGCCAGCACACAAATGCCATAAAATCATGCCCGCGGTGTGCTACTAGACATTCGCGTGAACATTGCCCATCACGCCAAGCTATTTGCTTTTTCTGCAATAGGAAAGGACATGTTCAAAGTGTTTGCCAGAAAAAGCTCCGATCAGACAATCACAATCATTCCAGGCCCTTTGCTTCGCGCCGGAATCGAACCAAGGACACTCAGGCTCGTGGACCTTCGCCCATGGACATTCATGTCGTTAATTCCGCTTCGTCCAGTGACACTTTCTCTAACAGTGACTGTGATCGTCCCACAAAAAGAGTGCGTCGACGTCGCCGGAAATCACGTCAATTAGCAAGTGATTCTGTACAAGTGTCTGTTCAAATTGCACAAAACAGTCGCTCTTGTCGTCAGCAGGACAATAAACTTTTTGTGGACTTAGACTTTAATGGCAAAGTGATCCCATTCCAGCTCGATACCGGAGCTGCAGTTTCATTGCTCAATCATGACACGTACAAACAACTGGGCAAACCTCCGTTGCGTTCCGCAAATGTTAAGCTAACCACATATTCTGGACAGAAAATTCCTGTGTTAGGACAGTGCAGCCTTTTTGCAAAATATAAAGGACAAACAAAACTTGTGTCGTTTTACGTTCTTCGTTCTTCTTCTGCAGTGAACTTGTTTGGTCTAGATTTATTTCAGTTGTTTAACATGTCTATTGTAAATCAGGTCCTATCAGTGAATCAGACTGTGCCTACAGACAGTGTTTCTCGGCTGTGTGACGAATTTGCAGACATTTTTGCACCGGGCTTAGGTTGCGCTAAAAACTACGAAGCACATTTGGAACTGAAAGTAAACGCGCAACCGAAATTTTTCAGAGCGCGCAATGTTCCTCACGCATTGCGTCATGAGGTCGCAAGAACATTCCACGATTTAGAATAACAAGGTGTGAATGAATGTGCGCAATGCCTCTTCTCTTTCAGGTCCGCTTCATCGCTTACGCCGTGCAGGTGTTCCGTTTCTCTGGACGACGGAATGCGAACGCGCTGTTCGCCAGTTGAAATCGGCGTTGCTTTCTCATACTTGCCTCACGCCTTTCGATCCCCAGAAACCCCTTTTGTTGATGGTAGAGGCATCGGATTTCGGGATCGGTGCTGTGCTTGCACACAAAGTTGGCTCCCATGATCGCCCTATTGCCTTTGCGTCCAAATTGCTCTCGTCTGCGCAAAGAAATTATTCCCAGATAGAGAAAGAAGCTTTGGCTCTCGTGTTTGGTGTTACTAAGTTCCATGATTTCTTGTATGGTCGTCACTTTACCATCATCACAGACCACAAACCTTTGACATCGCTTTTTCATCCGACCAAGCCTGTACCTCCACGTACAGCGCAGAAATTCATTCGCTGGTCTATTTTCCTCTCGCAGTACCGCTGCGATATCTTGTATCGGTCCACTGCTAAGCACGGAAACGCCGATGCATTGTCCCGTTTGCCTGTTGCTGGGGATAAAGCATTCGATTCTTCCAAACTTGCTTGCATGTTCATTGATTCGGAAACCGATGAAGTGGTCGAATCGTTTCCGATTGATTTTCGTCGTGTAGCTACAGCCACAGCTGCTGACCCTGTCCTTGCTACTGTTTTGCGTTTTGTTGCTACGCAATGGCCTTTGTCAAAGTCTCGGATCGAGGATCCGTTGGTTCGCCGATTTTTTGCTCACAAGGAGAGACTTTTTGTTAGACGTGGTGTTTTGCTGTTGCGTTCTGATAATGATCAGTCCAGAGTCGTGGTCCCACGTTCGTAACAGTCCTCTGTCTTACGGCTTCTTCACCAAGGACATTGGGGTATAGTGCGGACGAAACAACTTGCTCGTCAGCACTGTACTTGGTTCGGAATAGATGCTGCGATTACGAATATGTGTTCTTCTTGCCCGGCGTGTGCCGAACAATTATCCGCACCGCCGCGGAAAGTCTTTGCATGGCCAAAAGCCACTTCTCCTTGGCAACGCTTGCACATTGATTTTGCTGGTCCATTTTGGAATGCTCGATGGTTGGTTCTGGTCGATGCCTTCAGTAATTTTCCTTTTGTCGTCCGGATGTCTTCCACGACGTTCTCCGCCACCATCCAAGCGTTGTCTGCTATTTTTTGCATTGAAGGTCTTCCGCAGACTATTGTTTCAGACAATGGCCCACAATTCATGTCCGCAGAATTTCAGTCATTCTGCCAGGCCAATGGTATTCAACATCTGACATCCGCGCCGTTTTCGCCTCAGTCAAACGGTGCCGCTGAACGATTGGTCCGGACTTTCAAGTCACAGATGTTGAAATTGAAAGAGTCGCATTCTCGGGAGGACGCATTGTTGCTCTTTTTGTCTTCGTATCGCTCTCAGCCCCGAGATGGTCGCTCGCCGGCTGAGTTGCTCCACGGTCGTCCTCATCGCACCTTGATGTCTTTGCTGCATCCGCCGCATCAGGTTCCTGTGCAGCGGCAGACTCCTGCTTTTGCTCCAGGCGACGTTGTATTTTACCGCAACTATCGAGGTCCACGGCGTTGGCTCGCAGGGCGCATTCTTCGCTGCCTCGGCCGCGCGATGTATTTGGTTTTGGGGGCCTCTGGTGAGGTGCGTCGGCATCTCAATCAGCTGCGCCTCTGTCGTCGCTCGGGTTCTGCCGCTCCCCGTCTGCTTTCAGCGACGGTGCCGTCCGGTCAGCGCCCTGGGGACCCATCTACTGGCTCGCCTCATCCCCAGGTGTTACCGACGATGCCTTCCATTTTGCCCCATAGCGACGCGCCGCCGCAGCAGCCGCCGCCGCCGCCGCCGCCGCCTGTTCTCCCGCCGCCGCCGCCCACATTCGACGCTTCGCTGCAGCCGCCAAGCGCCTCCCAGGGTCCAGCGATGCCGATCGCTTCCCGTGACCAGCTGTCCTCCGCCATGGAACTCCCGCCCGCTCCGGACCACATGACGTCATCGCGCGTCGGCTACCCCGACGCAATGGAGGTCGACCCTTCGGTCCCTCCTGTCTCTTTACGGTTACGGGCGCATACACCGCATGTTGACGTGCACCCTGGACTAGTTTTTCAGGCGTTTCCTAGCTCCCCTCGGACCGAATGGCCGGGTGCGGGTGGCACAGCCTAGCCTGTTGTTAGGCTCCCCACCTCATCGCATACGTCAACATGGGGTCCTCCCCACGGCGGGCGGAAGCCTTATCTCACGTCCGTTCGCCGATTTGCGGGGGAGGAATGTGGTGTCACCGCCAGACACCACACTTGCTAGGTGGTAGATTAAATCGGCCGCGGTCCATTTAGTACATGTCGGACCCGCGTGTCGCCACTGTGTAATCGCAGACCTAGCGCCACCACCAAGGCAGGTCTCGAGATACGAGAGAGCACTCGCCCCAGTTGTACGGAGAACCTAGCTAGCGACTAGATGTACGAAGCCTTTCTCTCTCATTAGCCGAGAGACAGAATAGCCTTCAGCTAAGTTAATGGCTACGAACTAGCAAGGCGCCATTAGCCTTACAGTGATTGTAATTGAAGTCTCCTGTGTATCGTCAAGATCGATGTACCACAATGATATTAAAGATAAGTATCAATACAGCTACGTACTTTTCTTAATAACATTAATTACGTAGCCTGTTCCTGTACTTCACGCCCGTCTGCGTTAGTCTAGCGTGCATTTTCAGCCATCTCGAACTACAAGGTGTCGGCCCAGCTGCCGACACATCAGACACTTGCAGACATGTACTCACAATCGATTGGTGCAGCAAAATCACGGTTTCCAGCTTTTTTATGATGAGCAGCCCCCTGTTTATTAACAACAGTCAGTTCCGTGTCAAGTCTTACAAATATTTGCTGTTGCCTTGAAGAAATCAATGGATACCTACAGCAAGACAGCCAAATGAGACCTGAAACTCCATCCGTTTCCTTAAGAGGTACAAGGCAATTTTTAAAAAATCTCATTTGAAGACTAGATGCTTTCCAAGCATTCTTAAATACGAGACATTTATGTTTTATTCACAAATTTGTTGGCAGCTACGTGCACAGCGTAAGCAGACTATAATCATGATGATTTTTTGAATCTCACTACAAGTATAACATTCATTCTTACTTTTCTGAATTTCTCATTAATTAACTAAGAGAAATGATAGTTACCAAATAATATGGACTCAAATTTGTTAATAAAAATTTATCTATTTATTTTTAATTACTATCTGCATGAAAATCCAAGTACTCACAAATTAAATTTTGTTACACAAATGTGAAACATCAGTTGGAAAAAACAAAACGTTATTTGAATCTAGTGGTTTATTTATTTACTCAAGCCAGAAGCCATACAAAATTCTACCATATTATGTGATACCACTAAAACCACAATTTACATGGTTTACATAATCAGCTACATGATCTTGGCCCACAACTGGGCCACAGCAACTGCACTGCCTTCAGTCTTTATCAGCTACCCATCACTACACGACTGTACTACTCAGGGCAGCATAAACAGTGGCACAGGTGATCCATTCTTTATTGTCCACATTTTACAGAGCCATTCCACTGGAAAATTTCCATTTGACAAGATTGTCCCTGGATTTACAAACACCCGATCGTAGCTTCTTTAGTCATCTTGGCTGACCAATCTAAAGTACTTCCAGATGGTAGAAACACAGGAAGTTTACCCACCTTTGAAGGGTGTCACATCTACCTGCCCACAGTTGTTCTCTGCCAGTGCATAGAGACATACATATATAGTGTGGACGTTTAAGTAAAGAAACTATTTCTGGAGTTCACCCTGTATCTTGGTGGTTTATGGCCATGGAGTATGTAATTTTTTTATCAATTAACAAAAAGTATTTTGCATGTGTCATTTTCACACTAACACTAATTAAATATAAGAAGTTTGCCATTAGGTGGCGACAATGGTAAGTAGCGGACGAAAGAAACAGATTGCAGACGACAGGCAGTTAGCTTGGACCTCAGTCAACAAAGCCTCATTCAAACATTAGTCGATTTTTGTCTGCATCGTAAAGTTGTTCTTGATTGAAGATGTCAGTTTATGAGCCTAATTCTCGTCATTTGCAGGTGGTGTTACGATTGTGCTTCAATATGAAGGAAACACAAGCTGAGCCTCATCGAATGCTCTCAAGTACATATGGTAAGGACGCTATTAGTGAAAGAACGTGTCCTGAGTGCTTTCAACACCTCAAGAACGGTGATTTTATCGTCGTAGGTCGGCATAGGGGTGGGAGAGAGAATGTTTTCGAAGATGCAGAATTGGAGACATTGCTGAGTGAAGACTAGCGTCAAACTCAAGAAGAATTGGCACGATTAGTGGCGGTGGGGGGGGTGGGGGGTGACACAGAAAGCCATTTCGAAACATCTCAATGCTATGGGCATCATTCAGAAAGAAGGAACTTGAGTCCTGCGTGAGCTGAAACCAAGAGACGTTGAACGGCATTTGTGTGTTTGTGAGCAATCGCTTCAGAGACAAAAACGGAAGGGATTTCTGCATCGCATTGTGACCGGGTACAAAAAATGGGTTCATTACGATAACCCTAAATGCAAAAAATCATGGGAATATCCCGGCTTCCATGTAGATGGCCAAACCGAATATTCGCAACTCCAAAATCACACTCTGCTTTTGTTGGGACCAGCTCAGCGTTGTGTAGTATGAGGTGTTAAAACCAAGTGAAACCATAACAGGTGCTCGTTATCGAATGCAATTAATGTGTCTGAGCAGAGCATTAAAAGACAAACTGCCGCAATACATGGAGAGGGACGATGAAGTGATTTTGCAGCACGACAACGCTTCACCCCTCGTTTCAAAGGAGGTCAAAAACTTGGAAATGTTAAAATGGGAAGTCCTACCCACTCGCCGTATTCTCCAGACATTCCTCCCTCTGACTATCACCTGTTAGGTCATGTGTAACCAATTTATTTCATTAAAGCATCAAATATTGGGGGAAAAAAGGCAGAAGCAAAGTTTTACACCTCGTATGATTCAATATTTGTTAATTTCCATTTCCTTTTTTGAATAAATATATTTAAAAAACAGGATGCCGAGATCTGAACCAATCTTTCAATGATTTTGCACCTAAATTATACTTGCTTTATACTTGTTAGTGCCCAGAAATCATCTAACTTTAATAGGACATTTAAATTTTTTTATATGTCTTATTGCTTTACGAATCTCCTGTCCTGGCACTGACCTTCAAATCTTACAAGTCTGCCAAAAATTTAAGATGACCAGTCCTTAACATCCCATTGTAAAGACATCTTCAAATTTGAAGCTTCTATTCTGAAGCTTCTATTTTGAAGAAAATCTCTGCACTCTCTTTGCTCTTTTGCAAGCACTGCACGCTGAGTACAGGACCCTCTTCCATAACTATCATTGTCGATCTACAACTAGCAACAATACAGTCTGCAAATGACAAATTACATTGACCTAAGCAATTTTGTGAAAGGGCAGATTATTAGGGTCCAGCGACTCTGATTGAGCACCTCTGAAATGGTGAAGCTGGGTAGCCATTAGTGTTGTGTGAGCATTTATGGAAAGTGGTTGACGGACAGTGAAAGAACAATTAGACAACATGGTGTTGGATGTCCCTGCTGCATCACAGAATGTGTAGGTCAGAGGCTTGCCCAATCTGTAAATCAGGGTAGGTGCAATCTGTGGCAGAACTGATGACAGTAGAAGACTGGTGCAAGCTGAAGTGTTTCGGAGCACACCATTCAGTGGGGGACATTAACATGGACTTACAGGGCAACTATGGTAGTAATCAAAGGCACACTAACAGCTGAGAACATTATTGTGCACCTCCAGAATGTCTTCGCACTTCGTGGCCTCATCTAGCAGAATAACTGACGGTGTCACAAAACGAGAACAGAACTACATTCGTTTTAGGAGCACAATAGTGAATTTACATTCATGTCTCGGCACCAAATTTGCCTGATGTGAACCCATAGGAACACGTGGGGGCACTTTTTGTCACCTTTCTTGGCTTATCTTGGGTCATACAAAGTCTAAATTATGAAGAAGAGAGCAGACATCGTACACCTTGCAATGCTTTAGTCTCTCCCACTGAAAATAGGTATTTTAGTCACACTAGCAACAAGTAAACAACATACATTTCTGCTCTGAATTTTACTACTGTCTGATCCATTAGCTACACTTACTGATACTCTAAAGATAATGTTTGTGTTCTTTAAACAACCTTTCTTGTGGTTCTGACATGTCAGTTCCTTCTGACAAACTGATGAGCCCTTCATATTACCATACTACTGAAAATAATTCCAGATCATCTCCTGTATATTTTCAAGTTACCAGACTTCAGCGATTACTTAACAAGTCTTCAGGTCACACTATCAGATCCCTTTTGCCTAATTACATACATTACATTAAACTGGATATGTTGTTACCTACTAGTTACCCTATCAAGCATTTACAGGGTGGCTTCCTACATTCATATAGAAAAGTCTTTTCTGAACACGACTGTGTCATTTCAGATAAAACTCTCAACTTTTAATAGTGTCTCTACCACTTGTCTTCAGGGATAAAATGAGTGCCCAACACACACACACACACACTCGCACACGCACACACACACACACACACACACACACACACACTAATGACAAACTGCAAGAAGGTACCTGATGAGTAAAAGCTATAGAAAGAACACTGTCATGTTATCTTTCTGCTCTAAAAGCAGAAACACTCTTCAAAAACACTTCCCAATATCTACTGCTCCCAATCTTTTCAATTTTATTTTATTTTTAGGTCAATTTGACCTAATGCTGAGCCGCTATTTAAATATTTCTTGTGAATGTTTCCCAAATTAATCCATTTATTGAAGTGCATCAATATATCATCTGACCACATTCTGTATATCTTGTGTGATGTCAACTATTTTTGCTTTTCCCCCACAAGCAAACCAATTTGTTCTGTAAAGCTGTCTTACTGGTGCCATTTTTATACATTCTACTTTTTTATCCAATAGCTGAGATAACTGAGTATGGATAACCTCAAAAGTTTATTCCTTAACGAAACAATTAATTGGCATTTTTGTTTCATTTACGATGCACCACACAGCATTCAGTGCCATAAATATGAGGAGAATTCAATATGTAGTGCAACAAACATTTCTTTCTCCACAAATTTTGGTCGAGATGTGCGCAATTTGTTGTGGGAAATTGTGGAATATTACCACTTCTGCCACCATAGCTCATCAAGTTTGATAGGTGGCAGTACTGTGTGTAGTCTTCAAAATGGTGTCTGTAACAGAGGAGTATTCCGAGCAGGGAGCTGTCACTGCGTTTCTTGTGGCAGGATGTCTACAGAGACCTGTTAGTGAACAAAAGCACGGTGAGTCATTGGGCAGGCATTCGTCACCATCGCAACAAGGTTAAGCAAACCTATCTAATCTCCCACGTGCCAGCAGCTGCACACAGCTAGGACTCCTACAATCTAGGAACTTGCACTCTCAGTCGAGTTGGGTGACTGTTCACAATCAAAACATTTCACTGTTCAACTGGACATCTGTTGATAGTGATGTCACAGTCATCCACTAGATGGGTTACTCAAAGATGTGTGCCCACTGGATTCCACACCTAACAGAAGACCATAAAGAGCAAGGAAGGACCATCTGTGGAGAACTGCTTGCGTGTTACGAGGCTGATGACAATTTTTTGTCAAACATCATCACAGGCGATGAAACATGGGTTCGTCACTCTAAACTGGAAACAAAACTGCATTCCACAGAGTCGTCCCATGCCACTTCTCCGAGGAAAAAGATCAAAGCCGTACACCCGGCCATTAAAGTCACGGCGACAATGTTCTGGAATTCTGAAGGGATTATTCTGTTTCATGTCCTCCCTTGCGGTGCAACAATTAACTGACATTTATTGCGCTACACTCAGGAAATTGAAGAAACGACTTTAGGGTGTTCGTCGCCACAAAAATGCAAACAAAATTCTCCTTCTCCATGACAATCCAAGACCTAAAACAAGCCTATATCCAAGAGGAGCTGCTCACGAAACTGCATTGGACTATTGTTCCTTATACAGCCTACTGACAATCTCACACATTCCGACTACCATCTGTTTGGCTCAATGCGGCTTGCACTCCGCAGGAAGTATGTGGAAGATGGTGCAGTTATTGGTGCAACAGGATATTCACTCCGATGTCAACCAGCAGAGTGGTACACGCAGGCATACAGACGCTCCCAGTAAACTGGCATATGCCCATCGCATTGCCCATAGATTATTTTGAGAAACATGGTTTTACGGAGAAACATGTTTTTACAACCAGGAGAATGGGAAACAATATCGTTACTGGCATCTTAAATAAGAAAGTTGCTTCCAGAAAAAATTTTGTTGCTTTACTTATTGAACGCCCCTCATATTTTCAGTACAGTAACACTTTTTGTTAAGTAAATAAAAACTTTTCTTTAACTATTGTACATAGCACAACCATTAAATCTTAGCATGAAATACACTGGCTGTGCAAGTAAGTTTTAATTGTGTGATAAAAATTGAACAGCTGTTCTTTAAACATTTTTGTTATTTAAATGTTCAGTGTATTTTTCTTCTTATTTTCTTGCATGTACGAGTATGTGTTAGCAGTGCGTGAGGAAGCGCAATGGAAAACAACATTGTAAAACTTTATACATACTTTTGAAGACTTTCACAAGGGCTGGATTGGGTTGGAAGGGGGCAAGTGAAGACTAGGTTAGTCGAACACGTTTTTATTCAGAACACACATTTCAAGAAAGGAAATGTGAGTAGGGATCTTGGCTAGAATCAGACAGCCACTGCTCTGAAATTGCAGTAATATTTGACTAATGGTGTATGGAGCATTTGTTTAAGTGCATCTAAGGAAAATATTTAGCCAACATAGTCCGTACACTGAAACCTTAGCAGGGTTTTTCCTTTAATATAGTAAAGTTGTGTCACAATCATGGCTGAATAGGAAATACAGATAACTGCTGATCATTAGAATGTACCACTCGCTCTCTTTAAATGTGTTTCTGCACTGTGTTACAATCAACATTGTGTTCTGAACTTATTTTGTGTGTAAGTGTCGTTAATATGAAACCACTGATCGTTAACCCGACCCCAACAATTATGATCTGTTAACTGAATGCATCATGTGCCGATGTACAACATTCAATGCTCATACAACAGCCATGTGCAATTACTAATCTGATGTGGCACTAAAATCATCATTGCACTGCCATTGTATAGTATTAATAAAGGCTGCCTGAAATGGGTAAGGTTTTATTGTACATGGGAGTGGCAACTCATTAAATAGTGAAGGTGCAAATGAGCAATGTGGATATGCAGATTGCCTCAAATGAAAGTGTCTAAATTATGGTTTGAAGTTTTCTTTCCAAGTTACATCAGAAAAATCTCTTCAGTGTTGACCAACCCTAGAATCGCAGTGCCATTCTATAGCATCACATCTCCAGTTTATTAGTACACGTTGTAACTGATTCTTTTACACGTGTTTGAACAAACAATAAGCTAATAAGTATCACAATAAATTCTGCATCAGTAAGCAGTATGTGCATTATTATTGAAACAGCTATGAGCCCTAATGCAAATGTTTTGTGCATTATATACTCATAGTTATGGGTGTAGTCGAATTAAGTCGACTGATGCTGAGGGAATTAGATTAGGAAATGAGACACTTAAAGTAGTAAAGGAGTTTTGCTATTTGAGGAGCAAAATAACTGATGATGGTCGAAGTAGAGAGGATATAAAATGGAGACTGGCAATGGCAAGGAACGTTTCTGAAGAAGAAAAATTTGTTAACATCGGGTATAGATTTAAGTGTCAGGAAGTCATTTCTGAAAGTATTTGTATGGAGTGTAGCCATGTATGGAAGTGAAACATGGACGATAAATAGTTTGGACCAGAAGAGAATAGAAGCTTTCGAAAAGTGGTGCTTCAGAAGAATGCTGAAGGTTCGATGGGTAGATCACATAACTAATGAGGAAGTATTGAATAGGATTGGGGAGAAGAGACGTTCGTGGCACAAAGTGACCAGAAGAAGGGATCGGTTAGTAGGACATGTTCTGAGGCATCAAGGGATCACCAATTTAGTATTGGAGGGCAGCGTGGAGGGTAAAAATCGTAGAGGGAGACCAAGAGATGATTGCACTAAGCAGATTTAGAAGGATGTAGGTTGCACAGGATATAGTAGCATGGAGAGCTGCATCAAACCAGTCTCAGGACTGAAGACCACAACAACAACAGTTATGGGTACTAATTAAGTGTTACTAGGCACATATCATCCTTGTATTTGACTTCACGACAATGCATGCTGATAGCCAACATACAAATCTTGCTTTTTTGATTAATTTTCATGGTACTTAATGTTTTCATCTGTTTAGGGTTGTATGTATTTTATGTACACGAAAATGCGTGTGTATTATGGAGCTACTGAGTGCACGTAGGCTCCCATACCGTGTAACACACTATTAACAAGTTGCCAGCTTTTTTTCATGTTCCATGTTACCTCATTAATTATTTACAGTGCAGGCATATACTAACTGCTCAACAATTATTCAAGATTCTCATGTTTTGTATTCTACATGCCAAATTCTAACAGAACCAATAAATGCGTGTTCTGTTCGAGCTAATGATGGTGGCGGCTGAGTATGCGTAAAGTGTGCTTGCTTGTGTCAATCTGTGCATTTTCTTTGATGAAAAAGGCTTTCGCCGACAGCTGCATGTGTAACAGTCTCTTCATTGGTCTTTACGTGTGCCTGTCCGCAACTCAATGGATCATCTTTACATTGAGTAGCAATCTATCCTATCTGTTGTATCGTTCTTATTACAAAATGGAGTTTCTAGTGTTTTGTTATCATATATACGATGTCCCAGGAGGAATGGTCATTTGTCAATGATCTATCAGGAATAATCATTTGAAGCACAAGAGTCCGGTAAACAATTCTTTTATGTTTTGTAATAAATGTGCAGAGTCGTTTTGTTTAAGTTTATTCCACAATGCTTAAAACTTGTGGCAAGAATTGAACATGATTTTATCCAGATTTGAGCTGTGTGTGTGTGTGTGTGTGTGTGTGTGCGTGCGTGCGTGAAAAAAAGGCACGAAAACATTACGTTGTAATTCTCACTGTGTGTGTGTGTGTGTGTGTGTGTGTGTGTGTGTGTGTGTGTGTGTGTGTGTGTGAAAAAGGCACGAAAACATTACGTTGTAATTCTCACTATTGTGAATTATGTTGTGCACAATGAAGATGCACATAATTCAATGCTTGTAACAATCTATGGGCACAATTATTACTATCAATATTTTTCAAATCACACACTAAGAAAAGTTCATGACGAAAACATTATCTGACACTTAAAGTAAATCACATAATCAGGACCTCACAAGTGATTCCAAAGACTCAGAAGAACTCCAAACAGCATATGCAGTACAACAAGAATGATTGCAATTTTCATCTTTGAAAAGTTCATGAAGATGATTTTATTTTCAGCCACCTGAAATGGAAGGAATGTATGTATGTATATTTAGATTTACTTCATACACAGAACAATGATTTTTCCTCTTACTATTAATAGAATGTAATCTAGCTATCCATGCAGCAGAATCATTCTGCAATCAGCTTCAAACGCTGGTTCTCGAAATTGTCTCAATAGTGTTCTCCAGAAACAACGTCATCTTCCCTTCAGCGATTCCCAATTGAATTCCAAAAGCGCATCTGTAATCGACGTAGTGCTTTTCTCTCTGAAACGGTTACATTTATCGTCTGCAAGCCCTTGTCGCGTGCTGCAATATGCGGAGGCACTTCAAGCAGCACAGTAGAACACAGTAGAAGCATCTAAGTTGATGCAATCGGCCAGTAAGAAGTGCTACATTTCTAGTTTTAGTTATCGATTATTGAATTATTGGCCGGTTTGGTGCCTTGGACATGACCGAGGACCTTAAGATTTTGCATGAACCGAGGACTGGCAGCCACGGAACACGAGAAAATGTGAAAAGTGTTAATATGTAGTAAAAACCTAAGAAAATCTCCCGTTTCCGTCATTTACTATCGAATCGACGTAATGCCTGTTCGTCACATTGGTCGTTTTTCTCGCTTCAGTGGCTACATTTATCGTTTGCAAGCCCCTGTCCCGTGCTGCGGTATGCGGAGACACTTCATGCAGCACAGTAGAACACAGTACAAGCATCTAAGTTGATGCAATCGGCCAGTAAGAAGAGCTACATTTCAAGTTTTAGTCATCGATTATTGAATTATTGGACGGTCTGGTGCCTTGGACATGACCGAGGACCTTAAGATTTTGCGTGAACCGAGGACTGGCAGTCCTCGGTTCATGCAAAATCTTAAGTTCCTCGGTAATGTCCAAGGCACCAAACCGTCCAATAAATCAATAATCGATAACTAAAACTAGAAATATAGCTCTTCCTACTGGCCGATTGCATCAACTTAGATGCTTGTACTGTGTTCTACTGTGCTGCTTGAAGTGTCTCCGCATACCGCAGCACGCCACAGAGGCTTGCAGACGATAAATGTAACCGTTTCAGAGAGAAAAGCGACCAATGTGACGAAATGGCATTACGTCGATTCGATAGTAAATGCCGGATACGGGAGTATTTTCTTAGGTTTTTGCTACATATTAACACTTTTCACATATTCTCGTGTTACGTGGCTGCCAGTCCTCGGTTCATGCAAAATCTTAAGGTCCTTGGTCATGTCCAAGGCACCAAACTGGCAAATAATTCAGTAATCGATAACGAAAGTTTGATATGTAGCTCTTCTTACTGGCCGATTGCATCAACCTAGATGCTTCTACTGTGTTCTACTGTGCTGCTTGAAGTGTCTCCGCATATTGCAGCACGCGACAAGGGCTTGCAGACGATAATGTAACCGTTTCAGAGAGAAAAGCATTACGTCGATTATAGATGCGCTTTTGGAATTCAAATGGGAATCGCTGAAGGAAAGATGACATTGTTTCTGAAGAACACTATTGAGACAATTTCGAGAACCAGCGTTTGAAGCTGATTGCAGAATGAATCTGCTGTATGGATAGCTAGATTACATTCTATTAATAGTAAGAGGAAAAATCATTGTTCTGTGTATGAAGTAAATCTAAATATACATACATACATTCCCTCCATTTCAGGTGGCTGAAAATAAAATCATCTTCATGAATTTTTCAAAGATGAAAATTGCAATCATTCTTGTTGTACTGCATATGCTGTTTGGAGTTCTTCTGAGTCTTTAGAATCACTTGTGAGGTCCTGATTATGTGATTTACTTTAAGTGTCAGATAATGTTTTCGTCATGAACTTTTCTTAGTGTGTGATTTGAAAAATATTGATAGTAATAGTTACGAGATAATTGTGCCCATAGATTATTACAAGCACTGAATTATGTGCGTCTTCATTGTGCACAACATAGTTCACAATAGTGAGAATTACAACGTAATGTTTTCGTGCCTTTTTTTCACACACACACTCACACACACACAGCTTAAATCTGGATAAAATAATGTTCAATTCTTGCCACAAGTTTTAAGCATTGTGGAATTAACGTAAACGACTCTGCACATTTATTACAAAACGTAAAAGAATTGTTTACAGGACATGTAAAGATGATCCATTGAGTTGCGGTCAGGCACAACATAAAGACCAATGAAGAGACTGTTACACATGCAGCTGTTGGAGAAAGCCTTTTTCATCAAAGAAAATGCACACATTGACACAAGCAAGCACACTTTATGCATACTCAGCCGCCACCATCATTAGCTCGAACAGAACACACATTTATTGGATCTGTGAGAATTTGGCATGTAGAATACAAAACATGACAATCTTGAATAATTGTTGAGCAGTTAGTATATGCCTGCACTGTAAATGATTAATGAGGTAACATGGAACACGAAAAAAGCTGACAACTTGTTAATAGTGTGTTACACAGTATGGGAGCCTAAGTGCACTCAGTAGCTCCATAATACACACGCATTTTCGTGTACATAAAATACATACAACCCTAAACAGATGAAAACATTAAGTACCATGAAAATTAATCAAAAAAGCAAGATTTGTATGTTGGCTATCAGCATGCATTGTCGTGAAGTCAAATACAAGGATGATATGTGCCTAGTAACACTTAATTAGTACCCATAACTGTTGTTGTTGTGGTCTTCAGTCCTGAGACTGGTTTGATGCAGCTCTCCATGCTACTATATCCTGTGCAACCTACATCCTTCTAAATCTGCTTAGTGCAATCATCTCTTGGTCTCCCTCTACGATTTTTACCCTCCACGCTGCCCTCCAATACTAAATTGGTGATCCCTTGATGCCTCAGAACATGTCCTACTAACCGATCCCTTCTTCTGGTCACTTTGTGCCACGAACGTCTCTTCTCCCCAATCCTATTCAATACTTCCTCATTAGTTATGTGATCTACCCATCGAACCTTCAGCATTCTTCTGAAGCACCACTTTTCGAAAGCTTCTATTCTCTTCTGGTCCAAACTATTTATCGTCCATGTTTCACTTCCATACATGGCTACACTCCATACAAATACTTTCAGAAATGACTTCCTGACACTTAAATCTATACTCGATGTTAACAAATTTTTCTTCTTCAGAAACGTTCCTTGCCATTGCCAGTCTCCATTTTATATCCTCTCTACTTCGACCATCATCAGTTATTTTGCTCCTCAAATAGCAAAACTCCTTTACTACTTTAAGTGTCTCATTTCCTAATCTAATTCCCTCAGCATCAGTCGACTTAATTCGACTACACCCATAACTATGAGTATATAATGCACAAAACATTTGCATTAGGGCTCATAGCTGTTTCAATAATAATGCACATACTGCTTGCTGATGCAGAATTTATTGTGATACTTATTAGCTTATTGTTTGTTCAAACACGTATAAAAGATGCAGTTACAACGTGTACTAATAAACTGGAGATGTGATGCTATAGAATGGCACTGTGATTCTAGGGTTGGTCAACACTGAAGAGATATTTCTGATGTAACTTGGAAAAAAAACCTCAAACCATAATTTAGACACTTTCAGTTAAGGCAATCTGCATATCCACATTGCGCATTTGCACCTTCACTATTTAATGAGTTGCCACTCCCATGTACAATAAAACCTTACCCATTTCAAGCAGCCTTTATTAATACTATACCATGGCAGTGCAATGATGATTTTAGTGCCACATCAGATTAGTAATTGCACATGGCTGTTGTATGAGCATTGAATGTTGTACATCGGCACATGATGCATTCAGTTAACAGATCATAATTGTTGGGGCCGGTTTAACGACCTGTGGTTTCATATTAACGACACTTACACACAAAATAAGTTCAGAACACAATGTTGATTGTAACACAGTACAGAAACACATTTAAAGAGAGCGAGTGGTACATTCTAATGATCAGCACTTATCTGTATTTCCTATTCAGCCATGATTGTGACACAACTTTACTACATTAAAGGAAAAACCCTGCTAAGGTTTCAGTGTACAGACTATGTTGGCTAAATATTTTCCTTAGATGCACTTAAACAAATGCTCCATACACCATTAGTCAAATATTACTGCAATTTCAGAGCAGTGGCTGTCTGATTCTAGCCAAGATCCCTACTCACATTTCTTTTCTTCAAATGTGTGTTCTGAATAAAAAAGTGTTCGACTAACCCAGTCTTCACTTGCCCCCTTCCAACCCAATCCAGCCCTTGTGAAAGTCTTCAAAAGTATGTATAAAGTTTTACAATGTTGTTTTCCATTGCGCTTCCTCACGCACTTCTAACACGTACTCGTACATGCAAGAAAATAAGAAGAAAAATACACTGAACATTTAAACAACAAAAATGTTTAAAGAACAGCTGTTCAATTTTTATCACACAATTAAAACTTACTTGCACAGCCAGTGTATTTCATGCTAAGATTTAATGATTGTGCTATGTACAATAGTTAAAGAAAAGTTTTTATTTACTTAACAAAAAGTGTTACTGTACTGGAAATATGAGGGGCATTCAGTAAGTAAAGCAACAAAATTTTTTCTGGAAGCAACTTTCTTATTTAAGATGCCAGTAACGATATTGTTTCCCATTCTCTTGGTTGTAAAAACATGTTTCTCCGTAAAACCATGTTTCTCAAAATAATCTATGGGCAATGCGATGGGCATATGCCAGTTTACTGGGAGCGCCTGTATGCCTGCGTGTACCACTCTGCTGGTTGACATCGGAGTGAATATCCTGTTGCACCAATAACTGCACCATCTTCCACATACTTCCTGCGGAGTGCAAGCCGCATTGAGCCAAACAGATGGAAGTCGGAATGTGTGAGATTGTCAGTAGGCTGTATAAGGAACAATAGTCCAATGCAGTTTCGTGAGCAGCTCCTCTTGGATATAGGCTTGTTTTAGGTCTTGGATTGTCATGGAGAAGGAGAATTTTGTTTGCATTTTTGTGGCGACGAACACCCTAAAGTCGTTTCTTCAATTTCCTGAGTGTAGCGCAATAAATGTCAGTTAATTGTTGCACCGCAAGGGAGGACATGAAACAGAATAATCCCTTCAGAATTCCAGAACATTGTCGCCGCGACTTTAATGGCCGGGTGTACGGCTTTGATCTTTTTCCTCGGAGAAGTGGCATGGGACGACTCTGTGGAATGCAGTTTTGTTTCCGGTTTAGAGTGACGAACCCATGTTTCATCGCCTGTGATGATGTTTGACAACAAATTGTCATCAGCCTCGTAACACGCAAGCAGTTCTCCACAGATGGTCCTTCCTTGCTCTTTATGGTCTTCTGTTAGGTGTGGAATCCAGTGGGCACACATCTTTGAGTAACCCATCTAGTGGATGACTGTGACATCACTATCAACAGATGTCCAGTTGAACAGTGAAATGTTTTGATTGTGAACAGTCACCCAACTCGACTGAGAGTGCAAGTTCCTAGATTGTAGGAGTCCTAGCTGTGTGCAGCTGCTGGCACGTGGGAGATTAGATAGGTTTGCTTAACCTTGTTGCGATGGTGACGAATGCCTGCCCAATGACTCACCGTGCTTTTGTTCACTAACAGGTCTCTGTAGACATCCTGCCACAAGAAACGCAGTGACAGCTCCCTGCTCGGAATACTCCTCTGTTACAGACACCATTTTGAAGACTACACACAGTACTGCCACCTATCAAACTTGATGAGCTATGGTGGCAGAAGTGGTAATATTCCACAATTTCCCACAACAAATTGCGCACATCTCGACCAAAATTTGTGGAGAAAGAAATGTTTGTTGCACTACATATTGAATTCTCCTCATATTTATGGCACTGAATGCTGTGTGGTGCATCGTAAATGAAACAAAAATGCCAATTAATTGTTTCGTTAAGGAATAAACTTTTGAGGTTACCCATACTCAGTTATCTCAGCTATTGGATAAAAAAGTAGAATGTATAAAAATGGCACCAGTAAGACAGCTTTGCAGAACAAATTGGTTTGCTTGTGGGGGAAAAGCAAAAATAGTTGACATCACACAAGATATACAGAATGTGGTCAGATGATATATTGATGCACTTCAATAAATGGATTAATTTGGGAAACATTCACAAGAAATATTTAAATAGCGGCTCAGCATTAGGTCAAATTGACCTAAAAATAAAATAAAATTGAAAAGATTGGGAGCAGTAGATATTGGGAAGTGTTTTTGAAGAGTGTTTCTGCTTTTAGAGCAGAAAGATAACATGACAGTGTTCTTTCTATAGCTTTTACTCATCAGGTACCTTCTTGCAGTTTGTCATTAGTGTGTGTGTGTGTGTGTGTGTGTGTGTGTGTGTGTGTGTGTGTTGGGCACTCATTTTATCCCTGAAGACAAGTGGTAGAGACACTATTAAAAGTTGAGAGTTTTATCTGAAATGACACAGTCGTGTTCAGAAAAGACTTTTCTTTATGTATGTAGGAAGCCACCCTGTAAATGCTTGATAGGGTAACTAGTAGGTAACAACATATCCAGTTTAATGTAATGTATGTAAATAGGCAAAAGGGATCTGATAGTGTGACCTGAAGACTTGTTAAGTAATCGCTGAAGTCTGGTAACTTGAAAATATACAGGAGATGATCTGGAATTATTTTCAGTAGTATGGTAATATGAAGGGCTCATCAGTTTGTCAGACGGAACTGACATGTCAGAACCACAAGAAAGGTTGTTTAAAGAACACAAACATTATCTTTAGAGTATCAGTAAGTGTAGCTAATGGATCAGACAGTAGTAAAATTCAGAGCAGAAATGTATGTTGTTTACTTGTTGCTAGTGTGACTAAAATACCTATTTTCAGTGGGAGAGACTAAAGCATTGCAAGGTGTACGATGTCTGCTCTCTTCTTCATAATTTAGACTTTGTATGACCCAAGATAAGCCAAGAAAGGTGACAAAAAGTACCCCCACGTGTTCCTATGGGTTCACATCAGGCAAATTTGGTGCCGAGACATGAATGTAAATTCACTATTGTGCTCCTAAAACGAATGTAGTTCTGTTCTCGTTTTGTGACACCGTCAGTTATTCTGCTAGATGAGGCCACGAAGTGCGAAGACATTCTGGAGGTGCACAATAATGTTCTCAGCTGTTAGTGTGCCTTTGATTACTACCATAGTTGCCCTGTAAGTCCATGTGAATGTCCCGCCACTGAATGGTGTGCTCCGAAACACTTCAGCTTGCACCAGTCTTCTACTGTCATCAGTTCTGCCACAGATTGCACCTACCCTGATTTACAGATTGGGCAAGCCTCTGACCTACACATTCTGTGATGCAGCAGGGACATCCAACACCATGTTGTCTAATTGTTCTTTCACTGTCCGTCAACCACTTTCCATAAATGCTCACACAACACTAATGGCTATCCAGCTTCACCATTTCAGAGGTGCTCAATCAGAGTCGCTGGACCCTAATAATCTGCCCTTTCACAAAATTGCTTAGGTCAATGTAATTTGTCATTTGCAGACTGTATTGTTGCTAGTTGTAGATCGACAATGATAGTTATGGAAGAGGGTCCTGTACTCAGCGTGCAGTGCTTGCAAAAGAGCAAAGAGAGTGCAGAGATTTTCTTCAAAATAGAAGCTTCAGAATAGAAGCTTCAAATTTGAAGATGTCTTTACAATGGGATGTTAAGGACTGGTCATCTTAAATTTTTGGCAGACTTGTAAGATTTGAAGGTCAGTGCCAGGACAGGAGATTCGTAAAGCAATAAGACATATAAAAAAATTTAAATGTCCTATTAAAGTTAGATGATTTCTGGGCACTAACAAGTATAAAGCAAGTATAATTTAGGTGCAAAATCATTGAAAGATTGGTTCAGATCTCGGCATCCTGTTTTTTAAATATATTTATTCAAAAAAGGAAATGGAAATTAACAAATATTGAATCATACGAGGTGTAAAACTTTGCTTCTGCCTTTTTTCCCCCAATATTTGATGCTTTAATGAAATAAATTGGTTACACATGACCTAACAGGTGATAGTCAGAGGGAGGAATGTCTGGAGAATACGGCGAGTGGGTAGGACTTCCCATTTTAACATTTCCAAGTTTTTGACCTCCTTTGAAACGAGGGGTGAAGCGTTGTCGTGCTGCAAAATCACTTCATCGTCCCTCTCCATGTATTGCGGCAGTTTGTCTTTTAATGCTCTGCTCAGACACATTAATTGCATTCGATAACGAGCACCTGTTATGGTTTCACTTGGTTTTAACACCTCATACTACACAACGCTGAGCTGGTCCCAACAAAAGCAGAGTGTGATTTTGGAGTTGCGAATATTCGGTTTGGCCATCTACATGGAAGCCGGGATATTCCCATGATTTTTTGCATTTAGGGTTATCGTAATGAACCCATTTTTTGTACCCGGTCACAATGCGATGCAGAAATCCCTTCCGTTTTTGTCTCTGAAGCGATTGCTCACAAACACACAAATGCCGTTCAACGTCTCTTGGTTTCAGCTCACGCAGGACCCAAGTTCCTTCTTTCTGAATGATGCCCATAGCATTGAGATGTTTCGAAATGGCTTTCTGTGTCACCCCCCACCCCCCCCCCACCCCCACTAATCGTGCCAATTCTTCTTGAGTTTGACGCTAGTCTTCACTCAGCAATGTCTCCAATTCTGCATCTTCGAAAACATTCTCTCTCCCACCCCTATGCCGACCTACGACGATAAAATCACCGTTCTTGAGGTGTTGAAAGCACTCAGGACACGTTCTTTCACTAATAGCGTCCTTACCATATGTACTTGAGAGCATTCGATGAGGCTCAGCTTGTGTTTCCTTCATATTGAAGCACAATCGTAACACCACCTGCAAATGACGAGAATTAGGCTCATAAACTGACATCTTCAATCAAGAACAACTTTACGATGCAGACAAAAATCGACTAATGTTTGAATGAGGCTTTGTTGACTGAGGTCCAAGCTAACTGCCTGTCGTCTGCAATCTGTTTCTTTCGTCCGCTACTTACCATTGTCGCCACCTAATGGCAAACTTTTTATATTTAATTAGTGTTAGTGTGAAAATGACACATGCAAAATACTTTTTGTTAATTGATAAAAAAATTACATACTCCATGGCCATAAACCACCAAGATACAGGGTGAACTCCAGAAATAGTTTCTTTACTTAAATGTCCACACTATATATATGTCTCTATGCACTGGCAGAGAACAACTGTGGGCAGGTAGATGTGACACCCTTCAAAGGTGGGTAAACTTCCTGTGTTTCTACCATCTGGAAGTACTTTAGATTGGTCAGCCAAGATGACTAAAGAAGCTACGATCGGGTGTTTGTAAATCCAGGGACAATCTTGCCAAATGGAAATTTTCCAGTGGAATGGCTCTGTAAAATGTGGACAATAAAGAATGGATCACCTGTGCCACTGCTTATGCTGCCCTGAGTAGTGCAGTCGTGTAGTGATGGGTAGCTGATGAAGACTGAAGGCAGTGCAGTTGCTGTGGCCCAGTTGTGGGCCAAGATCATGTAGCTGATTATGTAAACCATGTAAATTGTGGTTTTAGTGGTATCACATAATATGGTAGAATTTTGTATGGCTTCTGGCTTGAGTAAATAAATAAACCTCTAGATTCAAATAACGTTTTGTTTTTTCCAACTGATGTTTCACATTTGTGTAACAAAATTTAATTTGTGAGTACTTGGATTTTCATGCAGATAGTAATTAAAAATAAATAGATAAATTTTTATTAACAAATTTGAGTCCTTATTATTTGGTAACTATCATTTCTCTTAGTTAATTAATGAGAAATTCAGAAAAGTAAGAATGAATGTTATACTTGTAGTGAGATTCAAAAAATCATCATGATTATAGTCTGCTTACGCTGTGCACGTAGCTGCCAACAAATTTGTGAATAAAACATAAATGTCTCGTATTTAAGAATGCTTGGAAAGCATCTAGTCTTCAAATGAGATTTTTTAAAAATTGCCTTGTACCCCTTAAGGAAACGGATGGAGTTTCAGGTCTCATTTGGCTGTCTTGCTGTAGGTATGCATTGATGATTTCTTCAAGGCAACAGCAAATATTTGTAAGACTTGACACGGAACTGACTGTTGTTAATAAACAGGGGGCTGCTCATCATAAAAAAGCTGGAAACCGTGATTTTGCTGCACCAATCGATTGTGAGTACATGTCTGCAAGTGTCTCTCCCTCATGCTGTGTTGAGTACTTGCGTGTGTCATTATGTTTGAGTGAGTAAGACGAGCTCATGTGTTTACTGACTAGATGAGTACAACACACACAAACAAACAAAAAAGTTCATGGATAACATGTGCAGGAGTGATTGTCTGGAAGTATTTTGGTAAAATCTCCAGCAAAGTGTACAATGCAAAACTTAGTGGCAAAATGGTACCAAACAGGTACTGTAGTGCATAAAAACTGTAATCCCACATCAGTCTTACTATGATTATTTTCTGTGCCAGATTTATTTTGCCCAGACTGTAGATCTCATTGTGTATGGGTTGCTGAACCCTAACCTCTCTCCTTTCCATATCTCTGTTCATTCTTAGTTGTTCGTAGAAACAAGTGATCTTCGCAAGTTGCGATTGGTATCATGGAAGTAACTGTTAACTTGCTCATAGCAGGATTAAGAGAATGAAGCTGTGATGTGTAGGTTTTCTTGATGCATCAAAATTGATACATTTCATGTTATCCAATCATATTTTACAGCTTGTATATATTTGTAGTTCACTAGAATTCTCTTACTAATTTCTTCAGTTCCATATGTCATAGAAAATATATATGTGACAGGATGCTCAGTAAGAGAGTTAATTAAATATAAACCAGAATTTTCTTAAGTTTATTTAAGCTTTAGAAAAATTCATACACACAAAATTACTTTTCTGTGAGGTCAACTGACTTGGAAACACATTTTTCCCTGTGGTTAGACAGTGTCTTGATCTGTTTCTGTAAAATAATGTGGCTGTGGCAGCAGCCAGTTGTCCATGAAAGCTTTGACAGCACCATTATTGTCAAATGTGTGCAGACTGCTTTTTTTAGTGGTCCAAACAAATGAAACATGTGGGGCGTTAAGTCCAGACTGTAGAGAGCATGTTCTACTGTGGTCCACAACAGTTTCTGATTTTTTTGTTGAGTTTGGGCAGCTGTGTTCGGTCAAGCATTGTCATGATGTTTTGTTTGGTCCAGTAGCAATTTGAGCAACTGTTATTCAGTGGTTGTCTTCAGTAAGCTGGCAAACAGTGTGGATGTTATGTCATGCTAGTCCTTGTGCGAAGTTGGTGAGCTGCCTTCTCAATTGCTTCTTGTCCTGATACAAATGTTTGTGCCATGCATATTCTTGACTCTTTCTCGGGGTGTTGTCTCTGAAATGTGCTGCAAGTCTTTCCAAAAATTTGAACAGTTTTACAACCTTTATTGTGACAAACTTTATTATAATGTGTTGTGCAACAGAGGTCCCTACCTTTCGCTCTGACGTTACTGTTTCTTCAGTCAATCTAGCTGTGGAGAACAGCCATTGGAAACCAAAGCAACAACGAGGAGAGATCGCACCACTCTTCGTTTACAAAAAGGCACACAAAACAAATATTCCGATATATATTTGATCCACCCTTGCACTTACATCCTGATGGTGAAATTCTGAGTATCACTGATAGAAGCACTTGAAGAAGAAGAAGAAGAAGAAGAAGATATCACACACTTCCAGAACTTCTGTATTCTTTCTTTAGGAGGGCAGTTAGATAGGGTGGACAAAGTTGAAGTGAGGGCAGTGTCTGAGGCCAGGTTGTGAACGACCTAGCTGTTGAGAAAAAGATGAAACAAAGGTTAGCGAGAAAGCAGGTAAAAGAGTGAGCAGAGGTAGTAGTAGTGTTGGATTGTCACACTTTCCCTTCAATATGATGCTGCTGTAGTGCCTACCTTTGACTTCCTACTTTCTCCAACATCTTTCATCTCTGCCTCCTATCACGCTTACAATAGGTGGGTCTGAGCATGCTGCCACTCCTTTCCAGCCTTCCCAAACTAATGCCACTTCCATATCTTATGAAGGAATTCATATGTTCCCCGCGCTTGTAATAGGTTTATATTGTTTTAAGTTTATCCATCAGCAGTACTTTGTATTTTGCCAGCTGAAGCTATGTTTTGGTGATGATTTCTGAATTGAATTTTCCTTTTGGTACATAGTGTACATGTGTTAATTTTGATGTTAGTTTTCATCAGCGTCCATTTGAGTAATTCACATATCACTCTCATATTTGTTTTACAATAGAGTTTTGACTCTGTCGTGTCAGTGCCACGACATTCGAAAGTGCCGCTACGTTAGTACGCGAACACGGCGATAGAGGCGCTCCGCAGCTCGGCCGAGCGCGGGAGCGCCACCTGGTTATGAACGGCGCCGGCCGCATGTCACGGCAGGGCTAGTCGAATGACAGATACGGAGTTAGTAACATGTAACCCGCTAGTGTTTCTACTTTTGTATATCCACGCACTTTATTAGTGATTAAAGGTTATAACACTTTTTGGCGACGAGGTCGGAAATTTTTTTCCTGCGTTGTGGACTTGTGTGTTCGTGTCGGGGCCGACATGGAACAGCTTATGCAAGCGCTTATTGAACAACAAACACAGCTGACGGCTGCTATTCAGGCGTTGTCGACGTCGCTTACTCATCGTCTGTCTTCCTCGTCTCCGCCTCCGTTCCCTCCTTATGACGAGGCCGCTGAAGACTGGGAGGATTATGAGAAGCGTTTGCGGCAACACTTCTTGGCTTTCGGCGTTATCGACGCTCCTATGTGTAAGTCGTTATTTCTATCTAGGATTTCCCCACGGATCTATCAGCTGCTATCTCAGTTAGCCCCTCTGCGGGAACCTGCCTCTCTGTCCTTCCAAGAAATGTGTGACTTATTGTCTAACTATTACCGAAAAAACACCCATGTCGTTGCCGCCCGCGTGGCGTTCTACCGGTGTCGTAAACAGCCCCATCAATCTTACCGGGCTTGGGCGGCCGAACTACACGGTCTGAGTCGGAAATGTCAGTTTGTCACGGACACTCATCATGAGTCTTACGCTGATTCAATGGTTAGGGACGCTATTTTACGGCTTGCTCCTGATAAAGAAGTTCGGCAACGTGCCTTACAATTGCCAAACCCGTCGTTGTCGGAAGTTCTCAGCATCGCTCAATCGTTTGAAGTGTCTCACGCTGCTGGTGCGCAAATCGACGCGTGGTGTGATGTAGGCGCTGTACAAACCACTTTCGACGCAGACAATGTGCCTGTTTCGCAGGGAAACGACGATGTGGCGGCGGTGCACTCGCGTCAACAACGTCGCGTTGGGCCGCCACGCTCGCAGCGAAAACAGCAACCACAGAAGCAGGTTCGTTCCGCTCTTCCTTCTTGTCCACGCTGTTTCGTACAGCATGACAGAGCCGCGTGTCCAAAACGTTGGGCCACGTGTAATTCATGTAGGAAAAAAGGCCACATTGCTTCTGTGTGTCAGTCCCCTAAAGTTCCTGTCGACGAGGCATCGGACATGGAAGTTGACTGTGTGCTTTCTCAAACGAATAAGTTGTTTGTTACTGTTCGTGTTCTGGATAAAGACATTCGCATGCAAGTGGACACTGGCTCTGCAGTAACTCTCATTAATTCTCGCACGTATTTGGAGTTAGGCTCCCCTTCCTTGTCACCAGTTACGCGAAATCTACGAACTTATAATAAGCAGAAAATTCCTATCGTTGGCCAGTTTGATGCTTCCACTGCCTACAAGTCTGTTGTTAGGCCCCTCACGTTTTATGTGGTGGATCATTCGGGCACTGAAAACCTGTTCGGGTATGATGCTTTCCAGTTGTTCGGGTTTTCCATTGATGATGATGTGCACCTCATATCTCAGGACATTCCGTATCAACAGCTGGATGGCTTGTGTTCTGAATTCTCGTCCGTGTTCTCTGCTGGTCTGGGTTGGGCCAAGAATTTTGAAGCCCACATTACTCTTAAACCTACGGCTCGCCCTAAGTTTTTCCGGGCACGCCCTATTCCGATGTCGTTGCGTGCGCCTGTCAAAGCTGAGATAGACAGGTTAACAGCTTCGGGGATTCTCCTTCCTGTTACCTCCAGCGAGTGGGCATCGCCCATCGTGGTGGTTTCTAAACCTAACGGGAGTCTGCGATTGTGTGGTGATTTTAAAGCCACTGTCAGCGCTCAAAGCCTCATTGACACTTATCCTCTTCCCCGTCCTGAGGAGTTATTTACCAAGCTCGCTGGGGGCCAGTTCTTTTCCAAACTTGACTTATCGGAGGCGCACCATCAGTTGCCGTTGGATGCATCTTCCAAGGAATTTCTCGTCATCAACACTCCTTGTGGGTTGTATCAGTACCAGCGGTTACCATTTGGCGTCGCTAGCGCGCCGGCCATTTTTCAGCGGTTTTTGGAACAGCTCACGGCTTCCGTTCCCGGCTGCATCAACTACCTGGATGACATTGTTGTCACGGGGGCCTTCACTGAGGAGCACCTTCGCAATTTGCGTTCACTGTTTCGGGTTCTGCATTCAGCAGGGTTGAAGTGCAATCTGGACAAGTCTCAGTTCTTCCAACCCTCCATTGTGTATCTTGGTTTCCACTTGTCCCGTGAGGGTATACGTCCTCTACGACAGCACGTTGCGGCCATTACCGCTCTACCCCGGCCGTCTACGGTCAAAGAACTTCAGGCGTTTCTAGGCAAGGTTGCTTATTATCACAAATTCATTCCCTCCGCGGCGGCGGTGGCTCATCCTCTGCATCAGCTGTTACGCAAAAACGTTCCTTTCTGTTGGTCCGCCGAGTGTGAGCAGGCTTTTGTCCGCCTGAAGGCTCATTTGCAGTCGGCGCCTTGTCTTGCCACATTCCGTCCGGGTCAGCACTTGGTTCTGGCGACTGACGCGTCACAGTATGGCCTAGGGGCTGTTCTCGCCCATCGGTATGAGGATGGGTCGGAACGACCCATCGCCTACGCTTCCAAGACCCTCAACGATGCCCAACGGCGTTATTCTCAAATAGAAAAGGAGGCGCTCGCTATCATTTATGCTCTGAAAAAGTTCAGCGTTTTTTGTATGGTTCTAAGTTTCACCTCATCACCGACCACAAGCCGCTGGTGTCTCTGTTCAGCCCCTCGGCGTCGCTTCCGGATAAGGCAGCTCACCGCTTGCAACGTTGGGCCTTATACTTGTCTCGTTTTCACTATGAGATTCACTATCGTCCCACGGCCCAGCACGCCAACGCTGACGCGTTGTCGCGTTTGCCGATGGGCCCCGACCCGGTTTTCGATCGAGATGAACCCCTCTGTTTCCACATTGATGAGGAAGAACGTCGTGCGGTCGAGGGTTTCCCACTTACAGGTTCGCAGGTCGCGTCGGCTACTGCGCGGGACCCGGTCCTGCGTCAGGTGATCGGTTTTGTTCAGCGGTGTTGGCCGGACAGGACCAAGGGCCGGGCGTCGGATCCCCTTCGCAACTACCATGCCTTGCGCCTTCGTCTGTCTGTTCGTGAGGGTATTGTTCTTCTGGCCACGGATGGCGCATCTCCACGGGTTGTGGTGCCCGCCTCTCTTCGCAAAGATGTTCTCAAACTATTGCATGAGGACCATTGGGGGATTTCTCGGACTAAGTCCCTGGCCCGCAGGCACGTTTATTGGCCCGGTATTGATTCGGACATCGCCCACATGGTCGCTGCGTGTGATCAGTGTGTTCAACAACTGGCTGCGCCTCGTACTCTGCCCTCTCCGTGGCCTGATCCGGCGCAGCCGTGGGAACGGGTGCACGCTGACTTTGCCGGCCCCTTCCTCGACACTTACTGGCTACTGTTGATTGACGCCTTCTCGAAGTTTCCGTTTGTTGTTCGATGTCCGTCGCCCACCACTGCGGCGACGACGCTGGCTTTGTCAAAAATCTTTGCGCTAGAAGGTCTTCCTTCCACGATTGTCACGGACAATGGCCCTCAGTTCTCTTCGCAGGCCTTCCGTGATTTTTGTACTGGACAAGGGATTCATCATGTTACAGCACCGCCCTTCCATCCGCAATCGAATGGGGAGGTCGAGCGCCTTGTCCGCACTTTCAAAAGCCAAATGAAAAAATTCCTTAGTGATTTTTCCACAGATGACGCTCTGTTGCAATTTCTGAGTTCTTATCGCTTCACGCCTCTGGGTGATCGCAGCCCTGCGGAACTCTTGCATGGCCGCCAACCGCGCACCCTATTGCATCTGCTTCACCCTGTCAGGCCTTGTACTGTGTCCCCTAGTGCGGGAAAATACCCGGTGGGCGCCGACGTGTGGGCACGGGGGTATGGATCTCGCCCTAAATGGATTCCAGGGGTGGTCCAGGCTCTTCGCGGCCGCCGGCTTTGTGAAATACGTACGGACGACGGCATGGTTGTTCGCCATTACGACCAGATGCGCCCACGAGTGGTGGCCACGCCGGTACCACCGCCCCTTCTTTCGTCTCCACCAGCCCGAGAAGCCAGTCCTGTCGCTGCTGCCGATCTTCCGGGCGTGTTGTTGCTGCCGCCGCCGTCGCTACCGCTTCCGAGTACGCCGGAACCGGCCCCAGTCGCGACGCCGCCTTCTCCGGGACCCATCTCGCTGGAGCACACCCCCAGGTCCACGACACCTATGGATGCTGCTCCGGAGTTTTCACCCATCATCTCGTCCAGGAGGCACGTTCCACGCGCAAGCTTCCGTCCTGGACATTTTCGACCATACTCTCGTGTTTCTCCGCGGGATCTTCTCGGGACCTCCCAAGAGGCCATGGATGTCTCCGCATTGTCCGTGTCTCCACGGAAGTGAGAGTTTTTTTTTTTTTCAAGGGGGGAAAAGTGTTGTGACAGTGCCACGACATTCGAAAGTGCCGCTACGTTAGTACGCGAACACGGCGATAGAGGCGCTCCGCAGCTCGGCCGAGCGCGGGAGCGCCACCTGGTTATGAACGGCGCCGGCCGCATGTCACGGCAGGGCAGTCGAATGACAGATACGGAGTTAGTAACATGTAACCCGCTAGTGTTTCTACTTTTGTATATCCACGCACTTTATTAGTGATTAAAGGTTATAACAGACTCCATGTTTATTAAACAGGTGATGATAAGGCAAATTTATTTACATGGCTCCATTTCTGTTCTCCAGGTATTTCAAAAATTCCATTAACATCGTATGTGAGTTCGGCCCACAGATAACTTATGATCTTCTTTTTCCTCTATAACTGTATCTTGATGTTTGTCAAATGGGTGAATTAGGGACTGACATTTGGTAAGTGATAATTAAATTTTGGACATTTTGAAATTCTACTATAATAGACAGCATTTGTGATTACAGTGGAGGTTTTGTTAAAGTCGTCTTGGTTTTCACTTTTGGAGTATTAGAATAAATTTATAGCTTGTGATTTGATAGATAACTAAACACAACCTTTCCTTTTTCAGGTTTCACAGCAGGCCCTGCGTGTGCTCCATCAATGTTAATCACTTTCATCAATATGGTATTGTTCAAAGGTAGTGTTCCTCCCAAAGGTTGTGATGAGTTCATGTATAGTGGACAGGTGAGCAAGAGTGGAAAAAAGTTTCATTGAATTTGTTTGGTTTCACTCTACATTATCTTCAGTCTTACCTCAAATAGAATTAATCTGTGTTTCCAAACAAGCCCTGGAACTTAATTTCACCAGTTTTGCATTTTTCCGTTACTTTTAGTATATGCAATTTTTTCTTTCTTCTGTATTGCAGAAAGGCTTGCAGAGGTTCTTTGTTGTTCTTGCTCTACTGTGTGTTGCTTGGATGCTTCTTGCAAAACCCATTGTTTTGATAATGAGGCACTGCAAAGCCCACCAAACGGTAAGTATTAATCTGTACCCCCTGCAATGTTTTGAGGCATTTGACACATTTGAGGGTAAATATCTCGCAGGAGATGATAGTGTTGAGTCAGTTTGCTCTTTCATTTAACAGACAATCTTCTGACCTCTCCCACCTTTCAAGCCATCTTGTACCTGCAGAGAACGGCATTGATGCGGAGGTGGGATCGATGTCAGGGACAGCACACAAGGACAGTGCAGATGGGGCTCCCGCGCCACAGAGCAGTGAAGACCACAACCCTGGAGAAATCTTCATCCATCAGGGGATCCACACAATAGAGTACGTGTTAGGCTCTGTCTCTCACACTGCCTCTTATCTGTGACTTTGGGCACTGTCACTGGCGCACGTCCGTAAGTATAAGTGGCTATCTTTTACTTGTTTTTCAAATAATTTATTTCACTATGGCAATATATTTTAAATATAGAGTAGGAGAAATTATATTTCATAGAGGTGCCACTGAACGTAATAAACTTTGGTGGCACTTAATCTAATGAGAGGTCCTTCACTTCACATTGTCACCTATGAGATGAGATGCATAATGCCTTCCCCAGTGCAGTGCATATTGGTGAGGGAGCACCTTGCTTATTTCACCAGATGATATCATTAACTTGGCATTTTTGTAACTTACAAGGGGACTGAAAGTCAGTGTTGGGATGTAAATTCCTTAAGCAGAACAATACATCACTTCAGAGTTGTGTGTTTTGGAGTTCTACATGTTGAGCTTTTCCACAAAGCTACCAAGCTAAGCACAGACTCACTGGATGGGAAACAATTTTTCCTTACTTTCTAAAAATTCCATATTTATTATAGAATAGAAGTTTATTGTCTCTTAACCTACAGTTTCAAGCTATTGACTTAATGTACAGGAGATTTGTGAAAACACAAAAACTGGTTTATACTTTTCCTTGTAATATCAGTAATATATGGTACTGAATAATTAATTAAGCAATTAATTTTTAAAAGTTTGTTACTTTCGAAGAAAAATTATGAAGTCCTAATTACTTATCAAATTTTTAGATTGTCATTTATGAATTCTTCTACTGAACAGCCACATTTTGCACTAGTTTCTCATATAAGGTTTTTCAGTGTTTTAAATTTATGCTGAGCAATTTGCATCCTTTAACTTTGTTATAAATTTTCATGCAGTTTGAGCACAGAGTTTTAAATGATCGTTGGGTACAAAATAATTTTGATTTCTGGTGTTGCAATCATGTTGAAAATGATTTGCTACAAATAAATCAGGGGTACTGTGTACAAAGATAATCAGCTCATATGTACAGTGAAGGAACACTTAATACGCTAAGAATTGTTAGGAGTGGTTGGCATGATTTTCTTCGCCCTACATTGTTCGTATTTGTAATGATGGTTTTCTGAAGTTTTAGTATTAGACACACATTGTTTGAGTTAACACAAAATAAAATTCCATACCTTACTACCAATCCAAAGTAGCTGTGATATACTACTTTTCTTGGGCCTATACTGGTATCATTTTACAATATCTTCATTGCAAATGCTAGGCTATTTAATTTATTTGGAAGATACTGTGTATGTGATGACCATTATAGATTTTTATCTTATTGCATTCCTAGAAATTTCACATAGCTTCTTGCAAATCCTGGTTTCTGTGACTGTCCTAGATATAATATAAATTTGCTTGTTTTGATTTAAACTCCATTAACTCATTCTTTTTCATGTTTAATTTTAACAAATTTAAATCAAACCAGGTATCTAATTTTGTTAAAGTATTTAATACAGATTGTGGAATTTGGTCAGTACCGTTACTTTCAATTTAATTTCAAATTTAATGGAAATGTTAATTGGCAAATATTGAAGCATTATTTTAATAAATCAAATATCAAATATGAAATAAAAATGAAATACTTCATTTTAGGGTCCTGTGCCTCTGTTGGCAGAAATGTGTCTAGCTCCAACTACAGCCCCATGTTCAGAGTTTAATTCCTGTCATGCAGCTGTAATCACATTGACATGTTTTTAACAAGAATCACCCGAGTAAAAGTGATGGCCCCACCAATGCACTGGCCTTTTGCACCTCCTGTATATGGTACTGCTGCCGTCTGTGTATGTGCACATCATTGCCCCGTGACTTCTGTCGTCTCAGTGTATACAGCAAGTGTAATCTGCTGATGCAATGAGTGGGGTGCCATTTGTCTTTGGTTGATCTGAAGCACTCACTAATTTTATGTCGGTGAGTATCTACACTATCTCGATGCTGTGCTTTCAAAGAATGTGGCCGATTCCGTCCGTCACCCTGGGGATATACATTAGAAATGCTGTGACTGGAATTTCTTCTTTGAAGGTCTCAATTTGCCAGGTATTGTGGTTTACCACATTAATCCTTCACGGAATATCCATTGTGTTTCAAAAATTGTCTTTCATTGGAGCTGATGTGGCCTTTTTCACTTGTTAAAGGTATGGTGATCATATGATGATTCTAGAAGTTACATAAATATCAGGCTGTATGAGTAGGTTTGCAATATGTGTTATAGCCCATAGTACAGTATGTTACTGTAAATGATGAGTTATCTGAAAAATCAGTTACCTGAATGCTAAATTTTAGTGTTTTATTTATTGAGGAAAGGTGTTTGATTTGGTTGACTAACGTATTCCCTTGAACACCTTGGAGGATGTAGTTGCAGACTGGAAGGACAAAAGAGCGATAAAGGGGCTGTATAAAAAGCAAGAACAAGCACAGAAAATTGTCAGTGAGGAAACATATGAGAGGTGGTAGACAAGGATATTGTTGGAACAACCTGACTGATTAAAACCACGGAACTTTGCTTGTTGTGAGCAAGTCCTTTATGTTATTGAGCTATCCGAGCATGACTCATGCCAGCTCTCACAGCCTTACACGTAAATTTTCAGAATTTCATGTCGGGAGTGCAGTATTATAAAGCAATGAATTGCGTACAGTCAGAAAGAAAGAAAGAGGAATAATCCTGTGGTGGTTTTGAAATATGGTGGTGGAAAAAATACATAAAGTGAAATGGAGTGACAATGATGAAGGAAGAAGTGCTTCAAGGAATAGAAGAGGAAAGAAAAGGTATGGAATGATATGAATAAGGAAAATATCTCGGATAGAATGTATATATTGTAGAAAAATTATCTGCAATAAAGCCATGAAAAGAAATACAGTAAGAAAGGGAGGGGGAGAACAATGACAATCTGGATTGCTGGATGACGTGAAAAATGGATGCAGTTAGCAGGTCAGGGAAAAGGCAGAGGCAAGAGGAAGACATCCATTTGATACCTGTCATGATAACATTAGAGGTGTTCCAGCCAGGACGATCATGATTGTATAAGCTATAGCATTGTTATTAGGTCATCTTGCAGTGTTACTCATCTCCCAGAATTTTCTTTCATTTCTTTCATAGAGTGACATTAAAATTAAGTAATAGTGCTGATAAATAACGCCACCGATACAGCTCAGGTTCTCAGCAAAGAATTACTTGCACAGCAGCATTTGAGGAGAAGGTGTCAGATTGCTAGGGAACAGATTTATTAATAAGAACCCATCAGCTTTGAATAACACATTGTGGAATGTACTGATGCAGCAGTTACACACTGTCAAGAAACTTGTGCAAGTAATGCAGTTACGTGATTTTGAACTAGGAGTTCTGTCCTGTCGGAATATTGTCTAATACAGTACTGTGATATGTGTGTCAAGAATGGAAGATGTCATTTTGAACTACTGAGAGCTCAGCTTTCTGCAGTTAGGTGTTTTCACAGTTAAGAATTAAATATTAATTTCTGACAGTTTTTTATATTTTAGGTAATTTTGATACAGTGGCCAAAGTCACCCCATATAAATCACATAAGACACATGCTTACTGAACCACAAATGATAGTACTGTACTGTGAGAGCAAAAACTGTAGTATGAAAACTTAGGCATAATTGTAATTGGAAGTGTTGTGCTTTGTTGAGTATTATCTATCATATTTAATAATTTCATAAAATCTGTACAACATGGGATGAAAAGTATAAACAGTTCATTGTACCTTTTTTTATTTGTTATAGAGATTCTGTGCATTGTTCCCAGTAAGCTCTTGCCCTTTGTCTTCAGGTATTTTATGTCCAATAGATTGCTTACTCCATGTGTTGAAATGGTTTTCCAGAGGTGTCTGAGGTGCTTTGGAGTATGGTGATGAAGAATGGACTGGTAGTGGAGGGCTGGACTGGAGGTTTTGCCCTATGGCTGGTATTTGCCTTCTGGGCAGTGCTTACCGTGGGCATCTTGGTGCTTATGGAGGGACTATCTGCATTCCTTCACACATTGCGGCATCACTGATGAGTGCCCTGTCAGTAGAGTGCAAGTAATGCAGTTACGTTCAGTTAGTAACCATGGCTATACAGCACAAGTGTAAATTGGTCATAAGCAGTTGTAAAGTGTCAGCATGAGTATTGAATTTTTTAAACAACTGCCCATTATTAAATTAGTTGAAATGTACAGGGAACAGCAGAAAGAGTAAAGGTGTCCCATCACTGCGTAACAGGGGCATTCAGCGGCAGATGAGCACTTACAAGGAGAGATCCTCAGTGGTGAGACTGACTGTTTGTGAAACCATCTGTACGATGATGTAGGTTATGATACCAGGTATTGCACTTGCAGTCATTCACCTTGGTGGGACCTAGTCTGAGAGTAATCAATGGAAAAAGAAACCAGAATTTTATGTGACACTCAATAGAATTTAAATATAATAGTATAATATTGGCTGGTTACATGGCGTAACGAATAGGGTAAAGTTGTAGGTTTGAAACTCATAACGACTTTAAATTTTTATCGAAATGACTTTCATCATTACTTTTATTCCATTAATGGTTTTAAATCTAATTTTTTTTCCTTTATCACATCACTTGAATCACTGTGTAAATAATTTCATTTGTACTCTTTTTTTCCCTTTGTATCATTCTTTTTCCACTCAGATTTTCTGTGTATGTGAATTTTATCATATTTATAAATCACAATATTTAAATATTTGACACCGCCGATCTATAGGGTGAAAAAAAAGGCAAAATCTATTTATATTGACTGTGCAGCAATGTCAAAAAATGTGTTTATCACAAGATATGCAATTTTGTGTGTGTGTGTGTAGGGGAGGGTGGGGTGGCGTGCATGACATGCAACTGTCATAAAACATTTTAAAAAACCTGATGCTTTTGTTGCTGTGACATTAGAAGATTGGAGAACCGATGTGTGTTACATCAAACGGTGTTGGCAATGAGGCAGCATGCTAGTCACCTTCAGGTGCAAGGGTGCAGAGGATTTCCAACAAGCCTATTTATATGCTAGTAAGGTGCCAGTATAAGGGGTGCTGTGAAGTCATTGCAGGGAAACTTGACGTCCAGCCACCTTCCAGAGAAATGAAGCACAGATATCGTGCTATACAGTCTGAGGCTTGCACTGGTTGTCTTGGTTTCATTCCCCCATTCAAGCATTTTCGCCAGATTTCTTTTGTGAGAAACACACAAGCTTAACATACTGCCAACATAAGGAGGAGAACAGTCAGTCAAATTCTGTGTCTACTGCCTGCTCACGTTGTTTAAATGGTTCTGAGCACTATGGGACTTAACATCTGTGGTCATCAGTCCCCTAGAACTTAGAACTACTTAAACCTAACTAGCCTAAGGACATCACACACATCCATGCCCGAGGCAGGATTTGAACCTGTGACCGTAGCAGTCCCGCGGTTCCGGACTGAGCGCCTAGAACCGCTAGACCACCGCGGCCTGCCGTTGTTTAAAGCAGGTTGCTCTAAATGCCCAGTGGATCTGCTTCCCGTGATACCCATTCTAAACAAACTCTGAATGGAAAAGACCAAGCTCTAGTCAATAGCTGCTAAGAAATTTCGCAGTTGAAGGTGACGTCGTTACGTCCCTTAGAAGATTCTGTAGTTTGCTGAGAATGATGTGAAATAACTGTGCCTTGTGATTTTCTGTACAGGGTGGAGTTCCAGAGTAAGTTCTATGCTGGTGCGGGATATTCATTCCAGCCATTCTCATTCGAGGCAATCCTGGATTCTGCATCTCAAGCACCAGAGGTTAGAAACAGCAATGCAACCTCTGTCGTCCTGGCTGTGCACTACTTCTAAGTGCTGAGGTTGACAGTCTCTTCTCATTGTGCAGTACTTGTAGATTATTGTAAATAGATTACCTGTAATATTTAGCACATCTCATTATAAACTTTCCAAAGAATGAGAGTTTTCCGTCAGGACCATTTTTTGTGTAAAGATAAATACCAAAACTTTGGTTGCAATTTGAGAAACTGATGGTGATTATGAATAGTGTCTGTGTTAAATTAATTGTACTGGGCAATAACTACAAACTGATGTTGTGTTAACATTTCACAGTAATAGAATTCCTGTTCAATTGGTGGCAGACTTTGCACATAATATACATTCAGAAAAGTAATGCATGTCAGCAAATACCCGAAGTCGGCGTTTTTCCCGAAGTCGGCGTTTTTCCCGAAGTCGGCGTTTTTCCCGAAGTCGGCGTTTTTCCCGAAGTCGGCGTTTTTCCCGAAGTCGGCGTTTTTCCCGAAGTCGGCGTTTTTCCCGAAGTCGGCGTTTTTCCCGAAGTCGGCGTTTTTCCCGAAGTCGGCGTTTTTCCCGAAGTCGGCGTTTTTCCCGAAGTATCGGTATAGTTCGAAATACAAAAAAAAATTTTTAACGTCGAGATATCGATATATTTCGAGATATCGATATATTCCGAGACATCGATATATTCCGAGACATCGATTTATTTCGAGATATCGATATATTTCGAGATATCGATATATTTCGAGATATCGATATATTTCGAGATATCGATATATTTCGAGGTATCGATATATTTCGAGGTATCGATACACTTCGCGGTATCGATATATTTCGAGGTATCTATGCATTTCGAGGTGTCGATATATTTCGAGGTATCGACATATTTCGAGGTATCGATATATTTCGAGGTATCGATATATTTCGAGGTATCGACATATTTCGAGGTATCGACATATTTCGAGGTATCGACATATTTCGAGGTATCGATATATTTCGAGGTATCGATACATTTGGAGGTATCGATATATTTCGAGATATCGATATATTCCGAGACATCGATTTATTTCGAGATATCGATATATTTCGAGATATCGATATATTTCGAGATATCGATATAATTCGAGATGTCGATATATTTCGAGGTATCGATAGATTTCGAGGTATCGGTACACTTCGAGGTATCGATATATTTCGAGGTATCTACGCATTTCGAGGTGTCGATATATTTCGAGGTATCGATATGTGTCGGGGTATCGATATATTTCGAGGTATCGATATATCTCGAGGTATCGATATATTTCGAGGTATCGATATATTTCGAGGTATCGACATATTTCGAGGTATCGACATATTTCGAGGTATAGACATATTTCGAGGTATCGATATATTTCGAGGTATCGATATATTTCGTGGTAACGACATATTTCGAGATATCGATATATATCGAGATATCGATATACTTCGAGGTGTCGATATATTTCGAGGTGTCGATATATTTCGATTGTGTCGATATGTTTCGGGGTGTCGATATATTTCGAGATGTCGATATATCTCAAGATGTCGATACATCTCGAGATGTGGATATATCTCGAGATTTCGATATATTTGGAGATATCGATATATCTCAAGACATCGATACATTTCGAGACATCGATATATTTCAAGACATCGATATATTTCGAGACATCGATGTATGTCGAGACTTCGATGCATTTCGAGATACCGATGTATTTCGAGATATCGATTTATTTCGAGATATCGATATATTTCGAGATATCGATATATGAGATATCGATATATTTCGAGATATCTATTTATTTCGAGATATCGATATATTTCGAGACATCGATACATTCCGAGACATCGACATATTTCGAGGTATCGACATATTTCGAGGTATCGATACATTTCGAGGTATCGATACATTTGGAGGTATCGATATATTTCGAGATATCGATATATTCCGAGACATCGATTTATTTCGAGATATCGATATATTTCGAGATATCGATATATTTCGAGATATCGATATAATTCGAGATGTCGACATATTTCGAGGTATCGATATATTTCGAGGAAACGATATATTTCGAGGTATCGACATATTTCGAGATATCGATATATTTCGAGATATCGATTTATTTCGATATATCGATTTATTTCGAGATACCGGTTTATTTCGAGATATCGATATATTTCGAGATATCGATATATTTCTAGATATAGATTTATTTCGTGATATCGATTTATGTCGAGATATCGATTTATTTCGACATATCGATTTATTTCGAGACGTCGATTTATATCGGGTAGTCGATTTATTTCGAGATGTCGATTTATTTCGAGATGTCGATTTATTTCGAGATGTCGATTTACTTCGAGATATCGATTTATTACGAGATATCGACATATTTCGAGATATCGATATGTTTCGAGATGTCTATGCATTTCGAGATGTCGATACATTTCGAGATGTCGATACATTTCGAGAGATCGATACATTTCGAGAGATCGATACATTTCGAGATATCGATATATTTCGAGGTATCGATATATTTCGAGGTATCGATATATTTCGAGATATCGATGTATTTCGAGATATCGATGTATTTCGAGATATCGATATACTTCGAGACATCGATATATTTCGAGGTGTCAATATATTTCGAGGTGTCGATATATTTCGAGGTATCGATACATCTCTAGATGTCGATATATGTCGAGATTTCGATATATCTCGAGATATCGATATATCTCGAGATTTCGATATATTTCGAGACATCTATATATTTCGAGACATCGATATATTTCGAGACATCGATGTATTTCGAGATACCGATGTATTTCGAGATATCGATTTATTTCGAGATATCGATTTATTTCGAGATATCTATTTATTTCGAGATATCTATTTACTTCGAGATATCTATTTATTTCGAGATACCGATTCTTTTCGAGGTACCGATTCTTTTCGAGATACCGATTCTTTTCGAGATACCGATTCTTTTCGAGATACCGATTCTTTTCGAGATACCGATTCTTTTCGAGATACCGATTCTTTTCGAGATGTCGGTTTGTTTCGAGACGTCGACATATTACTTGACGTCGGCATACTTCGGGATGTTGGCATACTTCGGGATGTCGATTTATTTCGAGACATTGATTTATTTCGACATATCCATATTCCGAGATTTCGACAAAATTCCAGATATTGGTATATTTCGAGATATCGATACACTTTGAGGTATCCGTATATTTCGAGATGTCCATTTATGTCGAGATGTCGGCATATTTCGATGCAGGAATTATTTCGAGACATCGATTTATTTCGAGATAACGATTTATTTAAAGGTACCGATTTATTTTGAGGAACCGATTTCTTTCGAGGTACCGATTTAAACACATAGCAGAATAACACAGGAGAAAAGGACAGGGTTTGTTTTCAGTTAACATTTGGTACTGCAGTCCACCCCAAAACTTCATTCCGTATATCTTTCCTCTTATTTCAACATGTGTTTCCACCAAAAAATTTCTATTCAAGCATGCTTTCTGTATTTATATGTTCACACATTCCTTACCTCATTATTTATTTTCCATTATCTTACCTCATCATTTATTTCGAAGAAAATCCTATCTAAACCTGTTGTCCCTAAAACTTACTTTTTTTGTTCATATCCTCTTTCAAAATACTTTTTTGGCCAAACCATTTTCTTATATCTTCTCAATGCATTTCTTTCAATTCATCACAACTTAAGCTAACTTAAATCTACTGAGCTGAGATGCTAAACTAAGGGACAAGGCAATGCAGCAGCACAAAACAATTAACACAAACAGCAATGATAAAAAAAATGCAAATTGGCAAAGCTAGCAGCATTAAGTCTAAATTAGCAGAGCAATTGCAATATTACAACTAATATAAGGCAATGTGCAGCAAACAATAAAATAAATCATTAGAAAAACTGGCTTAACAGAGTAATACAAAGTCAATTTTAGTAGCACTATGCCTGGCAAGCAGCAGCAGCAAATGCAATAACTTATACCTAAACATGACTAAACTCAAGCAGAAAAATATTACACTAAAGACAACAATGCAGATAAGGGAAATGTCTATTCACATATTAATGTCTATGTAATTGGAGTGGTTCACCACAACAAGTTAATCTAACAAACAAATTACCAAGTAGTTGAAGAAAATTATGTATGCAGTTACTGTTATTAATCCCTTCTTATTGTTCTTTCCTTTCCAAGTGCTCCTTTCTCGAATGTGGATCATAAAATAATTATTTAATAGATCTGTTGACAGAAAGTGTTCACGTTAGCAAATGCATGTAAGTTTATTTTATAAAACCAATGCTGCAACACAGCTGGAAAACAGATACCAAATGAAATAGCAAATACGCAAACCAAAGCATAAAAACATCAATCAACAGCTATGTGGCATTTCATAAGTCAGTAGAAATTCTCTCAATTCTCATAGAAAGACACTTGTCATAATCAGGTGTGCAGACGTACGAATATTTCACATCAGTTCATAAGCATTTCAGTAAGTAGCACAAAGTACGAGTAATCATGTTTCCAAGTAATGAGCATGTCGTATTTGCGATGCTTTCTACAAAGAAATGTCAGTAGCGAGGATAACGGCCTCTTTTTTTCTCCACCTGTGCCTCTGAAAGGCAAACACTAATTGGTTTTTTCCAGGCGACTGTCGCACAGTTGGGTGCCCACGACTCATTACGTGAAGGTGGTCACTTAACTTTCTTACTGAAATATTTACGACACCAGTTTGCATTACAGTGACAGTCTCATATAAAAAATTTCACAGGTCGAGAATTTGCGTTGCAAATGTGTAGAAACAAAATCCTATGAATATAACAGTGTTCAAAAAGTTTTCGTCGGCACTGTGATAAATTCGCGCATTTACACACATTTCATAACTCTTAAAAATACGATTCTTGGTTTCCAACATCCTTTTCCACAAATCAGAGTCCCTAACCACTACTCATTATTCATATATGTATTCGTTGACACTTCTTCAATATTTCATCAAAATAAATACGTAGCATAATCAAATTCCTGATTTAAGGTAGCATCATCTTATTGATCATAAACATACCTCAACAGCATAATACACATCGTCATCGTAAACACCTCAGTCAAATCTCAAAAACGTCGTAGCTTTCTGCAATAATGTCAAAACCTAAAAAAAAATTCTCCGCTTATTTCAATAGTGCCATCTACCTCAAACGTACTTTAAAATCATGCTCCCTTACCAAATACATCATTCAAAGCTCTCATAGTATCACAATGGTTCCGAAAAAATATGAACAGTTCACAAAGTACAGACAAAATACAATTTCATAAGTGTGAAGTTATCCAACTGTGTAATTGCGTAAACATGTGTCACTGATGTAGTACAAAAAATGTTTATCTCTCAGTTAAATGATCAGATAGCTGTGTAATTTGTGTGTTAGAGAAACATGGTACAGATGTGTAAAGTTGTATAAGCAAATTCCATATTAGCTAGGGCTCCTTGTGCTTGCCAAACACATGGTACACAAAGTAAGCGTGTACCCCCCTGAGGATTAATGAATAATACCCTCAGGTGTCACAGATTACAGCAATGGAATGAAATGTATCACGGAAAACCTTTGTATCATTGTACTTCAAATATCTTTATTTTTGTACTTAAAACATTTATTTTTAATCACTCAGATACATGTCCTGCAGCGCTAAACTGTGCTCTTGTTGTAACTGTGGATGTGTTGTAGTTATTGTCCTACGAAAGCTAAGTTCTGCAGAAGCCAATGTACTTACTTAATGATAAACAAAAGTGAAATGCTTAGCATATAGATATCTTAATTATTACGCTTATTGCCGTGATGAAGAAAGTACTGTGCTGTAACGTATTGTTGTGCTACGGAAAAGGCAGTCTCATTGTAGTTATACCACAAAAGTTACTACTAAAACATGTTTTACTTTCCAGAATAATACAGAAAAACTGTGCAGGTATAAAACAGAAACACTGCAAAAGCATCATTGTAAATTGTCACTCATTAGTAGCGTCATGATAAAATCGTGTGGCTGTCACATAAACTATCCACTGTCTCATCAGGTATCTCACAGAAAGTACTTTAAAACCAAAATATAGCATTAAAATCTTATTAGCAGTACCAGTACAAGCATCTAAGCATTATAGTCATTACATAATCGTGCAACTAACAAGCAACAATGTACACACACAACAACACTGTGACGTCTGTTCACTATAACAATGCATTCGTAATTTGTTTAAATAAGTTCTCTTGGTTCTTGATTGGATATTTAATTTTAAACATTCTTGCATGGTAACAGTTTCTAAGTCTGACAATGCATACTAGAAATGTGAAGTGAAAAGTTTTATGGCAAAGACAAAGTTAAAAAGCAGATTATTTTTCAATAAACGGTTTTACATGTGAAATGTGGTGTAAACCTTTACTCTTCCTAGTATGCAGAGTTTCAGCTTCAGTGGAATTATCATGTGGTATATGGTACATCGGTAAAAAATGCTAAAATTTTTCTCAAGGTTAGCGTCTATGTAATTTTTCCCTGAGCCAGCCGGCGCACGTGTCTGCCTGCGGTGCAAGTCATTGTCTGTCTCTTTGTTGGCGTGCGTCGTTATTGGGATTAGAAGACCTAACTTCTACAAATTCACCTTGTCGAGAGTGCCCTGCTCTGTTTGAATCCCGCCAGTTCTGATTGAATTCAGGTCTGTCGTTTTGTCGGTAGTTTACATAGTTTCTTGTTTGTCGGTCATGTGGTGGAGAATTTCGCCCGGAATCGTAACTGTGCGTGGAACTGTTGCGTCTGAAGTTGTTCTGTCTCCCTTGATAATAATTGTTTTTGTTCCCATATTGTCTGTTGGATGGTAATCTCTGTCATATTCATTACTACGGAAATGCGATCTTTCTCTGTAACTATTATTACTCTGCCAGTGGTTGTCATATGGGTGGTGTCTGTTTTGGTCACGATGTGTGTTGTAAGAATAGACTTGTCGTGTCCAGTTATTGCTTCTGTCGTCACGGAATTGTGACGGATGTGACCTGTAGTGATTGTTTTCCTGTTTTCGCATCCCGCGACTGTCTGTGTCAATTTCTAATTCTTGTAAGAGTCACTGAAAAGCTTCAATGTCGTCTTTGCAACGTCCTGCCAAAATAATATTTCTTAAATGTTCAGGCAATTTCATTAAGCAAATGCAGATGAGTTCTGAAGGGCTGTATGGGTTTGAAAGATATTGATTCTTATGCAACATGTCTTCAAAATATTTGACAAGACTGGAAAATTCAGATTGTTCAAAGTGTTTCATCATCATGATGCTATGTTTTACTCGGTCTTGTGTGGCTTGAGACCAATATGCTGAGAGGAAGGCATGGTAAAATTCTCCTTCACTGTCACTGTCGGCTACTTTATCCGGTAGTGAAATTATTTCTTCTGTGTGTTTTTCTGAACCAAGTTTCAGAGTGTCCATTTGTGTTGAAATCGTATCTACTGTGTCCTTTAAGTTTTCCTGAGTTTTTGCAAGTTGCGTAACCGAATCGGTAGATGCAACTGAGTCAATTTTAGCTTGCAAGTTGTCTTGATTTTCATGAACAATAGTTTGCAGTTCTTTTATGGCTGCTTCGTGATTCTGTAATGCATTTTCATGCCGCGAAAAAATAGGTTGGAAATGCTCACAAATTTGTGATTTTACGTCATCACAGACTTTTTGACATTTCGATTCAATGTTATGTAACTCAGTAATTAAATATTCACGTGTTTGTTCAAGTGTGGTGTCTAACTTCGGAAGATTTTGTTCCATTGTGTCTAACTGTTGCTGTGTTTGTCTCTGGTGTTGTTCCATTGTGTCTAACTTTTGAAGAATTTGTTCCATTGTGTCTCACTTTTGAAGCTTTTGCTGTGTTTGTCCCATTTGTTGTATTAATTGTAATAACAATGCACTGGTATCTGAAACATGTTCCTCAGTGCTTTTCGGCAGTGAATTTGCTCCGGCAACATTCACATTTTGACAAGCAGAAAAAGTGTCTTGACTTATTTGAGAAAACGGTGAGGACCCAAAACCTGAATCTACAGTATTTCGGAGATTGTGTCCTGTCATTTCGGATTCCTGAGGCGAGCTATTGCCGACCGATCGATCGATAATGCTTCCCTGTTCACTAATTGTTTCACTGTCTATGCCATTATTTGCCGCCCGCTCCATTTCCTTATGCACAATTACCAAATCACTAGTTTGAACATAAGTTAATTCATTACACGGTGGTGCTAACACACTGCTTTCGTCTTCACTGTCATTTCTCAGTTTACTTTGGAGCCTAGTATTACGTTTTTCACACGCCATTCTTGTCACAATATTTCACACGACAACACAGAAAAGCACAATTTGAAGAGCAAAATAAGAAAACACATTAACATAGCACTGAAAATAATATCTAGTTAATTGCAAGCGCAGCTGCGAAATATTTGGTGCAAATCTACATGCATGCCACAACAACAATGAAAGACTGCAACAATGAAAGACTGCAACTACAAAGGAGATTTTCTCTACAATTACGCGCTAGCAATAAACAATAGCTACACTAATTACACAAACTACAAAAAAAAAAAAAATCAGAAGATTCCAGTGAGGTATCCTGGCAGGCGCGCCATATGAAACGTCCCCTTAGAAACATTATACATGACTGTCCTTAAACTGACACACAATATTTTTTTTTAGCGCAACGCAGTCTGACTTTCAAAAATCCGTACAAAAGAATGGCCCTGACTAACATTAACCTATACGTTTCACAAATCACTTACCTCACAAAAATCTTCGTTACTCGAACTACTGCAATACAGCGAGCGCCACTACTGCCAGCTAAATAAAAGATTCAAACTACGGAAGGCACTAACTACTGATAGGCATAGTTAGCAAATGAAAGATTTTAATAGAGAACAAACAATGTATTTACCTTAATACTCATAATATATATAGCAGTTCATGACATCCAGTCTTACAGATTTCAAAACTCCGCTATTTCTCTGCCCACATCCACCACTGCTGGCGGCTCACCTCCAACTGCGCCACGCTACGCGCTGTTAACATCCAGCTGCCCAACACTACAATGGCAGACAACAATGCAAACTAGCCACAGACTGCACACAGCACAGCCAGTGATTTTCATACAGAGCGCTACGTGGCGTTGCCAATAAGAAAACATAAATAGCCTACTTACAGTACTATGCTGCAGAAGTTTCGCTGGGAAGAGCGCTTACAGATCCTGCATACGGTCGCAATCTCCCACGTCCGACGTCCATATTTTTAGAGCGGAAAGACATTCGTTGCCGTAAATTTGTTTCGGACGAGGAGGCGCACGCTTGAGTATCGTAATGGTCCTGTAGGCACCGCAAACATTTTTTCCATGAAGGCATTACCGTCTTGTCGCATACTTGTATAAACGTAATAACAATTATGGTGATTATTTTTGAAATAATAATAATAATAATTTCCTTACTTTTTCCCAACTGTCTCGCTTTCGTTTCAATGCGCCTTAATGTGTTTCTCTTTTTGTTTTCATCTCCCACAGAATTCTTTCTTTCAGACGGCTGTTTTCTACTAAAATGTTGAATTACGTCAGTCAGTAAGTTTCATATCGGCAAACAAAACTAAAACTTACAGATTTAATCTTTGTATCTTGTCTGGAAAGGAGCATTTGCGTCAGTCAGTGGGGCTTGCTTGCAGTTGATTACGTCTCAGATTATAAATCTATTAATAAACAAGAAACGTCATGTTCCTTCAGGGATTAGATACAAATATCGCCTGACTTTTAGCTCGGGTAAACGGCCCTTAAGCGTTAAAAATATAGCTGGATGCAGATTACGTTTCGAGTGCGACTTTGTAATCTCCACATTAATCCGTGGAAGATGATCTGGTAGCTTGCAGATGCGACAATAGGGACAAGAGTTGACCATCCACGTTCCAGCCCGCTGTAAGCTATGTTCAGTGTTTTCGAGGGTGAATGGTCAGTAACAAAGATGTAACAAAAGTCAAGTCATAATTTTAATACGCGAACAAGAAAATTGAAGTACAGACTTTGTATATTAATCGTACAACGAGGACAATGATCCTTATGTGATTCGAAAGATACTTTGCCATAGACGTGCGCTAAGAACAAATAATATCTGTATTTAGCCATTAAGAGTCGTAAAAGGAAATAGAAGCTTTCACATTCGTAACACTAATCTTTCATTCTCTATCACGCATTAAAATCTCCAATGCCTGAAAATTGAAAACTGTAGAGCTGCCAACCTCTGCCTAGCGCACAGATCAAGTGCTACAGTAGAACTGACAAATGAAAGTGACAACATTTCGTGAGATCGTATTTTAGGGGCTTTCGTGCTTACATGGATTTGCAGTACAACATGCATATCTGGCATGTAAAATGCGGCAACTGCTAAGTCAATGATGATGTCTGTAAATAGCATTGTATATTGGCGTCGTTATTTCGCTTAGTTTTGTGTAAAAGTAATTACGTGATCGTTTGCTGCCATTATCAGAAACTTTGAAGTAAGTTCCGGATTTGTAATTTCTTCACTTTGAATATGTAAGACTTCAGATTTCCCTTAGTATGCGGAAACCATATTTGTTTTAGTGTATGCCTAGAAGGAGAATGCTAACGGGTCAGAGTGAAAGACGCAGAGCTAGGCAGACACAGTTTTTGCGTCGCGAAAGTAATAGCAATGTGAACATTCATAATGATAACGCATCTGTTTATTGAAAACTGAAATACTGATTCTTAAAATTAATTATACAATATGACAAATCAGACTTGCATAACGGGTAAGGAACTTCGCCGTAGATGTGAAAAAAAGGAAACCATCATGTGTGTCCATAACCATTAGGATAGGTAAATAGAAGCACACACATGTGAAAACTTTTCCTTTGTCTCTGACACTGCTACCAACTTCCAGGACCGAAGCTGCTATGTCGTTGAAGTTGTCAACAGTGGAAAACGAAACGTAGTAACGAAGTCGTCGGGGACAGCAAACGTTCTTTATTAACGTCGTTTTTTCACTTACTTTGGTCAAAGAGAAAACGGAACTAACTCTGTGTTCATTTTCCGCCGTCACCACCAAATGTAGGGTGTTCCTAATTTTCAGTATCTGCATTTTGAGTAGCTACGACGTCCTGTATTGTAACGAAACTGTACTTGTTTCAGGCTATGCCTCGAAAAAGAACATTAACGGGTCGGGCTGAAAGACGAAGAGCTAGAGACACACAATTTTTGTCAGATGTCAGTAACGATAATTCTATTGTCGTTCTAAAAGATACAATTAAATGTGCATGGAACATAATTACAAATAATTTTGAGAACTGTAATTGCGCTTTGATGAATTTACAACGCAGATATTGTAATGCAAATCATTTCGCGTCTGAGATGACCTTATATGATACAATGGCATTCACATTGTGTTTTCATAATGGTAAAATTAATTTGTCAACGTAGTGTATCAAAGACTCCCTTTAAATGCTTGAATAATTAAAGAGAAATTAAAGAACTGTTTCATAGACACACGTAGCTACAACGCAGCATTTGCCAGGGATCTGTTCTGCGGCTAAAATTTCACTATAAGATACATGACATTATCCATCGCATATGAGATTCATTGACGCAATTGGTCGAATTTTGACCACACGCGATACTAGTTCTATTAATATGCTTAGGTCTGCTGATCAGATAGCATAAAATCCCACACAGCAGGTGAAGAATGACTTTATTGGTTGTTGCAAAGTATGATTGGTTGATTTGGGAAGAGAGGACCAAACAGCGAGGTCACCAGATCAAATGCAAAGTATGCATGAAGCGTTTTGGAGTTACTTCCATCTTCAGAAATCTAAGTGCAAAGGAGGCACAAGGACAAGAGCGTTACTGGTCGTGTACAAAGCGGACTCACATGCTGTACAGAGAGGTCCCGATAACGTGCAGACGTCACGGTACACCTGACAGGTATTTATGGTGAATTGTCTTCAAAGAAGAACGGATGGAGAATAAAGATGCTTGTGAATCCACCTCACACCATCACATAGGGTCAGTGCAACGGCTCTTCATGCACAACACGCGATTTAACAGTACCCCAAATTCGGCAGGTCTGTCTATTCACTGCACCCTGTAGTGTAAAATCAGCCTCTTCACTGTACAGAATATTACCCAGCTATAAGTCACCAACTTCGATCCGCACCAGAAACCGAAGAGCGAATTCATAATGTTGCTGCGCATAGTGAGGTTTCAGTTGCTGCACTGTCTGGATGTTGTACGGGTATCAGAGTAAAGTAAATCGCAGAATATCTGTGGTGTTGACCATGGGATGGATGATTATCGTCTCACTGCACGAGCTCTACCCACGGCAAATGCTGCGTAGTCAGTGGAGCAACGGCGACCTCGTCACTAACTTCCACTGGGGTAGGACGACTTCCTCTTCCGGGTGTAGGTCTTGTAGAACCCCAAATGACCCCCGACCGCCGAATCATGAGTACCATGCTAACTAGTTCCTGTGGAATACAGACTTTGACTTCACCATGGCTGTCTCCCACTTTACACAAGAGGCCCCCACGAAGGCAATAGCCAGTAACGACATCGCCATCCGCCAACTGCTGCCGAATCGGTCCCCATCTAGGGTCCTCATCCTGTTTGTCAGCTAAGTCGCAGAAGAAACCGTGTGTCTCGGAGAGAAGGAAATTCACCCCAAGATCCGTCTCCACGTGGCCCTTGCCTTCCCCAGACTCTCCCGCGAACATACGGCTGAGAGCGTTGGCCACTTCATTGTCACTGCCCCTAATATGTCGAACCAGGAGATAAAGTCATCTTAACTTCGGCATGATTTTTAGCGAACTTATTAATCAAAGATCAAGTTCTGGCACTGGCCAAATAACTCGCGGAGGCTCATTTGTTTCAGTTCAGTTGTATTGCTCACCTGTTCTCCAGATAAAGTTGTGTAGTTTATATCTCAGAATATTGTCTGCCGTTGATGTCTGTTGTGTTAGAGATAATTGGCAGCAGTCGACGCATGCATACTGGGAGCAGAGCACCACGAGGGCAGAGAGATATTTAAGGCCATGTCCTCTCCTTTACATCTTGGGTTATGTTGTCACTTTTGCGTGATCCATCTTTCTGGTGGAGGATTATAGCATCCGAAATTCAGTTGCATTTCAAAGTTGAGTATATTTCTATGTCATTTCCTATCTCGTGGATCTCTCGTATTGATCTGAATCCTTTGTCTGCTCATGTCTATCGCCAATTCACACGAAATTTTGAAGCAACCTCATTTTAGGGGTATTGTCATATGATCATGTTCTAGTTGTAATCATTCTAAGAATATTGTTGATTAATCAACTGAGTAAGCAAGTTTGAAGATCGGTTTGGTCAAAATTAAAGCACCTCCTTAATTGTTTTAGTCATTTGTATATAGTTTTGTTTAGGAATGTTGGCTAGCCAAACATTAAAAAATCTGTGTTCTTACGCTTAATCTGTTTCTCAGCTGATTGGAAGCAATGACAGTTCTGCTGGGAATTCTATGGACATTTGTACTATTTACGTAAAGCTAAATAAGTATATTTGCCTAGTCATATCCAAATTTCAAGTTTTACGGGTCTTTTCCATGTAAAGAAATTTATTTATTATTTTTCCAACTGATCTGGCCTTATAAGGCAGTCTCCTGTATTATTGTGATTGTGATTTTATAATGCTTTCGATTGTAATAAAATATGTAGCAACTACAACAGATTACTATTGTGATTTTGGTGTGTCACTACCATAACTCATTTCATAGAGGATGAAATGTTTCATGAAATATTTAATTATGAATGCATTTTTAAAGCTAAATATATTGAAACCTGAATTTGGCTTCTCAGTTGAAGTAAAAAAAAAAGTCTCTCTGTTTTTGATACATTCAACCCATAAAAGGGGTGGAATATAGGATGAAATGTTTTATGAAAATAATTCAGTGTGAAAGAATTTTTAAAGCTAAATCTATGAAAATTGTGTTATTGAAAAATACATGTTTCACTGTTTTTGGAACTACAACCTCCCATGAGGTGCAATAAGGGCACACATATTCAATGACTCATCGCCTTCCAGCCCAACCTGCAAAGTATACGAACTTGAAATTTGATGAAGGTGTAAATCTTACGATGTAAGCATCATTTAAGAAGAGAGTGTTCGAAATTCCGCTCCTAAGGGGGTGAAATATGGGTTGAATGGGTTTTTTAAAATATGTCCCTATTGAAGCTAGAACTACAAAACTACGAAAAATGGCATTTGGTTTCTTTGTCAGAAACAAAAAAAAACAGGTTTTAAGCATTTTCCGAAATTCTTCCATTAGGGGAATAAAATAATTACTGAAGGTTTTTTGAAAATAAATCATTATTAAAGAACTACTAGAGCATTTTTAAAGCTGCATCTATGAAAATTGGATTTGAATTCTCGGTTGGATGTAAAAAAAAGTGTTTCGTTGTTTTTGGAAATTTAACTCACCAATAGCGTGAAATAGGGGACGAAAAGTTTTATGAAATATTTCACTATGAAAGCATTTTTAGAACTAAATCGACGAAGATTTGAATTGGGCTCCTCAGTTGTAAATAGAAGAATACATGTTTAATTGTTTTTGAAAATTCAACCCCTAAAAGGTGTGAGATGTTTCTGAAAACGTTTCATTGTGAAAGCATTACTAAATATATCTCAGAATTCGTATTTGGCTCCTCTGTTAGAATTTTTCAATGTTGCACTGGTTTTGGAACTTCAATCCTAAGGGGATGAAAAATTTTAATGAAATATTTACTGCATTATATTAAAATATTTTAAGTCTGCATCTATGAAAACCGGTATTTCACTTCTTAATTAGATATAAAGAAATATGCGTTAGGGAATGAAAGATTCTACGGAGATATCACCACAAGACTACAAACGGCTTGATTAACAAAAACCTTGGACTTCAGCTATTGGCACTGCTTTTTGGTCATAAGAACATTCAGTAAAAGACCATGCTTCAATGGCGTTGAAAAGTTAAGAAAGTGTTGCAATTTACAAAAGACATAAAAAACAATTAAAGAAGAAAAATTCTTTGCGGACCATACGGTCTTCGCAAGTAAAGAAGCGGATGATAAGCTAGCTCTTTATGCAAATGAGTTGGTCAGTTTAAGTTCCGTGACATGTCATGTAGCAGGAACCAAATCCAATAGTTGCTACGATTGGCTAAAGGGAAAGTTTTGCAGAATCAAGGGAAATCACTTCTACAAGTGGCTGAGAATCTCGTAATGAATAAAAATTATGTATTGAGGATTCCAAGGTGGGAGACGCAAAATTCCTCCCCCCCCCCCCCTCTCGCCTCCCCCCCCTCCTCCCATTGCTATCTTCCTTTTCCTATGGCAAAAAAAAACAAGAGAAATTTCCGCTGTGAAACAATTTGCAAACAAGAGAACGGCCCTTGAAATTTAACGCTTCAAAGTTTTAAGCCCTGCTCTTTCTGTATGTTGATTAGAAACTGTTAACCCACATGTGAAACCTGAGTACATAATCCGTGTGAAATTTGATCAACGGTGTTCCTTAAGGACAGGTTGTGATTGAAAACGTTCGAAAATTCAATTTCTTTGTAACTGCATTTTTTAAGGGTGTACTTGTCTAGACTCTTGGAACGGAAAGGTTTTTTTTAATCCTCGCGTTACAAAAGTTTCTACAGCCCATTGTTTGAAGCAGTGTCACGGCTGCCATGAGCCGCCCAGCGTAGCCGCGCTGTCTCAAACGCCTTGTCACGGTTCACGCAGCTCCCCTCGTTGGAGGTTCGAGTCCTCCTTCGGGCATGGTTATGTGTGTGTGTGTGTGTGTGTGTGTGTGTGTGTGTGTGTGTGTGTGTGTGTGTTGTCCTTAGCATACGTTACTGTAAGTAGTGTGTAAGCATAGGGACTTGTGAAGTGTCAGGCAAATCCAACACCTTCCATGAAAACCCTGACATGATAAGCAAATCCAGTAGTATGTCACATAGCTCCGAATAAATCGTGACATTAAATTAACGAAAGTAATACGAGTAACGAGTGAGGAAATGCAATATCACAGACTAACACAAGAATGCCTAAATGCTTGTCATACCTTCCCACCATGAGACAGACGCAATTCCGAGGGGAGAAACGAGAACAGAAGCCGAGAGCAGAACCGTGTTAAGCTGGAAGGCCCTACGATAAGGGACGGACGGACACCCACGTCGCCAACTAACTGCTAGGACCACACCACCCGCAAGTTTTAGCGTGAGACTTTTTCGCGTCTCTGTTACGTTAGGACCATCCCCCAGCCCATGTTAAAAGATAGAGCCCTCCAGAAGGACAGTACAGATCTTACGATAACGCTAAAAGGACCACACCAGCTGCAAGTTTTAGCGTGAGACTTTTTCGCGTCTGCTACGTTGCAAACTTTAAAAACATTGCCCCACCACGAAAAGTATAATGTTTCTCATTGGATAGACAGAATTTTTGTAGGCAGAGCTTAAGGTTAACATTGAGACCCTGATTGGTAAGATGAAAACACAGCCAGATAGTTTTTTTTTTAAACCAACTTCGGTAAATTGTAGTAAGGAGAAGTTAGGGAGAGTTACTTCCGAGACGGCGAGGTGAGCGGAGCTGTGCTGCCCGTCGCCCCCTGACGAACACCGACAAGGTAATGAACGCACGCGATGCCACATAACAGCGCATAAAGCTTCTCTCAGAACTGCAGAAGTCTCATCTGTTACATCCCTTTTTTGCGTAATACTAGTGTCGATCGTCAATTAAAGCTCATGGTGTTCACATTTGCCACTTGAAGTAAAAATCTGAAACGCGATGATTTTTCTGTTTTATAGTTATTGAGAAGCCACATCAGCCACTGTAATTTACGACAAGTTAGATAAGTAATTAAAGATAATTGAGGGTCACTGTAGACCATTTTGATAGTTTTCTCTCTTGTGAAACTTAATTTAAACCTACATTATAGATGTGATATGGCATAGGTCATACTTCGATACTTTGTAGAACTTGGAAACCCATTCAGGGAATATTCGTTCACATTTTTGTTGGTTTTTACCATCCTGTATTAAAACATCTCCTTTTATCAATAGTGCAATTTATAAACAATGTTTTGTGATTAGAATAAAATTTCCAGTGGTAAACTTAACTGCTTTTTCGACGTTATTTTACCAGCTAACTAAAAATAGGAAAGCCTTGATCCCCTTCCACTAAATTTAGTTAGTATTAAGATTCTTTTACAGGGAGTGCAGTGGAGCTGACGCTGAAATCATTAAGTATTTGGTTATATTATCGCTAGTCTCACTGAACTCTTCTGAATTCTACATGTCATGTGTGGTCTGGCGTCTCCTTACCAGCAACAGGTCCCAGGTTCAAACTAGTCAATACCCTAAAAAACACGCTCAGAGCGTCGTTGCGCGAAAGTGGTAGGGAGACACGATATAGAACAAGCAGACACCACGCAGAATGTTTAGAGACTGATGGTTCAAATGGCTCTGAGCACTATGGGACTCAACTTCTGAGGTCATCAGTCCCCTAGAACTTAGAACTACTTAAACCTAACTAACCTAAGGACACCACACACATCCATACCTGAGGCAGCATTCGAACCTGCGACCGTAGCGGTCACACGGATGCAGACTGAAGCGCCTAGAACCGCACGGTCACACCGGCCGGTTAGGAACTGACGACCTCAGCAGTTAGGTCCCACAGGAGCTTACCACAGACGGACAGTTGCCATGGGACACTCTTGAGTCGGAAACGCTTGCTCAGGAAGAAGGCCTACACTACGCTTGTCCATCCGCTTTTAGAATATTGTTGCGCGGTGTGGGATCCTTACCAGATAGGACTGTCGGAGTTCAAAGAAGGGCAGCACGTTATATCGCGAAATATGGGAGAGAGTGTCCCTGAAATGATAGAGGATTTGGGATGGGTATGATTAAAACAAAGGCGTTTTTCGTTGCGACGAAATTCCAGTCACCAACTTTCTCCTCCGAATGCGAAAATATTTTGTTGACACCGACCTACATAGGAAGAAACGATCACCTCGATAAAATAATGGAAATCAGAGCTCGTACGGAAAGATATAGGTGTTCGTTCTTTCCGCGCGCTATGCGAGATTGGAATAATAGAGAATTGTGAAGGTATATGAAGATAGTAACTGCCTCGAAAGAACAGGTACCACTGATGACCGTACAGCTTCTCTAGAATAAATGATAATTAATTGAAACGCTCAGCTGCCGACAGGTGTTGATGTACCTCGGGGTACACATTTTCAGCTGTCCCCATCGAGGTATATCAACACCTGTCTGCAGCTGAGGCTTTCAATTAATTATAATTTATTCTAGAAAAGCTGCACGGTAATCAGTGGTATCTGTTCCTTCGAGAACAGTTACTATCTTCATATATGTAGTTAAAGGCTACCCAGCCATTAACCTTCGTCTGTGCGAATGCGCAAAGATTGCCCGAACTCTTACGGGAATCGTCACCTTAGTGTGCCCGAGTAATGAGTGGATGGGCAAATACCTATTACGTACATTACGTATGTTGATTGTGGACAGTTGGGAATATGGGTCTCACGGGAAGCGTGCAAGGGGTAAGTCCCTGCAGTCGTGCTATTCATCTGTGTCCTCGGTGGCTCAGATGGATAGAGCGTCTGCCATGTAAGCAGGAGATCCGGGGTTCGAGTCCCGGTTGGGGAACACATTTTCGGCTGTCCCCATCGAGGTTGTATCAACAACACCTATCGGCATCTGAGGGTTCCAATTAATTATCAATTCTGAAGGTAATTCGATGAACCTTCTGCCAGGCACTTAAATGTGATTTGCAGAGTATCCATGTAGATGTAGATGAAAACTCGTCCCGTGTCGCACGTGCTCAAAACGATTCATACTACAGAATGCATGCAAACAGACTCGCCGAAAATACTGACGAATAACGATTGCTGCATATCCAAGTTACACAGATCGGCCTTTCCTGCCAAGAAGAACAGGGAATTGCTATGTAGGAACAATTCGAGCTAGAGGTAGGGCTCATAAGCACTCCTTGAATTGCAGACTAAACGTAAATAACGAAAATGCATTTTTGGTAAAAATTGGTCAAAACATAATCCTGTGCCCTCCGTATTGGATTAGCCGCTTTGAATATTGAAAATCTGACTTCAGCTTAATGTTCAGCAACATTAAAAATATATATGTAACACTCAGTTCATGCAAATCGAAGTAATAATATAACTTAAAGTTTTCTCTAAACTTCGAACACTTTTTTTTTTGAGAAACGTTTATTTCTCAGAACGGCATGCAGCATAAACTAAAAGTGATTCAACCTCTTAACTTCTACCACGGACCCCGAAAAGTAAACATTTTTCTTAGGAGCTTATAGCTATAATACGACATTTGTTAATATTAACTAATTTTTGTGTGGGCATAAGGAGTGAAACAAACCCCCAAAAATCGAACTCAAAGTTCGAATTAGCACTGTATCGTTAAATTTAAGGTTGTTTCATTGCGGTTCGGTATGCGTTCCCACAAATTTTATGTAATATCGACTGATGTTATCCATTTTTAATTTCAGAGAAATAATGTAGTATCAACTGATGTTATCCATTTTTGATTTCAGGTAACATCTGAGGGGCCACACTGCACGCACTCTGCGTACTTCAACTCGCAGGCCCTTGATCAAATCATAATTACGGGCGCCATTTTTTTTTTACTGAAAATCTAAAATAAAGCTCATAGTATGATCACTCGTAATTTCCAAACAGATCCTTCGAATGTATTTTCATTGTCTCAAAAAAATTTCCAAATGTACCATTTTTTGCTCATTTGAATGAGAACCTGGCCGTAATGGCGGAATATAGTCACGAGATTTTTTTCGGAGACGTTGTACGTTCGCGAGAAGAATTTCGTTCCACGCGCGTCGATGGACATTCCACAGATATTACTGTGTGTGTGTGCTACTCAGTCGTGCCATTTGAGTGTACATCTTTGCATAGTTTTCCTTTCACAATGTGAACAGTGCTCGGCTCAGTTGCTAACTGGCCATTGAGTGATTCCGAAGGTGTCGGATGTGCGGTGCGTTCGGTCTGCTAAGAAAGCAACAGACTGGCGTGGTGCGATGGCAGAAGCAGACACTGAGGGAGCTAGCTGTAGGGATGCCAGCGAACAATTTATGCCAAGTAAGACGAAGAGAACTATTCTAAAATTATGAGCCGTCTCGAAAGTGTTTATCATTAGTAAATCTTGTAGTTGAGACTGACAATCAATCTACAATAACTGACATATTTGCCTAGAGAGAGATACAGGAAATCCCCGCTCCTGATGAAATTTTGGTTGTGATGACAGGCCGATGGGTAGTGTAGCCCGAGATATAAGTTAGGTTGTAGGGAGGTAATTTGATTGAGAGTTGTTTATGCCAACGATTATGAATGCCGAGTAAACGTTGTGCTAGCAGATTGCCCTGTAGCGTAGCCTAGTGTTTCCGTCCGCGCCATATTTAACACATTTTCTCTAGCTGTGTACAAAAGTCGCACAACAGCCACGAAAACTACGTTTCTGGTGGGGTGAGGGGAGAGTCCACTATGTAACTTTCAGTACAATTTTTAGTAAGCGCCGAAACTAGCCGAAATAGAAGCGTAATTTTAACTATATTTCCGTTTGTGGGAAAATAGTGGTTCTCCTCTTTCGGCATCAACTGTAATATGCAGGCGACTTATTACAGTTTTTTTAATTCTGAATCATGATCTCAATAGACGCAGAGCTTTTTTTTACGTTACTTTATTCGTGGTCTATAGTAAACAATGCAACGGTCAATTCTTTGAAGTGCGACATGTGTCTGCAATGTTCGTAAGGCCAAGTTTGTATATATTCGGTGTCAGTTTTTTTATTTTTTTTTGCCATATACTGTATAATTAAGGCGAGGAGGATAATGTTCAAGGAGCACTGCATTAGCAGTCTATGGAGAAATTGAGGATTTGGATCTGATGAACGGCATGCTCGGGCAGTTGGTGCAATTAGGTTGTCCACTGCGTAATTCGCACACAATGATCATTGCCTCTCCCTAGTAACCAGGGGACTCGGGTGCTAATCCTGGTCTGGCACAAATTTTCAACAGTGCCCATTGACTAAAGTCAGTGCCCATTGTCAGCTAATTTCATTGTTTCGGTGTTCAATTGTATTTTGTTCACGATACGCCGTCTAGCTTTTTCATGGATAACAGCTTTGGAAAGCGTACAGGTTATATTGATATTCGGTCGTCGTTAGTCCAAAGCTAGTATAGTGGTTTTTAAACACAGTTGTAGTGCATATTAAGCCCACACACGTATTTGTGTCCTGTGTTTCTTTACCAAGAACTTCTTCGTAGGTAATTTCCCTATAGTGGTATTTTGTTTAAGTATTTATAGCCTGCAGGCTTGGATGAAATATGAAACACATGTCCGAAGTTTCTGTTGATGCTGCAGATACTGTTTTATCCGTACTATGGGCACAAACTCTTCATCTAATACAGGACACAATTTGTCTCGAGATTTAGCAATTTTTCGTAATATCGGCCTAGCTTCGATATATTTTTCTCTAATTCTTGTTTGTATTTAATCTTAAAACACACTAACTCTTCCACCAATTATTCCATAAATGATTTCATCCCTTTCGTAGCCTACAGTTCCTAAACGGTCGATAATATTAATAATTTCCTTTCTCACTTTTATTTCCTGTAGAATCTCCTGTTTATGGTTATTGCTAACCTGTTTCACGTTCTCACTTTTATTATTTTTATTTTTCTAGTTTTGTGACTGGTAGCCAAGTTTTCTTTGAATTCGGTTGTTAATTCTGAAATAGTAACAGTTAAAGGTCAAGTGAAGATTGCGATCTATTTGAGGAGAGTGGTTCGGAGATCTTTTATATTAGACGTACACAGGTCATGGAGATCCGTATCTATATAAAATTACTTCAAGTGTAATGTAGCCCATTCTCTTGTCATGATCTCGGCTGTATCGTAGCGCATTGTCTCGGTTAGGTTGGAGATTTTGGTTGAGAGTTGCCGAAGTCAAAGAAAGTGATTACGAAGTCAAGACCGTGCTAACAAAACGATCTGTAGCGTAGTCCAAAATGTTCTTTCGGTCCTTCTAAAATCTCTTTTAATTAAAAATAACTAAAGCTGCAAGATACAAAGACAAAAACTATTACGTAATAGAGCAATCCCAGTCTACTGTGGTGTACGTTGTGTACGTATACTAATTTACTGTCAGTGAATATATATTTTTTACTCATTTGCTGGATTCCAGTTTTCCGCTTTTTGCGGCGAAAAACCTTTTCCTGCGAAGGGCCCATTAGCTTGTCGGTTATATTCGTGACTTTCTCGACGGTCAGTTATTTCATGGTAGTCTATCCACCGGCGTCATTGTTAGCATCGAATATAGATATAAGTATTAGGAAGTCTAATATGAAGCCAACGCATGAGTATGTCTAATGATGAATAAGAAAAATAGGATTGCGGGTTAGGTACTACAAGCAGCATAGTGAACGCGTTATTGTGGCCAAGATAGACATGAAGCCCAAGCCCACCACAGTAGTACAAGTAGTCCGCAGATGACGAAGAAATTGATGAAATGTGTGATAAGATAAAAGAAATTATTCACATAGTGGAGGGAGATGAAAATTTAATAGTAATGGGTGACTGGAATTCGATAGTAGAAAAAGGAAGAAAAGGAAGCGTAGTAGGTGAATATGGAATGGGGGTAAGAAATTAGAGGAAGCCTCCTGGTAGGTTTTTGTCCAGAGCATAACTTAATCATAGCTAACACTTGGTCCAAGAATCATGAAAGAAGGTTGTAAACGTGGAAGAGACCTGGAGATACTGCAAGATTTTAGATAGATTATATAATGGTAAGACAGAGATTTAGGAACCAGATATTAAATTGTAAGACATTTCCAGGGGAAAATGTGGACTCTGACCACAATCTATTGGTTATGAACTGTAGATTAAAACTGAAGAAACTGGAAAAAGGTGGGAATTTAAGGAGATGGGACCTGGTTGAACTGACAGAATCAGAAGTTGTAGAGTGTTTCAGGAAGAGCATTAGGGAACGATTGACAGGAATGGGGGAAAGTAATACAGTAGAAGAAGAATGGGTAGCTTTGAGGCATGAAATAGTGAAGGCAGCAGAGGATCAAGTAGGTAAAAAGACGAGCGCTAGTAGAAATCCTTGGGTAACAGAAGATATATTGAATTTAACTGATGAAGGAGAAATGACAAAAATGCAGTGAATGAAGCAGGCAAAAAGAAATACAAACGTCTCAAAAATGAGATCGGCAGGAAGTGCAAATGGCTAAGCATGGATGGCTAGAGGACAAATGTAAGGAAGTAGAGGCGCATATCACTAGGGGTAAGATAGATACTGCCTACAGGAAAATTAAAGTGACAGCATAGGTGGGTGTGGTGGGAGAACTCATGGGAAAATTCCTGCAATAGTGGGTGTTAGAGCTGCACCTTTTTTAGATTGAAGTCAGCTGATAGGTATTCCTGCTTAAGGGAATTCTCTCTAACAAAAGAACCACTTTTGACAAAGCTTAGGCATCCGAGTAATGAGGGAATTAGTATATTTCATCAAAATGTACAAGGATTAGAGATAAAGTTAGTGAACCACTTATAGATGTTGACTCAGAAATTATTGGTATATCTGAACACTTCTTCATTAAGGAGGTAATTCAGAGGCTTCCTTTACCCGGATGCAGGTTGGCTGGCAGCTTTTCTAGGAGCTGTTTGCGGTGTGGGGGAGTAGCCATGTATGTGGAAAACGGCATCCCATTAGAGTCAATTGATGTTTCAAAGTACTTCACTGAAAAGGTGTTTGAGTGTTGTGTAGGTGTGGTTAAATTTAATGGAGCTAAACTTCTAATTGTTGTTATTTATAGATCACCAGACGCCGATTTCACAACATTTTGCTAAAGTTAGAGGAGGTTCACTTTATAGGAAATACAAAAAGTTAGTTATATGTGGTGACTTCAATATTAATTGTGTAAGTTATTCTGCAAGAAAACGGATGCCGGTAGACCTCCTTAATTCATATAATCTTATGCAATCCTTGTTCTTTCCAACGAGAGTGCAAGGGAACAGTAGAACAACCATAGACAACATTTTTGTTCATTCCTCATTACTAGAAGGACATTGTTAGCAAAAAGGTGAATGGCCTTTCAGATCATGATGCACAAATTATAACTCTAAAAGATTTTTGTGCTGCAACACATGATAAATATAGTTATCAACTGTGTAGGAAAGCTGATCCAGTTGCTGCAGAGACCTTTGTAAACCTTATCAAGGAACAAGAGTGGCAAGATGTTTATAGCGCTGAGACAGTAGACGATAAATATAGTGCTTTTCTCAAGACTTTTCTCGTTCACTTTGAAAGTTGCTTTCCGTTAGAACGTTCAAAACAGGGTACTAGCACAAACAGGCAGCCTGGGTGGCTGTCTATAGGGATAAGAATATCTTATAGAACAAAGTGGCAATTATATCAAAACGTTAGAAACAGTCAAAATCTAAATGCAGCAGCCCATTACAAACAGTAATGTAAGGTGCTTAAAAATGTTATTAGGAAGGCAAAAAGTAAGTGGTATGCAGATAAATAGCTAAGTCTCAGGATAAAATTAAAACCATATGGTCAGTCGTAAAGGAAGTGGCTGGTCTGCAGAGACAGGTCGACGGAGATTGACTTAATAAGTAAATCACTAAAGACCAAGAACTCTCATGGATATGGCGGGGTATCTAGCAGAATACTGAAGTATTGTTCTGTGTATGTTAGCCCAGTACTTAGCCATATCTGTAACTTTTCCTTTAGTAGTGGTCGGTTTCCTGACCGATTAAAGTACACTCTACTGAAGCCACTTTATAAAAAGGGAGACAGGGATAATGTTGACAACTTTAGAGCTATTTCCATGCCATCGGTGTTTGATAAAGTTATCGAGAAGGTTGTATATATAAGGTTACTGGAGCATTTAAATTCACATAATTTGCTGTCAAATGTACAGTTTGGTTTAAGAAATGATTTAACAACTGAAAATGCCATATTCTCTTTTCTCTGTGAGGTTTTGGACGGATTAAATAAAAGGTAGCGAACGCTAGGTGTTTTCTTTGATTTAACGAAAGGTTTTGACTGTGTTGACCACAAAATATTATGCAGAAGTTGGACCGTTATGGAGTAAGGGGAGTAGCATAGAATTGGTTTTCCTCTTACTTTAAGAACAGAAAGCAGAAGGTAATTCTCCGCAATATTGAGAGTGGTAGTGATGTTCAGTCGCAATGGGGCTCTGTTAAGTGGGGCATTCCCCAAGGGTCGGTGCTGGGGCCACTGCTGTTTCTTATTTATATAAATGATATGCCTTCTAGTATTACAGGTGATTCAAGAATATTTATGTTTGCTGATGACACCAGTTTGGCAGTGAAGGATCTTGTGTGTAATATTGAAACAGTATCAAATAATGTAGTTCATGAAATAAGTTCGTGGCTTGTGGAAAACAATTTGATGCTAAATCACAGTAAGACTCAGTTTTTACAGTTTCTAACTCACAATTCAACAAGGACCGATATTTTGATCAGACAGAATGGGCATAATATAAGCGAGACGGAACAGTTCAAGTTCCTAGGCGTTCGGATAGATAGTAATCTGTTGTGGAAAGCCGATGTCCAGGATCTCGTTCAGAAACTAAATGCTGCTTTATTTACCATTAGAACAGTATCTGAAATAAGTGACAGTTCAACACGAAAAATAGTCTACTTTGTATATTTTCATACGTGTATGTCGTATGGTATTATTTTTTTGGGGTAATTCTTCTGATTCAAAAGGTATTTTTGGCTCAAAAACGGGCTGTTCGAGCTATATGTAGTTCGAGAACCTCTTGTCGGCCCCTATTCAATAGTCTGGGATTTCTGACATTGCCCTCACAGCATATATTTTGTTTAATGTCGTTTGTTGTTAGCAATATTAGGCGATTCCCAACAGTTAGCAGCTTTCACTCAGTTAATACTAGGCAGAAATCAAATCTGTATGTGGAATGCACTTCCTTGACTCTTGTGCAGAAAGGAGTGCAGTATTCTGCTGCATCTGTTTTCAATAAGCTACCACAAGAATTCAAAAATCTTAGCAGGAGCCCAAAATCTTTTAAGTCTAAACTGAAGAGTTTCCTCATGGCTCACTCCTTCTATTCTGTCGAGGAGCTCCTGGAAGAGCTAAAAAATTAAGCTAATTCCAGTGTTACATTGTTGATTTTCTTTATTTATACTTACGGCTTGTTGCCTGATTATGTTTTTATATTTCATTTTATCTGTTTCTACTATCGTGTTATAATTTCATATATTGACTCGTTCCATGACCATGAAGATTTCTCCTTAATTTGGTCCCACGGAACAATAAGTAAATAAAAAACCTTTGGAGAAAAGAGATCCATTTGTATGCATATCAAGAGCTCAGATGGAAACCCTGCTATAAGCAAAGAAGGTAAAGCAGAAAGGGGGAAGGAGTATATAGAGGATCTATACAAGGGCAGTGTACTTGAGGACAGTATAATGGAAATGGAAGAGGATGTAGATGAAGATGAAATGAGAGATGATATACTGCGTGAAGAGTTTGACAGAGCACTGAAAGACTTAAGCCGAAACAAGGCCCCGGGAGTAGACAACATTCCATTATAACTACTGACACCCGTGGGAGAGCCAGCCCTGACAAAACTCTACCATCTGATGAGCAAGATGTATGAGACAGGCGAAATACCGTCAGACTTCAAGAAGGATATAATAATTCCAATCTCAAAGAAAGCAGGTGTTGGCAGATGTGAAAATTACCGAACTATTTGTTTAGTAAGTCACAGGTGCAAAATACTCACGCCAATTCTTTACAGACGAATGGAGAAACTGGTAGAAGCCGACCTTGGGGAACACCAGTTTGGATACCGTAGAAATACTGGAACACATGAGGCAATACTGACCCTACGACTTCTCTTAAAAGCTAGATTAAGGAAACACACACCTACGTTTCTAGCATTTGTAGACTTAGAGAAATCTTTTGACAATGTTGACTGGAATACTCTTTCAAATTCTGAAGGTGGCGGTGGTAAAATAGAGGGAGCGAAAGGCTATTTACAATTTGTACAGAAACCAGATGGCAGTTGTAAGAGTCGAGGGACGCGAAAGGGAAGCAGTGGTTGGGAAGGGAGTGAGACAGGGTTGTAGTCTATCCCCGATGTTATTCAATCTGTTTATTGAGCAAGCAGTAAAGGAAACAAAAGAAAAATTCGGATCAGGAATTTAATTCAATGAAGAAGAAATTAAAACCTTGAGGTTCGCCGATGACATTATAATTCTGTCAGAGACAGCAAAGGACCTGGAAGAGCAGCTGAACGCAATGGAGTGTCCTGAAAGGATGATATGAGCATCAATAAAAGCAAAACGAGGGTAATGGAATGTAGTCGAATTAAGTCAGGTGGTGCTGCGGGTATTAGATTAGGAAATGAGACACTTGATGTAGTAAATGAGTTTTGCTATTTGGGGAGCAAAATAACTGATGATGGTCGAAGTAGAGAGGATATAAATTGTAGGCTGGCAATGGCAAGGAAAGTGTTTCTGAAGAAGAAAAATTTGTTAACGTCAAGTATAGCTTTAGGTATCAGGAAGTCTTTTATCCGAGTATTTGTATGGACTGTAGCCAAGTATGGAAGTGAATCATGGACGATAAAGAAGAGAATAGAGGCTTTAGAAATATGGTGCTACAGAAGAATGCTGAAGATCAGATAGATAGATCACATAACTAATGACGAGGTATTGAATAGTATTGGGGAGAAGAGGAGTTTGTGGCACAACTTGACTAGAAGAAGGGGTCGGTTGGTAGGACACGTTATGAGGCATCAATTTAATATTGGAGGGCAACGTGGAGGGTAAAAATCGAGGAAGGAGATGAATACACTAAGCAGATTCAGAAGGATGTAGGTTGCAGTGGGCATTGGGAGATGAAGCTTGCACATGATACAGTAGCATGGAGAGCTGCATCAAACCAGTCTCTGGACTGAAGACTACAACAACAAAAATATGAAGGCACCTGTCTCATGTGTAACCTTCAACAGATTTGGGACAGACAAGTGGGTCAGATTAGATTATATGTACTTTCCGTTGCAATTGATCCATAATGAGGAGATACTCAGTGGGAAACTAATATGCTAATTTACCTTCCACAGATCGCAAGTAGACTGATCATGGACATGGAATGAGGAATGAAAATTTTGACATAATTGTGATTGTACTCGCATTACTTGACACCCCCCCCCCCGCCTCTCTCTCTCTCTCTCTCTCTCTCTCTCTCTCACTCACAATCGCGCGCGCCCTAGTTCTCCTAAAAAAATTCAATTCATTAATAGTGTCGGAGGAGATGGTTTAATAAATCCTTTAGGCTCCTCTTAAACTGAAATTTGTCAGTAGTAAAGCTTTTTATGGCTGCTGCCAAGTTATTGAAAATTCGTTTTCCTGAATGATGGAGACTTTCTTGCACCAAAGTAATTAGCTTCCAAAATTTTGTTGAGATTATACATGTTTCTAGTAATGACTGCTTGAAATGAGCTGTTGATTTGAAAATATTCATTTGTTTTTAAAGACAAATTTCAAGGGGGAGAAGGTATCTTCTATCTCCGCCATGTTAAATTGATCTATTTCCACGTCCCTTATCTCAAGCTGTGTTATATTAACGGTAAAACATGAAACATTTCTTACATGCATTTCCACTATTTCCCAACAAGCTGACTACTTTTCATGAATAATATATTAATAGTGAAATTTTTGGAAAAATTCAGAAAGACAAGTTTTATGGGCAAATTTCAAAAATAAAAAGACAACAGTGTTCTTTATAATAAAGCTTCTCCATGGATTTTAATTCCTACTCCGAATTTTTCTTTCGTTTCCTTTACTGCTTGCTCAATAAACAGATTGAATAACATCGGGGATAGACTACAAACCTGTCTCACTCCCTTCCCCACTACTGCTTCCCTTTCATGCCCGTCGACTCTTCATGCCCTCCAGTAAGACAACTGACCGTTAGAATTCCATGGTTCTAGGATAAATGGTTTGAGAGGAAAGGTACATTTAGTTAGAAAAGTTACGGAAAATTTAAAGTTGTATTGCACTTAGCGACGTACATGCATTCATTTAAATTCATAGTTTCTTTCACTGCATGTGTCATATATTCCTCTCCTGTTTATTGCAAGCAGCGCACTGTAAAGTTTTTTTTAAATTTTTTACATCTCTCGTAAAGCTTTTCGTTCCTTTGCAATAGTACGCATGCCGTACAAAAACAAAACATTTGTTTCATGATACTCACTATTTTATTTCTTGCAAGTCTTCTAGAACTTCTCTCGAAAACTTTGTGGGTAGATCTTGGCATTTGTTTTGTTCAGAAACGAAAAACACCCATGATACGTTATTACTGTAGCAAACAACTGACTACGAGACAAGAAAAAATGTATTCAATAGGTGAAAGCTCAAAGCAACGTGAAAAAATGTCCCTAGGCTTATCATCTCAACGAAGAGCTGTCACAAAGAAACAAGTGGGCATGCCTTACATAGCAAGCTGCCATTTAAACCGACATTTAGGACCTTCAAATAAGGATTTGGACTAAAATACTTTTATATTCGCACTAAGTGTAACTCAAACTGGTACAATCACCAATAAAAAAATTATTTTCATTGTTTTCGAGGTACCTTCTGCCCTTCGGAATAAATATATTGCGAATCAGTAGTTAATATGCCTAGTTCTTATTGCGAATCAGTAGTTAATATGCCTAGTTCTCCAAACAGGAGACGGCTAGAAACTTTCGAAATGTGGTGGTGTAGAAGAATGCTAAAAAAGTTTATATCGAATAGCTGATTGGGAGATACGAAAACAGATTAGGGAGCAGAGAAATTAATGGCACAACTTGACAGAAAGTAGCGATCGTGGGCAAAGGGCGTATTGCGATTCCACCCGTCCACTTTGACCCATGACGTTTAGCATGACGGTCATTAGTTAGCGTTTCGAAGGATACCAGTCGCCTTATTAAATGTTAACTGTGATTGCCTTCGTTTCTAGAGCAATTTATAATGATCGTTAACTATGATTTTTTTCGTAATATATCGTGATGAACGATGGGAGGAACCCGAGAGCACAGCTTAAATTGTCGTTAAAGAAACGAGTAGCGATTGTATTTTTATCTTTCTTATCCGACACATACGGGAACCTGGGGTAGAATGGGGTAAAAAATTGAAAACTTTGATTAAATTACAAAAGTGATAAATAAGAGAGTTACCAATTTTTATATGAACACCTTATGATGTATTAATCACAAAAATACAAGAACATTGCCATAAAATAAAACAACATTATTTTTCACTCAAAAACAGAAATGTATTTCATTTGCCCCATTCTGCCCTGTGCACGCGGCAGAATGGGGTGGTAAGTACAAGTGATTACAAAACCGTATAAAATTATCGGAAATGCAGAAAATATTGGCTTGCTCGGTATTTATTGAGTTTAAAGTGAATATTAATGTCAAACTACAGCTTTCATGTATTGTATCCTTTTCTTAAGGCTGTTTACAAAATTCACACACGAGGAAAGACTCATCATCTTCTCTATCTGTTCCTGCACGAGAATCGTGTGTCCATTTTTTGCACGTGGAACAAGCGACCCAACCTTCAACTGATTTTGAATAAAACCCACGACAATATAAACATTCACAGTCGGAACTTTTCTCATAATCACTCTCCTTAGTATTGTATTCTGTCCTTTTTTCCATTTATCTTCAGGCCCTTTCTTTTTTTTCTTAATTTTATTCTCTTTTGCAAATAGTTTTTTCTTTGCACTTTCTTCTTTGGCAAAGTTCTTCTTCCATTTTTCCTTAATAATGGCTTCTAACTCTTTTTTTGTACGGCGAATCAGTTAAAACAACAGACTTCCCCATCTTCAGTTTCGCTCTTTTCTTGCTTTCGTTAACTTTTGCACGGGCATCAGAATTTGTAGTGAAATATGAAATGAGGTGTTGTCAGTTGTCATCCAAAAGCATCAAGGATTAGAACAATTAGCCTCAATAACTTTGTCATTCTTAGGCGGCAGTTCATTGTTACAATTCGCTGAAACCTCGCCCGCTTGATTATCCAGCCCGTTGGCGTCGTCTTTTTTAGCTGGTGTGCTAGGTGGAGGCAATTCCAATTGTTCAGATATGATAACCTCTTTATCTGACGACCTATTTTGTTTGATGTCAAATGTGTCTGCCGGAAGGAAGTCTGCATCGGTGAATATGGATGGGTCTGTGGGCCGTATTCCATTAGCTTCGAAACATTTAATAGCTGTTTTCATTGTTGCATTTTAGCATTTTGGACGAAAGCTGAACCAAAAAGCGTTGAAATTTGAAAGATAGTTACGACTTTCCCTGCATGGCTTCGTAGCCATTTTCGAAGCTCTTCACTGTAACGAAGGCTTAAAGGCTTCATAAAAAAACATCAAGCGGCTGAAGTCTGTGAGAGCAATGTGGTGGTAAAGATAGCAACGAAACGCAACTCTCCCTCGCATAGTTCATAACGTCAATGTATGTCGTATGTGCTGAGTGGCCATCTAATATAAGGAGACCTGGAAAGTCCTTTTATGCCGTTGAAAATTCCACAAATTTTCGGAACCATACAAGGAATGATTTTGTGGCCATCCATGCGGTGCTGTGGACCTCAGCGCAACCTCTTTCTGCCAGTCCTAACTAAATTTTTTTCTGCTTCTTCTTTCGTGGAAAAATAAGTTTGAGGCATGTAAGCTCCGCTTGCTGACGTAATAATGAGGCTGGTTACTGTTTCGCCCCTTTCTGCAGATGTTAACGATCCTACTTGACGTTTCCCCTTGCAAGCTGCGATCTTCGATTGGTTTTTAGGATTAACCGAAACGCCTATTCCATCACAATTAGATATTTGAGAAGTCATTAGTATGTGTTTGCCAGTTACATTTGTTAGCAACGAAAAGAAAAACTATCGACAGCTACTTTATTAAAACCCATGACTCTTGCACCAGATGTTGCTTCGGGTTTGCGAACAAACCCGCATTTGCTTCTTCGTTGTTTCATGATGTAATAAACATTTCGATTTGTTTTGCTCGACATTTTCGAAAAAGTATCTGGGAAACGTGCGAAAATTGAAAGGCAAAACTGTGCACCTGCCGAAATACGAGTGCGTATACTCATTTGAAACAATTTTCCTAAACCGCTTCTGATACGCTACAAGTTACCGCACAGTTAACAGCAATTGTAGTTGAGCGTTTGCCTGTATCGTATAAAGTACAGCCAGTAAAATATTTTTGTAGGGAGGACACAGCATCTCATCTTGAATGGAGGTTCATCTGTACGTGTAAAAGTAGCCACGTGTGCCACAGGAAGTGTGTTGGGAGCCTTACCTTTCATGTTGTATGTTAACATTACAGATAATATAAGTAAGCTTACATATTTCGAAAATGGTGCAGATATCGACATTGAGGTAACAAAGTTCGTGGGAAGCGATATGCACATACAGGGGATAGGAAAAATAATGTGAACACCTATACTTACATCTACATGGATACTCTGCCAATCACATTTAAGTGCCTGGCAGATGGTTCATCGAACCACCTTCACAAGTCTCTCTTATTCCAATCTCGTATAGCACCCGGAAAGAATGAGCACCTGTATCTTTCCGTAAGCTCTGATTTCCCTTATTTTATCGTGGTGATCGTTCCACCATACGTAGATCGGTGTGAACAAAATATTTTCGCACTCGGAGGAAAAAGTTGGTGATTGGAATTTCGTGAGAAGATTCCGTCGCAACGAAAAACGCTTTTCTTTTAATTATGTCCAGCCCAAATCCTGTATCATTTCTGAGACACTCTCTCGCATATTTCGCGATAATAGAAAACATGGTGCCTTTCTTTGAACTTTTTCGATGTTCTCCGTCAGTCCTATCTGGTAAGGATCCCACATCTCCCAGCACTATTCTAAAAGAGGACGGACAAGCGTAGTGTAGGCAGGCTCCTTTGTAGGTCTGTTACGTTTTCTAAGTGTCTTGCCAATAAAACGCAGTCTTTGGTTAGCCTTCTCCACAACATTTTCGATGTGTTTCTTCCAGTTTAACTTGTTCGTGATTGTAATACCTATGTATTTAGTTGAATTTACGGCTTTTAGATTAGACTGCAACTACTCTGGTTGTGATTCGTCTATTCTGCTTCATTAGGGTTCTTTCGGGGTCAGTGACGACCTGATATGCGGATATTGAGGGCGTACATTAACTGGCTTCTGTCTTCATTGATTAGTGGCCGCCTTCGAAACGGTTGTACCACTCCTTTAGCCGTGTATTACCCATTACTTCGTCCTCAGTCACATGATGGTTTCAACTTGAGAATCGCCGAGCTTGAAGCCAAATGTCATGCAATGGCGTCATTTTGCTGACATTACTAAATCCGACGTGTACCACTTGCAAGTGTTCCGGAGTAGTGGAGAAAATCAGGTATGTGTGCTATGTATGCCTGAAAACATGAGCGCACGCACGCCCTGATACCATTGTTGATTTCAACAATTACTAGAGATTGGATATTTTTTGAGCAGCTCTCGTATATAGGCCGTCGCCAGTAATGTCAAAAGAGCAAGATACCTGTAGCTACGCCAGTTGTATAGGTAGTTCGAATGGAGCGGTCTATTGTCCAACGAATCTCCATAACAGCTCCGAACCGAATACCCCAGAGCTCGTCCTTCACGTTAGGAATCAAGCTGAGATCGCGAGGGCATAAGTCCGGAGTGTGTGGTGAGTGGTGCGGCTCTTTCCAGCCCCACATAGCGAACAAATCATCACGACTTGCACCAAGCGTGCCGAATATTGTCCTGCAAAATGATGGGCGCGTCCTGCAGAAAGTGACGCCGCTTCTTTCTCTCAGTTGTTTTTCTTCTTTGTAACACGGTCTGTTTCGTTTTCGAGACTAAAGCGCTTAACAGATATTGTTCAAATTTGGCATGGAGACAGTTTGAACCCTGAGAAAGAACATAGCCCACTTTAGAAAGCAAGAAATGTTTTTTTTTTTTTTTTTTTTTTTTACATCGATGAACGTATATTACATTAAAACTTACTTATTTTGGTGTATAACTTAAGAATTGTATAAGTACTTCAGTAGTCGCCACGCGGGATAGTCTCTCAAACGAAATTGCTCCCACGTCCAAGGCCTTTCAATATCACGTCTCCCATTCCGCTTGTAGTTCAGAATATTTTGGGGAAGTCTGGGACTTAGCATTCTCACCAGTCTTCACGATATTTTGGAATTTTTTAGTTTCTGTTGAAAATACTTAATTTTTCTCATTTTTCTCTAGTATCTTCATTCCTAATCATTTCTTGCTCTGCAGCCCTTCGAATTTCTTAGAAACCTCATCACTGCCGTCTGAATTTTTTTTGTTTTAACCATGTTTTCGCTTTCATAGCGTAACACAGGAACCGCGACCACTTTACAGAATTTCGGGACAATCTCTTTTCGTACTTTATTGCCCAACGTTCTGATAATGGTGCCACAGACAGCTTAGAATTTGTGAAATTTATTTTCAGTATCAGAGTAAAAATCAGATCTTACAGCGTAGCCTAAATGAAAGATTAAGAGACCAGTTCTAAAGCAAAATTATCCAAAACTAGTTTTAATCTAGAAATTTTAAAGTTGCATTCGTTGCATATTTCGTTCAGGTAGTATGCAGATCTTTGCAGGTCATTTCATTCACTTGAATCATGTCATATACAAACAGAAGCACAATCAGATATTTCTCATTCGTTATCCCAATTCCTTTGTCTTCTCGTAGTTCATGCTTTCATTTATGAAGAATGAAGTCAATGTAAATAGTAAAAATGCTGACATAATCGACTCATTTAAAAGTATACCGAGCGGGCTGGCGCAGTGGTTAGTACATGGTACGATGATGATGATCATGATGATGATGAAGATTGGTTTGTTGGGTGCTGAACTGCGCGGTTATCAGCGCCTGTTCAAAGCCCTAATCTTTACACAGTCCAATCTCGTCACCTTCACGAATGATGACGAAATGATAAGGACAACACACACACCTAGTCCTCGGGCGAAGAAAGTCCTCAACCCGGCTGGAATCGAACCCGGAATCCCACGTTCCAGAGCAGAAACGCTAGCTACGAGACTCCCATTGGGGAGGACGACGGTTTAAATCCGCGTCCGGCCACCCTGATTTATGTTTTCCGTGATTTTCCTAAATCACTCCAAGTAAATGACGGGATGATTCCTTTAAAAAGACACGTCGGACTTCTTTTACCCTTCCTTGACGCAGTGCCATTTCCTGCTGCGTCTCTGATGACCTCAACATCGATGGCACATTAAATACAATCCTCCTTCCGTCCCTTATTTAAAGGCATAGGTTTAACGCAATAAGTCGGGCGTTAAAAGTTAGAAACTGCGTACACGCCTATGACAGCATAATTTCATGGCGCGAAAATTATCCAGATTATATTAAGCGTGCATTTCTGAATGGCAGCACTTGGCGACTTCCAACAAACCTCACACAATTTCGAAAATTTCCGAAACTTTTTTTCCCGCTGACATCCCTGACAGAATGATGAATGGAAAAAAGACTTTTATCACTCCTACATTTTAGCTGTTCATGCAGTAAGGCGTCAGCATTAGGCATGAATTTTGAGTTTATTACTTCTTTACTACTCATTTGTCTGACAGTATCCACATATATCGCTGAATGTACCTGAAATATTATAGCATTGTACAACACCTAGCTCATAAACATTCAGATGTTTTCGAAAAACTAGCTTCTCTTAAAACAGAGCGTCTTCAACTGCAAAAGGCTATGCTTCTTCAGGTGAAGTATTTAACACATTAACTGATACGGAAAGTAAACGAACTTCTGAAGGTGGTTTACATATGGGACTTCCAGTCTTCAGATAGCAATTTGGAGGGGAGAAGGGGGTGGTTGTTACGCGGTCTATTTGAAACTTCACACTTTCCGCAAATTATGCAGTTGTCTGTAATGAAGTACTATCTGAAAGACGCTCTGATAAGATATCACTGTAGTGCATAGCATGACAACTTGGTTCAAATGTTCCCGAAATGTAAAATTGTTCGGTTCACAAAACGAAATAACCTTATCCTACGGGTATAGTGTCAGCGAGTAAAATTCTCAATCGCTCAACTCACACGAATACCTAGGTGTAAAAATTTCTAGAGATTTGAAATTGAACCGTCACATAGACGCAGTCTTAGGGAAAGATGGTGGCAGGCTGCCATTCGTTGGTGGAATTCTAGGAAAACACAATATGTGTACAAAAGAAATTTCTTAGAAATCACTCGTGTGACCCATCCCCCAATATTGCTAGAGATTCTTGAATCATAATCAGATACGACTGCCAGGCGATACTGAATGTATACAAAGAAGGGCTGTACGAATGGTCACAGGTTTGTTTGACCCGTTGGAGAGTGTCACAGAGTTTCTGATGAAATTGAACTGGCAGGCGCTTGGAAACAAACGTAAAATATCCAGAGAAAGTTTACTTGAAATATTTCCGGAGGAATCCTTAAATGTTGAATATAGGCGAATGGTAGTCAATAGAGGGAATGATTGCGAATGCACGTTCGATCTGCGTTCGCTTCCCTTAGCTGCGGTTCAAAATGAGCCTAATAATATGCGAGATGTAGTTGGCAGCTCTGTAAATGCTGACCGGTGAGTCGCTTAAAGCCCAGGCAAAATTAATCTCGGAGGGACACATCACGCGCTCAACAATTCAAATAGTATCACAACCGATTAAGCATATCCACCGAGGATCTAGAGCCTATGACTAGTCTATTGAATATAAAAATGGAAAACTGCAACAACTCACTCTTTGAAATATTTTTAATTCCATTAACTAGTTTTGTAGCCTTTACAGACTCACCTTCAAATGCGGCACACAGAAATTGCGTCTTTATTTCGTTAGAGTGATGCCGGGTACTGGCTCTCTGACGTGGAGACAGAGAACTCTTTAATGTATCGCCATGAGCGACAGTTACATGGCGACATGTGTCGGAAAACAAATTCTTCCACTTACCGTGGCAATGTGGGCGGTATTGCAGTTAATATCCACCTGGCTACTGCCATTTTAATTGTGTATTGGCCAGATATTAATCGTTTTTCAATGTAAATATAAATCCGAAATTTCACCATCACCATAAGGTTTACTACTGATGTACGTTATAAAGATGTTCAATTAAATGGATAGCATACTTTGCTCGGAAACCGTTTCTTGGTTTTGTGCATATAACACAAGGGCGTGCTGATAAGTAATTACTCCAAATGTTTTATTTGAAAACTCTTAAGCTTTCCAGTTAAAAAACGTTAGTAACATTCTACATCTTTATTCTACATATCTGCAGCCCTCTGCTGCTACAGGGTTCCGATTTGTACCGTGTAACATAGCGGTGTGTGATGTAACTGTGTCGGTGCGTGAGGAACAGCTCAGACAACTGAAAGCACGAACTGGAAGAGTTGGTCCGCACGTGGAACACCCTCCTCTTCAGCATTACAACGCCGAACTACAGCCGAGCGCTGCGACGTCTGCAGCACTCCGATGCCGTTCGTTCACTGCCATCGATTGACCTCCACACAGCCCCGACTTGGTCCCATCCCATTTTCGTCTGTCTCCAAAACTTACGGAACACATTCGAGGACGTTTATAGTTCGAAGCCGTGCAAGCAGAGGTGAGGTTGAGGCTCTGTTAGCATAGTCAAATATTCTACAGGGACGATATCAACAAAATCAACATTACACAAAATGAGACTACGTAGTCCGATGACTACAGCTGGAATTTGTTAACTCGTGTAAATACTTGAGTGTATAAATTTGTAGGGGTATGAAATGGAACGATCATATAAGCATATTTGTAGGTAAAGCGCGTGCGGTTCATTGGTACAATACTGGGGAATTGCAATCAGTACCAGATAGGACGAACAAGGGATATTGAACATATACAGAGAAGGGCAGCAAAAAATGCTCACAGGTTTGTTTGACCCATAGGAGAATATCACGAAGGTGTTCAAAGAACTGAACTAACGGACAGTTGATGATAGACACAGACTATCCCGTGGAAGAGCAAAGTATCGCGAGGAGGCCTACTTAGAAAGTTTCTAGAACCTTCGTTACATGATGAATGTAGGAATATACTGAAACCGCCTACGTATCGTAACTGTAGGAAGCGTGGAGACCAGATTAGACTAAGCACAGCACGCACAGAGGGTTTTAAGCAGTCACAATTCGCACACTCCATGCGTCAGTGGAGTGGGAATAAGTCCTAGTAACTGGTATAATGGCAAGTTCCATCTGACATGCAGTTCACAGTCGTTTGTAGAGTACAGATTATATGCTGCCTATTTTTTTGTTTAAATTCCGATTACAAGAAAATGGGCGTATTGGAAAATGTCCTAAATAAGTCTCCTCTTCATCGTCATCGTCACCACCACCACCACCACCACCACCACCACCACCACCACCACCATCACCACCGCCATCATGAGTGTTATGCTCTAGGGCAGGTCTTCACATGTACCTCTCCATGCAGTCCCATCATTTGTTACCCTATTGTTTTCTCACAACTATTTTCTGTCCTTACGCTGTCCACCACCTGGTATGTTCTGCGTCGTCTTCTTCTTCTTCTCCTTCTTCTTCTTCTTCTTCTTCTTCTTTCATTCACTATTTCCTCCATACCATCAATAAACAATCTCTTCTCATTTAGTGTCCATGCCAATTGTGTTTCCTCATCCTGCTACCTTTAAAATTTCTCTCTGTTCTCCCACTTAACACCACCTCATTTCTCACTGTGCCTGCCTATTTTATCCCCTATCAACACACTCATATAAAAGCCTCCTGTTATGAAACATCTCGTTGGCAATTGCTATACGTGTTTTCACCTCCTTATTACTTCTAACGTCGTCCATAATAGCGCATCGCAGTTATCTAAAAACACTAAATTGATCTGTATCTTCCTGCCTAACATTATAGTTGTTCTTACTTTTCTTGCACTTACCACCGGACATTTTGGCTTTTTCTTATTATTTCTCATTCCAATTTACTCACGTCTCTTGTTTAATTCTTTTAACATTTCAGTCATACTTCTTTCGCTCTCTGCCAATAACACCACATGATCCGCGAGTCTAATACATTATGTTCTCCTAACAACAACCCGCTCCCCTCTATTTCGTTTCAAACGTTTTTGAATGACACGCTCCAAATATATTTACACACTAAGGAAAATAAACGTATCCCGGAGGAATTACCCCAGTGCGATGGAAATCGATACACGTCATGTACGTGTAGGGACAAGTGAATGATTACAGTTGCAGAAAAACTGGATGATTAATTCAAGAGAAAGAGCTTCACAAATTGATAAGTCGATAACGTGTTGGTCAAACTCTGGCCTTTACGCGGGCAGTTATACGGCTTGACATTGATAAAGTTAGTGGATGACCTCCTGACGGATATCGTACCAAATTCAGTTCAGTTGGTTCGTTTCATCGTCAAAATCGCGACCTGGTTTAAAGAACCTCCCCATAGTGTTCCAAACGTTCAAAATTGGTGAGAGACATGGCAATCTTGCTGAGCACTGTATTGTCTGGCATGTTCAAAAACAAACACGTAGATACTATCTCCGTGTGTGGTGCGTAAATTATGGCAGGCACCTCACTTAGTGTCCCGAGCAGAGTTCAAGCCGCCATAGAGACAAAGGGTGGACACACTGCATATTAATGTCCACTAATAGGTGTCTGTACACTTACTGATAGGACAGTGTATTTCGAAATGTTAGCAGAGGCCAGAAGTTGGAGCATTTGGCTTTCCGCTTAAAGCTTACTTGCGGCGAGTCGTCGTATCTCTAGAAAGAGACACCTCTGGCAACAGTAGTTGAAAATGTCCTTCAAACTAGACGTGCTGCGCTCTCTACCTCCGGTTATTCTCGTGGCCGTCAGAGCTGCCGTAGCCAAGACGCGCCCTGGGTAAACGCTGCGGACGTCTGCAGTCGCGCCTGACGATCTGTCACGAATTATGAAATGTATTCGCAGACACCAACTGTAGTACGACAACGGCTATACAATTTACTGGAAACGTACAGGATGTTCTGAAATTCCCATCACTAACTGCTAGAACTTGTAGAGGGGACTGAGTACATAATACTCGTATTTTAAATTGTAACCCATCTCCGGCAACGTACCGTGTGCTACAACCATTTGAAAACATGTTGGTAACGCTGTCACATTGACAAGTAGTTTGTTACACTGAAGAACCAAAGAAATACCGTGTAGGGCCCCCGAGAGCACGCAGAAGTGCCTCAATACGCCGTGGCATGGAATCGACTAATGGCTGAAGTCGCGCAGGAGGGAACTGACATCATGAATCCTGCAGAGCTGCCCATAAATCCGTAAGAGTACGAGCGATTAGAGATCTCCTCTGATCAACACGTTGCAAGGCATCCCAGATATGCTCGATAATGCTATACAATTTACTGAAAACGTACAGAATGTTTGGGGAGTTTGGTGGCCAGCGGAAGTGTTTAACCTCGGAAGAGTGTTCCTGCAGCCACTCTGTAGCAATTGTGGTTGTCTGGGATGTCGCCTTGTCCTGCTGGAATTACCCACATCCGTCGGAATGCACAATGGACATGAATGGATGCAGGTGATAAGACAGGATGCTTACGCACGTGCCACCAGTCAGAGCTGTATCTAGACGTATCAGGGGTCCCACATCACTCCAAATGCACACGCCATACAACGTCACAGAGCCTCCACCAGCTTCAACAGTCCGCAGCTGACATGCAGGGTCCATGGAGTCATGATGTTGTCTTCATACCCGTACACGTCCACACTCTATATACATTTTGAAATGAGACTCGTCCAACCAGGCAATATGTTCGTACCGATGAGCCCAAATGAGGCGTAAAGCTTTGTGCTGTGCAGTCAGCAAGGGTATACGAGTGGGCCTTCGGCTCTGAAAGCCCATGTAAATGATGTTTCGTTGAATGGTTCGCATGTTGACACTTGTTGACGACCACTGAAATTTGCTGTAATTTACGGAATGGTTGCACTTTCGTCACGCTGAGCGATTCTCTTCAGTCCCCATTCTTGCAGGATCTTTACCGGCCGCAGCGATGTCGGAGATTTGTTGTTTTACTGGACTGCTGATATTCACGGTACCCACGTGAAATGGTCGTACAGGAAAATCACCACTTCATCGCTACCTCGGAGATGCTATGTTCCATCGCTCTTGCGCCGAGTATAATACCACGTTCAAAGTCATTTAAATCTTGATAACCTGCCATTGTAGCAGCAGTAACCGATCTAACAACTACGCCAGACACATGTCTTACACAGGCGTTGCCGGCGGCAGCACCATATTTTGCCTGTTTACATATCTCTGTGTTTGAATACGCATTATTATACTAGTTTCTTTGGCAATTCAGAGTAGATGTGACCCAGTACATCTATTGTTCTACAGTTCCACTCGTTAATAACCAAAGAAACAAAAAAAATCGGTTTCAGACACACTGATTTTACAGGAGGGCCTTTTCCAGTTCGAAATTAGAATGAAATTAATATCTTCAGCTGATAACGGGCGTTGATATATATCAACGAAGACAGGTGAAAATGTGTGCCCCGACCGGGACTCGAACCAGGGATCTCCTGCTCACATGGCTGTCGCTCTATTCATCTGAGCCACCGAGGGCACAGGGACTGCAGGGACTATCTCGCGCAGGCCTCCTGCGAGAGCCACGTTCTCACCTTGTATGTCCACACACTACATTTGTAGTGTCCTTTCGGACATGTCCGAAAGAACAGATACCATATCCATATAAGTATATTTTCCAATTCGCGTGCGCTGCGTCTCCATGGGGCACCACAGACGCACCAACTGACGGCGAAGGCACCCTTTCTCGAAGACGTTGCGCAAGTGTAACGAAAAGCGTGTGGGGAGGAGTCAGACATTGAGGACAACTATCTTGATAAAGGCGACGAGCAGCTCTTCCAGTACTGTGAGCTTGGTCACACAGAATACTCATGTCGGTGTATTCGGCAAAAGTGTACTCAGCAATGTTGCTCCATCACTCACAGACACATGAACGAGACTCGAACCAGTTCAGAGAGGTAGGACAGCCGTCAAATGACATCATACGATCCGACGTAAGTAGCCCCCCTCCAGTGATGATTACCCTGTTGCATACTACATTAGCGAAGATGCATTTATACGGCTGTAGCACGAACATACGTTTCCATACATGGGTTCCAGTTCAAAATATCGTCACTCAGTTCCCTAGAAGTTTTTTACGGGAATTTTGGAATATCCTGTATCTCTCCAGTAACTATACAGCTGTTTCCAGAATTAGTTCACTCTGCAGCTGAGTGTGCGCTGATATGAAACTTCTTGGCAGATTAAAACTTTGTGCGCGACCGAGACTCGAACTCAGGATCTTTGCCTTTCGTGGGCGAATGCTCTCCCATCTGAGCTACCCAAGCACGACTCACGCCTCCTCCACACAGCTTTACTTCTGCCAGTACCTCGTCTCCTACCTACAGCTGTTGTACTGCATTCGAAATATACGGATGTATTTCAGGATTTCGGCGTTGTGCAACTTCGCAGAAACATGGCTGAATTTTCCTATATATTGTCATCATTAAAACGAAGCACCGTTTCTGTCTCCATATCAAAAAGTATTAGGTACTATTTTCATCGTTTCAAGCACTACTAAAGTTGCTAGGTGTAGCAAAAAATACTAATATCATACTGAAAATATCGGAGAAGCGATAGAATTACTACACTTGAAGAAAATCATTTTGAGTACTAGGCCATGTCATTATAAAACAGTGAAACAACTGAAATAACGACATTTCGACCATCGTTTGAGCGATCCTCTTCAGAGTGAATAAATGCCACGAAATTTCAAATCAGCAGCAGCAAAATGAAAGTTCGATTTGGAAACAACTTCTATTTCTTCATTCTTATCTTCCATTAATTTCCCGAATTTCTCTTCCGTTGCTTTCTTTATACATTTCTAGAGCTTGCAATTTTACATAGTAACTCATGCCTGCAAACGTCATCTAACGAGGCTACGGAGCATCAAAATACAGGCGCCAGCTCCGGCAAATGTATGTAAATAGAGTGTGATGCCGTGATTATGTATCAATTTGGGGTAAGGGCCCCAGTACCGAAAACGAATGAGTCGAAAGTTAAAAGGGAAAATCGTTATCTTACCTCTGACGGTGGAATACAAGTACTGATACTGTTGTTGCTAACTTTCAAAGGTGGTAGTATGGATCAAAGTAAGAAAACATGTCCGGTAAACATGGGCCGCAAAATGCGTACCTGAGGAGCTATGAGCACTTGTTCAATAGTGGAGATATGTTTTATGCTAGCGAAGACGAACAAGTCCTCACAGTTCTTAAGGTATGCATTTTACAGCTCATGTGTACTGGACATTGTTTTCTTCTTTCGGTCCATACTACCACCTCTGAAAGTTTCCTGCCCTACATCTTAGCTACTTCTTTCGGTCCATACTACCACTTCTGAAAGTTTCCTGCCCTACATCTTAGCTACAACACTACCGGTACATACTGTCAGATGTAACAGGAATGTCTTCTCTTCTGATTTTCCGTTATAGGGACATAACCTCAAATTGGTAACATCTTCATTGGATCTCCGTGTACACACATATTTTACAGACTCCAGTGCTCCCACGCATTTCAGTGTGGCCCATGGCTCGTTCTTGGCCATCGATCTCTCTCTTTGCAGCCCCGGACTTGTCCCATCCCTCCACTGGAGAGTGCATCCTGACCTGTGTGGTAGTGACCATTTTCCCATCTATTTGTCACTGCCTCAGTGTCATTCTTCATTCTTCTGGGCGCCTGCCCCACTGGGCTCTCCACAGGGCTGACTGGCTGGCTTTTACTTCCGCTGCAACCCACAGGGTGACATTGACGAGGTGGTCCGTGTGTTAACCACGTCCATCATTTCAGCGGCCGAGGCTGCCATCCCCCGCTCTTCTGGACTCCCTCGGAGGAACGCTGTACCCTGGTGGTCGCCGGAGATTGCTGAGGTTATTTGCGACCGCCGGCGGGCTCTCCAGCGTCATAGGCGGCACCCGTCTCTCGAGACCCTCATCGCCTTTAAGAGGCTCCGTGCCTTGGCCCGTCGTCTTATTGCACGGCGTAAGCAGTAGTGCTGGGAGAGGTATGTCTCCTCCTTGGGCTCCCGTGTCTCCCCCTCGCTCGTGTGATCCCGGATCCGGCGGATTTACGGATACCAGACCCCTATGGGTGTCCCTGGGATCTCCTTGGACGGCGCTGTCTGCACGGACGCTGTCGCCATTGCTGAACACCTTGCTGCGCACTTTCCTAAGAGCTCTGCGACTGCAACTTATCCCCTCGCCTTTCGCTCTCTAAAGGAGCGAGCCGAGCAGACGCCGTTATCATTCCACACGCGTCGTTCTGAAAAATACAATGCTCCTTTCAGCGAGAGGGAATTCCTCACTGCCCTCACCGATTGCCCTGATACAGCGCCAGGACCAGACTGCATCCACGCACAGATGCTGAAGCATCTCTCCAGGGACTGCCAGACACACATCCTCACCATCTTTAACCGCATTTGGAGCGAGGGCGTGTTCCCGTCGCAATGGCGAGAGTGTTTTTATTGTCCCCATCTTGAAACCCGGTGCGGACCCACTGGCGGTGGACAGCTATCGTCCCATTACCCTCACCAACGTTTTGTGCAAATTGCTCGAACGTATGGTGGGGCGGCGTTTGTGTTGGGTCCTTGAGTCGCGCGGTCTCCTCGCTCCATCCCAGGGTGGCTTCCGTCGGGGTCTGTCTGCAGCGGACAATTTGGTGCGGCTGGAATCTGCTATCCGTACGGCCTTTGCCCGACGTCAGCATCTCGTTGCTGTCTTTTTTGATCTGTGGAAGGCGTATGACACCACATGGAGGCATCACATCCTTGCTACGTTGCATGAGTGGGGTCTTGGTGGTCAGCTCCCGGCTTTTCTTCAAACCTTTTTATTTCGCCGCTCTTTCCGGGTGCAAGTGGGTGCCGCCTCTAGTTCATCTTATATACAGGAAAATGGGGTCCCGCAGGGCTCGGTGTTGAGCGTCTCCTTACTCCTAGTGGCCATTACTGGTCTGGCTGCAGCCGTGGGGTCGTCGGTGTCTCCTTTGTATGCCGACGACTTCTGCATCTCATTTGGCTCCACGACTGCGGGAGTCGCCGAACGCAGGCTGCAAGTAGCCGTTCGCAAGGCAGCATCATGGGCTCTGACTCATGGTTTTCAGTTCTCTGCAGCCAAGACTCGAGTTATGCACTTCTGCAGGTGTCGGACGATCCACCCTCATCCTGAACTTTACCTCGACGGCCACCTGCTTGAAGTGGTGGACACTTGCCGCTTCTTAGGACTCGTCTTTGATGCCCGGCTCACATGGGTTCCTCATATTACTCAGCTGAAGCAAAAGTGCTGGCGGCACCTCAACGCCCTCCGCTGCCTGAGCCACACATCTTGGGGTGAGGATCACTGCATGCTGTTGCGATTATACAGAGCCCTTGTGCAGTCCAGGCTTGATTATGGGAGCCTGGCCTATGGGTCTGCATCACCCTCAGTGTTGAAGTTGTTGGACCCCATACACCACTGTGGGGTTCGGCTTGCAACTGGCGCTTTTCGTACGAGCCCCGTGGATAGTCTACTGGTGGAGGCCGGGGTTCCCCCGCTGCGGATTCGCCGCCATCAACTGCTCGCCGACTATGCTGTCCACATGCATTGCTCGCCAGGCCATCCCAAGCGTCGCCTGCTTTTCCCTGCCATGGTCCTCCATCTGCCCGAATGGCGACCTCGGTCTGGGCGTTCCATAGCTGTCCGCGTGCAGTCCCTGCTGTCGGAACTGGGGTCATTCCATCTTCTGCCTCCCTTCCGGGCCCGTGCACCTACGCCTCCCTGGTGTTTGCCCCAGCCGTCCGTCCGTCTGGACTTGGCACAGGGGCCCAAGGACTCGGTTCCGCCTGTGGCCCTCCGTCGCCGTTTTCTTGCGCTCCTCGCCTCATTTTCGGGCTGTGAGACTGTCTTCACTGATGGTTCCCTGGTTGATGGTCGCACTGCCTACGCTTTTGCTCACGCTGCCCATGTTGAACAGCGCTCCTTGCCGGCTGGCTGCAGTATTTTTACTGCAGAGCTGGTGGCCATATTGCGCGCTCTTGAGCATATGCGTTCCTGCTCAGGTACGTCCAACGTCATCTGCAGTGACTCCCTGAGCGGCCTCCAGGCCATCGACCGCTGCTATACCTCTTCTCCTCTGGTGTCCTCTATTCAGGAGTCTGTTTCCGCCATTACCCGCTCTGGTCGTTCGGTGGTCTTTATTTGGACGCCAGGTCACGTTGGCATCCCGGGGAACGAACGTGTTGACTGGCTGGCCAAAGGGGCGGTCGACGCCCCAGCTTTAGAGATCGACACAGCTCGCGATCAGCAGCTGGTGTTGCGCCGTAAGGTACTTGGGATGTGGACTGCTGAGTGGCGTAGCATGACATCCCCGAATAAATTGCGGGCTGTCAAGGAGATGACCGATGTGTGGCGCTCCTCCCTGTGGCCTTCTCGCAGGGACTCTGTCATCCTGTGTCGGCTGCGCATTGGCCATACCTACCTGTCGCACGGTCATCTTTTGCGTCAGGAGGATCCCCCCCCCTGTGTCGGTGTGGGTCCCGGCTGACGGTCGCCCACATTTTGTTGGGGTGTCCCCGACTGCGCACCCTCCGGCAGTCTTTTAATCTCCCGGGCACTTTGCCTTTGATTTTATGTGACGATGCCTCCATGGCTGATGACGTTTTAAATTTTATCTGTGGTAGTCCTTTTTATGGTTCCATTTAGGGAGGTCCTGCACCTTTCCGTTTCCGTGTCTTTTGTCCTCGCGTCTCTCAATATTTGTTGCGGTTTTGGTGTGTCGTCGGATGGTTGACTCTTTCTCTTTTTTTGTTCTCATGGTCAGTCAACCAGTCTCCGGCCATATTCTTTTCTTCTGTTTCTTTCTTTCTGGTGTTCATCTGTTCTCTTCGTGTCTGTAGTGTTCGTTGCCGCATTTGTGTTCTTTTAGGGCCTGGGGGGAGTCTCCTTCCCCTTGGGGTTTTACCTGCTTCGTGAATTTCTGTCTCGCCTGTTTTTGGAATGGGGGACTGATGACCTTCGCTGTTTAGTCCCCCTTAAACATCCCAACAACCACCACCACCATGGGCTGCAAAATGCATGCCTGAGGAGCTAGATGCACTTGTTCAATAGTGGAAATATGTTTTATGCTACCGAAGACCAAAAAGTCCTTACAGCTCTTAAGGTATGCATTTTACAGCCCATGTGTACTGGATATTGTCTTCTTCTTTCAGTCATGTAACAGGAATGTCTTCTCTTCTAATTTTCCGTTATAGGGACATAACCTTAACCCTTTGTTGCCTGACGGTACTTAAAAGTACCAGTAAGTTTTGACTGTCATTATTTTCTCGTGGTGCAGTTTCGTGATCTGAGAGCCCGTCGGTACATAACAGTAACTCTGCTCTACTGTTTCATAGATGTTATTGTGCAATACATAGACTTCTCTGGCGGTCAGAGCTTGAAATTGTGTTTTGCGCGCTGCTGTGAAAACAGAAGATTGTATGTGCTTGTTTCAATGGTGTTACCTGAGTTTGTGTGCAATTTATTGAAACTTCCGTTGAGTTTTCCATTGTACGTTCTTACCTTCTTTGTTTTTTTTTATAATAGTTTGAAGCATTACGTTACAAGTGAATGAGATAAAGTGGAAAATATAAGGCGGACTTATTAGTACCGTCAGGTTGTGCGAACACTTTATTGTAGCAACAATGCGTTTCTCCTCACAAGTTGTTCTGTTCACTTTTTCTGACACAGAAACAATTAGAACAAACAGGAAAGGTTTTCCAGGGAATTTACCTAAAGATAAATGTCTAAATCGTGGGGAATCAAATCACAGAGAGTCATCTTTAGACCCAACAGTATTTCAATGGAGGGAAAATAAAGTAGTGTATTTTGCGTCAAACCTCCATGGCACTGAACAGAGCGTAGTGACAAGAAAACAGCAAGATGGAACTAGTATGACTATACCACGACCAGTTATTGTATATGATTACAATAAACACATGGGTGGTGTGGATCATGCAGACAGATTACGTTCAACTTATGGTCTTGACAGGCGGTCAAAGAAATGGTGGCACCGTCTCTTCTGGGGAGCAATAGAAATTGCTTTTGTCAATGCTTACGTCATTTTCAGTGATCTACATGGGGCACTGCCACTGCTGGAATTCAGGAGTTCTGTGGCACTAGGGCTAATGAATGAACAGCAAGTGCCAAATCTCAAAAAGAGAAACTCTGGTAAAGATGAAATAACTCCCCCATAGAGAAGGAAGGATAACTTTTCTGTTCTGAAGAATGTACATCTTGGCAACCGAGAAAACCATTTTGCAGTGTTCAGTTGTAAAAGAGGACGATGCGAAATGTGTGCGAAAAATAAAATTCAGTCGAGACCACATTCACAATGTAGTACATGTAAAGTGTATTTGTGCTCCAATGAAAAAAAGAACTGTTTCCTACAATTTCATGAGGTATCACTAACACGAAATATGTGATATGTATAGCTAAGTTACTATGTATTGTGAAGTTGCTCTAGAATAAATTTATGCAAAATTTAAAAAAAATTCAGAAATATCTTATCATATTTCTGTTAATTAATTTTCTAATGTAAAAATATTTAATGTTTATGTGGAATAAAGTACTAGTTATAAAAATTGGATCATTTTTCTGCACATATTGTGATTCTGTCCACGGAGTCTGACGGTACTTCTGAGTACCAGGAGAGAAAAAAGTTGTGAAAAATAAGATAAAATTTTACAAAAAATCCTACCGTCATTTGAGGCCACAATAGCATAAATTCTGCAAAGAAAATGTTAAAAAGTAAATTTTTTCTTATGTCAGGAAACAATGGGTTAAATTGATACATTTATACATCTCCATCATCATAGAAAATTGGTAACATCTTCATTGGATCGCCGTGTATACACATATTTTACAGACACCATCGCCTGTAACTTATATACTCTGTTTCCAGACATCGATTCCTATGTAAAACTTCATCAGCTAGGTCTCCTCTACAGACGCGATAAGTGTGCAGCATGACATGTGAAACATTCTGTATGCAGAGTGAATAACATGGGAGGGTTGGCTAGAACACTCTCTCTCTCTCTCTCTCTCTCTCTCTCTCTCTCTCTCTCTCTCTCTCTCTCTCTCACACACACACACACACACACACACACACACACACACACACACACACACTTCTCAACTATCAACTACCAGCTTCCTTTTAAGTCTTACAACTGCTGTCTGATTTCTGGCCGGGTTCTAGATAACATGCCGCTCACTGTATTTTATCCCTGGTTGTATTTTAAATTCAAACTTTATATTCTGGTCAAAACTGTCAAAAGTTATTTTCTACGTCTAAAGATGTTATAAATATGAGTTGAATTTCTTCAACCGATCTCTAGCGGCTAGCGTATTCTCTCGAAATTGATTTTCCTCTAGCTCGTCTTCTCTAATGTGTTCCATTGCTCTGTAAATATTTTGGATCAGTATTTTCAGCTGGGACGTATGAAAGTGTTGGTTCGGTAGTATTCGCACTTATCACTATTTGCCTTATTTGGTATTGGTGTTATTTTTTTCGTTTAGTCTGAAGATTTAGCAGTCACGTCAGCTAGCATAGATGTTTAGGAATGAAGCCGCAAACGCCGACAGAGTGAGTCCTCGCTGGTGCTGATAGAGCTTTCTGGTAGCGAAGCCCTGCACTATAGACAACTGAGTGTGTGAGGGACTAGTAGCGACACCTAGCAGCGAAGTGATAACTGGCTGTGTGAGGGACTAGTAGCGACACCTAGCAGCGAAGTGGTAACTGAGTGTGTGAGGGACTAGTAGCGACACCTAGCAGCAAAGTGATGAACCGCAAAATGGCCGCGAAAATTGAGTGACTTAAATGTCTAGTTGCTGTTTATTCCTTCCTTTACACTATTATTACAAAACAGACTATGGCATCATTGCTCGGTTTGTCTGTTACCGTAATTTTGTATATTTCATACGTTACAAAATAATTCTGCTCTCGTAACATATAATGCAAACTACATCTCCAGTGACATTAATGTACGCAGCATGTTACATTCATCATTCCCTGTTTGTAATTTAATATTACTAAAAGTTTTGTCCAGACTTTTAAGCATTAAAATGGATATGAGGCTCGGAATTTAATAGCAAAAGAAACACCCATACTGGCAGACAGTCTCTCTTTCATTAACAAAAATACGAAATGTAGGTTCAATTTCCTCTGCGCAGTGAGGTGTCGGGGCTACTGTTACATTAAATGGTACCAAAATAATCGCAAGGTATTGTGGGTTAAAGAATTTTGAACAGCAAGGGAAACTGTAAGTAAGAATAGCAATAATAGACATTTGTCATCTCTTTTTCTTACTTTACAGTTTCACTCATTACTGATGGCAAACGCCTTGCAGAGAAGGTAACATTCTGCATCTTCGGCTACGGCCTTTACAATCTCTTTCATTCAACTAGACTTAACCTGTAGAGGTAGTAATATAATTCCTTTAATGACCCACAAGATACTTTTACAAAAAGTAGATGCAGAGAGGTTTTCATATAACTATTAATCGAAATATTATATGAAATATGTAGACGTGTTAGTAAAATCTCCAAGAAATTCCTCTTATTAATGTTAAGTGTTATCTGTTTGATTCAGCATTCAGCTCACATAAAACCACGAGAAATATCGTTTTTCATTAAAAAAAAAGAGTTTATCTCATTAGTGACCTGTGTCAAATCAAACATCTCATTTTGACCCTAGAATAATTTGAGAAAAAAAGAAGGCCTGGGTTCGTTTTTGAAAATGCAATTTGTGGAAACAATGTATTTTTAAAAGGTACTGTCAACTGTTACGAAACGAATTCTTATACGGAATTTATTTCTCACGTAGTCAATCATGATTCTAAAAAGAACACATTGTTGCTATTGATACAATATTTTGAGGTTTCTTATGACTTTGAAATAATTACTGCTGTTTCAGCACTGAGAATGTGTGAAATAAAGTATGTAAATTATGAATCAGTACGATAAACTTCTTTTTTCGAATATTGACTGTTAAATACAAGAAAATGGCAGATGTTTGGGTATTTACATCAGCAGTATTCAGCACACGAAGGAAAACATTTTTTTTTTTTTTTTTGCAAGGTTTTTATTTCATAGTTGTAATCCTAGAAATATTAATGATACCATGCAGTTTCTGTTGATAGTGACATACATTAAGTACCTTAAAAATATGTAGATGAAGCCTGGTGAAGAAAGTGGTTGCATTAAAGTTTAAAATGTTTGCAACAGCATAATCAGGTTTAGTTTGTAGTGTGGGAGTGAGCTCCACGCGGGATCCGAAGCACGGACCCCACTGGGGTACCCGGCATGCGCCACATGCCAGGGCAGAGGTGGAGGCTAGTGTTCGGAAATCTGAAAATTCCAGCGCCGGCCGGGGATAGAACCCCGGCCCGGCTGGGGCGAATAGCCCCAGCCGAGGCGCTGGAACGTTCCAGACCCCTTACCACTAGACCACCGAGGACCCCGGCTGTTTCCTGCTCTGGAGTCCAGCTAGTGGTCGTAGAGCACTTCCTGCTGTCCTCCGTGTTTACACCAAGGCAGCAGTGGCATGGTATAACAGGAAGTGTTTACCTGCGTCTGCTGGATGTCCACTTGGTGTACGACTTATTTACCCGGCTGACGTTCGTGTCGCTATAATGTCCTTAGTTGCGTTACAATTATTTGCGGGGACCGAAAATCTGCCTATGCAGTTACACGCAGTCGAGTCTCATTATTTGAACCTCTGTAATTCGGTCGTGTTGTCAAGACCCATGTAAGAACTTCTATTTATCGAAGAAACCGCTTCTGTTCGGTACATTCCATAAACGGAAGCGACTGTCATAACAGACAGCCCCGTAAAGATTTTGTAATGAAGAGTCAGCCGGTACGTAATACTCGATATCTGGAATTGTTTTATCGTTTATTAAGATAATCGTTTCACCGCTATACACTTCGAAAAATTCCGGTTTTTTCTCAATAAAGCATAAGCACAGTACATCAATCCGTCGCGAAAATGACATCGAAAAAGTACAAGTGTTAGAGTACCACAGAAAAGAAGTGGGTCCTTGGTGTGGAACGGAGAGCAGAATAAAAATAAGATGTAACGTTTCGGGATTCCTTCATAGTCGCTTAGACACTCCAGAAGCAGGAAGATCAGTTTGATGACGTCTCATGAGGAGCGAGGAATAACTTCACTCCCAAATAACTACTGTACGAGATGCCTCGCCGCCTCTTGAAGGATGATGTCATGGGGTTCTGCGGTCGTGGACTTTGCGACCCTTGAGTCAACGCGGTTTTTCTGACCACATACATTTTAGCTGCGGGTTCTCCGACCTTCAAAGGAAGCCGCGACAGTGGGGAGGCTCTGCCTGTCGTTTTGTAATAAGAACTCCCCTCCACATTTTATCTAGGCTTAAAACTGTCTATGCACATAGTGCATAGCCGTGTTTTAAAAAATATTATTTTTTTTACCTTTTCCATTCTACAACATTACTTCCTGTCTTATTTTACGAACTTTTCGTAGGAATGTCGTAAATTTTAAACGTCTTAAATCCACCGAGTCATTATGTATTCTTAAAATATCTTTTAACTCTTTTTCAACACATATGTATCTTTTACCTCTTTCACTGAAGAGGCTGACCAATGGATTATTTTTTTTTTAATTTCAGGTATTGATTTTATTGCATTCTGCTTCAGCGTATTGATCAGAATTTGTAGGTTCAGATACCTTTGCTATGCCAAACTTCGACAGCATTCATGGTCCTGTGCATCGAATTGATGACGGTAGATAGCTGACCGAAATCACTTGGAAATAAATTCTCTGAACGCAGATAACTTTGATACAGTTGTGTTAGGTATCGAGGTATTACCTAACGCAACTGAAGCCAAATTAAGAGTGAATTTATTGCGAAATAATTTCGGTCGACTGTCTGTCTTCGCCAATTCTACATTTCAGATGGTGTACTAGGATTTTCCATCTATTGATTGACTGTATAGTCTACGAATTCATGATCTTTTCGCCACTGGGCCTTTGATACGCTGTTACCATCCATGCATCATCAAGGCAGTCCGGTGAAAGATGTGCTTTACAGCATACATGTGGCAAGACAATCGTACTACTTCTTCATCCCTGTATTTCTCCACTAATCCCAGTTCTTCTATGTCTTCCAGAGGCATTGCTTGAAATGAAAATTACAACTGGAAATAGATGGCTCGGAGAACACTGTTTTCATAGCTTAATTTGCAGCCATTTCGAAGCGTAGCAATGCAGTTTTAAATGACAACCCAGTTATGACATTTCTCGGTTCAGAAAAAAATATTTCACAATTATTTGGACTTTCCTCTGGTAAAAAAGCTAGTCTTCCGTGCTTCAGATATCAACGTGCAATGGTGTACAGTTGCTTCAGTTGTTTCGAACAACTCTGAAATGTCCCTCATAAGACGAGATTTATTTTCACACATTTTCCCCCCTTCTTCGTAACTGATCACCCGGATTCATTTGTCGGGAACAGATTTATTATCTATTTTCAAAAAAAAACTTAAGTCACCTTCAAAATCTCATCGCGCAGCTGAATCCCTGAACTAGGGCCATGGTTATGGCACATCCCAGTAGCTTCCTTTACACTGTGCAGCCTTTCTCATAATTCGTCATACTTGCGACGTAATCTAAACGTTTATCTCGCAAATCTTGAAATTGCTCTTTAAACCTTCGGAAAACAGGTACTGTCTCTTGGCGAAGAGTTCTCGGGCTTCCAGCCGGGTGGCGGTGTCTTCAAACAGCGACGTTTCGACGAGTGACATACTCATCATCTTCTGGCGAAGTGCCGAGACTTTGCGGATGCCGGTCCCTTTATACCTGCGGTATACCGCAGGTATAAAGGGACCGGCATCCGCAAAGTCTCGGCACTTCGCCAGAAGATGATGAGTATGTCACTCGTCGAAACGTCGCTGTTTGAAGACACCGCCACCCGGCTGGAAGCCCGAGAACTCTTCGCCAGCTGTATACGCCGGGAAAGCATACACTCACAGGTACTGTCTCCTCTCCGCAGACTCTTTTCCAGCAGTTATGCATTCGTTTCTCAATCTCCACATCTGTTTCGTCAGGTTGGGCGAGAAACTTACTGTTCAGCAGTGATTCTACCATTTACAATTTCTAAACTGCCGCTGCTCCTATTTCGTTCGGGGTTCATGCACAGGCAATTCGTGTACTTAACACATTTTCGGTGCTCCTGGTACCAATTAGCATCCTTTCCCCTTTCTGTTTTCTTTTCCTTTCCTTTTTCCAACTACACGGACCAGTGACATAATCATCATCATCACCGCCTGTGTCCGACGTCAATGTGCAATAACCACTCACAGACAGCGGGTGGCAGCACTAGCACTGTAGGGTATGCGTAATGCGGAAACTAAACCACTTATGTGGCATCCAAAAGCACGTGATGATTGCCTTTCGGGCCACGGGTGGATGCATTTTCGAAACGGCAAAGTTCGTAAAATGTTCGCGTGTTGCCATATTTAAAGCGCACCGTGCATGGCGCTGTCCAGAACCGACGTTGAGGCCGTTGTGGTGCCCCACGGGCCACATATAACAGGAGTTAAAGAAGGCTGCAGGTACATAACGTGCAACTGTTGAGCAACTGACCACGCACGTGAACCGAGGGGCTACCGACAGTTTCTCCTCAAAGACCACTCGGCGAAAAATGCTGTGTATGGGTCATCACAGCAGACGCCTGGTCCACACACCTATGCTGACTGCTGTTTATCGGGGACGAAGGCTGGAATTTCCACGCCAGTTCTACGACTGGGCGTCCACTGCACGGTGACAAGAGGGCTTTTCAAGTGACAGTTAGACGTTGGCGTGTAGGGCGTGATTCACCTGAAAGCGAACACCCTGCAACAGTCGACGGCAGGGTTAAGTTTGGAGGAAGGATCGTTATGGTCTCAGAAACGTTATCGTTACACTCCCGTCGTGATCTCGTCGTTCTGGAAGGCACAGTGGATGAGCAGAAATATCCGTCGGAACCAATGCCACACCTACATGGAGTTTGTTTTCCCTCGGAATCTACCAGCAGAACAACTGAATGTGTGACACAGCTTGCAGTGTACGTGCGTGGTGTGAAAAGCACCAGGATGAGTTTGCTGTACTCCACCGACCACCAGGCTTCCCGGGCTTAACGGAATCGAGAATATGTGGGACCACCTGGCTCAGGCTGTTCGTGGCCTGTGTCCTCAACCGACAACCGTAGCGCAGCTGACTGAGGCACCGGCGTCGGCATGGCTCAGTACCTCACTGCCGCCTGCACCTTTCTCAGTTGTCCGCGCTTCGCGTTAATTGTATCCTCCTACAGTGAGTCAATGACGACACTCTCCCGTACACGACAGCATCATCAACAGCCGCAGATTGCTGTTCACTTTGCCTGTCACATCATTTATGTCTATAGAGAATAACAGCTGTCTGTTACACTTCCTGGGACAATCCTGACGATACCCTTGTCCCTGATCAACGCACGCCGTCGAGAACGTACTGGTATCTGTTGTAGTCTTTGAGCCACTCACATATCTGGGAACCTACTCCGTATGCTCATACGATGCCCCTGGTTAGCAGTGTGCAGTGGAGCACCGTGCAAAGGCTTTTCTCAAATCTAGGAAAGTCCAATCTGCCTGACACCCTTCATCCGTCGTTCGCAGTATATAACGTGCGAAAAGGGCAAGCTGCGTTTCACACGATCTTTCTAAGACCGTGCTAGATTTATGGACGTAACCTTTCCGGTGTCTAGGAAATTTATTATAATCAGATTCAGAATACGTTCTAGAATTCTGCAGAAAATCGATGTCAACGACACTGGTCTGTAATTTTGCACATCTTTCTTTTACTCTTCTTGTACACGAGTGTCACCTGCGATTTTTTTAAACTGCCTTAGGTTGGTCCCATTACGGGTGTAGTATTCAGAAGGCAAATGTATATTGATCTCGTTATATACGAGTGCCACTTGCGCTTTTTCCAGTCGTTTGCGACATACTGCTAGACAAGAGATAGGCGATAAATGCGAATGAAGTAAGTAAAAGCGAAATTGTATTAAATTCCTCGCTGTCGCTGAATCCTTTCCACGCGATGCGTCCTTGAGCGGTTCAAACAGGTAGCAATAAATGCTCTACAATTGAGGTTGACTTTTGTAGTGTTTCGTATGAGTTAATTACACTGCAGACAGCTTCCATTCTGCATAATATCAGCAATATGAAAATGAAAATTCACGGAAGTCAAATTTGGACTGTAGGGACGATGACGTAGGGTCTCCCAGCCCATTATGGTTTCTTTTTCCTTCCAGTGGTTTCTTGGATCAGCTGCGCTGTGTATGGGCGAGCATTGTTGTGTAATATTATCACGTCTTTTCTTTGACATTGGCGACCCTTTCCTCTCATCGCTGGCTTTACTTTGCTCGTCAGTATGTGTGAGTCGTCAGCGCTGCATCCTGTACGCTGATCTTCCAAATAATCACCAAAATACGACAACTGTGGCATCCTAATGATGGCCAGCATCACTTTCCTCGCTGATGCTCGAGTTTTGAATTTCTCTCGGACAGGTGAGCTGGTGTGCTTCCATTTCACGCCTTGTCTTTTCGAGTCGTGTTCACCATTTTGAACGAAAGTTTCATCACACGTTAAAATCTCGATCAGAAAAGGTTCACCTTCACATTCGTAGCACTCTTTGTTCCCTGGTGTTGTTGTGTGAATTCTTTCGGGACCCACGTTGGACTTGTTTTGCTGTACTTGAGCATGTCACTGACAACTTTACGAACTGTGCCGCTACCTATTGCAGCTATTTTACTATTCAGTTCTACTGCAACACGTCGGCCATCAGGAGTAATGTCGTCAGAGCCGGCTTTAACCGGAGGAGGAGACACTTCAATTGGCCGGCCACGGCGTTCTTCATTTGTCACTGAAGTTAGATTGTTTCTGAACTGTCCTACGTATTTATCGAAAATTTCCGTCGTTCGCACAGCTTCGACCACACTGAAAAATCATTAGAGAAAATATTTTGGCCGTTTTCCACCTTCTGAAAGGGAAAACGCATCGCTGAACGTTGCTCAGTTAATGTGGAAACTTGAACCCGACGCGTCATTGTTCATTGCAACATTAAGGTTATAAATAAAAGTTTTTTGTTAGTCAGCCGCTCTTAGCTCATCTCAGTCATGCCAACCTAAAGTCATGAAACTACAAAAATTTTTCCTACAAACTATTCGACTTCATCAATTTGCCTTTGCAGGGGAAAGTCAGGAAGGAGTACGCACTTACTATTTAATCGGTCGTTTCTAGTTGATGAGAAAGTTAAAACAAACAAATAGCAAACCATTGCTTATTTATTTACGAACAACATTTATCAGATACAGCTGAGTAACTTTTAACCCAAACCTTAAATGTCATTATATATATGACACTGCTCTTTCGTACTCGTAGCCGCATCGTCTGGTAAGAGCACGTACTAACACCAATAACAAGAAAATGCACCATGACCTTCATAAGCTGTGCATTCTTCATGCCACTGTTGGGTCTTCCGTGACAGACTACTTTTAGTCTTCAATACACCTTGGGCAGTCCAAAACATGAAGTTGGAATAATAGACAATTGTCAAGGTGATTCGATAAACCCTATGCCAGGCACTTAGATGTGTTTTGCAGAATATCCATGTAGGTGTAGATCCCTCCTTGGATTGTGCCCTGATTGTTGCTGAAGATGATGGCGCAGTTTAATCCAGATTAGCCGTGGAGATTCTACGTTGTTCGTTACTGATATTTTGTCCCTTCTTGGTTTAGTTTCTTTTTCTGGGAACACTTTTATTTTTAAAATCATGAGAGGTGGAGGGTATATAGTTAGTCGTAATGCATTTCAAGTGCTACCCACAACTACTTCTCAGATAAGAAAGCTAACTATCCAAAATAAGGATAAACACTTGTTACAAAACGCTCCTCTTGCACGACCTCTCTACAGTACGGCACAATGCATTTTTGTACGTAGACTCAAACAGAACTTCTGATGTTTTTGCAGCTTTCTTTAGATGTTCGAAAACCTAAAATTGTGCAGTTCACAAAACGAAAAAACATAGTATCCTATGACTACAACAGCAATAGCTCTCATTTCCAATCGGTCAACTCACACAAATACCTCGGTGTAACACATTGTAAAAATACGAAATAGAAGCAGGACTGAATAAAACTCAAGACGCGTTCATAGGATTTGTAGACCTGGAAAAGCGTTCGACAATGTGAAATGGTGCAAGATCGAAGTTCTGAAGAAAATAGCTCTAGGGAGAGACGGGTAACATATTCGTACAAGACCCAAGAGGAAATATGAATGGAAGACCAAGAACGAAGTGCAAGGATTAAAAAGGGAGTAAGACTTTGATATAGTCATTCGCCTCTACTGTTCAATCTACGCATCAAAGAAGCAACGAAGAAAATAAGAGAGAGGTTCAAGATTCAGACTGAAATACGGAGTGAAAGGATATCAGTGACAAAATTTGCTGATAATATTATCGTCCTCAGGAAAGTGAATTACTACAGGATCTGATGAATGGAATATACAATATAATGTGTGTAGAATTTGGGGTGAGAGTAAATCAAAGACAAAAGTGATGAGATGAAGCATAAACGGGAGCAGCGAGAATCTTTACATTGGTGATAACGAAGTAAGAAATGGAACCATCACATTGTCTCAGTCAAAGGTAAAGATGATGGCCGACTGTAATTCATTGTTAGAATTAAAGGGAAATATAATCAGTGCACAAAGATGATCTTTTTTGAACTATTGGTGTGACCCATACTCTAATATTGCTCCAGTGTGTGGGACCTGTACCATATACGACTAGCAGGGGACATTGAACTGCTCATAAGAAAGTCAGCACGAATGGTTACAGGTTTGTTTGGCCCACAGGAGAATGTAACAGAGATGCTGAAGAAATTGGCAGATACCTGAAGACACACGTAAGCTATCCGGAGAAAGCCTACTTGCTAAAAATTTCTAGAACATACCCTAAATTTTGAATACGCGAGGTGTGTTGAAAAAAATTTCGGAACATTCGTAATTTCGCGCCAATGGCGTGTTGGGGCGAAATGCAGTTGACATCCCCGCACACGCGTGTGCTTAATGTGTAACTGCGGGAAGTTTCATTGTTGTATGTCTGTTAGCTTATTGTTCAGTGCTGTATTGAGTAGAAAGTTGTGTCGCACAGTTGGCGAACTTCGAGAGGGGATAGTTAGAGGAGCAATGCGCCTGCAATAAATTTTGCGTGAAACTCAAGAAAATCGCCGCTCGGGGTAGCCGCGCAGTCTTCGGGGCCTTGTCACGGTTCGTGCGGCTGCCCCCGTCCGAGGCTAGAGTCCTCCCTCGGGCATGGGTGTGTGTAAGTGGTGCAAGCCTAGGTAGGGACTGATGACCTCAGCAGTTTGGCCCCATAGAAACTTAAAAGCTAAACTCAAGAACACCTTTACAGACACACACCAAATGATGCAGGAAGCCTATGGTGGTGAGTGCTTAAGCCGTACTCGGTGCTACGGATGGTTCACACGTTTTAAAAACGGCCGGACGGAAGACGACCCCCGTGCAGGACGTCCTTCGACTTCCGCCAGCAACGCTTGTGTCAGGAACGTCGACGAAACTGTGCGTGCTAAACGAAGACTGACTGTCCGAGAGATTGCAGAAGAATGTAACATTGCAGTTGGATCGTGATATCCTAATACAGCATCTTGGAATGTATCGTGTTGCCACCAAGTTCGTGTCACGGCTCATGAGTCAAGAGCAGATAGACCTCCGCCTCGCAATCTGAGAAGAGCTTTAGGATCACCCAAATGAGAACGAGATGTTCCTTAAGAAAATTACAACTGGTGATGAGACATGGGTCTGCAGTTACGACGTTGAGAACAAGGTTCAGTCTTCACAATGGGTAGGGAAATGTTCTCAACGATCAAAATATAAAAAGCTCGTCAGGTCAGCTTGGCCCTTGCTGACATTTTTTTTTTACTTCCAAAGATGAAAACCAAGTTGAGAGGACGAAGATTTGTTAACGATAGACGCGCGGTCCAGCGAAAGGCGAACACAGTCTGCTCCCGGAAGTGAAAACGGTGTTGGGAGCGGTGTATCAGTCGTGGGGGATATCATATACAAATACGTGAAGGTAAGCGTAGAAAAATTTTGTGGACAAAGTTCCGGAATTTTTTGAACAGACCTCGTAGACGAAAGGTAGTGAATACTGGCAAGTGGTCTGCAAATGTTCGTACGGTTGCGTTCGCTTCCATTCGCTGCTGTGGAAACTGGGCTTAATAATAATATTCCCGCTGTGAGATGTTATTGGCAACTTTGTAAACGCTGAGCTGTGCGCCGCTTACAGCCCAGGCAAAATTATTCTCTGAGGGACACATCATTATCTCCTTCGTGCCTAAAGTTGCTTCGGCCAAACTCCAACTCAGTTGCCAGGCCGATACCTCGTTATCCTACTCCTCTGCAAGTAACACTTCGTCTGAAACCATCTGTACGGTTATATAGGTTAAGACACTGCAGCCACTCATAATGGTGGGTCCACGTTTGCGAGTAACTGACGAGAAAAGAAATTCTGTACTTCGTGTGACACTCGGTAGCATTAAGAAAGCTGAGTGACATTAGTTGGTTGTGAGGTGTAATGGAAAGGATAATAGCTTCCCATGTTGTGTTCGGATACCAAGATTTAAAAGCCTGTAGTCTTCTATTGCAGAAGTAAGGAGCGCAACAATCAAGTGATTTATGAACAGTAAGTGCACACATTTTTGCTCGGTTGATTTTAATTGAGGTTGCAATGTGCAGGTCAAGCAAGTGCCGTACTGTAGAGAGGTCGAGCAAGAGGAGCGTTTTGTAACAAGTGTTTATCCTTATTTTGGATAGTTAGCTTTCTTATCTGAGAAGTAGTTGTGGGTAGCACTTGAAATGCATCACGACTAACTATATACCCTCCACCTCTCATGATTTTAAAAATAAAAGTGTTCCCAGAAAAGTTGTTCACTCTACAGTTTATTTATGTGCCAAAGTTAGTTGCTAGGATTGGCTAAAGGAAAAGTTTTGCAGAATCACGGGAAATCACTTCTACAAGTGGCTGAGAATCTCGTAATGAATAAAAATTCTGTACTGGTGATTCCAAGGTGGCAGACGCAAGATTCCTCCCCCCGTCTCCCCTCCCCCCACCATCCATTGCTATCCTCCTTTTCCTATAGCAAAAAAACTAGAGAAATTTCCGCTGTGAAACTATTTGCAAACAGGAGAACGGCCCTTGAAATTTAACGCTTCAAAGTTTTAAGCCCTGCTCATTGCGGATATTGGTTAGAAACTGTTAACCCACATGTGAAACCTGGGTACATAATCCCTGCGACATTTGATCAACGGTGTTCCTTAAGGTCAGGTTCTCATTCAAAACGTTCGATAATTCAATTTCTTTGTAGTTGCATTTTTTTAAAGGTGCACTTGTCTAGACTCTTGGAACGGAAAGGTTTTTTGTAATCCGTGCTTTACAAAAGTTTCTACAGCCCATTGTTTGAAGCAGTGTCACGGTTACCATGATCTGCGCGGTGCAGCCGTGCTGTCTCAAACGCCTTACACCGGTTCGCGCGGCTCCCCCCGTCGCTACGATTGGCTACGAGCTTCGAGTCCTCCCTCGGGCATGTATGTATGTGTGTGTGTGTGTGTGTGTGTGTGTGTGTGTGTTTGTTTGTGTTGTCCTTAGCATAAGTTACTGTAAGTAGTGTGTAAGCATAGGGACTGATGACCTCAGCAGTTTGGTTCCATAGGAGCTTCCCATAAACAGACGGTTGCCATGGGACACACTTGAGTCGGAAACGCTCTGCTCAGGTACGCTTGTCCGTCCGCTTTTAGAATACTGCTGCGCGGTGTTGGATCCTTACCTGATAGGAGTGTCGGAGTACATCGATAAAGTTCAAAGAAGGGCAGCAGGTTATATCGCGAAATATGGGAGAGTGTCACTGAAATTATACAGGATTTGGGCTGGACATCATTAGAACAAAGGCGTTTTTCGTTGTGACGAAATTCCATCACCAACTTTCTCCTCCGAATGCGAAAATATTTTGTTGACACCGACCTACATAGGGAGAAACGATCACCTCGATAAAATAAGGGAAATCAGAGCTCGCACGGAAAGATGTAGATATTCGTTCTTTCCGCTCGCTATACGGGATTGGAATAATAGAGAATTGTGAAGGTATATGAAGATAGTAACCGCTCTCGAAAGAACAGATACCATTGATGACGACTTTGCCGTGTGGTTCTAGGCGCTACAGTCTGGAACCGAGCGACCGCTACGGTCGCAGGTTCGAATCCTGCCTCGGGCATGGATGTGTGTGATGTCCTTAGGTTAGTTAGGTTTAATTAGTTCTAAGTTCTAGGCGACTGATGACCTCAGAAGTTAAGTCGTATAGTGCTCAGAGCCATTTGAACCAACACCTGTCGGCAGCCGTGGGTTTCAATTAATTATCATTTATTCTAGAGAAGCTGCACGGTCGTCAGTGGCGCCTGTTCTTTCGAGAACAGTTACTATTTTCATATATATAGTTAAAGGCTACCCAGCCACTGACCGTCTGTGCGAATGGGCACAGGCTGCCCGAACTCTTACGGGAATCGGCACCTCATCGTGCGATAGTAATGAGTGGATGGGCAAATACCTATTAGGTACATAACGTATGTAGATTGTGGACAGTTGGAAATGTGGGTCTCACGGGAAGCGTGCAAGGGATAAGTCCCTGCAGTCGTGCTATTCATTTGTGTCCTCGGTGGCTTAGATGGATAGAGCGTCTGCCATGTGAGCAGGAGACTCCGGGTTCGAGTCCCGGTCGGGGCACACATTTTCAGCTGTCCCCATCGAGGTATATCAACAACACCTGTCGGTAGCTGAGGGTTTCAATTAATTACCAATTGTGAAGGTGATTCGATGAACCCTTTGCCAGGCACTTAAATGTGATTTCCAGGGTATACATATAGATGTAGATGAAAACTCGTCCCGCGACGCACGTGCACAAAATGATTCATACTGCAGAATGCATGCAAACATACTCGCCGAAAATACTGACGAATGACGAGTGCAGGCTGCCTAGTGCTGCATATCCAGATTATTAGACAGATAGGCTTTTCCTGCCAAGAAGAACAGGGAATTGCTATCTAGGAACAATTCGAGCTAGAAGAAGGGTTGGTAAGTACTCCTTGAATTGCAGACTAAACGTAAATAACGAAAATACATTTTTGGTAAAAAAAATTGGTCAAAACATAATCCTTGGTCCTCCATATTGGATTAGCCGTTTTGAATATTGAAAATCTAACTTCAGATTCGTGTTGAGCGACATTCAAAATATATATGTAACACTTAGTTCATGCAAATTGAAGTAATAATAGAACTAAAAGTTTTGCCTAAACCTTCCACTTTTTTTTTTTTTTTTCGAGAAATGATTTTCTCAGAACGGCATGCAGCATAAACTGAAAATGGTTAGAATCGCTTAACTTCTACCTATCACCCCGAAAAGTAAACACTTTTCTTAGGAGCTTATAACTATAATATATCACATTTGTTAATACTAAGCAATTTTTGTTAAGGAATAAGGAGTGAAACAAACCCCCAAAGTTAGAATTATCACCGTATCGTTAAATTTAAGGTTGTTTCATTGTGGTTAGTTATGAGCTCCCATAAATATTATGTAATATCGACTGATGTTATCCATTTTTAATTTCAGAGAAGTATGAGCTCCGATAAATTTAATGTGGTATCAACTGATGTTATCCATTTTTGATTTCAGGTAACATCTGAGAGGCCACACTGCACGCAGTCTGCGTACTTCAGACTCGCAGGCCCTTGATCAAATCATAATTATGGCACCATTTTTTTTTACTGAAACTCCAAAATAAATCTCATAGTATGATCACTCGTAATTCCCAAACAGATCCTTCGAATGTATTTTTATTGTCTCAAAAAAATTTTCAAATGTACAATTTTTTGCTCATTTGAATGAGAGCTTGGCCGTAACGCCGGAATATAGTCACGAGAGTTTTTTTTCGGAGACTATGTACGTTCGCGAGAAGAATTTCGTTCTGCGCGTGTCGATGTACATTCCACAGATATTACTGTGTGTGTGCTACTCAGTCGTGCCATTTGAGTGTACATCTTTGCATAGTTTTCCTTTTAAGATGTAAACAGTGCCCAGTTCAGTTGCTAACTGACCAGTGAGTGGTTCCGAAGATGTCGGATGTGCGGTGCGTTGGGTCTGCTAGGACAACAACAGACTGGCGTGGTGCGATGGCAGAAGCACACACTGAGGGAGCTAGCTGCTGGGACGCCAGCGAACAATTTATGCCAAGTAAGACGAAGAGGACTATTTTAAAATTATGAGCCGTCTCAAAAGTGTTTATCATTAGTAAATCTTGTAGTTGAGACTGACAATCAATCTACAATAACTGATAGTTTTGCCTAGAGAGAGATACAGGAAATCCGTCCCCCCCCCTTCCCCAATGAATTTTGGTTGTGATGACAGGTCGATGGGTAGTGTAGCCCGAGATCCAAATTAGGTTGGAAGGGCATAATTTGATTGAGAGTTGTTTAGGCCAACGATTATGAACGACGAGTAAACGTTGTGCGAGCAGATTGCCCTGTAGCGTAGCCTAGTGTTTCCGTCCGCGCCATATTTAACACACTTTCTCTAGCTGTAGACAAAAGCGGCGAAAACTACGTTTCTGGGGGGATGGGAGGGGAGAATCCACTATATAACTCTCACTACAATTTTTAATAACCGCGAAACTAGCCGAAATATAAGTGTAATTTTAACTATATTTCCGTTTGTGGGAAAATAGTTCTCCTCTTTCGGCAGCAACTAAAATATATAGGCGACTTATTAGTGTTGTTTTTTCTTTTTTTTTTTTTTCAACTCGGAATCAAGATCTCATTAGAAGCAGAGCTTTTTTTACGTTACTTGATTCATGGTCTATAGTAAACAATGCAACGAATTTGTAAATTCTTTGAAGTGTGACATGTGTTACATAGACGGCGTCTGCAATGCTCGTAAGGCTAAGTTTGTATATATTCGGTGTCTGTTCTTTTGGGCATATACTGTATAACTAAGGCGAGGAGGATAATGTACAAGGAGCACGACATTAGCAGTCTGTGGAGGAATTGGGAATTTGGTTCTGACGGACGGCATGCATGGGCATTTCGTGCAATCGGGTTGACCACTGCGAAATTCGGACACGGTGATCATTGCATCTGCCTAGTAACCGGGAGACTCGGGTTCTAAACCTGGTCTGGCACAAATTCTCAACAGTCCCCATTTACGTAAATCGGTGCCCATTGTCAGATAATGTTATTAATTGTTTCGGTCTTAAATTGTGTTTCGTTCACGAAACGTCGTTTAGCTCTTTCATGGATAACAGCTTTGGAAAGCGTACAGGCTGTACAGGTTATATTGATAATCGCTCGTCGTTAGTCCAAGGCAACTACAGCGATTTTTAAACACAGATGTAGTGCGTATTAAGCCTACATACATATTTGGGTCCTGTGTTTCTTTACCAAGAACTTCTTCGTAGGTAATTTCCCTATAGTGATTTTTTGTTTATTTATAGACGGCAGACTTCGATGAAATGCTAAACACACATCCGAAGTTTCTTCTGATGCTGCAGATACTGTTTTATCCGTACTAGGTGCACAACCTCATTTAATACTGAAGGACACAATTTGTCTCCACATTTAGCAATTTTTCATAATATAGCTTCGATATATTCTTCTGTAATTCTTGTTTATAGTTAATCCTAAAACACATTAACTCTTCCACCAATTATTCGATATGTGGTTTCATCCCTTTCGTAGCCTAGAGTTCCTAAACGGTCGGTAATATTAATAATTTCCTTTCTCACTTTTATTTCCTGTAGAATCTCCTGTTTATGGTTTTTGCTAACCTGTTTCACGTTCTCATTTTTATTATTTTTATTTTTCTAGTTTTGTGACTGGTAGCCAAATTTTCTTTGAATTAGGTTTTTAATTCTGAAATAGTAACAGTTAAAGGTCAAGTGAAGATTGCGATTTATTTGAGGAGAGTGGTTCGGAGATTGTTCATATTAGACGTACGCAGGTCATGGAGATCCTTATTTATATAAAATTACTTCAAGTGTAATGTAGCCCATCCTCTTGTCATGATCTCGGCTGTATCGTAGTGCATTGTCTAGGTTAGGTTGGAGATTTTGGTTGAGAGTCGCCGAAGTCAACGAAAGTGATTACGAAGTAAAGACTGTGCTAACGGAACGATCTGTAGCGTAGTCCAAAACGTTCTTTCTGTCCTTTTAAAATCTCTTTTAATTTAAAAAAGTTAAAGCTGCAAGATACAATCACAACTATTATGTAATAGAGAAATCACAGACTATTGTGGTGTATGTTGTTTACGTACACTAATTTTTTGTCAGTGAATATATTTTTTTTCTCATTTGCCGGATTTCAGTTTTCCGCGTTTTGCGGCGAAAAACCTTTTCCTGTGAAGGGCCCATCAGCTTGTCGGTTATATTCGTGACTATCTCGACGGTCAGTAATTTCATGTTAGTCTGTCCACCTGTGTCATTCTTAACATCGAATATAGTTTTAAGTATTCGAAAGGCTAATATTAAGGTAATGCATGAGTAGGTCTAATGATGAATAAAAAAAATAGGAATGTGGGTAAGCTACTACTACCAGCATGTTGTTGTCTTCAGTCCTGAGACTGGTTTGATGCAGCTCTCCATGCTACCCTATCCTGTGCAAGCTTCATCCCCCAGTACTTACTGCAACCCACATCCTCCTGAATCTGCTTAGTGTATTCATCTCTTGGTCTCCCTTTACGATTTTTACCCTTCACGCTGCCATCCAATGCTAAATTTGTGATCTCTTGACGCCTCAGAACATGTCCTACCAACCGATCCCTTCTTCTAGTCAAGTTGTGCCACAAAGTTCTCCCCAATTCTGTTCAGTACCTCCTCATTAGTTACGTGATCTACCCATCTAATCTTCAGCATTCTTCTGTAGCACCACATTTCGAAAGCTTCTATTCTCTTCTTGTCCAAACTATTTATCGTCCATGTTTCACTTCCATACATGGCTACACTCCATACAAACACTTTCAAAAACGACTTCCTGACACTTAAATCTATACTCGATGTTAACAAATTTCTCTTCTTCAGAAACGCTTTCCTTGCCGTTGCCAGTCTACATTTTATATCTTCTCTACTTCGACCATGATCAGTTATTTTGCTCCCCAAATAGCAAAACTCCTTTACTACTTTAAGTGTCTCATTCCCTAATCTAATTCCTTCAGCATCACCCGGCTTAATTCGACCACATTCCATTACCCTCGTTTTGCTTTTGTTGATGTTCATCTCATATCCTCTTTTCAAGACGCTGTCCATTCCGTTCAACTGCTCTTCCAAGTCCTTTGCTGTCTCTGACAGAATTACGATGTCATCGGCAAACCTCAAAGTTTTTATTTCTTCTCCATGGATTTTAATACCTACTCCGATTTTTTATTTTGTTTCCTTTACCGCTTGCTCAATATACAGATTGAATAACATCGGGGAGAGGCGACAACCCTGTACCACTCCCTTCCCAACCACTGCTTCCCTTTCGTGCCCCTCGACTCTTATAACTATCTTGTTTCTGTACAAATTGTAAATAGCCTTTCGCTCCCTGTGTTTTACCCCTGACACCTTTAGAATTTGAAAGAGAGTATTCTAGTCAATATTGTCAAAAGCTTTCTCTAAGTCTACAAATGCTAGAAACGTAGGTTTGCCTTACCTTAATGTTTCTTCTAAGATAAGTCGTAAGGTCAGTATTGCATCACGTGTTCCAACATGTATACGGAATCCAAACTGCTCTTCCCCGAGGTCGGCATCCACCAGTTTTTCCATTCGTCTGTAAAGAATTCGCGTTAGTATTTTGCAGCTGTGACTTATTAAACTCATAGTTCGGTAATTTTCACATCTGTCAACACCTGCTTTCTTTGGGATTGGAATTATTATATTCTTCTTGAAGTCTGAGGGTATTTCGCCTGTCGCATACATCTTGCTCACAAGATGGTAGAGTTTTGTGAGGACAGGCTCTCCCAAAAGGTCAGTAGTTCTAATGGAATGTTGTCTACTGACGGGGCCTTGTTTCGACTCAGGTCTTTCAGTGCTCTGTCAAACTCTTCACACAGTATCGTATCTCCCATTTCAACTTCATCTACATCCTCTTCCATTTCCGTAATATTGTCAAGTACATCGCATTGTACAGACCTATATACTCCTTCGACCTTTCTGCTTTCCTTTCTTTCCTTAGAACTGGGTTTCCATCTGAGCTCTTGATATTCATACAAGTGGTTCTCTTTAATTTTCCTGTAGGCAGTATCTATCTTATCCTAGTGAGATAAGCCTCTACCTCCTTACATTTGTCTTCTAGCCATCCCTGCTTAGCCATTTTGCACTTCCTGTCTATCTCATTTTTGAGACGTCTGTATTCCTTTTTGCCTGCTTCATTTACTGCATTTTTATATTTTCTCCTTTCATCAGTTAAATTCAATATTTCTTCTGTTACTCAAGGAGTTCTACTAGCCTTCGTGTTTTTACCTACTTGATCCTCTGCTGACTTCACTACTTCATCCCGCAAAGCTATCCATTCTTCTTCTTCTGTACTTCTTTCCCCCATTCCTGTCAATTGTTCCCTTACGATCTCCCTAAAACACTGTACAACCTCTGGTTCTTTCAGTTTATCCAGGTCCCATCTTCTTAAACTCCCACCTTTTTGCAGTTTCATAAGTTTTAATCTACAGTTCATAACCAATAGATTGTGGTCAGAGTCCACATCTACCCCCGGAAATGTCATACAATTTAAAACCTGGTTCCTAAATCTCTGTCTTACCACTATATAATCTATCTGATACCTTCTAGTATCTCCAGGATTCTTCCATGTATATAACGTTCTTTCATGGTTCTTGAACCAAGTGTTAGCTATGATTAAGTTATGCTCTATGCAAAACTCTACCAGGCGACTTCCTCTTTCATTTCTTTTCCCCAATCCATATTCACCTACTATGTTTCCTTCTGTCCCTTTTCCTACTCTCGAATTCCAGTCACCCATGACTATTAAATTTTCGTCTCCCTTCACTACCTGAATAATTTCTTTTATTTCATCCTACATTTCTTCAATTTCTTTTTCTGCAGAGCTAGTTGGCATATAAACTTGTACTACTGTGGGAGGCGTGGGCTTCGTGTCTATCTTTGCCACAATAATGCGTTCACTATGCTGTTTGTAGTAGCTTACCTGCAAACCTACTTTTTTTATTCAGTATTAATCCTACTCCTGCATTACCCCTATTTGATTTTGTGTTTATAACCCTGTATTCACCTGACCAAATGTCTTGTTCCTCCTGCCACCTAACTTCGCTAATTCACACTATATCTAACTTTAACCTATCCATTTCCCTTTTTAAATTTTCTAATCTACCTGCCCGGTTAAGGGATCTGACGTTCCACGCTCCGATCCGTAGAACGCCAGTTTTCTTTTTCCTGATAACGACGTCCTCTTGGGTAGTCCCCGCCCAGAGATCCGAATGGGGGACTATTTTACATCCGGAATATTTTACCCAAGAGGACGCCATCATCATTTATCCATACAGTAAAACTGCATGCCCTCGGGAAAAATTACGCCTGTAGTTTCCACTTGCTTTCAGCCGTTCGCAGTACCCGCACAGCAAGGCCGTTTTGGTTAATGTTGCAAGGCCGGGTCAGTCAATCATCCAGACTGTTGCCCCTGCAACTACTGAAAAGGCTGCTGCCCCTCTTCAGGAACCACACGTTTGTCTGGCCTCTCAACTGATACCCCTCCGTTGTGGTTGCACCTACGGTACGGCCATCTATATCGCTGAGGCACGCAAGCCTCCCCACCAGCGGTTCATGTGGAATGACAAACAGCATAGTGAACGCATTATTGTGGCCAAGAAAGACACGAAGCCCACGCCTACCACAGTAGTACATGTTTATATGCCAACTAGCTCCGCAGATGACGAAGATATTGATGATATGTGTGATGACATTAAAGAAATTATTCAGATAATGAAGGGAGACGAAAAGTGTCATGTGACTGGAATTCGGTAGTAGGAAAAGGGAGAGAAGGATACGTAGTAGGTGAAAATGGATTGGTGGGGGGGGGGGGGGGGGGGGGGGGAAGAAATGAAAGAGGAAGCTGCCTGGTAGAATTTAGCACAGAGCATCACTTAATCATAGCTAACAATTGGTTCAAGAACCATAAAAGAAGGTTGTATACATGGAAGAAGCCTGGAGATACAGATAGATTCTATAATGGTAAGGCAGAGATTTAGGAACCAGGTTTTAAATTGTAAGACATTTCCAGGGGGAGATGTGGACTTTGACCACAATCTATTGGTTATGAACTGTAGATCAAAACTGAAGAAACTGCAAAACGGTGGGAATTGATGGAGATGGGACATGGATAAACTGACAGAACTAGAGGTTGTAGAGAGTTTCATGGAGAGCATTAGGGATCGATTGACAGGAATGGGGGAAAGAAATACAGTAGTAGAAGAATGAGTAGCTTTGAAGCATGAAATAATGAAGGCAGCGGAGTATCAAGTAGGTAAGGAGACGTGGGCTAGTGGAAATCCTTGGGTAACAGAAGAGATATTGAATTTAATTAATGAAAGGAGAAAATATACAAATGCAGTAAATGAAGCAGGCAAAAAGGAATACAAACGTGTCAAAAATGAGATCGACAGGAAGTGCAAAATGGCTAAGCAGGGATGGCTAGAGGACAAATGTAAGGATGTAGAGGCGCATATCACTAGGGGTAAGATAGATACTGCCTACAGGAAAATTAAACAAACATTTGGAGGAAAGAGAACCACTTGTATGAATATCAAGAGCTCAGATGGAAAGCCAGTTCTAAGCAAAGAAGGGAAAGCAGAAAGGTCGGAGTAGTATATAGGTCTGTACAAGGGCGATGTACCTGACAATATTACGGAAAAGGAAGAGAATGTAGATGAAGTTGAAATGGGAGATACGATACTGCGTGGAGAGTTTGACGGAGCACTGAAAGACCTAAGTCGAAACAATCCCCCGGGAGTAGGCAACATTCCATGATAACTACCGACTGCCTTGGGAGAGTCAGCTCTGACAAAACTCTACCATCTGGTGAGCAAGATGTATGAGACAGGCGAAATACCGTCAGAGTTCAAGAAGAATATAGTAATTCAAATCTCAAAGAAAGTAGGTGTTATCAGATGTGAAAATTACCAGTTTAATAAGCCACTGCTGCAAAATACTAACACGAATTCTTTACAGACGAGTGGAAAGACTGGTTGAAGCCGACCTCGCGGAAAGACGAGTTTGGATTCCATAGAAGTACTGGAACGCGTGAGGCAATACTGATTCTACGACTTACCTTAGAAGATAGATTAAGGAAGTTCAAACCTACGTTTCTAACATTTGTAGACTTAGAGAATGCTTTGACAATGTTGACTGGAATACTCTCTTTCAAATTCTGAAGGTGGCGGGGGTAAAATACAGGGAGCGAAAGGCTATTTACAATTTGTACAGAAACCAGATGGCAGTTATTAGAGCTGAGGGGCACGAAAAGGAAGCAGTGGTTGGGAAGGGAGTGGGACAGGGTTGTAGTCTATCCCCGATGTTATTCAACCTGTTTATTGAGCAAGCAATAGAGGAAACAAAAGAAAAATTCGGAGTAGGAATTAAAATCCATGGAGAAGAAATTAAAAACTTGAGGTTCGCCGATGACATTGCAATTCTGTCAGAGACAGCAAAGCTCTTGGAAGAGCAGTTGAACGTGGTGCTACAGAAGATTTGATGGGTAGATCACATAACTAATGAGGTATTCAATAGAATTTGGGAGAAGAGAAATTTGTGGCACAACTTGACTAGAAGAAGGGATCGATTGGTAGGGCATATTCTGAGGGATCAAGGGATCACCAGTACAGTGCTGGGGGGCGGCGTAGGGTAAAAATCGTAGAGGGAGACCAAGAGATGAATACACTAAACAGATTCGGAAGGATGTAGGTTGCAGGAGGTACTGGGAGATGAAGCTTCCGCAGGATAGAGTAGCATGGAGAGCTGCATCAAACCAGTCTCTGGACTGAAGATAACAACAACAACAACATAAAGGTATTTGTCTGATGTGTAAGCTTCAATAGAAGTGGGACAGGCCCCTCTCTGTGGTGACCACAGTCCACTCCATGAGGGGAGCCCCTGTGTTCCCCCTCCTGTCTGTGTAAATTGTCATGGTAGTCATTCTCCACGTTCATCAGATCGCCCAGTATATAAGAAGGAAAAGAAGATACAGGAGTATGAGTCCCTCGATCGTTTAACCTACACAGAGGCCCGTAAGAAATATACACAACTTCACCCTGTGTCCATGATATCTAGTTACGCCTTGGTTACATCTACACCCCTTCCTCCCCCTTCCTTACCCCCATCCCGGACCCCTCTCCTCCGCCCCCCCCCCCCTCCCCTGCGGCTCCCACACCTCCTATGGGCGCTGCTCCCAATCCCCAGCCGGAGAAGTGTCCCACTCCTTCGGCGTCTGCCGGTCAAGGGCGCCTCTCCCGGGATGCACCTTCCCGGCACCTTCCGGGCCAAAGGTCTGCTGCCGCGCGATGACCGCGAGAGCCGCGGTCTGTCGGCCCCCAGGTCGCCCGGTCTCTTTCTGTTCCTGATCTTGCTGCAGCTGGCTCTTTTATGCCACACAGCCCTCCTCGATCTCAGCCGGAAAAGAAGAAGAAACATAAGTCCCGGGACAAAGAGCCTGTGGTGTCACCGGAGGTCCCTTCCCCGACTTCACAACCGGATTCTGACCAGTCGTTTATGGGTGTCGCCCCCTCCTTGTCGGTGACGGGTGGGGACCCGGCGGTATGACTGGCTTTAGCGTGTTCAGCCCCCATTTAAACCATCGTTCTGTGGTTCTCCAATGGAATTGTCATGGATGCTATCGTCACCTTCCGGAATTGAAATTCCTTCTTTTGTCCTACTCTGCAGCTTGTGTGATTCTCCAGGAATCTCATTTTACTGATGCTCACTCACCGACCCTCCGTGTGTTCCGTGTTTTCTGTCGAAATCGGGTCGGACCCCTTCGGGCTTCTGGTGGGCTTTGTACGTTGGTCCGTACAGATATTGCTAGCACGTGGATTCCTCTTCAAACTACATTGGAAGCGGTTGCTGTTAGGGTCCACTTAGACTCTGCGGTCACAGTTTGCAACCTTTATCTCCCTCCTGACAGGACTCTTACACCTGCTGCCTTAACGGCCCTTATTCAGCAACTTCCTCCTCCCTTCCTCCTCCTTGGGGATTTTAATGCTCATCATCCGTTGTGGGGCAGTGCCTTTCCATCTAGACGAGGTCTTCTTATCGACCAATTTGTTGCAGACCACGACCTGTGCCTTCTTAATGATGGCTCCCCTACTCATTTCAGTGCCGATCATGGTACCTTTTCTGCCATTGATCTTTCTCTTTCTTCTCCCTCTCTCCTCCCTTCATTACACTGGTCGCCACACGACGACCTTTGTGATAGTGACCATTTCCCGTTGATTATCACGCTCCCTTCCCGCTCCCCGATGGACAGGTTACCTCGTTGGTCTTTCCAACGCGCCGATTGGCCTCTATACACTGCACAGGTCGTGTTTTCTCGCTCTTTGTCTGGTTGTATTGATGACGTCCTACGTGCCGTGTCTGACGCGATTGTTCGCGCTGCTGGCCTTGCTGTCCCGCGCTCATCTGGACCATTTCGTCGCCGGCAAGTCCCGTGGTGGAGTACAGCCATTGCCATTGCCATCCGTGATCGCCGTCGAGCTTCGCAACACTTTAAGAGGCACCTATCCGTAGCCAGCCTTACTACCTTTAAACGCCTTCACGCTAAAGCCCGTTATTTAATCAAACAGAGCAAGCGGATATGTTGGGAACGATTCGTTTCTTTCCTTGGTTCTACTGTCCCTCTGTCACAGGTATGGGCTACACTTCGCTCTCTCCAAGGTTGCCATCGGCAGTCCACCCTCCCAGGCCTTCACCTCCCAGATGGCATTTGTATGGACCCATTAGTTCTTGCAGAACATCTTGCGACACATTTTGCAGTGGCATCAGCGTCAGCCTCCTAGCCAGCTGCTTTCCTTCATCAAAAACAGCGGGCTGAAGCTTCCACCTTATGTTTCACCCCTTGTGAGTCAGAATCTTACAACGAACCTTTTACTGAATGGGAATTTCTTTCTGCTCTATCTTCTTCTCATGATACGGCCCCTGGCTCAGATTCCATTCATAACCAACTGCTTCAACATCTCAGTGCTCCACAACAGCATCATCATCTTCGGGTGTTTAACCGTATCTGGCTCCAGGGTGACTTCCCTTCTCAGTGGAGGGATAGCATTGTGGTTCCTGTCCTTAAGCCTGGTAAGAACCCCCTATCTGTTGACAGCTATTGGCCAATTAGTTTGATCAATGTTGTTTGTCCCCTTACCAGTGTGGCTTTCGAGAGGGACGGTCTCCAATCGATCATTTACTTCGCTTGGAATCCGTAGTTCGGCAGGCTTTTTCCCATCGCCGCCATTTGGTTGCAGTGTTTTTTGACCTTCGCAAGGTCTATGACACGGCCTGGAGCCATCACATCTTACTTACCCTTCATCAGTGGGGTCTTCGGGGCCCACTCCCGATTTTTATCCGCCAGTTCCTGATCCATCGGTCATTCAGAGTTCGAGTTGGTACTGCTTTTAGTTCTCCACAGACCCAGGAGACGGACATTCCACAGGGTTCTGTCTTGAGTGTTCTTCTTTTCCTCATTGCTATCGATGGACTTGTGGCCTCTGTCGGTCCCTTGGTCGCCCCTGCCCTGTATGTGGATGATTTCTGCATTTGGGTTAGTTCCTCCTCGATGGCATCTGCAGAACGGCAGCTCCAGGTAGCTATATGGCATGCCTCGGCATGGACCCTCTCACACGGGTTTCAATTCTCTCATTTAAAATCGCGAGTGGTCCACTTCTGTCGCCGTACTACGATCCACCCCGATCCAGAGCTCTATCTCGCTGCACAACGATTGCCTGTGATCCCACAGTTTCGTTTCCTGGGTCTTCTTTTCGACAACAAGCTCAATTGGCTGCCCCATATCAGACTCCTGAAGGTAGGATATTTTTGTAAACTCAGTGTCCTTCACTTCCTTGCCCACTCTTCTTGGGGTCCGGACTGTTCCCTCCTCCTCCGTCTTTATCATGCTCTAGTTTTGTCTCGCGTGGACTATGGTTGTCAAGTTTATGGTTCAGCTGCTCCTTCCACACTGCACGTGCTGGATCCAGTCCACCATCGTGGTATCCGTTTGGCCATCGGTGCCTTCCCTATTAGCCCTGTTGATAGTCTCCTGGTTGAAGCAGGGATCTCCCCCCCCCCCTTTTCTGTTCGGCGGTCCGAGCTTCTGGTGTCTTATGCACTCACTATCCGTTCATCTCCCACTCATCCTTCCTATTCTATCCTGTTCCCAGACCATGGACGTCACCCACCCGACTCCGGCCCTCGGGCGGGTTACTGGTTGGGCTCCGCCTTGCGTCTCTTTGCCGTGATTTTCAGCTTCCTTCTTTGTCCTGTCTTCCTCGCCCCCTCCCCTCCACCCCTCCTTGGTTAGTTTCTCGGCCTCGAATTCGGATGGATCTCCGCCGAGGTCCGAAGGATTCCATCCCCCCGTTGGTGTTCCGTTCCTTTTTCCGCCAAATTTTATGGGAGTTTAGAGATGCTGTTGCTTTTTACACTGATGGCTCTAAATCTGCTGATCATGTTGGGTATGCCTTCACGTCCTCTGTTGGAACGGAAAGTCATCTGCTGCCACCTACATGTGGGGTGTTTACTGCGGAATTGACAGCAATTTCCCAGGCCCTTACCTTTATTAAACAGTCCCTACACAACCGCGTTTTGTTATGTACAGACTCGATGAGTGGCCTTCTTGCTATTGACCTGTGTTTTTGGCGCCATCCCTTGGTCTCTGCCATCTATGACCATCTCGCTGATATTCACCGTGCTGCTTGTTCCATTGGCTTCCTTTGGGTCCCTGGCCATGTGGAAGTCCCGGGTAATGAGCTCGCTGATCGTTTGGCTGGGGGAGCAGTTACTTACCCCCCGTTTTCTGTAACCCCTCCTGCAGCGGATTTACGGCTTCACATCAAATCCCACTTCGCGCAGTCATGGGCCAATTCTTGGGAGGCTACTCCCCTGTCTAATAAACTTCGTGCGATTAAGGTGACACCAGGCCTGTGGCGTACTTCCTTTTGTCTCTCCCGAAAGGACTCGTCCACACTGTGTTGTCTCCGCATTGGCCATACCAGGCTGACCCATGGTTTTCTTTTGCATGATGAGCCACCCCCACTATGTGGTTGTGGAGCCATCCAGTCAGCCCCACTGCGGGTTTGGGGATAAGAATAGGCCCGCGGTATTCCTGCCTGTCGTATGAGGCGACTAAAAGGAGTCTCAACTGTTTCGGCCTTCAATATGTTGGTCCTCTAAGGGGTTTGACCACTACATTTCAGAATTTTCCGTTAGTGCGCACCATTTGGGGAAGGACGCCTTACGTGATGCATCTTACATCCATCTTGCCCTAAGATCTGGCACACCCAGTATTGTCATGGAGTTGGATGTACATCGAGCTTCCGGCCACATCCGCTGAAGTGTGTTCCCGATAGCATACATTCCCTCCATTGTGCACTTCCATCTTTGCCCTCGTGATGTACATGGATATTTCGACACCCGACATCCAGCACGGTAGCCAGTCCATTGTGGTAGGGTCGTCATGTATCCTCTTGGTGGTAGCCCCATGACTACTCAGGGATCGCACTGCTGATGCCTGGGCTGCTACCTCCCCACGTATGCCAAGGAGTAGATGCCTATCCCTCTGGGACATCGGGACTCCCGGCAAAGGCCATCCTACCAGGTGCTCTTTGCTGTGGCTGGGTGGCGCCCGTGGGGAGAGCCCCTAGTCGGAGTGGGTGGCAATAAAGCGTGGTACATTATCTCTCGCTGGTGGGCCTCCACCAGCAGTCTCTAAGCGATCGAGGTCTAACCTCAATGGGAAGGAATTTGATCATAGATCGCTTCCCTCCCTGGCCACTCCATGGGAGGAACACCTGGCTAAAGAAGGCAGTGGGGAATATTCACCCCGGTACTTCGTGTGTACGCAGGTTGATGGGGAATCGCTTATGTCGACCAAGCCCCAGTTTTTTGTGGAGCATTTGGAGAACAAGTTCGGGGAGGTGGAGAGCTTGTCCAAAATGCGCTCTGATTCTGTGCTCATCAAAACGACATCCTCAGCCCAGTCACGGATGTTGCTCACTTGCGACAAGTTGGGGGATGTTTCCGTCACCATCACTCCCCATGAAAGTTTAAACATGGTCCATGCCGTTATTTCCCACAGGGATCTTCTTCAACAGTCCGACGATGAACTACGCGCTAACCTAGAACGACGAGGTGTTCACTTCGTCCGGCGTGTCCATCGGGGTCCGAGGGATAATCCGGTGGCCACAGGTGCCTTCATCTTGGCCTTTGAGAGTGATGTGTTACCCGAAAAGGTTAAGGTGATGGTTTACCGATGTGATGTGAAACCATATATCCCTCCTCCAATGCGGTGTATTAAATGCTGAAAGTTCGGACACATGTCATCTCGCTGTACTTCCACCATCACGTGTAGAGATTGTGGATGTCCTTCGCATCCCAATACTCCATGTGCCCCGCCTCCTATCTGTGTTAACTGTAGAGAACACCATTCCCCTTGCTGGCCGGACTGTCGGATATTCCAGAAAGAAAGGAAGATAATGGAATATAAAACCCTGAACCGCCTGACCTACTCTGAGGCTAGGCGGAAATATGAGAGGCTCCATCCTGTGCCAGTGACGTCAACGTACGCCGCTGCTGCAACGACGGTTCTTCCATCTCCTGTGTCGTCCCATACAGATGGTTCTATGATTGGTCAGCATCCAACAGCCCCCTTGATTGTGGGGGGCACTTCACACCCTGTTGCTCCTGCTCCATCTTCTTCAGGAGCAACGCCCTCCCAACCATCGGGGACATCAACTCCCCCTTCCCAGCCGGAGAAGCGTAAGACTTCTTCAGCTACTCTCGCCAGGAAGAAATCCCTTGGAGACCTCCCTTCGCAAGTTCCGACCAGTGGAAAAGCGGACGCCCGCAAGTGGTTGAAACCACCACTGGTCCCTGGTCGTAGGGCCTCACGGTCGTCGTCTGTCCCTGAGACTGACCCAGTTAAGCCCATGAAGCCTGAACCACTGAAGGCACAGCGCGATAAGCAGAAAAAGGAGAAAGTCCCCAAGACCAATGATATTGCAGTGGCACCCGTCCCACTGCTTCCTACAAGCTCTGCCTCTGAGGACGAGGTGGAGATTCTGGCATCCACTGAGGACCTCGATCTCACCGGTCCCTCGGACGCAATGGATAGCATTTGCATGGGTGCTCCATCGGAGGCAGCAGGTGATACAGCGGCGTAATCTGCCTTCCCAGTCCCGTCACGCCTTTCACAGACATGGAAAATACCATCCTCCAGTGGAACTGCAGCGGTTTCTTCCACCATCTAGCTGAGCTCCGGCAACATCAGCCTTCACCCTTTCTTCTGCATTGCTATTTAGGAAACTTGGTTTCCAGCAATGCGAACCCCTGCCCTCTGTGGCTATCGGGGTTATTATAAGAACCGGGCAGCTTATGAAAGGGTGTCTGGTGGCGTCTGCATATATGTCCTTAACTCTCTTCACAGCGAGTCTGTCCCTCTACAAACACATTTAGAGGCTGTCACTTTGCGGGTGTGGTCACCACAGGCTGTTACCGTCTGCAGTCTTTACCTTCCACCGGATGATGATGTTGCGCTGCTTATCCTGGCTGCGCTGATAGCCCAATTGCCGCCCCCTTTCCTGTTACTGGGCGACTTCAACACCCATAACCCTCTATGGGGTGGGTCGGTGGCGACAGGTCGAGGCGCCACCATTGAGCATTTATTGGCACAGCTCGATCTTTCGCTTTTAAATGATGGTTCTTTCACACACTTCAGCATGGCGCATGGCACGTACTCTGCCATCGACCTTTCCATCTGCAGCCTCACCGTCTGTCCAATGGAGAGTGCATGACGACCTGTGTGGTAGTGACCACTTTCCGATCTTTCTGTCACTGCCACGGCGACACTCTTCTGGGCGCCCTAGCAGATGGGCTCTGTATAAGGTTGACTGGGACTTGTTCTCCTCCACTGCCGCTATTGAGCCTCTCTCTAATGCTGACATTGATGCGGTGGTTCAATCGGTCACCACCGGCATCGTTACTGCCGCCGCATCTGCCATTCCCCGTTCTTCTGGGTCCCCTCGGCGGCGGACTGTGCCTTGGTGGCTGAAGCGATTAAAGATCGCCGGCGGGCGCTACAGCGTCACAAGCGACATCCATCCATAGACCATCTTATCGCCTTCAAACGGCTGCGTGCGCGAGCCCGCCTCCTTTCTGCCAAGGCAAGCAGGAGTGCTGGGAGCGGTATGTGTCCACCATTGGCCTCCATGTCACTCCATCGCAGATCTGGGCCAAGATTCGACGCGTCTATGGCTATCGGACCCCGGTCAGCGTCCCTGCGCCCTCACTGAATGGGGCAGTTTGTACTGACTCCGGCGTCACTGCAACCTGCTAGGCAGAGCATTTTGCTATGAGTTCCGCTTCTTCCAATTATCCCCTGGCCTTCCGCTCCATTAAAGAGCGGATGGAACGTCGGAGCCTTTCATTTCGCACCCACCATTCTGAATCGTACAACGCTCCATTCAGTGAGTGGGAATTTCACAGTGCCCTTGCCGCTTGCCCTGATACCGCTCCTGGGCCACATCGAATTCACTGTCAGATGCTGAAACACCTTTCAGTGGGCTGCAAGCGACGCCTCCTCGACGTTTACAACCGTCTCTGGGTCGAGGGTGTGTTTCCGTCGCAATGGCGGGAAAGCATTGTCATCCCTGTTTTGAAACCGGGCAAGAGCCCTTTGGAGGTGGACAGCTACCGTCCCATTAGCCTCACCAACGTTGTTTGCAAGTTGCTTGAACGGATGGTGAGCCGGCGGTTGAATGGGGTACTGGAGTCACAGGGCCTTCTGGCTCCGTCTCAGGGTGGGTTCCGTAAAGGCCGCTCTGCCGCCGACAATCTGGTGAGCCTGGAGTCGGCCATCCGTACCGCCTTTGCCCGCCGTCAGCACCTGGTCGCTGTCTTTTTCGACATGCGGAAGGCATACGATACGAAATGGTGTCATCACATACTTTCTACGCATCATGGATAGGGTCTTCGGGGCCCTCTGCCGATCTTTATCCGCAATTTTCTGTCGTATCGTACCTTACGCGTGAAAGTCGCAGCCTCCCATAGTTCCTCCCGAGTCCAGGAGAACGGGGTTCCACAGGGATCTGTCCTCAGTGTCTGCCTGTTTTTAATCGCCATCAACGGGCTCGCTGCAGCGGTGGGAAATTCTGTCTCCACTTCCCTGTATGCTGACGACTTCTGCCTTTACTACAGCTCTACTGGCATTGCCGCTGTTGAACGTCAGCTACAGGGCGCTATCCGCAAGGCGCAGTCTTGGGCTGTAGTGCATGGTTTTCAGTTTCCGGCTGCCAAGACCCGCGTCATGCATTTCTGCCGGCGCCGAACAGTCCATCCTGAGCCGCGGCTTTATCTTGTCCTATCACCGTACGCGTCAATGAACTTCTCTCCAGGCTTGGGTTTTTCCCTGGTCCACCTCCTTTCCGGGCACCTCTGCGTACACCCCTGTGGTGTGTGCCTCGCCCTTGCCTTCGGCTCGACTTAGCACAGGGCCCGAAGGACTCAGTCCCTCCAGAGGCCTTCCGCCGCCGCTTTTATTCCATCCTGGCCATGTATCAGGGCTCTGGCATTGTTTACACTGACGGCTCGATGGTTGCTGGTCGAGTCGGTTATGCGCTAACTCTAGGGGACAATTCCGAACAACGTTCCTTGCCGCTGGCTGCAGCGTTTACAGTGCTGAGCTAGTTGCCATCTTTCGAGCCCTAGAGTATATCCGTTCCTGCTCAGGTGAGTCCTTCGTTATCTGTAGCGATTCCCTGAGCGGTTTACGAGCTCTCGACCAGTGTTTTCCTTGTTCTCGTCTGGTGATGGCTATCCATGAGTCCCTGCATATTGCGCGTTGCGACCGCTCTGTGGTCTTCGTGTGGACCCCAGGCCATGTTGGGATACCCGGCAGTGAGAATGTTGACTGCCTGGCGAAAGAGGCCACTAGTAAATCATCTCTGGAGATTGGCCTCCCGGAGACTGATTTGCGGGCAATCTTACGCCGCGAAGTTCTATCGGTTTGGGACGCTGAATGGCGCAATCTGCCCACGCCCAACAAACTCCGTCCAATCAAGGCGACGACGACTGTGTGGCGGTCGTCCATGCAGGTCTCCCTCAAGGAGTCTTTTGTCCTCTGCCGGCTGCCCATTGGGCACACTCGGCACACGCACGGCCACTTATTGCGCCGTGAGGACGCACCTCTATGTCGCTGCGGCTCCGTTTTATCTGTGGTCCACATTTTATTGGAGTGTCCGCTTTTAGCTGTGCTCAGGCAGACGTTCGCACTGCCTGACACGCTCCCTGCCCTTTTAACAGGTGACCCTGCTATGGCTGGGTTAGTTTTGTGTTTTATTCGGCCAGGGGGTTTTTATCATTTAATATGAGTGTTTGTTTTATTTTATTGTTTTGTGTTGATTCTGGCCTTTGGCCTACGGTTTTAAACTCAGTTTTCTGTCGTATTGTGTTTTCGGTGGTTGGCTTTTCCTTTTTTGTTCCTATGGTCGGCCAACCACCGTCACACTCTGTGTGATTTTATTTCGTTTTGTGTGGTCCTTGTCTACGTTTCTTTTGTTCTGTGTCGTCTATCTCCTATTCTGTTGAACGTTTTTTATTCTCTGTGGGTATTTCAAGGTTTTTTGGAAAAAGGGACCGATGACCTCTGCAGTTTGGTCCCTTTAATCCTTAAACCAACCAACCAACCTTCCAGTCAGTAGCCCACATTTTGGTTGAATGCCCCCTTCTTTTGGCTCTGCGTGCTAAGTACAGTGTCTCCCACACTTTACCTTTGATGTTGGCTGACGAATCCCGGATGGTCTCTCTGGTTCTCGGTTTCCTCCGGGAAAGTGGTTTTTATTCTCAGTTTTAAGGTTTTTAGTCTCTCTCTGGTGTTGGGGCAGGGCGGTGAGTGTTTGGGTGTCTCCCACGGTAAGCCGTGATCGGAGATTCCCGATTCACCTCCCTGACAGAGATCCTCTTTCTTCCCCTTTTACTCTGTTTTTACCTTTTTTTTTAAAGTATTGCTTAGTCTCCTTTTCCCATACGTATTCCTACATTCCAGCAATTGCACCTTTTAAGTCACAGGGGGTCTTGCCTATGCTGCTTCAGCATAGTGTTGGGTTCGTTCTCTTGCCGACTTCCCTCATTTTGTTTTTTACCAATGACAACATGACTGCCCTTTTACGTTTTTACCTTTTTCCGTTTTTTTGTTCTGACTTTCCTGAGATGTCCCATTAGCGGAATGGGGCATATTTGAAACAAGGGACTGATGACCTTGCTGTTTGGTCCCTTAAACCTCAAACAACCAACCAACCTTTCATGAATAATATATTAATAGTGTAATTTTGGAAATGTTTAGTAAGATGTTTTGTGGGCAAATTTCAAAAATAAAAAGACCATAGGGTTTTTTATAATATAGTAGGAAGCATTAAAAATATTACTTCATGCATGTCGAGTAAGACAACTGACCGTTAGAATTACATGGTTCTGGGATAAATGGTTTGAGAGGAAAGGTACATTAAGTTACAAAAGTTACAGAAAATTGAATATGAAGTTGTATTGCACTTAATGGTGTATATGCAGTCATTTAAGTTCATAGTTTCTTTCACTGCATCTGTCATACATTTGGTTAAAAGTACAAAAGTGTTAAATAAGAGAGTTACCAATTTTTGTATGAACATATTATGTTTTATTAATCACAAAACTACCAGAACATTGCCATAAAATAAAGGAACAGTATTTTTTTCGTTCAAAAACAGAAAGGTATGTCAATTGCTCCATTCTGCCCCGTGCACAGGGCAGATAGGAGTGGTAAGTACAAGTGATTATAAAAACCTATAAAATTATCGGAATTGCAGAAAATATTGGCTTGCTCGGTATAGATTGAGTTTAATGTCAAACTACAGTTTTCATGTATTGTATCCTTTTCTTAAGGCTATTTACGAAATTCACACACGAGGAAAGACTCATCACCTTCGCTATCTATTCCTGCACAAGAATCGTGGAACAAGCGACCCAACCTTCAACTGATTTTGAATAAAACTCACCACAATATAAACACGCACAGTCATAACTTTCCTCGTAATCACTCTCGTTAGTATTGTATTCTCTCTCCTTTTTTACATTTATCTTCAGGCCCTATTTTTCTTTTTTGAATTCTTAATTTTATTCTGTTTCGCAAATAGTGTTTTCTTTGCTCTATCTTCTTTGGCAAAGTTCTTTTCTATTTTTCCTTAATAATGACTTCTAACTCTTTTTTTTGTACTTCAGATCATTTAAAACATGGGTTTTCCCCTTTCCGTTTCGCCCTTTTCGTGCTTTCGTTAACTTTTGGCAATGGCATCAGAATTTCAGGTGAAATATGAAATGAGGAGGAGGTGTTGTCAGTTGTCATCCAAGAGCACTCCAGATTAGAACAATTAGGTCCAATAACTTTGTCATTCTTAGGCGGCAGTTCATTGTTACAATTCGCTGAAACCTCGCCTGCTTGATTATCCAGCTCGTTGGCGTCGTCTTTTTTAGCTGGCGTGCTAGGTGAAGGCAATTCCAATTGTTCAGATATAACAACCTCTTTATCTGACGGCCTGTCACGTCCGACGTCCGATCTTAAGACTGCCACCTTTTTTTCTTCTTTACCAGCGATGAAGGCTATGCGATCATTATATTTCAAATCTTTACAAATTGTTACACCAGTTGTTTGTGTGATTTGACTGTTTCCCGTCGTGTTTCTCTGATATCATAGTTGCAGGTTTCTGGACGTATGCAATAAGTTGCCAAATTGTGCCCCACTTTGAACTCTTATAACGATCCGACTGAAAACGTGTCCAGACTTTATTTACACATTGTGCAACACAGGAAAAGACTCACTTTTTCGAAATCCCATAACTGTCTTCCATTGCGAGGCATAGATTTGAAATTTGACTCAGAGGTGGTCTAACCTTCAATTATAATGGTGCGAGAACATGAGGCCGGTCAGCTTCGGACGCGGCGACGGTTCAACGAACAAAATGCTGCACAGCTCAGGAGTAAGGTCGGTTACTGACGTCACAGTGGCACCAAATTTCACCATAGTTCTGGTCAACGCCACAGCGGAGGTGTCACAAGATGGGAAGGTTGCCACGGCCTGCCTTGTCCACATTTCACCCATTCTTTTGACGTCCGTGTCATGCAAGTCAGAGCCGCGAGGCCCAGCGCTGAGTCACATAGTTTTGTTATGGCTGGCGCATAGCCGCTCAGAATTAACACGGAAAGGCCTCAGGGGTGGCATAAAGGGCGTCAAGAAAACACTCATTGTCTTGGTGCGTCGATTTCCACACATTTCGCTGTCGAAAACGACAGTTCGCAGGAAGTATGAAACCAAACGACGTTCTTGACAACCATTCATACTGCTGAAACCTCCTCCGCACCTCCCCCACCCCACCCCGCGTTCCGGTTCAGCCCTTCTCTGAGGAAATCGTAGGCCTACAACGCTATTGACCGTCACGTGACGCCATTGGCGTGTAGCGCGACTACAGTTCTTGCTTTGGTACACAGGCTGGAACTCCAGTTAAGCACCATCCTCAGTGTTACCTGCTCACCTTTGTTGGGCACTTAAAAAATTTCCCTGTACAGGGACAGCCATCCAGTGATTCATAGACACAGGCATGACAGAGAACCGTTTTGGCAGATCTCAGCTGAGCAGCACTCACTACATTGCAGAACTAGTACCTGCTGGCCACATGCGGAATCTAAGGCCGGTATTACACCACGATATTTTTTTGTAAGAGATGATTCATCAAATGCTTACATCAAAAAAAGTTTATAGTGTAATAAGGAACTTTGTCAAATCTCGCCTTTTGTCAAAGAAATATGATCAGATCTAGCGCTTCGCCCTAGATTTGATCATAAAAGTCGTTCGTCTTCTGTTCCCTGCAGTGTGAAATGTAACCACTTGAAGCGCTGGCATCACTACAGCTGTTTGATATCTGAAGCGTGTTTGTAAACATGGCTGCAAGGTTGTGTGTGTGTGTGTGTGTGTGTGTGTGTGTGTGTGTGTGTGTGTGTGTGTGTGTGTCCACAATCACAGCTACAGCCATCCACCTCTACACCAAGCCAGCTAAAAGCAAGCTGTGATAGAGGACGACACACCTTAAAATAAAAAATATTTGCTGCTCTCCTATTCTAGTTCGTCTACATTTGAACTGTGGATGCCACAAGATAAAAAGTGTTCATCTATTTCGTACTTTTAATTCATTTTGTATTTGTTGGAAAACTAATTGTATTAATTAAATTATTCGAAAATAAAATAGTTCTTAATTACCTACATAGTGAACTAAACACATATTTATCTTCAGATATCCCTCGTTCAGTGCATTATAAATCACTTGACACGTTTCTGTACTTCTTGTGGTTAATGTGCACTATGGTATTTAGAGGGCTGTATAGTAAGTTAGAGTAACTCTCTCCTGAAGTAAGTTATCACAGTGTTACGGTGAACCTGTCTTATGCACATCTAGCACTCCGAAGTGAGTATTCTGCTCTCTAATATTAGGAGCCACTATACTGAGAAGGTACTAAAATTCACTCTCTTCCATCCGTAAGTAATTTGTATAAGATCTGACGTCCACTACTTGCAGCTCTCATGACAAATTTTGCTGAATGCTTTTATCGTCTCGACATAAGACCCATGGCTTGACACAACCTTCTTTTTTTCCACCGCTTCTCTTCTAAATGCATACACAATGCAACTGCGGTACAAGCAACTGCAGCGCATAATAACCGGTTATTGTGGCCCACCATCTTGCACTTTGACAAAAAATATGACGACAATGTAACACTCCTTTCTAGCGACACGCAAAGAGCCTTGTCGAGGAGCCTTGTCAAGGAAATTTGATAAATATTTGATCATATTTCTTTGTCAAAGAAGTATGATAGTGTAATACAGGCCTGGGGGATGTTGAAAGGGATTCCATTCACTCTCGTGCCTAGAAATTAGTGTCCCTGTAGACAGGTACATCTTTAAGGTGTCCAAGAAAGGTGCGCAGAAGACACCGAGGATGTTGCCGAACTGGGGGTTCTTAGAGGGACCCTTGCCATTTTATTCACGCATGTGTGAATGTGTAGCCCTTCCGTGATAACACCAGAGGATGGCCTGATATAACATGGCTGAAAAAGCATAATTGTCCCTTGCGACTTCAGATCACGTTCAAATTCCGTCGAATGGTTCAGACAGGTATGCAATTGTAACATCCTGTATAGCAAAGAAAAAGTGTGCTGAGGCACACCCCAAAGAAAGGGGTCGATGACGTCGTTTTGTTGCTCAATGCCCTGTTATTTTTGACCGCGAAATGTGTGGTTGCAAGAGAAGGCGTGCTTCCAGTGACGCCCTTTACAGGGTCTGGTGCATTGTCATCATGCAGCTTCCGTTCATTAGCGATGAATGGCCTCACGCAGTGGACCCTGGCTTTCAGTCTCTTGGTCACTTACACCTGACACCGAAACACCGTCAGCATGGCTTTAACCTTCGATTTGCTCATGCCAGCCTCTTTTGGTCTTGGGGATGCTGCAGTGTGCAATTCGGCACTATTGCGCTTTGTCTCCAGGTCGTCCTGAAACACCCTGGTTTCGTCTCCGGTGATTTATCTAAAAATTCCGGATCAGCTTAAAGGCTCTGCAGATTTTCTTGCGTCCATACGTGCTTGAATGTCTCAGAAAATCTTCGGGACCATCTTGGCGCAGATCTTCTTCGTCGACAATTCTCTGGTAATGATGTTGTGCACTGTCATTTTGCAAGTCCGAGGTGGTCTCCTATCATCTTGACACTCATCTGACGGTCGGTGTTCAATAAAACGCCCACACGGCCGATGTAATCGTCAGTTTTGCTGGTTGAAGGGCGTCCGGAATGGTCCTCGTCCTCAGCTCTCCTCGCCCTATTTAAAGTTCTTCACCTACCTGAAAAGCTGGGATTTTGACAGGCAATCATCGCCGCAGGCTTGCCGAAACATATCCAACGTTTCCGTACCCTATTTTCCTAGTTTCACACTAAACTGTTGTTGCACCACAACCGACGACTTTGTGACGTGTCCACTCAAAGCGACTGGCACGCCGCGCGTTTTCGGCCCCCCGGCGAGCTCGCGCTGTGAAGTACAGTCGCGTCAGCAGAGAATCAGTCTCATTAATTTTTATAAAAACCTTGTATGTCATTCCCTGAGATCGTTGCATGTTGGTTCTGAGAAGCGGTATATCTCAAATGTTTTCCTCGGTCACCTATACGAAACCCCCGTGATTCCAACGCTGGGTGTGCGGTTTTTGGCTCTATGACACAGGCGTCAAAAGAATGGGTGATATGTGGGTAACAGGGGTGTGACGACCTTCCTATCGCGTGACACGACCGCGGTGATGTTGGACAGGATTATGGTGAAAGTTGTTGCCAATGTGACTTCATTAACCCACTTTAAATGTCACATGAACTTTTGAGCTCTGGCCTTTCTCTGGCATGTGTTGACCCTTGCAGTTTGAAGCGTCGCTCACGCCGAGTGTGAAGTCGCAGAGCGCATCGTTTCAGAACTATTACACAGGAAGGTTGCAGGCACCTTTGAGCCAAACTTCTAACTTCGACTCTGCAGCGGGAAACAATTATGGGGCTTCGAAAAAGTGACCCTTTAGTTGTGTTCAACAGTGTCTGAGGATAGTATTGATACTGTCTGCAAGGTTATTAACGTACACGGTCCGGCAAAAGGACCTCCCGTACGTGATGGGGACACTCTGTGAGCTATAGTGGGGATACTAATGTTGAGGTGGTATCGATCGATGCTGGTATGCCTGCCATTTTCAGTAGGCGCAGTGGCTTGACTAGGTGAGGACAGTACGTTTGTTGTACACTATGTGGTCAAAAGTATCCTGGCTGAAAATGACCTAGAAGTTCGTGGCGCCCTCCATCAGAAATGCTGGACTCCAATATGGTGTTGGCCTACCCCTAACCTTCATGACAGCTTCCACTCTCGCAGGCATATGTTCAATCAGGTGCTGGGAAGTTTCTTGGGGAGTGGCAGCCCACTCTTCACTGAGTGCTGCACTGAAGAGAGGTATCGATGTCGATCGGTGAGGCCTGGCACCAAGTTGGCGTTCCAAAGCATCCCAAGGATTCAGGCCAGGACTCTGTGCAGGCCAGTCCTTTTCAGGGATGTTAGTGTCGTGTACCCACTCGGCCACAGGCCATGCATTGTGAACAGGTGCTCGATCGTGTTGAAAAATGCAATCGCCATCCCCGAATTGCTCTTCAACAGTGAAAGCATGAAGGTGCTTAAAACATAAATGTAGGCCTGTGGTGTGATAGTGCCACGCAAAACAACAAGGGGTCAAGCCCCTTCCATGAAAAACACGACCACACAATAACACCAGAGCCTCCGAATTTTACTATTGGCACTACACTCGCTGGCAGATGACGTTCACCAGGCATTCGCCATACACACAACCTGCCATCGGATCGCCACATTGTGTACCGTGATTCGTCACTCCAGATAAGGTTTTCCCACTGTTCAATGTTTGCGCTTCTTACATCAAGCTAGGCGTCGTTTGGCCTTACTGGCGTGATGTGTGGCTAATGAGCAACTGCTCGACTGTGAAATCCAAGTTTTCTCACCTTCCTAACTGCCATAATACTAGCAGTGGATCCTGATGCAGTTTGGAATTCCTGTGTGATGGTCTGTATAGATGCCTGCCTGTAACACATTATATCTGTCTTCAACTGTCGGCAGTCTCTGTCAGTCAACAGGTGAGGTCGGCCTGTACGCTTTTGTGCTGTACGTGTCCCTTCACCTTTCCACTTCACTTTCTTTTTTTGGTCATCAGTCTACTGACTGGTTTGATGCGGCCCGCCACGAATTCCTTTCCTGTGTTAACCTCTTCATCTCAGAGTAGCACTTGCAACCTACGTCCTCAATTATTTGCTTGACGTATTCCAATCTCTGTCTTCCTCTACAGTTTTTGCCCTCTACAGCTCCCTCTAGTACCATGGAAGTCATTCCCTCATATCTTAGCAGATTTCCTATCATCCTGTCCCTTCTCCTTATCAGTGTTTTCCACATATTCCTTTCCTCTCCGATTCTGCGTAGAACCTCCTCATTCCTTACCTTATCAGTCCACCTAATTTTCAACATTCGTCTATAGTACCACATCTCAAATGCTTCGATTCTCTTCTGTTCCGGTTTTCCCACAGTCCATGTTTCACTACCATACAATGCTGTACTCCAGACGTACATCCTCAGTAATTTCTTCCTCAAATTAAGGCCGGTATTTGATATTAGTAGACTTCTCTTGGCCAGAAATGTCTTTTTTGCCATAGCGAGTCTGCTTTTGATGTCCTCCTTGCTCCGTCCGTCATTGGTTATGTTATTGCCTATGTAGCAGAATTCCTTAACTTCATTGACTTCGAGATCATCAATCCTGATGTTAAGTTTCTCGCTGTGCTCATTTCTACTACTTCTCATTACCTTCGTCTTTCTCCGATTTACTCTCAAACCATACTGTGTACTCATTAGACTGTTCATTCCGTTCAGCAGATCATTTAATTCTTCTTCACTTTCACTCAGGATAGCAATGTCATCAGCGAATCGTATCATTGATATCCTTTCACCTTGTATTTTAATTCCACTCCTGAACCTTTCTTTTATTTCCATCATTGCTTCCTCGATGTACAGATTGAAGAGTAGGGTCGAAAGGCTACAGCCTTGTCTTACACCCTTCTTAATACGAGCACTTCGTTCTTGATCGTCCACTCTTATTATTCCCTCTTGGTTGCTATACATATTGTATATGACCCAGCTGTCCCTATAGCTTACCCCTACTTTTTTCAGAATCTCGAACAGCTTGCACCACTTTATATTGTCGAAAGCTTTTTCCAAGTCGACAAATCCTATGCAAGTGTCTTGATTTTTCTTTAGCCTTGCTTCCATTACTAGCCGTAACGTCAGAATTGCTTCTCTCGTCCCTTTACCTTTCCTAAAGCCAAACTGATCGTCACCTAGCGCATTCTCAATTTTCTTTTCCATTCTTCTGTATATTATTCTTGTAAGCAGCTTCGATGCATGAGCTGTTAAGCTGATCGTGCGATAATTCTCGCACTTGTCAGCTCTTGCCGTCTTCTGAATTGTGTGGATGATGCTTTTCCGAAAGTCAGATAGTATATCGTCAGACTCATATATTCTACACACCAACGTGAATAGCCGTTTTGTTGCCACTTCCCCCAATGATTTTAGAAATTCTGATGGAATGTTATCTATCCCTTCTGCCTTATTTGACCGTAAGTCCTCCAAAGCTCTTTTAAATTCCGATTCTAATACTGGATCCCCTATCTCTTCTAAATCGACTCCTGTTTCTTCTTCTATCACATCAGACAAATCTTCACCCTCATAGAGGCTTTCAATGTATTCTTTCCACCTATCTGCTCTCTCCTCTGCATTTAACAGTGGAATTACCGTTGCACTCTTATTGTTACCACCGTTGCTTTTAATGTCACCAAAGGTTGTTTTGACTTTCCTGTATGCTGAGTCTGTCCTTCCGACAATCATATCTTTTCCGATGTCTTCACATTTTTCCTGCAGCCATTTCGTCTTAGCTTCCCTGCACTTCCTATTTATTTCATTCCTCAGCGACTTGTATTTCTGTATTCCTGATTGTCCCAGAACATGTTTGTACTTCCTCCTTTCATCAATCAACTGAAGTATTTCTTCTGTTATCCATGGTTTCCTCGCAGCTACCTTCTTTGTACCTATGCTTTCCTTCCCAACTTCTGTGATGGCCCTTTTTAGAGATGTCCATTCCTCTTCAACTGTACTGCCTACTGCGCTATTCCTTATTGCTGTATCTATAGCGTTAGAGAACTTCAAACGTATCTCGTCATTCCTTAGCACTTCCGTATCCTACTTATTTGCGTATTGATTCTTCCTGACTAATGTCTTGAACTTCAGCCTACTCTTCATCACTACCATATTGTGATCTGAGTCTATATCTGCTCCTGGGTACGCCTTACAATCCAATATGTGATTTCGGAATCTCTGTCTGACCATGATGTAATCTAATTGCAATCTTCCTGTATCTTCCGGCCTTTTCCAAGTATACCTCCTCCTCTTGTGATTCTTGAACAGGGTATTCGCTATTACTGGCTGAAACTTGTTACAGAACTCAATTAGTCTTTCTCCTCTTTCATTCCTTGTCCAAAGCCCATATTCTCCTGTAACCTTTTCTTCTATTCCTTCCCCTACAACTGCATTCCAGTCACCCATGACTATTAGATTTTCGTCCCCCTTTACATACTGCATTACCCTTTCAATATCCTCATACACTTTCTCTATCTGTTCATCTTCAGCTTGCGACGTCGGCATGTATACCTGAACTATCGTTGTCGGTGTTGGTCTGCTGTCGATTCTGATTAGAACAACCCGGTCACTGAACTTTTCACAGTAACACACCCTCTGCCCTACCTTCCTATTCATAACGAATCCTACACCTGTTATACCATTTTCTGCTGCTGTTGATATTACCCGATACTCATCTGACCAGAAATCCTTGTCTTCCTTCCACTTCACTTCACTGATCCCTACTATATCTAGATTGAGCCTTTGCATTTCCCTTTTCAGATTTCCTAGTTTCCCTACCACGTTCAAGCTTCTGACATTCCACGCCCCGACTCGTAGAACGTTATCGTTTCGTTGATTATTCAACCTTTTTCTCGTGGTAACCTCCCCCTTGGCAGTCCCCTCCCGGAGATCCGAATGGGGGACTATTCCGGAATCTTTTGCCAATGGAGAGATCATCATGACACTTCTTCAAATACAGGCTACATGTCCTGTGGATACACGTTACGTGTCATTAATGCAGTGGTTTCCATTGCCTTCTGCATCCTCATGTCGTTGATCATTGCTGATTCTTCCACCTTTAGGAGCAATTTCCCACCCCTAGGACAAGAGAGTGCCCTGAACCTCTATCCGCTCCTCCGCCCTCTTTGACAAGGCCGTTGGCAGAATGAGGCTGACTTCTTATGCCGGAAGTCTTCGGCCGCCAATGCTGATTATTTATCAAAATTTAGGCAGTGGCGGGGATCAAACCTGGGGACCGAACCGTTTTGATTATGAATCAGAGACGCTACCCCTAGACCACCCACTTCACTATCACACCGGAAACTGTGGACCTAGGGATGATTAGGAGTGTGGAAATCTCGTGTACAGACGTATGACACAAGTGACACCCAGTCACCTGACCACATTCGAAGTCCTTGAATTCCGCGGAGCGCCCCATTCTGCTCTCTCACGTTGTCTAATGACTACTGAGGTCACTGATACGGAATATCTGGGAACAGGTGACAACACAATGCACCTAATGCACCTAATACGAAACGCATATATTTTTGGGTGTGTCCAGATACATTTGATCAGATAGTGTATATATTCGTAATGGTCCTTTCGTGATTATTACTCAGCGAGCGTTTCACATTCGATTCGAATTTGGCCGACGTGGTTCTGTTCCTGACATAAAAGCTATTCGATTTTGAACTTTGAAACATCAGGATCTGCACTGCTGGCCGACCTCGGACTGTTAATGACTCTGTAAAATGTGTGTGTGTGTGTGTGTGTGTGTGTGTGTGTGTGTGTGTTTGTTTGTGTGTCCGTTGGGCAGTCCTCAAAGTGTTTGGCACTCCCATGATGATGGTTACCCTAGAATTGAGAGACTGCGAATTCTTGAGACGATCGCCTCTGGCGCTGTTTTGATTTCTTCTCTTGAGGTTTGCTTCCAATTATCAGGTACTGCAAACAAATAAAATTACCGCTTCCTCACAGTAAAAAACCGTCAGGAGCTTCAGCAACGACCACTTCACAGCCATCGTGTGACACTTCGGTGCGTCATCGATGATTTACTGAGTTGTTTTCTGGACTTGTTCTGCCTTCACGAGGAGATATCGTCTGGCCCCCAAAGCCACCCGATTTATCGCCTTGTAATTTTTGTTCTTTGGGAACACATAAAGGGTCAAGTGTACAAATATTGCTCCTCAAACCTGCGAGAACTTAAGGAGGAAATCACCCAGGAAGTGGGTGTCATTCCACTGAAGGACCATGGAGAACTTCTGGAAAAGGTTTCTTCAGTGTCTCAACAATGGAGGATGCCATTTACCAGACATAATTTTTAAAACCAGCCGATGTAAACTGGCATGGTATTTATATTGTTCCTCTGAATAAAGATGAAACAAAATCAGCCCTCGGTCACAATTTTCAGTCTTATTAACCAGGTCTCAACTCTTCGAAGAATGCCTTCATCATAATTTAAATGTTTAAAGTTACCTATAACTTTATAGCAAATTTATGGGAAAAGAAAATTTTTTCTCTGAATCTTTGGTTGGTTGGTTGTTTGTTGCTTGTTTGTTACTACTGTTTGAAATATGGGACGGTCTTCTTGCCGGAACCTGTACAACAGCTTAGTTCCAAACATGCAGCAGTTGCGATACACCTGTCAGATTAGATTTTTACCTGTGGGGCACTTTCGCTGGTGGAAGGCTTGGCGAGGGCGGCGACCCGATGGTATAGTGCCCCCACAGGCGCCAGGGCCGAGTCGTAGGAAGTGGCGGTGAGCCCTTCGTGGTGCAGCGTGAGCCTCTCCATCTGCTTGAACTGGTTTCGCTCCTGCCTGCACAGCGACTGATATGTCGTGGACACCACCATGGCTATTGTCATGTTTACGTCCCGGAGCTACTTCTGGGAGATGCTCTGCACTTCCTGTTTGGTCGTGGTCGGATCGGTGCTGTTGTTTTGGAAGTTGGTACTGAGGTGTATGGGCGACAAGGGCTCTGTCGCTGCGATCCACGCCTGCTCCAGGGTCGCGACACTGGAGCCTGGAAATTTCTGGGACGCTCTATGAGTCTCTTCGTCTGTCATGGTCGAATTATAATGGAAGGATCAAGTCGACTCGTTTCCAGATTCCACTGAAACCGGTTTTAAACAACATACAAAGGTAGTGGCAACAACCCGGCCGGGGGGAGAAAAAGTCGCAGCACCATGGACTAGTTGTGTGACATAAACAAATGTTGGTGGGCGTGTTTCTACACCTGAAAGATGATGTCTATTCAGATTTCGCGCCAGTCGCATAAGAGTGGTGCTAGTAGCGTCACTATGAGGATGGAAATAAAGTTTACTTATACACTTTAACAGTCATGAGCGTTAATGACCTTTGAGAATGGTCGTGGTGAACTGATGTTAGTCAAGAATGCGTTTAAGGGAACAAACACGGCATTCCGAGCTCCTCACTAAGTTTCAACGAGGTCGTGTGATGGAGCTACGAGAAGGTGGATGTTTCTTCTGCAGCACTGCAGAGAGTTGGCAGAAATGTAGCCACTGTACATGATTTCTGGCAGCAGTGGTCACGAGAATGTACAGCCGGAAGAAGACCGGGCTCCGAATAGCGACGTGGCGCTACCGAGAGGGAGGACCATCGTTATCAGCGTAGGACTGTGGAGCAACATACTGCACCTGCAGCAGCTGCTGGCACCACAAACTGTTTCAAATCGGTTACTTCAGTGACAGCCCCGAGCCAGACTCCTGGGTAATGTGCATTCCACTGACCGCGCACCACCACCACTGTGACTTCAGTGATGTCAAATGAGAGCTCATTGGAGGACGGGGTGGGGGTCTCTTGTGTTCTCTGGTGAAATCTGGTTCTGCCTCAGCGACAGTGACGGTCGTGTGTGTGTTAGGGGGAGGTCAGGTGAGGTTTGAAACCGACCCGTCTGCATGCTAGATAAACCATGCCTACACCAGGAGTTACCGTGCCGGGTACGATTTGATAGGACAGCAGGAGCATCCTCGTGGTTATATCCCACGCACTCTACTAATGTGTACGTCAGTTTGGTGACTCGACCTCTTGTGCTGTTGGGCATTACACGGGTTGTTCTCTAAGAGGATAAGGCTCGCCCACATACCGGTGTCGACATGTCGCCTTGGCCTGCTCGATCACCAGATCTGTTTCCAGTCGAGCACGTATGGGATATCATCAGACAACTCAGTATTATCCGCAAACAGCATTAACCGTCCCTGTGTTGACCGTCCAAGTACCATACACTTGGAACTCCATAGTACAAACTGACATGCACAACACAATGCATTAACTTTTTGATGCTTGCGTTCAACATTCCGGTTGTTGCAACGGCTACTAGTGTAACAGCATTTCCCATTTCGAATGGCTTTTCTCGCACTTGAGTTACCTGGTGATTTTGCAATGTTAATCACTTAAATATATTATCTAGACAAGTGTATTAGCGTCATTTCATTACTCTACATTAATAACATTTAAGTTTTGGGATGTTTTCTAAGTATTTATTTACAACTCGTACAAAATAGAAACAGGATTCAAAGGTTCACTCCCCAAAGCCGTCACCAGCACTGTACGACGGTTGTTGAAAAAGAATCCGACTTTTATTTATGAAATCATCTTTATTGAGATACAATTGTTTGGTACCAATCACTTCCAAAGTAGTCCCCTTCAGCCTCGACACAACTCCCGTGCTGCTGTTGCCACTGCTGGAAGCACCTCTGGAAAGTTTTTGGTATTGTGCGCAACTGCTCCGTGAAATTCTGCATAATGTCTTCCCTGTTCTGGAATCTGATCCCCTTCAGAGTCTCTTTCAGTTTGGAGAAAAGCCAGATGTCACTCTGTGCTAGGTCAGGGGAATATCGAGGCTAACATACCACAACTGCAACCATAGAGCGCAGACACGCCCTGATACCATTGTTGATTTCTACAATTAAAAAAGCTCGGATGTTTTTTGAATAGGTCTCCTAATATAACCCGTCGCCAGTTACGTCGAAAGAGCAGGATACCCCTGGGTACGCCAGTTGTATAGGTAGTTCGAGTGGAGCAGTCGATTGTCCGGCGCATCTCCATAACAGCTCTGAACCGAATACCCTTAAGTTCGTCCTTCACGTTAGGAACCAAGCTGAGCTCACCAGGGCGTAAGTCCGGGGAGTGTGGTGAGTGGTGCGGCGCTTCCCATCCCCATATACCGATAAAAATCAGTCGCGACTTGAACCAAGCCTGCCCGAACACTGTCCTGCAAAATGATGGGCGCGTGCTGCAGAAACTGACGCCGCTTCTTTCTCTCAGTTGTTTTTCTACTTTAGAACACAGTCTATTTCGTTTTCGTGACTAGACCGCTTAACAGATGTCGTTGAAATTTGGCATGGAGACAGTTTCAACCCTGAGAAAGATCATAGCCCACTTCAGAAAGCAAAAAGGCTTTTTTTATAAATCAGTGAACATAAACCAGGTTAAAACTTATTTTGGTGTATAACTAAAGAATTGTATAATGTGTAAGTACTTCATTAGTCGCCGCGCGGGGTAGTCCCTCAAACGAAATTACACTCCTGGAAATTGAAATAAGAACACCGTGAATTCATTGTCCCAGGAAGGGGAAACTTTATTGACACATTCCTGGGGTCAGATACATCACATGATCACACTGACAGAACCACAGGCACATAGACACAGGCAACAGAGCATGCACAATGTCGGCACTAGTACAGTGTATATCCACCTTTCGCAGCAATGCAGGCTGCTATTCTCCCATGGAGACGATCGTAGAGATGCTGGATGTAGTCCTGTGGAACGGCTTGCCATGCCATTTCCACCTGGCGCCTCAGTTGGACCAGTGTTCGTGCTGGACGTGCAGACCGCGTGAGACGACGCTTCATCCAGTCCCAAACATGCTCAATGGGGGACAGATCCGGAGATCTTGCTGGCCAGGGTAGTTGACTTACACCTTCTAGAGCACGTTGGGTGGCACGGGATACATGCGGACGTGCATTGTCCTGTTGGAACAGCAAGTTCCCTTGCCGGTCTAGGAATGGTAGAACGATGGGTTCGATGACGGTTTGGATGTACCGTGCACTATTCAGTGTCCCCTCGACGATCACCAGTGGTGTACGGCCAGTGTAGGAGATCGCTCCCCACACCATGATGCCGGGTGTTGGCTCTGTGTGCCTCGGTCGTATGCAGTCCTGATTGTGGCGCTCACCTGCACGGCGCCAAACACGCATACGACCATCATTGGCACCAAGGCAGAAGTGACTCTCATCGCTGAAGACGACACGTCTCCATTCGTCCCTCCATTCACGCCTGTCGCGACACCACTGGAGGCGGGCTGCTCGATGTTGGGGCGTGAGCGGAAGACGGCCTAACGGTGTGCGGGACCGTAGCCCAGCTTCATGGAGACGGTTGCGAATGGTCCTCGCCGATACCCCAGGAGCAACAGTGTCCCTAATTTGCTGGGAAGTGGCGGTGCGGTCCCCTACGGCACTGCGTGGGATCCTACGGTCTTGGCGTGCATCCGTGCGTCGCTGCGGTCCGGTCCCTGGTCGACGGACACGTGCACCTTTCGCCGACCACTGGCGACAACATCGATGTACTGTGGAGACCTCACGCCCCACGTGTTGAGCAATTCGGCGGTACGTCCACCCGGCCTCCCGCATGCCCACTATACGCCCTCGCTCGAAGTCCGTCAACTGCACATACGGTTCACGTCCACGCTGTCGCGGCATGCTACCAGTGTTAAAGACTGCGATGGAGCTCCGTATGCCATGGCAAACTGGCTGACACTGACGGCGGCGGTGCACAAATGCTGCGCAGCTAGCGCCATTCGACGGTCAACACCGCGGTTCCTGGTTCGTCCGCTGTGCCGTGCGTGTGGTCATTGCTTGTACAGCCCTCTCGCCGTGTCCGGAGCAAGTATGGTGGGTCTGACACACGGGTGTCAATGTGTTCTTTTTTCCATTTCCAGGAGTGTATTTCCACTCCGAAGCTTTTCAATATATTTTCTGCCATTCCGCTTGTAGTTCTGGATCTTTTGGGGAAGTCCGGGACTTAGCATTCTCACCAGTCTTCACGATATTTTTGAATTCTTTAGTTTCTGTTGAAAAAATTTAATTTCGTTCTGTTCATTTCTAATCATGCCTTGGTCTGCAGCCCTTCGTGTTTCTTAGGAACCTCATCTCTGCCGTCGATGTTTTTTGTTCCAACCATGCTTTATTTTTTATAACATAACACAAGAACCGCGAACACTTTATAGAATTTCGGGACAATCTGTTTTTGTCGGTACTTTATTGCCCAATGTTCGGATTACGGTGCCACAAACAGCTTAGAATTTGTACAATTTGTTTTCAGTATCAGAGTAAAAATCGAAACTTACAGCGTAGCCTAAATAAAAGGTTAAGACACCTGTTCTAAAGCAGGATTATCCAAAACTAGTTTTAATCTGACTGAATATTTTCCTCGGAGTGCACTTATTTACGTTATATTACTAGGAATTTTAAAGTTGCATTCGTTGCATATTTAGTTCAGGTGGTATACAGATCTTTGGAGGTCATTTCATTCACTTGAATCATGTCATCTACAAACAGAAGCACAATCAGGTATTTTTAATTCGTTATCCCAATTCCTTTGTCTTCTCGCAGTTCATGCATTGAAGAATGAAGTCAATGTAAATACTAAAAATGCTGACATAATCTACTCATTTAAATGCATATCGAGCGAGCTGGTGCAGTGGTAGTACATTGGATGATGATGATGATGATGATTGGTTTGTTGGGCGCTGAACTGCGCGGTTATCAGCGTCTGTTCACGAATGATGACGAAATGATAAGGACAACACAGACACCTAGTTCCCTGGCGGAGAACGCAACCCAGCCGTGAATCCCATGATCCAGAGCAGCAACGCTAGCTTCTAGACGACGAGCTGTCAACTAGTACACTCTACTCGCATTCGGGAGGACGACGGTTTAAATCCGCGTCCGGCCATCCTGATATATGTTTTCCGTAATTTTCCTGAATCGCTCCAAGCAAATGCTGGGATGGTTCTTTTGAAAGGGCACGGCGGACTACTTCTACCCTTCCTTGACGCAGTGCCAGCTCCTGCTCCGTCTCTAATGACCTCGACATCGATGGCAGATGAAATACAATCCTCCTCCTGTCCTTCTTTTAAAGGCATAGGTTTAACGCAATAAGTTGGACGTTAAAAGTCAAAAACTTCGTACTCGTATAAGGTAGCGTAATTTCATGACCCGAAAATTATACAGATTATATTCACCGAGCACTTGTGAATGGCAGCACCTGGCGACTTACAATAAACTTCACACTTAATTTTGAAACTTTGTGAAACTTTTTTTCCCTCTGACATCCATGACAGAATGATGAAAGGAAAAAGACTTTTATCACTCCTACATTTTCGCTGTTCATGCATTAAGGCGTCAGCATCAGTCACGAATTTTGAATTTATTACTTCTTTACTACTCACTCTATTCGCAACACATTTGCCAGACAGTATCCACATACATCGCCGAATGTACCTGAAAATTATAGCATTGTACAATACCTAACGCAGTACATAAAAATTTAGATGTTTTCGAAAAACTAGCTTCTCTTAAAACAGAGCGTCTTCAACTGCAAAGGGATATGATTCTTCAGGTCAAGTTTTTAACACATTAACTGATACGGAAAGGAAAAAGTTTTGGTCATATGTAAAATCGGTAAGCGGATCTAAATCCCCTATTCAGTCACTCGTTGACCACGATGGCACCGAAACAGAAGACGACCGAAGAAAGGCAGAAATACTGAATTCAGTGTTCCGAAACTGTTTCACTGCGGAAAATCGTAACACGGTCCCTGACTTCAGCCGTCGCACGGACGCCAAAATGGAAAATATTGAAATAAACGATATCGGAATTGAAAAACAACTGCTATCACTTAGTAGCGGAAAAGCATCCGGACCAGACGAGATACCCTTAAGATTCTACAGTGATTATGCTAAAGAACTTGCCCCCTTTCTATCAGCAATTTATCGTAGATCCCTGGAAGAACGTAAAGTACCTAGCGAATGGAAGAAAGCGCAGGTCGTTCCCATTTTCAAGAAGGGTCATAAATCAGATGCGAATAATTATAGGCCTATTTCGCTTACGTCAATCTGTTGTAGAATAATGGAACATGTTTTGTGTTCTCGTATTATGACGTTCTTAGATAATACAAATCTCCTTCATCATAACCAACATGGATTCCGCAAACAGAGATCATGTGAAACTCAGCTCGCCCTATTTGCCCAAGAAATTCACAGTGCCGTAGACACTGGCGAGCAGATTGATGCCGTATTCCTGGACTTCAGGAAGGCATTTGATACGGTTCCGCACTTACGTTTAGTGAAAAAAATACGAGCTTACGGAATATCGGAACAGGTTTGTGATTGGATTCAGGATTTCCTAGAAGAAAGAACACAACATGTCATTCTTAACGGTTCAAAATCTGCAGATGTAGAGGTAATTTCGGGAGTACCGCAGGGAAGCGTAATAGGACCTTTATTGTTTACAATATACATAAATGACTTAGTTGACAACATCGGTAGCTCCGTGAGGCTATTTGCAGATGACACGGTTGTCTACAAGAAAGTAGCAACATCAGAAGACTCGTACGTACTCCAGGAGGACCTGCAGAGGATTAATGCATGGTGCGACAGCTGGCAGCTTTCCCTAAACGTAGATAAATGTAATATAATGCGCATACATAGGGGCAGAAATCCATTCCAGTACGATTATGCCATAGGTGGTAAATCATTGGAAGCGGTAACGACCGTAAAATACTTAGGAGTTACTATCCGGAGCGATCTGAAGTGGAATGATCACATAAAACAAATAGTGGGAAAAGCAGGCGCCAGATTGAGATTCATAGGAAGAATTCTAAGAAAATGTGACTCATCGACGAAAGAAGTAGCTTACAAAACGCTTGTTCGTCCGATTCTTGAGTATTGCTCATCAGTATGGGACCCTTACCAGGTTGGATTAATAGAAGAGATAGACATGATCCAGCGAAAAGCAGCGCGATTCGTCATGGGGACATTTAGTCAGCGCGAGAGCGTTACGGAGATGCTGAACAAGCTCCAGTGGCGGACACTTCAAGAAAGGCGTTACGCAATACGGAGAGGTTTATCATCGAAATTACGAGAGAGCACATTCCGGGAAGAGATGGGCAACATATTACTACCGCCCACATATATCTCGCGTAATGATCACAACGAAAAGATCCGAGAAATTAGAGCAAATACGGAGACTTACAAGCAGTCGTTCTTCCCACGCACAATTCGTGAATGGAATAGGGAAGGGGGGATCAGATAGTGGTACAATAAGTACCCTCCGCCACACACCGTAAGGTCGCTCGCGGAGTATAGATGTAGATGTAAACGAACTTCTGAAGGTGGTTTACATATGGGACTTCCAGTCTTCAGATAGCAATTTGGAGGGGAGAAGGGGATGGTGGTTACGCGGTCTATTTGAAACTTCAAACTTTCCGCAAATTATGCAGTTGTCTGTAATGAAGTACTGTCTGAAAGAAGTCACGCCCTCATAAGATTTCAGTGTAGTGCAAAGACTGGCAACTTGGTTTAAATGTTCCCGAAATGTAAAATTGTTCGGTTCACAAAAAGAAATAACCTTATCCTACGACTTTAATATCAGCGAGTCAAATTCTCAATCGCTCAACCCACACGAATACCTGGGTGAAAAAATTTCTAGAGATTTGAAATGGAAACGTCACATAGTCGCAGTCTTAGGGAAAGACGGTGGCTGGCTGCAATTCATTGGCAGAATTCTAGGAAAACACAATCTGTGTACAAAAGAAATTGTTTACAAATACTCGTGCGACCCATCCCCCAATATTGCTCGAGATTCTTGGATCCTAATCAGATACGACTGCCAGGCGATACTGAATGTACACAAAGAATGGCAGCACGAATGGGCACAGGTTTTTTTGATACATTGGAGAGTGTCACAGAGTTTCTGATTAAATTGAACTGGCAGGCGCTTGGAAATTGACGTAAAATATCCAGAGAAAGTCTACTTGGAATATTTCCGGAGGAATCCTTAAATGTTGAATATAGGCGAATGGTAGTGAATAGAGGGAATGACTGCGAATGCACGTTCGATTTGCGATGCAAACTAAGCCTAATAATATTCCCGGTGTGAGATGTAGTTGTCAGCTCTGTAAATGCTGACCGGTGAGTCGCTTAAAGCCCAGGCAAAATTAATCTCGGAGGGACACATCACGCTCTCAACCGATTAAGCATATCCCCTAAGGGTGTTCTAGAGCCTGTGACTAGTGTATTGAATATTTTGAAGTATTTTTAATTCCATTAACCAGTTTTGTAACCTTTTCAGACTCATTTTCAAATGTGGCACACAGAATTTCCGTCTTTATTTCGGTTAGAGTGATGCCGGGTACTGGCTTTCTGACAGGGAGACAGAGGACTCTTTAATGTATCGCCATGAGCGACTGTTACATGGCGACATGTGTCGGAAAACCAATTCTTCCACTTACCGTGGCAATGTGGGCGGTATTGCAGTTAATATCCACCTGGCTACTGCCGTTGTCATTGTGTATTGGCCACAGATTAATCGCCTTTCAATGTAAATATAAATACGAAATTTCACGATCACCATAATGTTTACTACTGATGTACATTACAAAGATGTTCAATTAAAAGAATAGCATACTTTGCTCGGAAACAGTCTTTTGATTTTTGTGCATATAACACGAGGCAGTGCTGAGAAGTAGTGACTCCAAATGTTTTATTTGAAACTCTTAAGCTTTCGAGTTAAAAACCTTAGTAACATTCTACATCTTTATTCTACATATCTGCAGCCCTCTGCTGCTAGAGGGTTCCGATTTGTACCGTGTAACATAGCGGTGTGTGATGTAACTGTGTCGGTGCGTGAGGAACAGCTCAGACAACTGAAAGCACGAACTGGAAGAGTTGGTCCGCACGTGGAACACCCTCCTCTTCAGCATTACAACGCCGAACTACAGCCGAGCGCTGCGACGTCTGCAGCACTCCGATGCCGTTCGTTCACTGCCGTCGATTGACCTCCACACAGCCCCGACTTGGTCCCATCCGATTTTCATCTGTCTCCAAAACTTGCAGAACACATTCGAGGTCATTTATAGTTCGAAGCCGTGCAAGCAGAGGTGAGGTCGAGGCTCTGTTAGCACAGTCAAATATTCTACTGTGACGGTATCGACAAAATCAACATTTCAAAAATGAGACTACGTAGAATCCGATGGCTACAGCTTCAGTGCGCTGCAGCTGCTATTTGTTAACTCGTTTAAATACTTGAGTGTATAAATTTGTAGCGATATGAAATGGAACGATCACATAAGAACATTTGTAGGTAAAGCACGTGCGGTTCATTGGTACAATACTGGGGAATTGCAATCAGTCTACAGAGGAGACTGATTACAAAATAATCGTGCGACCCATCCTGGATTATTGATCAGATTCATGGGACCCGTACCAGATAGGACGGACAGGGGATATTGAACTTATACAGAGACGGGCTGCAAAAATGCTCATAGGTTTGTTTGACCCATAGGAGAATGTCACGAAGATGTTCAGAGAACTGAACTAACGGACAGTTGATGATAGACATAGACTATCCCGTGGAAGAGCAAAGTATCGCGAGGAGACCTACTTAGAAAGTTTCTAGAACCGACGTTACATGATGAATGCAAGAATATACTGAAACCGCCTACGTATCGTAACTGTAGGAAGCGTGGAGACCAGATTAGACTAAGCACAGCACGCACAGAGGCTTTTAAGCAACCACAATTCGCACGCTCCATACGTGTCAGTGGAGTGGGAATAAGTTCTGATAACTGGTATAGTGGCAAGTTCCATCTGCCATGCTCTTCACGGTCGTTTGTAGAGTACAGATTATAAGCTGCCTATTTTTTTGTTTAAATTTAAATTATAAGAAAATGGGCGTCTTGCACAATGTCCTAAATAAGTCTCCTCTTCATCATCATGGTCGTCGCCGCCGCCGCCGCCGCCGCCGCCGCCGCCGCCGCCACCACCACCACCACCACCACCACCACCACCACCACCACCATCATAATGAGTGTTCTGCCCTAGGGCAGGTCTTCACATGTAGCTCTCCATGCAGTCCCATCATTTGTTACCCTCTTGTTTTCTCACAACTATTTTCTGTCCCTACGCTGTCCACCACTTGGTATGTTCTTGTTCTGCTACTTGTTGTTCTTCTTCTTCCATTCACTATTTCCTCCATACCATCCATCAGTAAACAATCTCTTCTCATTCAGTGTCCATGCCAATTGTGTTTCCTCATCCTGCTACCTTTAAAATTTCTCTCTGTTCTCCCACTCAACACCACCTAATTTCTTACTGCGCCTGCCTATTTTATCCAATATCAACGCACCCACATGAAAGCCTCCTGTTATGAAACGTCTCGTTGGCAATTGCTATACGTGTTTTCACCTCCTTATTACTTCCAATGTCGTCCGTAATAGCGCGTCGCAGTTATCTAAATGGTTCAAATGGCTCTGAGCACTATGGGACTTAACATCTGTGGTCATCAGTCCCCTAGAACCTAGAACTACTTAAACCTAACTAACCTAAGGACATCACACACATCCATGCCTGAGGCAGGATTCGAACCTGCAATCGTAGCGGTCACGCGGTTCCAGACTGAAGCGCCTAGAACCGCACGGCCACTCCGGCCGGCAGTTATCTAAAAACACTAAATTGTTCTGTATCTTCCTGCCTAACATTATAGGTCTCACTTTTCTTGCACTTACCACCGGAAATTTTGCCTTTTTCTTATTATTTCTCATTCCAATTTACTCACGTCTCTTGTTTAATTCTTTTAACATTTCAGTCATACTTTTCTCGCTTTCTTCCAATAACACCATATGAACCGCGAGTCTAATGCATTCTGTACTCCTGACAACAACCAGCTCCCCTCTATTTCGTTTCAAACGTTTTTGAATGACCTGCTCCAAATTTATTTACACACTAAGGAAAATAAACGTATCCCGGAGGAATTACCCCAGAGGCTTGGAAATCAATACACGTGATGTACGTGTAGGGGCAAATGAATGATTACAGTTGCAGAAAAACTGGATGATTAATTAAAAAAAAAGAGCTTCACAAATTGATAAGTCGATAACGTGTTGGCCCACCTCTGGCCTTTACGCGGGCAGTTATTCGGCTTGACATTGATAAAGTTAGTGGATGACCTCCTGACGGATATCGTACCAAATTCAGTTCAGTTGGTTCGTTTCATCGTCAAAATCGCGTCCTGTTTTAAAGAACCTCCCCATAGTGTTCCAAACGTTCAAAATTGGTGAGAGACATGGCAATCTTGCTGAGCACTGTATTGTCTGGCATGTTCAAAAACAAACACGTAGATACTATCTCCGTGTGTGGTGCGTAAATTATGGCAGGCACCTCACTTAGTGTCCCGAGCAGAGTTCAAGCCGCCATAGAGGCAAAGGGTGGACACATGCATATTAATGTCCACTAATAGGTGTCTGTTCACTTACTGATAGGACAGTGTATTTCGAAATGTTAGCAGAGGCCAGAAGTTGGAGCATTTGGCTTTCCGCTTAAAGCTTACGTGCAGCGAGTCGTCGTATCTCTAGAAAGACACACCTCTGGCAACAGTAGTTGAAAGTCGCCTTCAAACTAGCCGTGCTGCGCTCTCTACCTCCGGTTCTTCTCGTGGCCGTCAGAGCTGCCGTAGCCAAGACGCGCCCTGGGTAAACGCTGCGGACGTCTGCAGTCGCGCCTGACGATCTGTCACGAATTATGAAATGTATTCGCAGACACCAACTGTAATACGACAACGGCTATACAATTTACTGGAAACGTACTGGATGTTCTGAAATTCCCATCACTAACTGCTAGAACTTGTACAGGGGACATAATACTCGTATTTTAAATTGTAACCCGTCTCCGGAGACGTACCGTATACTAGAACCATTTGAAAACATATTGGTAACGCTGTCACTTTGACAAGTAATTTGTTACACTGAAGAACCAAAGAAATATCGTTTAAGGCCACCGCGAGCACGCAGAAGTACCTCAACACGCCGTGGCATGGAATCGACTAATGGCTGAAGTCGCGCAGGAGGGAACTGACACCATGAATCCTGCAGAGTTGCCCATAAATCCGTAAGAGTACGAGAGAGTAGAGCTCTCCTCTGATCAACACGTTGCAAGGCATCCCACGTATGCTCGATAATGCTATACAATGTACTGGAAACGTACTGGATGTTTGGGGAGTTTGGTGGCCACAGGAAGTATTTAACCTCGGAAGAGTGTTCCTGCAGCCACTCTGTAGCAATTATGGTTGTGTGGGGCGTCGCATTGTTGTGCTGGAATTACCCACTTCCTTAGGAATGCACAATGGACATGAATGCATGCAGGTGATCAGTCAGGATGGTTACGCACGTGTCACCAGTCAGAGTTGTATCTAGACGTATCAGGGGTCCCACATCACTCCAAATGCACACGCCATACGACGTGAGCCTCCACCAGCTTCAACAGTCCCCAGCTGACATGCAGGGTCCATGGATTTATGATGTTGTCTTCATACCCGTACACGTTCATACTCTATAGACATTTTGAAGTGAGACTCGTCCAACCAGGCAATATGTTTCCAATCATCAACAGTCCAATGTTCGTACCGATGGGCCCAAATGAGGTGTAAAGCTTTGTGCTGTGCAGTCAGCAAGGGTACACGAGTGGGCCTTCGGCTCTGAAAGCCCATATAGATGATGTTTCGTTGAATGGTTCGCATGCTGACACTTGTTGACGGTCAAGCACTCACATTTGCTGTAATTTGCGGAATGGTTGCACTTTCGCCACGCTGAACGATTATCTTCAGTCCCCATTCCTGCAGGATCTTTTTCCGGTCGCAGCGATGTCGGAGATTTGTTGTTTTACTGGATTGCTGATATTCACGGTGTCCTCGTGAATTGGTCGTACAGGAAAATCCCCACTTCATCGCTACCTCGGAGATGCTGTGTCCCATCGCTCTTGCGCCGAGTATAATACCACGCTCAAAGTCATTTAAATCTTGATAACCTGCCACTGTAGCAGCAGTAACCGATCTAACAACTACGCCAGACACATGTCTTACACAGGCGTTGCCGGCCGCAGATCCATATTTTGCCTGTTTACATATCTCTGTGTTTGAATACGCATTATTATACCAGTTTCTTTGGCATTTCAGTGTAGATGTGACCCAGTACATCTATTGTTCTACAGTTCCACTCGTTAATAACCAAAGAAACAAAAACAAAATTGGTCTTCACAGACTCTGCTTTTACAGGAGGACCTTTTCCAATTCGAAATTAGAATGATGTTAATGCCTTCAGCTGCTGACGGGCGTTGATATATAACAACGGAGACAGGTGAAAATGTGTGCCCCGACCGGGAGGTGAACCCGGGATCTGCTTTCATGGCACACGCTCTATCCAACTGAGCCACCGAGGGCACAGAGGATAGTGAGACTACAGGGACTATCTCGCGCACGCCTCCTGCGAGACCCACATTCTCACCTTGTATGTCCACACACTACATTCGTAGTGTCCTTTCGGACATTTCCGAAGGAACAGACACCATATGCATATAAATATATTTTCCAATTCGCGTGTGCTGCGTCTCCACGGGGCACCACAGACGCACCTGCTGACGGTGAAGGCACCCTTTCTCGAAGACGTTGCGCAATGGTGACGAAAAGCGTGTGGGAAGGAGTCAAACGTTGTGGACAACGATCTTGATAAAGGCGACCAGCAGCTCTTCCAGTACTGTGAGCTTGGCCACACACAATACTCGTGTCAGTGTATTCGGCAAAAGTGTACTCAGCAATGTTGCTCTAACACTCACATGAACGAGACTCGAACCAGGTTAGAGAGGAGACAGCAGTCAAATGACATCATACGATCCGACGTAAGTAACCCCCCCCCCCCCCCCCAGTGATTATAACCCTGTTGCATACAACTTTAGCGAAGATGAATTTATACGGCTGTAGCACGCACATAAGTTTCCATACATGGATTCCATTTCCAAATATCGTCACTCAGTTCCCTAGAAGTTTTTAACGTGAATTTTGAAACATCTAGTATATCTCCAGTAACTGTACAGCTGTTTCCAGAATTAGTTCACTCTGCAGCGGAGTGTGCGCCGATATGAAACTTCCTGGCAGATTAAAACTGTGTGAGGGACCGAGACTAGAATTCGGGACCTTTGCCTTTCGCGGGCAAGTGCTCTACCATCTGAGCCACCCAAGCAAGATTCACGCCTCGCCCACACAGCCAGTACCTCGTCTCCTACCTACAGCTGTTGTACCACATTCGAAATATACGGATGTATTTCAGGATTTCGGCGTTGTGCAACTTCGCAGAAACATGGCTGAATTATCCTGTTATCATTAAAACGAAGCACCTTTCCGTCATTTCAAGCACTACTAAAGTTGCTAGTTGTGGGAAAAAATACTAATATCATACTGAAAAAATCGGAGAGAAGCGATAGAATTCCTACAAACAACTTGAAGAAAATCATTTTGGGTACTAGGCCATGTCATTATAAAACAGTGAAACAACTAAAGTAACGACATTTCGACCATCGTTTGAACGATCCTCTTCAGAGCGAATAAATGCCACGAAATTTCAGATCAAAGGTGGTAGTATGGATCAAAGTAAGAAAAAATGTCCGGTAAACATGGGCTGCAAAATTCATACCTGAGGAGCTATGAGCACTTGTTCAATAGTGGAGACATGTTTTATGCTAGCGAAGACGAACAAGTCCTTAAAGCTCTCAAGGTATGCGTTTTACAGCCCATGTGTACTGGACATTGTCTTCTTCCTTCGGTCCATAATACCACCTCTGAAAGTTTCCTGCCCTACATCTTAGCTACAACACTACCGGTACATACTGTCAGATGTAACAGGAGTGTCTTCTCTTCTGATTTTCCGTTATAGGGACATAACCTCAAATTGGTAACACCTTCATTGGATCTCCGTGTATTCACATATTTTACAGACTCCAGCGCCTGTAACTTATACGAGTATACTCTGTTTCCAGACATCGATTCCTATGTAAAACTTCATCAGCCAGGTCCCCTCTACAGACTCGATAAGTGTGCAGTATGACGTGTGAAACATTTTGTATGCAGAGTGAATAACATGGGAGAATTGGCTAGAACGCCCCCCCCCCCCTTCTCTCCCTCTCTCTCTCTCTCTCTCTCTCTCTCTCTCTCTCTCTCTCTCTCTCTCACTTCTCAACTATCAACTATCAACTACCAGCTTTCTTTTAAGTCTTACACCTGCTGTCTGATTTCTGGCAGAGCTCTAGATAACATGCTGCTCATTGCATTTTATCCCTGGTTGCATCTTAAATTCAGATTGTATATTCTGGTTAAAACTGTCAAAAGTTATTTTCTACGTCTAAATATGTTATAAATATGAGTTGAATTTCTTCAACCGATCTCTAACGGCTAGCGTATTCTCTCGAAATTGATTTTCCTCTAGCTCGTCTTCTCTAATGTGTTCCATTGTTCTGTAAACATTTTGGATCAGTATTTTCAGCTGGGACGTATGAAAGTGATGGTTCGGTAGTATTCGCACTTATCACTATTTGCCTTATTTGGTATTGGTGTTATGTTTTTCGTTTAGTCTGAAGATTTAGCAGTCACGTCAGCTAGAATAGATGTTGAGGAGTGAAGCAGCAAACGCCGACAGAGTGAGTCCTCACCGGTGCTGATAGAGCCCTCTGGTAACGAAGCCCTGCACTATAGACAACTGAGTGTATGAGAGACTAGTAGTGACACCTAGCAGCGAAGTGATAACTGAGTGTGTGAGGGACTAGCAGTGACACCTAGCAGCAAAGTGATGAACCGCAAAATGGCCGCGAAAATTGAGTGACTTAAATGTCTTCTTGCTATTTATTTCTTCCTTCTGTTCTCGTAACATATAATGCAAACTACATCTCCAGCGACATTAATGTACACAGCATGTTACATTCATCATTCCCTCTTTGTAATTTAGTATTGCTAAAAGTTTTGTCCACACTTCTAAGCATTAAAAATGGATATGTGGCTCGGAATTTAATAGCAAAAGAAACAGCCATACTAGCAGACAGTCTCTCTCTCATTACCCAAAATACGAAATTTAGGTTCAATTTCCTCTGCGCAATGAGGTGTCGGGGCTACTGTTACATTAAATGGTACCAAAATAATCGGACAGTATTTTGGGTTAGAGAATTTTGAACAGCAAGGGGAACTGTAGGTAAGTTTCTTACAATGCAACGTTAGTGATATAATAGTACAGCAATAATAGACGTTTGTCATCCGTTTTGCTTATCTTACAATTTCACTCATTACTGATGGCAAACGCCTTGCAGAGAAGGTAACATTCTGCATCTTCGGCTATGGCCTTTACAATCTCTTTCATTCAACTAGACTTAACCTGTAGAGGTAGTAATATAATTTCTTTTCTGATCCACAAGATACTTTTACGAAAAGTAGAGGCAGAGAGGTTGTCATATAACTATTAATCGAAATATTACATGAAATATATGGACGAGTTAGTAAAATCGCCAAGAAATTGCTCTTATTAATGTTAAGTGTTATCTGTTTGATTCAGCATTCAGCTCACATAAAACAACGAGAAATATCGTTTTTCATAAAAAAAAGTTTGTCTCATTAGTGACCTGTGTCATATCAGACATCTCATTTTGACACTAGAATAGTTTGAGGAAATAGGCCTGTGTTCATTTTTGAAAATGCAATTTTAGTGAAAACAATGTATTTTTAAAAGGTATTGTCAACTGTTACGAAACGATTTCTTATACAGAATTTATTTCTCACATAGTCAATCATGATACTAAAAAGGACACATTGTTGGCTTGTGTTTTGCTATTGATATAATATTTTGCATTTTCTTGTGACTTTGAAATAATTACTGCTTTTTCAGCACTGAGAATGTGTGAAATACAGTATGTAATATATGAATAAGTATGATAATTTTTTTTTCGAATATTGACTGTTAACTACAAGAAAATGGCAGATGTTTGGGTATTTACCTCAGCACACGAAACAAAACAAAATCTTTATTTTTTTTTTTTTTTTTTGCAAGGTTTTTATTTCATAGTTGTAATCCTAGAAATATTAATGATAGTGAGATATATTAAGCACCTTAAAATACATGTAGATGAAGTAAGTGTGTGAATTAAAATTTAAAATGTTTGCAGCAGCATAATCAGGTTTAGTTGGTAGTGTGGGAGTGAGCTCCACGTGGGATCCGAAGCACGGACCCCACAGGGGTACCCGGCATGCGCCACATGCCAGGGCAGAGGTGGCGGCTAGTGTTCGGAAATCTGAAAATTCCAGCGCCGGCCAGGGATAGAACCCCAGCCCGGCCGAGGCGCTGGAACGTTCCAGACTCCTTTCCACTAGACCACCGAGGACCCCGGCTGTTTCCTGCTCTGGAGTCCAGCTAGTGGTCGTAGAGCCCTTCCTGCTGTCCTCCGTGTTTACACCGAGGCAGCAGTGGCATGGTATAACAGGAAGTGTTTACCTGCGTCCGCTGGATGTCCACTTGGTGTACGAGTTATTTACCCGGCTGACGTTCGTGTCGCTATAATGTCCTTAGTTGCATTACAATTATTTGCCGGGACCGAAAATCTGCCTATGCAGTTACACGCAGTCGAGTCTCGTTATTTGAACCTCTGTAATTCGGTCGTGTTGTCAAGACCCATGTAAGAACTTCTATTTATCGAAGAAACCGCATGTGTTCGGTACATTCCATAAACGGAAGCGACTGTCATAACAGACAGCCCTGTAAAGATTTTGTAATGAAGTGTCAGCCGGTACGTAATACTCGATATCTGGAATTGTTTTGTCGTTTATTAAGATAATCGTTTCAACGCTATACACTTCGAAAAATTCCAGTTTTTTCTCAATAAAGCATAAGCATAGTACATAAATCCGTCGCGAAAATGACATCGAAGAAGTACAAGTGTTCAAGTACCACAGAAAAGAAGTGGGTCCTTGAAGGTGTGGAACGGAGAGCAGAACAAAAATAAGATGTAACGTTTCGGGATTCCTTCATAGTCGCTTAGACACTCCAGAAGCAGGAAGATCAGTTTGATGACGTCTCATGAGGAGCGAGGAATAACTTCACTCTCAAATAACTACTGTACGAGATGCCTCGCCGCCTCTTGAAGGATGATGTCATGGGCTTCTGCGGCCATGTGACTTGGCGACCCGTGAGTCAACGCGGTGTTTCTGACCACATACATTTTAGCTGCGGGTTCTCCGACCTTCAAAGGAAGCCGCGACAGTAGGGAGTCTCTGCCTGTCGTTCTGTAATAAGAACGCCCCTCCACATTTTATCTAGGCTTAAGACTGTCTATAGTGCATAGCCGTGTTTTAAAAAGTATTATTTTTTTTACCTTTTCCATTCTACAACATTGAAATGTAAAAATATAAATTTTATCGAATGTACAAGTGTTTCATTTTCGATGTTCCACCCGCAAAGGCAGCAGGTAGTGCCTTTTGAGGCGGCCTAATAGCGCTTTTGCCTTGTAAAAATATGCTCTCTAGCAGTGTTTGCTTACGTCCACTACAAACAGCGTACTGATGCTATTTGCTTGTGTCCCTGTGTTGCAGTTCGCGAAGAGAACGAGGAGTACTTGAGCGCCATAGGCAGAGACGACTCAGGGCTGTCCAGCACGGGCCAAAACGCCACGTCTGGCCCCCAGCCGTTGCTGTTGCACAACCCGTGAGGTGAGTCACAGCAGTTGATGCCGATATCTTTATTTATTCGTTCGGCATTTACAAAGGCTTTCATGACGCACTGTACTAACTAAAATATTCTGTGAAATCTATACTGAGATACAATATTCTTTATATATAATACTGTACAAAATCACAAATATTCTTGAGACAGGGGAGTCTATGTATGTTCTTCAGGAGACCATCGCAGCCATACCTTTCACACAAAACTCACACTCAGGACTGTCGCACAGGCCCAATTTGTTTTTCAGTTGCTTATACGTTACCAGCACACGTCGTGACACGGTCAAAGTTGACCACAATTTCCTCAGGAGGTTGACTTCATCGATTTTTTTTTTTTTAGTCCTCTACCAAGTATTTGTTCGTATGCCCACTTACAGCCCATAGAGTCGAAGCTAGGTCGGTGTATAAGGAACTGTGGGTTGTCTAGGATTGTACAGAAAATCTTGTGGCTGAATTTGATCACCTAATTTCATGAGGTCTACGTTTCTAGAACGGGGAGCCAGGCCAGATAGGGTGGTCCTGAGCGTTCCTGAGTCTATCATACATTTGCACATCTCGACCACATTTGCGAACATTGAAACTATCTTGCCTTAAGAACTCAGGTTAAGGAAATTGGATCAGTGGTTCCGCTGACTGCTGGTGTTTAGTCTGAGTTCGTCATAACCTTCTACATGAGCGCCCTCTCGTCTGTGGCTGAAACACAAGCTTTCTTCTTCTTCTTTGATCGGATTTTGAAATGTTGTTTCTCTCTTCCTTGTGACATTAGTCTCTTCCCTTTGTTCCACTCAATCATCCCATCTCTCATGTCCCTGTTCTTTACTCCTCTTCCTATGTCCACTCTGTTTGCTTACTGAGTACCCAACAAGCTATGAAATGGTATTTTTTACACTTGATTAATGGTAGGCTAATTCAAATTAAAAATCTCAAATAAAAAAATTCAGAACGACTGAGAAAGGTCCTGTTGGTTTGTGGTTAGTAACGAACAAAAAAATGCTATTTTTAACTTCCACGAAGAGGATAAACAGAGAATAAATTAAAAAAAAAAACCTTATTCAACTTTGATGACTTCTACGACAATTTGCTCGCTTACGAAAGTTCACCTCTGATAACTTCAATGAATTTATTGCATTACTTCTATTTTTTATGTAGAATGACGTAACTACAGTTCAATAAAACATAGATTTCAAAATATGTTATTCGGTTTAGTTGGAAATAGGACTCCAGGGGCATCATTCAATGTGAGAAATCGCTCAAAACCTCCATCAAGTTGGCTGATGGAACCGACTATTACTGAAACCAAAGCAGCCCTCGTCCCATTATGGTGCAATCACACCAACTGGGTGGTAGAACTCGCAGCTCTGTATTGCGTCCGATAAAGTTTGAAAAGATTCCAAACCCTGGAGAGGACGTCTTTTCGATTTCACAATTTTCCCTCTCTCGTCTGCAGCAGAAAACGATATTGCCTCTTTTCAAATGTCTATTTAGCCCCCAAGATTAAGCATAAATGTACACACCTGCAATATAGCAAGGGTGTGTTCCGCCTAGAGCACAGTAGTAGGTCCGCTATGTGAAGATGAATGTATTATCCAGCAAGCCATCATGGGTCTTCTTCGTTCACAGGAAAACTGGAGGATACTATAGTGATTTCGTTGTGCAGAAAAAAAAGTGATTCAAATGGCTCATAGCACTATGGGACTTGAGCTCAAATGTTATCAGTCCCCCTAAACTTGGAACTACTTAAACCTAACTAACCTACGGAGGCAGGATTCAAACCTGCGACCGTAGCAGCCACGTGGTTCCGGACTGAAGCGCCTAGAACCTCTCGGCCACCGCGGGTGGCTCGTTGCGCAGCAGGGAGAGAAGGCATCCTTACGAGGATCTGGGTTTGGCGACAGGCACTTACACTGCTGCCATGATCACGTCGTTCTGGGAATTGGTCTTGGAATCGCGGCACCAGTTAATCAGCAGTTCGCTAAGAGCTGTATCAGGAAGTGACAGGCAAGGACTGAGGACATGTTTCACTTAAGAACAGCGCTGAGATCGCCACTGTTCGGATGTAGACGAAGAACTCTGCATAACTTGCTAAATACCACCTTCCACATAACCATTTCAAATTTTGGGAAACTCATTCACTAGTAGCAAATACAATGTCACACACACACACACACACACACACACACACACACACACACACACACACACACATACGAAACCTTTTGGATTGAGAGGATATGTGGTTGTATTTCTGTGGTGACAATATGGAGTCAAATTTATAAAGAATTTGGGATTATGAGCTCTCTTATCAGTATGCCTTCCTCTGTCCTCGATGCACGATCTGATTCCACTAGAAAAGGTGTCATCATCGTGTTTTATCATCCCCTGAGGCAAGCTGGGTAGCAATTATTGTAGTTGGTACTCAATATTCTGTGTACTGGCAGCGGGACGGTCTTGACGTCCGACTCACGAGGTGATCATTCAAAAAAGTCTGTCACCTCTGCTGTGGTTAGTATTTTTGTTAACCATTTGTAACTTTCGGTGAAGCGTCGTGAATGGCGAATTTCGAGTAAACCCTACACACTTCTCATTTCGCCAAGTTAAAATTCGGTTCTTTTGCCAAAACGCGGCGGAGTTTGCACAGTGTCACCTCACTAAATGTAGAGACAGTTGCGACAGGATTGTCAAACAGTTAAGTTTATTAAGTGAGGAACTGAGGAAAATATGATCAGTAGCCTATGAAAAAGCACATCCACGGTACAAATGGCTTCACTTACGTTGTTCCAAAATCCATAGCATTTTTCCTTTCACCAGTTATTGATACACCCTTAAAAATTACGTTCTTTCATCGAAAAAGTCTGTAGTCAGTTGGATAACACAGTAGGTAATGACGTTTTGCATAACAACCATACAGTAAAATACTTTCCCCATTACATGCTATCATTTGCCGATATCTCAAAAATTATGAGAAATCTTGTGTATATCTCACTGTGTCCGCCTCGCGTGAGATCGCAAATGCGCGCGATCGTCAGATCAATTTTCTCGAGACCTCAAACCAAGTATAAAGAAAAATTCAATATGTCAGCCAAATTTCATGAACAGTAAGATCTTGTGTAATATCAACCAGACGCAAAATCATACCGATCCCAATTCTTCACTGTATGCTTTTTCGAATTTCGCGTGGTGTCTTCTTTGCAAGCAAATATTACAATAACTCTGGCCATTAATAAAATGATTGGCATGTCATCGTGAAGCTGACATATAAAGCTATAAAACGAACAAAATTTTTGTACCGAATTGTTTCTGTAAAATCGTTTGAGAGAAATTTCAGGACGTGAGCCTCAATGCTGTAATCGAAGACCGGCGGACACGGTCGGCCTCCTCTTCTGAAGGAACGAATGAGCTCGCCCAGAGCTTTGGACGAAAACTGGTCAGTGCGCACCGGCAACAACCGTATCCTGTGAGACTCGGACTTGAGCAACAGGCGTCGTGTCGTAAACTATCGACTGCGTATGGATGCTTAGAAAATGCAAACTCTGAGATGAGACAACCCTCCATGAATCAGGAATGATGTGGAATACTTTGTGCAGCAATTCTCAGAAATGTCAGTGCATGATTATATTCAAATATTTATTTATAATAGTAAATATTCGAATATTTCAGTAGAATAAACACCAAATAAAGCATTATGAAAATATTAATTTAAATAAAAGTAAAAATGACATTTTCGGCGGTGGAGCACCCCTTAAATGTGCCATGAAGCTTATTGCAATAATAGGGATTTATTGTGACAAAACATATTGAGAAAGTAAGATAGGGTTGCCACGACTTGTGGAAATTTCAAACGTATCAGGGAAATTTGGAAAAAAATCTCGTTTTTTGTGTTAGTGGCATGACATTGTTTGTTTAGTGAGATGCCATGCTTCGTTGCTGTGTACGTGCGCCGCATCCCTGCCTCTGCCCTTCCCGCAGCTTGCAGTCACTGCTAGGAGAGGAGTCTACACTTTCGTTTTCTGACAAAGGCTGTGGCCAAAAATTTAGTTATAGAGTGTGATCGTCTTTTCTATGTGCCTGAGTGATCATCCGTACGGTGAGTTGCTGACTACTCTCAGAGTATTTGCTCAAGTTATCTGTTGCGTGGGTGATCACCGCGGTCTCATTTCATCGACGTGGTGTCTGTGACACGTGAATGGCTGGCCACACGAATGGACTTCCGTGACTGGCCAAAACTGCAGGCCATCTCTAATGGATCGGGCCTGCCAATCCAAAGCCCATAGTTTCCCACTAATGTGCGGGCTCTGTCCTCTGACTTGGTCTGTGTGTGTGGCGTACTACCATGGACGTAGGACTGTGGTGCACCTCCTCGGCCACAGGCGATGTATTTCGGGAATCGTGACTGTCTCACCGCAAGTACATTGTACAGTGCGGCGTTTGATACAAATTTCATTTATTCTAGTATATTTTGGCACTTCGAAAGTACACTACTGGCCATTAAAATTGCTAAACGAAGAAGAAATGCAGATGATACACGGGTATTCATTGGACAGTTACATTATACTAAAACTGACATGTCGCTACATTTTCACGCAATTTGGCTGCATAGGTCCTGAGAAATCAGAACCCAGAACAACCACCTCTGGCCGTAATAACGGCCTTGATACGCCTGGGCATTGAGTCAAACAGAGCTTGGATGGCGTGTGCAGGTACAGCTGCCCATGCAGCTTCAACACGATACCACAGTTCATCAAGAGTAGTGACTGGCGTATTGTGACGAGCCAGTTGCTCGGCCACCATTGTCCAAACGTTTTCAGTTGGTGAGAGATCTGGAGAATGTGCTAGCCATGGCAGCAGTCGAACATTTTCTGTATCCAGAAAGGCCTGTACAGGACCCGCAACATGCGGTCGTGCATTATCCTGCTGAAATGTGGGTTCGCAGGGATCAAATGAGGGGTAGAGGCACGGGTCCTAACATATCTGAAATGTAACGTGTACTGTTCAAAGTGCCGTCAATGCGAACAAGAGGTGACCGAGACGTGTAACCAATGGCACCCCATACCATCACGCCGGGTGATACACCAGTATGGCGATGACGAATACACGCTTTCGTGATGCTGTAAACAGAACCTGCATTCATCCAAAAAAATGACGTTTTACTATTCGTGCACCCAGGTTGGTCGTTGAGTACACCATCGCAGGCGCTACTGCCTGTGGTGCAGCGTCAAGGGTAACCGCAGCCATGGTCTCCGAGCTGATAGTGCATGCTGCTGCAAACGTCGTCGAACTGTTCGTCAAGATGGTTGTTGTCTTGCAAACGTCCCCATCTGTTGACTCAGGGATCGAGACGTGGCTGCACGATCCGTTACAGCCATGCGGATAAGATCCCTGTTATCTCGACTGCTAGTGATATGAGGCCGTTGGGATCCAGCACGGCGTTCCGTATTATCCTCCTGAACCCACCGTTCCATATTCTGCTAACAGTCATTGGATCTCGACCAACGCGAGCAGCAATGTCGCGATACGATAAACCGTAATCGCGATAGGCTACAATCCGACCTTTATCAAAGTCGGAAACGTGATGGTACGCATTTCTCCTCGTTACACGAGGCATCACAACAACGTTTCACCAGGCAACGCCGGCCAACTGGTGTTTGTGTATGAGAAATCGGTTGGAAACTTCCCTCATGTCAGCACGTTGTAGGTGTCGCTACCGGCGCCAACCTTTGAAAAGCTAATCATTTGCATATCACAGCATCTTCTTCTTGTCGGTTAAATTTCGCATCTGTAGCACGTCATCTTCGTGGTGTAGCAGTTTTAATGGCCAGTAGTGTAGTTTATATATTTGAAAGTATGGACGCTAAGAAAAAAAATTGTGACAATCGCTGGCAGTTTGTACACTATGAAAGGAAAAAATGACATAGACATAACGCAGTGAGTAATAACCGACAATTACGAACATAGTAGAAGCAACATTTTATTTGCAGTCACCTACAGTGTTGGTTGACACATCTCTTCCCCACCTTGTACATTTCTTTCAAGAGGCCTACTTTTTTCTGAGGTTATTTTAAATACCTTCACTGCTTTCAGGAATGTGTCTCGCAACTCCAAGAAAATGCATATTTTTGTCACCAAATGTGTTTCGCTTTATGAAAATAAAATCAGTGATGTTAATGAAACGTATCTACCATTGAGTTTCCTTTCTCCTTCTAAAAGCAGTTCATTACACAACATTTTGATGTTAAGTACTTAAGATTTTTGTTCACACGTTCAGAAATACAGAAGTCATTACTTTTTTTTTTTTTTTTTTTTTTTTTTTTTACAACTTAGGTCTGCACCTAGACTTGATACCTCAAAATTTGTCAGGGAAAAATGCTAAAACTTGTCTGGAAAAAAGGGAATTTCACTTGGGGAAAAGTTGTGGCAACCTTGTAATAAGTTTCAATTTTCAGTCTCATTGCAGCATTGTTATTAAGATAAGGTATAAGAATGTAATGGGTTTGAATCATTGCATGTCAGTCATCCATGAACTGCAAAAATCTTACGCGCCATTCAGACACATTTTCGAAAGGGAAAAAAGGTGCATAGCATAACACAAAAAAAAAAAAAACGAAAAAATGGACTCGCTCAGTGAGGATGTTGTGCAAACTTAATTATGTATGTAGACAGTTCATACGTTCCGGGAATAGAGAATCTCGATTATTTTCACATGTTATCGACATTGGTCCTGGCAAGAGACCGATCCCAGGGATTTAGAGATTTTCGAGAATGTTTTCATTTCAATAGTATAAATGTGACAAAGTCATGCAGGAAGCAGGTGACCAGTATTATTATTTTTATTTTAATAATGAACAGCCTCAGTTGCACCGCTTACCTAGACTTTACGCAGGTTTCAGACGGGATAAGCCAACCTTCTGCAGAATAACAGTGCCTACTGTTTGTCCATAGTGGAGTTCCAGTACAGCACACGTGGCTGCTGCATCGCGTGGGGCCGAGGCAGTGCCAGGTACCGTAAGTTTTACAGTCTGACGATAATTTGTGAATTTGTACTTTTTACTTGACGATGCCCACTATGGACAAACAGTAGATAATGTTATTCTGAAGAAGGATGGGTTATCCCGACTGAAACGTAGGTAAATTCTAGATAAACGGTGCAACTGAGGCTGTTCTTTATTAAAATTGATATTTATACAGTTGTTGACAGGGCCGCAAAATGTTGAAGATATTTAAGTATTATTACTAAAGTAATTAGTAATTCTGAACTGAGGCTGACTGTGTATTTTTGCTTCACGTGCAACTTTGAACCACTTATGCACATGCAGTAATCGCATCTGGATATCTGGTGACGGCTAAATTCCCAAACGCAATACAGCCATTCCTTGCGCAATATTTGACGTTTAGTATTGCGACCCAGCCAACATGAACGCATAACTACTGATGTTGTAATTTCAAGTTCGATAACAATTTTCGTTTGATATAATTACAAATTATCAGTTTCCGGACTTTTCCTTTACGTGTACCATAAAACCTTGCTTCTTGCCAATTATGGTAAGTGTAGGTCAACAGAAAATGCCCTCTAGGTCTGTATGCTTTACACCGTCATGGGAACGCAACCTCAGTATGTGACAAAAATTTCAACTTGATACATCTCCCCGTTTCTGAAGCAAAGGATCTGCAACAGACAGACGAAAAACAAGCGTTCCGTTTTTTTTTTTCCGATTGAGGAGCGGAATCGAAGAAAGAGAAAAAGCATTATTAGGTTGAGAGCATATGGTAGCTCCAGTTATAAAAGATTAAGTGGTATATTTAGACAAAAACATGGCACACTACTCTTAAAAATACAAAAAAGAAAGGCACCGAGATTCGAACTCGCGACTTCTACTATTCCTGCACGCTCATTATCGCTAGACTACTAAGCCCGACATTTGCTTTTTTATGCTTATGGGGGGTGGGGGGGAGGGAGGAGGATTTATTTTAATTGGTGTTGCTAGTTACAGGGCAGTAAAACGCCCAACTCGCATCAGAAACTCAGTATATTGCTTTATTTGTATCACATATTCGAGCACAATTTCCATCTGTACTTGTGTAAACTTTTAACGCGCTAATCGCCATAGCTACGCTTACGTCTTTGGTCACGAGATTTTTTTTGTACGCCTACTGTCAAATTCTGTGTTACCTCTTGCGTCGGTAATCACCACGTGCTGATTATCCAAGTAGCAGCCGACAGTTCATAAATGTTTTACTTTTTATCAGCGCACCTTGTATGCACACATTCGACTTTGTACAGTTGTCAGAGATTATCAGCATTAACTTCCAAGCCATCCACAAGGAATCAAGAGTGGCATTAGAGCCGCCCTGAAGTCTAGGCTGCTCTTCACGGTGGCACGAAATCTTGGTGCAAGCAGAAAATTTATAATTCTGACCTGAGGCGTAACGAGGTATCTCAGACTGAGTGACCTGCCCCCTGCTAAGCAGCACGGATTCTGAAAACATCGATTACGTGCAACCCGATTCGAACGACAGTCTGAAAGCCACGGATCAAGGCAGACGGGGGAAAACGGTGTTTACTGATTTTCGAAACGCATTTCACTCACAAGCACAACTGTGCTTATTAAGTGAATTGGGATTCGCATGATCTGTATTCTCGAAATACATGCTGGCTGGCGTTGAGGTCATTCTGTTTGACCTCAGAATATGTTCTAGGGTACTACAACAAATCGATAGCGAAAAATAAAACTGTGGACTTAAACAAGCGAAAGAATACCGTACCCTATTACCGTGATGCCAAAGAGTCGCAGTTGTAGCAGCTGAAATCATACAAATACATTGTTGCAACATTTAGTAGGTATAAGAAATGTCACGACCACAATAGACTGAGTTGTAGGTAAAGCAGCAAAACAGTGCAGCTGATGATCGCCGTGAATTTCCGCCAGCAAGCGGGCAGCCCCCTTGTTACTCAGGGCAGGCTGCCGTTTCTTGTGGTCGAACAGCCAACCCCTTACTGCATTCCACGATTACGCCCATGGCGAAGGCTGTGATACTGATACGAGAAGAATTTAGTGCACGAAGGCTGAGGGCCTACACATCCACACTATGTTTGTTTAGGACTTTAGCTCACGTACTCTAAACACTTCCATAGTGGCAAATCATGAAAGGTTTCTGTTCCAGTAGTGTTCTGCAGCGTTGGCTCTTGCTATACCGTGCTCAGTTGTCTGTGTTTTGCCTTGCTATGCATAACACACTCATCCACTCGCAGCTACAACTTTTATTTATCATCATCCCAATGAACCATGGACCTTGCCGTTGGTGGGGAGGCTTGCGTGCCTCAGCGATACCGTAGGTGCAACAACAACGGAGGGGTATCTGTTGAGAGGCCAGCCAAGCGTGTGGTTCCTGAAGAGGGGCAGCAGCCTTTTCAGTAGTTTCAGGGGCAACAGTCTGGATGATTGACTGATCTGGCCTTGTAATACTAACCAAAACGGCCTTGCTGTGCTGGTACTGCGAACGGCTGAAAGTGAGGGGCATGCAGCTTTACTGTGTGGTTAAATGATGATGGCGTCCTCTTGGGTAAAATATTCCGGAGGTAAAATGGTCCCCCATTCGGATCTCCGGGTGGGGACTACTCAGGAAGTCGTCATTATCAGAAGAAAGAAAACTGACGTTCTACGGATTGGAGCGTGGAATGTCAGATCCCTTAATCGAGTAGGGAGGTTAGAAAATTTAAAAAGGGAAATGGATAGGTTATAGTTAGATATAGAGGGAATTTGTGAAGTTCGACGGCAGGAGGAACAAGACTTTTGGTCAGGAGAATACAGGGTTATAAATACAAAATCAAATAGGGGTAACGCCGGAGTAGGCTTAATAATGAATAAAACGTTAGGAGAGGGGGTAAGCTACTACAAACAGCATGTTGTTGTGGTCTTCAGTCCTGAGACTGGTTTGATGCAGCTCTCCATGCTCTCTATCCTGTGCAAGCTTCTTCATCTCCCAGTACCTACTGCAACCTACATCCTTCTGAATCTGCTTAGTGTATTCATCTCTTGGTCTCCCCCTATGATTTTTACCCTACACACTGCCCTCCAATACTAAATTGGTGATCCCTTGATGCCTCAGAACATGTCCTACCAACCGATCCCTTCTTCTGGTCAAGTTGTGCCACAAACTTCTCTTCTCCCCAATTCTATTCAATACTTCCTCACTAGTTATGTGATCTACCCATCTAATCTTCAGCATTCTTCTGTAGCACCACATTTCAATAGATTCTATTCTCTTCTTGTCCAAACTATTTACCGTCCATGTTTCACTTCCATACATGGCTACACTCCATACAAATACTTTCAGAAATAACTTCCTGACACTTAAATCTATACTCGATGTTAACAAATTTCTCTTCTTCAGAAACGCTTCCTTGCCATTGCCAGTCTACATTTTATATCCTCTCTACTTCGTCCATCATCAGTTATTTTGCTCCCCAAATAGCAAAACTCCTTTACTACTTTAAGTGTCTCATTTCCTAATCTAATACCCTCAGCATCACCCGACTTAACTCGACTACATTCCATTATCCTCGTTTTGCTTTTGTTGATGTTCATCTTATATCCTCCCTTCAAGACACCATCCATTCCGTTCAACTGCTCTTCCAAGTCCTTTGCTGTCTCTGACAGAATTACAATGTCATCGGCGAACCTCAAAGTTTTTATTTCTTCTCCATGGATTTTAATACCTACTCCAAATTTTTCTTTTGTTTCCTTTACTGCTTGCTCAATATAGAGATTGAATAACATCGGGGAGAGGCTACAACCCTGTCTTACTCCCTTCCCAACCACTGCTTCCCTTTCATGTCCCTCAAGTCTTATAACTGCCATCTGGTTTCTGTACAAGTTGTAAATAGCCTTTCGCTCCCTGTATTTTACCCCTGCCACCTTTAGAATTTGAAAGAGAGTAATCCAGTCAACATTGTCAAAAGCTTTCTCTAGGTCTACAAATGCTAGAAATGTAGCTTTGCCTTTCCTTAATCTTTCTTCTAAGATAAGTCGTAAGGTCAGTATTGCCTCACGTGTTCCAGTATTTCTACGGAATCCAAACTGATCTTCCACGAGGTCGGCTTCTACTAGTTTTTCCATTCGTCTGTAAAGAATTCGTGTTAGTACTTTGCAACTGTGGCTTATTAAACTGATTGTTCGGTAATTTTCACATCTGTCAACACCTGCTTTCTTTGGGATTGGAATTATTATATTCTTCTTGAAGTCTGAGGGTATTTCGCCTGTTTCATACATCTTGCTCACTAGATGGTAGAGTTTTGTCAGGACTGGCTCTCCCAAGGCCGTCAGTAGTTCCAATGGAATGTTATCTACTCCGGGGGCCTTGTTTCGACTCAGGGCCTTCAGTGCTCTGTCAAACTGTTCATGCAGTATCGTATCTCCCATTTCATCTTCATCTACATCCTCTTCCATTTCCATAATATTGTCCTCAGGTGCATCGCCCTTGTATAAACTCTCTATATACTCTTTCCACCTTTCTGCTTTCCCTTCTTTGCTTACAACTGGGTTTCCATCTGAGCTCTTGGTGTTCGTACATGTGGTTCTCTTATCTCCAAAGGTCTCTTTAATTTTCATGTAGGCAGTATCTATCTTACCCCTAGTGAGATAAGCCTCTACATCCTTACATTTGTCCTCTAGCCATCCCTGCTTAGCCATTTTGCACTTCCTGTTGATTTCATTTTTGAGATGTTTGTATTCCTTTTTGCCTGCTTCATTTACTGCATTTTTATATTTTCTCCTTTCATCAATTAAATTCAATATTTCTTCTGTTACCCAAGGTTTCTACTAACCCTCTTCTTTTTACCTACTTGATCGTCTGCTGCCTTCACTACTTCATCCCTCAGAGCTACCCATTCTTCTTCTACTGTATTTCTTTCCCCCATTCCTTTCAATTGTTCCCTTATGCTCTCCCTGAAACTCTGTACAACCTCTGGTTCTTTCAGTTTATCCAGGTCCCATCTCCTTAAATTCCCACCTTTTTGCAGTTTCTTCAGTTTTAATCTACAGGTCATAACCAATAGATTGTGGTCAGAGTCCACATCTGCCCCTGGAAATATCTTACAATTTAAAACCTGGTTCCTAAATCTCTGTCTTACCATTATATAATCTATGTGATACCTTTTAGTATCTCCAGGGTTCTTCCATGTATACAACCTTCTATCATGATTCTTAAACCAAGTGTTAGCTATGATTAAGTTGTGCTCTGTGCAAAATTCTATCAGGCGGCTTCCTCTTTCATTTCTTAGCCCCAATCCATATTCACCTACTACGTTTCCTTCTCTCCCTTTTCCTACACTCGAATTCCAGTCACCCATGAATATTAAATTTTTGTCTCCCTTCACTATCTGAATAATTTCTTTTATTTCATCATACATTTCTTCAATTTCTTCGTCATCTGCAGAGCTAGTTGGCATATAAACTTGTACTACTGTAGTAGGTGTGGGCTTCGTATCTATCTTGGCCACAATAATGCGTTCACTATGCTGTTTGTAGTAGCTTACCCGCATTCCTATTTTCCTATTCATTATTAAACCTACTCCTGCATTACCCCTATTTGACTTTGTGTTTATAGCCCTGTAGTCACCTGACCAAAAGTCTTGTTCCTCCTGCCACCGAACTTCACTAATTCCCACAATATCTAACTTTAATCTATCCATTTCCCTTTTTAAATTTTCTAACCTACTGCCCGATTAAGGGATCTGACATTCCACGCTCCGATCCGTAGAACGCCAGTTTTCTTTCTCCTGATAACGACATCCTCTTGAGTAGTCCCCGCCCGGAGATCCGAATGGGGGACTATTTTACCTCCGGAATATTTTACCCAAGAGGACGCCATCATCATTTAATCATACAGTAAAGCTGCATGCCCTCGGGAAAAATTACGGCCGTAGTTTCCCCTTGCTTTCAGCCGTTCGCAGTACCAGCACAGCAAGACCGTTTTGGTTATTGTTACAAGGCCAGATCAGTCAATCATCCAGACTGTTGCCCTTGCAACTACTGAAAAGGCTGCTGCCCCTCTTCAGGAACCACACGTTTGTCTGGCCTCTCAACAGATACCCCTCCGTTGTGGTTGTACCTACGGTACGGCTATCTGTATCGCTGAGGCACGCAAGCCTCCCCACCAACGGCAAGGTCCATGGTTCATGGGGGGACAAACAGCATAGTGAACGCATTATTGTGGCCAAGGTAGACACAAAGCCCACACCTACTACAGTAGTACAAGTTTATATGCCAACTAGCTATGCAGATGACGAAGAAATTGAAGAAATGTATGATGAGATAAAAGAAATTATTCAGGTAGTGAAGGGAGACGAAAATGTAATAGTCACGGGTGACTGGAATGCGGTAGTAGGAAAAGGGAAAGAAGGAAATGTAGTAGGTGAATATGGATTGGGGGGAAGAAATGAAAGAAGCAGCCGTCTGGTAGAATTTTGCACAGAGCGTAACTTCATCATAGCTAACACTTGGTTCAAGAATCATAAAAGAAGGTTGTATACATGGAAGAAGCCTGGAGGTACTGACAGGTTTCAGATAGATTATATAATGGTAAGACAAAGATGTAGGAACAAGGTTTTAAATTGTAAGACATTTCCAGGGGCAGACGTGGACTCTGACCACAGTCTATTGGTTATGAATTGTAGATTAAAACTGAAGAAACTTCAAAAAGGTGGGACCTGGATAAACTGACTAAACCAGAGGTTGTACTGGGTTTCATGGAGAGCATAAGGGAACAATTGACAGGAATGGGGAAGGAAATACAGTAGAAGAAGAATGTGTAGCTTTGAGGGATGAAATAGTGAAGGCAGCAGAGGATAAAGTAGGTAAAAAGATGAGGGCCGCTAGAAATCCTTGGGTAACAGAAGAAATATTGAACCTAATTGATGAAAGGAGAAAATACAAAAATGCAGTAAATGAAGCAGGCAAAAAGGAATACAAATATCTCAAAAATGAGATCGACAGGAAGTGCAAAATGACTAAGCAGGGGTGGCTAGAGGACAAATGTAAGGATGTAGAGGCGCATATCCCCATGGGTAAGATGGATACTGCCTACAGGAAAATTAAAGAGAACCACTTGTATGAATATCAAGAGCTCAGATGGAAACCCAGTTCTAAGCAAAGAGGGGAAAGCAGAAAGGTGGAAGGAGTATATAGAGGGTCTATACAAGGGCGATGTACTTGAGGACAATATTACGGAAATGGAAGAGGATGTAGATGAAGATGAAATGGGGGATATGATACTGTGTCAAGAGTTTGACAGAGCAGTGAAAGACCTGCGTCAAAACAAGGCCCCCGGAGTAGACAACATTCCATTAGAACTACTGACAGCCTTGGGAGAGCCAGTCCTGACAAAACTCTACCATCTCGTGAGCAAGATGTATGAGACAGGCGAAATACCCTCGGACTTCAAGAAGAATATAATAATTCCAATCCCAAAGAAAGCAGGTGTTGACAGATGTGAAAATTACCGAACTATCAGTTTAATAAGTCATGGCTGCAAAATACTAACACAAATTCTTTACAGATGAATGGAAAAACTAGTAGAAGCCGACCTCGGGGTAGATCAGTTTGGATTCCGTAGAAATATTGGAACACGTGAGGCTATACTGACCCTACGACTTATCTTAGAAGCTAGATTAAGGCAAGGCAAACCTACATTTCTGGCATTTGTAGACCTAGAGAAAGCTTTTGACAATGTTGACTGGAATACTCTCTTTCAAATTCTAAAGGTGGCAGGGGTAAAATACAGGGAGCGAAAGGCTATTTACAATTTGTACAGAAACCAGATGGCAGTTGTAAGAGTCGAGGGACATGAAAGGGAAGCAGTGGTTGGGAAGGGAGCTAGACAGGGTTGTAGCCTCTCTTCAAAGTTATTCAATCTGTATATTGAGCAAGCAGTAAAAGAAACAAAAGAAAAGTTCAGAGTAGGTGTTAAAATCCATGGAGAAGAAATAAAACGTTTGAGGTTCGCCGATGACATTGTAGTTCTGTCAGAGACAGCAAAAGACCTGGAAGAGCAGTTGAATGAAATGGACAGTGTCTTGAAACGAAGAAATAAGATGAACATCAACAAAAGCAGAACGAGGATATTGGAATGTATTCAAATTAAGTTGGGTGATGCTGAGGGAATTAGATTAGGAAATGAGACACTTAAAGTAGTAAAGGAGTTTTGCTATTTGGGGAGCAAAAGCAACTGGTGGTGGTCAAAGTAGAGGGGATATAAAATGTAGACTGGCAATGGCAAGGAAAGTGTTTCTGAAGAAGACAAATTTGTTAACATGGAGTATAGATTTAAGTGTCAGGAAGTCGTTTCTGAAAGTATTTGTATGGAGTGTAGCCCTGTATGGAAGTGAAACATGGATGATAAATAGTTTGGATAAGAAGTGAATAGAAGCTTTTGAAATGTGGTAGTACAGAAGAATGCTGAAGATGTGATGGGTAGATCACATAACTAATGAGGATGTATTGAATAGGATTGGGGAGAAGAGAAATTTGTGGCACAACTTGACTAGAAGAAGGGTTCGTTTGGTAGGACATGTTCTGAGGCATCACCAATTTAGTATTGGAGGGAGACCATGAGATGAATACACTAAGCAGATTCATAAGGATGTAGGTTGCAGTAGGTACTGGGAGATGAAGAAGCTTGCACAGGATAGAGTAGCATCAAACCAGTCTCAGGACTGAAGACCACAGCAACATCCCAATGATCACATTTGTGCAGTATTAATATGAATCTATCTTATGTTTAATACAATATACAACAATTAACTGTTTTTATAACACAAGGAATTATGTGCTGGACAGGCATATTCCTTGATGAAATTTCATTTGTCACATGAAATTAAATCCTTATACAGTTGCGCAGAGCTATTCACCTATGCTGTAATAACATTTGTCAAGCATGTGGTTCTTTATAACAGTTTTAAATTTATCCTAATTTTCCAGCTCTTTGATATGTTTTGGTAGTGCATTAAAAAGTTTGATGCCTTGATTACATACATGTTTCTGACTTTGAGTCCTTGTTACAGCTTGTAAGGGGAGATCTGTACATTGCCGTGTATGGTAATCGGTACTGGTTTTCATTTTGTCCTGAGTTCTTTTGATCACCAACAGACATTTCAGAATGTATAATGATGGAATTGCTAAAATTTTCAATGCTTTAAAAAGGGAACCTACAACGTGTTTGATGTGGGCTCTGGGTCATAATCTAAATAGCACGTTTTTGTAATTTGAAATTCTCATTTAGACTACAATTTGTTTTTCCCCAGGATAGTGTCCCATAGGCCGCAATTGACTGAAAATAGCCAAAATATACTAATCTGGTACAGCCATTACTACAAACTCTTGCAATTATTCTAAGTAAAAACATGCTGAATTTAGTTTTAGTGCTAAGCTCACCACATGGTCCTTCCAGTTTATCTTCTCATCAATGTGCAAACCCAGAAATTTTGCACACTGTACTCTTTCAGGTTGTTTCCCTACATAGTGGGATGTTCACTTATTCTTCCATACTGCACATAATTAGTTTTTTTTTTGCATTCAGTGTTAGCTTGTTTGCACTGAGCCATTTTTGTGTATCTTGTAGGAGATAGTCCACAGTACTGTGCAACGACTGCTTCATATAACAAACAATTAAACTAGTATCATCAGCAAATAACACGATTCTAGCTTTTCTCTCTGACACCCAAATAAAATTAATGTAAATGGGGAACAGCAAGGCGCCTAATACACTTCTTTGGATCTGATCTTAGTGTAATATTTTGGTGCTGTAATTTCAACCACCTGCATCCTCTTTCCAGATAAGACTCATGCCACTTTTTTTTTCCAGTCCTCTGATACCTATAGCTTCAAGCTTTTCCAAAAGTATGCTGTGGTCAACAGTGTCAAAGGCTTTTGACAGATCTAGATTTATCCCGACAACACTTTCTCCCTCTCCAAATTTACTAATTATGTCTTTTGTGTATTCCAGTACAGGTGTTTCGGTACTTCTCCCAGCTAGAAATCCGTGCTGATTACTGTTTATCACATTCCACAATTAAGATAATGTGTGACTCTATATTTCATTAGTATCACTAAAACCTCAGAGAACGTTGGGAGAAGTGAGACAGGTCTATAGTTTCCTGTTTTAAACTTGTCACTCTTTTTCAGCAGGGGAACGACTTTAGAAATTTTCAGTTTCTGTGGAAAAAAACTTGCATATTTTGTGACGGAATACAGTTGGTATGCTACACTGGGTTTTTTCTTTATTGTGTAGATACACGGTCTGGTCCATCACATTAATGTTACCAAAATCGACATATAGTAACCACTCAGAGATGACAGACGGCACAACTAGCAGTGAACGGTATATAAAGCATGTTGGGAGCCACAGAAAATAGTGCAGTTGTCATTGTAAGTAGGAGACAAGATGATGTCAACATGTGCATGGTCATTGGCTTTTGGGGAAAGGGTGGAAGCATTTTGGAAAGACTAAGTCTGTAAACTGTTCGCATGTCAGTGTGGTTAAAGTATACTGTGCTCAGCAAAATGGCGCTATTCAGAATCGGTGCCGAGGCTACTGTGCTGCAGTCGTGGGCCGTAGATGACAGGGGTAAATGTCAGCTGCAGAGACATGCAGCTGTTGAACAACTGACCACCCAGATGAACCGAGAGCCTTTTCAAATGACAGATGGCCATTGTCGTGCACATTGTTAAATGTCTGAAAGCAAAACACACTGCAACCACTGTCAGAAGGGGGCACACCAGGGGAGGGGGTCTGTGGCATTCCCTGGGTGTTGATGCTATTGTGGGAGGCACAATGGATCAACAGATGTATCCATCTGTCCTCGAGTGCCGTGTTCACCCATACACACAGTTTGTTTTTATTCAGCATAGTGACATTTACCAGCAGTACAATGTAACACAGCTTGCAGTGTACATGTGTGGTTCAAACAGCAACAGGACGAGTTTATCATATGCCCCTAGCCACTGAAGTCATCGGATGTAAACCAATTGAGAATCTGTGGGAACCCCTCTGCCAAGCTGTATTCCCCGTGGATCCTCACATGAAAAACCTAGAACAGCTTGAATTGGCAATGAAATCAGTATGGCTCCACACCCCTGTTAGAACAGAACCTCACAGCCACGTGAGGGGGCCCCAGTTTGATTCCCAGCTGGATACAGGATTTTTGTCTCCTCGGAAAGTGCGCGTTGTGTTGTTCTTGTTATCAACAAGCAAGTCTCAAAAGCAGCATAAAACGAAAAGAATTGCAGTAGGCAACTGATCAAGCCCAGATGGGGTCTGCCAGTCATTAATGCCATATGATCATTTCATTTAATCTCTTCCTGCATGTCTCGCAATGGTGTGCACCGCGAAAAGAGGTTATTCGAGGTTTTGACGGGTAGTCACATTAACGTGTCTGGACAGTGTATTTTCAGAAGAAATGAAGGTAGCAAACTAAATAAATCATAATTACATTATTACTCCACAGTGAGCCACAGGAGACCAAGGGTCCATTGTACCAAAATACTCATAAAACATCCTTGAACCACCAACTGAATTTTGTCGGCGGAGTTCATTTCACCCTTTATGTAGGAGAAAATGAAAAACCTCCATAAACAATCTCAGAGGAGCCTCATATCTGATGTACACTGATAAGATATCATTCCAGTTGCTACTTTGGACTTCTGATCACTGTATGTTTCTGAGCAAAGGCCATAATGTTCAGACTTCTGTGACCAATCTGGACAAAAGCTTTTAAATTTTGAAAAAATATCCTTGTTTATAGCCCATCACATTTAGCATACTTGGCTATTGCTCCCTCTTTGGTACGTTTCCCTTTCTACTGCTCTAGGTGGAATGAAGTGATCATATGGACATTGATACCTAGGAGTCACTTGCTGGGTAAGGTGCAGGTCTTTTCTGTTGACCCCATGGTGGGTTACTTTCATGCTGGCGATGATGAATCGATGATATGTTGTCCTTATCACCCACACCCTGAGCATAGAGAATGTGTGACATGGCAGTCAGATGTGCTGACCACTCAGTGAAGTGGGTCGATAGGTGCTACTCTAGGTTATTTGCCTCCCCTCCTCACATATTTTATAATGTGCCTTTTACATGCTCTTTCATCAAGCCTTCTCACATGGGACTATTCTCTCCCAACTAATATGCCAATACCGGGGGACAACAATGACTGTTACCTCAAAGCTAACCCATGTCCAACCTGTTCTACATGCCTGTCCAGTTCTCAGCAGCACATTCTTTAGACAAAATGTGACCTATCTTCATACACATGTTACTTGATGGTATATGTAAGCGAACAACGTGTCTATTGCTTCTTGTACAAGGTGTATCTGGAAAGTTTGGTGAATGGTCTCAGAAAATGAAGTGAACATAAGTTACAAAGTAATCCCCATTAGCTACAAAACACTTCTGACATTTGTTGTAAAGCTATTGGAATCTGTCTGCAAACAATTCTTGTGTAGTCACTGAACACACAGTTGTCATGCATTGTTGGATATCTGCGCTATTATAGATGAGAGGCGGAGCCACCAGTACAATCCACAGATCAAGAAACAGTGTTCATCATCTTCCCTGCCTCCCAAAAGAAGTTTGATAAAAAACTCTGGGATTAAGACATATCAATCACAATTTTTGATGGAAATGGCTTGATCCATGATGAATTTGTACCTGTGGGATGTTGGGAAGACAATGAACACCATATCACTTACTGCTGCAAGGTCTGTGGATAGTACTGATAACATCAGGTATCATCTCCGGCAATGATGCTTTAAGTGATTCCACGAGAAGTGTTGGCTGGCCATTTCCTACAGCTTGACAACTGAAGTCAGAAGTCTGTTGTAGGTAATGGTGATTACTCTGAAGGCCGGTAAAAGCATTTTGTTTATAACTCTTGTTTCTTTCAGAGACAATTCATCAAATGTTCAGATGCATTTTGTACACTCTAAGACATAAAAAAGGCTCTACAAAGGAATTTTCTGAATGGGATGGAAACCAGTAGGAGTGATGTACAAGTACCAACAAACAAATCATTACGTTCTCAGAAAAACTGGATTATTTATTCCACAGAAAGAGCTTCACAAATTGAGCAAGTCAATAACACATTGTTCCACCTCCAGCTTTTATGCAAGCAATTATTCAGCTTGATATTGATTGACAGAGTTCTCCTGAGGGATATTGTGGCAAATTCTGTCCAGTTGGTGTAGTATATTGTGAAAATCCCCAGCTAGTTGGAGGCTCCAGCCCATAACGCTCCAAACATTCTCAGTTGGAAAGAAATTCAGTGACCTTGCTGGCCAAGGTAGAGTTTGGAAAGCATGAAAGAAGCTCTAGAAATTCTGACCATGCACATGCTGGCATTATATTGCTGAAATGTAAGCCAAGTTTGGTGGCGCAGATCCTTTGTACCAGCACCTACCTGTCAACTGGTTGCAGCAGTTCACCGGCAGGAAATCCGAGCAGAGACCTAATGTACTGCAACTCGCATCAGGCTGCATACAATTTAACTATTTTCAGTATCAGGAAAAAATCTTAATTTTGAATGAAATATGGAAATACTAGAAAACCTTTTGTAAATTCTGAACACTGATAATGTAGACGTTCACTGCCAAGCCCGTGCTAATCTTAACATTGTCATGCACAGATCCTTTCATTTATGTTAGCAAGTTTATGTTGACATATTTCCCGAAATCTGAAGAGCTACTAAGCATGGATTGTCCTTAATAGTATGGCAAGCATTTCCATTTAAGATTATCAGTGTGCAATGCACTCACGATTTTAGTCACCAATCTGCCACGTGGAATTACTGTGTTTTCTCTTACGCAAAGTTACTTAGAAAACTGAACTTTCTAAAAAACACACCAGAATATATATGCCTACACTTTTAGTTGTGCTACACATTTCAAAACTGGCAAACTGTAACTTCCTTTGCATCTCATACTACATGTGACCATACCATTTAAAGGCAGGGCTCTGAATCCTTACACTGCTGTAAGCTTTCTATATATCCAAGAGAAAAGATGCACGAAGAATACTATGACCAATCAGAAAGTACCAGTTTTCTTTAAGGCCAATAGAAAAAACATTATTCTCCCACATTAGTCCATGCTTTTCATGACTTTCCCAAAATAAATACTAAACATTGTGATACTTTGTTAATAATGTAAAGTATGAACCATTTTCATTTGCACTTGAACTGGCTTTCCTTTCAGCATAAACTTACTTAACATATTATGATACTAAACTCCCCACTGTACAGTGTACATCAGCAGAACAATGATCTACATATTTACTATAGACCTCATTCACATTGCTATAAGCTTATACAAAACCGTACGAACATAAACAAACAAAAGAGCCATCAAGAAATAAATAGAAAAATTCCCAAAAACATTCTCTTGAAAGTCTGTGCATGATCTGACTCTGGTGGGTGAAAATTAGAACTACGTACTCGACTGAACTGTTTGAGACCGTCTGTCACTGTACAGGCGTGAGTCACTCTCCTGATACACCGGGGCAATATAAGGCGCCACTCCTCACAAGGATGGCTTGCTATGAAAGGCAACATAATGGTACTTAGAACATTGTTGTATGCTGTAAGAAATCCACAGATGAAAACCAAAAAGAGGTCCTTCTACAAAATACAAATGGAATCCCAGTTAATCACTCCTGGTTATCAGGCAATAGTCAGGTTGGTATCACACTGCTGTCCAAAGCATCTCCAGACATGTCTTTGCTGGCCATTGGTCTCAGTTCAATCCACTCCTGTCATTGAAATTTCAGTCCAAAGAAGTTCCTGGAGATGACCCGATAATCAAGTGCAATCGCCTGGGGTGCCATTAGTTTTGTAGCAAGATCCCTTCAGTTTTCATCCACAGTGCTATGTCAACAATGTGCTACAACCCGTTTTATTGCAGACGACATTGAGTTAACATTTCAGTCAGATATGCCTACCTGCATATGAGAAGAGCTTCTACTGCTTGTCTGTATGCTTTCCGAGACCTGCCATGCCCAATTGAGAATGGAGTGCTATGGGCAGGGCCCTCCAAACATATTGGGATTTCAGTGCTCCAGTCCACAATTTAGACAGAATTTGGCATGACATCCCCCAGGAGCACATCCAACAACTGTATCAACCAATATCAAACTGAATTACTGCTTGCGTATGGGCTGCAGGTTGTCAATGCATTAATGACTCTCTCAGTTTGTGATGCTCTTCCTGTTGAATAACTCATCCAAGTGTTCTGAAATTGTAATCATTTGTTTCTCTACTCGTTTCAACCCTTTGGATAATTCCTGTGTGCTGCAACGTTCTTCTTTCCTTAGAGTGTACCTAAAAAATTGTGTAAACAGCCTTATAAGTTCACCATCTTAAAAGAGCACACAGGCCCCTTTGAAATGCTGTAGATGGAGTGGAACTGATACCTGCCAGTTATCTGAGCCTTCACTGCTGACATAAGCCACATCATTGAAGAGGTGTGTATGTGCCAGTCGATTATAAGGAATCAGTGTAGTACAATGGATTGAAACCACAGATTAGAGCTATTGTCTTTGGATGTGCCAACGAATTAAGTTGCCCAATTTGTTGGTGCATCAGTGAAGACTATCCAGCTTATCTACAAGGAATGTTGTACCACATAATAATAAAAGTGGCCTCATTAAGATCCTAACTCGTAGTTAGTCATAGAGATGAACGTTATAAGTTTCCATTGACAGTCAGTCTCAAACACAACAGGGATCACTGCAGACCCATGTCTACTAGTTTTCAGCCAAATACTGTGATGGCAAGTTGCATGCAATGAGTCCCTTGCAGAAGACTACTGAGACATAAAAATGTACATGTTGTCAGTGGAGCAAATACCACATAAACTGGACAGTAGGTGACTTGAGATGTGTGGTGGTTTTGCCTCTTTCTGAGAACATATCAAGGCCTCTGACAGCACAATAAGGTTTTTAACCTGCAATGGGCAGAGGATATACAGAGTGTCTCAAAAGTTACAGCATCCAAACTAATTAGACCTAAGGTATTCACACCATGTTTGGCTAATGTGATATAGTGTCACAAAGATTTTATGCAGGTTAATCAATTTCAACATTGTGCCCACCACCACTGGTGCACACATTTCCAGTCTGTTATCAGGATCTATCCACATTCAGCACATTATGTCTGCATCACCTGTGGCAAGGGCAGAAATGATTTTGTTCATTAACTTTTTGATGTGGTTGACAGCTGCTTGGTAGACTCTGTCCTTGGTGTATGCTGATAGAAACAAGCCCATCTTTCTAATGCCTGGTGGCCTAGAACACCAGGGAATAGGACCACCCCTGCCAATTCAGCATACCTCGTAACACCTCGTCCGCAACAGTTTGAGCCCAATGTGGCAGTGCACCATATTACTGGAAAAAGACTGTGTCTCAGGAGTCAGCCAGAGCATATCAAAGTAACGGTTTTTTTTTTCTGAGGAAAAAATGGTCCCAGAATACCAACAACACAACACATTCACTATCATGTACCTCTTCCATCACAGTATGTGGAGTGGTTGTGCCGGCAGTTGGTAAGATACCATCACAGGATATGTATGTACTGTGAATTGCCAACAAAACTGGCACAATCATGCATATTCAAATACAGGGATATGTAAACATACTGAATATGGCACTGCAGTTGGCAATGCCTATATAAGACAACAAGTGTCTGGCACAGATGTTAGATTGGTTAGTGCTGCTACAATGGCATCTTATCAAGATTTACGTGAATTTAAATGTGGTGTTATAGTGGGCGTATGAGCAATGGGACAAAGCATCTCACAGGTAACAATGAAGTGGTTATTTTCCCGTATGAGCATACAGTGAATATCAGGAATCTGGTAAAACATCAGATCTCCGACATTGTTGCAGCCGAAAAAAGATCCTGCAAAAACAGGATCAACAACTGAAGAGAATCGTTCAAAGTGACAGAAGTGCCACCCTTCTGCAAATCTTTAAATGTTGGGCCATCAACAAGTGTCAGAGTGTGAACCATCATCGATATGAACTTTTGTAGCTGAAGGTCCACTTGTGTACCCTTGATGACTGCACGACACAAAGCTTTATGATTCACCTGGGGCCATCAACACCAATATTGGACTGTTGATGACTGGAAACATGTTGCCTGGTTGGACGAGTCTCACTTCAAACTGTCGCACAGATGGACACGTACAGGCATGGAGACATCCTCTTGAATCCATGGACACTGCATGTCAGTAGGGGACAGTTGAAGCTGGTGGAGGCTCTAAATGGAAAAGTACTGTGACGCTATGAAGAAATAAAGTGCCGATACATCAAGAGCCATAGCTGTGGTTGTATGTGTGCTCTGTGCCTCGCCGCCCGCCAACCGCCGCAAACAGGTTGAAACTTTTAGTACTGTATTGGTATGGACCAGTGTTACTTTTGTTCCATACTGTTCAATAACAACTTAAATTTTACCAGAACTTTCCTATCATTTAATTATCCTCACAACTAACCTAGACAGGGTACTTTCCAAATGTTGTGCAATCCGAGTGTCCCGAGATGAAAAATTAAAGTTTGTGTTAATAATAATTACCTGCAGACCTAACTATGTTAGAATGGTGTTTAAAGAATTGTTTTGTTAATGAGCAACAAAGGTGTGACAAAGTTGGAAGATAACTTTAACATTGATTTAGTAATGAAGTTTTATTATTTCGAGACAGATATAAAGGTATTTAAATGAGTAGGAAATAAGATGAAAAGAGTAGTAACTCATATATTGGAAATCTTGAGCGCATAATGGTGTCAGTAATTAATTTTTGTTTAATACAGTGATCATAACAGTTTCAAGGCCCCCCACCCCTTTTCTTATTTTTATTCATTTGAATTCTGAAGTGTTCTAAATTGATTTGACCAGCAAAAGTTAAAGTCAATATAAAAGCCAAAAATTTATCAGTGTTTTATCTTTATTAAAATTGACATTTTGTTTGTGGCTCGAAATTGCTATTTCTAGGGTAACCTATGCCTGATTTTAATCAGATCAATAGACAGTATGAAATTTTGTAGTAAACATTATAGTGTAGTGTTATGTATATATGGATTATCCATATAAGTACAGAAAGTGAAATTATCAGTTCAATAGATTTTTCTGGTTCTAAAATTCACTATATTATGCAGTGTTACTACGTGTTGTTTTGCATGAATGTACATCAACTTGTACAGGAAAGAAACTCAGTTAATGCCTAATTAGGCTGGCGACTGTATGATTAAAACATTGGTAGCATCTTCTGTGTTGCTTTTTGTCCGTTCTGATGTGTAGTTGCATTTCGAACTTGCTTGACGTATCATTGTTATTACAGAGTGGGTGTAAGTCTGATTTGCCTCCATTCAGGTACACGCGGGCAATATCTATACAAATATCCTCTCTCGTGAGGTGAAGCCCGTTAACTTACCATAGTACAGGCTTTAATGAGTATCATGTGCCCCAAGCGCAACACGTTTACAATACAACTTGAAGAGGTTGGCAATTTGGTATTAAATCTTCCATAAGGAAGGTCAGCTTATTACAAAAATGGTCTTCCTGTTTGGGGGTGGTTGTCCAGAAATTGGTTGGTTTAATTTATGTATTACAGCAGGATTGTATTCATACTGGAGGCAGCTGATTTTACAATTTTTGTTTCTTTTTATCTTTCACTTGTATCCATTGGGTCTTTAAGCATGTGATTAAACATTCTTCTGAAGAACGCTTTTTTATATTGATCTGGATAGCAAGAAGGGTTATGTATGGTAACACTGGTAATTGTAGCATTTCTATATAAGGCTTTGTTAATGTCATCTGGTGTTTCATTTCTACAGTGAAGTGAAGTGAATTTTGTGGTGTAATTTATTAATTTCTTCAGCTAGATTTTCTATTTCCTTTGGTTGTTCTGTTGAAAAGTATGAAATGAGTGTGTTGCAATTTTCTGTATTTACACTGAATAAACATCCACAATGAACAAACTTAATCTAGGTCCCTACATCTGTTGCGCTATAATCTAGTGTAAATTCCTGCACGTAAGAAAGGGATTCTGAACTCGTGTCCATAAGCTGCACTCATATGCAATACTTATAGAAATGCTTCTGGTTATTATTCAGTACAGTGGTTCTACCTGACAGCAGTTTCTAGTGACTTAATGCATTACTGTCCCAATAGTAATTTTTGCCACACTTTGTGTGTTTCAGGACCTGCCAAGCAGAACACTGCCGCCTCCCGACAGTTCTCTCAAAACCCAGTGTTGTAAGCACAGGGATTAGAATGCTTTTGAGTCTCACAGCCAGACCACTAACAAGGTTTTGCCTCCTGCTGAACACCAAACCCACAGACAGTCTGGTTTTCTTTTTGTGAAAGTGAAAATTGAACCACTGCGGGTGCTATGATTGTCAGTTTCTATTAACATGACACAGACAGAGTGGCAGGTATTATAAAAAGAGAAAAGGAAAAGAGGTCCCATATCTTGGCTAACTGTTGTTTACTTCTTTGATTTGTTAAGCAATGCACTAATCACAGCAGAATGCCAAAGTTATAAATTGTACGAGGTGAAGTGAGATATTACACTTGAAATCATTACAGCCCACTATAAACTAGTGATTGCTTCTCCCAAGTGATCAAAATGCGGTCCATAAAGAAAGCTTCATTATTCCAGTAGGCAGTGGGTCATTGATGTTTAGTATGCTTGAGAGCTGTTCTTTGTTCACGCAGTTAGTGATCAACACAGTGTTGCTCATGAAAAATGACATCTTAGGCATGTATTGACCTAACGAAAACTCCCAGTTAGTGAGCAAAATATGTGTTTAAAGATAATTAATTCCAAATGCAGCCATTTGAACTTTTTACTCACGGAGGCAAGAATTCCTCTAAGGTTTGAGATGGATGTAGACACTCCTGTTAGCAATACCTGTTACGTGTTCTGATAATGAATTTACACATTTGTCTAACTGGCATGGCAGTTCACAATATTGTTTCCCTTTCTTCTGGTGTGTGGCTTGTTCTCTTGTGCCCCTAGTCAAGAGGACCAACTGTCATGGTCTTAAATAGTCCTTGATTGGCATACATAATCCTTACTTTGTGCCATTAGATCTTTCAAAGGAACATAAACATTTCACTGTCTCTTCACAGCCTTGAGAACCCAGTTCCATGCACCACCTAGATTATATAGCCACTGGCCTGATTCTCACACATTCTAATTTCTCATTTCATTGACTTTTCTCTTTGCTTTCCACTAAATCACAAGTTCTAGAAAACTTGTCCCTTAAGCACTGGTTCATAAAATTCAGTAAAATGTTTGCTCCCAACATAAAGGAACTCTGCTTGGCAGGAACCACACAGAAGACCTGACAATTTAGTTTGATTTTGGAGTAGAACAACTGGTGTTGGCAGTAAACATTTTTATAATTTTGGTGTGGAGCAACCTCACTTACCTTCTATTGTTGTGACAGAAATACTAATAAACATTTAACATCTGTTATATTGAACTTGGTCCAAGCAAGTTTATTTCTACAGTGTCTGCTAGGATGCCATTGTTTATCAATGAACAATATAAACCACATAAAAGTAAATGAGAACAACAGGGCTTAGGAGCATACTTGGCACAACCATTGTAGTGGAAGTGCTTCTGCTGTGATTAACATTGTGTGAATGTTTCTAACTGGATGATAATAAGACCATGGTCAGTACTGGAACCTGCAAGATATTGGTAATTACTTGTACTTGGCGGTCGTTCCCTGAAAGTACCTTATCTTGCTCCTGCCCTTCTGCAATAATATAAAAATGAAATAGAGTGTCTTCCAGTGTAGAGCCTCTTGTAGAATTTTAACATTTTAAGGTAGTTCCTAGAACATGTTTCAGTATTCAGGTTGCAAAAGAAATTTTAGGAGCATCTGTCAATATTTTCAATTGTATAACTGTGTCGAAATGTACATACGTGTTGTTCAACAGTATTCAGTTTGTAAATATTTCAAGAGAGATGCTCTTTTTAATTTATTAAAGGCCACATCAGTAAAGTGGCAATCTATGGGATCAAATTGAGGCAAATGCTCTGAATACTTAAACGTTACTTCCAGTTGGTCAGAGAAATGCTGTTCTGCATGGTACAGTTTTAATGTCGAAACTGATAAGGCCTACAGATGCACTATTGGTTATTTATACTAAACACAAGCCTTACAACAAAATGAATAGCACTGAATGTAAACAAAATTTGAAAGAGGTTTTGTTTTAATAGTTAAGTGCTGGTGCAGAATGCATTGACTTGTTTACTAACAGAGTTTGTAACCTTCGAGTTTTGTATTGTCATCAAAGATGATAATAGCTAATAACGTTATTGCCAATAACAATGAACATGAAGGAGTTACAAGACAGACTTACATCAATTGGCCAAAATTGAAAACTATAATCAGTTAATGTGAGAACAAGGGGACATAAGTTATTATATCCACTGTGACAACATAATCTAGATCTTAGTGAAACAAACTCAAATGAATACAGATATTATTTAGTTATTCTAGTTCCCCACAACAATGTGCAATTGCCTTTGGCTATGAGTTTTAGCATTATTGCATCAATAGAGAATGGATGTAAGCAATTTCAGTGTGTACTACAAGTATTTTGATGAATTTTCATTTTCAACAAGCAGGACATTCTGGTTGTAGTGTTGCTTGCTGTAGGCATACAATTTTAAATGTACTGGACCTAATTATTGTTTCTATTGTAAACATGACTAGTGTTAGTGTTCATATAAAAACAGTAGCACATATTATGTAGCTCTACTTGCTGAAGAGTTACTCAGGTCAGAATATTACAATCTATTTGTAGCCCACCTTATTGGTGAAATTACTGTAGATGTGAGGTTTCATTTAAGTTGTCATTTGGAACAGAAGTGCACAATAAAGTTTTTTGAGACCAGCAGAACTGCGTTTCACCCATGTATGTATGTAGGTAGGTAGTTCTAACAATTTTTTGTCCAGTGAGTCTTCCACCTAGCCTATGGTTTCAACACTATCTAGCAGTGACAGACTGCAGGTAGATGATAGACGATCGCCAAGTGACCATCGGCATACATCGATGTTTCTTAACCTAACTGTTTCTGTAAGTTGATCATAAAATTAACCTTTAAGTAATATTACACATGTTGAGTAATAAAAATAATCAAGTATATAGTTGCACATTAAATAGTGTTCCATGGAACTGAAGTGCCAAATAATTAAAGAAGTAAAACAAAGACCACTGAATAAGACAGGACACAATGTTTCTTGTAACAAGTGTAGTGCATTGTTACTAAAGACATTTTCAGAGAAAATATATGTAATGTATGGTCACAAATTATAATGCAGTGTTTGTTAATGTTGTAACGTGCCTACGAAACATTTATGGTTGAAATTTACTGTTTTTTCTGTAAAAGATAGATGAATTTAAAAAAAAATGCTAATGTTCTTCTTAATTTTGTTGGTTCCTTTGTTCCCATTACCTATATGAGAAATATTAACAGTGAGGCTGTTTTGTTTTACTGTACAGTATGGAGTAATTACTTCGTAGCTTACCCCAGAAGTCTCATCACTAAATAATATCAGTTACATGAATATTATAATTGCACGGTTAAAAATGTTGTACTGCATGAAAGACATGGTAATTCTACAGAGTTGCAGTTGTACTACCTTTGAGCTGTGTACATTTTTAAGTTACTCACTTGTATCGGCTTTATACTGTAAATGTCTTGGTAAGCTTTCCAGTGGAACAACCAGAAATCTGTGTGCAAATTAACACCATGTAAGCAGTGTAGGTAATGGTGACAGCTCTTTTTCATATACAGGGTGTATTAAAACAAAAAAAGACTACATACACACAATTTTCGAGTGTTTAGGAGAGAAAATTAACCTTTTTTATGTGACTGCCTCTAAATTTCTTTTTTATAGGGGGAGATGATGATGGTGTATGAAGCACTGCAGAAGAGCTGGTTACCAGTTCAGTTGAATGCACTTGGTTGTTTTGAGCAAGCATATTCCAGTTGCGCCATAATGTAGACAGGCGATCTTTTCAGAAATGCCCCTAAACCAATAGTCACACCATCTCTTGAGCATTACTAACATCAAAACTTTAACGGATCCATATCAGGAACATGGTGCACACCAGTGACATGTAATGAAGTGTATCTCTATGTCCTCTGACCCCACAAATTCCTTGTAAATGTAGTTTTTTTTTTTACACAATGTATACAATTTTTTAGGAGCAGCTTCATTTCTAATGAACCAGCTTTAAACCCAACCAGGCCAGAGAGTAACAACCTCAGGATAAAAGCAAGTAGCTGTACAGGACAGAAGAGTTGGAGCTTGACTAAGGTAAGTCAGAAAGTACCTCTGTCCTTGAATCACATTACCTGTCATGACTAGAGAGAGATAAACAAAACAAAGATAGTTCAACTGTTAAATAACCCTTCTCACCACCCACACACACTGTTTAAACATAGTTTCCATCATAAGCAAAAATTTACATTAAAAGGTGACTAGCACTTCCACTGAAGTTCAAAGTATGAGGAGCATCCTGAAAGTAAGTACCAAATCATTCTACTGCCACTGCACCACTTGTGTTGTAGGTTCACACATTTCTCTGGTTCATTGTCTTTCCACAGTCGACACTGGAGCGGGATTTTGTTGTATTTCTATTTGTTAGTGATCATTCAAAATGTTTAAGACAACCTCTGAGCCCAGTGACTGTGAAGTGCACTCTGTTATGTTGTGATTCAACACACAGAACATTAAGCCAACTGAAATTCATCAACTTGTAGATATTTATGGTGAGAAAGTGGATGAGACAGTTCAACAAACATTCATGATGAAGCATGTATTGAACAGCCTTCTGTTGTCACTGATGGTATGGGTGAGAAAATGAATTAGAAAATTCATGAAAACTGATGGTTCATAATAAGAATGTATTTCAGAAACTGTTCTGCATGACTCAGTGATAAATTGCTTAAATGTTTGCGAATTGTGTTCCAAAAATGCCTACAAAATTGTGCCTTTGCGGAGTTTTGACATTTCAGCACTGAATACAGTGATGAGGAAGATGAATTCTTAAATAGAATCGTGACTGGTGCTGAAACTTGGGTTTTTTCATGACACTCCAAAATAAAAACAACAGTCTATGGAGTGAAGGAACTCACAGTATGACAATCCTCCTCCTCCCCCCCCCCCCCCCTGCCAAAAAAAAAAAAAAAAAAAAAAAAAAAAAAAACAGAACGAAGTTGTCAGTGCAAAAAAATCAGGTGAAATGGATTCTAGGACCTACAAGGCATTCTGCTTGTTGAGTTCCTTCTCCGAGCTGAAATCATGAAAGTGGTATGTTACTGCAAAACACCGAGAGAACTCGATCACACTATTCAAAACAAAGGTTGCGAAATTCTCAATCGAATCATTATGTTGCTTCATGACATCACGTTTCATTTCTGCTGGTGGCACTGAAAACCTTACTAACAATTCAGTTGGGAACAGTTCGACCACCTGCCAATCAGTGCTGATCTCACATCTTCCGACTACCACTTTTACTTCATCATCAAGCAGGATGAAGGTGCTTCAACACCAATGATGATGTAAGAAAGTGTGATCAGTATTGGAGGTCTTCACTGGTGGTATTTTTCTATGAAGAGGGCATAGAAAAGTTGGCTTACTGCTATGACAAATGTCTGAACAATGGTATCTGTTATGTAGAAAAAGAGTATTTCTTCAAAAAGCAAATTTCAGTCTTTGTGCATCAGGGTATGTCTTATCAACCAGTTCCTTCTTTTAGTCAAGTCGTGCTGAAAATTTCTTTTCTCCTCAATTTCATTCAGTACCATCTCCTCAGTAATTTGATCTGCAACTACAAATTATTCCATAAGCTACCTCTAGGTGCCACACAGAGGGTATCTAGTACCAGTCCTAGTCATCCATCCACTTGATGACCACCTCTGTAACTTAGTGTTCACTGCTGCTGCCTATCATGGGGAGAACACAGGTTTAGATCCCCGGTACTGCCAGGGATTTTTCCTGGGTGAGAGGATTGGAACGGTGTCCATTCACCCTTGTGATGCCAGCTGAGAAGCTACTCGAGCAAGCAGGGCTTGGGGTCAAGAAAACTGACCAGGCAGGATAGTGGTGTGCTGGACGTCATTGGCAGAGGATGACACGGTGGTCGGCCAGTACCAATGGACAGAGTTTACCTTTATGTTTCATCCATGTAATCATCAAAATTTCTTTCTAGAAACACATTTCAAAAGATACTATCCTTTTCTAGCTTGAACTGCTTGTTGTTCACATCTTGTTTTGGAGCAAGGCTACACCTCCAGAAAAGACCGCTTAACATTTAAATTTACATCCTCTCTTAACATATTCCTCTTTTTCAGATATTCTTTCCATCAGACAGTCCAGCCTGCATTTTATATCCTCTCTGTGTCAGCCATCACCAATAATTTTGTTACCCAAATAACAAAACACTTCTATTATCTTCAGTGTCTCATTTCATAATCTACGAGGTTTTGTCCAGAAAATATGTATAAAAGTTGAATAACAAATTTATTTTACAATTATTCAGGTATTACAATACGGTCTCCTTCAAAATACTCGCCCCGAGATGTTATACACTTCTGCCAATGCCATTTCCACTGTTGATAACATTGCTGAAAGTCTTCAGTTGCCGTGTCATTTCCGCCTTGACGGCTTCCACATCTCCCAAGTGCCGCCCCCGAAGCACCATTTTGCATTTCGGGAACATGAAGAAGTCACACGGGGGTGAAAAAGGCGTGTGGTCTGTCACGGTTATTGAGCTTTGGGCCAAACCCTTGGGCACAATGAGCAACATGTGAGCAGGGGCGCATTGTCGTGACGAAGGATCCACCTGCCCCCTTTTGCCAACTCTGGTCGAACTCGGGCCACATGAGCTCTGAGACGTGTCAGAACTTCAACGTAAAAATTTCTGTTCACTCTCTGGCTGGGAGGGACAATGCTCCTAGAATCAAAGAAAACAATCAACACTGTCTTCACATCGGACCTTCATTTTCACGACTTTTTTTATTCTCGGTTCTCCTGCTAGTTTCTATTCCTTGCTTTGAGATTTGAGCTCCACATCGAATCTGTAAAACCAGGACTCATCTCCAGTGATGACTCAGTTGAGAAAGCTCCCTCATTCCTCTGCTTCCAACCAATCCTCACAGCACTCAACCCTCTTTGCTTTCTGTTCTGGCGTCAAGAGCTTCGGTACGATTTTCGCACACAATTGCTTCATTTCAAGTTTTTGTATCAGGATTTCATGAACGATTGTTTTGGGGATTGACAGCTCATCAGCAATCATTCTGACTGTCAATCTACGGTCATTCAGAACACAAGCCCGAATTCGTTCAACATTTGCATCGGAACTCGATGTCGATGGGTGTGAGTCATCATTCACTTATTCTTGGCCATCCCAGAATCTTTTTAACTACTTGTTCACAGTTGGTTTCCTCAGAGAATTGTCTCCGTAAACCTGTTTCAAACCCTCAAAAATCTCATGGCTATTCTTGCCTACCTTTACAAGAAACTTGATGTTGATGCGCTATTCCTCAATCAGGAGAGCTCCATGCCGATGGCAGGTGAAAAAGGGTAACTGTCAACAAGCTGCCGCACACTCAAACTGAGCGTTGATGGGATTGATTACAGCAGTAGTCCCGCCCGGCGGTGACTGCAACCTGTAACATAAAGACATTATTCAACTTTTATACGTATTTTCCGAACAAACCTCGTGTAATGGACAATGAAAAAGTTCCCATTCAAGGTTGTTGCCACAGAGTAAAAGCAACATAGCGTGACTCCAGTGTGGTTACAGCAGCACTGACATGTAAGCAATGTGTGGCATTTGTGCTTTTCTGAAGTGCATGTACAAATTTGAGCTGCGGCAGCGTTATTACCAAATACATCCAAACAGAATCACATACTGTTGTTCTTTTCTCAGCTGCTGGAGGCCAAACACTGGTAGACATCCATCATAGATTGAACAATGTGTATGAAGCAGCACATCTGTTGAAAACCACCACTGTGCACTGGTGCATCAAGTTGGATAATACACATCCCCATATTGCAGACACCAGCTAAAGTGGGAGACACTCAAGTAGCCACCCTACAGTCCTGATCTCTCTACCTGTGTGGTCATCATGCCTTTGGTCCCTTAGAAAGGCCTTGAAGGATCAATGACTCCTGTTGGAAGAGGGTGTGCAGCAAGCAGTGATGGACTTCTTGACAAAGCAGGACACAGTGTTCTACAAATGGGCATCTTCAACGTAGTGCACTGGTAGGATGATTGCCTCAGTTCTCATCATAATTTTGCCCGATTGGCATATGAGGGGTGGCTCAACAGTTTCTAGCCCCAGATAGTTACTGTAATGTCTCACACAAACACAACCACCTACTTTTATGGTGACCTTTTATGGGTATGCAAGTCAAATGTCGCAGCTCCAGCTTCATTAGTGTAGCCACTAAGATGCATTGTATACTGTGGTGGAGCAAAGTGGTGAATATTGGGAGAATCAAGGGCTGTGTAGTGGTTGAATACCTTCATTTGAAGGGAATGATGTCCAAGGAAATTGTGGAGGACACGCAGAATACACTTACGGACAGTGTTCCGTCTTGTGCAACAGTGAAAAACTGGGTGTCTGACTTCAAACACAGAAGAATGAGTGCAAGAGAAGGCACCAAGGAATGGGACGCCTGCCACTGATGAAACAGTGACTACAATTCACAATACAGTTTTGCAGGATCATTGAGCCACATTTAGAATCTCACACAGGTGTGCTCATGACACTGTTGTGGATATTTTGGGAATGCTGAAAGTTTCATCTCGGTGGGTCCACAAAGACTCGAGTGCAGATGAGATACAGGAACACGTGCAGTGTTGTGAAGAAATGATCCGCCAATTTGAAGTGAATGAAGATGGCTTTCTTGCAAGGTATGTCACAATGGACAAAATGTGGGTTCACCACTTTGATCCTGAGACAGAAGAAGAGTCACAGCAATGAAAACATCCTACACATACACAAAAAATAAAAACAATCCACTTGCAAAAATCAGCTGGTACAGTGACGGCTTTGGTCTCCTGTGGTGCAAAAGGGGTAATTATGGTGGATTACTTGCTAAAGGTTGCAACTATCAATGCTTTATACTGTTGCATCTTCCTGTGCTATTTGAGAGAAGAGATAAGGAAAACGAGGTGTGGAAAATTGGCTCACTGAACTCTTTAGCATCAGGACAGTGCAACAGTGCACAAAGACCTCGCAACATTGGAAACTCTGCACGACTGTGGGTTCGAATTCTCAGATCACCTGCCATATTCTCCAGATCTGACTGTGTCAGACTTTTTCCTTTTCCCAAACCTAAAAAAAATACCTCAAAGGATGATGATGCAGTCACTGATGCTTTATTGGACTTGAAATCAAAGACCTTTTATTTGAATGGTTTGCAGAAGTTATCTGAGCATGCCTTCAAGTGTATTAGTGTACACAGGTATTATATAGACAAATGAATTGATATTATGAAATTTCTGTCATTCTTTATTTGTTAGGGTAGAAGCTTTTCGACCCCTGCTTGTACAGCTTTCAAATGGAAACCTTTTGATCATCCCTTGTAATTCCCTCTCAACTTGACTACATTCCATTATCCTTGTCTTATGTGCATCTTAGAACTGCTCTTTAACACACTATCCATTCCATTGTCTGCCTCCTTAGCTGTACCCTTCAACTAACTGCCATTTGGTGGACGTGGGTTCGATTGCTGGTACTGCCAGTGATTTTTTCCTTGGTGGGGGTGACTGGTACAGAATGCACTCAGTCTTGTGAGGAGCTGCTTGACCGATTAGTAGTGGTTCCACAGTCAAAAAAATCCCAGGAGGGAGGTGTGCTGACCAGCTGCCCCTCCACGCTGCATTACATTACACCACTGGGAGGGGGCAACATGTTGGTTGGTGGAATTTTACCATTTTTAAAACAACCAACGGAAATTCCAGGTAGGAATTTCTACAATGTATGATTTTTATCCCTTCCAAGTCCTTTCCTGCCTCTGATATCATCAGCTAATATCAAGAGCTTTATTTTTTCTCTCTAAGCATTATTTCCTGTGTCTTAGAAGACTCCTAACAACAAGAAATTATTGAAATTATGTAATTAAAGCTGTAACATTTCCTTGTCAGAACTTTAACGTTGGGATATGACACTGCAGGATAGAGTTCCAATGACATTTGTTGCATAACCTTGTAACCTCCCCACAAAATTTTTAAATGACAATATTATATAGAAATGGAGCCAAGAAGCAATATCGTCCCCACAGAAATATTTAAATAAAAAATATAATAATAAATGGGACCCAAGAATAACCTCCCTGCAATGAAATGTACTGACAAAGGCAACAAAAATTTGCAATCTGACTCTGGTGTAAGCTCCCACAAAAAATAATGAAAAAGAATTCAGTGCTAATGAAATCTCAGTGATAATGATAATTCAATTAAACCGAAATATCGGTCTTTGGCCCCTGTGCAAAAATCAGAATTAAATTCTTACCTCATTGTAACTGCTAGTCAAATTTCTGTTCTTATTCTTGCGCACGGCTTCGAGGAACTGCATTGCAAATAATAATATTCCTTTTTTTTTTTTTTTTGTAATTTAACTGAAACTTTTAAGGGAAGTGGAACGAAATCGTTAGTTCAATTAAATAATTTTTTTTTTTTTTTGTAAAATGCTTTTGAAATCAAAATTATTATTGGGGCACTTGTTGGAGATTAATTACAATAAATAAACTTTACATTATCTGATGATTACCTTAATTAACAGTATACCTCATTCAGCACCTTGACCAGTGTTGCTGACAGACTACATCACACAACCGCACGGGGCTGCTACTACTGACCGACTGCTCTGCATGACGACAACTAGCAAACTCCACGACGACTACTACTGTACTGAGCTACTGCTCGCAACGACTACTGACAGAGTACTGCACTGCATGACGACTACAGACCGACTGCTCTGCATGACGACAACTAGCATACTCCACGACGACTACTACTGTACTGGACGCAACTGAACTGAGCTACTGCTCGCAACGACTACTGACAGAGTACACCTCGTAACACTCGCGCGGTCAAGCGCAGACTAACTACGATTATAGGCTCTCTGGTCAAAGATTTTAACGTGCCTCACCATCGCTGCTATGTTACATACATGTTTCATAACCCTCCACTGGGGGGGCAAAAATTTGGCAGCAATGGTGAGTCATTTGGACTTGCCATCGCAAGAAATTTTTACAATTTACAGAATATTCAAATTTAGTACATAAATTAAATGTGGTGCACATGCACCGAGTACAAAATATATCAGACAAAGACAAAATATGAGTACAAAACATAGTTGTAAATCGGAAAACTGTATATACAACTTATTTGACAGATAACAGAGTGCACACGCACTGAAAAAAAAATCATACACACTGAAGTATTGAACATACAGAATGAGTACAAATCATATTGAAAAATGAGAAAAATGCACATGCACTGAAGTTCAGTAGAAAACATATTAACACCTAGCATAAGTGCACATGCACTGTAGTTCAGAACATATCATCAAAATAAAAAATGTATATACAATATAAAAGACAAGAGTGTACATATACTGTACTTCAGAACAAATCGAAAAATGTCTTTAGCATTTTCACAACAAATAAACATAATGGCAAAAAAAATCATATCGATAAGTGACACAAATGTACTCGCACTGGAGTTCAGCGAATCGAAAAAAATGTATAACCTATGAACATAAATAATGTTAGCAAAAAATGATTTTCACTATGTGACAAGAATTAGGATAGGAAAGGGAAGGATTGCATCATGGTTGTAGCACTTTAGATTGCACACAGCTGTTCTGAAAGTCCATATCTTCCCACAGAAGTACAACACCAAGTGACACAATTTGAAGTTCTTTTCCCATCATAATTTATCAGTGCAGCCAAGACACTGAACTGTCGTAGTAATGTTCTATGCTCTCATTTTGGCAGTACACTAGGTACACCAAACAGTGGGACCATAATAACGTCTTCATCGCTCACGGTGGTGGACAGCATGTCGTGCCAACACCACGCTCTTACAAGGCACACCAACGTAGAATTAGTGCAAAACCAAAGATAGTGCTCCATGATCACTAGGATAAACAGGACAAATGGACATTGCAGTAATTCAGGGTAGTTAGCTCATGAGGTGAAGGACATTATGTCACATACCATTGACAATTACAGTCTTCATTAGTAGTTTGCGGCATTCATAGCCCAGTTATTGAACATTTCTGTACCATGTATGTAGTATTACAGAAAAATGTTCATTAATTGTTTTACATAGAATCAGTAGCCTTCTTTTCCTAGTTACAAAGCATTATGAAACAATCACATTCTTTTCCAGTTACAAAGTATCAACATTGAAAACAAGAGCTAATTAATAACATAATTCGTTGAGTGATATTAATTATTGGCCCTCAGTGGCCAGCAAGTATCAAATAGTATAAAACATTGTTCCTCATTCAGTATTATTCAGTTCATTAAGAAGTCATTATTAACAATCAGCTAATTACAATCATAGCATTAATAATCATGGACATTATAAGTAGTCTCATTACAATAAACAGTGGCAGTTATTAGCCAGTTACAAATCATTATTTTATATATATATATATTTTTTTTTTTCATTTCATTAAGAAGTCATTACTCAAGTGACATACTATTCAGAGCTAATCAGTATTATTCAGAATTATCATAAACTAGTGACATCATGTGGGACTGGTAATACTTTTTTTTTTTTTTTTTTTTTTTGTTAGTTAGCAATGCATTGCGTTGGGATCGATAATTAATTGCTCAGGCATAACACTATTTGCTTTTGATCTATTGCTGCAAATGAGGATAGGTAACGTCATTCGTCATGAGTCAGCTGTAGCAAGGTTATGTAACAAGGCAGTATATGTGATCACATTTATAAATGATAAACAAAAATGGGTAAAAAATAAAAATGCAAGTACTAGAACAGGTATAATAAGTAACAGGTTTAGTAAGTATCATGAAAAGCTTCTCCTGGAAAAAATACAAAATGGATTATTGACCTGAAAGAAGAAACGCACACTATGCTGAAAAGTAGTGAACTTCGAATTAACAGGTAGTGAAATGTGTATAAAAATGTGTTCCATAGCTGTCCTTTGCAAAACTTTCCGTCATCCTACTATGCAATATAACACCTGCTGTCAAAACAAACTACAACAAATACTTAAATAACTGTTGTTGTTGTTGTGGTCTTCAGTCCTGAGACTGGTTTGATGCAGCTCTCCATGCTACTCTATCCTGTGCAAGCTTCTTCATCTCCCAGTACCTACTGCAACCTACATCCTTCTGAATCTGCTTAGTGTATTCATCTCTTGGTCTCCCCCTATGATTTTTACCCTCCACGCTGCCCTCCAATACTAAATTGGTGATCCCTTGATGCCTCAGAACATGTCCTACCAACCGATCCCTTCTTCTGATCAAATTGTGCCACAAACTTCTCTTCTCCCCAATCCTATTCAATACTTCCTCATTAGTTATGTGATCTACCCATCTAATCTTCAGCATTCTTCTGTAGCACCACATTTCGAAAGCTTCTATTCTCTTCTTGTCCAAACTATTTACCGTCCATGTTTCACTTCCATACATGGCTACACTCCATACAAATACTTTCAGAAATAACTTCCTGACACTTAAATCTATACTCGATGTTAACAAATTTCTCTTCTTCAGAAACGCTTTCCTTGCCATTGCCAGCCTACATTTTATATCCTCTCTACTTCGACCATCATCAGTTATTTTGCTCCCCAAATAGCAAAACTCCTTTACTACTTTAAGTGCCTCATTTCCTAATCTAATTCCCTCAGCATCACCCGACTTAATTAGACTACATTCCATTATCCTTGTTTTGCTTTTGTTGATGTTCATCTTACATCCTCCTTCCAAGACACTGTCCATTCCATTCAACTGCTCTTCCAAGTCCTTTGCTGTCTCTGACAGAATTACAATGTCATCGGCGAACCTCAAAGTTTTTATTTCTTCTCCATGAATTTTAATACCTACTCCGAATTTTTCTTTTGTTTCCTTTACTGCTTGCTCAATATACAGATTGAACAACATCGGGGAGAGGCTACAACCCTGTCTTACTCCCTTCCCAACCACTGCTTCCCTTTCATGTCCCTCGACTCTTATAACTGCCATCTGGTTTCTGTACAAAATGTAAATAGCCTTTCGCTCCCTGTATTTTACCCCTGCCACCTTTAGAATTTGAAAGAGGGTATTCCAGTCAACATTGTCAAAAGCTTTCTCTAAGTCTACAAATGCTAGAAACGTAGGTTTGCCTTTCCTTAATCTTTCTTCTAAGATAAGTCGTAAGGTCAGTATTGCCTCACGTGTTCCAGTGTTTCTACGGAATCCAAACTGATCTTCCCCGAGGTTGGCTTCTACTAGTTTTTCCATTCGTCTGTAAAGAATTTGTGTTAGTATTTTGCAGCCATGACTTATTAAACTGATAGTTCGGTAATTTTCACATCTGTCAACACCTGCTTTCTTTGGGATTGGAATTATTATGTTCTTCTTGAAGTCTGAGGGTATTTCGCCTGTTTCATACATCTTGCTCACCAGATGGTAGAGTTTTGTCAGGACTGGCTCTCCCACGGCCGTCAGTAGTTCCAGTGGAATATTGTCTACTCCGGGGGCCTTGTTTCGACTCAGGTCTTTCAGTGCTCTGTCAAACTCTTCACGCAGTATCATATCTCCCATTTCATCTTCATCTACATCCTCTTCCATTTCCATAATATTGTCCTCAAGTACATTGCCCTTGTATAGACCCTCTATATACTCCTTCCACCTTTCTGCTTTCCCTTCTTTGCTTAGAACTGGGTTTCCATCTGAGCTCTTGATATTCATACAAGTCGTTCTCTTATCTCCAAAGGTCTCTTTAATTTTCCTGTAGGCGGTATCTATCTTACCCCTAGTGAGATAGGCCTCTACATCCTTACATTTGTCCTCTAGCCATCCCTGCTTAGCCATTTTGCACTTCCTGTCGATCTCATTTTTGAGACGTTTGTATTCCTTTTTGCCTGTTTCACTTACTGCATTTTTATATTTTCTCCTTTCATCAATTAAATTCAATATTTCTTCTGTTACCCAAGGATTTCTACTAGCCCTCGTCTTTTTACCTACTTGATCCTCTGCTGCCTTCACTACTTCATCCCTCAAAGCTACCCATTCTTCTTCTACTGTATTTCTTTCCCCCATTCCTGTCAATTGCTCCCTTATGCTCTCCCTGAATCTCTATACAACCTCTGGTTCTTTTAGTTTATCCAGGTCCCATCTCCTTAAATTCCCACCTTTTTGCAGTTTCTTCTTAAATAACTACATAGCATAAATACATAGCTTTAACATTATCCTCATCTGTAAAAAAAAAAAAAAAACTTCATTATTATCATCACCTGTAAAGAAAAACTTCATTATTCATAATAGCATATTCTTCATCATTCATTATCATCTGCAAAAAAATATCACTTCATTACTCATTATACAACTATTCCTTATCTCTAGCATATTTCATCACTAAAACTAAGATGTGTAGTTCTGTCTGACAGCCTGCATCAATCACCTTGTATTCTGAAAGAAAAAATTAGTTAAGACTGCTATTCTGTGATGAGTATAGTATATGCTTGTTAATCCTGATCCATTTACTCTTCCTCGTAAAGTTATTGCATCTTCTTTCGTTTATTCCATAGGTGAAATTCCCATTATCTGTTGAATTTATTTCTTACACGCATCATTTCTTTCTGAAATTGATGAACAGAGATTAATGCCTTGCATTTAAATCATATACCCACTAAATAATGACTGGTTTATGGTGACATAATTAACCATACAGCATAACATGACAGAAAACGTAATATGTCAAAGACATTGACAGTGTTCAGAGGCAAAAATGTACACAGAATAATACAATGCAGCAGCAAAAAGAAAAATGTAAAACAGTCACGATGTTGAGATATTATAGGGCAACAAAAATGTCAAAGTCAACTGGTGTGTGTTATATCTTAACTATTTCACAGTGCATACAAACAAAACTGGAATACAATCATACACACACAAAAAAAAATGGTAAATGTGCACGGTCTGATATGTAACGACAAGAAAGGCGACCTGCTAACCTTACCTTGTCGGGCACTTGCCAAGAAAAAATACGATAATCATCAGTAATTAGTCCGGTGAATATAATTGCATAAGTGGTCATAAAAAAATTAGTAAATGGCATCATAGTGTGTTGAATCATAAAGTGTCTTCATTCAATAAAGGGTTTAATATTTGACCAATGGTGGTTGCCTTTCGATTTTCTGGTTCTCAAAGTTTCGACGTGTACAACATTGGGGTGAGGGGTGCTGCGAATCCGAAATGGACCTGCGTGTAGAAGTTCAAATTTACTGCACTTACCTTTTAGTTTACTGGATAAATAGTGTGTACGTACTAATATTTTCTGTCCAACGTGAAAGTCGCGGCGTGTACAAACCTGCTTTTGCTGTCTTCTCCGGCGGTCTGCGGTACGTTTGATGTTGTTCAGCGCAATGTCAATTATTTCGTGGTGTCTTAGTCGACGACATTTAGGGAAGTTTACTAATTCTTCAATTTTGTTTGGTGGTTCCATGTTTTTCAATATAACAGACGGAGATAGCATAGTGGATTCATTTGGAATGGCATTAATTACATCTTGGAATGAGAGTATGTGTGTATCCCAATCAATATGTCTTTTGTGGCAGTATATTCGGCACAGCTTACCAATTTCTTTCATTAACCATTCACAAGGGTTCGAAGAAGCATGGTAATTGGATATATAAATCGGAGAAATGTTTCTAGCTCGTAACATGCGTGTCCATGTAGCTTGCTGTAAAAGAATTTTGCGTAGTTGCGTGGGTTCGTCGTCTGTATTTGCACTGCTCTCTTTAACCTTATCAGAAATCAATTGCATTACGTCGTAGTCAGCTTCGTCTGGAGTTTTATAGTAGTGTACATACATATCCGTGAACAATGTGGGATTACAGTCTATGTTATGTGACGCGGAAATGACCTCTGTGCGGTTAATTGTTTGTTCTTCTGCAGATAGTGAGTGCTGAAATTCTAAAGCAAATTGTATATTTTCATCCTTCAACATTAAATAAGAATTCTGAAAATCAATGACTGCATCATGTTGTACCAGAAAATTCGTACCTAAAATAACGTCTGTCGTCAATAAAGGAACAATCCAAAAATTAGAGTGGAAAGTATGACCTCCAATACAAAATGATAAATGCGTCTGTAATTTAACGTCTACTCCTTTACTCGATACTGCTCCCTTCACTTTTGTTTTGCCTAATGGTACTGTAGGATACGTATTCTCTTTGTTGCACTCGTTGAAAGTCTCCTCATTTATTACTGATATAGGTGATCGGAATTGATTACTGCTGAAAATTTCGATGAACCAATTTTAATTTCGATAACAGGATGTGAAATGGTTTTCTGAACAAATGGTCTTTCCTGTAAAAGAGTGTCTCGTATGTCGTCAAAAGTAATTACATTTTCATGAACAACATTCTGCGTGTCTAAAGTAGTGCTTACGTTACTGGAATATGCAATCTGTACTGTGTCTGGTCAAATTCTGTTGTACGTGCTGTTATTTACGGGAGGATGTTTTGGCATATCCACTATTTGAACTGTTCTGTTAACTCTTCCTGACGTATTACGCTATGGATGACACCTATTGTCTGGATCATTTGTGATGATGTGTTGTTGCTGCTGAAAAGATCGACTGTTATTAAATGTACGCTGAAAATTGTGCTCATTATTTTTACGTTGGTCATGATAGTCACTTCTATACGGTGCATTGCGATAGGAATTCAAATACTGTGTTTTCTATACGTAGTTATTTCCTTTGCTGCCGTGCGTTACTATTTGTTGGATCTGGGACTATACGTGCACGCGGCGAAACATTAAAGTTTGGTTGACCTTGTAGACTGTATTGTTGGTTAGGTATGCTAACCGGCTGACTTTCATGCTATTGTAGTGAAAAGGTCTATTGTTACCAAAAAATACGTTTGCTGTTAATTTTACACATACTGATGATTAAAATTTTATCTGTTATTAAAGTTCTCGTGGTTGTCATTTCTGGAGTGCCTAATGAAAATTGTCACATTCGGTAAAAATTTGTCTTATCGGGTTTTCATTACAACGTTTCTTAATTCTACATAGAACAATAGTTAAAGAGCTGTTTTGATAGATATAAAGGATAGTAGAAGAGAAGGCAGCAGTGCAGAAAACTAAAGATGAAACAGCACTACTACAGCTCGGGGCCCTATGCTCGCTACGGCACATATTCATTAAAGCGTAATGAATCCCCTGAGGTCGTTTACGCACTACAAATAAATTTTAACTTTTGCGTTGCGGGCAATGGCGGTAAAATTCCAAAAGTAAATCGCTGTATTCTTGCTAATTCCAGTTTCTGCATAATAGGTAATACTGATGAAAATACAATAGCAAATTGTCGCCTCAGGTTCAAAGCTAGCTTCTGCATTACAGGCAATAGTGGTGAAAGCATAAAAACAAATTGACATATACAGTGCAAATCGCGTATCTGTGTTCTGCCATTATTAAATTCTTTACATTTTCTGTCGGATAAAAATTGCTCGTAATCTACGTTCTCATCATTGAATTTGAAAACACGTTCGGGTTTGTGTGTGAATCTGTTTGTCTGTGTCATTTCGTACTTCAAGTTGCGTAGCTTTTCAGATTTTAAGTCGCGTGGCTTTTCGGATTTTAATTCGCGTAGTCTCTGTAAATTGTTCACATTATACACGCTGCGTGACTCTGACAAATGCTCATAAAGTGGTCTGTTGTGGTATGTTATTAACTGAAATACTTTTCATCTCTGTTACTTCTTGTTGTAAACTCGACAATTTTCTACGCAACGTGTTATTAGACAAATCGATCTCATTAATTGTCCGATGTAAATTTTGAAATTCAGGTGTTTGATTAAATGAAACCGGTGAAGTATCATCTGATTTATTGTCATTAGCACTTTCGATAGCATCAATACGACTGGCCAATTCATCATATTTTTCAGTCAGTATTTTTGCCTGATCATCGGTTTTAGAATCAATAGCATTAATCTGTTTTTGCAATTTACGTGTAGTTTCATTCAGTTTTTTAACATCAGCTTTGATGACATCGCAATCCTGTGTTAGTTCTAATTGTTCGAATCTGTCGGTCACTGTTTGAATATTTACTGTGTGTGTATCTGTTTTTAATTTCAGATTGGAAATTTCGTCACGTAATTCTGTGTTCGACTGTTTGATGGAATTAATTTCGTCGGACACTGTAGCAATATTGTTGTCTACGTATGTCTTCGCTTTCGCAAACATTTTACGTTTATCTTCCTGTCTCTGTGCTGTGATTGTTTCCATGACTTGTCGTTTTACTTTGTTTTGATCCTGAATAAATTTGCGGAAACGCGTATCACTGTTTTGTATGTGAAGATTAAAGCGTTCATCAATCTGAGTATTCTGTTGTTCAAATTTCGCGTCTATCTTTGCATCCATTGTGCGCGAAAGTTCTACCGTCATTGCTTTAAACTCGTCCCGTAATTGTGTAGCTTTTTCAGAGCATTGTTTAGCGACTCCGCTAATTTCGTCTCTGAGTGTTTCTGTTGCGGCTGTTTGCATTTCCCTTAATTCTTGCGCAACAGACTTAACTTCTTCGCTATTTTTTTGTGAACAAGCCTCAATTTCCACGCGCAACTGTTCCTTAGTGTCATGGCACTGCGCGGCAACGGCTCTAATTTGTTCACTAAGCTGTTTGGAATTGTCGTCTAATTTTTTATTTAAGTGTCTGTAATTGTCATCTAATTTTTTATTTAACTGTTTGTTCTGCTCACTAAGTTGTTTGAAATTTTCGTCATTATTATCAAGTTTTTCATTTAAGTGTTGTTTGAGATCTTCACTCTGTTGTTTGTTTGATTCAAGAATTTGTAGCAACAGTGCCTTAAGTGGATCCGATACAAAATTAGCATTTCTATTCTCCGTGCTATTTAATGGTGGATCTGAAATTGTCTTGTTTTGCGTGACCATTTGGTCATTCTGTAATTTACAGAATGGTTTATCAGTCGGATGTACACTGTCAGACACTATTTCGGAATTAAATAGATCCGTCGTACTTTCACTACACTGACCATTTTCATTCGAAAAATTTGTCTGTACATTACTTGGATTTTCTAAATCGGGTGTGTTAAGCTCGGCAGCGCTCATTACTATAGACCGCTCCGCGTCATTAATTGTCGTCAAATTAACAGACGAGACAATTGAGTTCGTTTGTTCCTCATTAAGATAAAAGTCATCATTAGTGGTTGTAATGCACTGATTGTTAGTGAACGCAGGATTGTCATCATTACACTGCGTGTCACATGTCCTATCGGTAAAGTCGTTTGAGCCGGTAATTTCGTTCGTAATACCTCGCGATACACTATTCACAGTCTTTCGCGGCATTTTTACAATAGTCACAAATATTCACAAAACAAATAAGCACAAATGCAAAAACAACACACAAATGCAACGAATTGCCGTTGACCTGTAGAAAGAAAGTCACAAAATTAGTAAAAGCGTAGCGCCAAATCCTAATTATATCTAAGCAAATAAGAGCAGATATCTGACTGTTGTTCAAAAGACTCTCAACGAAATACGATCCTGGGCTGGGTGTCGCCAAGTGTAACCTCCCCACAAAAATTTTAAATGACAATATTATATAGAAATGGAGCCAAGAAGCAATATCGTCCCCACAGAAATATTTAAATAAAAAATATAATAATAAATGGGACCCAAGAATAACCTCCCTGCAATGAAATGTACTGACAAAGGCAACAAAAATGTGAAATTCGCAATCTGACTCTGGTGTAAGCTCCCACAAAAAATAATGAAAAAGAATTCAGTGCTAATGAAATCTCAGTGATAATGATAATTCAATTAAACCGGAATATCGGTCTTTGGCCCCTGTGCAAAAATCAGAATTAAATTCTTACCCCATTGTAACTGCTAGTCAAATTTCTGTTCTTATTCTTGCGCACGGCTTGGAGGAACTGCATTGCAAATAATAATATTCCCTTTTTTTTTTTTGTAATTTAACTGAAACTTTTAAGGGAAGTGGAACGAAATCGTTAGTTCAATTAAATAATTTTTTTTTTTTTTTTGTAAAATGCTTTTGAAATCAAAATTATTATTGGGGCACTTGTTGGAGATTAATTACAATAAATAAACTTTACATTATCTGATGATTACCTTAATTAACAGTATACCTCATTCAGCACCTTGACCAGTGTTGCCGACAGACTACATCACACAACCGCACGGGGCTGCTACTACTGACCGACTGCTCTGCATGACGACAACTAGCAAACTCCACGACGACTACTACTGTACTGAGCTACTGCTCGCAACGACTACTGACAGAGTACTGCACTGCATGACGACTACAGACCGACTGCTCTGCATGACGACAACTAGCGTACTCCACGACGACTACTACTGTACTGGACGCAACTGAACTGAGCTACTGCTCGCAACGACTACTGACAGAGTACACCTCGTAACACTCGCGCAGTCAAGCGCAGACTAACTACGATTATAGGCTCTCTGGCCAAAGATTTTAACGTGCCTCACCATCGCTGCTATGTTACATACGTGTTTCAACCTAGAAAACAGTATCAACAATCATTGACATGATTTGAAGTATTTTGTGGCTCAGCTCACCATCCAAATACATTTAGCAGTACAATTCATTGTGGGCTCTAGGTTGAATGGTTTCAGTTAATATCTTCACTGGCAGATGAAAGAACATTGTAGTTTTTGCTAAGCCCAATTCTCCAAATGTAATCAACAATTAACACCACATTTTTAAAACTTTGGAAACTGGCTAAAAAGAGTCACTTTTAAATGGACACTGATTTCAGAGTTGCAGAATTATAAAAACAAATTACAGTTCATGATACACACTGCGTTCACATTACTCAGTCCAACAGATAAAACTGCACTTGGTTCCATGTGACATCAGGTCCCAGACTTGGTCCAACACAACTATTCTCATTCAGTAACCTCACAAAAACTATTGAGAAAGTTAACAAAGATAGCACAACTCAACTCACTGGTGCAAAGCATCAAAGGCACATTTTTACAATAGGAACTGTTCTGGTGTTTATGAAAAATTATAACAGTTTCTATTTGATAGAGAAGTGCTATGAGGCATTTTCATACCCAAATAATTCCAAAATGTCAAACACATGCCATTTTACAGTTGAAAAAAATGAAATTTATATTCTCAAACATCAAAGAAAAAGAAAGAAATCACAAACCAAATATCAATCCAAAAGGCTTCCATTTTTGAACAGCAGATTTGCAATTATTGGAAAAACATAGCTGAAAAATGAATGGAATCAGATACTTTGTGAACCAGAATATTTATCATAATCTCCTATTGAACAGAGGTCTCTGTGACACAGATTCATTAAAATCTTCAACTGTGTTGTCTGTAAACATGCTCTGTAGGATCATTTGAGGCTTATCCACATTGTCAATAAATGGCAGGAAGGTTGGCAGCATGGTAAGTTGCCTGTCAATTTGTCATACACCACAGTGACAGCATTCAAACAGAGAACCACTACTGTGAGACAAACCATATTCCAGTGGTAGCCTGGAGTCAACAACCTGATTACAGCATAAAAGTTGTGGCTCATAGGCACCCGCAAGAAAATGCAAAAGAGCTGTGCACTACCCATTTAGAAGGCAGCTGTATTAGTACAGACCAGTCACCAAGCTTTTTCTGAACTAAATCGGGATATTTTTTAAAAACCAAGACTAAACACACACAGGCTACAATTCAAAATAACAAACCACTGTTTTTTACCTTATTGAGATTTTTGCTCACTTTTCAATCTCCTTCATAGAATCTTCTCTTCTTCCTCATCAAGAATCAACAAAACTGGAGACATGTAAATCACTACACCATCTTCATTATTATTTCAGCTTCTAATGTTGCTGCTGGGAGAAGTTTCCTCTCAGCTCAACAAGTGTTCATCATCGGGCTGAAAACACATCTGAAGCAAAACGGAAAAGTTTGAAGAAGTTGTCATAGTTTTCATAACAATGAAAAAAATTCCTTCCACTAATCAGATTGAAAAGTTCTTCTCTTCTTCCTTGAGAAAGTTCTTTAACTGCACACATTCTTCAAACATCAAATCCCCATCTACTGTAAATGATGTAGCCGACAGATGCACAGTTGCATTTCACAGTCTTTTACTTTTTCTTTTCACAGCCTCCCAATAATACACGGTTATATATGGCCTGTGCAGAACTTCCCATAAGCCTCATTACTAGTTTCCAGGCAAACATCCACATACTGCTACAATAGTTTACTGTTGAACATCGCCGGCCGAAGTGGCCGTGCGGTTAAAGGCGCTGCAGTCTGGAACAGCAAGACCTCTACGGTCGCAGGTTCGAATCCTGCCTCGGGCATGGATGTTTGTGATGTCCTTAGGTTAGTTAGGTTTAACTAGTTCTAAGTTCTAGGGGACTAATGACCTCAGCAGTTGAGTCCCATAGTGCTCAGAGCCATTTGAACCATTTTTGTTGAACATCTACAAGCAATAAAAACATAACCAAATAATTCACATTTCTTTCGGAATTATCAGGTACGTATGGAACAGACACTGTCATTGCTTTAACACATGGCCTGTTCATGTACCACTTACATCACTGTTAAGGTGATGCATCGTGGTTGTTCTAACCAACACAGCTTCCTCGTCTGAAACTTGGCCATGGACTGACTGTCTCATGACCCTTATATATCGCCACGATAATAGGTACTGAAACTACACATTGCTCAAAGTTAAATTTACAGAAATTGCGATAAAAATTTAATTTACTCAGTTAACTGATAGCATTTAAAAATTCCGTCTTTTTAACAGTTTCTTCTACTACAAGAGTTAGGCCGAATTATTTCTTTTAATCATGAAATTCACATATATAGTTTAGCAAGCAATACTTTTGTCATATCCGTTAATTACCTTGGAATTAATTAAGGGCTGGCTTTTCTGACATGTTTCCAACTAGAGCCAAATAGATACTTTACGAATACTAGCATTTCATATTCCAAATGTTTGCAATTATTACAAGAGTTACATTTGTTTATAAGTCAACAATAGAATTATAGAATTCAAGTTACATACAAATGACTGATTTTGCCCTATAATAAAAGGTACTAACTAGGAATACTCAATATAAATTAGAAAATCAATTACATACACAAAATTCGACCTGCTCTTAAATTCTTTAAAACTAAGGGCCAACCTTTCTCTTTTATGAAAATGCAGATTATAGTCACATATGATAATAGTAATTAGTTGAAAGTGAAAAAATGAATTTTAAGAAGGCATATGGCAAAACAAGGGGGAAGTAAAAATTATCCCAGCTTCCTTAGTCACAACTTCTCTTTTGATACGATCATCATTTATTGGCATCAAGACGATTAAGGCTGCCACAGGGGAAGGAAACTGCACAGCCCTATTCAATTTTTCCACCAGAGAATTACAAAGCACTGTCACGATTGACCTCTGATGCACTACTCGAAAACAATGGCTATTGAGTCAAGTATGGCAACTTGCACTCTTAATAAAAGCAGAAGTTTAAAGTCAGTAACTCTTACAGGATTGCCCCTCATTGAAATCAGTAATGAACAAATTGATGTGAAGACCACAACATTATATAAAATGTTGTCCATTTTTATGTAACCAGGATTGTTATCTATCCCAACAAAGTACAGTTGGGAGTTGGGTTTACAACCAGATATTTGGGATGATCCCACTTAAACTGGGATATCAGGCAACTATGGTCAAGACAGAATCCAAGACTCCACATTATCAATGTGGCCTCCATTACATATGACGCTAACATCCCTCCCCCAAAGCACTGGTCTGTGGAGATGGGTACCAGAAAACACAGAATGGGTGCTCAATCAGTGGGGTAGGATTCCATTAACCGATGCATCCAAGAGTAACCTGACATCTGATGATTGTCAAAGAAAGGTGTGGAAGCAGCAGGAAACTATGAGACTTCAGAAAGAAAGTTACCCGTTACTATGACACACTGAGTAACTTTTACTGTATGCTGCAATACAATTCAAAGTGATGCAGATATTTCTTTTCACTACAGTCACCAAGATCTGTAAACAACAATCGTAACATCCCACCAACTGTTCAGTTTCTTGACAATATAAATCTGCCCCTCAGTCATAGAACAATTTGAGGACTGCTGTGTGAATTTCCTCTTTGATGGAAAATCTCTTTCCTGCCAGATATCCAACCAGCTTGCTGGAAAGACTGAATGGTCTTCATCAAATTGTTGGCACTGTTTCACTACGACTGGATGCTACATTGCATTGCACCTCATTTGGGCCATACACTGCCAGAATTTCATGGCGAATTTGTGTGCAATTTAGATGTTTTGCCAACAATGTTCCTTGTACTTCAACTTTGGAGTGCCATTTCACTCCCACAATGTGATGAACCTGTTGTCCATACTGCAGCAGAATTGTCTCTGCAGGAAATCGGGAACATGCACACTCTTCCAACAGTGCGCTGTGCCTGTTGCGTAATGGTCTTAGCATGAGATGATGTGTAACTTAATTTCAGAAGTCCTTATACCTCAAGTATGTCTCTTGAATGAATCAATAACCATCCAGGACCATGTCTTCAGCAATTCTTTTGGATTAGTGCTCATTGTGTAGAAGCAGAAGAAGATACACACATGAATGCGAGTCAGGAGGCTACGGTTCAAATGTGTGTCCAACCTTTGCTCAAGTTAAAGAAATTATGCCTTCCCTCTGCAACAGAAAATTCTCTGGAATTAAGCAATGCTAACCTGCATTTTGTTCTGTAAGTAGTGCAACACCCTTTAATAATTCTCCTGATACTGTGTTACTATCACATTTTTACTGTTAAACGATGTTTGCTGATCTCACTTGGTGATGGGGTGGTAGGGTCAACCAATATCCCTCTGGAAATTTATTCAGTGAGATAATCACAAGCCTATTGGGTCCCAGGTAGGGAGATTGGGGCCCACCCAAACAGAACCCTGCTTGCCTCAGTACAGCATATTCCATAGCAGTTACTCAGTAATGATTGTTTCACTTGAATAACCAATCCCCTCAACGCTTATTGACAAATGGTGCATCTTCAAAATTATTTTTTCTCCTACAATTTTCACAGTTCAGCCGATAAATTCAAAATCCCATCCACTATGACGTACAATGTTCCATTACTGTGTCATTGTATGGTAGGCAAAAGCATGTCCAGAGCTTCGAGTAGCAATGGACTGTTCCCCAGCTCATGAAATCCGTGTTTGACAAATGTGCACCCAGTCAATGAGACTGATTTCATGAAGACATTCAGCATTTGTCATGACCCAAAAATCAAAAGTGTTATAAAGAATAATGATGGTGCTGCACGTATTTAACATGCACCCTGCCCCCCACCAAGTGTTTTCTGGAAGTTGAGGAAGACAATTGTAACCTGAGAGCTATTATCGTCTGCTTTTCTGGGGTTCTCATTGCACAGCGTTAGTTCATGCTGACTATTTACTGAACTTTGTTGTTTTTTGTTTCAGTCTTAATATTCAACAAAATTTTATATGTGTGACCCAGCCACATATGAGGAGCTTACATGCAAAGGCAAACTTGTCTGGAATTGAAAATAAATGAGACACAGAATGGAACAACAAACAGGATAAGCAGAACCTAAATAATCATACAATGTAAGTGAAATCAAATATTTGCCAAGATACAAGCCTATGAAAATACATGTGTGTCCACATACACATTTTGTGTGAAGGATAACTAATCCATTAGATCCAGTCGAGTGATTTCCATTCCAATCACACTGTTGTTCTCATGCAGAGCAACAGTTTGTGCTTCTGTGCTCCCTCATAATATGATGCATAGTACTAATAATTATTATTACAAGGACACAGTTACTTATCCACTGACTGCATTTTTGATAGAATAGGAAAACTTCTCAGAAAAAGGCCAACAGTTGTAACAAAAGAGGAATACAATGAGATCAACAATCAGTGACTGAGCTAAGAAACCTTGCTGACTGATATGAAATCCCTATCTAAGGGCCTTCAAGATCTACATTACATATGTGAAATAAATGTGTATGGAAATACAAGTACAAAGCTATGGGAAACACTCATACTGATGTTAAGGCAACTGCATTCTAGAAGTCCCAGCTAGATGTAAAAGAGCAGATGAACCATTACAAAAGCCAAAGTACTTTTCAACCAACCAGTCTAAGATAACAGGAAAAAAGATGTTGATGGTTTACAGTAAACTATTTTTTAAGAAAACTGGAGAAATCACTAGGACTTAAGTTGGAACTCAAACATCATTGATGATATTTCCATGTTGCTTGTGACTGTTAAGAAAATTATTCTGGTTTCCATGTAACACTTATGTCAAAGAATATTTCTAAAGATAGTTAATGCCACAGTTACATAATTTTATTCTGGTATGGTGATCTGAAACATTTAAAATAATTGTGAAGTAACAATAAAAATTGAAATTTGAATAAAAGAGTGAAAACTGATATTAGTGCTACAGTGGCCAATTTACAATTTTGTTCTATGATATCACATACTACACTATAAAAATATGTGAAATGATATGGTATAACAAGCATTATACAGGAAGAGGTAAGTTGTTTTGAAAGAAAACAGAAGATTTTTGCTTTTGAAAATCACTCATGGTTCATGTAATGAGAACATGTCCATATTTAAATGTGCTTTTTAAAGGAATATTTTTATTGTAGATTTGATTTACAAATATGAACTGCCTTTTGGCCTAAAAGTAAAAGGCATTCACACTGCAATATGCTATTTTCATTCTTATGTATGCCCAAAATAAGTTTCATGTTGACTGTGAAAAATGGCATTTAGTAGATATGTTCATTTTTGGATGTAGCCTTCTCATTATTTGCTTGGGCCTTTGTTCCACTTCAACATGGGGTCGACCCTGATACTACGGAGCTGGCAATATTGGTGTCAGAGGGTTGCCAGATGCCCTTCCTGTCGCCATCACGTACCCCCCAGGACAGAAGTAATGTACCCTAGCTGTCTGCATCTAGTGTAAGCCATGAACTAGTGCAAATGTTTTTCAAATGTCTGCAAGTTGTGTAACTGAGGTGGTACATGGGGACCAGCCCAGTATTTACCTTGTGGGATGTGGAAAATTGCCTAAAAACCACATCCAGACTTGCCGGCACACCGACCCTCATTGTTAACCTGCTGGGCTGATTCAGTCTGGGGCCACCACACCTACAAAAGTGCAGGAAGCAGCGCATCAGTGCTCGTGGCTAACCTGTTAGTTCGATCTCAGAAATTCATCTATGGAATAGCACTTGTCAACTTTTATTATCAGCCAGCACCTTGTTAATTAAAGGGAGGTGGTCAAGTATTTTTATGGCTGCATGCTATGCTTCTTACTGTGCTACAACAAGATCAAGTCCCTCTGTTTTTCTTCCTGGTATTGTATTTATGAATTCTAGTATTATTTTCAAATTGTCCTGATCCTTTACAACAAACTTCGTAAGAGTATATGTGTTGTGAGGCTACCTAATTTCTTTATCTATGTGAAGTTTCAGGATAGGCACTGTGCATTTGTGTGTGTGTGTGTGTGTGTGTGTGTGTGTGTGTGTGTGTGTGTGTGTGTGTGTGTGTGTGTGTGTGTGTGTGTGTGTGTGTGTGTGTGTGTATGTAGGGGGAGGGGTGGGGGGCACAGGCCCACATTCTCCATATGACATCAATGAAAGAAGGAAGTTAAGTTTTCTAATGCTGTCATTGCCACTTATGGCAATCACATTTAGAGCAAATGTTGCTGCACTCACTTGTTTGAAAAGTTCCTTAATATGTGATTTTTAATTCAGGTTCTCATCACTATGTACCCCCAGGTATTTTTAACAATCAGTTTTCACATATTTCTTTTCCATCATGCTTCATTATTAGTGATGATTTGTCTTTCCTTGTACAAAACCGAATAAGATGCCTTTTCTTTGTAAATGAAGTGCTAGATCGTTTACTGAGAACCAATGAATGACACTTTCGAGTATTTCATTTATTGCTCCTTCCTTTATCGGCAAAGTTTCAGACAATTACCCTTCATCAAATTCTTGTTGATACCTAGAGAAGACAAATCTGGTGTACAAAGAGTGTCACAAATGTTAACTGTGTTCTTTAATGCTTCAACAGATTGTTATCCGTAATATAGGCCTGCAATTATGTGCATCTGCCTTGCAACCATTCCATAAAATGGGAATGGTGTGCCCTTTGCAGTCACATGGAATGACTTGTTGCTCCAATAAACTGCCACAAGAGGAGGGGTCAGTTCTCACATGAAATTTACACTGAATTGACATCTCATGTTAGTTTCAGTTACCTTACATCTGACGAGTGATTACAGTTGATATTCCCATTTGATGTATATGAAGTGACAAAAGAAAATTGGTAGCAGGGCTGGGATTCAAACCCGAGTCTCCTCTCGGTATTCCCTCGAAACTCTAACAGCACTGCAGGGCCTCTCAGATTAGATTAATTATTTATTTCATAGACCCACAAAAGAGGGGATCCTCCTGGGTGTGGAACATTTCCAACAGTATTGGAATAGTATCTCAGAATCAAATGAAACAGGAGATCCTACCTGAATCCCAGGTATAGCTGCTTTAATTAAATGAAACTATATGGTTCCACCTCCCCCCCATGAACCATGGACCTTGCCGTTAGTGGGGAGGCTTGCGTGCCTCAGCGATACAGACGGCCGTACAGTAGGTGCAACCACAACGGAGGGGTATCTGTTGAGAGGCCAGACAAACGTGTGGTTCCTGAAGAGGGGCAGCAGCCTTTTCAGTAGTTGCAGGAGCAACAGTCTGGATGATTGACTGACCCAGCCTTGCAACATTAACCAAAACGGCCTTGCTGTGCTGGTAATGTGAACGGCTGAAAGCAAGGGGAAAGCTTTTGACAATGTTGACTGGAATACTCTCTTTCAAATTCTGAAGGTGGCAGGTGTAAAATACAGGGAGCAAAAGGCTATTTACAATTTGTACAGAAACCAGATGGCAGTTATAAGAGTCGAGGGACATGAAAGGGAAACAGTGGTTGGGAAGGGAGTGAGACAGGGTTGTAGCCTCTCCCCAATGTTGTTCAATCTGTATATTGAGCAAGCAGTAAAAGAAACAAAAGAAAAATCCGGAGTAGGTATTGAAATCCATGGAGAAGAAATAAAAACTTTGAGGTTCGCCGATGACATTGTAGTTCTGTCAGAGACAGCAAAGCACTTGGAAGAGCAGTTGAACGGAATAGTGTCTTGAAAGGAGGATATAAGATGAACATCAACAAAAGCAAGACGAGGATAATAGAATGTAGTCGAATTAAGTCGGGTGATGCTGAGGGAATTAGATTAGGAAATGAGACACTTAAAGTAGTAAGGGAGTTTTGCTATTTAGGGAGTAAAATAACTGATGATGGTTGAAGTAGAGAAGATATAAAATGTAGACTGGCAATGGCAAGGAAAGCGTTTCTGAAGTAGAGAAATTTGTTAACATCGAGTATAGAATTAAGTGTCAGGAAGTCGTCTCTGAAAGTATTTGTATGGAGTGTAGCCTTGTGTGGAAGTGAAACATGCACGATAAATAGTTTGGACAAGAAGAGAATAGAAGCTTTTGAAATGTGGTGCTACAGAAGAATGCTGTAGAAATAGATGAGTAGATCACATATTTAATGAGGAGGTATTGAATAGAATTGAGGAGAAGAGGAGTTTATGGCACAACTTGACAAGAAGAAGGGACCGGTTGGTAGGACACGTATTTTCAGTCACAGCTATTGATTTCTGTTAAAAACAGGGATTTAATTTTGAGTATTCTATCATAAACCTGTCCTGATAGTAAAACATGCTAAAAATAAGCTCATCTGCTATGTATCCAAATCATTGTTAACCCAGAGAGGTGCTGGTGAGTATCCACAACACTGATGGCATTTACCTAAGAGGATTCCATTTAAATAGGTCTCATTTCTCCTGCTGCCGTTGTACACTGTGTGCATTTAGTAGTGAGTTTCTATACTTGATCAACTTCATGCCGTATTACCTCCTAATAATATGGAAGGAGGAGGTCGGAATTGAAAAAAGTGCTGTAATTGTAGCTCTGCATCACAATAGCTATTCTAGCAAGGCAATAGTAATGAAATTTGGCTTAACCAAGCCTACAGTGGTGTATACATTGTTCTATTTCAAGCAGACTGGTGCCAGCACAAGCGTTTGACAATCTGGAAGACCCTGAGTAACACCGTAAAGCAAAGATTAGTTCATATGTGTACAGACTAAATGTGAGAACTCTTCCTGCACCTGAAATTAACAACAAAGTAAACAATATGTGAGAAGCTCCAACCTTTGTCTCAGCAGAGCAATGCCATTTATGTGACCATGACTTAAATGGATGGAGAGAAAGAATTTGAACTGATTGCAATGGGCACAGCAACGTAAAACCTGGAGAGTGCAGCAATGGTCCAAGGTGGTGTTCGTGGATGAATCAAGTTTTAAATTTGGAAGCCTTCACTGAATGTTTGCACATTGACTTCATGGAGAACATATGAAGTCAGTATGTAATGCCAATGACAAAGAGTGGTGGAGGTTCGGTCACTGTGTGGGGATGTTTTGTGGGTGATAGAATCAGTTTTGTAGTGAGAATTAATGGAACATTGAAGAAGGAAGGATATGACAATATACTGATCAACAATTCAGTTAAATCTGCCAAGAGACATATTAGTTGTGGGTTTTTCTGCAGCAAGACAATGCTCCCAGACAGACTTCTAAATTGTGCCGACAGTAAGTCAATAGAGGAGAGAAATTTGGGAAACTGAAGAATACGGTCTGGTGAAGTCAGCCACCTCACTTAAATCGCATCAAATACTTATGGGATTAACTTGAGGGAGGAAGGAAGGAGATTAGTGTTTAATGTCCCATTGACAATGAAGTTATTAGAGACGGAGCACAAGCTCGGATTAGGGAAGGATGGGGAGGGAAGTCAACTGTGCCCTTTCACAGGAGCCATCATGGCATTTGCCTGAAGCGATTTAGGGAAATCACAGAAAATCTAAATCAAGATGGCTGGACACGGGTTTGAACCGTTGTCCTCCTGAATGCGAGTCCAGTGTGCTAACCACTGTACCACCTCACGCACTGGGATGAACACGGCAGAGAGATCAGAGAACTGAGGTCATCTAATGTTGAAAATCTATGGGTTACAGATGTATTGGACTGTAATCTCTGCAAAAATATTATCTCCGTAATGCCAACAGTCTGTGCAGCTGTTCTTAGCACGAAGGGTACTTAATGACAGAGAGAGAAAATACACTCCTGGAAATGGAAAAAAGAACACATTGACACCGGTGTGTCAGACCCACCATACTTGCTCCGGACACTGCGAGAGGGCTGTACAAGCAATGATCACACGCACGGCACAGCAGACACACCAGGAACCGCGGTGTTGGCCGTCGAATGGCGCTAGCTGCGCAGCATTTGTGCACCGCCGCCGTCAGTGTCCGCCAGTTTGCCATGGCATACGGAGCTCCATCGCAGTCTTTAACACTGGTAGCATGCCGCGACAGCGTGGACGTGAACCGTATGTGCAGTTGACGGACTTTGAGCGAGGGCGTATAGTGGGCATGCGGGAGGACAGGTGGACGTACCGCCGAATTGCTCAACACGTGGGGCGTGAGGCTTCCACAGTACATCGATGTTGTCGCCAGTGGTCGGCAGAAGGTGCCCGTGCCCGTCGACCTGGGACCGGACCGCAGCGATGCACGGATGCACGCCAAGACCGTAGGATCCTACGCAGTGCCGTAGGGGACCGCACCACCACTTCCCAGCAAATTAGGGACACTGTTGCTCCTGGGGTATCGGCGAGGACCATTCGCAACCGTCTCCATGAAGCTCGGCTACGGTCCCGCACACCGTTAGGCCGTCTTCCGCTCACGCCCCAACACCGTGCAGCCCGCCTCCAGTGGTGTTGCGACAGACGTGAATGGAGGGACGAATGGAGATGTGTCATCTTCAGCGATGAGAGTCGCTTCTGCCTTGGTGCCAATGATGGTCGTATGCGTGTTTGGCGCCATGCAGGTGAGTGCCACAATCAGGACTGCATACGACCGAGGCACACAGAGCCAACACCCGGCATCATGGTGTGGGGAGCGATCTCCTACACTGGCCGTACACCACTGGTGATCGTCGAGGGGACACTGAATAGTGCACGGTTCATCCAAACCGTCATCGAACCCATCGTTCTACCATTCCTAGACCGGCAAGGGAACTTGCTGTTCCAACAGGACAATGCACGTCCGCATGTATCCTGTGCCACCCAACGTGCTCTAGAAGGTGTACATCAACTACCCTGGCCAGCAAGATCTCCGGATCTGTCCCCCATTGAGCATGTTTGGGACTGGATGAAGCGTCGTCTCACGCGGTCTGCACGTCCAGCACGAACGCTGGTCCAACTGAGGCGCCAGGTGGAAATGGCATGGCAAGCCGTTCCACAGGACTACATCCAGCATCTCTACGATCGTCTCCATGGGAGAATAGCAGCCTGCATTGCTGCGAAAGGTGGATATACACTGTACTAGTGCCGACATTGTGCATGCTCTGTTGCCTATGTCTATGTGCGTGTGGTTCTGTCAGTGTGATCATGTGATGTATCTGACCCCAGGAATGTGTCAATAAAGTTTCCCCTTCCTGGGACAATGAATTCACGGTGTTCTTATTTCAATTTCCAGGAGTGTATTTGTCTTGTTAGTCTATTTAGTTTGAAGAGTGTCATTGTCAATTAAAATAAAGTGTACAGCTTTTTTCATATGTGATCGAATACTTTTGACCTGTAGTATATACTTAGTAACAACAATAAACAAAAAATAAGCAAATATTGAGATCCTTGTCAAGGAAAGTGATTTATTTACTAAACTAGACAGGTTACAATGAAATCCGTACCATGTACTCTGCTGAAAAAGGAAACTACAACACCCTCAAAGAAATGGTAATTTTTTGTCACATGATGTGGCATCATTGTAATTCAGGTCAAATGAAACACGTGTCGCAGTGAAGGGTGTCCTGTCACATCACTACAATACAGGTGTATATTGTCACACACATAGATGATCATAAATGTGCCAAATGGCATCCTGTGATATATTGCCCCAAAGCATCTTGGGCTGTTTGTTGCAACTTGGCAATGGTCCTTGCAAGCTCTGGAGAAAAAGTATGTTCCCAGACAGACAGAACCTACTCTCAGCAATGACAACAGAGCACCTCTTCATATTCCATTTGACCCCTTCACGACACCCGAGTCACTGTGCATCAGTGGTAATCTGGCCAGAATTGCACGTGATCGTAGTCCTGCTGCCAGATGATAACAAGGGTATCATCATGAGTGCCCCATGGATGTGTGATAGGGCCAACATTATTTTCTGTATACATAAATGATATGGAGGGAAGCAATCTGCAGCTGGGTGCTGCGGTGTATGGGAAGGAAGAGTGAATGTAGAAGGATACAAGGTTACAGACAACATTTAGCTAGTGTCATGAATGGCTGCTAGCTCTAATGTAGAAACATGTAAGTTAATGCAGATGAGCTGGAAAAACAAAACCTGTAATGTTCAAATACAGAACACACAGATGTAGACATCTTCTATTTCACACAATCACATCATTTAAATACCGGGATGGAACGTTAGATGGCAATATGAAATGGAACGAGCATCTGAGGACTGTGGTAGGAAAGTCAAACAGTCTGCTCTGGTTTATTGGCAGATTTTTGAAAAAGTGTGGTTCATCTATATAGGACACAACTGCACACTTTCTCAAGTACTGATCAACTACTTGGGATCAGCACCAGGTCAGTTAAAAGTGAAACATCAAAGCAAGTCAGAGGTGTGCTGCTAGATTTGTTACCACACCTTGAGGTGTGGTATGGTTCAACTAAATGCAAGATCTGACATGCCTCCACAGAACAGTCATATGGTGTCATATCACATGACACCAGTGGCCAGTTCAGATCGTCATTGCAAAGATGAGACAAGCAGGAAATCTTTCTGTTAGCACCCTAGTTGTTTCAACAAGCATTGTGGCAGGTTGCCCTCATCCTGTTGGCTGTCTTTCACATTCACATTCAATTCTTGCCCTTGCAATTGCACCCATAAAAACTGTGTCATCATCTGGCAATAACAATCATCAGTCACTGTCAACTGCATTTCTAGTCTTGCCTTCAAGAAAGTATGGCCCATTTAGTCAGCCAGCCCACAACCTGCACAAAACAGTGACTTGTTCTGGGTAAAGACACTTCTCACTGACCTTGTAAGGATTCTCTGTGTCCCAAACCTGGCAATTATGTTTATTCACATAACCTTTAAGCCAGAAAGGTGCCTTGTCACAGAAAATTATTATTATTATTATTATTATTATTATTATTATTATTTTATGAAAACCCAATCAGCAGACACTTGTCCCTTGACCTCAGCTCATTGGATCATAAAAGAATGCAAATGCAGATCTTTTGTTAAAATTCAATGCAAATTCCTTCTCAGAAGGGCTCACCATTGAGAATGGCAGTGAATTCACTTCACTGCACTTGTAGCAGTGGGACATTAATGACCGAGACATTCCCTACCAGCTGACAAGAATGAGGACATCCATGTGATTTTATGTTTCCTGTCAATCCCGTATCTTAAAATTTCCTTACCAGTCTCTGCACTGTTGACACATTAGGCACATTTTGGATACAAAAATTACACATCTTCAAATGGTCTCTGCATGGCATTCAATGTACTTGAAATGCCCTTTCAAAATCTGGATTGTTCATTCATCATGTATCACTCTATTTTAGCTGATAACAATACACACAAATGCCAGTTGACAATGACAGTCAGTAATCGCAATATCGTCATATCTGGCAACCTAACAAACTGAAAAAGGTGCTCAATTGAAAAACTGCATTCCTTATGGGACACCCCTTATATACTCTCTACTTCAGCCATTGTCAACTACTTTACTGCTCATTTACTACTTTTTGTGTCTCATTTCCTAACCTACTATATTTTAGAACAACATTATTTGATGCTTATCTTATAAACTCTTTCCAAGATCCCATTCAGCTGCCCTTCATCCTTAGTCTTCACTGTCATAATACATTTTTTTATTTCTCTTTCCTGACCTGTAAGTCCCTCTCCAAATTTGTCTTTAGTTTCCTTTACCGCCAGCTCAGTGTAGAGACTGAATAACATTTGGGATAGGCTGCAGCCCTGTCTCTCCTCCTTCTCAGTTACCACTTCCCTTTCATGTCTCTTGACTCTTGTAATGGCAATGTTCTTTGTGCACAACCAGTACACTGCATTTTGCTCCCTGTATTTTATCCCCATAGCTTCAGAATTTTAAATCTGTGTTCTTGTCATCAGTGTGAAAAGCTTAGGTTCTTCGTATGACCATTAATTTTGAAGACTGCATAATTTTCATTGAGTGTACAACCCTTATGAATCTACATAATCTTAAACTTTTCTTTTTTTCAGTAATTCCATGCCTAATATATGCTACAGACAGCTTGTTAACAGAAAGAACATTGAGAACTTTTCCACTTGTGTTCTGACAGGAACAGTACTTGACTAAAAAATAAGACATTGTTGAAACTTGACAACAAGTTATGTCAAATACCTCCTAATTCACATTTCTGCTACAAAAATGCTGATTTGGCACATTAATATGAGAATGTGTGTGGCCTAATTACATGTGGGAGATTTAACGAAGAAATTCTTCAATAAACCATGACAATTGGTAATTAAAAACAAGTGATCTGCTCTAAGTAAGCAAGTATGCAAACTTTCTACTATTTAAATTTTATTTCTTTTGAGTCACCCTTCACACGTTGTAATGCACACATAACAAAATGAATTTAAAGTTCTGCTAATTGTACTTTACTTTCATATTCCTTGCTATGATCCTCCTTTCTCCCAGAGCTCTTCAATCTGTAATTCCAACCAACTGCTGCAGCATTAAGAGTTAAATGAATCTCCTTATCTTGGCCTCTTTTCTGTTTAATTTCATTATAAACATGCAGATCTCCAATACTGTGGTAAACATTCACACTGGCATTACTTACAACTGCTTCATTGTTCTTCGTCAACACTTTATAGTAATACAACAGTCTGCATGTGAAGCATGTTATTATCCATATTCATTGTTTCATGTAACAGTGTATCATACAACTTTTAATACCCAATGAAGCATATTTACAGTCTACATGTTTAACAACATATCATAAATCCACACATCAAAATACTATATGCAATTTGCAGCTAACACAAGCCGATTACAATGCATGTTGTCTCATGATAATTTAGTTAGTGTAAGGTTGACACATACTAGGAATTAGGCCCAATCCAACAGATTCATGTGTAGTATGTTGCAAATAAATGATTTTAAAGAACAATTTAACACCCTAGTACTGGGTGATTATAATTAAAATGCAGCTGCTCACAGAGGTCCAGTGTGCACTGTACTTATCATGGGGCAGCAAAACTTGGTAGATATTATAATGCGTAAATACAGAAGTAATTTACTCTGGAAAAAAATAAGTTCCAATTTTGGCCGTCGAGTGCAAATCTGGCAATGTGAATGCAAGAAAGATGTATAGACATGTGACTTCTACAGCAAAATATCTGGCCTCATTACTAAAGCCGTATGTGGGTAAGTGTTGCCACCATATACGTAATTCCGAGGATTTTGTCAGTCGCTTGAAGGAAGTTAAGCTTAGCAGCTCGGATTTATTAGTCAGCTTTGATGTGGTCTCACTTTTTACCAAAGTGCCTTTAATGGAATCATTACATCTTATTGGTAACTTATTCAGTGCAGAAATGACGGCCTTGTTTGAACATATACTCTCCTCAACGTACTTTTTATTCAATGACGAATTCTTTGAACAAACAGACGGCGTCGCCATGGGGAGCCCTTTGTCGCCTGTGGTAGCTAATCTCTTTATGGAGGACTTTGAGGAGAAAGCACTTGAGTCTGCTGTTTTAAAGCCTACGGTCTTCTGGCGGTACGTAGATGATACTTTTGCTGTATGGCCTCATGGCAGACAGGAACTGGAGAAATTCCTTCATCACTTAAACTCATTACATGAGAACATCAAATTTACGATGGAGATTGAAAAAGAGGGCACTTTACCATTTCTAGACGTGCTAGTACGCTGTAAAAATGATGGGTCATTAGGACATTCTGTGTACAGGAAAGCGACTCACACAGATCTGTATCTCCAGGCGTCAAGCTGCCATCACCCAGCACAAACAGCCGGTGTCCTCAGTACCTTAATACATCGAGCGCATATAATATCGGATGATGAAAACCTCCACGCAGAATTAGAACACTTGGAGAAGGTTTTCAAAGAGAATGGCTACACTTCTCGCCAAATAAGGAAGGCCATGCGCAACTATCATAACAAGAAGCAACGCACTGAGGACGCAGATGATGACTTTAAATCAACTGCGTTCCTTCCATACGCCGGGAATGTGTCGTCGAAAATAGGCCGATTACTGACGAAAAATAAAATCAAGGTTATCTTCCGTCCACCAGCAAAGAACCGGGCCCTGGTTGGATCCGTTAAAGACGATTTACAACTGAAGAAGGCAGGCGTCTACAAAATTCCCTGTGAATGTGGCGCTGCATATATTGGCCAGACGACAAGAACTGTCCATGAACGATGTATAGAACATGAAAGATACACCCGTCTGCGGCAACCGTCAAAATCGGCAGTAGCAGAGCACTGTATTTCTTTTGGACAGTCAATGGAATACAATGTAACAAAAATTTTATCCCCGGTTTCCGGTTTTTGGGATTCCGTAATCAAGGAATCAGTGGAAATACGTCTTGCCAATAATCTTATAAATCGAGACAACGGCTTTCAGCTGGATAAAAATTGGAATCCTGTTATTAAAATTATACAATCACAGTGGAATCGACAGTGTCATTCGATACTCAATGACTAGATGAACCTTTATTTGCACCACCGAGGGCAGCACGTACAACTCGGCTATGCTGCGCATGTCAACACCTGATGCATGCGCTGTAGGATGCCAGTACATTTCACATGCGCGAGATTCGGCATAAATACCGCGACTGCACCTGGGCTCTTCAGTAGTTGTGTACTCACCTGATGATGGCCGGACGTCTCTGGGCCGAAATATCGTGGCAGAATGTCGACGGGATCCGGCTGCATACCCGGAAATTATTAGAAGATGTATAGACATGTTTGCACATGAAGTGGATTAGGAACAGGACACGAGTAGAAAAGTTCAAACAAGACAGATGGGAATAATTGTCAGTTTATTACTAAGCACTTCTTACACAATTTGTTCAATATGAGCACCAGAGATGTCTATAAAATGCTGTATGGCATTAGATTTGCACCTGGTGGCAAAAATTGAAATTCATTTTTTCCCTATGTAAATTGGTTCTGCATTATCCCATTAGTGTATCTACCAAGTTTCACCACCATATGGTAATTACAGCCCACACTGGATCTCCCTGAGCAGCCGCACTTCAGTTGTAACCACCCAGCATTTTACTCGAGTTCAGAATCAGACATTCCCAGCTACAATAATAAATAAGTCATAATGCATAGTAAAGAATAATACGGTACATAACTACAGTATTTTGATGAAGTGATGATTTGTAAGTAATTCTCTGAAAATCATGATAAAACACAGTTTTATGTTTCTATTCTTTATTGAAACCACACAATTTCAGTTTTATGACAGACTGTTCACCGGTCTCTACTGACAAAGTTAACAGAAACACTATAAATAAGGAAAATGGCCTTGTCATTGGATGTGACTAAAGTGTCACATTATAAATGAGAAACATGTTGTAGAAGGGCACAAACTGAATCTTTTTGCAAACAGAATATGAGGATTAGATGATAATATTTTTCATTTATACTTTATTGGAGGGCTTTGTAGTTGAGTGATTAAGTGCATGCATGGAAATCTTTTGGTGACTGTACAAGGTAATATATTCATGAAATCTCAATCAAAAAACAATTATGAGAAGTTAATCTTCGAGACCTACAGTCATGAAAGAGTTTATAAATGACAATATGTTCACCTTTTGACTGTAAAAGTGTTGATTTGTTAATCCCAATATTGCAATTTTGATCATGTGGGAGTAACTGCACGTTAGCACATGTCAAAGAGAGATGGTTTCATCACATTGTGTTCCTGATTACAACATTTTGTATGTACTGCACTGTTCCATAACATTTTGTGGGGTAAATGATTCCATATTTCTTTTTGTTTCATATAAAATAGAAGCTGGTTTCACCGCATGCTTTTCTGTGGGCTCACGTATGTTTGTTCCTGCATACAAATCTGCATGTGAACTACTTGATGTTAATGCATTTTAATATGTTGCACATTTTCTACTTTATGTTCACACCATTCTTCTGTACTTTCTCACATTTAATGGAGAACTTCATGCTAGCAAGCTTTTGACAAAATTGGTATTTAACTTTTTTACATCTTGTCATTCAATGACTATGCAATTCTGCTTTGAATACTATTGCTTTTTGCCACAGACTATGTTTTGTAATCTCAGTGACTGCAGAACTCTTCCTCGCAAATACTAAAAAATTCAAGAGTAGCTTCAAATATTTTTTCACCCATTATTCACAAGCACTAAAAACAACACATTTTAGCAAAAATTTATGCACTAGAATCATCCTCCCAGTTCAACGAGTTCTCCATTAAATGCAAGAAAGTATGGAAAAGAACTCAAACAAAAATAAGGTAGAATATGAGCAATATACTTACAATTTAGCAGTTCATACATGGCTTTGTAAGCAGAAACAAATATATATGAGCCTGCAGAAAATCATGTGATTAAAGTAGCTTCTATTTTATATGAAACAAAAACACAATATGAACAGTATTATGAAAAAAATGGACTGCTATTCACCACATGGAGCAATCACTGAGCTGCAGACAGGTATAATGAAGAGAGTACTAAACATTTAAGCTTTTGGCTGAAAGGCCATGTTCAGAGATAGCACTTATATATTCAGACACTCGTGGCCACTGCCACCTAATGTGGAATCATTTATCCCCTGCAATATTACTGGTATTAGCAAAAATCAGACAGAGTAGGAGTAACATATTTACAATACGATTTATGGGAACAGGTTACGAGTAGCGGTGTATGGAATAAACTTCCCCCAGTAATATTTGCACATAAATATATTTCGACAATTATCATACACATGCACACAGCACAAGCTATAAGAATGGACTGAATTAAAATGGCGGCTCAGATGAGTGACCTGAGTCCCAAAGATTAATGTTGCCTATCGTCGATATGACCTATCAATGCTACACAGCCCCCCCCGCCCCCTGGCAGTAAGGATTGCTGCATATGAGTCTTGAGGGAAGACCGTGTGGGCATCGATGTTGCTGGTATTCATACGAGCTGGGAGCGGCACAACGAGGACCACCACCCCTACCGGGGTGGAATTCGGAGGCAAAGCAACAAGAGGCAGGTCCACCTTGAAGTTGTTGAGCCAGTGAGGGTGGATGATGTGGCGGCCAGCCTGAGAGCAGGTGGGTTGAACAGTGGATGATGTTTAACTGGTCATTGGGTGGCAGGGCTGTGGTGTCTGTGAGTAGAATGAGAACTCAAACATTGAGAGTGATGACTGAAATGTCGTCCACGCGGTGTGGGGGTACATTGCAGATCAGGGTGACTATGGGAGATGGTGTCTCCATAGTCGATGAGGTAGCAGCAAAACCTGCACACGAGGTGGAGGGTGACGTGTGTGAGAAACACGAAAAAGGTGACAGGGAGGTGTCAGGTGAATAAAACAGTGTGGTGGCCCAAGGAGATTCATTGTCGGACTCCACAGCAGGAGGGACACTGGCAGGAGAGTCATTAGGAGGATCAGACTGAGCCAGCAGAGGGACATCGTGGTCCACGAATGCTGGTTCGAGTTGGTGTAACAAAACAGTTTGAGGACTGTCTTTGACATTGATGTCGAAAGTTGTATCGCCCTGCTGGAGGACTTTAAAGGGGCCTAGATAAGGTGGTTGCAGAGGTTGTCAGACCGAATTGTCTCTCAGTATTACATGGGAGCAAGTGTTGAGAGTGGTTGGCAAGTAAGTGTCTGGCAGGAGTGGCTGATAGGTGGGTGCAGACGTGCATGTTTGAAGTGGGTGTGCATGCAACTTATGACATTGTGGGGGAGGGGGGGGGGGCAGAAGTCTTCAGGTACTTGAGGCAGAATAAATTGCCCTGGTAGGACGAGGTTCTCCACAAAAACGAATTCAGAGATAGTTCCCTGTAAGTCGGGCTTGAAAGTTGAACGGAGGCTGAGCAGTACTCATCGAAGTGCTTCAGAGCAGAGGCAGTTGTGGCACCTGAGTTCTGCTTTTAGAGTACGCTGCCACTATTCCACTAGCCCGTTGCTTTGTGGGTGGTAGGCTGTGGTGTGCATTTTCTTTATGCCACAGATGTTACATAAAATGGTGAACAGGGAAGACTCAAACTGCCGACCTCGATGAGTGGTGATGGTGGTTGGATGACCGAACCTAGCAATCTGTGAGGAGATAAAACCCTCGGCCACAGTCTCGGCAGTGATGTTACGTAAGGGGACTGCCTCTACTCAGCGGGATGTGTGGTCAATTGTGGATAGAATGTATCTGTGTCCCTCCGTGACGGTGGAAGAGGATCGATTTGTTGCATTGGCAGGGGATGCAGCTGTGTGCCTAGGTCTGACAGTCCCATTTTATATTTTTCCAAATGAAACACTCAGAGATGAGCCGTGGACTGGAGCAGACACCACGGTGAGTAAGGTTATGTAGAGTTCAAAGGCCTGCCAGCGCAGAGGGAGGGGGGGGGGGAGGGGGGTTGAGTAACGGGTGTAAGGTACTGGTAGAAGAGTCGCACCACACTTTGTCCACAATGCTGGGGAATTTAGCTTTAGTAAACACAAGGGATGTTTAAGGGTCCTTGAGGAGATCTTGAGATCCCTCGTCACAGGCTTGTAGAGTGGCCAGGTTGGATAAGTCAATGATGCGTGAAATAGTATTGATCAGCGGTGATATTTGATATAGCGAACATAGGTTAGGAATTGGGAGACTAGATTAAAGTGACAGAAATGCAGACCGGGGAGGAAGGATGGGGGGGGGGGTTGCAGAAAGCATCTGTGAGTGGTTTGTGGTTTGTGATCTGTGAGGATGAAGAACGAGTGACCCTCCACATCGGGGCGGAAGTGTTTGACAGCCTTGTAGACCACAAGGAGTTCTCTATCAAAAGTGGAGAATTTCTTCTGAGCTGTTTACAGAAGAAATGAAGAGGGGAAAACATGTCTATCTTGCATTGCTGTAGTACCGCTCCCACTACAATGTCACTGGCGTCCGTAGTGATGAACAGCTCAGCCAAGAGGTCAGGGTGGGCGAGTGTCACGGCATGAGCTAAAGCAGTCTTTAATGCATTGAAAGCCTCCAGCGTAGGTGGAGTCCAGTGAACGGGTTTGAGTCCTGAAGTCTGTTTACCCAACAGCGAGTCTGTCAGTGGGGCCTGCACGGCAGCAGCAGAAGGCAGGTGACGACGGCAGTAACTTATTTGCCCAGGAAACATCGGAGTTCTTTGTAAGTAGCCGGGGGCGGCAGTGAAGTGACAGCTTGCACACGAGATTTGGGAGGCTGTATTATGTCAGTGGAGATGGTGTGACCCAAGAAAGTGATGGAAGGCTGACACAACTGTAATTTTTCTTTGTTGACCTCAATGCTGTTGGATAAACGATTTTCATGTTCCTCGGCTGACTTGCTGGAAAGTAGTATATCGTCCAGGTATGTGGAGCAAAACTCTAACTGTCATAGGATGGAGTCAATGAAACGCCAGTGCATTTCTTAGGCCAAATGGCATGAAGTGGTATTGGAACAAACTGAGTGGCATGATAATAGCTGTTTTAGGGATGTCATCCGATGCTATGGGAATCTGATGGTAGGCATGTTTACAGTCGATAATACTGAAGATTATAGCTACCAGTAACATATGAGTGAAATAATTTATGTTAGGCATGGGGTAATTGTACATGACAGTACGAATAGCAGTATACAGAATAAACTGTTCCCACTAATATCTGCACATATGTATATTTCGATAACTATCATACACATGCACACAGTACAAGATATAAGAACAGACTGGATTAATATGGTGGCTCAGATGAGCGAGCTGAGTTCCAAAGATTACTGTCGTCTATGATTAATATGACCTATCGATGTCACAGAATCAATGAGTGCAATACAAAGAAGTAGTAATAATCAGGAACACAGTGCAATGAAACCAACTTCTGTTGAATACTTTAAATTACTCAACAAGAAAATGATGTGTGCTTCACATAGATTGGCAGCAAACCAAGGTGATGTTACCCAAAGTCCCTACTTAAGTTTCATCCCCCTGGTAGCTCCAATCGAATAAAATGACAAAACTTGTGTAACATTACAACAAACATAAGGCTGTAAGTGAACCTGTCAATCACAGCTTCTCATATCATTGTATCATATGAAAGTAAATGCATAAATAATAAAATTCCTACCACCTACATCAAATTATTATGCTACTTTAGAATCAAGTTGCCTATTCATTTTGATATACCATTTGATACTTGAAAGGTATATTGGCCCACCAGAAGAAAAATGAACTGACAGTTTAATGTTAAGAGTTCTTCATCATTCAGGAAAGAATGAAGTAATGTAATGTAATTAAGAAAAAACAAGAGAAAAAGGAAATACATTTGATATTAAACTACAGCAACTCATTTCAGTTTATAACACTGGTGAGTAGGTTGTCTAATGATTAAAGAAAATTCACCATTCCTCTGTTGCATAAATATATTGACAAAATTATTGCTGTATTGAAAATGCTGATTAACAACAATTGTGAATCAGATCTACTGCAGCTGTTGATTATGGCTGATGGTGACTGAGTGCATCTCTGTTCCATGAACAGTGCTGAACTATTTGAAGAGTTAAAACAAAAAGTATTGCACATAAAGCAATACAACAGCTGTAAGAATGACCATGCATGTAAAAGCATTATAATGTAACCAGGCATTCATTAGTACAATTAAATGCTGTGATGCAGTCAGTGTTATGAATATAATTGTATGGAACAACTAGAATTAGCATTGTTTCATACCTTGTACAAGAATGATTGGTTTTAAAAATTTACTAGTCAACTTTGACAGCCAATTTACGTACATCGTAGCTGGAAAGGAGAAAAAAGTAAGCACCTGTATTATGTACTGGCTAGGCAAAAGCTTGTGCTAAACAGGAAGTTTTAGCAGAAATGAAAATTTCTGTCCTCTAGAAGACAGAAATGAGTATTAACAACTTTCATTTATTAACAGTTATGAAAAGGGTAGATTGCTACTCACTGTAAAGAGTTGCAGACAGGCACATGAAATAGATTGCTTAACACTGAGTTTTTGGTCAAAGCCTTCTCCAAGAAATAAAAGAAATCACACATGTGTATGCAACACAAATAGGTTAAAATATGCCATTGTCAGGCCTCTCTACAAAAAGGGGGACACCTCAAATGTCAATAATCATCGGCCAGTATCCTTGCTTACAGCATTTTCAAAAATCCTTGAGAAAATAAGGTACTCATTAATGGTTAGCCCTCTCAACAGTAATGGGATACTTAGTAAATCACAGCTCAGATTTCAAAAACGCTGTTCCACGGAGACAGCAATATACAATTTCACTGTGCACATTATAGAGTCTTTAAATAGTAAAACATCACCAATAGGAATTTTCTGGGACTTGTCCAAAGCATTATATTATAGGAATTACAATTCTATGGTATAAATGGAATAGCATATGAGTGGTTTAAGTCACCTACAGAACAGGAACCAAAAAGTTTCCTCATATGGGTCGAGTGATTGAAGTAAGTTTACCACTTCATCTAACTAGTGTTAAATTACATTAGGTGTTCAACAGGATTCAATCATCGGTCCCCTTCTGTAATTGATATATGCGAACAACCTCTCTTCTTGTCTGAAACAGGAAGCTGAACTGACACTGTTTGCTGATGATACAAGCATCATTATTATTCCAGTAAAAGAAAGTCCAATTGAAAATGATACAAATAAGGTCTTTGGAAAAGTCATTAATTGGTTTTCTGCAAATGGGCTTGCTCTAAACTTTGAAGAAACACAGTACATCCAATTTTCTGCTGCAAAAAGTACAGTTCCTTCAATAAATATAACACATCAACAGAAGTCAGTAGACAGGGTAGAGCACACTAAGAATGAGTGTACATGTAGATGAGAATCTTGATTGGAAAATTCGTATTTTGGATCTTCTAAAGTGACTAGATTCAGCAACTTTTGCACTCAGAATAATTGCCCATTTTGAGGATATAGAAGTTAGTAAGTTAACGTACTTTGCGTACTTTCACTCTCTAATGTCACGCAGCATAATATTTTGGGGTAACTCAACATTTAGACAAAAAGTATTCATTGCTCAAAAGAAAGTGGTTAGAACAATGTGTGGGGTTTGTAGTTGCTCATCTTGTAGGCATCTTTTTAAAAGACGTTTGATACCCTTTTTATAATGAGAACTGCCAAACTCCTCAAAATAGCCATTAACTGCCGACATCATGTCTTCATTTGTAGAAAATTTTCGACCACCAAGTCTCTTTTTTTTTTCAAGTTTGAGAACAGAAAATAATCCAATGCAGCTAAATCTGGTGAATAGAGCGCATGAGGTAGCAAGTGAAACTTTAATTCATTAATTTTGGCCATTGCAATGAGGGACTTGTGAGCTGGTGCTTTGTCCTAAAGAAGCAACACTTTCTTCTTGGCCAGATGTGGCCGTTTTTGCTTGATTTCTTTGCCCAAATGTTGCAGTAAGTTTGCATAATGCTCGCCACTGATAGTTTCTCCTTTTTCAATGTAGTCAATGAAAACTATCCCAAAAAAACGGACACCATGACCTTGCCTGCAGATGAAACAGTCTTTGCCTTCTTTGGAGTCTGTTCTCCAATTTGTGACCATTGCTTTGATTCCTTTTTTGTCTCAGGAGCTAAGTGGTGGACTCTTATTTCATCCATGGTTATGAAAAGATGCAAAAAATCAGCTTTTTATTCTGAAACTTCTCTAAACACTCAACTGAAACATCTTTATGACATTGTTTCTCCTTGAGTGTGGGCAAACGCAGCATAAACCTTGCACACAGTTTTCTCATGTTCAAGTTTTCAGACAATATGTGATGTACCACACATTCTGAAATGCCTGATAGCTCATGCACTTCCAGTAGATGATCATCCAGTACTGCTTTTATGATTTTTTTTTTTTTCACCATTTCTGGAGTCATCACCTCATTTGGTCAACCACTGCGATTCTTGTCTTGGCAGCTCATACGGCCTTGTTTAAACTCAGGCACCCAATGTTTTACTGATCACAATTTGTACAAACCACTGCAGACATCATAAAAATTAGGAGTTGAGCATCATATATTTCCTAAGAACAATTACATCAAACAAAAATGATTAAAAAGCTTATAAACATAATGATTCACTTTCACTTGCTAATGCTTTTGCATGGTTTATGAACAGGATTTAACAAGCAAACTATTGAATCTTCCTCTGAAAGACAAGTTGGAACCTGATGATGTGCCAGCTGCGTAATGGATGTAGGTGGAAATAATGAGCCGATTATCAGGATGCTAAACTGGATATAAAAACGAAATTACTGTAAAGAAGTAGAAGACATTCTGCAAGTAAAGACAGGGAGAATCATGTAAAACGCTCACGGCAAATCTTGTGGAAATGGGAACAGGTGTGGTTTTCACAAAATGAATTGGTGGTCAGGAGCTCATATTGTTAACCAAGAAACAGATTATAATAATACTTAGAAAGTGTAGTGTTTGCGCAAACATACAATTTTTTAAGTGGAACAATGCCTATTGACATTAAGAAACTAAAAGTGGTATGCCTCAGAATGTCGGTGGGGTTTGTTGCAGGAATCTAGTACGACTCAGTTACGCATTATAATATTGTACACAGTTTCCACACTGACACTCGTCTGTCGCATTAAACCTGCATAGTTGCTATGTACAATGTTCTTATGTTTGCTTACAGTGTGCTTGTACATTTCTTGAGTGCATAAAGACTTGCTAATCAGTTAATATGTGACAGTCCAAGCAGTAGGTCATGAGTGGTTGACGGGATTTACTAATGCCTAAAAAGCAGACACACTCATGATGTACAAAGAGTTTCATAAGACTGTAGTTAATTCTTGTACAGTGTACGAGGCAAGATATCCCAATAGATATTGACCATCTTGGCAATTATAAATAATCTTCAATGAATTACTAAAAGTGGTAGTGTAACACCTAAACATTGTAATGGAAATAAACAAATTAGGAAAGAAGATGGGGCAATTAATATTCTTGCTACTGTTTGCAGTTGATCTGCACATTAGTTCCTACAGAATCGCAAGAGGAAGTGGTACGAGTCAGACAATTGTCCTGCACATTCTTCACTGACACAGGTTCCATTCCTATCACATCTCTAAAACATTACTATGAATTAATTTTGATTTAAGTTAAAGTACTCACCATTGCTGGTGATCTGTCACAGCGACTGTAGGATTTAACCATAAAGTTAAATGAATTTTTAATCTAGTATAAGGTTTCAGCTGAATATTTATTATCATCTCAAAGTAAATAAAACCATCTTGACAAATCTAAAATAAGTTGTAACATACTTACAATAATGATATGAAACATGCTCAACAAGCAACATACTTTCTGTCCAAATACACACAAAGTACTGACCCCCTATGCCAATATGTCTACCCCTATGTATAAATTCCAAACAATCTGTGGCGTTGTTTAGGATCATTTTTCGATTAACTAACAATTAAAATTAACATATAAAAACTGAAAATACATATATAAACGTATGTTTACTCCAGAACGACAAGTACAATTCTATGTTGGGTCATATTTGTGATACTATTTGAGTATAATTTCTCGAATACATAATTGCAATAATGCATTTACATATCTCGTTAAGTACTTGAGTCGCCCTTCATGTATAGAGCTTCTACACTTTGAAGTAAATGAAATCAAGCAGTTATTTTTGCAGTTGTAATTTTTTCTAGATGAGTTACATATTTTTTGTATGCATGTGTAATTCTGAATTCATCTGGAGAATGCATGTTTTAAGTGAATCTGTTGTGTTTCAACACACCCAAAAGTATTTGGGAAATTGAAAGTTGAACAAAACCTTTTCTGACACATGGAAGAACAAGAATTTTACTTGTGGTATGAAATAAATCCACTATTTGATTAAGTATGTAAATTAATATGAAGCATAATACAAAATTATTACTCAATAGCAGAAGGAAAGAACAAGTTCTTTCTTAACTATATGAGCTAATATGTAACTTAGAGTTTGAAAGCTAGGAAAAATTCCAAAGCGTAAATGCAGTAACCTCTGTACTTTACATAAATGTAAATAGTCTTGATATTTGCAGTATGCAGACTGCTTCATAGAGAATCTTGAAGTGTGCAGTGTGCAGTACGCAGACTGCTTTATAAGATGACATGCCTGACCAAGTATCTTCAAGAGTGCAGAAATACTAGCTTGTTTCCCAGATCCTCCTGTGAAATAGGCTTTTGTCAACAATGGCAAGTGTTGACACGGTAAGCTAGAAGGATCTCAGCAATAGAGGCATATGCATGTGGATAGAGGGAAGGAGAGCTTGGTACTCTGATGAGAAGTAGGAAATTAAATAGAAGATTCAGAGTGTTGGAGTTGAAGAAGAAAAGATGACAGGACACCCCCCTATCCAGGACCCCCACTGTTCCAGAACTTCGCTGTGGCGCTGGATAGAGAAGAGTGTTTGGCATTCCCTGCAGAATGGACTTGCCACAGCTTCACCTTCCCAGTCCTGTAATATTAACCCCAACACTCCCTACTGACTAATCAACAAAGGGTGAACAATTAGCATTCTGCAGGACAGAGTAAATGACATATATAATGCTGTATTGGTTAATTCAAGTAACAAGTGCTAGATACTACCAACTGACTTTCAAGCAGCCCCTCTAATATCTGGGTTTGATCTTACATAAACATGAAATATTGGAACCTCTGGCATATCTAAGACATAAACATGAAAATAATAAAGAGAGGTACAGATTTACTGTGTTCCTCTGATATCTGTTGCTGCTCAAACATAAACATGAAAATATAGAAATAAGGTAGCCAAATGCATCGAATTACAACATATCCCATATCAATTAATAAACAAAGTCAACTAACTGACTCGTTGGGCAGATCATACAAATGTAAAATGTTCGTATTATAAGAAGTACATTGTCATGCATCGATATGTTTGCTAAACACCATAAGTGTCATGTTCTCCTTCCAATAGACAAAGCATATATGATGTGCTATTTCACATTCAAGGACATATTTCATGCGTTTATAATGTTACAAAATTATATATAAGGCAAACGTAAAAGATGTATATTTTTTCAAGCTCCAGTACGTATAAATAAACAGTTGTTAGCAGAGTGATGGAATTAATTAAGTCAAGATATTGTTGTTAATAACTGCTGGGGTATGCTGTACACCACAAGAAAGCAGTTCACATTTAAGGTCAGGAAACCACAAGGATGGACAGAGGAATTTGCCCGCAATAATTGTCAAAGGCACCTTATTCTCGTAGCTAGAAAGTCATCATCCCAATTATTTATTTATTTACTTTGTAGAGACTGAGAGCCACCATGGCCAGATGCCACTGCAGAATCAGGTTTATACTGGTAAGTTAAGTACCCACAGGATACTTCCAGAATGTATACTGCTCAATAACCAGTTGACAGTCGTCTCGTTGATCATCACCACTAGACATGATGTAGCAACATCACATCAGACAGTAAATAAAACTGGGCACAGATAAAGGTAAATTCCGACATAGATTAATTTAAAGGGTGAAGTACCCCTAGTTACATATGAATGATTAAAAAAAAAATTGGAACAAAATGGATAGTTCGGCCATCCTAAAGGTTTGATCTATATGTATATATTTTCTCATCAGTCATAAAATAATGAATTAACAAGACTTCAGTTGAAAGTAGATGTCTAAAGAAACAATAACTATACCATGAATACAAATCCTCATGGGCTGCAGACAAATACCTAATCTTTGAAACATTATTTTATCATAGATTTGCCTTGTGCTACACATTACATTCCAATTGTTTATGACTGTCAGAATACAAATAATACAATAACATAATATTGGACTGGTTTTCATGAAGTGCACATTAGTGAAAAGCATTGGCTTACGGCAACTAACCTACTTTCTTCATCATTACAAATTTTCCGTTCAAACATTCTACGTCACCTCAGATTTATAGCTGAGCAGTTTGCTGATTTGAGCAGACATTATGACAAAAGTAATATGCAGAACACCTTATATCTGTATCAGACAGATAGCATAATACATATAGATACCAGACATGGAGCAATCATCCAAGTGTGTCTGAATACACAGTGCACCAAACCCTTCTAAAGATGGGCCTCTGCAGTCAATGACCCGTGCACGTGCCACTGTTAAACCACAACATCGGCAACTACAACTGAAATGGGCATGTGACCATTGGCACTGGAAATTAGTACAGTGACAGAGCATTGCTCGGTCTGGTGAATTGTGATACTTCTTTAATCACGCAAAGCCTCTATCTTCCAAAGGAACAGATGGCGGTGGCTCTATTATGCTCTGAGGACATTCAAGTGGGCATCCATAGGTCCGGTGGAGCTCGTGCGAGGAGTATTGTACACCCCTTCTTAACAATTATGTTTTCCAACGGCAGTGGCATTTTTCAGCAAGATAATGCACCGTGTCACAAGGCGAAGAGAGAGTGACGGAGTGGTTCGAGGAACACAGTGGCAAGTCCAGTTGATGTTCTGGTCCCTCAACTCACCATATCTGAAATTGGTCAGGATGTGACTGAACGTGGCGTCAGAGATCAGCATCCCTCCCTGGAATTTATGGGAATTAGGTAACTTATGTGGTGCCAGCTACCTACCAAGACCTCATTGCTTCCATACCACAATGCATTGCAACTGTCATCCCTGTCAGAGGCGGCCATACCGGCCATTAGGTAGGTGATCGTGCTGATCAGTGTATGCACAAGTAAATTATGTGTATTAATGACCTTGCGGACAATATTAAAAGTAAACTCAGGCTTTTTCCAGTTGATGCAGTTATCTACACTCCTGGAAATGGAAAAAAGAACACATTGACACCGGTGTGTCAGACCCACCATACTTGCTCCGGACACTGCGAGAGGGCTGTACAAGCAATGATCACACGCACGGCACAGCTGACACACCAGGAACCGCGGTGTTGGCCGTCGAATGGCGCTAGCTGCGCAGCATTTGTGCACCGCCGCCGTCAGTGTCAGCCAGTTTGCCGTGGCATACGGAGCTCCATCGCAGTCTTTAACACTGGTAGCATGCCGTGACAGCATGGACGTGAACCGTATGTGCAGTTGACGGACTTTGAGCGAGGGCGTATAGTGGGCATGTGGGAGGCCGGGTGGACGTACCGCCGAATTGCTCAACACGTGGGGCGTGAGGTCTCCACAGTACATCGATGTTGTCGCCAGTGGTCGGCGGAAGGTGCACGTGCCCGTCGACCTGGGACCGGACCGCAGCGACGCACGGATGCACGCCAAGACCGTAGGATCCTACGCAGTGCCGTAGGGGACCGCACCGCCACTTCCCAGCAAATTAGGGACACTGTTGCTCCTGGGGTATCGGCGAGGACCATTCGCAACCGTCTCCATGAAGCTGGGCTACGGTCCCGCACACCGTTAGGCCGTCTTCCGCTCACGCCCCAACATCGTGCAGCCCGCCTCCAGTGGTGTCGCGACAGGCGTGAATGGAGGGATGAATGGAGACGTGTCGTCTTCAGCGATGAGAGTCGCTTCTGCCTTGGTGCCAATGATGGTCGTATGCGTGTTTGGTGCCGTGCAGGTGAGCGCCACAATCAGGACTGCATACGACCGAGGCACACAGAGCCAACACCCGGCATCATGGTGTGGGGAGCGATCTCCTACACTGGCGGTACACCACTGGTGATCGTCGAGGGGACACTGAATAGTGCACGGTACATCCAAACCGTCATCGAACCCATCGTTCTACCATTCCTAGACCTGCAAGGGAACTTGCTGTTCAAACAGGACAATGCACGTCCGCATGTATCCCGTGCCACCCAACGTGCTCTAGAAGGTGTAAGTCAACTACCCTGGCCAGCAAGATCTCCGGATCTGTCCCCAATTGAGCATGTTTGGGACTGGATGAAGCGTCGTCTCACGCGGTCTGCACGTCCAGCACGAACGCTGGTCCAACTGAGGCGCCAGGTGGAAATGGCATGGCAAGCCGTTCCACAGGACTGCATCCAGCATCTCTACGATCGTCTCCATGGGAGAATAGCAGCCTGCATTGCTGCGAAAGGTGGATATACACTGTACTAGTGCCGACATTGTGCATGCTCTGTTGCCTGTGTCTATGTGCCTGTGGTTCTGTCAGTGTGATCATGTGATGTATCTGACCCCAGGAATGTGTCAATAAAGTTTCCCCTTCCTGGGACAATGAATTCACAGTGTTCTTATTTCAATTTCCAGGAGTGTATAATGAAGTACTGCCTGAATGAATCTTCATAAATATTCGGTTAGATCTTGATAAGATTTGAAAGTGGTGTTCTTCAACTTGATGTAAATGTTCACTAGTGTAAAATTGTGCGCTTCACAAAATGAAAAAAGCATAGTAACCTGTAACTATAATATCAATGAGTCACTGTTGGACTCAGCAAACTTATACAAATACCAGGGTGTTACACTTTGTGAGGATATTAAATGGGGATGATAACGTGGGCTGAGTCATGGGTAAAGCAGGTGCCATACTTTGATTTATTGGAGAATGCTGCGGAAATGCCCTCACTCTACAAAGGAGATTGCTTACAAATCACTCGTGTGACCCATCCTAGAATACTGGCTCAAATGTGTAGGAACCGTACCAGATGACTAACAGGGGATATTGAACTTATACAGGCAAGGGCAGCACAAATGGTCACAGGTTTGTTTAATCCATTAATCCAAGGGAGAGTGCCACAGAGATGCTGAAGAAATGGAAGTGGCAGGCTCTTAATAATAATCACAGCACACATGAAGGTATCCAAACAATCACTCTTCCTGCACTCCATATGTGATTGAAATGAGAAGAAATCCCTGTACCTGGTATATAAGGCTGTCACCAAGAGAATCTTGTAAAATCAAATTCAGACAATTTACAATTTTGACAGTTCCATCTATGTATGTATGTGAAACTATCATGTATGTCAAAGCAAACTGTGCACTAACGCTAAAGAGAGAAGTACACATTTGTAGCACAAAAGTTAAAGTTTGTTATCACATAGTCTCTTATCACATCAATGGTACTTGACTACAACTGGCTGATAAAGGTCCTGCTAAAGTTGGGTGCTTATTACACAACAGGCTACCAAACAGTTTACAAAAGCATTACCAGTCTTTTGTTTTAAAGTAAGGGAGTTCTAGACAATAGTTTGGCTGTACAAAGTTAAGGAATACTTTGGGAATAGTCCAAAAGAATCGGAAAGAAATTGCTCTACTATGGCACTTTCCTCAGAAATGTGTTACATATAAGGCATCAATGACAAGTAAATGTGAAAAGTTTCTCATGTTTTGTCAACACTCAAGTACTGCAGCTGAAAGAAAAGTTGAGTGCCTATATTTATTAAATTAAATTATAAATAAAGTTTTGGTTTTTCCTTTTCATTAATTATTATATGTATCTACACAAGTAAGTCTACTGTAAAATAACCTGTGTGCTCAGTTTCTAATTCACCCTGTAACTGTAATTGTAAATGATATTGATGCATCCAATATCATTCTAAACAATGGCCATAAATAAGTAAATATTTGTTGAAAAGTAACACACTCACTCTCTCTCTCTCTCTCTCTGGTTTCAGTTGCCTGAGATGCAGTCATGTGTATGAGTTGCATTTTGTGTGTGGGTGCGTGTGTGCACATGCACACATATGCGTCTGTCATCTATTTTTGACAGAGGCCTTTTGTGAGTCTCTTTGTTGTGGCCATCTGCAACTCAGCATCTCTGCTATATGGTTAGTAGCAACATTCCTTTTCATAGTACTGTTACATTTCATCCTGGATTTTACAGTGTTGAAATATTTGGTGATTTTAATATAGATGCAAATCCAAAGAATGTAGTAAATTTGAATCTCACTGACATATTAAACTCATAAAATCTTTTAAATGTAATACATCTACATCTACATCAATACTACACAAGCTACTGTATGGTGCATGGTGTAGGATGCCCTGAACAATCACTTCTTATTTCCTTTCCTGTTCCATTTGCAAACAGAATGAGGGAAAAATGACTGTCTACATTCTTTCATGAGAATCCTTATTTATCACGTCTAATCTTCATTATCCTTGCATGAAATGTAAGTTGGTGACAGTAGAATTGTAATGCAATAAGCCTCAGATGCTAGTTCTCTAAATTTTCTCAATAGTGTTCCTAGAGAAGGATGTTTCCTTACCTCCAGGGTTTCCCATTTGAGTTCCCTAAGCATCTCCACAATACTTGCATGTTGACTGAACCTACCAGTAACAAATATAATGGCCCACCTCTGAATTGTTTTATGTCTTCCTTTAATCTGACAAAAAACCAAAATAGTACCATGGCTTTCACTAGTATGTCATCTGAACGATACTTTACTAAAAGTCAATCATTCACCTTCCCTACTACAGTCCTCACATGCTTGTTTCATTTCACATCGCTTTGTACCGTTATGCCTAGACATTTAATCGACACGAATGTTTCGAGCATTACACTAGTAACACTTATTCAAGCATTTCTGGTTTGTTTTTCCTACTCATCCACATTAATTTACATTTGTAGACATTTAGAGCTAGCTGAGATTTATCACACCAAATAGAAGTTTTTGTCTAAGATATCTTGTATTCTCCTAGAGTCAGTCAATGATGACAGCTTCCTGTGCGTGACAGCATCATCGACAAACGGCTGCAGATTGCTGCTCACCCTGTCAGCCACATCATTTGAGCATACAGAATAAAATAGCAGTCCTTTCACATCTCCCTGGGGCACTCCTTACAATATCCTTGTCACTAACTGACACCAGCCCTCCAGGACAGCACACAGGGTCCTGCTATGTGAGAAGTCTTTGAGCCACTTTCATTTCTGGAGACCTAACCTTTATGCTCATGCCTTCAGTAACAGTCTGCAGTGGGGCACGATATCCAATGCTTTTTGGAAATCTGAGAATATGAAGTCACCCTGTTGCCCTTTTTCCATAGTTTGCAGTATATCATATGAGAGAAAGGCAAGCTGAGCTTCACATGATTTGTGGACATAAGTTTCACAGTATCTAGGAAATTTATTGCATTCGAATTCAGATTGTGGTCTACAATTTTGCAGGAAACCGAATGTTAATGATACTGGTCTGTAATTTTTTGGGTCCTTCGTTTTTCCTTCTTATACACAAGAGTCAACCGTGCCTTTTACCAGGCACCTGGAACTTTTCAGTGGATGAGAGATTCATTAATTCAAGCTAAGTAAAAGGGCAATGCCATAAACTACTCTTTGTAAAAGCTAATTAGGGTTCCATCTGGACCTGTGACTTATTTGTTTCTAACTATTTCAGTTATTTTGTTATGCCAGGGGTGACCATTACTGTGTCCACCATATGGAAGTCTTTGCAACAGATCAATGTTTGTATGATTGTCCTGTGTGGATGATTTCTTAAACACAAAATTTAAAACTTCAGCTTTCTTTTTGCTGTCTTCTACCTGCATGCAGGTTGGTCAATGAGTGACTGGATAAAAGCCTAAGACTTGATTAGTAGTCTTATAGATGACCAGAATTTTCTTGTGTTCTCAACAATATCTTTTGCTTAGGTATGACAGTTGTACGGATTGCACATTTATCTTTTTACAGATGCTTGAATCTCTACTAACATTTTCCTGTAATCATTTGTTCATTCTCTTTTGAACTGAGAGTACAACAGCCTTTACTTTCCCAGTATTTTCCAAATTTCAGTGGTAAACCACAAAGGATATTTTCTGTTCTTCATCCACTTAATCAGTACATACATCTCCAGAGCATGATATACAGTCCACTTAAACTTTTCCTATAATTCCTCTACATCCATCATACTGGATGAAACATGGTACCTACCAGAATTAAAGAAAATGTGGAAGGAAGGACCCAAACATGTAACTTACTTTTCACACAACCTGTATATTTAACAGTACACAACCATACCTGCAGCCTACATGCTATTGGATCAAATGGCAGTGTTTACTATTGCACTGGACAAAGCCTCTGCTGTTACATGCCTTTCTGCAACATTATATAAGCACCATTGATGACAAGAGTGTTGAAGTTACTCAAAACAGATGACATAATTTTTAATTAGAAGGCTGTATGTCTAAAGGTTCTGGGTTAATATGTGCTTAAAGATTAAACAGATTAGGAAACAATATGACAATGATAAAGCTTACTTAAAAGCAACCAACTTTTTAATTTCAATCAACAGCCAAGGTGCGATTGGATCCCAACCTGTCCCTTTTGACAATCTTATTTTGACTAATGCCCTGGTGACAGTTGGCTGTTAATATTTTCAAAGTTAGACTGATTTCAGTTATTAAGACCGTTCTGAAGGAACGTCTTAAAACATCACTTGTGAATACTTAGTACAAGAGAACTCACTTGCCAGAACCACAAGATCCAGCTAAAATACACCAATAATGATACGGTCTTTCAAACACACCTTAGTACAACAGGTTGTTCAGATTATAACTAAAGACTTAAAACTGTAAATGCAATCAAAGAACTGAACTGGTTAACACCTAAATCTAACTAGAAGGTCCCTCTTTTGTTTAATGGCAACATGTGCATTAGTATAATTGTTCTGGCTGTATTTATGGCCAGGAGCTGGTCATTAGAACATTAATGACTGGGTACAAACCAGGAAGGAAAGGAAATATAATAGTGGGACAAATTTTCAAATGACAACTAGTGTCTCAGTACAATATTATGGCCTCTATTAATGACCAAAGAGCCAACTGAGTAAAACTCTGAGGGTCGGGTACAAACCGGAAAATCATAAGCAGGGCAGGTAGGCAATGACAAAAATCAACACGAGGATTACAGAATGTTACTTTGCTTTATCAGCAAGCAGTTCCATGGATCCATGGTGCGTTACAGTGGTTACTGAGTGGTGCCAATGAAAGCCAGGTAGATGAGGGCAGCCAGGCCACGAGCAGTCGTCCAACACAAATGTTGCCAACCAACTGATGGGATGTCAGCCTGCTGCTTGTAGTCAATGCTGACCCCAGTGAAGTACTCTGGTATCGTAACTCTGCAGAGGCCCTCCTTGCGCAGCTTGTGGTTTCGGCCACTCGGACCTTGTAGCCACCTCTTGTTGTGATGCTACTGCAATCGGCAAACTTTGTGCCTCCCTTCTCAGGCCAGCAGACCCCTCTCAAGGACCTTCTAAGGACACAAACCACAGATATCCACTCTTCCTCACAGGTATTGGCAATGGGGCCACAAGAGTGATAGTCGATACTGTTCTTGAGCCACTGGTGCCAGACAGAACAGTCTACTAACTCAATTGCACCACATCTCAACATCCCACTCTCAAACCTGAACAAGCTTTCCCCCAGATCTAAGAACCCTTCACTCTGCTGGAGATTTTAATCTGCCTGAGATGAGCTTCCTCTTTTCTGGGTCCCTGACCAAAAGATTGACTGGGCTTAAGATTTTGACAATGGAATATGGATCTAGGAAATGTGGGGCAAGTTTCTCTAAACATTTATCCTGGGAAGTCCACCCAGAAATGTTTCTGATGTAGACAAGATCCCCTATCTCCCCTTGAAAGGGGCACTTGTTTCTGTTATAGTGACAGGCCTCAAAATCGTGAACATTCCTAATATTTGGTCCTTTTGCTCTCTAAGTACCTTCGGACTGATAGACGGAGGTGAAAGATGATTTATCTTACATAAATTGGAGAGTCAGGAATTCATGGGATATGTGAGCACTAGGCTAGCTGGGGTGGCATGGGATTCTTCATCCCACATGGAGTTAAACAATAAGTTTAATCAGGGTGAGGTTGTATCCCACTTCTTGGGTGATTTATGGTGGTAAATAATCAATGCTGACTTCAAGTTGCAGTTAATCCTTTTGGCACAGGAACCATAAGGATAATAAGGTGTGGTGGTAACATGATTTATCCCATTGCCAAAACAGAATTGTCTAAACAATCTTGACAGAAATCCAGGAATGTTATCCATAACCAATGGCTGCAGTGGCCCAAATCACATAAATATGTTAGTACCATGAGAGATGGTGATAAGAGCGGTCTCACCCCAGCTAGGTATGAACCTGGAGAAGGTGTCCACTACTATGAGAATATACAGATTGCCTTTTTTTGTCCAGGGAAGCTGGCCCACATAATAAACAAACAATTTGTCCAGTGGATGCTCTTCCCATTCCGACTGCAGCAATCCCCTCGTCAGGGAGTTACTTGGTCTCCCATTCTTACAATCTTGGCATTCTTTGACTAAACCTCTAATGTTTTTATAAAATGTTGGCCAGGTCAGCTGCTCCTTGACTATCTCTAACGTTTTATAAAGTCATGACAGTACCGGAAGGCCAGAATAACTAAGGGTCAAGGGAGATAAAATCTAGCTACCCCAGACCTACCCCTGCAGTTACACAGAATCTCATTCTTCAGAAAACAGTCACTGGATTCCTGTCCATCTAGTATCTGCTTCCTGAGCCCCCCCCCCCCCCCAAATGGGTATTATTCTTGTTCAGTTTACAAATTGTTAAACAGTTTCGGTACCTCAGCAAGGATAGTACATACTAGGTAACTGTCTGGCATTTCCTCATCAAGCTCGTGCTGTTGGAACATCCTGCTAAGGGCATCAGCAGACTGATTATCAGAGCCCTCAATGTCCTGAACCTTAAAATGGAAAGCCAAAATGTGGACCGCCCATCTTGCAATATGCTCTGTCTTCTTAGGACAAGCTAGGTCCCAACTAAGGACCTAATTATCCATCTCTAGATCAAATTCATTATGTTTGAGGTAGAACCAAATTTTTTCCAGAGCAAATAACACAGCTAATGCTTCACACTCATATACCGAGTAATTGAGTTCAGGCCCCTCCAGATGTCAGGAAGCAGATGCCTGATATCCTGATCTTTCTGTAAAAGAACTGCTGCGATACCAGTAATGCAAGCATCAGTGTGGACCACAAATCATTTCTTAAAGTCAGGTATGGCTAAAACCAATGGGTTGGAAATCACAGTTTTGATTCCCTCAAAGGCTGCCTGCTGACTTTCAGCTCACATGAATTTCTCATTATTTCTGCGTAACAAATTTAAGGAAGCTGAAGGTTGCACAGAGTTTGGGACAAATTTGTGGAAATAATTAGTCATTGCTACAAATCAGGCAACCTCCCTCTTATTTCGTGGTTGCGGAAAATTCCTCAATGCCTTAGTTCATTCTGGATCAATGCTAATTCCATCACCAGATACCAAGTGACCCAAAAATGACACTTGGTGCTTAGCCAAGGTTATCTTTGAGGGTTTCACAGTCAGGACCACATCCCTAAGCCTGGAGAGTACCTTCCAGATGTGAGATATGCTCTTCAAAGGAGGCACTGAATATGACTGCATTGTCCCAATAACTGAAGACACAATTAAACTTTGAATCACCTAAAATTTTATCCAATAAATGGGATAAAACTGTTGCACTGGTTGACAAACCAAATGGAACTCGGATGAACTCGTATAAATTCCAATCCAGGGTGAAGGCGATGAGATGCTTAGATTCCTCTGTTAAGGGTATCTGGTAATAAGCCTGATTAAGATCTAACACAGTAAACCAATATGCTCCCTAAAACCAGGTCAAACAGCTGTGGTGATCAGGGAGTGGCACGAAATTCAAGATCACCTTTTAATTGAGAAGCCTGTGATCAACCACAGGTCAGAAATCCTGCCCCTGATCTTTAGGTACTAAGAAAAGGGTGGAGGTGGATGGTCTTATGACTCCATCTTTTAAGAAGGTGACAAGTGATATGGTGACTGGCAAACCAGCACATCATCCATAACATGAATATGGTATCAAATGATGTCTGTGACTCCCAACCTGTCATGAAGTACTTCGGGAAATTCTCCCAAAAGTTCGCTTAACTGGAAAATAATAAGGAGGGCAGGTAGGCAATGACACAAATCACTATGAGTGTTACAGAATGTTACTCCCCTTTATCAGCAAGCAGTGCCATGGATCCACTGTGCTTACTGAGGGTGCCAATGAAAGCCAGGTAGAAGAGGGCAGCCAGGCCACAAGTAGTCATCTGACATTAATGTTGATAACCAACCGACAAAATGTCAGCCTGCTGCTTGTAGTTGATGCTGACCCCAGTGAAGTACTCTGGTATCTTCACTCTGTGCAGGCCCTCCTTGCATAGCTCACGGCTTTGGCCATTCAGACCTCATGACCATCTCTTGTCGCAATGCTACCACCAATCTCCAAACTTCGTGCCTCCCTTCTCAGGCCAGTCAACCCCGTGTATATATCGGCAAGCAAAGACCTTCTAAGGACACAACCCACAGATGCCCACTCTTCCTCATAGATATTGACAATGGGGTTGCACGAGGGCCAGTTGGTACTACTCTTGAGTCAGTGGCTCCAGTCTACTAACTCAATGGCACCATGGCTCACTGGAACAAAATGATGTCAGTTCATTATCTAAGTGGTGATGCCAACAACTACTTACACTATGTGATCAAAAGTGTCCAGACACCTGGCTGAAAATGAGGTGCAAGTCTGTGGTGTCCTCCACCGGTAATGCTGGAATTCAATATGGTTGTTGGCCATCCTTACCCTTGATGACAGCATCCACTCTCTCAGGCATGCATTCAACGAGGTGCTCAAAGGTTTCTTGGGGAATGGCAGCCCATTCTTCACAGAGTGCTGTACTGAGGAGAGGTGCTGATGTCAGTTGGTGAGACTTGGAATGATGTCAGCATTCCTAAACATCCCAAAGGTGTTTTACATGTTTCAGGTCAGAACTCTGTGCAGGCCAGTCCATTACCGGGATGTTGTTGTCATGTAACCACTCTGCCACAGACAGTGCATTATGAACAGGTGCTCGATCATGTTGAAAGATGCAATCGCCATCCCTGAATAGCTCTTCATCAGTGGCAAGCAAGAAGGTGCTTAAAACATCAATGTAGCCTGTGCTGTGATAGTGCCACACAAAACAACAAGAGGTGCAAGGTCACTCGATGAAAAACATGACCACACAATAACACTGTTGCCACTGCACGTGCTGGCAGATGACGTTCACTGGGCATTCGCCATATCCACACCCCGCCATTCAATCACCACATTTTGTACCATGATTCATCACTCCATACAATGTTTTTCCACTGTTTAATCATTCAATGATTACGCTCCTTACACCAAGCAAGACATCATTTGGCATTTACTGGCGTGATGTGTGGCTTATGAGCAGCCACTCAACCATTAAATTGAAGTTTTCTCACCTCCCACCTAACTTTCATAGTACCTGCAGTGGATCCAGATGCAGTTTGGAATACCTATGTGATGGTCTGGGTAGATGTATGCCTACTACACACTGTGACTCTCTTAAACTGTCAGTCAACAGACGATGTCGGCCTGTACGCTTTTGTGCTGTTTCCACTTCACTATCACATTGAAAACAGTGGTCCTAGTTATGTTTAGGAGTGTGGAAATCTTGCATAAAGATGTCTGACGCAAGTGACACCCAATCACCTGACCATGTTGGAAGTCTGTGAGTTCTGCAGAGCGACATTCTGCTCTCGCACGATGTCCAATGGCTACTGAGGTTGCTGATATGTTGTACTTGGCAGAAGGTGGCAACACAATGCACCTAATATGAAAAACGTATGATTTTGGGGGTGTCCTGATACTTTTGATCACATAGTGTATCTGCTGTTTCTAGCAGAAACACTCTCCAAACTTTCTTGATTGATTCATTTAGTAACCATAGTTACGAAGATGACATCATAATCATTAATCCCTGACTCTATAGTGATGCCATCAATAGAGCCACACCTGTTTGTAGCTACAAGGTCTAAAATATTCCTATAGCATGTGGGCTGTTGAATTAGCTGCTCAAGACAGTTTTTGGAAAATATGTTCAAAAGTACTTTGCAAGATTGTCTGTCTGTACCCCTGCAATGAATCTGTATGCACCAGTCCATACTCAGTAGGTTAAAGACACCTAAAACTAATATTGTATAATCTGGGTATTTAGGTGCTTCTGACTGAAGACTTTCTTGAATGACTGTAAAACTGTCACAATGAAATTGGGTAACCAGTAAAAACATGCAACAATTAACTTGATTTCATCTGGACCTGTTAGACATGACCAGGTAAATTCACTGTCACATTCGAATTCAGTATCAGTAGAGTCAATATTTTTGTTAACTGCAATGAAGCCTCAGCTTCCTGTTGCATCAGGTACTAGAGTAAATGACAAATACTCCACTAAAATGGATTATTCTATAACCACCAGGAATTTTATAGGTCAGGTAGCCTAGCTTTAAATTATTTTGATCACTTTTGTCATGTGGTAGAGTACATAAATTCAGCCATAGAAAAATAACAAAGGATGTTCTTTTGAAATTAACTCCAAATAGATTGAATAGTAATGCCTTTAAATACAATCAGAGGAGAAATGAGGTTCTGTGTACCAGGTGTAAAGAACTGATGACAAATGGAATAAGTTCTATGAAACCCTGATGAGACATTATGACTATTGCCACTGTTGTCAGAGAAACCCTTCAGGTACTTAAACATTACCAAAATGGAAGTAATCCTAGAATGAAACTCCCCCAAATCTGATTAGGCTCAGTCAAATATCCATCTAAACCTACTTTATAAAGCTAATGCTGTACAGCTTTTGAAGGAGAAATGAAATGAGGCAAAGAAAACTTTTAAAACTGAAATTGCTAATCTTAGGAAATGGATTAGCAACAAAACAATAGAGCAGTCTGATAATAAAAGTAAAGCTTTCTGAGAACTAATTAAAGAATGAATTTAAGTTCAAAGATGATGAACATGAACCATTTAGCATAAGACATGATGGTAAAACATCCAAACACAATCTCTATATAGAATGCCCTGACTGAGTGCCTCATCATTGCCCAGTCCAGTGATAGATAGGATAGAAACTTGAAATTTGGAGGTGTGGATCTTATATTGCCGGTGTCATTTAAGCAGGGATTTTTTTAAAATACCAACATCAAGGGGGTGAAATATGGGATGAAGGGTTTTTTTCAAAAATGTTTGTATTAAGGCAATTTTGAAGCTAGACTTACAAAAATTGGTATTTGGTTTCTGGGTCAGAAATAAAGAATCAAGTGTTTCAGCATTTTTGGAAATTTAAGAAGAGACTAGACTGTTGTTTCAATTGTTAAGGCTTTCTCTTAACTGGTACTTGTATTACTGTCCATGTTTAACACCTCTTGCAGTTGTCTCACCAAATATTGTTTATATATTACTTGATTCATTTATTTAATGCAAACTGTTACAAAGTTCTGTACTGCCACACTCTCAAAGGCTGCATTTACAGTATGTTCCCTCAGATGCCTCCATTTTCCTGCATCTATTTATTTCTGTTTATCTTATTGATATTGCTTAAGTTCCTTACGTATCCAGTAGACACATTGGTAGTAGTAGTAGTAGTAGTAGTAGTAGTAGTAGTAGTATCTTTATTCATCCGTAGATGTCTTTTTACAGGGACATAGGACATGGCAAAGTATTTATAAGTTTATAGCAATTTAAAATAAGCTAATTTGTGTACACATATATTTACAGAATTCTAGTTAGAGACAATCATTAAATATACTCCTGTAGTGTTATTATTATTTATTTGTATAACATTTTTTATGAAACCCCTACTCTGTTTTATCTAACTAATCCTTCAATGTATATAAAATGTATTGCATAACAGGTAATTTTTAGCTGCCTTTTTAAATAAGTGTATTTTGGCAATTTCTTTAATTTCTTTTGGTAATTTATTGTACAGTTTTATTCCGTGGTAGAAAATGCTGTTTTGAGTTTTATGTTTATTTTTTCTTGGTAAATGTAAGTTGAGTCTATATCTTGTTGCTTGGTCATGGACAGAGCTGTTTGTGCAGTAATTACCAATGTTATTTTTGATGTGTACAACTGACTGGCAAATGTATTCACATGGAGCAGTGTTTTGAACAGAACTTTACAATGAGCTTGACTAGTATTTTTGGTTATTGTTCTTATGGCTCTTTTCTGGAGTTTGAAAATTGCATTCATATTCTGTGCATTTGTTCCCCAAAAAAGAAGGCCATAGCTAAGAATTGAGAGAACATATGAATAATATGTAACTAAAAGACAAAAAAAAAAATGGTTCAAATGGCTCTGAGCACTATGCAACTTAACTTCTGAGGTCATCAGTCGCCTAGAACTTAGAACTAATTAAACCTAACTAACCTAAGGACATCACACACATCCATGCCCGAGGCAGGATTCGAACCTGCGACCGTAGCAGTCGCTCGCCTCCAGACTGTAGCGCCCAGAACTGCACGGCCACTCCGGCCGACAACTAAAAGGCACTGCACGTTAGACACTGATGATAGGATTATAAGGGTGTAACATGCTGATGATTGTTTCTTCTTTTAATAGGTTTGCGTATCACTCTCCATTTTTTATACCTCCTGATGTAGCCTTGTCAAGCACTAATTTTATTTTATTAGTTTTGTTTATTAATAGAAACTGTTATGTAGGCATGCTGTTCCTATTTTGTGTTAAAGTTTTTCCTGTTTAGTCCATTTTTATCTATTTACTTCCCAGTCTTCAATGCACTACCACCACACTGTCCAATATGTTGCTTGCTGTATGTTTTTGCTTCTCCTTCAATGTTGTTTGTAAACATTGCAACTTCTTTGGTGAAAATACACAGTAAATGTCTGAAGATGGCCTTGTAAGCTGAAAACCGGTTAACACAACAAAAGTAATGTTGTAGAGCAAAAACAAACTGGTGCTTTTCATTTATTATAATGTTGTTCTACCAAGAACTGAAGGAAGATTCTGTTAACATAATATTTTGTTAATGTAATTACTGTCATATTATTATTTATGACATTTACAAAATCCATCATTCCGCTGGCTCTATGAAAATAAAATGTAACTACCTAAATAAATCTTCAGGCCAATGGTGGCCCCAACTCTTTGGGCTTCCAGATTTAGGTTTCCCATTTTTTCCACTGCTTATAGTGATTGCCTGGATTGTTACTTAGAAAGGACACACTCAATTTCTCTTTCCTTCCTTTCCCAATATGATCTCATCCCCAATCTCTGATGACCTCATCACTGATAGCATATTAAACACTTATATTCCATGGCAACCTGAAGACCGGTATAACAGTTTGCCTCTTCAAGAACTGACAAATATTCTCCAACCACAGAATTTCAAAAAAATGCAAGTTTCCCAATCTGTTCTGTAGGGATAACATGTCAACAAAAATAACCAATGTTTGAAAATATTACTGGATAGATACAAGATCTACTTGCCAAGTGTTGACTGGAGAAAACACATACAAGGATCATGGAAATACACAAGCATTTGGAGCCATTGGCTCCTTCTTCTGGCAGGAGGACTCAAGGGAAAGGTAGAGTGATCAAGGAAGAAGGTGGGTGAGATTTAGGAAACAGTGAGAGTTATGGAAAAGTTGCCCCGAACCTAGAGTCATGGGAGACTTTATGGATGGGATGATGGAGAATAGGGTACTAAGCAAGATAGAGATTACTGAAAAATAAATCATGCAAGAGTCAATAAGAGCAGAAAGTAAAGTGCATTATACAAGCTAGACAGGTGTTGGAGAGGGCAGTCAGGTGGAGAAATAGGCAGGTTGCAAAATTAAAGATGTAGAAAAATGGAAGGGGAGTGAAAAAGAGCAACAGTTACTGAAAATAAAAGCTGATATCACAGAAACTAGCACAAATGAAGGCCAGGTGGCTGGTAAGAACCAACCACATGGCAGTTCCAACATGCAGAAATCTGTGAAACTTGTGTGAGGCACATATCTGGAAACAGGCACTGAGGTCATAACAGTCATGTTGTAGAGCATCCTCTGATACAGGATATTGTGTGTTGCCAGTATACAACTTCTGCCTATGCCCACAAATTGTAACTGATAACTTGGGCAAACAGTGTTCATCTATATCTACATCATACACCACAAGCCACATATAGATGTATGGTGGAGGGTACCCTTTGTACCACTAACTGAGTCCTCCACTCATGAACAGCACTTGGAAAGAAGCCTCGTATTGGCTCTGCTTTCTTGAATTTTCTTCTTGTGGTCGTTACATGAAATGTATGTGGGAGAAAGTAATATGTCGTCTGACTCTTCCCAGAAAGCGCTCTTTCAAAATTTCAATAGTAAATCTCTCTCAGTGATGCACAATGTGTCTCTCATAACATCTGCCAATGGAGTTTGTTGAGCATCTCCATAACACTCTCATGCAACTAGATGATGATGTAATGAAACATGCCACTCTTCATTGGATCTTCTCTATCTATGCTATCAGTCCTATCTGGTATGGATCCCAGACAGATAAACAATACTCATCAATCAGTCAAACTAGCACCTTGTAAGCCACTTCCTTCATGGATGAGTTACATTTCCTTAAGATTATTCATATGAATCTAAGTTTGGCTTCTGCTTTTCCAACTACTTGTTTTATGTGGTCATTCCCCTTAAGGTTGCTCTGAATAGTTACTCCTAGATATTTTGTGGCAGATACTATTTCCAGTGGTTTTTCATCAATAGTGTGGCTACAGAATAGTGGATTTCTTTTTCTATGTAAGAACAATATGTTACATTTATTTACATTCTGGGTCAACTGCCAACTATTCATCAATTCTCTGAAGCTCATTCTGCAAATCATTACTGTCTTATGGCATTGCTACTTTGTTACAGAAAACTGCAACATCAGTGAACATTCCAAGTGGGAAAAATATATCTAAAAACAAAGATGATGTGACTTACCAAACGAAAGTGGTGGCAGGTCGATAGACACACACATTTCAAGCTTTCGCAACCAACGGTTGCTTCATCAGGAAAGAGGGAAGGAGAGGGAAAGACGAAAGGATGTGGGTTTTAAGGAAGAGGGTAAGGAGTCATTCCAATCCCGGGAGCGGAAAGACTTACCTTAGGCGGAAAAAAGGACAGGTATACACTCGCACACACACACACACACACACACACACACACACACACACACACACACACACACACACACACACACACACACACACACACACCCATATACAACCGCACATACACAGACACAAACCCTGGGGGTTGCATAATACTACCTGCCTCCATTGTGGCATGATGTATTGCTGGTGGGATGTCAGATATCAGTGAAACCTTTGCACTGCACTTGCCAATAAATTGAGAATGCTAAGTCTGGCAAGTAAAATGTCAAAGCTGACAGTGTCAAAGGCATTACTATACTGTAATGAGCTCATAATAGTTGCTTCTTGTGCATCCATGGCAACATCTGCTTGTGTCTGTGCACGTGCGGCCAGACACGGGTGTGTGTGCGAGCGCACACCCGCCCCTCCCTCCCCCCAAGGCAAGTCCCCCCACTCCCGGGACTGGAACGACTCCCCACCCTCTCCCCCAAAAAACCCACATCCCCCCATCCCTCCCCCTGTTCACCACAGGATCAACAAGCCCAGCTATAACCAACACTTTTTCGCCTTGTTTCACACCAGATCTCCAGTTGCTTTCCAGTTCACCTTTATCTCTCCCTATATATTTATATTTTCATTTTCATTTCAACCTCATGTTACACTTTCCACCTTCTAATACCATGTCACCCTCACACCATCACCACAACAACCCCATTAAGTTTTATTTACATTCCCTCCGCAAACATGCCTTTGCCCTAGCCTGATTACACCCCCATATTTTATTTTCTCAAGCTTGTCTGACATTTGGCATTACCCCCAAAGGCCTCACACTTAAAGTTCCCATCTCTGGCTTAACCCTTCTTTCCATCAGTCCCCATACCAGTTCCAAACTGAACAATCTATTGCCCTCACCCACCTAATCCTTCACCTACTCATCAACTGAGCCAATGAACACACCCGTCAACTCCTATCCTTAATAAAAGTCCTCAGTCTTTCCTCTCCCACATCCACACCGGCTGTTCAGAGCATCCTCCTACAGGCCAACCGCAAATTAGAACAGCATGCCACCCTCCACCTCAAAAAACTATCCAATCTCCTGGTTTCCCACCTCCGGAAAGGCAACTCTCTCACCCTTCACAACCTTTCCAGCAAACCTCAACCTCCTCTCATCGCACACAGACCCAGTCTCTCCTATCTACTCAATCTCCCAGCTCCACTCCCCCCAAAACCTCAAAATTCCAATCAACACAATCTGGAACCACAACACCCTAATTCAGTAGTTAACCTCTCTCCCAATCCGAAATCTCTGTCCTATCCAAAGGCCTCACCTTCAGCCGCACTCCCAGATTCAACCAAACAGCCCTTGTCAAAGATTTACTGTCCTACACCCATACTCTCTGCTGGAAATATCACTTTGTCACGAAGAAAAATGATCCTAATCCTACTCCTAATGATCCAACTCCCCAAGACACTATCCAAATTGAACCCTGCCTGGAACAGTTCCATCCTCCGTCACAGCAGGACCCACCTCCTCTTCCTCAAAATCACCCTCTCCAAACTCTCCAGGAATTTCTGACTTCCAGCCTTGCCTCTCAATCCCTCTTAAAAAACCTTAATCCTACTCCCAACATCACCACTGCTGAAGCCCAGGCTATCCGTAATCTGAAGGCTGACTGATCCATCGTCATTCTTCCGGCAGACAAGGGTTCCACGACCGTGGTACTTGATCGTCGGGAGTATGTGGCTGAAGGACTGCGTCAGCTTTCAGACAATACTACTTACAAAGTTTGCCAAGGTAATCCCATTCCTGATGTCCAGGCATATCTTCAAGGAATCCTCAGAACCTTAGGCCCCCTATAAAACCTTTCACCTGACTCCATCAATCTCCTGACCCCACCAACAACCTGCACCCCTACCTTCTACCGTCTACCTAAAATTCACAAACCCAATCATCCCGGCCATCCCATTGTAGCTGGTTACCCAGCCCCCACTGAACGTATCTCTGCCTATGTAGATCAACACCTTCAATCCATTACATGCAGTCTCCCATCCTTCATCAAAGACACCAACCACTTTCTCGAATGCCCGGAATCCTTACCCAATCTGTTACCCTGGAAACAATCTTTGTAACCATTGATGCCACTTCCTTATACACAAATATTCCGCACATCCAGGGCCTCGCTGTGATGGAGCACTTCCTTTCACGCCGATCACCTGCCACCCTACCTAAAACCTCTTTCCTCATTACCTTAGCCAGCTTCATCCTGACCCTAAACTTCTTCACTTTCGAAGGCCAGACATACCAACAATTAAAGCGAACACCCATGGGTACCAGGATGGCCCCCTCGTACACCAACTTATTCATGGGTCACGTAGAGGAAGCCTTCTTGGTTACCCAGGCCTGCCAACCCAAAGTTTGGTACAGACTTATTGATGATATTTTCATGATCTGGACTCACAGTGAAGAAGAACTCCAGAATTTCCTCTCCAACCTCAACTCCTTTGGTTCCATCAGATTCACCTGGTCCTACTCCAAATCCCATGCCACTTTCCTTGACATTGACCTCCACCTGTCCAATGGCCAGCTTCACACATCTGTCCACATCAAACCCACCAACAAACAACAGTACCTCCATTATGACAGCTGCCACCCATTCCACATCAAACGGTCCCTTCCCTACAGCCTAGGGCTTCGTGGCAAATGAATCTGCTCCAGTCCGGAATCCCTGAACCATTACTCCAACAACCTGAAAACAGCTTTCGCATCACGCAACTACCCTCCCGACCTGGTACAGAAGCAAATAACCAGAGCCACTTCCTCATCTCCTCAAACCCAGAACCTCCCACAGAAGAACCCCAAAAGTGCCTCACTTGTGACAGGATCAGACTCTGAATGTGGGTCTCCAACAGGGATACGACTTCCTGAAATGAGATCCATCCTTCATGAAATCCTCCCCACTCCACCAAGAGTGTCTTTCCGCCATCCACCTAACCTTCGTAACCTCTTAGTTCATCCCTATGAAATCCCCAAACCACCTTCCCTACCCTCTAGCTCCTACACTTGTAACTGCCCCCGGTGTAAAACCTGTCCCATGCACCCTCCCACCACCACCTACTCCAGTCCTGTAACCCGGAAGGTGTACACGATCAAAGGCAGAGCCACGTGTGAAAGCACCCACGTGATTTACCAACTGACCTGCCTACACTGTGTAGCTTTCTATGTGGGAATGACCAGCAACAAACTGTCCATTCGCATGAATGGACACAGGCAGACAGTTTTTGTTGGTAATGAGGATCACCCTGTGGCTAAACATGCCTTAGTGCACGGCCAGCACATCTTGGCACAGTGTTACACCATCCGGGTTATCTGGTTACTTCCCACTAACACCAACCTGTCAGAACTCCAGAGATGGGAACTTGGCCTTGAGCATATCTTCTCTTCTCGTTATCCGCCACTCATACCTCATCTGTCTTTCAACATCATCTTTGCCTCTGTTCTTCCGCCTTGACTGACATCTTTGCCTTTACAAATGTCTGCCTTTTTTTTTTGTGTGTGTGTGTGTGTGTGTGTGTGTGTGTGTGTGTGTGTGTACCTGTCCTTTTTTCCCCCTAAGGTGGGTCTTTCCGCTCCCGGGATTGGAGTGACTCCTTGCCCTCTCCCTTAGGGCCCACATCCTTTCGTCTTTCCCTCTCCTTCCCTCTTTCCTGATGGGGCAGCCGTTGGTTGCAAAAGCTGTAGTACCTGCCACAGGGGGTAGGTCAAAATGCACAGAGGCATAGTGTGCCAAGTCAATTCGATCACGTGGGCATAGCTTTGTTTCCTGGAGAGCTACTACGAGTGGACAGTGCAAGCATAGCAGCAACTATAAGTCATTGCGGTTGGAGTGAATGCTGTGAATATTCCAATGAAGAAGTGCCATCATGAGAAGAAAAAGAAAAAGGAGAAGCAAGAAGGGGTCACCTCGAAGGCCACTCAGGGCCTGGCTTCGAGCGAGCACTGCTGCCGCCATCAATAGGTGGAGAGTCATCATCCATTTTTTCAATAGGTTCGTCGGCCACCGTGTTAAGATGGCCGGCAGGGGGAGCTTCCTCCGCCGGTGAACAGCCAGATGTTCGGCTACCAGTGGTGCGGCCAGGCAAAACGGATGATGGCCTGGGGCAGCAACCGCTGGGTGGTGCAGGAGAAGAAACGCGCCGTGGTGGAGAAGGAGAACTTTGCATCCTATGAGCTTTCTTGGAAGGTTGTTTTGTTGAAGTACTGGTCGATGGCTGGGAGTTCGGGGTACGTAGGAAGTCCTCACGGCACGGTTCCTTCTTGAAGGCCCGTGCATCTGACTTCTGGGTCTTAGTCTTGGCAGAAGCTGATGAAGGTGCTTGTGTCTTAGGGGTGACAGGAGGAAGAGGAGATGTTGACCGGGTGATCTTAGCACTGGCCGAACGAACGACCGTAGCGCTAAAGGTCAGATCGCATATCTGTGTCGACAACTCCCTGGTAGGTTGAGGAGACGTGAGGACAGTACTGTATTTCCCTGCTGGGAGCAGCGTTGGCTTCCTACTAGCAAATAGCTTGTGAGCAGCCGAGGTGGACACTTTCTCTTTGACCCGAATTTCCTGTATACAGCATTCATCCTTGTAGATGGGACAGTCGCGGGAGGATGCTGCATGGTCACCCTGACAGTTCACACAATGAGGAGATGGAGGTGGACAGTCAGCCTCATGGGTGTCCCTGCCACAAGTGACGCATTTAGCTGCATCAGAACACGACTGGCGGGTGTGATTAAAATGCTGACACTGGTAGCAGCGTGTAGGTGTTGGGACATAGGGGCGAACAGAAATAACCTCATAGCCCGCTTTGATGCGCAACGGCAGCTGAACACTATCAAAGGTCAAGAAAAGGGTCCGGGTCGGTACAAGGTCATTGTTGACCTGTTTCATGACCCTATGGACAGCCGTTACGCCCTGCTCAGCAAGGAAAGACTGAATCTCCTCATCAGTCAATTCTTCGAGTGATCTAGTATATACCACACCACGCGAAGAATTCAAAGTGTGGTGAGCCACCATCTGGACAGGGAATGTGTACAGGAGTGTGGCCCGAAGGAGTTTTTATACCTGAAAGGCGCTCTCAGTTTCTAACTGTACAAGACTTGACAGGTCCGGCTATGGCATCTACGCCCTTCTGAACAATGAAAGGGTTGACAGATGAAAAATCTTTTCTGTCCTCAGATCTAGAAACTACAAGGAACTTTGGGCAGGCAGTAGCATTTTTGTCACTGGGGCTGGACAAGTTTCCGCTTTTGGGCAGAAGTCATGAGAGAAGAAGAAGAGAAATCCATTGCGGATGAATCCCCCATGATTGCCAGAGTCTCAGATGGCGGGCTCCTTCCTTGTGGGGACCCTCTCAGAGGGCGCTCCCACCTTAGGTGAATGTTTACACCTCAGGTCACACCTCCTGAGTAGTGGACGGAGGGACCAATCGGCATAGTCGAAAGGTGTCAGCTCAGGCAATTGCCTCTCCCTGGGCCTGGCCTTTATCAGGGGGTACGTGCGTGCCTTACTTGTCTACCCAGGGTGGGGAATTATGCATTACCCCATCATTGGCTATGCGTGTGAACGCGTGGGTTGGCCTCCAGGCACACACGGGGAGGAAACAAGAATAGGAAAAAAAGGGGGAGAGAGGGAGATAAAGGACAAACTGTCTCAAACACCAAGGCGGAGACTATAGGGTGGACAAGAAGGCAAGGTAAAAAGTAAGGAAGACAGTGAGACAGGGAGAACAAAGAAAGGAAACAAACAAAGGAAGGAAGAAACCAAAATAACCACAAATGTAAGTCGTTGAACCATCCACCTCTGGACGCAGATGCAAACTACCCCCTTGAGGGGGAGGGACTCCTTTTAGTCGCCTCTTACGACAGGCAGGAATATCTTGGGCCTATTCTTACCCCAGACCCACAGCGGGAGCGCGTTAGACTAGCCGCTCTAATTTAAACTCTTTAATTTTATAAAAAGTCACTGCGTACTGCAGGGCACATACTAGTAATTATGTAAGGAAGTTTCCACTGCGCACAGATGAGATACCAACGTGTGGATAATCAACATATCACTGGTGATTCATGTTGTATTCCCAATGTAAGTAGCATAGTGCACTTCAGTCATTATAGTTATGATTAACGCTATTGTGATTTCGTTATTTGTTTAATCCATGATCCTAAAACTTCAACATTATATGTAAACTGTATTTTCAGTATTTACCTCATTTTAGCTCAGAAATAACATGGCCCACGAACCTCCTCCTTACGGTGACGAAATTGTCAAAGCATATGTCTAAAGCCACATTATCATGGTTTACATACATTCGCTGATTTTTAAATATTTCCATCCATCTCAATTCAGTTCAACAAAAATTATAAGAAAACATAAAATAATATAAATAATCATATTTACATACATATGTATTAAATTATTTACATTGGCAACACATTGGCCAGAACATTATTGGTGAGCTAATTTTTTTTTTTTGTTTCATGTTTCATCACAAACATTACTCTGAGAAATCACCAAGAAGGAATGGAAAGAATATTAAATCCAGAAAGCATAATGGAAAATCTGGTCAGACTGTGACAACAATCACCACAACAGAGAAGGTAGGACAGACTTATCATATCTATCGCATTTGACTCTGGTGCAATCTTTCATTAACTCGTGATATATAGTGAAGTTTTGCAAAAGTTAAAAAGTGATTTTTACTGCTGAGTGTGATTTTTTTTTTTTTTTTTAAATTATTCAGATTTTCAAAGTACGACAATAATTATTGGAAAATGGCTGATACACAGCTCAGTGGAGACAACATGGCATGTGGGTACATTGTCAATAATAGATCAACTCTATACATTGTTTGAATAACAGTTACATACAAGCTAAACATTGTAGATACTCATTTACTGTAGAGATGAGTTTAAAAATATTTCATGCATTTACTTTACTGAATTTTCAAAAAAAACTTACTACACTTTTGCTATTGATATGGTCATGACTCGTAGTATGGCAAATAGAATGGATAACATAAACAGTTTGCCTACTGCAAGTTCCGTATCCAATGAAGACGCATAGAATTAAATTACGCTTGCTCAAACAAGCGAAACAGTAAATGAAATAAAGAACCTAAATAATCTAACCGTAGCAACCAACAGTAACATAGAGTCACAAGATATGGAAACGCAATCAGTAGCAGTAAATTCTCACGATTTATCAATACAGTCTTGCAACAATTTCAGCTGATGAATACAAGTTTACAGAACAATGACAAATAGTTTACGGAAAAATTTCAGGAAATAAACAAAAAACTTGATGGTTGTTGTTGTTGTTGTTGTTGTGGTCTTCAGTCCTGAGACTGGTTTGATGCAGCTCTCCATGCTACTCTATCCTGTGCAAGCTTCTTCATCTCCCAGTACCTACTGCAACCTACATCCTTCTGAATCTGCTTAGTGTATTCATCTCTTGGTCTCCCCCTATGATTTTTACCCTCCACCCTGCCCTCCAATACTAAATTGGTGATCCCTTGATGCCTCAGAACATGTCCTACCAACCGATCCCTTCTTCTGGTCAAGTTGTGCCACAAACTTCTCTTCTCCCCAATCCTATTCAATACTTCCTCATTAGTTATGTGATCTACCCATCTAATCTTCAGCATTCTTCTGTAGCACCACATTTCAAAAGCTTCTATTCTCTTCTTGTCCAAACTATTTACCGTCCATGTTTCACTTCCATACATGGCTACACTCCATACAAATACTTTCAGAAATAACTTCCTGACACTTAAATCTGTACTCGATGTTAACAAATTTACCTTCTTCAGAAACACTTTCCTTGCCATTGCCAGTCTACATTTTATATCCCCTCTACTTCGTCCAGCATCAGTTATTTTGCTCCCCAAATAGCAAAACTCCCTTACTACTTTAAGTGTCTCATTTCCTAATTTAATTCCCTCAGCATCACCCGATTTAATTTGACTACATTCCATTATCCTCGTTTTGCTTTTGTTGATGTTCATCTTATATCCTCCTTTCAAGACACTGTCCATTCTGTTCAACTGCTCTTCCAAGTCCTTTGCTGTCTCTGACAGAATTACAATGTCATCGGCGAACCTCAAAGTTTTTACTTCTTCTCCATGAATTTTAATACCTCCTCAAAAATTTTCTTTTGTTTCCTTTACTGCTTGCTCAATATACAGATTGAATAACATCGGGGAGAGGCTACAACCCTGTCTTGCTCCCTTCCCAACCACTGCATCCCTTTCATGTCCCTCGACTCTTATAACTGCCATCTGGTTTCTGTACAAGTTGTAAATAGCCTTTCGCTCCCTGTATTTTACCCCTGCCACCTTCAGAATTTGAAAGAGAGTATTCCAGTCAACATTGTCAAAAGCTTTCTCTAAGTCTACAAATGCTAGAAACGTAGGTTTGCCTTTCCTTAATCTTTCTTCTAAGATAAGTCGTAAGGTCAGTATTGCCTCACGTGTTCCAGTATTTCTACGGAATCCAAACTGATCTTCCCCGAGGTTGGCTTCTACTAGTTTTTCCATTCGTCTGTAAAGAATTCGTGTTAGTATTTTGCAGCTGTGACTGATAGTTCGGTAATTTTCACATCTGTCAACACCTGCTTTCTTTGCAATTGGAATTATTATATTCTTCTTGAAGTCTGAGGGTATTTCGCCTGTTTCATACATCTTGCTCACCAGATGGTAGAGTTTTATCGGGACTGGCTCTCCCAAGTCCGTCAGTAGTTCCAATGGAATGTTGTCTACTCTGGGGACCTTGTGCATGCACAGAACTGTATTGCAGGTTTCCTAATACAAACTACTCTATCAACAATATATTAGATGGAGCAAGTGCTGGACTGAGTATAATGGAGCAGCTAGATGAGGCAAGCAAATAAATCTGTAACAGTTATGCGACATATGAAGAGTTTTTGCTTGTCTTTTATTGTTAGCCAAAATTAGCAGCAATGTCTTTGTGTACATGGTAACTCCAAACTGTGACAAGCTTTGAGAGCACTTGCCTGCTAAAGGCAAAGGATCCAAGTTCGAGTCTCAGTTTTAATCTGCCAGGAAGTTTCACATCAGCACACACTCCACTGCAGAGTGAAAATTTCATTCTGTAAACATCCCCCACTCTGTGACAAGCCATGTCTTTGCTATATTCTTTCTTCCAGGAGTGCTAGTTCTTTCAGTGCTCTGTCAAACTCTTCACGCAGTATTGTATCTCCCATTTCATCTTCATCTACATCCTCTTCCATTTCCATAATATTGTCCTCAAGTGCATCGCCCTTGTATAGACCCTCTATATACTCCTTCCACCTTTCTGCTTTCCCTTCTTTGCTTAGAACTGGGTTTCCATCTGAGCTCTTGATGTTCATACATGTGGTTCTCTTATCTCCAAAGGTCTCTTTAATTTTCCTGTAGGCAGTATCTATCTTACCCCTAGTGAGATAAGCCTCTACATCCTTACATTTGTCCTCTAGCCATCCCTGCTTAGCCATTTTGCACTTCCTGTTGATCTCATTTTTGAGACGTTTGTATTCATTTTTGCCTGCTTCATTTACTGCATTTTTATATTTTCTCCTTTCATCAATTAAATTCAATATTTCTTCTGTTACCCAAGGATTTCTACTAGCCCTCGTCTTTTTACCTACTTGATCCTCTGCTGCCTTCCCTACTTCATCCCTCAAAGCTACCCATTCTTCTTCTACTGTATTTCTTTCCCCCATTCCTTTCAATTGTTCCCTTATGCTCTCCCTGAAACTCTGTACAACCTCTGGCTCTTTCAGTTTATCCAGGTCCATCTCCTTAAATTCCCACCTTTTGCAGTTTCTTCAGTTTTAATCTACAGGTCATAACCAATAGATTGTGGTCAGAGTCCACATCTGCCCCTGGAAATGTCTTACAATTTAAAACCTGGTTCCTAAATCTCTGTCTTACCATTATATAATCTATCTGATACCTTTTAGTATCTCCAGGGTTCTTCCATGTATACAACCTTCTATCATGATTCTTAAACTAAGTGTTAGCTATGATTAAGTTGTGCTCTGTGCAAAATTCTATCAGGCGGCTTCCTCTTTCATTTCTTAGCCCCAATCCATATTCACCTACTACGTTTCCTTCTCTCCCTTTTCATACACTCGAATTCCAGTCACCCATGACTATTAAATTTTCGTCTCCCTTCACTATCTGAATAATTTCTTTTATTTCATCATACATTTCTTCAATTTCTTCATCATCTGCAGAGCTAGTTGGCATATAAACTTGTACTACTGTAGTAGGTGTGGGCTTCGTATCTATCTTGGCCACAATAATGCGTTCACTATGCTTTTTGTAGTAGCTTACCCGCATTCCTATTTTCCTATTCATTATTAAACTTACTCCTGCATTACCCCTATTTGACTTTCTATTTATAACCCTGTAGTCACCTGACCAGAAGTCTTGTTCCTCCTGCCACCAAACTTCACTAATTCCCACAATATCTAACTTTAACCTATACATTTCCCTTTTTCAATTTTCTAACCTACCTGACCGATTAAGGGATCTGACATTCCACGCTCTGATCTGTAGAACGCCAGTTTTCTTTCTCCTGATAACGACATCCTCTTGAGTAGTCCCCGCCTGGAGATCCGAATGGGGGACTATTTTACCTCCGGAATACTTTACCCAAGAGGACGCCATCATCATTTAATCATACAGTAAAGCTGCATGCCCTCGGGAAAAATTATGGCCGTAGTTTCTCCTTGCTTTCAGCCGTTCGCAGTACCAGCACAGCAAGGCCGTTTTGGTTATTGTTACAAGGCCAGATCAGTCAATCATCCAGACTGTTGCCCTTGCAACTACTGAAAAGGCTGCTGCCCCTCTTCAGGAACCACACGTTTGTCTGGCCTCTCAACAGATACCCCTCCGTTGTGGTTGTACCTACGGTACGGCTATCTGTATCGCTGAGGCACGCAAGCCTCCCCACCAACGGCAAGGTCCATGGTTCATGGGGAAGGTAATGACGCTAAATTAACCAAAATTGGTACTGACTTAAACAAAATGATCTATGAAATGGCCACCAAGTTTTCAAAATTAACAGTTTTAGCAAAACATAATGAAACCAATGTCAAATAGTTAAATTGCACGTGTGACACCATGACAACAAAAGTAGGAAAGTGCGTCACTGCTCATGATGATCACGAAGCGTGTCACACAAGTAGAGACAGATTTAGAAACCATGACAAAGGCAATTGACCAGACAATCAAATTAGAGACAGACAGATGAATTTCGAATGAATGAATGAGAGAGAGAGAGAGCGACAGAGACAGCAGTGCTTGGATGGGGATGAATAGGTGATGATCAGGACAACAGTCCCTGAGCGGAGAAAATCTCTGATCCAGCTGGGGATGAAACCCGGGCCCTTAAGATTGACAGTATGTCACAGTGACCACTCAGCTACCATGGGCGGACAATGATTTAATAGAAACAAGCAGACTGCAAACTGACTTATTCAACAACCTTGGACACTGAAGCCAATAATCAGTCTACTTTATTTATTACTTTCGGCCATATAAATACATAGTATGTGATCCGTTTGGTTTGTTTACTGAATCAATGAGAAACATCAGCTTAAAAAAGTAAAATAGCATCATAGTGTTCTCAGTAACTATTCCTTTTCTTTGCTCCCCTTCATTTTTCTGTATCTTTCATTTTGCAGCCTGTCTATCCCCCCCACACATCTCCATCTCCACCCTCTTCCCCCTCCCCATATATGCCTATCATGTACAATGCACTTAGCTTTCAGCTCATATTGACTGTGCATGATTTTTTTCAGTAAATTGTGTCTTGCTGATTACCATATCTTCCATCGTTAAGCTCTCAGGTTTTCAAATCTCATCCAGCACAGGCACCAAGGATCAGTCTTTCCTTCTCATCCTGTCTGGCAAGTCTCCTCCGACCTAGGGTTTTGGGCAACTTTTCCACAACTCTCTCCATTTCTTAAGTCTTGCGAGTTTTCTTTCTTCAGTTCTCATTCTTTCCCTTCAAATCTTCTGCTAGAAGGAAGAGCCATTGGCTCTGAAAGCTTCCACATTTATATATCCTTTATACATAGTTTCTGCTGCCACCAGCTTGGTGAGTAGATCATCTTATTTATCCAATTATACTGCAGCCATCTTCATTATAGTGTTGGCTGTGAATGAGGTCATGGTTGGTGTGAGAGTCAGTTACCACCTGATATCGGTTTACGAGTACTCAGCAAAAAGATTGCGAGAATTCAAATCCATACAGTTGGAACCAAAAACAAAAAATTGGTAGTTCATACCACCACAAGACCATAAATGAAAAAGTTGTTGTTAATAATCTGTGTCCCTGACATTCTATCTACAAGTAAGTTTCAATATACCATTTCACACTTAACACTTAGTCTGCTATTGACACTATTTTACTCAACTCCAGTTGGTTGTGACAATTGCAATGATGCATCAAACGGGCTACAGTACCTTTTCCTACATTTTTATTACATGATACATTATTATCTTTTTTGCAGTTTTAGGAAAATGGTGTACGCTGACACTTAAGTAAAATGCTAATCCGTGTGCATGCACAGAACTGTATTGCAGGTTTCCTAATACAAACTACTCTATCAACAATATATTAGATGGAGCAAGTGCTGGACTGAGTATAATGGAGCAGCTAGATGAGGCAAGCAAATAAATCTGTAACAGTTATGCGACATATGAAGAGTTTTTGCTTGTCTTTTATTGTTAGCCAAAATTAGCAGCAATGTCTTTGTGTACATGGTAACTCCAAACTGTGACAAGCTTTGAGAGCACTTGCCTGCTAAAGGCAAAGGATCCAAGTTCGAGTCTCAGTTTTAATCTGCCAGGAAGTTTCACATCAGCACACACTCCACTGCAGAGTGAAAATTTCATTCTGTAAACATCCCCCACTCTGTGACAAGCCATGTCTTTGCTATATTCTTTCTTCCAGGAGTGCTAGTTCTGCAGCATTGCAGGACAGCTTCTGTGAAGTTCGGAAGGTAGGAGATGAGGTACTGGAGAAAGTAAAGCTGTGAGGATGGGTCATGAGTCGTGCTTTGGTAGAGCACTTTCCCACAAAAGGCAAAGGTACTGAGTTAGAGTCTCAGTCCAGCACACAGTTTTAATCTGCCGAAAGTTTTGTATCAGCGCACACTTTGCTGCAGAGTGAAAATTTGGAAGCTTTGAGAGGTTGTGTGTTTGGTTGGGAAGGAGTGTTTTATGACTGTGGAACATATATTATGATTAGTTGGGTTTATTAGCACAGAATAGAACTTCTGAAGCTAATAAGTTATTGGAGGTAATTTGTCATACTTTTTGTGGATTTTAGAAGCAGAGTGTTCATGACTTTGCAATACAAATATTCAGAATGAATCTCTGAGATTTATAAGATGACTTGTAGTTACCTCGATCCCATTCAGTAGCGGCTGGTCTCACCATAGTGGTAGTGGCAGCACCAGCAGACCTCTTCTGTGGCTGTGTGTTGGTTGCCCAAATATTTGACAAGTCTCCTTACACATCGGTGTAGCAGCTGTGAATTGAAGTTCATCTGTGAGGAGAGATTGTATTGATTGATCTGACTTCTCAGTGTGAGAGAAACCTTGAATTGCCAAATTTTTCTATACATGCTTGATTTTACTGGTTGTGCTCTGGATCTTCCAAGCTCTGACGGACGAAAATCCTCCTCAGAGAGCACAATTCCCCTTCCCTGGGCTATGTTTTACTCGGGTAACCAGTGCTTCCCTTTCGGCTATACTCCCCAGAAAAAGTTGTGCCTCGCTATTCCTATCTCTATCCCCCATCAATGAGGCAGCTTCCTTTTGGCTCTGTTGGGCTCTCTGTCACTCTGAAAAACATCAAGATGAACCACTGTCCATAGGTCTTAAATCCTTAAACAAAGTTTTTGTAAGAGTTATGTGTTTGGTGGCATCTCAAAAATTTCAAAGGCCTAGCTGGGAGTTCGGCTGTAAGATAGCAATCTCTGGCACGCATCCCAAAGCCAAATTTTCTGCATTTGGCAGTCAGTAGCATCTTTCACTAACATTACTCCTCACTCCAACTCGTAAAACATTTGTGTGAGTGAACACTACAGAATGTCTCGACTGTTGTCCAATTGCACGGTGGTGCCGTTAGGGATCATAAAGACATTTACTGGGCCAGGCTGCCACAGTGAATGTTTCCCCTCACTGCTGCTTTTCAGATGAGCTCAGTCGGGTCCCAGACTGTTCAAATGCTCAGCTCAGTCTGTGTCACTGAGTGTGCTTCCAAACATCCCCTTATTTCCAGCAAACGTACAAATCTGTTTTAAATTAATCTCTAAACTGACAATCACTCACACATTCAATATCAATACCATGCTTCATTCATAATTAATTGTGCAGCTCAAGGTGGGCCTCTACTATGAACTCACAAGCATTTGTGTATGTTGTATGACAGTGTTGAAAAATTGTCCTGTAACAATTATTATAGCTTTATACTTAGGTCTGCATCATTTTATGGCCACAGAAAGAAAGTTCCTGTTTCAATTGAAATTTAAGTTTGGAATGTGAAATATTTTAAAATGTTGTGCAAATGCCCCATTCCATCATGTGAGTCAGTGTAGGTGGTTGTTGGTCACAGTTTGGAAGAGCCCATTCAGGATGGCAGACAGCTGGTCGTACATCATACCCTCATAGAGTGCCATGCATGAATAGAGTGTAAGAAGATATGCTAGCTGATTCTCAAGGGAATGAAATATATGGTGAGAACCTGGGATCAGGATGACATACAAATGCACTAGCATATGGTTTAAGTCAAGTGATTAATAGCATACTGTTATGGGAAGCAAAAACAAAATTTTGACCACGATATTCCTCATGTCAAACTATGACAAAGTGGGCAAAGTTCTGTTGAAAGATGTAGCCAATTTTCAAAAAGCCTGTAAATGTTGGTAAGTGAAGTATTCATTTGTTAGCAAGCAATTTAATCAAATTCATTGGCAGTGTAAGAAAAAACTATGGTTCTGTGATTAGACATGTCTGTTATCCAGCCTGGCAGCCAAATTCTGAGCCCTCTAAGAAACCACGTGTGATTTTAACTGACGCACATCTTGATGAAACATTGTGAGTGAAGTTCTCTGTACTGTGCTATGTGGGCAAGGTTCAATAAGGGTGCACCCAGCCCTTGTAAGGCCAACTGAGGAGCTACTCGACTGAGAAGTAGCATCGCCAGTGCTAAAAACTGAAAATGGCCAGGACAGAGGTGTGCTGACCCCGTGCCCCTCCAGTGAATTTTGTTAGCTGAGGATGACACAGTTGTAAGTCAGTACCATCACTGTTTAGACGTCCAAGGCCTCTTCACATAGATTTTTTTTTTTAGGTTCAAGTCATGGCTCAAATGTACTGATTGTTATTTAGAAAATTTTTTTATGGAAGAGTAAAATATATGATTATTAAGCTGTCGTTATAAAAGTGTGCTTGTAGCCCATCGTATGAACAAAGATACTCTGAAAGAAGGAGGCTAAAAGACTGATAGTATTCACAGGTTCCTAATATATCTAATTCAGCTAATGCTCACTATTACTTTATTATTCAGCTTTTCTGTAAATTCCCAATGGGGCATTCACTGACTTGTAAATAAAGTTCAAAATTTCATAATGACAAAAATAAATATAGATCAACCCAGAGCACAATCTCTTTTAATTCTCATCTTCACCAAGAAACAAGTAAAGCTGAGTTACATACAGGTTCCAGATGTCACCTGTGAAAGATGAGGAGAACAGCTAGTTATGTCTTTAGATTTTTCTGTGTTTTCTTCATAGATTAATTCTTAAATTCCATGCGTTTTCTTTTATTTAAGAGGTGTAGTCTCACATTTTTGTAACTTTAAAGTGTAAATTCAGGCAGTGTGTAACACAGTCATCATTTCTCTTGAACGACTAACTACACTGCTCGGTTAGGCATGTGGAGCATCAACGTGGAGGCTGGCTGTCCAGCCTCGCCCATTCATCTGTGAGTCACTCCTTCAACGGCATCTGAGCAAGCACACAGGGGGAGGGGTTTACTACTTATTGAGACCACTAGTGTTGGACACATTAGGGAGATCCTTAGGGAAATATTGTTCAGAGCCAGAAAGATAGCCAATATGCACTCGGTATGTCTGTCAGGGAACGTCATACGAGATGTGGTGGCTTTGCCTGTGGCTATCGAGCTTGCAGGGTGCAGTCATCTGCAAGGAGTGGCATCAGTTCCGACAATGCCTTTTGCGAGGGTTCCGAGGTCATCCTCAGTTCGTACAGATGACTGGTGTAGGTGGTGGAGGCTGCTAGGCTCACATATGGAGTGCAAGCACAGCTCATGATGTGCAGTATAGTTTCCAGAGTTGACTGGGGTCCTACGGTCTGGAGCCGAGTGGACAATCTCTGCCAGAGGCTTTGTTGAGTCTGACAGTCTTGGCTGGACCTGCATTATTGGGTGGATAATTGTAGGACTCTCCTTGACAGGTCAGGGTACACTACACAAAGGGAGCAGCTACTCAGTTAGGTAAGTACTTGCGGGGTGCACATGGTGGTTTTCAGGCTAGATGGTAGTTTGAGATACTCTGATGAACACTCATCAGTTGACATGCAGATAACAAAATCAGACCGCATTCAGAATGAAGACACTTTGACAAATTTTATCAGTTAATTGTTAAAGTATCTGCAACAAAATTCCCAAATTTATATATTTTATTGCTATTTATTTATGGCTTATTTAGCCTGACTAGATTAGATGCTTAAGGCCCTAACTTACATATGACCAGGAACAAAACATACAAACAATATTACGCAGCAAACACAATAATAATAATTTGCATTATTAATCAAAATAAGAATTTGCATTATTAATCAAAGTAATAACTTTTAATAATAACAGTAATGTTAATAATGATGATAAAATAATGGGTTATAATAATAAGTTAAGACACAACAAACTAAATGCTAATAATTTGGATTATTAATAAAAAGTAATAATAATAATAATAATAATAATAATTATTATTATTATTATTATACTGGAACAGAACCATTATAACAGATAAAACAACACCACATAACAAACCTGACATCATACTCACCAGTAAAAAGAAGAAATTAACACAACTAATCGAAACATCCATACCCAATACAACAAATATACAGAAGAATACAGGAGAAAAAATTGAAAAATACATCCAACTGGCTGAGGAAGTCAAGGACATGTAGCATCAGGATAAAGTTGACATTGTACCAATTATACTATCAACTACAGGAGCCATACCACACAATATCCACCAGTACATCAATGCAATACAGCTACAACCAAACTTATATATACAACTACAGAAATCCGTAATTATTGATACATGTTCAATTACCCGAAAGTTCCTAAATGCAATATAACATATACCGTACAGTTAAAAGGAAGTCACGCTTGATCAAGGTAGATGTCACTTTCCATTTTTAACCAGACAGAACGTCTGATAAAGGAAAAAAGTAATAATAAAGTTATAGTAATAAGAATAATAAAATAACAGAGGCATTACGAATGATATTGATTAGTTTGGAGCTTTTGATGCCTTCCTTGGTATTAGAAGAAGTGGAAGGGATAATGAAGGAGGACAGGGTTGAAATAAAAGTGACAATGGCTTGTAGGAAAGAAGGTAATATCAACAGAGAACTCTGTAGCCAAGAGGAGGGAAAAGTAGAGGGGGAGGGAGGGTTGACAAGAGTGAGTTGCAAGAAGAGATACTTCACTGTTGTGATAGAAAGTGAGTCATTCGCTCTCTTCTGAAGTTTGAAATGATTTTATTTCTCTAATCTTTTGAGGAAGATTGTTCCAAAGTCAGGTTCCTCATACAGAAAATGATTTAGAGAAAATGGCAGTGCTCTGTAGTGATGCAGAGAAGATTTTATTTTATTGAGAATGAGTATCTCTGCTGTGCTGTTCAGACAGCAGTGTAAGACTTGACGATAAATAGGCAGGAGTGCAATGATTGAGAAGATGATGCAGCAAGCCACGTGGAGTGGCCACACAGTTTGAGGTGCCAGGTCATGGATTGCATGGCCCCTCCCACTGGAGGTTCGAGTCCTCCCTTGGGCATGTGTGTGTGCGTTGTTAGTTTAAGCAGTGTGTAAGTCTGAGGACTGATGACCTCACGGGTTTGATCCCTCAGAAATTCACACACATTTGACCACAAGAACGATGCAGCGAACACAGTGTATGATAATCTCTATGTCTATCGGCACATAGCCATGATAATTGTCCATAGGAGTGATATGGTAGAAATAGTGTAAGTCACAAATGTATCACAGAAGCATTTTTCATCAGTTCCAGCTGACATGAGCTCTCACACGAAAATCCTCGGAAAATAGGATCACCATAACCAACAAGGGGTGTATTAGTGATTCTACAAGTTTCTTTTTAAGTTTGAGAGGAAGTACCTTTTTATATTTCTGTAATGAATGGAGTGTTCTGCATCCATTGTGATAAGGCAAGTAGGTCAGCATTTACTTTCTGGATGGCTGAGCGAAGATTTGTTCGGCTTGCACTTACGTATAACTGCAGGTCATCAGCATATAAATCATATTCACAGTGGGAGACAATACTCGACACATCATTAACGTATAACGAGGAAATTAATGGGCTCAATACAGAGCCTTGTTGGTCCCTTGATACTAAATTCTTTCTCTGTGACTACTCTGTTTCAATCATTACACATCGCTGATGGCATGTAAGATAAGAGTGGAACCACTGTACAGCACAATGTGTGGATTATAAAACCGATTCTAGAAAGTACTGGATGGATCATTTCTAGTCTACACATGCCTTATGTGTGAAACCAGAAGCCCTAGAATTCTCCAGTGAAGAAGAATTTTTAAAATGGAAAGGAGAAATGGAATGTGCTACACATTCCAAATTCATTAAAAGCTGTGGCACTAAATCTTACGATGATGGCACCAAATGTTGTCATGTCTGGCATTGCTCAGGTCAGTTTCTCTCCAAAGGTGATGGGAGCAGACATCTAAAATTGACAGAGAGCAACAAAATCGGTGGAAAGTGCCCTGCAGACATTAAAATCTAAGGAAAATGCCATGTTACTTTTGTGTCCACTCATGTTGGTCACGATCTTGACCTAAGTCATCTGAATCTGACAGAAAAAGAATGGATGAAGATAGCCGAAGACATTGCTGTATGAATCTCATTTCCTACTGTCCTCCAAACAATTGAAGAAATAGTGCAGAATTCAAATTTTGAGAAAGTGCATCTTACAATGATGCAGAATTTGCATAATATTGCAGCTGCATATAACCTGTCTTCAAAGTCAGTCAGACATCCAAATGACGTGATCAGCGTTGAAGTTTGGGTGCAAGAAGTGCAGCAAAGTGATAATCCATGTATATTGTTCTATAAGCCTCAAGAAACAATTAATGATCTACACCCTGCACTGAGAAGTGAAGACTTTGTGTTACTTATAATGAATGCCATATAAGCAAAATATGGAAGTGATTGTATTTGTGTTGATGGAACTCATAGCCTAAATGGCTACGATTTTGAAGTTACAACATTACTTGTACTGGGTGATATGAGGCAAGGATTTCTGTGTGCTTTCCTCATATCTAACAAGAATGACTCTGATGTTTTGAGTATATTTTGCAAATGTGTCAAGTTTCAGGTTGAACATATTTCCCCAAAAGTATTCATAACAGTTCTGGCAGAATCGTATAGTATTGCTTGGAACAAATCAATGGGACCTCCTGAAATGAGACTTTTCTGTACCTGGCATGTCGACAGAGCTTGGAGAACCAATATTAAGAGCAAAATTCAAAATTTTGACAAGGGAAATGAGATGTACAAACTCCTTAAGACGTTAACGCAGGTAAGAGACATTGCTGTGTTTCGGGAATTGTTGATAAAAGCATTTCAGAAGCTCAACAGCGATTCAGAGACATCAGAATTTGGTCACTATTTCCAGATGTATTATGAAAAAGATGTGATTTGTTGGGTATACTGTCATAGGATGCGAACCGAATCAACACAGACATGCACCTGGAGAGAATACATAAGACACTGAAATACATACATGGTAACGCAAAGCAGGTAAAACATTTGGATAAAGGTATACCTGCATTCATGTTGCTTGTAACAGCAAAGCTGTTTGACAGTCTCTTTTTATTTCTCTCCTTTCTGGTACTTACCCCCTCCCCCCTCTTCACCTTCTCTCCTGTCCTCTGTCTAAACTGCAACACTTCACTGTCCGCCACTCCCACCATAATATCCCTCCTCCTTACCACCACCCAGTTGCCACTGGTGCTGCTGCTCACAGTGTGGTTTCAGTTTTCTGAGACTGCAGGCGTGTGTGCAAGTTGCATTTGCATGAGTGTGTGTGCGTGTGTATGTGTATCTACTGCTGAAAAAGGCCTCATTGGCTGAAAGCTGTAATTGTGTGAATCTTTTTGTTGTGCCTATCGCAACTCAGCATTTTGAGTGAATGCTTGGAGAATCCGGTGCTTTCTAAGTATTGCAGGTTCCAGCAGAACTGATAGAATTACTGGGTAAAAACTCAGTGGCATACACGGCAGTGAGATATGCAACGTTTATCACCTGGTATGTGAATATAATTCTGTGAAGTGGACCACACTGCATGTAATTTATCTTTTATTTCACACATACACAGTGCCATGTTTCTGTTCTATGTATGGAACATGATTTAAAAGCCTATAAGTGTCAGTACATGTGTGCAACAAACTTTGAGTCAACCAAGGCAGCAACAGCTCCAACACACCACATCAGGTATGAGATTAAATCTGTCTTATGTACAACACCAAAATGTCTTGAGAGCCATCCCTAAATTCACATATGCTCAAAGTTACTTTTCTGTTCTGATGCAGTATGCCTGCATGCTGTTTTAATCTTTACTTACAGCATCTGTCAGTGAATCTGAAGAAAGAGTTTGTGACTTACCATGGCAGTAGTCCAGGTATGAGATTAATTCTGTGTTACACACAATACTGAAATGTCTTGTGAGACCTCTATAAATTAAAATACGCTCAACGTCACTTTTCTGATCGAACGCACAATGGCTGCACTCTGATTTCATGTTTTATTGTTTACTTAAAGGGCCTGTCACTGAGTGTAAGGAGGTAAGCTTTTGGCACACAATGCCAGTAAGAGCATCCACACACCACACCAGGTATGAGATTAATTCTGTGATATGCAGAATTGTGTAATACCTTGTGAGACATATATAAATCCAAATATGCTCATTGTTACTTTTGTGTTCATATGGACAATGGTCACATTCTGATTAAATCAAATCACTTGATGCCTTTCTAAGAAAGGGTCTCCATTCCTTCCAAGCTAATTATGTAAGGGTAGACCAGATATGGCTCAAATTCAAAGATACAGTATCGACAGCAATATATAGATTCATACCACATAAGTTAATAAGAGATGGGACTGATCCACCGTGGTAGAAAAAACATGTCAGATCACTGTTGCAGATGCAATGAATAAAGCATGCCACATTCAGAAGAATGCAAAATCCCCAAGACTGGCTAAGGTTCACAGAAGCTCAAACTTTAGTGTGGATGTCATTGTGAGATGCTTTTAATAGTTTCCACAATGAAAAAGTTGTCTCAAAATATGGTAGCAAACCCAAAGAGATTCTGGTCGTATGTAAAGTACACCAGTGGCAAAAAAAAAAAAAAAAAAAAATAAATAAATAAATAAATAAATAAAACAACAGGCAATACTGTCACAGTGTGATAGCAATGGAAATGTTACCAATGATGGTGCCACTAAAGTGGAGTTACTAAATACAGTTTTCTGTCATTCCTTCATGAAAGAACACAAAGTAAATATTCCAGAATTTTAAAACAGAGCAGCTGTTAGCGTGAGTGACATAGAAGTAGATATTTTAGGTGTTGCAAAACAACTCAAATCACTTAAGAAAGGCAAGTATTCTCGTCCAGATGGTATACCAGTCAGTTTCCTTTCAGCATGTGCAGACACAATAGCGCCTTTCTTAGCAATCATATACAACCGCTCACTTGACTTAAGATCTGTTCCTAAAGACTGGTAAGTAGCACAGGTCACACAAATATTCAAGGAAGGAAATAGGTGTAACCCATTGAATTACAGGCCCATATCACTGACCTCAATTAGCAATAGGATTTTGGAGCATACACTGTACTCTAACATTATGAATCACCTTGAAGAAAATGACTTATTGATACATAACCAACACGGATTCAGAAAATATTGTTCTTGTGCAACACAGCTAGCTCTTTATTCCCATGAAGTAATGAGTGCGATCTTAGATCAATTCCATATTCCTAGATTTCCAGAAGGCTTTTGATACCATTCCTCACAAGTGACTATTAATCAAATTGTGTGCATATGGAGTATCATCTCAGTTGTGTGACTGGATCATGATATTGTGCAAAAAGTGGCAATTGGCACTAAACAAAGAAAAGTGCAAGGTCATCCACATGGGTACTAAAAGAAATCCAATAAATTTCAGGTATACAATAAATTGTACAAATCTAGGGGCTGTCAATTCGACTAAATAATTTGGAATTACAATTATGGGCAACTTAAATTGGAAAGACCCTATAGATAATATTGTGGGGAAGGTGAAACAAAGACTGCACTTTGTTGGCAGAACACTTAGAAGATGCAACAAACCCATTAAAGAGACGGCATACATTACACTTGTTCGTCCTATGCTGGAATATTGCTACACTGTGTAGGATCCTTACCAGGTAGGATTGATGGAGAACATCGAAAAAGTACAAAGAGGGGCAGCTCGTTTCGTGTTATTGCATAATAAGGGTGAGATTGTCACTGATATGATACGCGAGTTGGGGTGGCAATCACGGAAACAAAGGTGGTTTTCTTTGCATGAGATCTATTTACAAAATTTCAATCACAAACCTTCTCTTCCGAATGCAAAAATATTTTGTTGACACCACCTACGTATAGAGAAATGATCATCATAAGAGAAATCAGGGCTCAAACAGAAAGATTTAGGTACTCCTTTTTCTCATGCACCGTTTGAGAGTGGAATGGTAGAGGAGTAGTATGAAAATGGTTTGTGAACCCTCTGCCAGGCACTTACGTGTGAATTGCAGAGTATCCATGTAGATTTAGTAGATGTAATGTTTACCTAATTACTTAGAGGGCCTGTCACTGAGTGTGAGGGCAAGATTTTAGCATTCCGTGGTGCTACTGTTTCCTCAGAACACATCAGGTATGCTATTAGTTCTGTGTTATGCATAGTTCTGAAATGCCATGTGAGCCATCCCTATATTAATTTATCCCGAATATTACTTTCCTGTTCCAAAATACAATGAAGGAATTCTGATTTAATGTTTACTTGTTTACTTACAGGGCTTATCACTGAGTGCGAGAGGCAAGCTTTTGGCATACCCTGGCAGCAAGAGCTTCCACACAGCCCACTAGGTATGAGATTAATTCTGTGTTATGCACAAAACTGAAATGCCTTGTGATACATCTATGAATTCAAACATACTCAGTGTCACTTTTCTGTTCCAAATCACAATGACTGCATTTTGATTTAAGTTTAATTGAATGCTATTTTATGTTTATATTTTCTTGGTAAATGCAACTTGAGTCTTGCTCTTGTTCCATCGTCATGGACAGAAAGGTTTGTTTAGTAATTACCAATGTTATTTTTGATATGTACATCTGACTGGTAAAGGTGTTCATATGGTGCAGTTAGAATCCACAGTGTTTAGAACAGATCTTTACAATGAGCTCAACTACTCTTTTCAGTTATCATTCTTATGGCTCTTTTCTGAAGTTCAAAAATTGTGTTTGTATTTTGTGCATTTTTTCCTCAAAACAGAATGCCATAGCTAATAACTGAGCGTACATAAGAATAGTATGTAACTAGAAGACTGCATGTTATGCACTGATGATGGGATTCTAAGGACATAACATGCTGATGACATTCTGTTTGCAAGTATCTTTGTGTGTTCTCATCACTTCAACTGAGAATCAGTATTCATTCCTAGAAATTTTGCATTTGTTACACAGTCTATAAAGGTGAAATCTACATTTAATTTAACATTGTCATTTTCCCTCTTCAAACTGAAATTCATGGCATTAATTTTCATAATGTTAAATGTCACTTTATTGCTTATTGACCAATTGTAAACTTCCTTGAGAGTTTCATTTGCTTTCTCTGAGAGGAGTTCTCTTGTTTTTTCAGTGACTATAATATTGCTGTCATCAGTGAAGAGAATTTTTTCACTATGAGTAACACTACTGGGAAAGTCATTGATGTATATCAGAAATAGTATTGGTCCTAATTTGCTACCTTGCAGAAACCCCATATTAATGTATTTTTGGCCGGCTGCCGTGGCCGAACGGTTCTAGGCACTTCAGTCCGGAACCACACGACTGCTACGGTCGCAGATTTGAATCCTGCCTCGGGTATGGATGTGTGTGATGTTCTTAGGTTTGTTCTGATAAGTGTTTTACTAAATGTTTAGATCTATTTGAAGTATATGTTGTCACTACTCTTTGTACCCTAACTGCTAGGTATGATCAAAACCAGTCCTTAGCTACCACTCTTATTCCTAATGCTTCTAATTTATTCGATAGAATCTTGTGGTCGACTGTATCAAATGACTTAGAAAGATCATAAAGGAACCCTCTGACAGACTCTTCTTTATCAAGAGCATCAAGTACAAATTTTGTGCATTCTACCACAGCTGAGTCTGTATTTTTTCCACTTCAAAAACGAAACTGTGATTCGCTTAAAAAGATTGTATTTATTCAGGTAATTCATTAATCTGTCTTTCATAATTGCTTCTATTATTTTTGAAAATGGTGACAGCAGGAAAATAGGCTGGTAATTTTCTGCATCTTCTGCATTACCTTTCTTAACCAAAGGCACAACTCTTGCCTGTTTTAACTGCTCTGGAAATGTCCCTGATGTAAAGGATACATTTATTATGTGTGTTAAGGGACCTTGTATAACCTCTATGCATTGTTTTAGTACACACATTGGTACTTCATCTAAGCCTACTGACTTTTTATTTTTTACTTTTTGGACAGTTTTACTGGCTTCATTATCTGTATTTGAAGTAACATAATTGTATTTAGTGCAACATTATTTACAGGAGTTTTATTTGTTTTGGGGAATTTTTGTTGTAACTTCCCTGCCATACTTGAAAAATGCTCATTTACATAGTTTGATAAGTGTTGTGGCTTATTTATTACCTTATCCCCCTCCCTTAGCAGTATGTTATTCTGTGTTTCTTTGCCTCTCCCCGTTCCCATTTTTATAACATCCCAGACTGCTTTGCTTTTATTCCCTGCATTATCTATTACCGTGCCATTAAATGACTTTTTTGCAGCTATCAGCACCTTCCTATAGATCTTTTTGTATCTATGATAGAAATTTAAGAATTCAGGATCATTGTGACTCTTTTTCATGGAAGTGAGGTATTTAAGTGTTTGGGAGGACTTCTTAATACTTGCTGTTATCCATCTACTTTTGTGTGACGTTGATACAGACAGGCATACTTTTGGAAATGCCTTTTCAAAGTTGAATTTAAATAGTGTGGATTCTTATTCACATTGGTTTCCTTATACACTTCATCCCAGCATTGTTTTGCTAGTTCCTTTGAAAAATCTTTCATTTTCTTTTCTGATGGATGTCATTTGTAAGCTTGTAGTTTAGGGAATGATTTGATGTCTCATTTTACTGTTGTTATTTGACAGAGATGGTCTGATAATCCGAGATCTTTTACAGCTACATCACATTTTTCCCTGTCTATATTTGTGGCCACATGGTCAATTACTGATGAAATCATTGTAGTAGTAACCCTTGTTGCACTATTGATTAATAGGGACAGGCCAAAACTTTGAAGTATATTTATGAGGGTGCTGCTGGATTCATTTATGATATTTGTGTTGATTTTAATGTCCCCACACAGAATTGTGCTGAGCTTTGTACTTGAGACTTTATTTAGAAATTCTATTAATTTATTGAAAAACAATGTCCACACTATCACAGGGAGATCTATACACACACACAAAATTATTAATATCTTGGTGATATCAAGCCCTGTTAATTCAAACTGCTGGAGATACTCTTTAAGCAGGGGAACCTGTTGTCTGGATTTATCCTAAAAAAGACCTACTTCTCATACTGATGACAACAGGTATTTGACCATGTGTGGCCCGAGATCCACCCCCTATACTTTCACAAATCAGCTGTACCAATCTTCCCTTGCCAGTCCTGTTTAGGTATAGGCCACGCCTAGTGAAACCCCATCTGTCGATAGTCCCGACGGGCACCAGACAAATGTGAGCAAAGTTGGCTACTCTCAGAGCAATCCCCAACCCCACATTGATTCGCCTCACATCTCCATCAAGGTGTGGCCAATGGTGACACCGGAACAGCTCAACAAAGTGTACATTGGTGCCACGAGTCAGGGAAGCTATCTTGCCCAGGTCACCACCTATGTCATATGCCCCATCCCTGTCCAAACTGTTTCCTGCCCCACCCACTATCACTACACGGTCTTCTTTTGTAAAGTCCTTACATAAAGACCCTAAGTCCTCTATTGCATGACTTAATCCTGCATTTGGCTGGAAGATACTGGTTGCCTGGTATGCTACCCCTAAACTTTCCTGTAACTCGGGGCCTACAGCTCACCCATGGCTACTACCTAGCAGCAGCACTTTCTTCTTCCTAACATTTTGTATATTTCTAAGCTTCTTGGCCTCAGTTGAAGTGTGCTGCATATTTCTTGCTCCTCTTTCTGCCAGAGGCTCTGGCAGTGGTAGACAAATGTTTTTGGGGTTGATGATAAAACTATCAGATCATGTTCTCTTTCTTCCTATCCTCCTACAAGCTGCCAGTTCGCAACCACCCTCCTCCTCCCTATCAGTCCCTTCCTTGCTTCCTTCAACTGTGCCTGAAGGGCACAGATTTTCCTTTCCCGTACCCCAATCAAAATGTTCCTATGCATACTCTGCAGTTCCAGGAGGGAGCCTCTTCTGTTCTCCCAACATTCTCCCCACTGCATCTCCCCGAACACCCTCCCCCAGTGAAAATATTTCCTACAAGATTAGCAACAAATCCCTCTACTCACAACGCTATAACAGCTTCCACATTTCTCACTCATGGTCAGTTTCGAAAGAATAATTAAGTTTTAAATTTGTCAAGGACACGAGATTGGCTATATGTAAACAAAAACAACATGAAGGTCTTACGAGCCATTGTTGTTGTTTTTGTACTGATTTAGAGATGCAATGACAGAAGAATGTATTAGTAATTACTTTGCTTTTAGAGAATTTACTTTAGTGTTTGGTCAGGTTTTAAATGTCTATAACTCCAAAAATTTATGCCTTGATCACCTCTAACTAGTAAACAATATGAAATATGTTAGTTAAATACAATTTAAAAACTTTTAATTATACTGTTATTGTGACATTAGACACTGATGAAACTAGTAGCTGTCTTTCTTAAATGGATTTTGCACTATCAAGAAAACTTGAATAGAATTTTTTGTTTTTTGGCACGCAAAATTTCACATTATGTCGCAATTATCGGGACTTCAGATTACATGAAGTTTTTTTGAAGAATAAGCTCTATGGGGATACAAATATTCAGTTGTGTGACAAGAAAGGACACTACAGCAAATATACAAAACAGAGGAAATTTAAATTTGACACTATTTCCTCTCAAATAAGTTCTTTTAGTGGATGAAGAATGTAGTGTTGGCAGCAGAGCCAACACCGTGTTACTAGAGGAGGCTGAAATGCAAGCGTTTTAGCTCACACAGGCTGGCATGAGGAGGGAAGAACTATACTGACGTGAGCTCTGGAACATGACAAGGAATTATAATTCAGAAAGCGGATGTAATTAGTTTGATACTTAACTTTAATCCACTAATGATGAAAGTCGCTCTTGACGGTACATGATTCACAATATCAATAGTAACTGAATATAGCACCTTGCTAGGTAGTAGCAAATGACATAGCTGAAGGCTATGCTACACTGTCGTCTCTGCAAATGAGAGCCTCTGTAGTCAGTGAACCATCGGTAGCAAAGTCGGCTGTACAACTGCGGCGAGTGCTAGGAGTGTCTCGAGACTAGACCTGCCGTGTGGCATCACTTGGTCTGCAATCACTGATAGTGGCGACATGCGGGTCCAATGTATACTAACAGACCGCAGCCGATTCAAAGGCTACCACGTAGCAAGTGTGGTGTCTGGCAGTGACACCACAAAGAAAACACCTGTAGTCTCACTCACCAGACATCTTGTCTTCCTGTCAGTTTTAATGTTTGTTTACTTAAGATGACTGTCACTGAGTGTGAAGGGCAAGCTTTTGGCATACAAAGGTAGCAGAAGCTTCCACACAGCACACCAGGTATGAGATTAATTATGTGTTATGCACAATACTGAAATGCCTTGTGAGTCATCCCTATATTCATATATGCTCAATGTTGCTTTCCTGTTCCGATACACAATGTCTGTATTCTGATTTAATGTTTACTCACAGGGCCTGCCGTGAATGAGAGTGTTGGAGGCTAGCTATGTACAACCCTGTGGCTGTTGGTTAGAGAGACCAACAGCTATGCAGGGGCCCAGGTGCAACTCCTGGTGATTTGGAGAATTTATCCTCTTAGAGTTTGGGTGTTGTGTTGCACTTATCACCATTTTACCTTTTTTTTAGATGCAAAAAAAAGTAGTATCAACTGATGTAGACTTGCAGTAGGTGGCCGATTGCTCCTGCATACCATCTCCTGGCCAGAAATGCCATACTGTCATTTCATTTCATGCTAGGTATGAAACTGATTCTCTGTTATGCACATTATTGAAATGCATTGTGAGTCATCTCTGAATTAGTATATGCTCAGTCAGTTTAATATTAATTTGCAGGGCTCTAGAGTAAGCAGAGTGTAGTTGTTTGCGCTATGGTGCATTGTCGTGGCACCTAGCATGGCAATACAGCATGCGACTGTAACGGTGTCAACAGCCCTGGGTAGTGTTGTCTACTTCACTGGATGGTGGTGCATGAGAAATAGAGTTGTCACGATGGCCAGTCTGAGCTAGTACCACAGGTTTGTGTGTTGGCCAGTGGGTATTTGGAGCAAATCCAGTAATACTCAGATATGAAGATTTGTTTATCTTTGACATCACGGAATCATGTTTCTATATCTGCTCCATCCCTCCATACCCCTCCCCACTCCCCAGTGGAAGGGGGTCACAATTATTTTGTGAGTTTGTGCATGGAGCACATGAGGCTTCTAGTAATTGGATCCTATCTGCATTAACTTTACCGTGCTCGTCCACCCCTGTCCTCAATCCTTCCCCTCTTCCCCTTCTTTACATCTCTGTTTCCTTGCTTACATTGGCCTGGCTATCTTTTTTTTTCTATCCCTTACAGTATTATTCTTCTTGCTTTACACTTTCCTTTTTGGAGTTTTTGGTCCCTCTTTGAGGATTTAACTCCTCTAAATTTTGTCTCCATGGTGTGAGCCAGCTGGGGAACAACACCATACGTGAAGTCTTTGGCATGTGGCTTTACCACCTCTTCCATTTTTTACCTGAAGCCATTGTCCTTTTTGGGCTATACAGCTAGCACGGTAGCCATTTCATGTGCTTGGGGTGTTATGTACTCTTTTGATGGAGTCCTCTGAAAACACAGGGATGACAGTTTTGATACACGAGCTGCTACCTCCCTGTGTATGCCTAGGAGTAGTGGCTTGTCATTCTGGAGCATTGGAACTCCAAGCAACAGCCCCTATGCCAGGTGGCCCTTGGTGTGGCTGAGTAGTACACAAGGGGAGAGCCCCTGATTGGTTTCGGTGCTATTAGGGTGAACACTTTGTGTATCAAATGCATCAGACTTTAAAAAACGGGCCGTTCTATTGCTGCCACTTTAGTCAGGAATGACTTTTCGTGATACCCCTTTGCAACCTACAACTTTCCCCTCATGGGAGGAGGGAGACTCGCTGGCTTGGGGTGAAATCTTTTCCCCATTACCTGGTCTGCATCAAGACTGACAAGGACACCTTCCCACCATGAACCCATTATTTTTGGTAGAAACTATCAAAGACAAGTTTGGCAAAGAGGACACTCTGAGACAGATGTGATCAGGTTTCGCTATTGATCAGATTTTCTGCTGCTGAACAGTCTGTGGCCCTTTGTGCCTGTGATCATCTTCACAACATTCTGATGTCCATTACTCCTCACTAGCCTTTGAATATGCTTCAGGGTGTCATTTTTCATAGAGACTTCATCTTCCAAACTGGTGAAGTGTGGGCCAGTCTGGAATGGCAAGGCCGTAAGGACAACCACATTGATAATGACAACTTTATTCTGGTCTTTGAAGGGGATACCCCCACAGACAAGGTCAAGATTATGGCTTATCACTGTGATGTATGTCCTGCCACTGCTGAAGTGTTTTTGGTGTTTATGATTAGTACACATGTATTAATGCTGTACAGCAGACCCTGTATGCAATGAATGAGGATGCCCAGTCCATAACAGGAGTGATTTTGTTTTACTGCCCATGTGTATTCATTGTCATAACTGTCACTCACCATGCTCACTGGATTGCCTGGATTATAAGAAGGATAGAAGATACTGAGGTATAAGTCCAGTGACCATTTATCATATGCTGAGGCTCTTCAGAAATACGATCAGCTTAGCCTTGTGTCTACGACATCTACCATTGACTCTGTCACATCCTTTCCCCCTCCTCCCCCTTAGCCTAGTGATGCCTCACTCTTCTCTCCCTCTCCCCTGAACTTACAGCTTGCTCCCTTCATCCGGCGGAGAAGTGCCTCTTCTCTAGTGTCTGCTGGTGACAGGGCCTCTTGTCAGTCCAAGAGTCTGCTGGTACACATCGGCTGTGGAACCGTCAGCTCTAGCATCCCCGAGGTTGCCTGGTCTCTCTTTATAGAACTAGCAGAAGCCTCTCTCTCTCTCTCTCTCTCTCTGCATCTCCCCATCCTCTTGCCTCTCTGGCCTCTGTCCTCCTCTAGTTATCAAAGAGAAGAAGGACCATAAGTCCTGGGATGAGGACACTCCATTGCCCAGGAAGATGGCATTCCATAGGGTTCAGTGTTAAGTATCCTTTTCCTCATCACTGGTTTTCTGCTGTTTTTACTACGCATTACCACTTCTCGCTTTTTCTCGTGTAATGTGGCTGCCAGGGTTCGTTTCATGCAAAATCTTAAGGTCCTAGGTCAAATAAAAGGCTGCAAAAGAGGCCAAAAACTGAATGTTCATAAACTAGAACTTGAATTTCTGTGGCCCTTTCTTGGTGACTGCAACAACTTCGAAGTTCTACTTCGTACAGAGTGGTGCGACAGCAAACCTTGTCACGTGGTATTAGTTGCCAGACGATAAAGGTAAACGTTTCCGAGAGAAATGCGTAAATTGTGATGATTTTCAGTTACGTCATTTCGAAAACAAATGTAGAAAGCGTTAGGTTTTCTGCGGATTTTACTACGCATTACCACTTCTCGCTTTTTCTCGTGTAATGTGGCTGCCAGGGTTCGATTCATGTAAAATCTTATGGTCCTAGGTCAACTACAAGGCGGCAAAACCAGTCAAAAATGGAATTTTCAAAAACTAAAACTTGAATTTCTCAGCCCCTTTCTTTGTGACTGCAACAACTTAGAAGCTCCTTCTTCGTACAGAGTGGTGCGACCGCAAACCTCATCACGCGGCATTAGTTGCCAGACGATAAATGTAAACGTTTCCGAGAGAAATGCGTCCATTGTGAAGATTTTCAGTTACGTCATGTCGAAATTAAATGTAGAAAACGTTAGGTTTTCTGCGGTTTTTACTACGCATTACTACTTCTCGCTTTTTCTTGTGTAATGCGGCTGCCAGAGTTCAGTTCATGCAAAATCTTAAGGTCCTAGGTCAACTACAAGGCAGCAAAACCGGCCAAAAACTTAATAATCAAAAACTAAAACTTGAATTTCTGTGCTCCTTTCTTGGTGACTGCAACAACTTAGAAGCTTCAACTTCGTACAGAGTGGTGCGACCGCCGACCTCGTCACGCGGCATTTATTGCCAGTCGATAAATGTGAACGTTTCAGAGAGGAATGCGTCCATTGTGAAGATTTCCACTTACGTCATTTCGAAAACGAATGTAGAAAAAGTTAGGTTTTCTGCGGATTTTACTACGCATTACCACTTCTCGTTTTTTCTCGTGTAATGTGGCCGCCAAAGTTCGGTTCATGCAAAATCTAAAGGTCCTAGGTCAACTACAAGTCAGCTAAACCGGCCAGAAACTGAATTTTCAAAAACTAAAACTTGAATTTCTGTGCTCCTTTCTTGGTGACTGTAACAACTTAGAAGCTTCTACTCTGTACAGAGTGGTGCGACCGCAAACCTCGTCACGCGGCATTAGTTGCCAGACGACAAATGTAAACGTTTCCGAGATAAATGCGTCCAATGGGACGATTTCTAGTTACATCATTTCGAAAACAAATGTAGAAAAAGTTAGGTTTTCTGCGGTTTTTACTACGCATTACCACTTCTCGCTTTTTCTCGTGTAATGTGACTGCCTGAGTTGGTTCATGCAAAATCTTGTTGTCCTAGGTCAACTACAGGGCAGCAAAACCGGCCAAAAATTGAATTTTCAAAAACTAAAACTTGAATTTCTGTGCTCCTTTCTTGGTGGCTGCAACAACTTAGTAGCTTCTACTTCGTACAGATTGGTGCGACCGCAAACCTCATCCCGCGGCATTAGTTGCCATATGATAAATGTAAACGTTACCGAGAGATTTGCGTCGTTGTGACGATTTTCAGTTACGTCATTTCGAAAACAAGTGTACAAAATGTTATGTTTCTGCGGTTTTTACTACGCATTACCACTTCTCGCTTTTTCTCGTGTAATGTGGCTGCCACAGTTCGGTTCATGCAAAATCTTAAGCTAATAGGTCAACTACAGGGCAGCAAAAGCGGCCAAAAACTGAATTTTCGAAAACTAAATCTTGAATTTCTGTGCTCCTTTCTTGGTGACTGCCACAACTTAGAAGCTTCTACTTCGTACAGAGTGGTGCGACCGGAAACCTCGTCACGCGGCATTAGTTGCCAGACGATAAACGTAGGCGTTTCCGAGAGAAGCACGTCCAATGTGACGATATCCAGTTACGCCATTTCAAAAAGAAATGTAGGAAACGTTAGGTTTTAAGCGGTTTTTACTACGCATTACCACTTCTGGCTTTTCTCGTGTAATGTGGCTGCCAGGGTACGGTTCATGCAAAATCTTAAGGTTTTAAGTCAACTACAAGGCAGCAAAAGCGGCCAAAAACTGAAATTTCAAAAACCAAAACTTGAATTTCTGTGCCCATCTCTTGGAGACTGCAACAACTTAGAAGCTTCTACTTCGTACAGAGTGGTGCGATCGCAAACCTTGTCACGAGGCATTAGTTGCCAGACGATAAATGTGAACGTTTTCGAGAGAAATGCGTCAAATGTGACGTTTTCAGTTACGTCATTTCGAAAACTAATGTAGAAAACCTTAGGTTTTCTGCAGTTATTACTACGCTTTACCACTTCTCGCTTTTTCTCGTGTAATGTGGCTGCCATCGCTTGGTTCATACAATTTTTAACGTCCTAAGTCAAATAGAAGGCTGCAAAAGCGGCCAAAAATTGTATTTTCAAAAACTAAAACTTGAATTTCTGTGCTCCTGTCTTAATGACTGCAACAACATAGAAGCCTCTACTTTGTACAGAGTGGTGCGACCGCAAACCTCGTCACGCGGCATTAGTTTCCAGACGATAAATGTAAACGTTTCCGGGAGAAATGCGTCCTTTGTGACGATTTTCAGTTACGTCATTTCGAAAACAAATGTAGAAAACGTTAGGTTTTCTGCTGTTTTTACTACGCATTACCACTTCTCGCTTTTTCTCGTGTAATGTGGCTGCCAGGGTTATTTTCATGCAAAATCTTAAGGTCCTGGGTCAAATAAAAGGCTGCAAAAGAGGCCAAAAACTGAATGTTCATAAACTAAAACTTGAATTTCTGTGCCCCTTTCTTGGTGACTGCAACAACTTAGATGTTCTACTTCGTACAGAGTGGTGCGACAGCAAACCTTGTCACGCGGTATTAGTTGCCAGACGATAAAGGTAAATGTTTCCGAGAGAAATGCGTAAATTGTGATGATTTTCAGTTACGTCATTTCGAAAACAAATGTAGAAAACGTTAGGTTTTCTGCAGTTTTTACTACGCATTACCACTTCTCGCTTTTTCTCATGTAATGTGGCTGCCAAAGTTCGTTTCATGCTAAATCTAAAGGTCCTAGGTCAACTATAAGGCAGCAAAACCGGCCAGAAACTGAATTTTCAAAATCTAAAACTTGAATTTCTGTGCTCCTTTCTTGGTGACTGCAACAACTTAGAACCTTCTACGTCGTACAGAGTGGTACGACCGCAAACCTCGTCTCGCGCATTAGTTGCCAGACGATAAATGTAAACGTTTCCGAGAGAAATGCGTCCAATGTGACGATTTCAGTTACGTCATTTCGAAAACAAATGTAGAAAACGTTAGGTTTTCTGCAGTTATTACTACGCTTTACCACTTCTCGCTTTTTCTCGTGTAATGTGGCTGCCATGGCTTGGTTCATACAATTCTTAACGCCCTAGGTCAAATACAAGGCTGCAAAAGCGGCCAAAAATTGTATTTTCAAAAACTAAAACTTGAATTTCTGTGCTCCTGTCTTGGTGACTGCAACAACTTAGAATCCTCTACTTTGTACAGAGTGGTGCGACCAGCAAACCTCGTCACGCGGCATTAGTTTCCAGACGATAAATGTAAACGTTTCCGAGAGAAATGCGTCCATTGTGACGATTTTCAGTTACGTCATTTCGAAAACATATGTAGAAAACGTTAGGTTTTCTGCTGTTTTTACTACGCATTACCACTTCGCGCTTTTTCTCGTGTAATGTGGCTGCCAGGGTTCGCTTCATGCAAAATCTTAAGGTCCTAGGTCAAATAAAAGGCTGCAAAAGCGACCTAAAACTGAATGTTCATAAACTAAAACTTGAATTTCTGTGCCCCTTTCTTGGTGACTGCAACAACTTAGAAGCTTCTACTTCGTACAGAGTGGTGCGACAGCAATCCTCGTCACGCGGCATTAGTTGCCAGACGATAAAGGTAAACGTTTCCGAGAGAAATGCGTAAATTGTGACGATTTTCAGTTACGTCATTTCGAAAACAAATGTAGAAAACGTTAGGTTTTCTGCGGTTTTTACTACGCATTACCACTTCTCGCTTTTTCTCGTGTAATGTGGCTGCCAGGGTTCGGTTCATGTAAAATCTTATGGTTCTAGGTCAACTACAAGGCGTCAAAACCGGTCAAAAATGGAATTTTCAAAAACTAAAACTTGAATTTCTCAGCCCCTTTCTTTGTGACTGCAACAACTTAGAAGCTCCTTCTTCGTACAGAGTGGTGCGACCGCAAACCTCATCCCGCGGCATTAGTTGCCATACGATAAATGTAAACGTTACCGAGAGATTTGCGTCGTTGTGACGATTTTCAGTTACGTCATTTCGAAAACAAGTGTACAAAATGTTATGTTTTCTGCGGTTTTTACTACGCATTACCACTTCTCGCTTTTTCTCGTGTAATGTGGCTGCCAGAGTTCGGTTCATGCAAAATCTTAAGCTAATAGGTCAACTACAGGGCAGCAAAAGCGGCCAAAAACTGAATTTTCGAAAACTAAATCTTGAATTTCTGTGCTCCTTTCTTGGTGACTGCAACAACTTAGAAGCTTCTACTTCGTACAGACTGGTGCGACCGCAAACCTCGTCACGCGGCATTAGTTGCCAGACGACAAATGTAAACGTTTCCGAGATAAATGCGTCCAATGGGACGATTTCTAGTTACATCATTTCGAAAACAAATGTAGAAAAAGTTAGGTTTTCTGCGGTTTTTACTACGCATTACCACTTCTCGCTTTTTCTCGTGTAATGTGGCTGCCAGAGTTGGTTCATGCAAAATCTTGTTGTCCTAGGTCAACTACAAGGCAGCAAAACCGGCCAAAAATTGAATTTTCAAAAACTAAAACTTGAATTTCTGTGCTCCTTTCTTGGTGGCTGCAACAACTTAGTAGCTTCTACTTCGTACAGATTGGTGCGACCGCAAACCTCATCCCGCGGCATTAGTTGCCATATGATAAATGTAAACGTTACCGAGAGATTTGCGTCGTTGTGACGATTTTCAGTTACGTCATTTCGAAAACAAGTGTACAAAATGTTATGTTTCTGCGGTTTTTACTACGCATTACCACTTCTCGCTTTTTCTCGTGTAATGTGGCTGCCAGAGTTCGGTTCATGCAAAATCTTAAGCTAATAGGTCAACTACAGGGCAGCAAAAGCGGCCAAAAACTGAATTTTCGAAAACTAAATCTTGAATTTCTGTGCTCCTTTCTTGGTGACTGCCACAACTTAGAAGCTTCTACTTCGTACAGAGTGGTGCGACCGGAAACCTCGTCACGCGGCATTAGTTGCCAGACGATAAACGTAGGCGTTTCCGAGAGAAGCGCGTCCAATGTGACGATATCCAGTTACGCCATTTCGAAAAGAAATGTAGGAAACGTTAGGTTTTAAGCGGTTTTTAATACGCATTACCACTTCTGGCTTTTCTCGTGTAATGTGGCTGCCAGGGTACGGTTCATGCAAAATCTTAAGGTTTTAAGTCAACTACAAGGCAGCAAAAGCGGCCAAAAACTGAAATTTCAAAAACCAAAACTTGAATTTCTGTGCCCATCTCTTGGAGACTGCAACAACTTAGAAGCTTCTACTTCGTACAGAGTGGTGCGATCGCAAACCTTGTCACGAGGCATTAGTTGCCAGACGATAAATGTAATCTTTTCTGAGAGTAATGCGTCCAATGTGACGATTTTCGGGTTGCGTCATTTCGAAAGCAAATGTGAAAAACGTTAGGTTTTCTGCGGTTTTTACTACCCATTACCACTTCTCGCTTTTTCTCGTGTAATGTGGCTGCCAGGGTTCAGTTCATGCAAAATCTTATGGTCCTAGGTCAACTACAAGGCAGCAAAACCGGCCCAAAACTTAATACTCAAAAACTAAAACTTGAATTTCTGTGCTCCTTTCTTGGTGACTGCAACAACTTAGAAGTTTCTACTTCGTACAGAGTGGTGCGACCGCCGACCTCGTCACGCGGCATTTATTGCCAGTCGATAAATGTAAACGTTTCAGAGAGAAATGCGTCCATTTTGAAGATTTTCACATACGTCATTTCGAAAACGAATGTGGAAGAAGTTAGGTTTTCTGCGGATTTTACTACGCATTACCACTTCTCGTTTTTTCTCGTGTAATGTGGCCGCCAAAGTTCGGTTCATGCAAAATCTAAAGGTCCTAGGTCAACTACAAGTCAGCTAAACCGGCCAGAAACTGAATTTTCAAAAACTAAAACTTGAATTTCTGTGCTCCTTTCTTGGTGCCTGCAACAACTTAGATGCTTCTACTTCGTACAGAGTGGTACGACCGCAAACCTCTTCTCGCGCATTAGTTGCCAGACGATAAATGTGAACGTTTTCGAGAGAAATGCGTCAAATGTGACGTTTTCAGTTACGTCATTTCGAAAACTAATGTAGAAAACCTTAGGTTTTCTGCAGTTATTACTACGCTTTACCACTTCTCGCTTTATCTCGTGTAATGTGGCTGCCATCGCTTGGTTCATACAATTTTTAACGTCCTAAGTCAAATAGAAGGATGCAAAAGCGGCCAAAAATTGTATTTTCAAAAACTAAAACTTGAATTTCTGTGCTCCTGTCTTAATGACTGCAACAACTTAGAAGCTTCTACTCTGTACAGAGTGGTGCGACCGCAAACCTCGTCACGCGGCATTAGTTGCCAGACGACAAATGTAAACGTTTCCGAGATAAATGCGTCCAATGGGACGATTTCTAGTTACATCATTTCGAAAACAAATGTAGAAAAAGTTAGGTTTTCTGCGGTTTTTACTACGCATTACCACTTCTCGCTTTTTCTCGTGTAATGTGGCTGCCAGAGTTGGTTCATGCAAAATCTTGTTGTCCTAGGTCAACTACAAGGCAGCAAAACCGGCCAAAAATTGAATTTTCAAAAACTAAAACTTGAATTTCTGTGCTCCTTTCTTGGTGGCTGCAACAACTTAGTAGCTTCTACTTCGTACAGATTGGTGCGACCGCAAACCTCATCCCGCGGCATTAGTTGCCATATGATAAATGTAAACGTTACCGAGAGATTTGCGTCGTTGTGACGATTTTCAGTTACGTCATTTCGAAAACAAGTGTACAAAATGTTATGTTTCTGCGGTTTTTACTACGCATTACCACTTCTCGCTTTTTCTCGTGTAATGCGGCTGCCAGAGTTCGGTTCATGCAAAATCTTAAGCTAATAGGTCAACTACAGGGCAGCAAAAGCGGCCAAAAACTGAATTTTCGAAAACTAAATCTTGAATTTCTGTGCTCCTTTCTTGGTGACTGCCACAACTTAGAAGCTTCTACTTCGTTCAGAGTGGTGCGACCGGAAACCTCGTCACGCGGCATTAGTTGCCAGACGATAAACGTAGGCGTTTCCGAGAGAAGCGCGTCCAATGTGACGATATCCAGTTACGCCATTTCGAAAAGAAATGTAGGAAACGTTAGGTTTTAAGCGGTTTTTACTACGCATTACCACTTCTCGCTTTTTCTCGTGTAATGTGGCTGCCAGGGTTCGTTTTATGCAAAATCTGAAGGTCCTAGGTCAAATAAAAGGCTGCAAAAGAGGCCAAAAACTGAATGTTCATAAACTAAAACTTGAATTTCTCTGCCACTTTCTTGGTGACTCCAACAACTTAGAAGTTCTACTTCGTACAGAGTGGTGCGACAGCAAACCTTGTCACGCGGTATTAGTTGCCAGACGATAAAGGTAAATGTTTCCGAGAGAAATGCGTAAATTGTGATGATTTTCAGTTACGTCATTTCGAAAACAAATGTAGAAAACGTTAGGTTTTCTGCGGTTTTTACTACGCATTACCACTTCTCGCTTTTTCTCGTGTAATGTGGCTGCCAGGGTTCGGTTCATGTAAAATCTTATGGTCCTAGATCAACTACAAGGCGTCAAAACCGGTCAAAAATGGAATTTTCAAAAACTAAAACTTGAATTTCTCAGCCCCTTTCTTTGTGACTGCAACAACTTAGAAGCTCCTTCTTCGTACAGAGTGGTGCGACCGCAAACCTCATCACGCGGCATTAGTTGCCAGACGATAAATGTAAACGTTTCCGAGAGAAATGCGTCCATTGTGAAGATTTTCAGTTACGACATCTCGAAATTAAATGTAGAAAACGTTAGGTTTTCTGCGGTTTTTACTACGCATTACTACTTCTCGCTTTTTCTTGTGTAATGCGGCTGCCAGAGTTCAGTTCATGCAAAATCTTAAGGTCCTAGGTCAACTACAAGGCAGCAAAACCGGCCAAAAACTTAATAATCAAAAACTAAAACTTGAATTTCTGTGCTCCTTTCTTGGTGACTGCAACAACTTAGAAGCTTCTACTCTGTACAGAGTGGTGCGACCGCAAACCTCGTCACGCGGCATTAGTTGCCAGACGACAAATGTAAACGTTTCCGAGATAAATGCGTCCAATGTGACGATTTCTAGTTACATCATTTCGAAAACAAATGTAGAAAAAGTTAGGTTTTCTGCGGTTTTTACTACGCGTTACCACTTCTCGCTTTTTCTTGTGTAATGTGGCTGCCAGAGTTGGTTCATGCAAAATCTTGTTGTCCTAGGTCAACTACAAGGCAGCAAAACCGGCCAAAAATTGAATTTTCAAAAACTAAAACTTGAATTTCTGTGCTCCTTTCTTGGTGACTTCAACAACTTAGTAGCTTCTACTTCGTACAGATTGGTGCGACCGCAAACCTCATCCCGCGGCATTAGTTGCCATACGATAAATGTAAACGTTACCGAGAGATTTGCGTCGTTGTGACGATTTTCAGTTACGTCATTTCGAAAACAAGTGTACAAAATGTTATGTTTTCTGCGGTTTTTACTACGCATTACCACTTCTCGCTTTTTCTCGTGTAATGTGGCTGCCAGAGTTCGGTTCATGCAAAATCTTAAGCTAATAGGTCAACTACAGGGCAGCAAAAGCGGCCAAAAACTGAATTTTCGAAAACTAAATCTTGAATTTCTGTGCTCCTTTCTTGGTGACTGCAACAACTTAGAAGCTTCTACTTCGTACAGAGTGGTGCGACCGCAAACCTCGTCACGCGGCATTAGTTGCCAGACGATGAACGTAAGCGTTTCCGAGAGAAGCGCTTCCAATGTGACGATATCCAGTTACGCCATTTCGAAAAGAAATGTAGGAAACGTTAGGTTTTAAGCGGCTTTTACTACGCATTACCACTTCTGGCTTTTCTCGTGTAATGTGGCTGCCAGGGTACGGTTCATGCAAAATCTTAAGGTTTTAAGTCAACTACAAGGCAGCAAAAGCGGCAAAAAACTGAATTTTCAAAAACCAAAACTTGAATTTCTGTGCCCATCTCTTGGAGACTGCAACAACTTAGAAGCTTCTACTTCGTACAGAGTGGTGCGATCGCAAACCTTGTCCCGAGGCATTACTTGCCAGACGATAAATGTAATCTTTTCTGAGAGTAATGCGTCCAATGTGACGATTTTCGGGTTGCGTCATTTCGAAAGCAAATGTGAAAAACGTTAGGTTTTCTGCGGTTTTTACTACCCATTACCACTTCTCGCTTTTTCTCGTGTAATGTGGCTGCCAGGGTTCGGTTCATGCAAAATCTAAAGGTCCTAGGTTAACTACAAGGCAGCAAAAGCGGCCAAAAACTGAATTTTCAAAAACTAAACTTGAATTTCTGTGCTCCTTTCTTGGTGACTGAAACTAATTAGAAGCTTCTACTTCGTACAGAGTGGTGCGACCGCCGACCTCGTCACGCGGCATTTATTGCCAGTCGATAAATGTAAACGTTTCAGAGAGAAATGCGTCCATTGTGAAGATTTTCACTTACGTCATTTCGAAAACGAATGTGGAAAAAGTTAGGTTTTCTGCGGATTTTACTACGCATTACTACTTCTCGTTTTTTCTCGTGTAATGTGGCCGCCAAAGTTCGGTTCATGCAAAATCTAAAGGTCCTAGGTCAACTACAAGTCAGCTAAACCGGCCAGAAACTGAATTTTCAAAAACTAAAACTTGAATTTCTGTGCTCCTTTCTTGGTGACTGCAACAACTTAGAAGCTTCTACTCTGTACAGAGTGGTGCGACCGCAAACCTCGTCACGCGGCATTAGTTGCCAGACGATAAATGTAAACGTTTCCGAGAGAAAAGCGTCCAATGTGACGATTTTCAGTTACGTCATTTCGAAAACAAATGTAGAAAACGTTAGGTTTTCTGCGGTATTTACTACCCGTTACCACTATTCGTTTTTCTCGTGTAATGTGGCTGCCAGGGTTCGATTCATGCAAAATCTTAATGTCCTAGGTCAACTACAAGGCAGCAAAAGCGGCCAGAAACTGAATTTTCAAAAACTAAAACTTTAATATCTGTGCCCCTTCCCATGTGACTGCAACAACTTAGAAGCTTCTACTTTCTACAGAGTGGTGCGACCGCAAACCTCATCACGCGGCATTAGTTGCCAGACGATAAATGTAAACGTTTCCGAGAGAAATGCGGCCATTGTGAAGCTTTTCAGTTACGACATTTCGAAAACAAATGTAGTAAACGTTAGGTTTTCAGCGGTTTTTACTACGCATTACCACGTCTCGCTTTTTGTCGTGTAATGTGGCTGCCAGGGTTTGGTTCATGCAAAATCTTAGGGTCCTAGACCAACTACAAGGCAGCAAAAGCGGCCAAAAACTTAATTTTCAAAAACTAAAACTTGAATTTCTGGGCCCCTTTCTTGGTGACTGCAACAACTTAGAAGCTTCTACTTCGTACAGGTTGGTGCGACCGCAAACCTCATCGCTCGGCAATAGTTGCCAGTCGTTAAATGTAAACGCTTCCGAAAGAAATGCGTCCATTGTGACGATTTTCAGTTACGTCATTTCGAAAACTAATGTAGAAAACGTTAGGTTTACTGCGGATTTATTAAGCATTACCAATTCTCGCTTTTTCTCGTGTAACGTGGCTGCCAGAGTTTGGATCATGCAAAATCTTAATGTCCTAGGTCAACTACAAGGCTGCAAAAGTGACCAAAAATTGAATTTTTAACAACTAAAACTTGAATTTCTGTGCCCCTTTCTTGGTGGCTGTAACAACTTAGAAGCTTCTACTTCGTACAGAGTGGTGCGACCGCAAACCTCGTCACGCGGCATTAGTTGCCAGACGATAAAAGTAAACGCTTCCGAGAGAAATGCGCCAATTGAGAAGATTTTCAGTTACGTCATTTCGAAAACAAATGTAGAAAGTATTAGGTTTTCTGCGGTTTTTACTACGCATTACTACTTCTCGCTTTTTCTCGTGTAATGTGGCTGCTAGGGTTCGGTTCATGCTAAATCTTAAGGTCCTAGGACAACTACAAGGCAGCAAAAACAGCCAAAAACTGAATTTTCAAAAACTAAAAGTTGAATTTCTGTGCCCCTATCTTGGGGACTGCAACAACTTAGAAGCTTCTACTGCGTACAGAGTGGTGCGATCGCAAACGCCATCACGCAGCATTTGTTGCCAGACGATAAATGTGAACGTTTCCGAGAGAAATGCGTCCATTGTGAAGACTTTCAGTTACGTCATTTCGAAAACAAATTTAGAAAACGTTAGGTTTTCTGCGGTTTTTACTACGCATTACCACTTCTAACTTTTTCTCGTTTAATGTGGCTGCCTTAGTTCGATTCATGCAAAATCTTAAGGTCCTAGGTCAACTACAAGGCAGAATAAGCGGACAAAATCGAATTTTCAAAAAATAAACTTGAATTTCTGTGCTCCTTTCTTCGTGACTGCAACAACTTAGAAGCTTCTACTGCATACAGAGTGGTGCGAACGCAAACGCCATCACGCAGCATTAGTTGCCAGACGATAAATGTAAACGTTTCCGAGAGAAATGCGTCCATTGTGACGATTTTCAGTTACGTCATTTCGAAAACAAATTAGAAAACGTTAGGTTTTCTGCGGTTTTTACTATGCATTACCACTTCTCACTTTTTCTCGTGTAATGTGGCTGCCAGTGTTCGGTTCATGCAAAATCTTAAGGTCCTGGGTCAACTACAAGGCTGCAAAAGCGACCAAAAATTGAATTTTCAAAAACTAAAACTTGAAATTCCGTGCTCCTTTCTTAGTGACTGCAACAACTTAGAAGCTTCTACTTCGTACAGAGTGGTGCGACCGCAAACCTCGTCACACGGCATTAGTTGCCAGACGATAAATGTAAACGTTTACGAGAGAAATGCGTCGATTGTGAAGATTTTCAGTTACGTCATTTCGAAAACCAATGTAGAAAAGTTAGGTTTTCTGCAGATATTACTACGCATTACTACTTCTCGCTTTTTCTCGTGTAATGTGGCTGACAGGATTCCGTTCATGCAAAATCTTAGGGTCCTAGGTCAACTACAAGGCTACAAAAGCGACAAAAATTTGAATTTTCAAAAACTAAAACTTGAATTTCTGTGCTCGTGTCTCGGTGACTGAAACAACTTAGAAGCTTCTACTTCGTACAGAGTGGTGCGACCGCAATCCTCTTCACGCAGCATAAGTTGCCAGACGATAAATGAAAACGTTTCCGAGAGAAATGCAACCATTGTGAAGATTTTCAGTTATGTCATTTCGAAAACAAATGTAGAAAACGTTAGGTTTTCTGCGGTTTTTACTACGCATTACCACTTCTCGCTTTTTCTCGTGTAATGTGGCTGCTAGGGTTCGGTTCATGCAAAATCTTAAGGTCCTAGGTCAATTACAAATCAGTAAAAACGGCCAAAAACTGAATTTTCAAAAACTAAAACTTGAGCTTCTGTGCCCCTATCTTGGTGACTGAAACAACTTAGAGGCTTCTACTTCGTACAGAGTGGTGCGACCGCAAACCTCATCTCTCGGCATTATTTGCCAGTCGATAAATGTAAACGTTTCCGAGAGAAATGCGTCCATTGTGAAACTTTTCAGTTAAATCATTTCGAAAACAAATGTAGAGAACGTTAGGTTTTCTGCGGTTTTTACTACGCATTACCTCATCTCACTTTTTCTCTTGTAATGTGGCTGCCAGAGTTCGGTTCATGCAATATCTTAAGGTCCTATGTCAACTATAAGGCTGCAATAGCGATCAAAAACTGAATTTTCAAAAACTAAAACTTGAATTACTGTGCCCCGTTCTTGGTGACTGCAACAACTTAGAAGCTTCTACTTCGTACAGAGTGGTGCGACCGCAAACCTCGTCACACGGCATTAGTTGCCAGACGATAAATGAAAACGTTTCCGAGAGAAATGCGTCCACTGAGAAGATTTTCAGTTACGTCATTTCGAAAACAAATGTTGAAAGTATTAGGTTTTCTGCGGTTTTTACTACGCATTACTACTTCTCGCTTTTTCTCGTGTAATGTGGCTGCCAGGGTTCGGTTCATGCAAAATCTAAAAGTCCTAGGTCAACTACAAAGCAGCAATACCGGCCAAAAACTGAATTATCAAAAACTAAAACGTGAATTTCTGTGCCCCTTTCTTGGTGACAGCATAAAACTTAGAAGCTTCTACTTCGTACAGAGTGGTGCGACCGCAAACCTCGTCACGCGGCATTAGTTGCCAGACGATAAATGTAAACGTTTCCGAGAGAAATGCGTAAATTGTGAAGACTTTCAGTTATGTCATTTCGGAAACAAATGTAGAAAACGTTGGGCTGTCTGCGGTTTTTACTACGCATTACCACTTCGCGCATTTTCTCGTGTAATGTGGCTGCCAGGGCTTGGTTCATACAAAACCTTAAGGTCCTAGGTCAAATACAAGGCTGTAAAAGTGGCCAAAAATTGTATTTTCAAAAACTAAAACTTGAATTTCTGTGCTAATGTCTTGGTAACTGCAACAACTTAGAAGCCTCTACTTTGTACAGAGTGGTGCGACCGCAAACCTCGTCATGCGGCATTAGTTGCCAGACGATAAATGTAAACGTTTCCGAGAGAAAAGCGTCAAATGTGACGATTTTCAGATACGTCATTTCGAAAACAAATGTAGAAAACGTTAGGTTTTCTGCGGTTTTTACTACGCATTACCACTTCTCGCTTTTTCTCGTTTAGTGTGGGTGCCAGGGTTCGGTTCATGCATAATCTTATGGTCCTAGGTCAACTACAAAGCTGCAATCCCGGCCAAAAACTGAATTTTCAAAAACTAAAACGTTAATTTCTGTGCCCCTTTCATGGTGACTGCAACAACTTAGAAGCTTCTACTTCGTACAGAGTGGTGCGACCGCCGACCTCGTCACGCGGCATTTGTTGCCAGACGATAAATGTAAACGTTTCTGAGAGCAATGCGTCCAATGTGACGATTTTCAGTTACGTCATTTCGAAAATAAATGTAGAAAACGTTAGGTTTTCTGCGGTATTTACTACCCGTTACCACTATTCGTTTTTCTCGTGTAATGTGGCTGCCACGGTTCGATTCATGCAAAACCTTAATGTCCTAGGTCAACTACAAGGCAGCAAAAGCGGCCAGAAACTGAATTTTCAAAAACTAAAACTTTAATTTCTGTGCCCCTTCCCATGTGACTGCAACAACTTAGAAGCTTCTACTTTCTACAGAGTGGTGCGACCGCAAACCTCGTCACGCGGCATTAGTTGCCAGACGATAAATGTAAACGTTTCCGATAGAAATGCGACCATTGTGAAGATTTTCAGTTATGTCATTTCGAAAACAAATGTAGAATACTTTAGGTTTTCTGCGGTTTTTACTACGCATTACCACTTCTCGCTTTTTCTCGTGTAATGTGGCTGCTAGGGTTCGGTTCATGCTAAATCTTAAGGTCCTAGGACAACTACAAGGCAGCAAAAACAGCCAAAAACTGAATTTTCAAAAACTAAAAGTTGAATTTCTGTGCCCCTATCTTGGGGACTGCAACAACTTAGAAGCTTCTACTGCGTACAGAGTGGTGCGATCGCAAACGCCATCACGCAGCATTAGTTGCCAGACGATAAATGTAAACGTTTCCGAGAGAAATGCGTCCATTGTGAAGATTTTCAGTTACGTCATTTCGAAAACAAATTTAGAAAACGTTAGGTTTTCTGCGGTTTTTACTACGCATTACCACTTCTAACTTTTTCTTCTTTTTTGTGGCTGCCTTAGTTCGATTCATGCAAAATCTTAAGTTCCTAGGTATACTACAAGGCAGAATAAGCAGACAAAATCGAATTTTCAAAAAATAAACTTGAATTTCTGTGCTCCTTTCTTCGTGACTGCAACAACTTAGAAGCTTCTACTGCGTACAGAGTGGTGCGATCGCAAACGCCATCACGCAGCATTAGTTGCCAGACGATAAATGAAAACGTTTCCGAGAGAAATGCGTCCATTGTGACGATTTTCAGTTACGTCATTTCGAAAACAAATTAGAAAACGTTAGGTTTTCTGCGGTGTTTACTACGCATTACGACTTCTCGCTTTTTCTCGTGTAATGTGGCTGCCAGAGTTCGGTACATGCAAAATCCTAGGGTCTAGGTCAACCACAAGGAAGCAAAACCGGCCAATAATTGAATTTTCAAAAAAAAAAAAACTTGAACATCTGTGCCCCTTTCTTGGTGACTGCAACAACATAGAAGCTTCAGCTTCGTACAGAGTGGTGCGAAATCAAAACCTCATCACGCGGCTTTAGTTACCAGACGATAAATGTAAACGTTTCCGAGAGAAATGCGTCCATTGTGAAGATTTTCAGTTACGTAATTTCGAAAACAAATGTAGAAAATGTTAGGTTTTCTGCGGTTTTTACTACGCATTACCACTTACAGCTTTTTCTCGAGTAATGTTTCTGCCAGAATTCGGTTCATGCAAAATCTTAAGGTCCTAGGTCAACTACAAGGCAGCAAAAGAGGCCAAAAACTGAAATTTCAAAAACTAAAACTTGAATTTCGGTGCTCCTTTCTTGGTGACTGCAACAACCTAGAAGCTTCTACTTCGTACAGAGTGGTGTGACCGCAAACCTCGTCACGCGGAATTAGTTGCCAGACGATGAATGTAAACGTTTCCGAGAGAAATGCGTCCAATGTGACGATTTCCAGTTACGTCATTTCGAAAACAAATGAGGAAAACGTTAGGTTTTCTGCGGTTTTTACTACGCATTACAGCATCTCGTTTTTTCTCGAGTAATGTTTCTGCCAGAGTTCGGTGCATGCAAAATCTTAAGGTCCTAGGTCAACTACAAGGCAGCATAAGCGGCTAAAATCGAATTTTCAAAGATTAAATCTTGAAATTCTGTGCTCCTTTCTTGGTGACTGCAACAACTTAGAAGCTTCTGCTTCGTACAGAGTAGTGCGACCGCAAACCTCATCACGCGGCATTAGTTGCCAGACGATAAATGTAAACGTTTCCGAGAGAAATGCTTCCATTGTGACGATTTCCAGTTACGTAATTTCGAAAACAAATGTAGAAAACGCTAGGTTTTCTGCGGTTTTTTCTACGCGTTACCGCCTCTCGCTTTTTCTCGTGTAATGAGTCTGCCAGAATTCAGTTTATGCCAAACCGTAATGTCCTAGGTCAACTACAAGGCAGCAAAAGCGACAAAAACTGAATTTTCAAAACTAAAACTTCAACTTCGGTGCTCCTTACTTGGTGACTGCAACAACTTAGATGCTTCTACTTCGTGCAGAGTGGTGCGACCGCAAACCTCGTCACGCGGCGTTAGTTGCCAGACGATAAATGTAAAAGTTTCCGAGAGAAATGCGTCCATTGTGAAGATTCTCAGTTACGTCATTTCGAAAACAAATGTAGAATCCGTTAGGTTTTCTGCGGTTTTTACTATGCATTACCTCTTCTCGGTTTCTCTCGTGTAATGTGGCTGCCAGGGTTCGGTTCATGCAAAATGTGAGGGTCCCAAGTCAACTACAAGGCAGCAAAAGCGGCCAAAAACTGAGTTTTCAAAATCTAAAACTTGAATTTCTGTGCCCCTTTCTTGTTGACTGCAACAACTTACAAGCTTCTACTTCGTACAGAGTGGTGCGACCGCAAACCTCGTCAGGGGGCATTAGTGGCCAGATGATAAATGTAAACGTTTCCGAGGAAATGCGTCCAATGTGACGATTTTCGGTTGGGTCGTTTCGAAATCAAATGTAGAAAACGTTAGGTTTTCTGCGGTGTTTACTACGCATTACGACTTCTCGCTTTTTCTCGTGTAATATGGCTGCCAGAGATCGGTACATGCAAAATCCTAGGGTCTAGGTCAACCACAAGGAAGGTAAACCGGCCAATAATTGAATTTTCAAAAAAAAAAAACTTGAACATCTGTGCCCCTTTCTTGGTGACTGCAACAACATAGAAGCTTCAGCTTCGTACAGAGTGGTGCGACCTCAAAACCTCATCACGCGGCATTAATTGCCAGACGATAAATGTAAACGTTTCCAAGAGAAATGCGTCCAATGTGACGATTTCCAGATACGTCATTTCGAAAACAAATGTAGAAAACACTAGGTTTTCTGCGGTTTTTACCACGCATTACCACTTCTCGCTTTCCTCGTGTAATGTGGCTGCCAGAGTTCGGTACATGCAAAATCCTAGGGTCTAGGTCAACCACAAGGAAGCAAAACCGGCCAATAATTGAATTTCCAAAAAAAAAAAAAAATAACTTGAACTTCTGTGCCCCTTTCTTGGGGACTGCAACAACATAGAAGCTTCAGCTTCGTACAGAGTGGTGCGACCTCAAAACCTCATCACGCGGCTTTAGTTGCCAGACGATAAATGTAAACGTTTCCGAGAGAAATGCGTCCATTGTGAAGATTCTCAGTTACGTAATTTCGAAAACAAATGTAGAAAATGTTAGGTTTTCTGCGGTTTTTAATACGCATTACCACTTCTCGCTTTTTCTCGTGTATTGCGGCTGCCAGTGTTCGGTTCATGCAAAATATTAAGGTCCTAGGTCAACCACAAGGCAGCAAATGCAGTCAAAAATTGAATTTTCAAAAACCAAAACTTGAATTTCTGTGCTCCGTTCTTGGTGACTGCAACAACTTAGAAGCTTCTACTTCGTACAGAGTGGTGCGACCGCAAACCTCATCACGCGGCATTAGTTGCCAGTCGATAAATGTAAAGGTTTCCAAGAGAAATGCGTCCAATGTGACGATTTCCAGTTACGTCATTTCGAGAACAAATGTAGAAAATGTTAGTTTTCTGCGGTTTTTACTACGCATTACCACTTATCGCTTTTTCTCGAGTAATGTTTCTGCCAGAGTTCGGTTCATGCAAAATCTTAAGGTCCTAGGTCAACTACAAGGCAGCAAAAGCGGCCAAAAACTGAATTTTCAAAAACTAAAACTTGAATTTCGGTGCTCCTTTCTTGGTGACTGTAACAACTTAGGAGCTTCTACTTCGTACAGAGTGGTGTGACCGCAAACCTCGTCACGCGGAATTAGTTGCCAGACGATGAATGTAAACGTTTCCGAGAGAAATGCGTCCAATGTGACGATTTCCAGTTACGTCATTTCGAAAACAAATGTAGAAAACGTTAGGTTTTCTGCGGTTTTTACTACGCATTACAGCTTCTCGCTTTTTCTCGAGTAATGTTTCTGCCAGTGTTCGGTGCATGCAAAATCTTAAGGTCCTAGGTCAACTACAAGGCAGCATAAGCGGCAAAAATCGAATTTTCAAAGATTAAAACTTGAATTTCTGTGCTCCTTTCTTGGTGACTGGAACAACTTAGAAGCTTCTGCTTCGTACAGAGTTGTGCGACGGCAAACCTCATCACGCGGCATTAGTTGCCAGACGATAAATGTCAACGTTTCCGAGAGAAATGCTTCCATTGTTATGATTTTCAGTTACGTCATTTCGAAAACAAATGTAGAAAACGTTAGGTTTTCTGCGGTTTTTTCTACGCATTACCGCCTCCCGCTTTTTCTCGTGTAATGTGTCTGCCAGAGTTCAGTTAATGCAAAATCGTAATGTCCTAGGTCAACTACAAGGCAGCAAAAGCGACCAAAAACTGAATTTTCAAACACTAAAACTTCAATTTCGGTGCTCCTTACTTGGTGACTGCAACAACTTAGAAGCGTCTACTTCGTACAGAGTGGTGCGCCCGCTAACCTCGTCACGCGGAATTAGTTTCCAGACGATGAATGCAAACGTTTCTGAGAGAAATGCGGGCAATGTGACCATTTCCAGTTACGTCATTTCGAAAACAAATGTAGAAAACGTTAGGTTTTCTGCTGTTTTTCTACGCATTACAGCTTCTCGCTTTTTCTCGTGTAATGTGGCTGCCTGAGATCGGTTCATGCAAAATCTTAAGGTCCTAGGACAACTACAAGGCAGCATAAGCGGCAAAAATCGAATTTTCAAAGATTAAATCTTGAATTTCTGTGCTCCTTTCTTGGTGACTGCAACAACTTAGAAGCTTCTGCTTCGTACAGAGTTGTGCGACCGCAAACCTCATCACGCGGCATTAGTTGCCAGACGATAAATGTAAACGTTTCCGAGAGAAATGCTTCCATTGTGACGATTTCCAGTTACGTCATTTCGAAAACAAATGTAGAAAACGTTAGGTTTTCTGCGGTTTTTTCTACGCATTACCGCTTCTCGCTTTTTCTCGTGTAATGTGTCTGCCAGAGTTCAGTTTATGCCAAATCGTAATGTCCTAGGTCAACTACAAGGCAGCAATGGCGACAAAAACTGAATTTTCAAAAACTAAAACTTCAACTTCGGTGCTCCTTACTTGGTGACTGCAACAACTTAGAAGCTTCTACTTCGTGCAGAGTGGTGCGACCGCAAAGCTCATCACGCGGCATTAGTTGCCAGACGATAAATGTAAAAGTTTCCGAGAGAAATCTCTATTTTTTTCTTTAACATTAATACTGTATAACATGTTATATGTCCTAATTTTCTGTAGACACTGAAATTTGTTGAATCTGAGTATGCCTGGTTAGGTGTAAGAGAGGGCCTGAAGGCCCTAATCTTGCCAGGTAAAATAAATGCATAAATAAATAAATAAATAAATGCATCCATTGTGAAGATTCTCAGTTACGTCATTTCGAAAACAAATGTAGAAACCGTTAGGTTTTCTGCGGTTTTTACTACGCATTACCTCTTCTCGCTTCTTCTGGTGTAATGTGGCTGCCAGGGTTCGGTTCATGCAAAATCTTAAGGACCTAGGGCAACAAGAAGGCAGCAAAACCAGCCAAAAATGGAATTTTCAAAAACTAAAACTTGAATTTCTGTGCTCCTTTCTTGGTGACTGCAACAACTTTGAAGCTGCTACTTCGTACTGAGTGGTGCTACCGCAAATCTCGTCAGGCGGCATTTGTGGCCAGATGATAAATGTAAACGTTTCCGAGAGAAATGCGTCCAATGTGACGATTTCCAGTTCCGTCATTTCGAAAACAAATGTAGAAAACGTTAGGTTTTCTGCGGTTTTTACTACGCGTTACAGCTTCTCGCTTTTTCTCGAGTAATGTTTCTGCCAGAGTTCGGTGCATGCAAAATCTTAAGGTCCTAGGTCAACTACAAGGCAGCATAAGCGGCAAAAATCGAAATTTCAAAGATTAAAACTTGAATTTCTGTGCTCCTTTCTTGGTTACTGCAACAACTTAGAAGCTTCTGCTTCGTACAGAGTTGTGCGACCGCAAACCTCATCACGCGGCATTAGTTGCCAGACGATAAATATCATCGTTTCCGAGAGAAATGCTTCCATTGTGAAGATTTTCAGTTACGTCATTTCGAAAACAAATGTAGAAAATGTTAGGTTTTCTGCGGTTTTTTCTACGCATTACCGCCTCTCGCTTTTTCACGTGTAATGTGTCTGCCAGAGTTCAGTTTATGCAAAATCGTAATGTCCGAGGTCAACTACAAGGCAACAAAAGCGACCAATAACTGAATTTTCAAAAACTAAAACTTCAATTTCGGTGCTCCTTTCTTGGTGACTGCAACAACTTAGAAGCTTCTACTTCGTACAGAGTGGTGCGACCGCAAACCTCGTCACGCGGCATTAGTTGCCAGACGATAAATGTAAACGTTTCCGAGAGAAATGCGTCCAATGTGACGATTTCCAGTTACGTCATTTCGAAAACAAATGAAGAAAACACTAGGTTTTCTGCGTTTTTTATTACGCATTACCACTTCTCGCTTTTCTCGTGTAATGTGGCTGCCAGAGTTCGGTTCAAGCAAAATCTTAAGGTCCTAGGTCAACCACAAAGAAGCAAAACCGGCCAAAAATTGAATTTCCAAAAAAAAAAAAAACTTGAACTTCTGTGCCCCTTTCTTGGGGACTGCAACAACTTAGAAGCTTCTACTTCGTACAGAGTGGTGCGACCGCAAAGCTCATCACGCGGCATTAGTTGCCAGACGAAAAATGTAAAAGTTGCCGAGCGAAATGCGTCCATTGTGAAGATTCTCAGTTACATCATTTCAAAAACAAATGTAGAAACCGTTAGGTTTTCTGAGGTTTTTAATACGCATTACCTCTTCTCGCTTTCACTCGTGTAATGTGGCTGCCAGAGTTCTGTTCATGCAAAATCTTAAGGTCCTAGGTATCTACAAGGCTGCAAAAGCGGCCAAAAACTGAATTTTGAAAAGCTAAAACTTGAACTTCTGTGCCCCTTGATTGGTGACTGCAACAATGTATAAGCTTCTACTTGGACAGAGTGGTGCGACCGCAAACCTCAGCACGCGGCATTAGTTGCCAGACGATAAATGTAAACGTTTCTGAGAGAAATGCGTCCAATGTGACGATTTTCAGTAACGTCATTTCGAAAAAAAATGAAGAAAACGTTAGGTTTTCTGCGGTTTTTACTACGCATTACCACTTCTCGCTTTTTCTCGTGTAATGTGTCTGCCAGAGTTTGGTTCATGTAAAATCTTAAGGTCCTAGGTCAAATACAAGGCAGCAAAAGCGGCCAAAAACTGAATTTTCAAAAACTAAAACTTGAATTTCGGTGCTCCTTTCTTGGTGACTGCAACAACTTAGAAGCTTCTACTTCGTACAGAGTGGTGCGACAGCAAACCTCGTCACGCGGAATTAGTTGCCAGACGATGAATGTAAACGTTTCCGAGAGAAATGCGTCCAACGTGACGATTTCCAGTTACGTCATTTCGAAAACAAATGTAGAAAACGTTAGGTTTTCTGCTGTTTTTACTACGCAAAACAGCTTCTCGCTTTTTCTCGTGTAATGTGGCTGCCTGAGTTCGGTTCATGCAAAAACGTAAGGTCCTAGGTCAACTACAAGGCAGCATAAGCGTCAAAAATCGAATTTTCAAAGATTAAAACTTGAATTTCTGTGATCCTTTCTTGGTGACTGCAACAACTTAGAAGCTTCTGCTTCGTACAGAGTTGTGCGACCGCAAACCTCATCACGCGGCATTAGTTGCCAGACGATAAATGTAAACGTTTCCGAGAGAAATGCGTCCAATGTGACGATTTCCAGTTACGTCATTTCGAAAACAAATGTAGAAAACACTAGGTTTTCTGCGGTTTTTACCACGCATTACCACTTCTCGCTTTTTCTCGTGTAATGTGGCTGCCAGAGTTCGGTTCATGCAAATTCTTAAGGTCCTAGGTCAGCCACAAAGAAGCAAAACCGGCAAAAAATTGAATTTCCAAAAAAAGAAATAAATTTGAACTTCTGTGCCCCTTTCTTGGGGACTGCAACAATTTAGAAGCTTCTACTTCGTACGGAGTGGTGCGACCGCAAAGCTCATCACGCGGCATTAGTTGCCAGACGATAAATGTAAGTTTCCGAGAGAAATGCGTCCATTGTGCAGATTCTCAGTTGCGTCATTTCGAAAACAAATGTAGAAACCGTTAGGTTCTCTGCGGTTTTTACTACGCATTACCTCTTTTCGCTTTTTCTCGTGTAATGTGGCTGCCAGGGTTCGGTTCATGCAAAATCTAAAAGTCCTAGGTCAACTACAAAGCAGCAATACCGGCCAAAAACTGAATTATCAAAAACTAAAACGTGAATTTCTGTGCCCCTTTCTTGGTGACTGCAACAACTTAGAAGCTTCTACTTGGTACAGAGTGGTGCGACCGCAAACCTCGTCACGCGGCATTAGTTGCCAGACGATAAATGTAAACGTTTCTGAGAGCAATACGTCCAATGTGACGATTTTCAGTTACGTCATTTCGAAAACAAATGTAGAAAACGTTAGGTTTTCTGCGGTTTTTACTACGCATTACCACTTCTCGCTTTTTCTCGTTTAATGTGGGTGCCAGGGTTCGGTTCATGCATAATCTTATGGTCCTACGTCAACTACAAAGCTGCAATCCCGGCAAAAAACTGAATTTTCAAAAACTAAAACGTTAATTTCTGTGCCCCTTTCTTGGTGACTGCAACAACTTAGAAGCTTCTACTTCGTACAGAGTGGTGCGACCGCCGACCTCGTCACGCGGCATTTGTTGCCAGGCGATAAATGTAAACGTTTCTGAGAGCAATACGTCCAATGTGACGATTTTCAGTTACGTCATTTCGAAAACAAATGTAGAAAACGTTAGGTTTTCTGCGGTATTTACTACCCGTTACCACTATTCGTTTTTCTCTTGTAATGTGGCTGCCAGGGTTCGATTCATGCAAAATCTTAATGTCCTAGGTCAACTACAAGGCAGCAAAAGCGGCCAGAAACTGAATTTTCAAAAACTAAAACTTTAATTTCTGAGCCCCTTCCCATGTGACTGCAACAACTTAGAAGCTTCTACTTTCTACAAAGTGGTGCGACCGCAAACCTCATCACGCGGCATTAGTTGCCAGACGATAAATGTAAACGTTTCCGATAGAAATGCGACCATTGTGAAGATTTTCAGTTATGTCATTTCGAAAACAAATGTAGAAAACTTTAGGTTTTCTGCGGTTTTTACTACGCATTACCACTTCTCGCTTTTTCTCGTGTAATGTGGCTGCTGGGGTTCGGTTCATGCTAAATCTTAAGGTCCTAGGACAACTACAAGGCAGCAAAAACAGCCAGAAACTGAATTTTCAAAAACTAAAATTTGAATTTCTGTGCCCCTATCTTGGGGACTGCAACAAATTAGAAGTTTCTACTGCGTACAGAGTGGTGCGATCACAAACGCCATCACGCAGCATTAGTTGCCAGACGATAAATGTGAACGTTTCCGAGAGAAATGCGTCCATTGTGAAGATTTTCAGTTACGTCATTTCGAAAACAAATTTAGAAAACGTTAGGTTTTCTGCGGTTTTTACTACGCATTACCACTTCTAACTTTTTCTCGTTTAATGTGGCTGCCTTAGTTCGATTCATGCAAAATCTTAAGGTCCTAGGTCAACTACAAGGCAGAATAAGCGGACAAAATCGAATTTTCAAAAAATAAACTTGAATTTCTGTGCTCCTTTCTTCGTGACTGCAACAACTTAGAAGCTTCTACTGCATACAGAGTGGTGCGAACGCAAACGCCATCACGCAGCATTAGTTGCCAGACGATAAATGTAAACGTTTCCGAGAGAAATGCGTCCATTGTGACGATTTTCAGTTACGTCATTTCGAAAACAAATTAGAAAACGTTAGGTTTTCTGCGGTTTTTACTACGCATTACCACTTCTCACTTTTTCTCGTGTAATGTGGCTGCCAGTGTTCGGTTCATGCAAAATCTTAAGGTCCTGGGTCAACTACAAGGCTGCAAAAGCGACCAAAAATTGAATTTTCAAAAACTAAAACTTGAAATTCCGTGCTCCTTTCTTAGTGACTGCAACAACTTAGAAGCTTCTACTTCGTACAGAGTGGTGCGACCGCAAACCTCGTCACACGGCATTAGTTGCCAGACGATAAATGAAAACGTTTCCGAGAGAAATGCGTCCATTGGGAAGATTTTCAGTTACGTCATTTCGAAAACCAATGTAGAAAAGTTAGGTTTTCTGCAGATATTACTACGCATTACTACTTCTCGCTTTTTCTCGTGTAATGTGGCTGACAGGATTCCGTTCATGCAAAATCTTAAGGTCCTAGGTCAACTACAAGGCTGCAAAAGCGACAAAAATTTGAATTTTCAAAAACTAAAACTTGAATTTCTGTGCTCGTGTCTCGGTGACTGAAACAACTTAGAAGCTTCTACTTCGTACAGAGTGGTGCGTCCGCAATCCTCTTCACGCAGCATAAGTTGCCAGACGATAAATGAAAACGTTTCCGGGAGAAATGCAACTATTGTGAAGATTTTCAGTTATGTCATTTCGAAAACAAATGTAGAAAACGTTAGGTTTTCTGCGGTTTTTACTACGCATTACCACTTCTCGCTTTTTCTCGTGTAATGTGGCTGCTAGGGTTCGGTTCATGCAAAATCTTAAGGTTCTAGGTCAATTACAAGGCAGTAAAAACGGCCAAAAACTGAATTTTCAAAAACTAAAACTTGAGCTTCTGTGCCCCTATCTTGGTGACTGAAACAACTTAGAGGCTTCTACTTCGTACAGAGTGGTGCGACCGCAAACCTCATCTCTCGGCATTATTTGCCAGTCGATAAATGTAAACGTTTCCGAGAGAAATGCGTCCATTGTGAAACTTTTCAGTTAAATCATTTCGAAAACAAATGTAGAGAACGTTAGGTTTTCTGCGGTTTTTACTACGCATTACCTCATCTCACTTTTTCTCTTGTAATGTGGCTGCCAGAGTTCGGTTCATGCAATATCTTAAGGTCCTATGTCAACTACAAGGCTGCAATAGCGATCAAAAACTGAATTTTCAAAAACTTAAACTTGAATTACTGTGCCCCGTTCTTGGTGACTGCAACAACTTAGAAGCTTATACTTCGTACAGAGTGGTGCGACCGCAAACCTCATTACGCGGCATTAGTTGCCAGACGATAAATGTAATCGTTTCCGAGAGAAATGCGTCCATTGTGTAGATTTTCAGTTACGTCATCTCGAAAACAAATTTAGAAAACGTTAGGTTTTCTGCCGTATTTACTACGCATTACCACTTCTCGCTTTTTCTCGTTTAATGTGGCTGCCTGAGTTCGATTCATGCAAAATCTTAAGGTCCTAGGTCAACTACAAGGCAGAATAAGCGGACAAAATCGAATATTCAAAAAATAAACTTGAATTTCTGTGCTCCTTTCTTCGTGACTGCAACAACTTAGAAGCTTCTACTTAGTACAAAGCGGTGCGATCGCAAAAGCCATCACGCAGCATTAGTTGCCAGACGATAAATGTAAACGTTTCCGAGAGAAATTCGTCCATTGTGAAGATTTTCAGTTACGTCATTTCGAAAACAAATTTAGAAAACGTTAGGTATTCTGCGGTTTTTACTACGCATTACCACTTCTCACTTTTTCTCGTGAAATGTGACTGCCAGAGATCGGTTCATGCAAAATCTTAAGGTCCTAGGTCAACTACAAGGCTGCAAAACCGGCCAAAAATTCAATTTTCAAAAACTAAAACTTGAAATACCGTGCTCCTTTCTTAGTGACTGCAGCAACTTAGAAGCTTCTACTTCGTACAGAGTGGTGCGACCGCAAACCACGTCACGCGGCATTAGTTGCCAGACGATAAATGTAAACGTTTCCGAGAAAAATGCGTAAATTGTGAAGAATTTGAGTTATGACATTTCGGAAACAAATGTAGAAAACGTTGGGCTGTCTGCGGTTTTTACTACGCATTACCACTTCGCGCATTTTCTCGTGTAATGTGGCTGCCAGGGCTTGGTTCATACAAAACCTTAAGGTCCTAGGTCAAATACAAGGCTGTAAAAGTGGCCAACAATTGTATTTTCAAAAACTAAAACTTGAATTTCTGTGCTAATGTCTTGGTAACTGCAACAACTTAGAAGCCTCTACTTTGTACAGAGTGGTGCGACCGCAAACCTCGTCATGCGGCATTAGTTGCCAGACGATAAATGTAAACGTTTCCGAGAGAAAAGCGTCAAATGTGACGATTTTCAGTTACGTCATTTCGAAAACAAATGTAGAAAACGTTAGGTTTTCTGCGGTTTTTACTACGCATTACCACTTCTCGCTTTTTCTCGTTTAGTGTGGGTGCCAGGGTTCGGTTCATGCATAATCTTATGGTCCTAGGTCAACTACAAAGCTGCAATCCCGGCCAAAAAACTGAATTTCAAAAACTAAAACGTTAATTTCTGAGCCCCTCTCTTGGTGACTGCAACAACTTAGAAGCTTCTACTTCGTACAGAGTGGTGCGACCGCCGACCTCGTCACGCGGCATTTGTTGCCAGACGATAAATGTAAACGTTTCTGAGAGCAATGCGTCCAATGTGACGATTTTCAGTTACGTCATTACGAAAACAAATGTAGAAAACGTTAGTTTTCTGCGGTATTTACTACCCGTTACCACTATTCGTTTTTCTCGTGTAATGTGGCTGCCAGAGTTCGATTCATGCAAAATCTTAATGTCCTAGGTCAACTACAAGGCAGCAAAAGCGGCCAGAAACTGAATTTTCAAAAACTAAAACTTTAATTTCTGTGCCCCTTCCCATGTGACTGCAACAACTTAGAAGCTTCTACTTTCTACAGAGTGGTGCGACCGCAAACCTCATCACGCGGCATTAGTTGCCAGACGATAAATGTAAACGTTTCCGATAGAAATGCGACCATTGTGAAGATTTTCAGTTATGTCATTTCGAAAAAAAATGTAGAAAACTTTAGGTTTTCTGCGGTTTTTACTACGCATTACCACTTCTCGCTTTTTCTCGTGTAATGTGGCTGCTAGGGTTCGGTTCATGCTAAATCTTAAGGTCCTAGGACAACTACAAGGCAGCAAAAACAGCCAAAAACTGAATTTTCAAAAACTAAAAGTTGAATTTCTGTGCCCCTATCTTGGGGACTGCAACAACTTAGAAGCTTCTACTGCGTACAGAGTGGTGCGATCGCAAACGCCATCACGCAGCATTAGTTGCCAGACGATAAATGTAAACGTTTCCGAGAGAAATGTGTCCATTGTGAAGATTTTCAGTTACGTCATTTCGAAAACAAATTTAGAAAACGTTAGGTTTTCTGCGGTGTTTACTACGCGTTACGACTTCTCGCTTTTTCTCGTGTAATGTGGCTGCCAGAGTTCGGTACATGCAAAATCCTAGGGTCTAGGTCAACCACAAGGAAGCAAAACCGGCCAATATTTGAATTTTCAAAAAAAAAAAACTTGAACATCTGTGCCCCTTTCTTGGTGACTGCAACAACATAGAAGCTTCAGCTTCGTACAGAGTGGTGCGAAATCAAAACCTCATCACGCGGCTTTAGTTACCAGACGATAAATGTAAACGTTTCCGAGAGAAATGCGTCCATTGTGATGATTTTCAGTTACGTAATTTCGAAAACAAATGTAGAAAATGTTAGGTTTTCTGCGGTTTTTACTACGCTTTACCACTTACAGCTTTTTCTCGAGTAATGTTTCTGCCAGAATTCGGTTCATGCAAAATCTTAAGGTCCTAGGTCAACTACAAGGCAGCAAAAGCGGCCAAAAACTGAAATTTCAAAAACTAAAACTTGAATTTCGGTGCTCCTTTCTTGGTGACTGCAACAACTTAGAAGCTTCTACTTCGTACAGAGTGGTGTGACCGCAAACCTCGTCACGCGGAATTAGTTGCCAGACGATGAATGTAAACGTTTCCGAGAGAAATGCGTCCAATGTGACGATTTCCAGTTACGTCATTTCGAAAACAAATGAGGAAAACGTTAGGTTTTCTGCGGTTTTTACTACGCATTACAGCTTCTCGCTTTTTCTCGAGTAATGTTTCTGCCAGAGTTCGGTGCATGCAAAATCTTAAGGTCCTAGGTCAACTACAAGGCAGCATAAGCGGCTAAAATCGAATTTTCAAAGATTAAATCTTGAATTTCTGTGCTCCTTTCTTGGTGACTGCAACAACTTAGAAGCTTCTGCTTCGTACAGAGTTGTGCGATAGCAAACCTCATCACGCGGCATTAGTTGCCAGACGATAAATGTAAACGTTTCCGAGAGAAATGCTTCCATTGTGACGATTTCCAGTTACGTCATTTCGAAAACAAATGTAGAAAACGCTAGGTTTTCTGCGGTTTTTTCTACGCATTACCGCCTCTCGCTTTTTCTCGTGTAATGTGTCTGCCAGAATTCAGTTTATGCCAAATCGTAATGTCCTAGGTCAACTACAAGGCAGCAAAAGCGACAAAAACTGAATTTTCAAAACTAAAACTTCAACTTCGGTGCTCCCTACTTGGTGACTGCAACAACTTAGATGCTTCTACTTCGTGCAGAGTGGTGCGACCGCAAACCTCGTCACGCGGCGTTAGTTGCCAGACGATAAATGTAAAAGTTTCCGAGAGAAATGCGTCCATTGTGAAGATTCTCAGTTACGTCATTTCGAAAACAAATGTAGAAACCGTTAGATTTTCTGCGGTTTTTACTATGCATTACCTCTTCTCGCTTTCTCTCGTGTAATGTGGCTGCCAGGGTTCGGTTCATGCAAAATGTGAAGGTCCTAGGTCAACTACAAGGCAGCAAAAGCGGCCAAAAACTGAGTTTTCAAAATCTAAAACTTGAATTTCTGTGCCCCTTTCTTGTTGACTGCAACAACTTAGAAGCTTCTACTTCGTACAGAGTGGTGCGACCGCAAACCTCGTCAGGCGGCATTTGTGGCCAGATGATAAATGTAAACGTTTCCGAGGAAATGCCTCCAATGTGACGATTTTCGGTTGGGTCATTTCGAAATCAAATGTAGAAAACGTTAGGTTTTCTGCGGTGTTTACTACGCATTACGACTTCTCGCTTTTTCTCGTGTAATGTGGCTGCCAGAGTTCGGTACATGCAAAATCCTAGGGTCTAGGTCAACCACAAGGAAGCAAAACCGGCCAATAATTGAATTTTCAAAAAAAAAAAACTTGAACATCTGTGCCCCTTTCTTGGTGACTGCAACAACATAGAAGCTTCAGCTTCGTACAGAGTGGTGCGACCTCAAAACCTCATCACGCGGCATTAATTGCCAGACGATAAATGTAAACGTTTCCAAGAGAAATGCGTCCAATGTGACGATTTCCAGATACGTCATTTCGAAAACAAATGTAGAAAGCACTAGGTTTTCTGCGGTTTTTACCACGCATTACCACTTCTCGCTTTCCTCGTGGAATGTGGCTGCCAGAGTTCGGTACATGCAAAATCCTAGGTTCTAGGTCAACCACAAGGAAGCAAAACCGGCCAATAATTGAATTTCCAAAAAAAAAAAAAACTTGAACTTCTGTGCCCCTTTCTTGGGGACTGCAACAACATAGAAGCTTCAGCTTCGTACAGAGTGGTGCGACCTCGAAACCTCATCACGCGGCTTTAGTTGCCAGACGATAAATGTAAACATTTCCGAGAGAAATGCGACCATTGTGAAGATTTTCAATTACGTAATTTCGAAAACAAATGTAGAAAATGTTAGGTTTTCTGCGGTTTTTAATACGCATTACCACTTCTCGCTTTTTCTCGTGTATTGCGGCTGCCAGTGTTCGGTTCATGCAAAATATTAAGGTCCTAGGTCAACCACAAGGCAGCAAATGCAGTCAAAAATTGAATTTTCAAAAACCAAAACTTGAATTTCTGTGCTCCGTTCTTGGTGACTGCAACAACTTAGAAGCTTCTACTTCGTACAGAGTGGTGCGACCGCAAACCTCATCACGCGGCATTAGTTGCCAGACGATAAATGTAAAGATTTCCATAAGAAATGCGTCCAATGTGACGATTTCCAGTTACGTCATTTCGAGAACAAATGTAGAAAATGTTAGTTTTTCTGCGGTTTTTACTACGCATTACCACTTATCGCTTTTTCTCGAGTAATGTTTCTGCCAGAGTTCGGTTCATGCAAAATCTTAAGGTCCTAGGTCAACTACAAGGCAGCAAAAGCGGCCAAAAACTGAATTTTCAAAAACTAAAACTTGAATTTCGGTGCTCCTTTCTTGGTGACTGTAACAACTTAGGAACTTCTGCTTCGTACAGAGTTGTGCGACGGCAAACCTCATCACGCGGCATTAGTTGCCAGACGATAAATGTCAACGTTTCCGAGAGAAATGCTTCCATTGTTAAGATTTTCAGTTACGTCATTTCGAAAACAAATGTAGAAAACGTTAGGTTTTCTGCGGTTTTTTCTACGCATTACCGCCTCTCGCTTTTTCTCGTGTAATGTGTCTGCCAGAGTTCAGTTAATGCAAAATCGTAATGTCCTAGGTCAACTACAAGGCAGCAAAAGCGACCAAAAACTGAATTTTCAAACACTAAAACTTCAATTTCGGTGCTCCTTACTTGGTGACTGCAACAACATAGAAGCGTCTACTTCGTACAGAGTGGTGCGCCCGCTAACCTCGTCACGCGGAATTAGTTTCCAGACGATGAATGTAAACGTTTCTGAGAGAAATGCTGGCAATGTGACCATTTCCAGTTACGTCATTTCGAAAACAAATGTAGAAAACGTTAGGTTTTCTGTGGTTTTTACTACGCATTACAGCTTCTCGCTTTTTCTCGTGTAATGTGGCTGCCTGAGTTCGGTTCATGCAAAATCTTAAGGTCCTAGGACAACTACAAGGCAGCATAAGCGGCAAAAATCGAATTTTCAAAGATTAAATCTTGAATTTCTGTGCTCCTTTCTTGGTGACTGCAACAACTTAGAAGCTTCTGCTTCGTACAGAGTTGTGCGACCGCAAACCTCATCACGCGGCATTAGTTGCCAGACGATAAATGTAAACGTTTCCGAGAGAAATGCTTCCATTGTGACGATTTCCAGTTACGTCATTTGGAAAACAAATGTAGAAAACGTTAGGTTTTCTGCGGTTTTTTCTACGCATTACCGCCTCTCGCTTTTTCTCGTGTAATGTGTCTGCCAGAGTTCAGTTTATGCCAAATCGTAATGTCCTAGGTCAACTACAAGGCAGCAATGGCGACAAAAACTGAATTTTCAAAAACTAAAACTTCAACTTCGGTGCTCCTTACTTGGTGACTGCAACAACTTAGAAGCTTCTACTTCGTGCAGAGTGGTGCGACCGCAAAGCTCATCACGCGGCATTAGTTGCCAGACGATAAATGTAAAAGTTTCCGAGAGAAATGCATCCATTGTGAAGATTCTCAGTTACGTCATTTCGAAAACAAATGTAGAAACCGTTAGGTTTTCATCGGTTTTTACTACGCATTACCTCTTCTCGCTTTCTCTCGTGTAATGTGGCTGCCATGATTCGGTTCATGCAAAATGTTAAGGTCCTAGGTCAACTACAAGGCAGCAAAAGCGGCCAAAACTGAGTATTCAAAATCTAAAACTTGAATGTCTGTGCCCCTTTCTTGTTGACTGCAACAACTTAGAAGCTTCTACTTCGTACAGTGTGGTGCGACCTCAAACCACACCACGCGGCATTACTTGCCAGACGATAAATGTAAACGTTTCCGAGAGAAATGCGTCCATTGCGAAGATTTTCAGTTACGTCAATTCGAAAACAAACGTAGGAAATGTTAGGTTTTCTGCGGTTTTTACTATGCATTACCACTTCTCGCTTCTTCTGGTGTAATGTGGCTGCCAGGGTTCGGTTCATGCAAAATCTTAAGGACCTAGGGCAACAAGAAGGCAGCAAAACCAGCCAAAAATGGAACTTTCAAAAACTAAAACTTGAATTTCTGTGCTCCTTTCTTGGTGACTGTAACAACTTTGAAGCTGCTACTTCGTACAGAGTGGTGCTACCGCAAACCTCGTCAGGCGGCATTTGTGGCCAGATGATAAATGTAAACGTTTCCGAGAGAAATGCGTCCAATGTGACGATTTCCAGTTACGTCATTTGGAAAACAAATGTAGAAAACGTTAGGTTTTCTGCGGTTTTTACTACGCGTTACAGCTTCTCGCTTTTTCTCGAGTAATGTTTCTGCCAGAGTTCGGTGCATGCAAAATCTTAAGGTCCTAGGTCAACTACAAGGCAGCATAAGCGGCAAAAATCGAAATTTCAAAGATTAAAACTTGAATTTCTGTGCTCCTTTCTTGGTTACTGCAACAACTTAGAAGCTTCTGCTTCGTACAGAGTTGTGCGACCGCAAACCTCATCACGCGGCATTAGTTGCCAGACGATAAATATCATCGTTTCCGAGAGAAATGCTTCCATTGTGAAGATTTTCAGTTACGTCATTTCGAAAACAAATGTAGAAAATGTTAGGTTTTCCGCGGTTTTTTCTACGCATTACCGCCTCTCGCTTTTTCACGTGTAATGTGTCTGCCAGAGTTCAGTTTATGCAAAATCGTAATGTCCGAGGTCAACTACAAGGCAACAAAAGCGACCAATAACTGAATTTTCAAAAACTAAAGCTTCAATTTCGGTGCTCCTTTCTTGGTGACTGCAACAACCTAGAAGCTTCTACTTCGTACAGAGTGGTGCGACCGCAAACCTCGTCTCGCGGCATTAGTTGCCAGACGATAAATGTAAACGTTTCCGAGAGAAATGCGTCCAATGTGACGATTTCCAGTTACGTCATTTCGAAAACAAACGAAGAAAACACTAGGTTTTCTGCGTTTTTTATTACGCATTACCACTTCTCGCTTTTCTCGTGTAATGTGGCTGCCAGAGTTCGGATCAAGCAAAATCTTAAGGTCCTAGGTCAACCACAAAGAAGCAAAACCGGCCAAAAATTGAATTTCCGAAAAAAAAAACTTGAACTTCTGTGCCCCTTTCTTGGGGACTGCAACAACTTAGAAGCTTCTACTTCGTACAGAGTGGTGCGACCGCAAAGCTCATCACGCGGCATTAGTTGCCAGACGATAAATGTAAAAGTTGCCGAGCGAAATGCGTCCATTGTGAAGATTCTCAGTTACATCATTTCAAAAACAAATGTAGAAACCGTTAGGTTTTCTGAGGTTTTTAATACGCATTACCTCTTCTCGCTTTCACTCGTGTAATGTGGCTGCCAGAGTTCTGTTCATGCAAAATCTTAAGGTCCTAGGTATCTACAAGGCTGCAAAAGCGGCCAAAAACTGAATTTTGAAAAACTAAAACTTGAACTTCTGTGCCCCTTGATTGGTGACTGCAACAATGTATAAGCTTCTACTTGGTACAGAGTGGTGCGACCGCAAACCTCAGCACGCGGCATTAGTTGCCAGACGATAAATGTAAACGTTTCCGAGAGAAATGCGTCCAATGTGACGATTTTCAGTTAGATCATTTCGAAAACAAATGTAGAAAACGTTAGGTTTTCTGCGGTGTTTACTACGCATTACGACTTCTCGCTTTTTCTCGTGAAATGTGGCTGCCAGAGTTCGGTTTGTGCCAAATCCTAGGGTCTAGGTCAACCAAAAGGAAGCAAAACAGCCAAAAATTGAATTTTCAAAAAAAAAAAACTTGAACATCTGTGCCCCTTTCTTGGTGACTGCAACAACATAGAAGCTTCAGCTTCGTACAGAGTGGTGCGACCTCAAAATCTCATCACGCGGCATTAGTTGCCAGACGATAAATGTAAACGTTTGCGAGAGAGATGCGTCCACTGTGAAGAATTTCGGTTACGTCATTTCGAAAACAAATGTAGAAAATGTTAGGTTTTCTGCGGTTTTTACTACGCATTACCACTTCTCGCTTTTTTTCGTGTATTGCGGCTGCCAGTGTTCGGTTCATGTAAAATTTTAAGGTCCTAGGTCAACCACAAGGCAGCAAAAGCAGTCAAAAATTGAATTTTCAAAAACCAAAACTTGAATATCTGAACTCCTTTCTTGGTGACTGCGACAACTTAGAAGCTTCTACTTCGTACAGAGTGGTGCGACAGCAAACCTCGTCACGCGGAATTAGTTGCCAGACGATGAATGTAAACGTTTCCGAGAGAAATGCGTCCAATGTGACGATTTGCAGTTACGTCATTTCGAAAACAAATGTAGAAAACGTTAGGTTTTCTGCTGTTTTTACTACGCATAACGGCTTCTCGCTTTTTCTCGTGTAATGTGGCTGCCTGAGTTCGGTTCATGCAAAAACTTAAGGTCCTAGGTCAACTACAAGGCAGCATAAGCGTCAAAAATCGAATTTTCAAAGATTAAAACTTGAATTTCTGTGATCCTTTCTTGGTGACTGCAACAACTTAGAAGCTTCTGCTTCGTACAGAGTTGTGCGACCGCAAACCTCATCACGCGGCATTAGTTGCCAGACGATAAATGTAAACGTTTCCGAGAGAAATGCGTCCAATGTGACGATTTCCAGTTACGTCATTTCGAAAACAAATGTAGAAAACACTAGGTTTTCTGCGGTTTTTACCACGCATTACCACTTCTCGCTTTTTCTCGTGTAATGTGGCTGCCAGAGTTCGGTTCATGCAAAATCTTAAGGTCCTAGGTCAGCCACAAAGAAGCAAAACCGGCAAAAAATTGAATTTCCAAAAAAAGAAATAGATTTGAACTTCTGTGCCCCTTTCTTGGGGACTGCAACAACTTAGAAGCTTCTACTTCGTACGGAGTGGTGCGACCGCAAAGCTCATCACGCGGCATTAGTTGCCAGACGATAAATGTAAGTTTCCGAGAGAAATGCGTCCATTGTGCAGATTCTCAGTTGCGTCATTTCGAAAACAAATGTAGAAAACGCTAGGTTCTCTGCGGTTTTTACTACGCAATACCTCTTCTCGCTTTTTCTCGTGTAATGTGGCTGCCAGGGTTTGTTCATGCAAAATCTTAAGGTCCTAGGTCAAATACAAGGCAACAAATCCGGCCATAATTGAATTTTGAAAAACTAAAACTTGAATCTCTGTGCCGCTTTCTTGGTGACTGCAACAACTTAGAAGCTTCTACTTCGTACAGATTGGTGCGACCGCAAACCTCGTCTCGCGGCATTAGTTGCCAGACGATAAATGTAAACGTTTCCGAGAGAAATGCGTCCAATGTGACGATTTCCAGTTACGTCATTTCGAAAACAAACGAAGAAAACACTAGGTTTTCTGCGTTTTTTATTACGCATTACCACTTCTCGCTTTTCTCGTGTAATGTGGCTGCCAGAGTTCGGATCAAGCAAAATCTTAAGGTCCTAGGTCAACCACAAAGAAGCAAAACCGGCCAAAAATTGAATTTCCGAAAAAAAAAACTTGAACTTCTGTGCCCCTTTCTTGGGGACTGCAACAACTTAGAAGCTTCTACTTCGTACAGAGTGGTGCGACCGCAAAGCTCATCACGCGGCATTAGTTGCCAGACGATAAATGTAAAAGTTGCCGAGCGAAATGCGTCCATTGTGAAGATTCTCAGTTACATCATTTCAAAAACAAATGTAGAAACCGTTAGGTTTTCTGAGGTTTTTAATACGCATTACCTCTTCTCGCTTTCACTCGTGTAATGTGGCTGCCAGAGTTCTGTTCATGCAAAATCTTAAGGTCCTAGGTATCTACAAGGCTGCAAAAGCGGCCAAAAACTGAATTTTGAAAAACTAAAACTTGAACTTCTGTGCCCCTTGATTGGTGACTGCAACAATGTATAAGCTTCTACTTGGTACAGAGTGGTGCGACCGCAAACCTCAGCACGCGGCATTAGTTGCCAGACGATAAATGTAAACGTTTCCGAGAGAAATGCGTCCAATGTGACGATTTTCAGTTAGATCATTTCGAAAACAAATGTAGAAAACGTTAGGTTTTCTGCGGTGTTTACTACGCATTACGACTTCTCGCTTTTTCTCGTGAAATGTGGCTGCCAGAGTTCGGTTCATGCAAAATCGTAGGGTCTAGGTCAACCAAAAGGAAGCAAAACAGCCAAAAATTGAATTTTCAAAAAAAAAAAAACTTGAACATCTGTGCCCCTTTCTTGGTGACTGCAACAACTTAGAAGCTTCTACTTCGTACAGAGTGGTGCGTCCGGAAACCTCATCACGCGCCATTAGTTGCCAGACGATAAATGTAAACGTTTCTGAGAGAAATGCGTCCAATGTGACGATTTTCAGTAACGTCATTTCGAAAACAAATGAAGAAAACGGTAGGTTTTCTGCGGTTTTTACTACACATTACCACTTCTCGCTTTTTCTCGTGTAATGTGTCTGCCAGAGATTGGTTCATGTAAAATCTTAAGGTCCTAGGTCAAATACAAGACAGCAAAAGCGGCCAAAAACTGAATTTTCAAAAACTAAAACTTGAATTTCGGTGCTCCTTTCTTGGTGACTGCAACAACTTAGAAGCTTCTACTTCGTACAGAGTGGTGCGACCGCAAACCTCGTCACGCGGAATTAGTTGCCAGACGATGAATGCAAACGTTTCCGAGAGAATTGCGTCCAATGTGACGATTTCCAGTTACGTCATTTCGAAAACAAATGTAGAAAACGTTAGGTTTTCTGCGGTTTTTACTACGCATTACAGCTTCTCGCTTTTTCTCGTGTAATGTGGCTGCCTGAGTTCGGTTCATGCAAAAACTTAAGGTCCTAGGTCAACTACACGGCAGTATAAGCGTTAAAAATCGAATTTTCAAAGATTAAAACTTGAATTTCTGTGATCCTTTCTTGGTGACTGCAACAACTTAGAAGCTTCTGCTTCGTACAGAGTTGTGCGACCGCAAACCTCATCACGCGGCATTAGTTGCCAGACGATAAATGTAAACGTTTCCGAGAGAAATGCGTCCAATGTGACGATTTCCAGTTACGTCATTTCGAAAACAAATGTAGAAAACACTAGTTTTTCTGCGGTTTTTACTACGCATTACCACTTCTCGCTATTTCTCGAGTAATGTGGCTGCCAGAGTTCGGTTCATGCAAAATGATAGGGTCTAGGTCAACCACAAGGAAGCAAAACCGGCCAAAAATTGAATTTTCAAAAAAAAAAAAAAAGACTTGAACATCTGTGCCCCTTTCTTGGTGACTGCAACAACATAGAAGCTTCAGCTTCGCACAGAGTGGTGCGACCTCAAAACATCATCACGCGGCATTAGTTGCCAGACGATAAATGTCAACGTTTCCGAGAGAAATGCGTCCAATGTGACGATTTTCGGTTAGGTCATTTCGAAAACAAATGTAGAAAACGTTAGGTTTTCTGCGGTGTTTCCTACGCATCACCACTTCTCGCTTTTCTCGTGTAATGTGGCTGTCAGAGTTCGGTTCATGCAAAATCTTAAGGGTCTAGGTCAACCACAAGGAAGCAAAACCAGCCAAAAATTGAATTTTCAGAAAGTAAAACTTGAATTTCTGTGCTCCTTTCTTGGTGACTGCAACAACTTAGAAGCTTCTACTTCGTACAGAGTGGTGCGACCGCAAACCTCGTCACGCGGCATTAGTTGCCAGACGATAAATGTAAACGTTTCCGAGAGAAATGCGTTCAAACGTGACGATTTGCTGTTAGTTCATTTCGAAAACAAATGTAGAAAACGTTAGGTTTTCTGCGGTGTTTACTACGCATTACCACTTCTCGCTTTTTCGTGTGTAATGTGGCTGCCAGATTTCGGTTCATGCAAGATCTTAAGGTCCTTGGTCAACTACATGGCAGCAAAGCCGGCCAAAAACTGAATTTTAAAAAACTTAAACTTGAATTTCTGTGCTCCTTTCTTGGTGACTGCAACAACTTAGAAGCTTCTACTTTGTACAGAGTGGGGCGAACGCAAACCTCATCACGCGGCATTAGTTGCCAGACGATAAATGTAAACGTTTCCGAGAGAAATGCGTCCATTATGAAGATTTTCACTTACGTCATTTCGAAAATAAATGTAGAAAACGTTAGGTTTTCTGCGGTGTTTACTACGCATTACCACTTCTCGCTTTTTCTCGTGTAATGTGGCTGCCAGGGTTTGTTCATGCAAAATCTTAAGGTCCTAGGTTAACTAAAAGGTAGCAAAACCGGCCAAAAATTGAATCTTCAACAACTAAAACTTGAATTTCTGTGCTCCTTTCTTGGTGACTGCAACAACTCAGAAGCTTCTACTTCGTACAGAATGGTGCGACCGCAAACCTCATCACGCGGCATTAGTTGCCATACGATAAATATAAACGTTTCCGAGCGAAATGCGTCCATTGTGAAGATTTTCAGCTACGTCATTTCGAAAACAAATGTAGAATCCGGCAGGTGTTTTGCGGTTTTTAATACGCATTACCACTTCTCGCTTTTACTCGTGTAATGTGGCTGCCTGAGTTCGGTTCATGCAAAATCTTAAGGTTCTAGGTAAAATACAAGGCAATAAATCCGGCCAAAAATTGAATTTTGAAAAACTAAAACTTGAATCTCTGTTCCGCTTTCTTGGTGACTGCAACAACTTAGAAGCTTCTACTTCGTACAGATTGGTGCGACCGCAAACCTCATCGCGCGGCATTAGTTGTCAGACGATAAATGTAAATGTTTCCGAGAGAAATGCGTTCATTGTGAGGATTTTCAGTTACGTCATTTCGAAAACAAATGAAGAAACCGTTAGGTTTTCTGCGGTTTTTACTACGCATTACCTCTTCTCGCTTTCTCTCGTGTAATGTGGCTGCCAGGGTTCGGCTCATGCAAAATGTTAAGGTCCTAGTTCAACTACAAGGCAGCAAAAGCGGCAAAAAACTGAGTATTCAAAAACTAAAACTTGAATTTCGGTGCTCCTTTCTTGGTGACTGCAACAACTTAGAAGCTTCTACTTCGTACAGAGTGGTGCGACCGCAAACCTCGTCACGCGGCATTAGTTGCCAGACGATAAATGTAAACGTTTCCGAGAGAAATGCGTTCAAACGTGACGATTTGCTGTTAGTTCATTTCGAAAACAAATGTAGAAAACGTTAGGTTTTCTGCGGTGTTTACTACGCATTACCACTTCTCGCTTTTTCGTGTGTAATGTGGCTGCCAGATTTCGGTTCATGCAAGATCTTAAGGTCCTTGGTCAACTACATGGCAGCAAAGCCGGCCAAAAACTGAATTTTAAAAAACTTAAACTTGAATTTCTGTGCTCCTTTCTTGGTGACTGCAACAACTTAGAAGCTTCTACTTTGTACAGAGTGGGGCGAACGCAAACCTCATCACGCGGCATTAGTTGCCAGACGATAAATGTAAACGTTTCCGAGAGAAATGCGTCCATTATGAAGATTTTCACTTACGTCATTTCGAAAATAAATGTAGAAAACGTTAGGTTTTCTGCGGTGTTTACTACGCATTACCACTTCTCGTTTTTTCTCGTGTAATGTGGCTGTCAGGGTTTGTTCATGCAAAATCTTAAGGTCCTAGGTTAACTAAAAGGTAGCAAAACCGGCCAAAAATTGAATCTTCAACAACTAAAACTTGAATTTCTGTGCTCCTTTCTTGGTGACTGCAACAACTCAGAAGCTTCTACTTCGTACAGAATGGTGCGACCGCAAACCTCATCACGCGGCATTAGTTGCCATACGATAAATATAAACGTTTCCGAGCGAAATGCGTCCATTGTGAAGATTTTCAGCTACGTCATTTCGAAAACAAATGTAGAATCCGGCAGGTGTTTTGCGGTTTTTAATACGCATTACCACTTCTCGCTTTTACTCGTGTAATGTGGCTGCCTGAGTTCGGTTCATGCAAAATCTTAAGGTTCTAGGTAAAATACAAGGCAATAAATCCGGCCAAAAATTGAATTTTGAAAAACTAAAACTTGAATCTCTGTTCCGCTTTCTTGGTGACTGCAACAACTTAGAAGCTTCTACTTCGTACAGATTGGTGCGACCGCAAACCTCATCGCGCGGCATTAGTTGTCAGACGATAAATGTAAATGTTTCCGAGAGAAATGCGTTCATTGTGAGGATTTTCAGTTACGTCATTTCGAAAACAAATGAAGAAACCGTTAGGTTTTCTGCGGTTTTTACTACGCATTACCTCTTCTCGCTTTCTCTCGTGTAATGTGGCTGCCAGGGTTCGGCTCATGCAAAATGTTAAGGTCCTAGTTCAACTACAAGGCAGCAAAAGCGGCAAAAAACTGAGTATTCAAAAACTAAAACTTGAATTTCGGTGCTCCTTTCTTGGTGACTGCAACAACTTAGAAGCTTCTACTTCGTACAGAGTGGTGCGACCGCAAACCTCGTCACGCGGCATTAGTTGCCAGACGATAAATGTAAACGTTTCCGAGAGAAATGCGTTCAAACGTGACGATTTGCTGTTAGTTCATTTCGAAAACAAATGTAGAAAACGTTAGGTTTTCTGCGGTGTTTACTACGCATTACCACTTCTCGCTTTTTCGTGTGTAATGTGGCTGCCAGATTTCGGTTCATGCAAGATCTTAAGGTCCTTGGTCAACTACATGGCAGCAAAGCCGTCCAAAAACTGAATTTTAAAAAACTTAAACTTGAATTTCTGTGCTCCTTTCTTGGTGACTGCAACAACTTAGAAGCTTCTACTTTGTACAGAGTGGGGCGAACGCAAACCTCATCACGCGGCATTAGTTGCCAGACGATAAATGTAAACGTTTCCGAGAGAAATGCGTCCATTATGAAGATTTTCACTTACGTCATTTCGAAAATAAATGTAGAAAACGTTAGGTTTTCTGCGGTGTTTACTACGCATTACCACTTCTCGTTTTTTCTCGTGTAATGTGGCTGTCAGGGTTTGTTCATGCAAAATCTTAAGGTCCTAGGTTAACTAAAAGGTAGCAAAACCGGCCAAAAATTGAATCTTCAACAACTAAAACTTGAATTTCTGTGCTCCTTTCTTGGTGACTGCAACAACTCAGAAGCTTCTACTTCGTACAGAGTGGTGCGACCGCAAACCTCATCACGCGGCATTAGTTGCCATACGATAAATATAAACGTTTCCGAGCGAAATGCGTCCATTGTGAAGATTTTCAGCTACGTCATTTCGAAAACAAATGTAGAATCCGGCAGGTGTTTTGCGGTTTTTAATACGCATTACCACTTCTCGCTTTTACTCGTGTAATGTGGCTGCCTGAGTTCGGTTCATGCAAAATCTTAAGGTTCTAGGTAAAATACAAGGCAATAAATCCGGCCAAAAATTGAATTTTGAAAAACTAAAACTTGAATCTCTGTTCCGCTTTCTTGGTGACTGCAACAACTTAGAAGCTTCTACTTCGTACAGATTGGTGCGACCGCAAACCTCATCGCGCGGCATTAGTTGTCAGACGATAAATGTAAATGTTTCCGAGAGAAATGCGTTCATTGTGAGGATTTTCAGTTACGTCATTTCGAAAACAAATGAAGAAACCGTTAGGTTTTCTGCGGTTTTTACTACGCATTACCTCTTCTCGCTTTCTCTCGTGTAATGTGGCTGCCAGGGTTCTTCTCATGCAAAATGTTAAGGTCCTAGTTCAACTACAAGGCAGCAAAAGCGGCAAAAAACTGAGTATTCAAAATCTAAAACTTGAATTTCAGTGCCCCTTTCTTGTTGACTGCAACAACTTAGAAGCTTCTACTTCGTACAGAGTGGTGCGACCTCAAACCACACCACGCGGCATTACTTGCCAGACGATAAATGTAAACGTTTCCGAGAGAAATGCGTCCATTGTGAAGATTTTCAGTTACGTCAATTCGAAAACAAATGTAGGAAATGTTAGGTTTTCTGCGGTTTTTACTATGCATTACCACTTCTCGCTTCTTCTCGAGTAATGTGGCTGCCAGGGTTCGGTTCACTCAAAATCTTAAGGACCTAGGGCAACAAGAAGGCAGCCAAAGCAGCCAAAAATGGAATTTTCAAAAACTAAATCTTGAATTTCTGTGCACCTTTCTTGGTGACTGCAACAACTTTGAAGCTTCTACTTCGTACAGAGTGGTGCTACCGCAAACCTCGTCAGGCGGCATTAGTGGCCAGATGATAAATGTAAACGTTTCCGAGGAAATGCGTCCAATGTGACGATTTTCGGTTGGGTCATTTCGAAATCAAATGTAGAAAACGTTAGGTTTTCTGCGGTGTTTACTACGCATTACGACTTCTCGCTTTTTCTCGTGTAATGTGGCTGCCAGAGTTCGGTACATGCAAAATCCTAGGCTCTAGGTCAACCACAAGGAAGCAAAATCGGCCAATAATTGAATTTTCAAAAAAAAAAAACTTGAACATCTGTGCCCCTTTCTTGGTGACTGCACCAACATAGAAGCTTCAGCTTCGTACAGAGTGGTGCGACCTCAAAACCTCATCACGCGGCATTAGTTGCCAGACGATAAATGTAAACGTTACCAAGAGATATGCGTCCAATGTGACGATTTCCAGTTACGTCATTTCGAGAACAAATGTAGAAAACGTTAGTTTATCTGCGGTTTTTACTACGCATTACCACTTATCGCTTTTTCTCGAGTAATGTTTCTGCCAGAGTTCGGTTCATGCAAAATCTTAAGGTCCTAGGTCAACTACAAGGCAGCAAAAGCGGCCAAAAACTGAATTTTCAAAAACTAAAACTTGAATTTCGGTGCTCCTTTATTGGTGACTGCAACAACTTAGAAGCTTCTACTTCGTACAGAGTGGTGCGACCGCAAACCTCGTCACGCGGAATTAGTTTGCCAGACGGTGAATGTAAACGTTTCCGAGAGAAATGCGTCCAATGTGACGATTTCCAGTTACGTCATTTCGAAAACAAATGTAGAAAACGTTAGGTTTTCTGCGGTTTTTACTACGCATTACAGCTTCTCGCTTTTTCTCGTGTAATGTGGCTGCCTGAGTTCGGTTCATGCAAAAACTTAAGGTCCTAGGTCAACTACACGGCAGCATAAGCGTCAAAAATCGAATTTTCAAAGATTAAAACTTGAATTTCGGTGCTTCTTTCTTGGTGACTGCAACAACTTAGAATCTTCTACTTCGTACAGAGTGGTGCGACCGCAAACCTCGTCACGCGGCATTAGTTGCCAGACGATAAATGTAAACGTTTCCGAGAGAAATGCGTTCAAACGTGACGATTTGCTGTTAGTTCATTTCGAAAACAAATGTAGAAACCGGCAGGTGTTTTGCGGTTTTTAATACGCATTACCACTTCTCGCTTTTACTCGTGTAATGTGGCTGCCTGAGTTCGGTTCATGCAAAATCTTAAGGTTCTAGGTAAAATACAAGGCAATAAATCCGGCCAAAAATTGAATTTTGAAAAACTAAAACTTGAATCTCTGTTCCGCTTTCTTGGTGACTGCAACAACTTAGAAGCTTCTACTTCGTACAGATTGGTGCGACCGCAAACCTCATCGCGCGGCATTAGTTGTCAGACGATAAATGTAAATGTTTCCGAGAGAAATGCGTTCATTGTGAGGATTTTCAGTTACGTCATTTCGAAAACAAATGAAGAAACCGTTAGGTTTTCTGCGGTTTTTAATACGCATTACCTCTTCTCGCTTTCTCTCGTGTAATGTGGCTGCCAGGGTTCGGCTCATGCAAAATGTTAAGGTCCTAGGTCAACTACAAGGCAGCAAAAGCGGCAAAAAACTGAGTATTCAAAATCTAAAACTTGAATTTCAGTGCCCCTTTCTTGTTGACTGCAACAACTTAGAAGCTTCTACTTCGTACAGAGTGGTGCGACCTCAAACCACACCACGCGGAATTACTTGCCAGACGACAAATGTAAACGTTTCCGAGAGAAATGCGTCCATTGTGAAGGTTTTCAGTTACGTCAATTCGAAAACAAATGTAGGGAATGTTAGGTTTTCTGCGGTTTTTACTATGCATTACCACTTTTTGCTTCTTCTCGAGTAATGTGGCTGCCAGGGTTCGGTTCACGCAAAATCTTAAGGACCTAGGGCAACAAGAAGGCAGCCAAAGCAGCCAAAAATGGAATTTTCAAAAACTAAATCTTGAATTTCTGTGCACCTTTCTTGGTGACTGCAACAACTTTGAAGCTTCTACTTCGTACAGAGTGGTGCTACCGCAAACCTCGTTAGGCGGCATTTGTGGCCAGATGATAAATGTAAACGTTTCCGAGGAAATGCGTCCAATGTGACGATTTTCGGTTGGGTCATTTCGAAATCAAATGTAGAAAACGTTAGGTTTTCTGCGGTGTTTACTACGCATTACGACTTCTCGCTTTTTCTCGTGTTATGTGGCTGCCAGAGTTCGGTACATGCAAAATCCTAGGGTCTAGGTCAACCACAAGAAAGCAAAATCGGCCAATAATTGAATTTTCAAAAAAAAAAAAACTTGAACATCTGTGCCCCTTTCTTGGTGACTGCACCAACATAGAAGCTTCAGCTTCGTACAGAGTGGTGCGACCTCAAAACCTCATCACGCGGCATTAGTTGCCAGACGATAAATGTAAACGTTTCCAAGAGATATGCGTCCAATGTGACGATTTCCAGTTACGTTATTTCGAGAACAAATGTAGAAAACGTTAGTTTATCTGCGGTTTTTACTACGCATTACCACTTATCGCTTTTTCTCGAGTAATGTTTCTGCCAGAGTTCGGTTCATGCAAAATCTTAAGGTCCTAGGTCAACTACAAGGCAGCAAAAGAGGCCAAAAACTGAATTTTCTAAGACTAAAACTTGAATTTCGGTGCTCCTTTCTTGGTGACTGCAACAACTTAGAAGCTTCTACTTCGTACAGATTGGTGCGACCGCAAACCTAATCGCGCGGCATTAGTTGTCAGACGACAAATGTAAACGTTTCCGAGAGAAATGCGTTCATTGTGAAGATTTTCAGTTACGTAATTTCGAAAAAAAATGTAGAAAACGTTAGGTTCTCTGCAGTTTTTACTACGCATTACCACTTCTCGCTTTTTCTCGTGTAATGTGGCTGCCTGAGTTCGGTTCATGCAAAATGTTAAGGTCCTAGGTCAACTACAAGGCAGCAAAAGCGGCCAAAAACTGAATTTTCAAAATCTAAAACTTGAAATTCTGTGCCCCTTTCTTGTTGACTGCAACAACTTAGAAGCTTCTACTTCGAACATGTTGGTGCGACCGCAAACCTCATCACGCGGCATTAGTTGCCAGAAGATAAATGTAAACGTTTCCGAGAGAAATGCGACCATTGTGAAGATTTTCAGTTACGTCATTTCGAAAACAAATGAAGAAAACATTAGGTTTTCTGCGGTTTTTACTATGCATTACCACTTCTCGCTTTTTCTCGTGTAATGTGGCTGCCAGAGTTCGGTTCATGCAAAATCTTAAGGGTCTAGGTCATCTACAAGGTAGCAAAAGCGGCAAAAAACTGAATTTTCAAAAACTAAAACTTGAATTTCTCTGCCCCTTTCTTGGTGACAGCAACAACTTAGAAGCTTCTACTTCGTACAGAGTGTTGCGACCGCAAACTTCGTCACGCGGCATTAGTTGCCAGATGATAAGTGTAAACGTTTCCGAGACAAATGCGTCCAATGTGACGATTTTCGGTTAGGTCATTTCGAAAACAAATGTAGAAATCGTTAGGTTTTCTGCGGTTTTTACTACGCATTACCTCTTCACGCGTTGTGTCGTGTAATGTGGCTGCCAGGGTTCGGTTCATGCAAAATGTTAAGGTCCTAGGTCAACTACAAGGCAGCAAAAGCGGCAAAAAACTGAGTATTCAAAATCTAAAACTTGAATTTCAGTGCCCCTTTCTTGTTGACTGCAACAACTTAGAAGCTTCTACTTCGTACAGAGTGATGCGACCTCAAACCACACCACGCGGCATTAGTGGCCAGATGATAAATGTAAACGTTTCCGAGGAAATGCGTCCAATGTGACGATTTTCGGTTGGGTCATTTCGAAATCAAATGTAGAAAACGTTAGGTTTTCTGCGGTGTTTACTACGCATTACGACTTCTCGCTTTTTCTCGTGTAATGTGGCTGCCAGAGTTCGGTACATGCAAAATCCTAGGGTCTAGGTCAACCACAAGGAAGCAAAATCGGCCAATAATTGAATTTTCAAAAAAAAAAAACTTGAACATCTGTGCCCCTTTCTTGGTGACTGCACCAACATAGAAGCTTCAGCTTCGTACAGAGTGGTGCGACCTCAAAACCTCATCACGCGGCATTAGTTGCCAGACGATAAATGTAAACGTTTCCAAGAGAAATGCGTCCATTGTGACGATTTCCAGTTACGTCATTTCGAGAACAAATGTAGAAAACGTTAGTTTATCTGCGGTTTTTACTACGCATTACCACTTATCGCTTTTTCTCGAGTAGTGTTTCTGCCAGAGTTCGGTTCATGCAAAATCTTAAGGTCCTAGGTCAACTACAAGGCAGCAAAAGCGGCCAAAAACTGAATTTTCAAAGACTAAAACTTGAATTTCGGTGCTCCTTTCTTGGTGACTGCAACAACTTAGTAGCTTCTACTTCGTACAGAATTGTGCGACCGCAAACCTCATCACGCGGCATTAGTTGCCAGACGATAAATGCCAACGTTTCCGAGAGAAATGCTTCCATTGTGAAGATTTTCAGTTACGTCATTTCGAAAACAAATGCAGAAAACGTTAGGTTTTCTGCGGTCTTTTCTACGCATTACCGCCTCTCGCTTTTTCTCGTGTAATGTGTCTGCGAGAGTTCAGTTAATGCAAAATCGTAATGTCCAAAGTCAACTACAAGGCAGCAAAAGCGACCAAAAACTGAATTTTCAAAAACTAAAACTTCAATTTCGGTGCTCCTTATTTGGTGACTGTAACAACTTAGAAGCTTCTACTTCGTACAGAGTGGTGCGACCGCAAACCTCGTCACGCGGAATTAGTTTCCAGACGATGAATGTAAACGTTTCCGAGAGAAATGCGGCCAATGTGACCATTTCCAGTTACGTCATTTCGAAAACAAATGTAGAAATCGTTAGGTTTTCTGCGGTTTTTACTACGCATTACAGCTTCTCGCTTTTTCTCGTGTAATGTGGCTGCCTGAGTTCGGTTCATGCAAAATCTTAAGGTCCTAGGTCAACTACAAGCCAGCATAAGCGGCAAAAATCGAATTTTTAAAGATTAAATCTTGAATTTCTGTGCTCCTTTCTTGGTGACTGCAACAACTTAGAAGCCTCTACTTTGTACAGAGTGGTGCGACCGCAAACCTCGTCATGCGGCATTAGTTGCCAGACGATAAATGTAAACGTTTCCGAGAGAAATGCGTCCATTGTGAAGATTTTCAGTTACGTCAATTCGAAAACAAATGTAGGAAATGTTAGGTTTTCTGCGGTTTTTACTATGCATTACCACTTCTCGCTTTTTCTCGTGTAATGTGTCTGCCAGAGTTCAGTTCATGCAAAATCTTAAGGTCCTAGGTCAACTACAAGGCAGCAAAAGCGGCCAAAAACTGAATTTTCAAAATCTAAAACTTGAATTTAGGTGCTCCTTTCTTGGTGACTGCAACAACTTAGAAGCTTCTACTTCGTACAGAGTGGTGCGACCGAAAACCTCATCACGCGGCATTAGTTGCCATACGATAAATGTAAACGTTTCCGAGAGAGATGCGTCCATTGTGAAGATTTTCAGTTACGTCATTTCGAAAACAAATGTAGAAACCGGCAGGTGTTTTGCGGTTTTTAATACGCATTACCACTTCTCGCTTTTTCTCGTGTAATGTGGCTGCCTGTGTTCGGTTCATGCAAAATCTAAAGGTCCTAGGTCAAATACAAGGCAACAAATCCGGCCAAAAATTGAATTTTGAAAAACTAAAACTTGAATCTCTGTGCCGCTTTCTTGGTGACTGCAACAACTTAGAAGCTTCTACTTCGTACAGATTGGAGCGACCGCAAACCTCATCGCGCGGCATTAGTTGTCAGACGACAAATGTAAACGTTTCCGAGAGAAATGCGTTCATTGTGAAGATTTTCAGTTACGTAATTTCGAAAACAAATGTAGAAAACGTTAGGTTCTCTGCAGTTTTTCTACGCATTACCACTTCTCGCTTTTTCTCGTGTAATGTGGCTGCCAGAGTTCGGTTCATGCAAAATGATAGGGTCTAGGTCAACCACAAGGAAGCAAAACCGGCAAAAAATTGAATTTTCAGAAACTAAAACTTGATTTCTGTGGTCCTTTCTTGGTGACTGCAACAACTTAGAAGCTTCTACTTCGTACAGAGTGGTGCGACCGCAAACCTCGTCACGCGGCATTAGTTGGCAGACGATAAATGTAAACGTTTCCGAGAGAAATGCGTCCAAACGTGACGATTTGCAGTTACGTCATTTCGAAAACAAATGTAGAAAACGTTAGGTTTTCTGCGGTGTTTACTACGCATTACAACCTCTCGCTTTTTCTTGTGTAATGTGGCTGCCAGATTTCGGTTCATGCAAGATCTTAAGGTCCTTGGTCAACTACATGGCAGCAAAACCGGCCAAAAACTGAATTTTAAAAAACTTAAACTTGAATTTCTGTGCTGCTTTCTTGGTGACTGCAACAACTTAGAAGCTTCTACTTTGTACAGAGTGGGGCGACCGCAAACCTCATCACGCGGCATTAGTTGCCAGACGATAAATGTAAACGTTTCCGAGAGAAATGCGTCCATTATGAAGATTTTCACTTACGTCATTTCGAAAACAAATGTAGAAAACGTTAGGTTTTCTGCGGTGTTTACTACGCATTACCACTTCTCGCTTTTTCTCGTGTAATGTGGCTACCAGGGTTTGTTCATGCAAAATCTTAAGGTCCTAGGTTAACTACAAGGTAGCAAAACCAGCCAAAAATTGAATTTTCAACAACTAAAACTTGAATTTCTGTGCTCCTTTCTTGGTGACTGCAACAACTCAGAAGCTTCTACTTCGTACAGTGTGGTGCGACCGCAAACCTCATCACGCGGCATTAGTTGCCATACGATAAATGTAAACGTTTGCGAGATAAATGCGTCCATTGTGAAGATTTTCAGCTACGTCATTTCGAAAACAAATGTAGAAACCGGCAGGTGTTTTGCGGTTTTTAATACGCATTACCACTTCTCGCTTTTTCTCGTGTAATGTGGCTGCCTGAGTTCGGTTCATGCAAAATCTTAAGTTCCTAGGTAAAATAGAAGGCAACAAATCCGGCCAAAAATTGAATTTTGAAAAACTAAAACTTGAATCTCAGTTCCGCTTTCTTGGTGACTGCAACAACTTAGAAGCTTCTACTTCGTACAGATTGGTGCGACCGCAAACCTCATCGCGCGGCATTAGTTGTCGGACGATAAATGTAAATGTTTCCGAGAGAAATGCGTTCATTGTGAGGATTTTCAGTTACGTCATTTCGAAAACAAATGTAGAAAACGGTAGGTATTCTGCGTTTTTTACTACGCATTAACACTTCTCGCATTTTCTCGTGTAATGTGGCTGCCAGAGTTCAATTCACGCAAAATCTTAAGGGTCTAGGTCAACCACAAAGAAGCAAAACCGGCCAAAAATTAAATTTTCAAAAAAAAAAAAAACTTGAACTTCCGTGCCCCTTTCTTGGTGACTGCAACAACTTAGAAGCTTCAGCTTCGTACAGAGTGGTGAGACCTCAAAACCTCATCACGCGGCATTAGTTGTCAGACGATAAATGTAAACGTTTCCGAGAGAAATGCGTCCATTGTGAAGATTTTCAGTTACGTCATTTCGAAAACAAACGTAGAAAACGTTAGGTTTACTGCGGTTTTTACTACGCATTACCATATCTCGCATTTTCTCGTGTAATGTGGCTGCCAGGGTTCAGTTTATGCCAAAACGTAATGTCCTAGGTCAAGTACAAGGCAGCAAAAGCGGCCAAAAATTGAATTTTCAAAAACCTAAACTTGAATTTCTGTGCTCCTTTCTTGGTGACTGCAACGACTGAGAAGCTTCTACTTCGTACAGAGTGGTGCGACCGCAAACCTCGTCACGCGGCATAAGTTGCCAGACGATAAATGTCAACGTTTCCGAGAGAAATGCGTCCAATGTGACGATTTTCGGTTAGGTCTTTTCGAAAACAAATGTAGAAATCGGTAGGTTTTCTGCGGTGTTTACTACGCATTACCACTTCTCGCTCTTTCTCGTGTAATGTGGCTGCCAGAGTTCGGTTCATGCAAAATCTAAAGGTCCTTGGTAACTACAAGCCTGCAAAAGCGGCCAAAAACTGAATTTTCAAAAACTAAAACTTGAACTTCTGTTCCCCTTACGTGGTGACTGCAACAACGTATAAGCTTCTACTTCGTACAGAGTGGTGCGACCGCCAACCTCGTCACGCGGCATTAGTTGCCAGTCGATAAATGTAAACGTTTCCGAGAGAAATGCGTCCAATGTGACGATTTTCAGTTAGATCAGTTCGAAAACAAATGTAGAAAACGTTAGGTTTTCTGCGGTGTTTACTACGCATTACCACTTCTCGCTTTTTCTCGTGTAATGTGGCTGCCAGAGTTCAATTCACGAAAAATCTTAAGAGTCTAGGTCAACCACAAAGAAGCAAAACCGGCCAAAAATTAAATTATCAAAAAAAAAAAAAACTTGAACTTCTGTGCCCCTCTCTTGGTGACTGCAACAACTTAGAAGCTTCTACTTCGTACAGAGTGGTGCGACCTCAAACCTCACCACGCGGCATTACTTGCCAGACGATAAATGTAAACGCATCCGAGAGAAATGCGTCCATTTTGAAGATTTTCAGTTACGTCAATTCGAAAACAAATGTAGGAAATGTTAGGTTTTCTGCGGTTTTTACTATGCATTACCCCTTCTCGCTTCCTCTTGTGTATTGTGGCTGCCAGGGTTCGGTTCATGCAAAATCTTAAGGACCTAGGGCAACAAAAAGGCAGCAAAACCAGCAAAAATTGAAATTTCAAAAACCAAAACTTGAATTTCTGTGCTCCTTTCATGGTGACTGCTACAACTTAGAAGCTTCTACTTCGTACAGAGTGGTGCGACCGCAAACCTCGTCACGCGGCATTAGTTACCAGAAGATAAATGTAAGCGTTTCCGAGAGAAATGCGTCCAATGTGACGATTTTCGGTTAGGTCTTTTCGAAAACAAATGTAGAAAACGTTAGGTTTTCTGCGGTGTTTACTAGGCAATACAACTTCTCGCTTTTTCTCGTGTAATGTGGCTGCCAGATTTCGGTTCATGCAAAATCTTAAGGGTCTAGGTCACCACAAGGAAGCAAAACCGGCCAAAAAATTAATTTTCAAAAACTAAAACTTTAATTTCTGTGCTCCTTTCTTGGTGACTGCACCTTCTTAGAAGCTTCTACTTCGTACAGAGTGGTGCGACCGCAAACCTCGTCACGCGGCATTAGTTGCCAGACGATAAATGTAAACGTTTCCGAGAGAAATGCGTCCAAACGTGACGATTTCCAGTTACGTCATTTCGAAAACAAAAGTAGAAAACAATAGGTTTTCTACGGTTTTTACTACGCATTAACAGTTCTCGCTTTTTCTCGTGTAATGTGGCTGCCAGATTTCGGTTCATGCAAGATCTTAAGGTCATTGGTCAACTACATGGCAGTAAAACCGGCCAAAAACTGAATTTTCAAAGACTAAAACTTGAATTTCTGTGCTCCATTCTTGGTGACTGCAGCAACTTAGAAGCTTCTACTCTGTACAGAGTGGGGCGACCGCAAACCTCATCCCGCGGCATTAGTTGCCAGACGATAAATGTAAACGTTTCCGAGAGAAATGCGTCCATTATGAAGATTTTCTCTTACGTCATTTCGAAAACAAATGTAGATAACGTTAGGTTTTCTGCGGTTTTTACTACGCATTACCACTTCTCGCTTTTTCTCGTGTATTGCGGCTGCCAGGGTTCGGTTCATGCAAAATATTAAGGTCCTAGGTCAACCACAAGGCAGCAAAAGATGTCAAAAATTGAATTTTCATAACCTAAAACTTGAATTTCTGTGCCCCTTTATTGGTGACTGCAACAACTTAAAAGCTTCTACTTCGTACAGACTGGTGCGACCGCAAACCTCATCACGTGGCATTTGTTAACAGACGTTAAATGGAGACGTTTCCGAGATAAATGCGTCCATTGTGAAGATTTTAAGTTACGTCATTTCGAAAACAAATGTAGAGAACGTTAGGTTTACTGCTGTTTTTACTACGCATTACCATATGTCGCATTTTCTCGCGTAATGTGACTGCCAGGGTTCGGTTCATGCAAAATCTCAAGGTCCTAGGTCAACTACAAGGCAGCAATAGCGGCCAAAAATTGAATTTTCAAAAACCAAAACTTGAACTTCTGTGCTCCATTCTTGGTGACTGCAACAACTTAGAAGCTTCTACTTCGTACAGAGTGGTGCGACCGCAAACCTCGTCACGCGGCATTAGTTGCCAGACGATAAATGTAAACGTTTCCGAGAGAAATGCGTCCAAACGTGACGATTTCCAGTTACGTCATTTCGAAAACAAATGTAGAAAACAATAGGTTTTCTACGGTTTTTACTACGCATTACCACTTCTCGTTTTTTCTCGTGTAATGTGGCTGCCAGATTTCGGTTCATGCAAGATCTTAAGGTCCTTGGTCAACTACATGGCAGCAAAACCGGCCAAAAACTGAATTTTCAAAAACAAAAACTTGATTTTCTGTGCTCCTTTCTTGTGACTGCAACAACTTAGAAGCTTCTACTTCGTACAGAGTGGTGCGACCGCAAACCTCATCACGCGGCATTAGTTGCCATACGATAAATGTAAACGTTTGCGAGAGAAATGCGTCCATTGTGAAGATTTTCAGCTACGTCATTTCGAAAACAAATGTAGAAACCGGCAGGTGTTTTGCGGTTTTTAATACGCATTACCACTTCTCGCTTTTTCTCGTGTAATGTGGCTGCCTGAGTTCGGTTCATGCAAAATCTTAAGTTCCTAGGTAAAATAGAAGGCAACAAATCCGGCCAAAAAATGAATTGTGAAAAACTAAAACTTGAATCTCAGTTCCGCTTTCTTGGTGACTGCAACAACTTAGAAGCTTCTACTTCGTACAGAGTGCTGCGACCTCAAGCCTCACCACGCGGCATTACTTACAAGACGATAAATGTAAACGTTTCCGAGAGAAATGCGTCCATTGTGAAGATTTTCAGTTACGTCAATTTGAAAACAAATGTAGGAAATGTTAGGTTTTCTGCGGTTTTTACTATGCATTACCCCTTCTCGCTACTTCTCGTGTAATGTGGCTGCCAGGGTTCGGTTCATGCAAAATCTTAAGGACTTAGTGCAATAACAAGGCAGGAAAACCAGCAAAAATTGAAATTTCTAAAACTAAAACTTGAATTTCTGTGCTCCTTTCATGGTGACTGCAACAACTTAGAAGATTCTACTTCGTACAGAGTGGTGCGACCGCAAACCCCGTCACGCAGCATTAGTTGCCAGAAGATAAATTTAAACGTTTCCGAGAGAAATGCGCCCAAAGTGACGATTTTCGGTTAGGTCATTTCGAAAACAAATGTAGAAAACGTTAGGTTTTCTGCGGTGTTTACTACGCATTACCACTTCTCGCTTTTTCTCGTGTAATGTGGCTGCCAGAGTTCGGTTCATGCAAAATCCTAAGGGGCTAGGTTAACCACAAGGAAGCAAAAGTGGCCAAAAATTAAATTTTGAAAAAAAAAAACTTGAACATCTGTGCCCCTTTCTTGGTGACTGCAACACCATAGAAGCTTTAGCTTCGTACAGAGTGGTGAGACCTCAAAACCTCATCACGCGGCATTAGTTGTCAGACGATAAATGTAAACGTTTCCGAGAGAAATGCGTCCATTGTGAAGATTTTCAGTTACGTCATTTCGAAAACAAATGTAGAAAACGTTAGGTTTACTGCGGTTTTTACTACGCATTACCATATCTCGCATTTTCTCGTGTAATGTGGCTGCCAGGGTTCAGTTTGTGCCAAAACGTAATGTCCTAGGTCAAGTACAAGGCAGCAAAAGCGGCCAAAAATTGAATTTTCAAAAACCTAAACTTGAATTTCTGTGCTCCTTTCTTGGTGACTGCAACGACTGAGAAGCTTCTACTTCGTACAGAGTGGTGCGACCGCAAACCTCGTCACGCGGCATAAGTTGCCAGACGATAAATGTCAACGTTTCCGAGAGAAATGCGTCCAATGTGACGATTTTCGGTTAGGTCTTTTCGAAAACAAATGTAGAAATCGGTAGGTTTTCTGCGGTGTTTACTACGCATTACCACTTCTCGCTCTTTCTCGTGTAATGTGGCTGCCAGAGTTCGGTTCATGCAAAATCTTAAGGTCCTTGGTAACTACAAGCCTGGAAAAGCGGCCAAGAGCTGAATTTTCAAAAACTAAAACTTGAACTTCTGTTCCCCTTACGTGGTGACTGCAACAACGTATAAGCTTCTACTTCGTACAGAGTGGTGCGACCGCCAACCTTGTCACGCGGCATTAGTTGCCAGTCGATAAATGTAAACGTTTCCGAGAGAAATGCGTCCAATGTGACGATTTTCAGTTAGATCAGTTCGAAAACAAATGTAGAAAACGTTAGGTTATCTGCGGTGTTTACTACGCATTGCCACTTCTCGCTTTTTCTCGTGTAATGTGGCTGCCAGAGTTCAATTCACGAAAAATCTTAAGAGTCTAAGTCAACCACAAAGAAGCAAAACCGGCCAAAAATTAAATTATAAAAAAAAAAAAAACTTGAACTTCTGTGCCCCTCTCTTGGTGACTGCAACAACTTAGAAGCTTCTACTTCGTACAGAGTGGTGCGACCTCAATCCTCACCACGCGGCATTACTAGCCAGACGATAAATGTAAACGCATCCGAGAGAAATGCGTCCATTGTGAAGATTTTCAGTTACGTCAATTCGAAAACAAATGTAGGAAATGTTAGGTTTTCTGCGGTTTTTACTATTCATTACCCCTTCTCGCTTCCTCTTGTGTAATGTGGCTGCCAGGGTTCGGTTCATGCAAAATCTTAAGGACCTAGGGCAACAACAAGGCAGCAAAACCAGTAAAAATTGAAATTTCAAAAACCAAAACTTGAATTTCTGTGCTCCTTTCATGGTGACTGCTACAACTTAGAAGCTTCTACTTCGTACAGAGTGGTGCGACCGCAAACCTCGTCACGCGGCATTAGTTACCAGAAGATAAATGTAAACGTTTCCGAGAGAAATGCGTCCAATGTGACGATTTTCGGTTAGGTCTTTTCGAAAACAAATGAAGAAAACGTTAGGTTTTCTGCGGTGTTTACTACGCAATACAACTTCTCGCTTTTTCTCGTGTAATGTGGCTGCCAGAGTTCGGTTCATGCAAAATCTTAAGGGTCTAGGTCACCACAAGGAAGCAAAACCGGCCAAAAAATTAATTTTCAAAAACTAAAACTTTAATTTCTGTGCTCCTTTCTTGGTGACTGCACCTTCTTAGAAGCTTCTACTTCGTACAGAGTTGTGCGACCGCAAACCTCGTCACGCGGCATTAGTTGCCAGACGATAAATGTAAACGTTTCCGAGAGAAATGCGTCCAAACGTGACGATTTCCAGTTACGTCATTTCGAAAACAAAAGTAGAAAACAATAGGTTTTCTACGGTTTTTACTACGCATTAACAGTTCTCGATTTTCTCGTGTAATGTGGCTTCCAGATTTCGGTTCATGCAAGATCTTAAGGTCATTGGTCAACTACATGGCAGTAAAACCGGCCAAAAACTGAATTTTCAAAGACTAAAACTGATGAATTTCTGTGCTCCATTCTTGGTGACTGCAACAACTTAGAAGCTTCTACTTTGTACAGAGTGGGGCGGCCGCAAACCTCATCACGCGGCATTAGTTGCCAGACGATAAATGTAAACGTTTCCGAGAGAAATGCATCCATTATGAAGATTTTCTCTTACGTCATTTCGAAAACAAATGTAGATAACGTTAGATTTTCTGCGGTTTTTACTACGCATTACCACTTCTCGCTTTTTCTCGTGTATTGCGGCTGCCAGGGTTCGGTTCATGCAAAATATTAAGGTCCTAGGTCAACCACAAGGCAGCAAAAGATGTCAAAAATTGAATTTTCATAACCTAAAACTTGAATTTCTGTGCCCCTTTATTGGTGACTGCAACAACTTAAAAGCTTCTACTTCGTACAGACTGGTGCGACCGCAAACCTCATCACGTGGCATTAGTTAACAGACGTTAAATGGAGACGTTTCCGAGATAAATGCGTCCATTGTGAAGATTTTAAGCTACGTCATTTCGAAAACAAATGTAGAGAACGTTAGGTTTACTGCTGTTTTTACTATGCATTACCATATGTCGCATTTTCTCGCGTAATGTGACTGCCAGGGTTCGGTTCATGCAAAATCTCAAGGTCCTAGGTCAACTACAAGGCAGCAATAGCGGCCAAAAATTGAATTTTCAAAAACCAAAACTTGAACTTCTGTGCTCCATTCTTGGTGACTGCAACAACCTAGAAGCTTCTACTTCGTACAGAGTGGTGCGACTGGTAACCTCATCACGCGGCATTAGTTGCCAGACGAAAAATGTAAACGTTTCCGAGGAAAATGCGTCCATTGTGAAGATTTTCTGTCACGTCAATTCGAAAACAAATGTTGAAAACCTTAGGTTTTCTGCGGTTTTTACTACGCATTACCACTTCTCGCTTTTTCTCGTGTAATGTGGCTGCCAGAGTTCGGTTCATGCAAAATCTTAAGGTCCTAGGTCAACTACAAGGCAGCAAAAGCAGCCAAAAATTGAATTTTCAAGAACTAAAACTTGAATTTCTGTGCTCCTTTCTTGGTGACTGCAACAACTTAGAAGATTCTACATCATACAGAGTGGTGCGACCGCAAACCTCATAACGAAGCATTACTTGCCAGACGATAAATGTAAATGTTTTGGAGAATTGCGTCCATTTTAAGATTTTCAGTTACGTCATTTCGAATACAAATGTTGAAAACATTATTTTTTCTGAGGTTTTTCCATACGCATTACCACTTCTCGCTTTTTCTCGTGTAATGTAGCTGCCTGAGTTCGGTTCACTCATAATCTTAAGGTCCTAGGTCAACTACAAGCCAGCAAAAGCGGCCAAAAATTGAATTTTGAAAACTAAAACTTGTATTTCTGTGTTCCTTTCTTGGTGACTGCAACAACTTAGAAGCTTTTACTTCGCACAGAGTGGTGCGACCGCAAACCTCGTCACACGGCATTAGTTGCCAGACAATAATTGTAAACGTTTACGAGAAAAATGCGTGCAATGAGACGATTTTCAGTTACGTCATTTCGAAATCAAATGTAGAAAACGTTAGGTGTTCTGCGGTTTTTACTGAGCATTACCACATATCACTTTTTCTCGTGTAATGTGGTTGCCAGAGTTCTGTTCACGCAAAATCTTAAGGTCCTAGGTCAACTACATGGCAGCAAAACCGGCCAAAAATTGAATTTTCAAAAACTAAAACTTGAAGTTCTGTGTTCCTTTCTTGGTGACTGCAACAACTTAGAAGCTTTTACTTCGCACAGAGTGGTGCGACCGCAAACCTCATCACGCGGCATTAGTTGCCAAACGAAAAATGTAAACGTTTCCGAGAGAAATGCGTCCAATGTGAAGATTTTCAGTTACGTCGTTTCGAAAACAATGTAGAAACGTTAGGTTTTCTGAGGTTTTTACTACGCATTACCACTTCTCGCTTTTTCTCGTGTAATGTGGCTGCCAGAGTTCGATTCAAACAAAATCTTAAGGTCCTAGGTCAACTACAAGGCAGCAAAAGCTGCCAAAAACCGAATTTTCAAAAACTAAAACTTGAATTTCTGTGCTCCTTTCTTGGTGAGTGCAACAACTTAGAAGCTTCTACTTCGTACAAATTGGTGCGACCGCAAACCTCATCACGCAGCATTAGTTGCCAGATGATAATTGTAAACGTTTCCGAGAGAAATGCATCCATTGTGATGATTTTCAGTTACGTCACTTCGAAAACAAATGTTGAAAACGTTAGGTTTTCTGCGGTTTTTACTTCGCATTACCACTTCTCTGTTTTTCTCGTTAATGTGGCTGCCAGAGTTCAGTTCATGCAAAATCTTAAGGTCCTAGGTCAACTACAAGGCAGCAAAACCGGCCAAAAATTGAATTTTCAAGAACTAAAACTTGAATTTCTGTGCTGCTTTCTTGGTGACTGCAACAACTTAGAAGATTCTACATCATACAGAGTGGTCCGACCGCAAACCTCATAACGAAGCATTACTTGCCAGACGATAAATGTAAATGTTTTAAGAGAAATGCGTCCATTTTAAGATTTTCAGTTACGTCATTTCGAAAACAAATGTTGAAAACGTTATGTTTTCTGCGGTTTTTACTACGCATTACCACTTCTCGCTTTTTCTCGTGTAATGTGGCTGCCTGAGTTCGGTTCACTCATAATCTTAAGGTCCTAGGTCAACTACAAGGCAGCAAAAGCGGCCAAAAATTGAATTTTCAAAATCTAAAACTTAAATTTCTGTGTTCCTTTCTTGGTGACTGCAACAACTTAGAAGCTTTTACTTCGCACAGAGTGGTGCGACCGCAAACCTCGTCACACGGCATTAGTTGCCAGACAATAATTGTAAACGTTTACGAGAAAAATGCGTGCAGTGAGACGATTTTCAGTTACGTCAATTCGAAATCAAATGTAGAAAACGTTAGGTGTTCTGCGGTTTTTACTGAGCACAACCACTTCTCGCTTTTTCTCTTGTAATGTGGCTGCCAGAGTTCTGTTCACGCAAAATCTTAAGGTCCTAGGTCAACTACAAGGCGGGAAAACCGGCCAAAAATTGAATTTTCAAAAACTAAAACTTGAATTTCTGTGCTATTTCCTTGGTGACTGCAACAACTTAGAAGCTTCTACTTCGTAGAGAGTGGTGCGACCGCAAACCCCGTCACGCGGCATTAGTTGCCAGACGAAAAATGTAAACGTTTCCGAGAGAAATGCGTCCATTGTGAAGATTTGCTGTTACGTCAATTCGAAAACAAATGTAGAAAACGTTAGGTTTTCTGCAATTTTTTTACGAAGCATTACCACTTCTCGCTTTTTCTCGTGTAATTTTTCTGCCAGAGTTCGGTTCACGCAAAATCTTAAGGTCCTAGGTCAACTACAAGGCAGCAAAACCGGCCAAAAATTGAATTTTCAAGAACTAAAACTTGAATTTCTGTGCTCCTTTCTTGGTGACTGCAACAACTTAGAAGCTTCTACTACGTACAGAATGATGCGACCGCAAACCTCGTCAGGCGGCATTGGTTGCCAGACGAAAAATGTAAACGTTTCCGAGAGAAATTCGGTCCAATGTGAAGATTTTCAGTTACGTCGATACGAAAACGATGTAGAAAACGTTATGTTTTCTGCGGTTTTTACTACGAATTACCACTTCTCGCCTTCTCTCGTGTAATGTGGCTGCCAGAGTTCTGTTCACGCAAAATCTTAAGGTCCGAGGTCAACTACAAGGCAGCAAAACCGGCCAAAAATTGAATTTTCAAAAACTAGAACATGAAATTCTGTGCTCCTTTCTTGGTGACTGCAACAACTTAGAAGCTTCTACTTCGTAGAGAGTGGTGCGACCGCAAACCTCGTCACGCGGCATTAGTTGCCGGACGATAAATGTAAACGTTTCCGAGAGAAATGCGTCCAATGTGAAGATTTTCAGTTACGTCGTTTCGAGAACAATGTAGATAACGTTAGGTTTTCTGAGGTTTTTACTACGCATTACCACTTCTCCCTCTTTCTCGTGTAATGCGGCTGCCAGGGTTCGATTCATGCAAAATCTTAGGGTCCTAGGTCAACTACAAGGCTGTAAAAGTGGCCAAAAACTGTATTTTCAAGAACTAAAACATGAATTTCTGTGCTCCTTTCTTGGTGACTGCAACAACGTAGAAGCTTCTACTTCGCACAAAGTGGTGCGACCGCAAACCTCGTCACACGGCATTAGTTGCCAGACAATAAATGTAAACGTTTCCGAGAAAAATGCGTCCAATGTGACGATTTTCAGTTACGTCATTTCGAAAACAAATGTAGAAAACGCTAGGTTTTCTGCGGTTTTTACTACGCATTACACTTCTCGCTTTTTCTCGTGTAATGTGGCTGCCAGAGTTCGGTTCATACAAAATCTTAAGGTCCTAGGTCAACTACAAGGCAGGAAAAGCTGCCAAAAACTGAATTTTCGAAAACTAAAACTTGAATTTCTGTGCACCTTTCTTGGTGAGTGCAACAACTTAGAGGCTTCTACTTCGTACAGAGTGGTGCGACCGCAAACCTCGTCACGCGGCATTAGTTGCCAAACGAAAAATGTAAACGTTTCCGGGAGAAATGCGTCCAATGTGAATATTTTCAGTTACGTCGTTGCGAAAACAATGTAGAAACGTTAGGTTTTCTGAGGTTTTTACTACGCATTACCACTTCTCGCTTTTTCTCGTGTAATGTGGCTACCAGAGTTCGGTTCATACAAAATCTTAAGGTCCTAGGTCAACTACAAGGCAGCAAAAGCTGCCAAAAACCGAATGTTCAAAAACTAAAACTTGAATTTCTGTGCTCCTTTCTTGGAGAGTGCAACAACTTAGAAGCTTCTACTTCGTACAGAGTGGTGCGACCGCAAACCTCATCACGCAGCATTAGTTGCCAGACGATAATTGTAAACGTTTCCGAGAGAAATGCATCCATTGTGATGATTTTCAGTTACGTCACTTCGAAAACAAATGTTGAAAACGTTAGGTTTTCTGCGGTTTTTACTTCGCATTACCACTTCTCTGTTTTTCTCGTTAATGTGGCTGCCAGAGTTCGGTTCATGCAAAATCTTAAGGTCCTAGGTCAACTACAAGGCAGCAAAACCGGCCAAAAATTGAATTTTCAAGAACTAAAACTTGAATTTCTGTGCTCCTTTCTTGGTGACTGCAACAACTTAGAAGATTCTACATCATACAGAGTGGTGCGACCGCAAACCTCATAACGAAGCATTACTTGCCAGACGATAAATGTAAATGTTTTGAGAGAAATGCGTCCATTTTAAGATTTTCAGTTACGTCATTTCGAAAACAAATGTTGAAAACGTTATGTTTTCTGCGGTTTTAACTACGCATTACCACTTCTCGCTTTTTCTCGTGTAATGTGGCTGCCTGAGATCGGTTCACTCATAATCTTAAGGTCCTAGGTCAACTACAAGGCAGCAAAAGCGGCCAAAAATTGAATTTTCAAAATCTAAAACTTAAATTTCTGTGTTCCTTTCTTGGTGACTGCAACAACTTAGAAGCTTTTACTTCGCACAGAGTGGTGCGACCGCAAACCTCGTCACACGGCATTAGTTGCCAGACAATAATTGTAAACGTTTACGAGAAAAATGCGTGCAATGAGACGATTTTCAGTTACGTCAATTCGAAATCAAATGTAGAAAACGTTAGGTGTTCTGCGGTTTTTACTGAGCATTACCACTTCTCGCTTTTTCTCGTGTAATGTGGCTGCCAGAGTTCTGTTCACGCAAAACCTTAAGGTCCTAGGTCAACTACAAGGCAGGAGAACCGGCCAAAAATTGAATTTTCAAAAACTAAAACTTGAATTTCTGTGCTATTTCCTTGGTGACTGCAACAACTTAGAAGCTTCTACTTCGTAGAGAGTGGTGCGACCGCAAACCTCGTCACGCGGCATTAGTTGCCAGACGAAAAATGTAAACGTTTCCGAGAGAAATGCGTCCATTGTGAAGATTTACTGTTACGTCATTTCGAAAACAAATGTAGAAAACGTTAGGTTTTCTGCAATTTTTTTACTAAGCATTACCACTTCTCGTTTTTCCTCGTGTAATTTTTCTGCCAGAGTTCGGTTCACGCAAAATCTTAAGGTCCTAGGTCAACTACAAGGCAGCAAAACCGGCCAAAAATTGAATTTTCAAAAACTAAAACTTGAATTTCTGTGCTCGTTTCTTGGTGACTGCAACAACTTAGAAGCTTCTACTACGTACAGAGTGATGCGACCGCAAACCTCGTCAGGCGGCCATAGTTGCCAGACGAAAAATGTAAACGTTTCCGAGAGAAATTCGGTCCAATGTGAAGATTTTCAGTTACGTCGATACGAAAACGATGTAGAAAACGTTATGTTTTCTGCGGTTTTTACTACGAATTACCACTTTTCGCCTTCTCTCGTGTAATGTGGCTGCCAGAGTTCTGTTCACGCAAAATCTTAAGGTCCGAGGTCAACTACAAGGCAGCAAAACCGGCCAAAAATTGAATTTTCAAAAACTAGAACATGAAATTCTGTGCTCCTTTCTTGGTGACTGCAACAACTTAGAAGCTTCTACTTCGTAGAGAGTGGTGCGACCGCAAACCTCGTCACGCGGCATTAGTTGCCGGACGATAAATGTAAACGTTTCCGAGAGAAATGCGTCCAATGTGAAGATTTTCAGTTACGTCGTTTCGAGAACAATGTAGATAACGTTAGGTTTTCTGAGGTTTTTACTACGCATTACCACTTCTCCCTCTTTCTCGTGTAATGCGGCTGCCAGGGTTCGATTCATGCAAAATCTTAGGGTCCTAGGTCAACTACAAGGCTGCAAAAGTGGCCAAAAACAGTATTTTCAAGAACTAAAACATGAATTTCTGTGCTCCTTTCTTGGTGACTGCAACAACGTAGAAGCTTCTACTTCGTACAGAGTGGTGCGACCGCAAACCTCGTCACGCGGCATTAGTTGCCAAACGAAAAATGTAAACGTTTCCGAGAGAAATGCGTCCAAAGTGAATATTTTCAGTTACGTCGTTGCGAAAACAATGTAGAAACGTTAGGTTTTCTGAGGTTTTTACTACGCATTACCACTTCTCGCTTTTTCTCGTGTAATGTGGCTACCAGAGTTCGGTTCAAACAAAATCTTAAGGTCCTAGGTCAACTACAAGGCAGCAAAGGCTGCCAAAAACCGAATTTTCAAAAACTAAAACTTGAATTTCTGTGCTCCTTTCTTGGTGAGTGCAACAACTTAGAAGCTTCTACTTCGTACAGAGTGGTGCGACTGGTAACCTCATCACGCGGCATTAGTTGCCAGACGAAAAATGTAAACGTTTCCGAGGAAAATGCGTCCATTGTGAAGATTTTCTGTCACGTCAATTCGAAAACAAATGTTGAAAACGTTAGGTTTTCTGCGGTTTTTACTACGCATTACCACTTCTCGCTTTTTCTCGTGTAATGTGGCTACCAGAGTTCGGTTCATACAAAATCTTAAGGTCCTAGGTCAACTACAAGGCAGCAAAAGCTGCCAAAAATTGAATTTTCAAAATCTAAAACTTGAATTTCTGTGTTCCTTTCTTGCTGACTGCAACAACTTAGAAGATTCTACATCATACAGAGTGGTGCGACCGCAAACCTCATAACGAAGCATTACTTGCCAGACGATAAATGTAAATGTTTTGAGAGAAATGCGTCCATTTTAAGATTTTCAGTTACGTCATTTCGAAAACAAATGTTGAAAACATTATTTTTTCTGAGGTTTTTACTACGCATTACCACTTCTCGCTTTTTCTCGTTTAATGTGGCTGCCAGAGTTCGGTTCACTCATAATCTTAAGGTCCTAGGTCAAGTCAACTACAAGGCAGCAAAAGCGGCCAAAAATTGAATTTTCAAAATCTAAAACTTAAATTTCTGTGTTCCTTTCTTGCTGACTGCAACAACTTAGAAGCTTTTACTTCGCACAGAGTGGTGCGACCGCAAACCTCGTCACACGGCATTAGTTGCCAGACAATAATTGTAAACTTTTACGAGAAAAATGCGTGCAATGAGACGATTTTCAGTTACGTCAATTCGAAATCAAATGTAGAAAACGTTAGGTGTTCTGCGGTTTTTACTGAGCATTACCACTTCTCGCTTTTTCTCGTGTAATGTGGCTGCCTGAGTTCTGTTCACGCAAAACCTTAAGGTCCTAGGTCAACTACAAGGCAGGAAAACCGGCCAAAAATTGAATTTTAAAAAACTAAAACTTGAATTTCTGTGCTATTTCCTTGGTGAATGCAACAACTTAGAAGCTTCTACTTCGTAGAGAGTGGTGCGACCGCAAACCTCGTCACGCGGCATTAGTTGCCAGACGAAAAATGTAAACGTTTCCGAGAGAAATGCGTCCATTGTGAAGATTTACTGTTACGTCATTTCGAAAACAAATGTAGAAAACGTTAGGTTTTCTGCAATTTTTTTACTAAGCATTACCACTTCTCGTGTTTTCTCGTGTAATTTTTCTGCCAGAGTTCGGTTCACGCAAAATCTTAAGGTCCTAGGTCAACTACAAGGCAGCAAAACCGGCCAAAAATTGAATTTTCAAAAACTAAAACTTGAATTTCTGTGCTCGTTTCTTGGTGACTGCAACAACTTAGAAGCTTCTACTACGTACAGAGTGATGCGACCGCAAACCTCGTCAGGCGGCCATAGTTGCCAGACGAAAAATGTAAACGTTTCCGAGAGAAATTCGGTCCAATGTGAAGATTTTCAGTTACGTCGATACGAAAACGATGTAGAAAACGTTATGTTTTCTGCGGTTTTTACTACGAATTACCACTTTTCGCCTTCTCTCGTGTAATGTGGCTGCCAGAGTTCTGTTCACGCAAAATCTTAAGGTCCGAGGTCAACTACAAGGCAGCAAAACCGGCCAAAAATTGAATTTTCAAAAACTAGAACATGAAATTCTGTGCTCCTTTCTTGGTGACTGCAACAACTTAGAAGCTTCTACTTCGTAGAGAGTGGTGCGACCGCAAACCTCGTCACGCGGCATTAGTTGCCGGACGATAAATGTAAACGTTTCCGAGAGAAATGCGTCCAATGTGAAGATTTTCAGTTACGTCGTTTCGAGAACAATGTAGATAACGTTAGGTTTTCTGAGGTTTTTACTACGCATTACCACTTCTCCCTCTTTCTCGTGTAATGCGGCTGCCAGGGTTCGATTCATGCAAAATCTTAGGGTCCTAGGTCAACTACAAGGCTGCAAAAGTGGCCAAAAACTGTATTTTCAAGAACTAAAACATGAATTTCTGTGCTCCTTTCTTGGTGACTGCAACAACGTAGAAGCTTTTACTTCGCACAGAGTGGTGCGACCGCAAACCTCGTCACACGGCATTAGTTGCCAGACAATAATTGTAAACGTTTACGAGAAAAATGCGTGCAATGAGACGATTTTCAGTTACGTCAAATCGAAATCAAATGTAGAAATCGTTAGGTGTTCTGCGGTTTTTACTGAGCATTACCACTTCTCGCTTTTTCTCGTGTAATGTGGCTGCCAGAGTTCTGTTCACGCAAAATCTTAAGGTCCTAGGTCAACTACAAGGCAGGAAAACCGGCCAAAAATTGAATTTTCAAAAACTAAAACTTGAATTTCTGTGCTATTTCCTTGGTGACTGCAACAACTTAGAAGCTTCTACTTCGTAGAGAGTGGTGCGACCGCAAACCTCGTCACGCGGCATTAGTTGCCAGACGAAAAATGTAAACGTTTCCGAGAGAAATGCGTCCATTGTGAAGATTTACTGTTACGTCATTTCGAGAACAATGTAGATAACGTTAGGTTTTCTGAGGTTTTTACTAAGCATTACCACTTCTCGCTTTTTCTCGTGTAACGTGGCCGCCAGAGTTCGGTTCATGTACAATCTGAAGGTCGTAGGCAAACTACAAGGCAGCAAAACCGGCCAAAATTGAATTTTAAGGAACTAAAACTTGAACTTCTGTGCTCCTTTCTTGGTGACTGCAACAACTTAGAAGCTTTTACTTCGCAAAGAGTGGTGCGACCGCAAACCTCGTCACGCGGCATTAGTTGCCAGACAATAAATGTAAACGTTTCCGAGAGAAATGCATCCATTGTGAAGATTTTCAGTTACGTCATTTCGAAAACAAATGTAGAAAACGTTATGTTTTCTGCGGTTTTTACTACGCATTACCACTTCTCGCTTTTTCTCGTGTAATGTGGCTGCCAGAGTTCGGTTCATGCAAAATCTTAAGGTCCTAGGTCAACTACAAGGCAGCAAAAGCAGCCAAAAACTGAATTTTCAAAAACAAAAACTTGAATTTCTGTGCCTCTTTCTTGGTGACTGCAACAACTTAGAAGCTTCTACTTCGTACAGAGTGGTGCGACCGCAAACCTCAGCACGCGGCATTAGTTGCCAGACAATAAATGTAAACGTTTCCGAGAGAAATGCATCCATTGTGAAGATTATCAGTTACGTCATTTCGAAAACAAATGTAGAAAACGTTATGTTTTCTGCGGTTTTTACTACGCATTACCACTTCTCGCTTTTTCTCGTGTAATGTGGCTGCCAGAGTTCGGTTCATGCAAAATCTTAAGGTCCTAGGTCAACTACAAGGCATCAAAAGTAGCCAAAAACTGAATTTTCAAAAACAAAAACTTGAATTTCTGTGCCTGTTTCCTGGTGACTGCAACAACTTAGAAGCTTCTACTTCGTACAGAGTGGTGCGACCGCAAACCTCAGCACGCGGCATTAGTTGCCAGACAATAAATGTAAACGTTTCCGAGAGAAATGCATCCATTGTGAAGATTTTCAGTTACGTCATTTCGGAAACAAATGTAGAAAACGTTATGTTTTCTGCGGTTTTTACTACGCATTACCACTTCTAGCTTTTTCTCGTGTAATGTGGCTGCCAGAGTTTGGTTCATGCAAAATCTTAAGGTCCTAGGTCAACTACAAGGCATCAAAAGCAGCCAAAAACTGAATTTTCAAAAACAAAAACTTGAATTTCTGTGCCTGTTTCTTGGTGACTGCAACAACTTAGAAGCTTCTACTTCGTACAGAGTGGTGCGACCGCAAACCTCAGCACGCGGCATTAGTTGCCAGACAATAAATGTAAACGTTTAAGAGAGAAATGCATCCATTGTGAAGATTTTCAGTTACGTCATTTCGGAAACAAATGTAGAAAACGTTATGTTTTCTGCGGTTTTTACTATGCATTACCACTTCTAGCTTTTTCTCGTGTAATGTGGCTGCCAGAGTTCGGTTCATGCAAAATCTTAAGGTCCTAGGTCAACTACAAGGCATCAAAAGCAGCCAAAAACTGAATTTTCAAAAACAAAAACTTGAATTTCTGTGCCTGTTTCTTGGTGACTGCAACAACTTAGAAGCTTCTACTTCGTACAGAGTGGTGCGACCGCAAACCTCAGCACGCGGCATTAGTTGCCAGACAATAAATGTAAACGTTTCCGAGAGAAATGCATCCATTGTGAAGATTTTCAGTTACGTCATTTCGAAAACAAATGTTGAAAACGTTATGTTTTCTGCGGTTTTTACTACGCATTACCACTTCTCGCTTTTTCTCGTGTAATGTGGCTGCCAGAGTTCGGTTCATGCAAAATCTTAAGGTCCTAGGTCAACTACAAGGCAGCAAAAGCAGCCAAAACTGAATTTTGAAAAACAAAAACTTGAATTTCTGTGCCTCTTTCTTGGTGACTGCAACAACTTAGAAGCTTCTACTTCGTACAGAGTGGTGCGACCGCAAACCTCAGCACGCGGCATTAGTTGCCAGACAATAAATGTAAACGTTTCCGAGAGAAATGCATCCATTGTGAAGATTTTCAGTTACGTCATTTCGGAAACAAATGTAGAAAACGTTATGTTTTCTGCGGTTTTTACTACGCATTACCACTTCTAGCTTTTTCTCGTGTAATGTGGCTGCCAGAGTTCGGTTCATGCAAAATCTTAAGGTCCTAGGTCAACTACAAGGCATCAAAAGCAGCCAAAAACTGAATTTTCAAAAACAAAAACTTGAATTTCTGTGCCTGTTTCTTGGTGTACTGCAACAACTTAGAAGCTTCTACTTCGTACAGAGTGGTGCGTCCGCAAACCTCAGCACGCGGCATTAGTTGCCAGACAATAAATGTAAACGTTTCCGAGAGAAATGCATCCATTGTGAAGATTTTCAGTTACGTCATTTCGAAAACAAATGTAGAAAACGTTATGTTTTCTGCGGTTTTTACTACGCATTACCACTTCTCGCTTTTTCTCGTGTAATGTGGCTGCCAGAGTTCGGTTCATGCAAAATCTTAAGGTCCTAGGTCAACTACAAGGCATCAAAAGCAGCCAAAAACTGAATTTTCAAAAACAAAAACTTGAATTTCTGTGCCTCTTTCTTGGTGACTGCAACAACTTAGAAGCTTCTACTTCGTACAGAGTGGTGCGACCGCAAACCTCAGCACGCGGCATTAGTTGCCAGACAATAAATGTAAACGTTTCCGAGAGAAATGCATCCATTGTGAAGATTTTCAGTTACGTCATTTCGAAAACAAATGTTGAAAACGTTATGTTTTCTGCGGTTTTTACTACGAATTACCACTTCTCGCTTTTTCTCGTGTAATGTGGCTGCCATAGTTCGGTTCATGCAAAATCTTAAGGTCCTAGGTCAACTACAAGGCAGCAAAAGCAGCCAAAAACTGAATTTTCAAAAACAAAGACTTGAATTTCTGTGCCTGTTTCTTGGTGTACTGCAAAAACTTAGAAGCTTCTACTTCGTACAGAGTGGTGCAAGCGCAAACCTCAGCACGCGGGCTTAGTTGCCAGACAATAAACGTAAACGTTTCCGAGAGAAATGCATCCATTGTGAAGATTTTCAGTTACGTCATTTCGGAAACAAATGTAGAAATCGTTATGTTTTCTGCGGTTTTTACTACGCATTACCACTTCTCGCTTTTTCTCGTGTAATGTGGCTGCCAGAGTTCGGTTCATGCAAAATCTTAAGGTCCTAGGTCAACTACAAGGCAGCAAAAGCAGCCAAAAACTGAATTTTCAAAAACAAAAACTTGAATTTCTGTGCCTCTTTCTTGGTGACTGCAACAACTTAGAAGCTTCTACTTCGTACAGAGTGGTGCGACCGCAAACCTCAGCACGCGGCATTAGTTGCCAGACAATAAATGTAAACGTTTCCGAGAGAAATGCATCCATTGTGAAGATTTTCAGTTACGTCATTTCGGAAACAAATGTAGAAAACGTTATGTTTTCTGCGGTTTTTACTACGCATTACCACTTCTAGCTTTTTCTCGTGTAATGTGGCTGCCAGAGTTCGGTTCATGCAAAATCTTAAGGTCCTAGGTCAACTACAAGGCATCAAAAGCAGCCAAAAACTGAATTTTCAAAAACAAAAACTTGAATTTCTGTGCCTGTTTCTTGGTGACTGCAACAACTTAGAAGCTTCTACTTCGTGCAGAGTGGTGCGTCCGCAAACCTCAGCACGAGGCATTAGTTGCCAGACAATAAATGTAAACGTTTCCGAGAGAAATGCATCCATTGTGAAGATTTTCAGTTACGTCATTTCGAAAACAAATGTAGAAAACGTTATGTTTTCTGCGGTTTTTACTACGCATTACCACTTCTCGCTTTTTCTCGTGTAATGTGGCTGCCAGAGTTCGGTTCATGCAAAATCTTAAGGTCCTAGGTCAACTACAAGGCATCAAAAGCAGCCAAAAACTGAATTTTCAAAATCAAAAACTTGAATTTCTGTGCCTCTTTCTTGGTGACTGCAACAACTTAGAAGCTTCTACTTCGTACAGAGTGGTGCGACCGCAAACCTCAGCACGCGGCATTAGTTGCCAGACAATAAATGTAAACGTTTCCGAGAGAAATGCATCCATTGTGAAGATTTTCAGTTACGTCATTTCGAAAACAAATGTTGAAAACGTTATGTTTTCTGCGGTTTTTACTACGAATTACCACTTCTCGCTTTTTCTCGTGTAATGTGGCTGCCAGAGTTCGGTTCATGCAAAATCTTAAGGTCCTAGGTCAACTACAAGGCAGTAAAAGCAGCCAAAAACTGAATTTTCAAAAACAAAAACTTGAATTTCTGTGCCTGTTTCTTGGTGTACTGCAAAAACTTAGAAGCTTCTACTTCGTACAGAGTGGTGCAACCGCAAACCTCAGCACGCGGGCTTAGTTGCCAGACAATAAATGTAAACGTTTCCGAGAGAAATGCATCCATTGTGAAGATTTTCAGTTACGTCATTTCGAAAACAAATGTAGAAAACGTTATGTTTTCTGCGGATTTTATTACGAATTACCACTTCTCGCTTTTTCTCGTGTAATGTGGCTGCCAGAGTTCGGTTCATGCAAAATCTTAAGGTCCTAGGTCAACTACAAGGCAGCAAAAGCAGCCAAAAACTGAATTTTCAAAAACAAAAACTTGAATTTCTGTGCCTGTTTCTGGGTGACTGCAACAACTTAGAAGCTTCTACTTCGTACAGAGTGGTGCGACCGCAAACCTCAGCACGCGGCATTAGTTGCCAGACAATAAATGTAAACGTTTCCGAGAGAAATGCATCCATTGTGAAGATTTTCAGTTACGTCATTTCAAAAACAAATGTTGAAAACGTTATGTTTTCTGCGGTTTTTACTACGAATTACCACTTGTCGCTTTTTCTCGTGGAATGTGGCTGCCAGAGTTGGGTTCATGCAAAATCTTAAGGTCCTAGGTCAACTACAAGGCAGCAAAAGCAGCTAAAAACTGAATTTTCAAAAACAAAAACCTGAATTTCTGTGCCTCTTTCTTGGTGACTGCAACAACTTAGAAGCTTCTACTTCGTACAGAGTGATGCGACCGCAAACCTCAGCACGCGGCATTAGTTGCCAGACAGTAAACGTAAACGTTTCCGAGAGAAATGCATCCATTGTGAAGATTTTCAGTTACGTCATTTCGAAAACAAATGTTGAAAACGTTATGTTTTCTGCGGTTTTTACTACGAATTACCGCTTCTCGCTTTTCCTCGTGTAATGTGGCTGCCAGAGTTCGGTTCATGCAAAATCTTAAGGTCCTAGGTCAACTACAAGGCAGCAAAAGCAGCCAAAAACTGAATTTTCAAAAACAAAAACTTGAATTTCTGTGCCTCTTTCTTGGTGTACTGCAACAACTTAGAAGCTTCTACTTCGTACAGAGTGGTGCAACCGCAAACCTCAGCACGCGGCATTAGTTGCCAGACAATAAATGTAAACGTTTCCGAGAGAAATGCATCCATTGTGAAGATTTTCAGTTACGTCATTTCGAAAACAAATGTTGAAAACGTTATGTTTTCTGCGGTTTTTACTACGAATTACCGCTTCTCTCTTTTCCTCGTGTAATGTGGCTGCCAGAGTTCGGTTCATGCAAAATCTTAAGGTCCTAGGTCAACTACAATGCAGCAAAAGCAGCTAAAAACTGAATTTTCAAAAACAAAAACCTGAATTTCTGTGCCTCTTTCTTGGTGACTGCAACAACTTAGAAGCTTCTACTTCGTACAGAGTGATGCGACCGCAAACCTCAGCACGCGGCATTAGTTGCCAGACAGTAAATGTAAACGTTTCCGAGAGAAATGCATCCATTGTGAAGATTTTCAGTTACGTCATTTCGAAAACAAATGTTGAAAACGTTATGTTTTCTTCGGTTTTTACTACGAATTACCGCTTCTCGCTTTTCCTCGTGTAATGTGGCTGCCAGAGTTCGGTTCATGCAAAATCTTAAGGTCCTAGGTCAACTACAAGGCAGCAAAAGCAGCCAAAAACTGAATTTTCAAAAACAAAAACTTGAATTTCTGTGCCTCTTTCTTGGTGTACTGCAACAACTTAGAAGCTTCTACTTCGTACAGAGTGGTGCAACCGCAAACCTCAGCACGCGGCATTAGTTGCCAGACAATAAAGGTAAACGTTTCCGAGAGAAATGCATCCATTGTGAAGATTTTCAGTTACGTCATTTCGAAAACAAATGTTGAAAACGTTATATTTTCTGCGGTTTTTACTACGAATTACCGCTTCTCGCTTTTCCTCGTGTAATGTGGCTGCCAGAGTTCGGTTCATGCAAAATCTTAAGGTCCTAGGTCAACTACAAGGCAGCAAAAGCAGCCAAAAACTGAATTTTCAAAAACAAAAACTTGAATTTCTGTGCCTCTTTCTTGGTGTACTGCAACAACTTAGAAGCTTCTACTTCGTACAGAGTGGTGCAACCGCAAACCTCAGCACGCGGCATTAGTTGCCAGACAATAAATGTAAACGTTTCCGAGAGAAATGCATCCATTGTGAAGATTTTCAGTTACGTCATTTCGGAAACAAATGTAGAAATCGTTATGTTTTCTGCGGTTTTTACTACGCATTACCACTTCTCGCTTTTTCTCGTGTAATGTGGCTGCCAGAGTTCGGTTCATGCAAAATCTTAAGGTCCTAGGTCAACTACAAGGCAGCAAAAGCAGCCAAAAACTGAATTTTCAAAAACAAAAACTTGAATTTCTGTGCCTCTTTCTTGGTGACTGCAACAACTTAGAAGCTTCTACTTCGTACAGAGTGGTGCGACCGCAAACCTCAGCACGCGGCATTAGTTGCCAGACAATAAATGTAAACGTTTCCGAGAGAAATGCATCCATTGTGAAGATTTTCAGTTACGTCATTTCGGAAACAAATGTAGAAAACGTTATGTTTTCTGCGGTTTTTACTACGCATTACCACTTCTAGCTTTTTCTCGTGTAATGTGGCTGCCAGAGTTCGGTTCATGCAAAATCTTAAGGTCCTAGGTCAACTACAAGGCATCAAAAGCAGCCAAAAACTGAATTTTCAAAAACAAAAACTTGAATTTCTGTGCCTGTTTCTTGGTGACTGCAACAACTTAGAAGCTTCTACTTCGTGCAGAGTGGTGCGTCCGCAAACCTCAGCACGCGGCATTAGTTGCCAGACAATAAATGTAAACGTTTCCGAGAGAAATGCATCCATTGTGAAGATTTTCAGTTACGTCATTTCGAAAACAAATGTAGAAAACGTTATGTTTTCTGCGGTTTTTACTACGCATTACCACTTCTCGCTTTTTCTCGTGTAATGTGGCTGCCAGAGTTCGGTTCATGCAAAATCTTAAGGTCCTAGGTCAACTACAAGGCATCAAAAGCAGCCAAAAACTGAATTTTCAAAAACAAAAACTTGAATTTCTGTGCCTCTTTCTTGGTGACTGCAACAACTTAGAAGCTTCTACTTCGTACAGAGTGGTGCGACCGCAAACCTCAGCACGCGGCATTAGTTGCCAGACAATAAATGTAAACGTTTCCGAGAGAAATGCATCCATTGTGAAGATTTTCAGTTACGTCATTTCGAAAACAAATGTTGAAAACGTTATGTTTTCTGCGGTTTTTACTACGAATTACCACTTCTCGCTTTTTCTCGTGTAATGTGGCTGCCAGAGTTCGGTTCATGCAAAATCTTAAGGTCCTAGGTCAACTACAAGGCAGTAAAAGCAGCCAAAAACTGAATTTTCAAAAACAAAAACTTGAATTTCTGTGCCTGTTTCTTGGTGTACTGCAAAAACTTAGAAGCTTCTACTTCGTACAGAGTGGTGCAACCGCAAACCTCAGCACGCGGGCTTAGTTGCCAGACAATAAATGTAAACGTTTCCGAGAGAAATGCATCCATTGTGAAGATTTTCAGTTACGTCATTTCGAAAACAAATGTAGAAAACGTTATGTTTTCTGCGGATTTTATTACGAATTACCACTTCTCGCTTTTTCTCGTGTAATGTGGCTGCCAGAGTTCGGTTCATGCAAAATCTTAAGGTCCTAGGTCAACTACAAGGCAGCAAAAGCAGCCAAAAACTGAATTTTCAAAAACAAAAACTTGAATTTCTGTGCCTGTTTCTGGGTGACTGCAACAACTTAGAAGCTTCTACTTCGTACAGAGTGGTGCGACCGCAAACCTCAGCACGCGGCATTAGTTGCCAGACAATAAATGTAAACGTTTCCGAGAGAAATGCATCCATTGTGAAGATTTTCAGTTACGTCATTTCAAAAACAAATGTTGAAAACGTTATGTTTTCTGCGGTTTTTACTACGAATTACCACTTGTCGCTTTTTCTCGTGGAATGTGGCTGCCAGAGTTGGGTTCATGCAAAATCTTAAGGTCCTAGGTCAACTACAAGGCAGCAAAAGCAGCTAAAAACTGAATTTTCAAAAACAAAAACCTGAATTTCTGTGCCTCTTTCTTGGTGACTGCAACAACTTAGAAGCTTCTACTTCGTACAGAGTGATGCGACCGCAAACCTCAGCACGCGGCATTAGTTGCCAGACAGTAAACGTAAACGTTTCCGAGAGAAATGCATCCATTGTGAAGATTTTCAGTTACGTCATTTCGAAAACAAATGTTGAAAACGTTATGTTTTCTGCGGTTTTTACTACGAATTACCGCTTCTCGCTTTTCCTCGTGTAATGTGGCTGCCAGAGTTCGGTTCATGCAAAATCTTAAGGTCCTAGGTCAACTACAAGGCAGCAAAAGCAGCCAAAAACTGAATTTTCAAAAACAAAAACTTGAATTTCTGTGCCTCTTTCTTGGTGTACTGCAACAACTTAGAAGCTTCTACTTCGTACAGAGTGGTGCAACCGCAAACCTCAGCACGCGGCATTAGTTGCCAGACAATAAATGTAAACGTTTCCGAGAGAAATGCATCCATTGTGAAGATTTTCAGTTACGTCATTTCGAAAACAAATGTTGAAAACGTTATGTTTTCTGCGGTTTTTACTACGAATTACCGCTTCTCTCTTTTCCTCGTGTAATGTGGCTGCCAGAGTTCGGTTCATGCAAAATCTTAAGGTCCTAGGTCAACTACAATGCAGCAAAAGCAGCTAAAAACTGAATTTTCAAAAACAAAAACCTGAATTTCTGTGCCTCTTTCTTGGTGACTGCAACAACTTAGAAGCTTCTACTTCGTACAGAGTGATGCGACCGCAAACCTCAGCACGCGGCATTAGTTGCCAGACAGTAAATGTAAACGTTTCCGAGAGAAATGCATCCATTGTGAAGATTTTCAGTTACGTCATTTCGAAAACAAATGTTGAAAACGTTATGTTTTCTTCGGTTTTTACTACGAATTACCGCTTCTCGCTTTTCCTCGTGTAATGTGGCTGCCAGAGTTCGGTTCATGCAAAATCTTAAGGTCCTAGGTCAACTACAAGGCAGCAAAAGCAGCCAAAAACTGAATTTTCAAAAACAAAAACTTGAATTTCTGTGCCTCTTTCTTGGTGTACTGCAACAACTTAGAAGCTTCTACTTCGTACAGAGTGGTGCAACCGCAAACCTCAGCACGCGGCATTAGTTGCCAGACAATAAAGGTAAACGTTTCCGAGAGAAATGCATCCATTGTGAAGATTTTCAGTTACGTCATTTCGAAAACAAATGTTGAAAACGTTATATTTTCTGCGGTTTTTACTACGAATTACCGCTTCTCGCTTTTCCTCGTGTAATGTGGCTGCCAGAGTTCGGTTCATGCAAAATCTTAAGGTCCTAGGTCAACTACAAGGCAGCAAAAGCAGCCAAAAACTGAATTTTCAAAAACAAAAACTTGAATTTCTGTGCCTCTTTCTTGGTGTACTGCAACAACTTAGAAGCTTCTACTTCGTACAGAGTGGTGCAACCGCAAACCTCAGCACGCGGCATTAGTTGCCAGACAATAAATGTAAACGTTTCCGAGAGAAATGCATCCATTGTGAAGATTTTCAGTTACGTCATTTCGAAAACAAATGTTGAAAACGTTATGTTTTCTGCGGTTTTTACTACGAATTACCACTTCTCGCTTTTTCTCGTGTAATGTGGCTGCCAGAGTTCGGTTCATGCAAAATCTTAAGGTCCTAGGTCAACTACAAGGCAGCAAAAGCAGCCAAAAACTGAATTTTCAAAAACAAAAACTTGAATTTCTGTGCCTCTTTCTTGGTGTACTGCAACAACTTAGAAGCTTCTACTTCGTACAGAGTGGTGCAACCGCAAACCTCAGCCCGCGGCACTAGTTGCCAGACAATAAATGTAAACGTTTCCGAGAGAAATGCATCCATTGTGAAGATTTTCAGTTACGTCATTTCGAAAACAAATGTTGAAAACGTTATGTTTTCTGCGGTTTTTACTACGAATTACCACTTCTCGCTTTTTCTCGTGTAATGTGGCTGCCAGAGTTCGGTTCATGCAAAATCTTAAGGTCCTAGGTCAACTACAAGGCAGCAAAAGCAGCCAGAAACTGAATTTTCAAAAACAAAAACTTGAATTTCTGTGCCTCTTTCTTGGTGTACTGCAACAACTTAGAAGCTTCTACTTCGTACAGAGTGGTGCAACCGCAAACCTCAGCACGCGGCATTAGTTGCCAGACAATAAATGTAAACGTTTCCGAGAGAAATGCATCCATTGTGAAGATTTTCAGTTACGTCATTTCGAAAACAAATGTAGAAAACGTTATGTTTTCTGCGGTTTTTACTACGAATTACCACTTCTCGCTTTTTCTCGTGTAATGTGGCTGCCAGAGTTCGGTTCATGCAAAATCTTAAGGTCCTAGGTCAACTACAAGGCAGCAAAAGCAGCCAAAAACTGAATTTTCAAAAACAAAAACTTGAATTTCTGTGCCTCTTTCTTGGTGTACTGCAACAACTTAGAAGCTTCTACTTCGTACAGAGTGGTGCAACCGCAAACCTCAGCACGCGGCATTAGTTGCCAGACAATAAATGTAAACGTTTCCGAGAGAAATGCATCCATTGTGAAGATTTTCAGTTTTATGTTTTCTGCGGTTTTTACTACGAATTACCACTTCTCGCTTTTTCTCGTGTAATGTGGCTGCCAGAGTTCGGTTCATGCAAAATCTTAAGGTCCTAGGTCAACTACAAGGCAGCAAAAGCAGCCAAAAACTGAATTTTCAAAAACAAAAACTTGAGTTTCTGTGCCTCTTTCTTGGTGTACTGCAACAACTTAGAAGCTTCTACTTCGTACAGAGTGGTGCAACCGCAAACCTCAGCCCGCGGCACTAGTTGCCAGACAATAAATGTAAACGTTTCCGAGAGAAATGCATCCATTGTGAAGATTTTCAGTTACGTCATTTCGAAAACAAATGTTGAAAACGTTATGTTTTCTGCGGTTTTTACTACGAATTACCACTTCTCGCTTTTTCTCGTGTAATGTGGCTGCCAGAGTTCAGTTCATGCAAAATCTTAAGGTCCTAGGTCAACTACAAGGCAGCAAAAGCAGCCAAAAACTGAATTTTCAAAAACTAAAACTTGAATTTCTGTGCCTCTTTCTTGGTGTACTGCAACAACTTAGAAGCTTCTACTTCGTACAGAGTGGTGCAACCGCAAACCTCAGCCCGCGGCACTAGTTGCCAGACAATAAATGTAAACGTTTCCGAGAGAAATGCATCCATTGTGAAGATTTTCAGTTACGTCATTTCGAAAACAAATGTTGAAAACGTTATGTTTTCTGCGGTTTTTACTACGAATTACCACTTCTCGCTTTTTCTCGTGTAATGTGGCTGCCAGAGTTCGGTTCATGCAAAATCTTAAGGTCCTAGGTCAACTACAAGGCAGCAAAAGCAGCCAAAAACTGAATTTTCAAAAACAAAAACTTGAATTTCTGTGCCTCTTTCTTGGTGTACTGCAACAACTTAGAAGCTTCTACTTCGTACAGAGTGGTGCAACCGCAAACCTCAGCCCGCGGCACTAGTTGCCAGACAATAAATGTAAACGTTTCCGAGAGAAATGCATCCATTGTGAAGATTTTCAGTTACGTCATTTCGAAAACAAATGTTGAAAACGTTATGTTTTCTGCGGTTTTTACTACGAATTACCACTTCACGCTTTTTCTCGTGTAATGTGGCTGCCAGAGTTCGGTTCATGCAAAATCTTAAGGTCCTAGGTCAACTACAAGGCAGCAAAAGCAGCCAAAAACTGAATTTTCAAAAACAAAAACTTGAGTTTCTGTGCCTCTTTCTTGGTGTACTGCAACAACTTAGAAGCTTCTACTTCGTACAGAGTGGTGCAACCGCAAACCTCAGCCCGCGGCACTAGTTGCCAGACAATAAATGTAAACGTTTCCGAGAGAAATGCATCCATTGTGAAGATTTTCAGTTACGTCATTTCGAAAACAAATGTTGAAAACGTTATGTTTTCTGCGGTTTTTACTACGAATTACCACTTCTCGCTTTTTCTCGTGTAATGTGGCTGCCAGAGTTCGGTTCATGCAAAATCTTAAGGTCCTAGGTCAACTACAAGGCAGCAAAAGCAGCCAAAAACTGAATTTTCAAAAACAAAAACTTGAGTTTCTGTGCCTCTTTCTTGGTGTACTGCAACAACTTAGAAGCTTCTACTTCGTACAGAGTGGTGCAACCGCAAACCTCAGCCCGCGGCACTAGTTGCCAGACAATAAATGTAAACGTTTCCGAGAGAAATGCATCCATTGTGAAGATTTTCAGTTACGTCATTTCGAAAACAAATGTTGAAAACGTTATGTTTTCTGCGGTTTTTACTACGAATTACCACTTCTCGCTTTTTCTCGTGTAATGTGGCTGCCAGAGTTCGGTTCATGCAAAATCTTAAGGTCCTAGGTCAACTACAAGGCAGCAAAAGCAGCTAAAAACTGAATTTTCAAAAACAAAAACTTGAATTTCTGTGCCTCTTTCTTGGTGTACTGCAACAACTTAGAAGCTTCTACTTCGTACAGAGTGGTGCAACCGCAAACCTCAGCACGCGGCATTAGTTGCCAGACAATAAATGTAAACGTTTCCGAGAGAAATGCATCCATTGTGAAGATTTTCAGTTACGTCATTTCGAAAACAAATGTTGAAAACGTTATGTTTTCTGCGGTTTTTACTACGAATTACCGCTTCTCGCTTTTCCTCGTGTAATGTGGCTGCCAGAGTTCGGTTCATGCAAAATCTTAAGGTCCTAGGTCAACTACAAGGCAGCAAAAGCAGCCAAAAACTGAATTTTCAAAAACAAAAACTTGAATTTCTGTGCCTCTTTCTTGGTGTACTGCAACAACTTAGAAGCTTCTACTTCGTACAGAGTGGTGCAACCGCAAACCTCAGCACGCGGCATTAGTTGCCAGACAATAAATGTAAACGTTTCCGAGAGAAATGCATCCATTGTGAAGATTTTCAGTTACGTCATTTCGAAAACAAATGTTGAAAACGTTATGTTTTCTGCGGTTTTTACTACGAATTACCACTTCTCGCTTTTTCTCGTGTAATGTGGCTGCCAGAGTTCGGTTCATGCAAAATCTTAAGGTCCTAGGTCAACTACAAGGCAGCAAAAGCAGCCAAAAACTGAATTTTCAAAAACAAAAACTTGAATTTCTGTGCCTCTTTCTTGGTGTACTGCAACAACTTAGAAGCTTCTACTTCGTACAGAGTGGTGCAACCGCAAACCTCAGCACGCGGCATTAGTTGCCAGACAATAAATGTAAACGTTTCCGAGAGAAATGCATCCATTGTGAAGATTTTCAGTTACGTCATTTCGAAAACAAATGTTGAAAACGTTATGTTTTCTGCGGTTTTTACTACGAATTACCACTTCTCGCTTTTTCTCGTGTAATGTGGCTGCCAGAGTTCGGTTCATGCAAAATCTTAAGGTCCTAGGTCAACTACAAGGCAGCAAAAGCAGCCAAAAACTGAATTTTCAAAAACAAAAACTTGAATTTCTGTGCCTCTTTCTTGGTGTACTGCAACAACTTAGAAGCTTCTACTTCGTACAGAGTGGTGCAACCGCAAACCTCAGCCCGCGGCACTAGTTGCCAGACAATAAATGTAACCGTTTCCGAGAGAAATGCATCCATTGTGAAGATTTTCAGTTACGTCATTTCGAAAACAAATGTTGAAAACGTTATGTTTTCTGCGGTTTTTACTACGAATTACCACTTCTCGCTTTTTCTCGTGTAATGTGGCTGCCAGAGTTCGGTTCATGCAAAATCTTAAGGTCCTAGGTCAACTACAAGGCAGCAAAAGCAGCCAAAAACTGAATTTTCAAAAACAAAAACTTGAATTTCTGTGCCTCTTTCTTGGTGACTGCAACAACTTAGAAGCTTCTACTTCGTACAGAGTGGTGCAACCGCAAACCTCAGCCCGCGGCATTAGTTGCCAGACAATAAATGTAAACGTTTCCGAGAGAAATGCATCCATTGTGAAGATTTTCAGTTACGTCATTTCGAAAACAAATGTTGAAAACGTTATGTTTTCTGCGGTTTTTACTACGAATTACATCTTCTCGCTTTTTCTCGTGTAATGTGGCTGCCAGAGTTCGGTTCATGCAAAATCTTAAGGTCCTAGGTCAACTACAAGGCAGCAAAAGCAGCCAAAAACTGAATTTTCAAAAACAAAAACTTGAATTTCTGTGCCTCTTTCTTGGTGTACTGCAACAACTTAGAAGCTTCTACTTCGTACAGAGTGGTGCAACCGCAAACCTCAGCCCGCGGCACTAGTTGAGAGACAATAAATGTAAACGTTTAGGAGAGAAATGCATCCATTGTGAAGATTTTCAGTTACGTCATTTCGAAAACAAATGTTGAAAACGTTATGTTTTCTGCGGTTTTTACTACGAATTACCACTTCTCGCTTTTTCTCGTGTAATGTGGCTGCCAGAGTTCGGTTCATGCAAAATCTTAAGGTCCTAGGTCAACTACAAGGCAGCAAAAGCAGCCAAAAACTGAATTTTCAAAAACTAAAACTTGAATTTCTGTGCCTCTTTCTTGGTGACTGCAACAACTTAGAAGCTTCTACTTCGTACAGAGTGGTGCAACCGCAAACCTCAGCCCGCGGCATTAGTTGCCAGACAATAAATGTAAACGTTTCCGAGAGAAATGCATCCATTGTGAAGATTTTCAGTTACGTCATTTCGAAAACAAATGTTGAAAACGTTATGTTTTCTGCGGTTTTTACTACGAATTACCACTTCTCGCTTTTTCTCGTGTAATGTGGCTGCCAGAGTTCGGTTCATGCAAAATCTTAAGGTCCTAGGTCAACTACAAGGCAGCAAAAGCAGCCAAAAACTGAATTTTCAAAAACAAAAACTTGAATTTCTGTGCCTCTTTCTTGGTGTACTGCAACAACTTAGAAGCTTCTACTTCGTACAGAGTGGTGCAACCGCAAACCTCAGCACGCGGCATTAGTTGCCAGACAATAAATGTAAACGTTTCCGAGAGAAATGCATCCATTGTGAAGATTTTCAGTTACGTCATTTCGAAAACAAATGTTGAAAACGTTATGTTTTCTGCGGTTTTTACAACGAATTACCACTTCTCGCTTTTTCTCGTGTAATGTGGCTGCCAGAGTTCGGTTCATGCAAAATCTTAAGGTCCTAGGTCAACTACAAGGCAGCAAAAGCAGCCAAAAACTGAATTTTCAAAAACAAAAACTTGAATTTCTGTGCCTCTTTCTTGGTGTACTGCAACAACTTAGAAGCTTCTACTTCGTACAGAGTGGTGCAACCGCAAACCTCAGCCCGCGGCACTAGTTGCCAGACAATAAATGTAAACGTTTCCGAGAGAAATGCATCCATTGTGAAGATTTTCAGTTACGTCATTTCGAAAACAAATGTTGAAAACGTTATGTTTTCTGCGGTTTTTACTACGAATTACCACTTCTCGCTTTTTCTCGTGTAATGTGGCTGCCAGAGTTCGGTTCATGCAAAATCTTAAGGTCCTAGGTCAACTACAAGGCAGCAAAAGCAGCCAAAAACTGAATTTTCAAAAACAAAAACTTGAATTTCTGTGCCTCTTTCTTGGTGTACTGCAACAACTTAGAAGCTTCTACTTCGTACAGAGTGGTGCAACCGCAAACCTCAGCACGCGGCATTAGTTGCCAGACAATAAATGTAAACGTTTCCGAGAGAAATGCATCCATTGTGAAGATTTTCAGTTACGTCATTTCGAAAACAAATGTTGAAAACGTTATGTTTTCTGCGGTTTTTACTACGAATTACCGCTTCTCGCTTTTCCTCGTGTAATGTGGCTGCCAGAGTTCGGTTCATGCAAAATCTTAAGGTCCTAGGTCAACTACAAGGCAGTAAAAGCAGCCAAAAACTGAATTTTCAAAAACAAAAACTTGAATTTCTGTGCCTCTTTCTTGGTGTACTGCAACAACTTAGAAGCTTCTACTTCGTACAGAGTGGTGCAACCGCAAACCTCAGCACGCGGCATTAGTTGCCAGACAATAAATGTAAACGTTTCCGAGAGAAATGCATCCATTGTGAAGATTTTCAGTTACGTCATTTCGAAAACAAATGTTGAAAACGTTATGTTTTCTGCGGTTTTTACTACGAATTACCACTTCTCGCTTTTTCTCGTGTAATGTGGCTGCCAGAGTTCGGTTCATGCAAAATCTTAAGGTCCTAGGTCAACTACAAGGCAGCAAAAGCAGCTAAAAACTGAATTTTCAAAAACAAAAACCTGAATTTCTGTGCCTCTTTCTTGGTGACTGCAACAACTTAGAAGCTTCTACTTCGTACAGAGTGATGCGACCGCAAACCTCAGCACGCGGCATTAGTTGCCAGACAGTAAATGTAAACGTTTCCGAGAGAAATGCATCCATTGTGAAGATTTTCAGTTACGTCATTTCGAAAACAAATGTTGAAAACGTTATGTTTTCTGCGGTTTTAGTATGCATTACCACTTCTCGCTTTTTCTCGTGTAATGTGGCTGCCAGAGTTCGGTTCATGCAAAATCTTAAGGTCCTAGGTCAACTACAAGGCAGCAAAAGCAGCCAAAAACTGAATTTTCAAAAACTAAAACTTGAATTTCTGTGCCTCTTTCTTGGTGACTGCAACAACTTAGAAGCTTCTACTTCGTACCGAGTGGTGCGACCGCAAACCTCAGCACGCGGCCTTAGTTGCAAGACAATAAATGTAAACGTTTCCGAGAGAAATGCATCCATTGTGAAGATTTTCAGTTACGTCATTTCGAAAACAAGTGTTGAAAACGTTAATTTTTCTGCGGTTTTTACTACGAATTACCACTTCTCGCTTTTTCTCGTGTAATGTGGCTGCCAGAGTTCGGTTCATGCAAAATCTTAAGGTCCTAGGTCAACTACAAGGCAGCAAAAGCAGCCAAAAACTGAATTTTCAAAAACAAAAACTTGAATTTCTGTGCCTGTTTCTTGGTGACTGCAACAACTTAGAAGCTTCTACTTCGTACAGAGTGGTGCGACCGCAAACGTCATCACGCGGCATTAGTTGCCAGACGATAAATGTAAACGTTTCTGAGAGTAATGCGTCCAATGTGAAGATTTTCAGTTACGTCGATACGAAAACAATGTAGAAAACGTTATGTTTTCTGCCGTTTTTACTACGAATTACCACTTCTCGCTTTTTCTCGTGTAATGTGGCTGCCAGAGGTCGGTTCATGCAAAATCTTAAGGTCCTAGGTCAACTACAAGGCAGCAAAAGCAGCCAAAAACTGAATTTTCAAAAACAAAAACTTGAATTTCTGTGCCTCTTTCTTGGTGACTTCAACAACTTAGAAGCTTCTACTTCGTACAGAGTGGTGCGATCGCAAACGTCATCACGCGGCATTAGTTGCCAGACGATAAATGTAAACGATTCTGAGAGTAATGCGTCCAATGTGAAGATTTTAAGTTACGTCGATACGAAAACAATGTAGAAAACGTTATGTTTTCTGCGGTTTTTACTACGAAATACCACTTCTCGCTTTTTCTCGTGTAATGTGGCTGCCAGAGTTCGGTTCATGCAAAATCTTAAGGTCCTAGGTCAACTACGAGGCAGCAAAAGCAGCTAAAAACTGAATTTTCAAAAACAAAAACCTGAATTTCTGTGCCTCTTTCTTGGTGACTGCAACAACTTAGAAGCTTCTACTTCGTACAGAGTGATGCGACCGCAAACCTCAGCACGCGGCATTAGTTGCCAGACAGTAAATGTAAACGTTTCCGAGAGAAATGCATCCATTGTGAAGATTTTCAGTTACGTCATTTCGAAAACAAATGTTGAAAACGTTATGTTTTCTGCGGTTTTTACTACGAATTACCACTTCTCACTTTTTCTCGTGTAATGTGGCTGCCAGAGTTCGGTTCATGCAAAATCTTAAGGTCCTAGGTCAACTACAAGGCAGCAAAAGCAGCTAAAAACTGAATTTTCAAAAACAAAAACCTGAATTTCTGTATCCTTTCGTGGTGACTGCAACAACTTAGAAGCTTCTACTTCGTACAGAGTGATGCGACCGCAAACCTCAGCACGCGGCATTAGTTGCCAGACAGTAAATGTAAACGTTTCCGAGAGAAATGCATCCATTGTGAAGATTTTCAGTTACGTCATTTCGAAAACAAATGTTGAAAACGTTATGTTTTCTGCAGTTTTTACTACGAATTACCACTTCTCACTTTTTCTCGTGTAATGTGGCTGCCAGAGTTCGGTTCATGCAAAATCTTAAGGTCCCAGGTCAACTACAAGGCAGCAAAAGCAGCCAAAAACTGAATTTTCAAAAACAAAAACTTGAATTTCTGTGCCTGTTTCTTGGTGACTGCAACAACTTAGAAGCTTCTACTTCGTACAGAGTGGTGCGACCGCAAACGTCATCACGCGGCATTAGTTGCCAGACGATAAATGTAAACGTTTCTGAGAGTAATGCGTCCAATGTGAAGATTTTCAGTTACGTCGATACGAAAACAATTTAGAAAACGTTATGTTTTCTGCCGTTTTTACTACGAATTACCACTTCTCGCTTTTTCTCGTGTAATGTGGCTGCCAGAGGTCGGTTCATGCAAAATCTTAAGGTCCTAGGTCAACTACAAGGCAGCAAAAGCAGCCAAAAACTGAATTTTCAAAAACAAAAACTTGAATTTCTGTGCCTCTTTCTTGGTGACTGCAACAACTTAGAAGCTTCTACTTCGTACAGAGTGGTGCGACCGCAAACGTCATCACGCGGCATTAGTTGCCAGACGATAAATGTAAACGTTTCTGAGAGTAATGCGTCCAATGTGAAGATTTTCAGTTACGTCGATACGAAAACAATGTAGAAAACGTTATGTTTTCTGCGGTTTTTACTACGAATTACCACTTCTCGCTTTTTCTCGTGTAATGTGGCTGCCAGAGTTCGGTTCATGCAAAATCTTAAGGTCCTAGGTCAACTACAAGGCAGCAAAAGCAGCCAAAAACTGAATTTTCAAAAACTAAAACCTGAATTTCTGTGCCACTTTCTTGATGACTGCAACAACTTAGAAGCTTCTACTTCGTACAGAGTGGTGCGACCGCAAACGTCATCACGCGGCATTAGTTGCCAGACGATAAATGTAAACGTTTCTGAGAGTAATGCGTCCAATGTGAAGATTTTCAGTTACGTCGATACGAAAACAATGTAGAAAACGTTATGTTTTCTGCGCTTTTTACTACGAAATACCACTTCTCGCTTTTTCTCGTGTAATGTGGCTGCCAGAGTTCGGTTCATGCAAAATCTTAAGGTCCTAGGTCAACTACAAGGCAGCAAAAGCAGCCAAAAACTGAATTTTCAAAAACTAAACTTGAATTTCTGTGCCTGTTTCTTGGTGACTGCAACACCTTAGAAGCTTCTACTTCGTACAGAGTGGTGCGACCGCAAACGTCATCACGCGGCATTAGTTGCCAGACGATAAATGTAAACGTTTCTGAGAGTAATGCGTCCAATGTGAAGATTTTCAGTTACGTCGATACGAAAACAATGTAGAAAACGTTATGTTTTCTGCGGTTTTTACTACGAATTACCACTTCTCGCTTTTTCTCGTGTAATGTGGCTGCCAGAGTTCGGTTCATGCAAAATCTTAAGGTCCTAGGTCAACTACAAGGCAGCAAAAGCAGCTAAAAACTGAATTTTCAAAAACAAAAACTTGAATTTCTGTGCCTCTTTCTTGGTGACTGCAACAACTTAGAAGCTTCTACTTCGTACAGAGTGATGCGACCGCAAACCTTAGCACGCGGCATTAGTTGCCAGACAGTAAATGTAAACGTTTCCGAGAGAAATGCATCCATTGTGAAGATTTTCAGCTACGTCATTTCGAAAACAAATGTTGAAAACGTTATGTTTTCTGCGGTTTTTACTACGAATTACCACTTCTCGCTTTTTCTCGTGTAATGTGGCTGCCAGAGTTCGGTTCATGCAAAATCTTAAGGTCCTAGGTCAACTACAAGGCAGCAAAAGCAGCCAAAAACTGATTTTCAAAAACTAAAACTTGAATTTCTGTGCCTCTTTCTTGGTGACTGCAACAACTTAGAAGCTTCTACTTCGTACAGAGTGGTGCGACCGCAAACGTCATCACGCGGCATTAGTTGCCAGACGATAAATGTAAACGTTTCTGAGAGTAATGCGTCCAATGTGAAGATTTTCAGTTACGTCGATACGAAAACAGTGTAGAAAACGTTATGTTTTCTGCGGTTTTTACTACGAATTACCACTTCTCGCTTTTCCTCGTGTAATGTGGCTGCCAGAGTTCGGTTCATGCAAAATCTTAAGGTCCTAGGTCAACTACAAGGCAGCAAAAGCAGCCAAAAACTGAATTTTCAAAAACAAAAACTTGAATTTCTGTGCCTCTTTCTTGGTGTACTGCAACAACTTAGAAGCTTCTACTTCGTACAGAGTGGTGCAACCGCAAACCTCAGCACGCGGCATTAGTTGCCAGACAAAAAATGTAAACGCTTCCGAGAGAAATGCATCCATTGTGAAGATTTTCAGTTACGTCATTTCGAAAACAAGTGTAGAAAACGTTATGTTTTCTGCGGTTTTTACTACGAATTACCACTTCTCGCTTTTTCTCGTGTAATGTGGCTGCCAGAGTACGGTTCATGCAAAATCTTAAGGTCCTAGGTCAACTACAAGGCAGCAAAAGCAGCCAAAAACTGAATTTTCAAAAACAAAAACTTGAATTTCTGTGCCTCTTTCTTGGTGACTGCAACAACTTAGAAGCTTCTACTTCGTACAGAGTGGTGCGACCGCAAACCTCAGCCCGCGGCATTAGTTGCCAGACAATAAATGTAAACGTTTCCGAGAGAAATGCATCCATTGTGAAGATTTTCAGTTACGTCATTTCGAAAACAAATGTTTAAAACGTTACGTTATCTGCCGTTTTTACTACGAATTACCACTTCTCGCTTTTTCTCGTGTAATGTGGCTGCCAGAGTTCGGTTCATGCAAAATCTTAAGGTCCTAGGTCAACTACAAGGCAGCAAAAGCAGCCAAAAACTGAATTTTCAAAAACTAAAACTTGAATTTCTGTGCCTCTTTCTTGGTGACTTCAACAACTTAGAAGCTTCTACTTCGTACAGAGTGGTGCGATCGCAAACGTCATCACGCGGCATTAGTTGCCAGACGATAAATGTAAACGATTCTGAGAGTAATGCGTCCAATGTGAAGATTTTAAGTTACGTCGATACGAAAACAATGTAGAAAACGTTATGTTTTCTGCGGTTTTTACTACGAAATACCACTTCTCGCTTTTTCTCGTGTAATGTGGCTGCCAGAGTTCGGTTCATGCAAAATCTTAAGGTCCTAGGTCAACTACAAGGCAGCAAAAGCAGCTAAAAACTGAATTTTCAAAAACAAAAACCTGAATTTCTGTGCCTCTTTCTTGGTGACTGCAACAACTTAGAAGCTTCTACTTCGTACAGAGTGATGCGACCGCAAACCTCAGCACGCGGCATTAGTTGCCAGACAGTAAATGTAAACGTTTCCGAGAGAAATGCATCCATTGTGAAGATTTTCAGTTACGTCATTTCGAAAACAAATGTTGAAAACGTTATGTTTTCTGCGGTTTTTACTACGAATTACCACTTCTCACTTTTTCTCGTGTAATGTGGCTGCCAGAGTTCGGTTCATGCAAAATCTTAAGGTCCTAGGTCAACTACAAGGCAGCAAAAGCAGCTAAAAACTGAATTTTCAAAAACAAAAACCTGAATTTCTGTATCCTTTCGTGGTGACTGCAACAACTTAGAAGCTTCTACTTCGTACAGAGTGATGCGACCGCAAACCTCAGCACGCGGCATTAGTTGCCAGACAGTAAATGTAAACGTTTCCGAGAGAAATGCATCCATTGTGAAGATTTTCAGTTACGTCATTTCGAAAACAAATGTTGAAAACGTTATGTTTTCTGCAGTTTTTACTTCTAATTACCACTTCTCACTTTTTCTCGTGTAATGTGGCTGCCAGAGTTCGGTTCATGCAAAATCTTAAGGTCCCAGGTCAACTACAAGGCAGCAAAAGCAGCCAAAAACTGAATTTTCAAAAACAAAAACTTGAATTTCTGTGCCTGTTTCTTGGTGACTGCAACAACTTAGAAGCTTCTACTTCGTACAGAGTGGTGCGACCGCAAACGTCATCACGCGGCATTAGTTGCCAGACGATAAATGTAAACGTTTCTGAGAGTAATGCGTCCAATGTGAAGATTTTCAGTTACGTCGATACGAAAACAATTTAGAAAACGTTATGTTTTCTGCCGTTTTTACTACGAATTACCACTTCTCGCTTTTTCTCGTGTAATGTGGCTGCCAGAGGTCGGTTCATGCAAAATCTTAAGGTCCTAGGTCAACTACAAGGCAGCAAAAGCAGCCAAAAACTGAATTTTCAAAAACAAAAACTTGAATTTCTGTGCCTCTTTCTTGGTGACTGCAACAACTTAGAAGCTTCTACTTCGTACAGAGTGGTGCGACCGCAAACGTCATCACGCGGCATTAGTTGCCAGACGATAAATGTAAACGTTTCTGAGAGTAATGCGTCCAATGTGAAGATTTTCAGTTACGTCGATACGAAAACAATGTAGAAAACGTTATGTTTTCTGCGGTTTTTACTACGAATTACCACTTCTCGCTTTTTCTCGTGTAATGTGGCTGCCAGAGTTCGGTTCATGCAAAATCTTAAGGTCCTAGGTCAACTACAAGGCAGCAAAAGCAGCCAAAAACTGAATTTTCAAAAACTAAAACCTGAATTTCTGTGCCACTTTCTTGGTGACTGCAACAACTTAGAAGCTTCTACTTCGTACAGAGTGGTGCGACCGCAAACGTCATCACGCGGCATTAGTTGCCAGACGATAAATGTAAACGTTTCTGAGAGTAATGCGTCCAATGTGAAGATTTTCAGTTACGTCGATACGAAAACAATGTAGAAAACGTTATGTTTTCTGCGCTTTTTACTACGAAATACCACTTCTCGCTTTTTCTCGTGTAATGTGGCTGCCAGAGTTCGGTTCATGCAAAATCTTAAGGTCCTAGGTCAACTACAAGGCAGCAAAAGCAGCCAAAAACTGAATTTTCAAAAACTAAACTTGAATTTCTGTGCCTGTTTCTTGGTGACTGCAACACCTTAGAAGCTTCTACTTCGTACAGAGTGGTGCGACCGCAAACGTCATCACGCGGCATTAGTTGCCAGACGATAAATGTAAACGTTTCTGAGAGTAATGCGTCCAATGTGAAGATTTTCAGTTACGTCGATACGAAAACAATGTAGAAAACGTTATGTTTTCTGCGGTTTTTACTACGAATTACCACTTCTCGCTTTTTCTCGTGTAATGTGGCTGCCAGAGTTCGGTTCATGCAAAATCTTAAGGTCCTAGGTCAACTACAAGGCAGCAAAAGCAGCTAAAAACTGAATTTTCAAAAACAAAAACTTGAATTTCTGTGCCTCTTTCTTGGTGACTGCAACAACTTAGAAGCTTCTACTTCGTACAGAGTGATGCGACCGCAAACCTTAGCACGCGGCATTAGTTGCCAGACAGTAAATGTAAACGTTTCCGAGAGAAATGCATCCATTGTGAAGATTTTCAGCTACGTCATTTCGAAAACAAATGTTGAAAACGTTATGTTTTCTGCGGTTTTTACTACGAATTACCACTTCTCGCTTTTTCTCGTGTAATGTGGCTGCCAGAGTTCGGTTCATGCAAAATCTTAAGGTCCTAGGTCAACTACAAGGCAGCAAAAGCAGCCAAAAACTGATTTTCAAAAACTAAAACTTGAATTTCTGTGCCTCTTTCTTGGTGACTGCAACAACTTAGAAGCTTCTACTTCGTACAGAGTGGTGCGACCGCAAACGTCATCACGCGGCATTAGTTGCCAGACGATAAATGTAAACGTTTCTGAGAGTAATGCGTCCAATGTGAAGATTTTCAGTTACGTCATTTCGAAAACAATGTAGAAAACGTTATGTTTTCTGCGGTTTTTACTACGAATTACCACTTCTCGCTTTTCCTCGTGTAATGTGGCTGCCAGAGTTCGGTTCATGCAAAATCTTAAGGTCCTAGGTCAACTACAAGGCAGCAAAAGCAGCCAAAAACTGAATTTTCAAAAACAAAAACTTGAATTTCTGTGCCTCTTTCTTGGTGTACTGCAACAACTTAGAAGCTTCTACTTCGTACAGAGTGGTGCAACCGCAAACCTCAGCACGCGGCATTAGTTGCCAGACAAAAAATGTAAACGCTTCCGAGAGAAATGCATCCATTGTGAAGATTTTCAGTTACGTCATTTCGAAAACAAGTGTAGAAAACGTTATGTTTTCTGCGGTTTTTACTACGAATTACCACTTCTCGCTTTTTCTCGTGTAATGTGGCTGCCAGAGTTCGGTTCATGCAAAATCTTAAGGTCCTAGGTCAACTACAAGGCAGCAAAAGCAGCCAAAAACTGAATTTTCAAAAACAAAAACTTGAATTTCTGTGCCTCTTTCTTGGTGACTGCAACAACTTAGAAGCTTCTACTTCGTACAGAGTGGTGCGACCGCAAACCTCAGCCCGCGGCATTAGTTGCCAGACAATAAATGTAAACGTTTCCGAGAGAAATGCATCCATTGTGAAGATTTTCAGTTACGTCATTTCGAAAACAAATGTTGAAAACGTTACGTTATCTGCCGTTTTTACTACGAATTACCACTTCTCGCTTTTTCTCGTGTAATGTGGCTGCCAGAGTTCGGTTCATGCAAAATCTTAAGGTCCTAGGTCAACTACAAGGCAGCAAAAGCAGCCAAAAACTGAATTTTCAAAAACTAAAACTTGAATTTCTGTGCCTCTTTCTTGGTGACTGCAACAACTTAGAAGCTTCTACTTCGTACCGAGTGGTGCGACCGCAAACCTCAGCACGCGGCCTTAGTTGCAAGACAATAAATGTAAACGTTTCCGAGAGAAATGCATCCATTGTGAAGATTTTCAGTTACGTCATTTCGAAAACAAGTGTTGAAAACGTTAATTTTTCTGCGGTTTTTACTACGAATTACCACTTCTCGCTTTTTCTCGTGTAATGTGGCTGCCAGAGTTCGGTTCATGCAAAATCTTAAGGTCCTAGGTCAACTACAAGGCAGCAAAAGCAGCCAAAAACTGAATTTTCAAAAACAAAAACTTGAATTTCTGTGCCTGTTTCTTGGTGACTGCAACAACTTAGAAGCTTCTACTTCGTACAGAGTGGTGCGACCGCAAACGTCATCACGCGGCATTAGTTGCCAGACGATAAATGTAAACGTTTCTGAGAGTAATGCGTCCAATGTGAAGATTTTCAGTTACGTCGATACGAAAACAATGTAGAAAACGTTATGTTTTCTGCCGTTTTTACTACGAATTACCACTTCTCGCTTTTTCTCGTGTAATGTGGCTGCCAGAGGTCGGTTCATGCAAAATCTTAAGGTCCTAGGTCAACTACAAGGCAGCAAAAGCAGCCAAAAACTGAATTTTCAAAAACAAAAACCTGAATTTCTGTGCCTCTTTCTTGGTGACTTCAACAACTTAGAAGCTTCTACTTCGTACAGAGTGGTGCGATCGCAAACGTCATCACGCGGCATTAGTTGCCAGACGATAAATGTAAACGATTCTGAGAGTAATGCGTCCAATGTGAAGATTTTAAGTTACGTCGATACGAAAACAATGTAGAAAACGTTATGTTTTCTGCGGTTTTTACTACGAAATACCACTTCTCGCTTTTTCTCGTGTAATGTGGCTGCCAGAGTTCGGTTCATGCAAAATCTTAAGGTCCTAGGTCAACTACAAGGCAGCAAAAGCAGCTAAAAACTGAATTTTCAAAAACAAAAACCTGAATTTCTGTGCCTCTTTCTTGGTGACTGCAACAACTTAGAAGCTTCTACTTCGTACAGAGTGATGCGACCGCAAACCTCAGCACGCGGCATTAGTTGCCAGACAGTAAATGTAAACGTTTCCGAGAGAAATGCATCCATTGTGAAGATTTTCAGTTACGTCATTTCGAAAACAAATGTTGAAAACGTTATGTTTTCTGCGGTTTTTACTACGAATTACCACTTCTCACTTTTTCTCGTGTAATGTGGCTGCCAGAGTTCGGTTCATGCAAAATCTTAAGGTCCTAGGTCAACTACAAGGCAGCAAAAGCAGCTAAAAACTGAATTTTCAAAAACAAAAACCTGAATTTCTGTATCCTTTCGTGGTGACTGCAACAACTTAGAAGCTTCTACTTCGTACAGAGTGATGCGACCGCAAACCTCAGCACGCGGCATTAGTTGCCAGACAGTAAATGTAAACGTTTCCGAGAGAAATGCATCCATTGTGAAGATTTTCAGTTACGTCATTTCGAAAACAAATGTTGAAAACGTTATGTTTTCTGCAGTTTTTACTACGAATTACCACTTCTCACTTTTTCTCGTGTAATGTGGCTGCCAGAGTTCGGTTCATGCAAAATCTTAAGGTCCTAGGTCAACTACAAGGCAGCAAAAGCAGCCAAAAACTGAATTTTCAAAAACAAAAACTTGAATTTCTGTGCCTGTTTCTTGGTGACTGCAACAACTTAGAAGCTTCTACTTCGTACAGAGTGGTGCGACCGCAAACGTCATCACGCGGCATTAGTTGCCAGACGATAAATGTAAACGTTTCTGAGAGTAATGCGTCCAATGTGAAGATTTTCAGTTACGTCGATACGAAAACAATTTAGAAAACGTTATGTTTTCTGCCGTTTTTACTACGAATTACCACTTCTCGCTTTTTCTCGTGTAATGTGGCTGCCAGAGGTCGGTTCATGCAAAATCTTAAGGTCCTAGGTCAACTACAAGGCAGCAAAAGCAGCCAAAAACTGAATTTTCAAAAACAAAAACTTGAATTTCTGTGCCTCTTTCTTGGTGACTTCAACAACTTAGAAGCTTCTACTTCGTACAGAGTGGTGCGATCGCAAACGTCATCACGCGGCATTAGTTGCCAGACGATAAATGTAAACGTTTCTGAGAGTAATGCGTCCAATGTGAAGATTTTCAGTTACGTCGATACGAAAACAATGTAGAAAACGTTATGTTTTCTGCGGTTTTTACTACGAATTACCACTTCTCGCTTTTTCCCGTGTAATGTGGCTGCCAGAGTTCGGTTCATGGAAAATCGTAAGGACCTAGGTCAACGACAAGGCAGCAAAAGCAGCCAAAAACTGAATTTTCAAAAACTAAAACTTGAATTTCTGTGCCTCTTTCTTGGTGACTGCAACAACTTAGAAGCTTCTACTTCGTACAGAGTGGTGCGACCGCAAACGTCATCACGCGGCATTAGTTGCCAGACGATAAATGTAAACGTTTCTGAGAGTAATGCGTCCAATGTGAAGATTTTCAGTTACGTCGATACGAAAACAATGTAGAAAACGTTATGTTTTCTGCGGTTTTTACTACGAATTACCACTTCTCGCTTTTTCTCGTGTAATGTGGCTGCCAGAGTTCGGTTCATGCAAAATCTTAAGGTCCTAGGTCAACTACAAGGCAGCAAAAGCAGCCAAAAACTGAATTTTCAAAAACTAAAACCTGAATTTCTGTGCCACTTTCTTGGTGACTGCAACAACTTAGAAGCTTCTACTTCGTACAGAGTGGTGCGACCGCAAACGTCATCACGCGGCATTAGTTGCCAGACGATAAATGTAAACGTTTCTGAGAGTAATGCGTCCAATGTGAAGATTTTCAGTTACGTCGATACGAAAACAATGTAGAAAACGTTATGTTTTCTGCGCTTTTTACTACGAAATACCACTTCTCGCTTTTTCTCGTGTAATGTGGCTGCCAGAGTTCGGTTCATGCAAAATCTTAAGGTCCTAGGTCAACTACAAGGCAGCAAAAGCAGCCAAAAACTGAATTTTCAAAAACTAAACTTGAATTTCTGTGCCTGTTTCTTGGTGACTGCAACACCTTAGAAGCTTCTACTTCGTACAGAGTGGTGCGACCGCAAACGTCATCACGCGGCATTAGTTGCCAGACGATAAATGTAAACGTTTCTGAGAGTAATGCGTCCAATGTGAAGATTTTCAGTTACGTCGATACGAAAACAATGTAGAAAACGTTATGTTTTCTGCGGTTTTTACTACGAATTACCACTTCTCGCTTTTTCTCGTGTAATGTGGCTGCCAGAGTTCGGTTCATGCAAAATCTTAAGGTCCTAGGTCAACTACAAGGCAGCAAAAGCAGCCAAAAACTGAATTTTCAAAAACAAAAACTTGAATTTCTGTGCCTCTTTCTTGGTGTACTGCAACAACTTAGAAGCTTCTACTTCGTACAGAGTGGTGCAACCGCAAACCTCAGCACGCGGCATTAGTTGCCAGACAATAAATGTAAACGCTTCCGAGAGAAATGCATCCATTGTGAAGATTTTCAGTTACGTCATTTCGAAAACAAGTGTAGAAAACGTTATGTTTTCTGCGGTTTTTACTACGAATTACCACTTCTCGCTTTTTCTCGTGTAATGTGGCTGCCAGAGTTCGGTTCATGCAAAATCTTAAGGTCCTAGGTCAACTAAAAGGCAGCAAAAGCAGCCAAAAACTGAATTTTCAAAAACAAAAACTTGAATTTCTGTGCCTCTTTCTTGGTGACTGCAACAACTTAGAAGCTTCTACTTCGTACAGAGTGGTGCGACCGCAAACCTCAGCCCGCGGCATTAGTTGCCAGACAATAAATGTAAACGTTTCCGAGAGAAATGCATCCATTGTGAAGATTTTCAGTTACGTCATTTCGAAAACAAATGTTGAAAACGTTACGTTATCTGCCGTTTTTACTACGAATTACCACTTCTCGCTTTTTCTCGTGTAATGTGGCTGCCAGAGTTCGGTTCATGCAAAATCTTAAGGTCCTAGGTCAACTACAAGGCAGCAAAAGCAGCCAAAAACTGAATTTTCAAAAACAAAAACTTGAATTTCTGTGCCTCTTTCTTGGTGACTTCAACAACTTAGAAGCTTCTACTTCGTACAGAGTGGTGCGATCGCAAACGTCATCACGCGGCATTAGTTGCCAGACGATAAATGTAAACGTTTCTGAGAGTAATGCGTCCAATGTGAAGATTTTCAGTTACGTCGATACGAAAACAATGTAGAAAACGTTATGTTTTCTGCGGTTTTTACTACGAATTACCACTTCTCGCTTTTTCTCGTGTAATGTGGCTGCCAGAGTTCGGTTCATGCAAAATCTTAAGGTCCTAGGTCAACTACAAGGCAGCAAAAGCAGCCAAAAACTGAATTTTCAAAAACTAAAACTTGAATTTCTGTGCCTCTTTCTTGGTGACTGCAACAACTTAGAAGCTTCTACTTCGTACAGAGTGGTGCGACCGCAAACGTCATCACGCGGCATTAGTTGCCAGACGATAAATGTAAACGTTTCTGAGAGTAATGCGTCCAATGTGAAGATTTTCAGCTACGTCGATACGAAAAGAATGTAGAAAACGTTATGTTTTCTGCGGTTTTTACTACGAAATACCACTTCTCGCTTTTTCTCGTGTAATGTGGCTGCCAGAGTTCGGTTCATGCAAAATCTTAAGGTCCTAGGTCAACTACAAGGCAGCAAAAGCAGCTAAAAACTGAATTTTCAAAAACAAAAACCTGAATTTCTGTGCCTCTTTCTAGGTGACTGCAACAACTTAGAAGCTTCTACTTCGTACAGAGTGATGCGACCGCAAACCTCAGCACGCGGCATTAGTTGCCAGACAGTAAATGTAAACGTTTCCGAGAGAAATGCATCCATTGTGAAGATTTTCAGTTACGTCATTTCGAAAACAAATGTTGAAAACGTTATGTTTTCTGCGGTTTTTACTACGAATTACCACTTCTCACTTTTTCTCGTGTAATGTGGCTGCCAGAGTTCGGTTCATGCAAAATCTTAAGGTCCTAGGTCAACTACAAGGCAGCAAAAGCAGCTAAAAACTGAATTTTCAAAAACAAAAACCTGAATTTCTGTATCCTTTCGTGGTGACTGCAACAACTTAGAAGCTTCTACTTCGTACAGAGTGATGCGACCGCAAACCTCAGCACGCGGCATTAGTTGCCAGACAGTAAATGTAAACGTTTCCGAGAGAAATGCATCCATTGTGAAGATTTTCAGTTACGTCATTTCGAAAACAAATGTTGAAAACGTTATGTTTTCTGCAGTTTTTACTACGAATTACCACTTCTCACTTTTTCTCGTGTAATGTGGCTGCCAGAGTTCGGTTCATGCAAAATCTTAAGGTCCTAGGTCAACTACAAGGCAGCAAAAGCAGCCAAAAACTGAATTTTCAAAAACAAAAACTTGAATTTCTGTGCCTGTTTCTTGGTGACTGCAACAAATTAGAAGCTTCTACTTCGTACAGAGTGGTGCGACCGCAAACGTCATCACGCGGCATTAGTTGCCAGACGATAAATGTAAACGTTTCTGAGAGTAATGCGTCCAATGTGAAGATTTTCAGTTACGTCGATACGAAAACAATTTAGAAAACGTTATGTTTTCTGCCGTTTTTACTACGAATTACCACTTCTCGCTTTTTCTCGTGTAATGTGGCTGCCAGAGGTCGGTTCATGCAAAATCTTAAGGTCCTAGGTCAACTACAAGGCAGCAAAAGCAGCCAAAAACTGAATTTTCAAAAACAAAAACTTGAATTTCTGTGCCTCTTTCTTGGTGACTTCAACAACTTAGAAGCTTCTACTTCGTACAGAGTGGTGCGATCGCAAACGTCATCACGCGGCATTAGTTGCCAGACGATAAATGTAAACGTTTCTGAGAGTAATGCGTCCAATGTGAAGATTTTCAGTTACGTCGACACGAAAACAATGTAGAAAACGTTATGTTTTCTGCGGTTTTTACTACGAATTACCACTTCTCGCTTTTTCCCGTGTAATGTGGCTGCCAGAGTTCGGTTCATGGAAAATCGTAAGGACCTAGGTCTACGACAAGGCAGCAAAAGCAGCCAAAAACTGAATTTTCAAAAACTAAAACTTGAATTTCTGTGCTTCTTTCTTGGTGACTGCAACAACTTAGAAGCTTCTACTTCGTACAGAGTGGTGCGACCGCAAACGTCATCACGCGGCATTAGTTGCCAGACGATAAATGTAAACGTTTCTGAGAGTAATGCGTCCAATGTGAAGATTTTCAGTTACGTCGATACGAAAACAATGTAGAAAACGTTATGTTTTCTGCGGTTTTTACTACGAATTACCACTTCTCGCTTTTTCTCGTGTAATGTGGCTGCCAGAGTTCGGTTCATGCAAAATCTTAAGGTCCTAGGTCAACTACAAGGCAGCAAAAGCAGCCAAAAACTGAATTTTCAAAAACTAAAACTTGAATTTCTGTGCCTCTTTCTTGGTGACTGCAACAACTTAGAAGCTTCTACTTCGTACAGAGTGGTGCGATCGCAAACGTCATCACGCGGCATTAGTTGCCAGACGATAAATGTAAACGTTTCTGAGAGTAATGCGTCCAATGTGAAGATTTTCAGTTACGTCGATACGAAAACAATGTAGAAAACGTTATGTTTTCTGCGGTTTTTACTACGAAATACCACTTCTCGCTTTTTCTCGTGTAATGTGGCTGCCAGAGTTCGGTTCATGCAAAATCTTAAGGTCCTAGGTCAACTACAAGGCAGCAAAAGCAGCCAAAAACTGAATTTTCAAAAACTAAACTTGAATTTCTGTGCCTGTTTCTTGGTGACTGCCACACCTTAGAAGCTTCTACTTCGTACAGAGTGGTGCGACCGCAAACGTCATCACGCGGCATTAGTTGCCAGACGATAAATGTAAACGTTTCTGAGAGTAATGCGTCCAATGTGAAGATTTTCAGTTACGTCGATACGAAAACAATGTAGAAAACGTTATGTTTTCTGCGGTTTTTACTACGAATTACCACTTCTCGCTTTTTCTCGTGTAATGTGGCTGCCAGAGTTCGGTTCATGCAAAATCTTAAGGTCCTAGGTCAACTACAAGGCAGCAAAAGCAGCTAAAAACTGAATTTTCAAAAACAAAAACTTGAATTTCTGTGCCTCTTTCTTGGTGACTGCAACAACTTAGAAGCTTCTACTTCGTACAGAGTGATGCGACCACAAACCTTAGCACGCGGCATTAGATGCCAGACAGTAAATGTAAACGTTTCCGAGAGAAATGCATCCATTGTGAAGATTTTCAGCTACGTCATTTCGAAAACAAATGTTGAAAACGTTATGTTTTCTGCGGTTTTTACTACGAATTACATCTTCTCGCTTTTTCTCGTGTAATGTGGCTGCCAGAGTTCGGTTCATGCAAAATCTTAAGGTCCTAGGACAACTACAAGGCAGCAAAAGCAGCCAAAAACTGATTTTCAAAAACTAAAACTTGAATTTCTGTGCCTCTTTCTTGGTGACTGCAACAACTTAGAAGCTTCTACTTCGTACAGAGTGGTGCGACCGCAAACGTCATCACGCGGCATTAGTTGCCAGACGATAAATGTAAACGTTTCTGAGAGTAATGCGTCCAATGTGAAGATTTTCAGTTACGTCGATACGAAAACAATGTAGAAAACGTTATGTTTTCTGCGGTTTTTACTACGAATTACCACTTCTCGCTTTTCCTCGTGTAATGTGGCTGCCAGAGTTCGGTTCATGCAAAATCTTAAGGTCCTAGGTCAACTACAAGGCAGCAAAAGCAGCCAAAAACTGAATTTTCAAAAACAAAACTTGAATTTCTGTGCCTCTTTCTTGGTGTACTGCAACAACTTAGAAGCTTCTACTTCGTACAGAGTGGTGCAACCGCAAACCTCAGCACGCGGCATTAGTTGCCAGACAATAAATGTAAACGCTTCCGAGAGAAATGCATCCATTGTGAAGATTTTCAGTTACGTCATTTCGAAAACAAGTGTAGAAAACGTTATGTTTTCTGCGGTTTTTACTACGAATTACCACTTCTCGCTTTTTCTCGTGTAATGTGGCTGCCAGAGTTCGGTTCATGCAAAATCTTAAGGTCCTAGGTCAACTACAAGGCAGCAAAAGCAGCCAAAAACTGAATTTTCAAAAACAAAAACTTGAATTTCTGTGCCTCTTTCTTGGTGACTGCAACAACTTAGAAGCTTCTACTTCGTACAGAGTGGTGCGACCGCAAACGTCATCACGCGGCATTAGTTGCCAGACGATAAATGTAAACGTTTCTGAGAGTAATGCGTCCAATGTGAAGATTTTCAGTTACGTCGATACGAAAACAATGTAGAAAACGTTATGTTTTCTGCGGTTTTTACTACGAATTACCACTTCTCGCTTTTTCTCGTGTAATGTGGCTGCCAGAGTTCGGTTCATGCAAAATCTTAAGGTCCTAGGTCAACTACAAGGCAGCAAAAGCAGCCAAAAACTGAATTTTCAAAAACTAAAACTTGAATTTCTGTGCCTCTTTCTTGGTGACTGCAACAACTTAGAAGCTTCTACTTCGTACAGAGTGGTGCGACCGCAAACGTCATCACGCGGCATTAGTTGCCAGACGATAAATGTAAACGTTTCTGAGAGTAATGCGTCCAATGTGAAGATTTTCAGTTACGTCGATACGAAAACAATGTAAAAAACGTTATGTTTTCTGCGGTTTTTACTACGAAATACCACTTCTCGCTTTTTCTCGTGTAATGTGGCTGCCAGAGTTCGGTTCATGCAAAATCTTAAGGTCCTAGGTCAACTACAAGGCAGCAAAAGCAGCCAAAAACTGAATTTTCAAAAACTAAACTTGAATTTCTGTGCCTGTTTCTTGGTGACTGCAACACCTTAGAAGCTTCTACTTCGTACAGAGTGGTGCGACCGCAAACGTCATCACGCGGCATTAGTTGCCAGACGATAAATGTAAACGTTTCTGAGAGTAATGCGTCCAATGTGAAGATTTTCAGTTACGTCGATACGAAAACAATGTAGAAAACGTTATGTTTTCTGCGATTTTTACTACGAATTACCACTTCTCGCTTTTTCTCGTGTAATGTGGCTGCCAGAGTTCGGTTCATGCAAAATCTTAAAGTCCTAGGTCAACTACAAGGCAGCAAAAGCAGCCAAAAACTGAATTTTCAAAAACTAAAACTTGAATTTCTGTGCCTCTTTCTTGGTGACTGCAACAACTTAGAAGCTTCTACTTCGTACAGAGTGGTGCGACCGCAAACGTCATCACGCGGCATTAGTTGCCAGACGATAAATGTAAACGTTTCTGAGAGTAATGCGTCCAATGTGAAGATTTTCAGTTACGTCGATACGAAAACAATGTAGAAAACGTTATGTTTTCTGCGGTTTTTACTACGAAATACCACTTCTCGCTTTTTCTCGTGTAATGTGGCTGCCAGAGTTCGGTTCATGCAAAATCTTAAGGTCCTAGGTCAACTACAAGGCAGCAAAAGCAGCTAAAAACTGAATTTTCAAAAACAAAAACTTGAATTTCTGTGCCTCTTTCTTGGTGACTGCAACAATTTAGAAGCTTCTACTTCGTACAGAGTGATGCGACCGCAAACCTTAGCACGCGGCATTAGTTGCCAGACAGTAAATGTAAACGTTTCCGAGAGAAATGCATCCATTGTGAAGATTTTCAGTTACGTCATTTCGAAAACAAATGTTGAAAACGTTATGTTTTCTGCGGTTTTTACTACGAATTACCACTTCTCGCTTTTTCTCGTGTAATGTGGCTGCCAGAGTTCGGTTCATGCAAAATCTTAAGGTGCTAGGTCAACTACAAGGCAGCAAAAGCAGCCAAAAACTGATTTTCAAAAACTAAAACTTGAATTTCTGTGCCTCTTTCTTGGTGACTGCAACAACTTAGAAGCTTCTACTTCGTACAGAGTGGTGCGACCGCAAACGTCATCACGCGGCATTAGTTGCCAGACGATAAATGTAAACGTTTCTGAGAGTAATGCGTCCAATGTGAAGATTTTCAGTTACGTCGATACGAAAACAATGTAGAAAACGTTATGTTTTCTGCGGTTTTTACTACGAATTACCACTTCTCCCTTTTCCTCGTGTAATGTGGCTGCCAGAGTTCGGTTCATGCAAAATCTTAAGGTCCTAGGTCAACTACAAGGCAGCAAAAGCAGCCAAAAACTGAATTTTCAAAAACAAAAACTTGAATTTCTGTGCCTCTTTCTTGGTGTACTGCAACAACTTAGAAGCTTCTACTTCGTACAGAGTGGTGCAACCGCAAACCTCAGCCCGCGGCACTAGTTGCCAGACAATAAATGTAAACGTTTCCGAGAGAAATGCATCCATTGTGAAGATTTTCAGTTACGTCATTTCGAAAACAAATGTTGAAAACGTTATGTTTTCTGCGGTTTTTACTACGAATTACCACTTCTCGCTTTTTCTCGTGTAATGTGGCTGCCAGAGTTCGGTTCATGCAAAATCTTAAGGTCCTAGGTCAACTACAAGGCAGCAAAAGCAGCCAAAAACTGAATTTTCAAAAACAAAAACTTGAATTTCTGTGCCTCTTTCTTGGTGACTGCAACAACTTAGAAGCTTCTACTTCGTACAGAGTGGTGCGACCGCAAACCTCAGCCCGCGGCATTAGTTGCCAGACAATAAATGTAAACGTTTCCGAGAGAAATGCATCCATTGTGAAGATTTTCAGTTACGTCATTTCGAAAACAAATGTTGAAAACGTTACGTTATCTGCCGTTTTTACTACGAATTACCACTTCTCGCTTTTTCTCGTGTAATGTGGCTGCCAGAGTTCGGTTCATGCAAAATCTTAAGGTCCTAGGTCAACTACAAGGCAGCAAAAGCAGCTAAAAACTGAATTTTCAAAACAAAAACTTGAATTTCTGTGCCTATTTCTTGGTGACTGCAACAACCTAGAAGCTTCTACTTCGTACAGAGTGATGCGACCGCAAACCTCAGCACGCGGCATTAGTTGCCAGACAGTAAATGTAAACGTTTCCGAGAGAAATGCATCCATTGTGAAGATTTTCAGTTACGTCATTTCGAAAACAAATGTTGAAAACGTTATGTTTTCTGCGGTTTTTACTACGAATAACCACTTCTCGCCTTTTCTCGTGTAATGTGGCTGCCAGAGTTCGGTTCATGCAAAATCTTAAGGTGCTAGGTCAACTACAAGGCAGCAAAAGCAGCCAAAAACTGATTTTCAAAAACTAAAACTTGAATTTCTGTGCCTCTTTCTTGGTGACTGCAACAACTTAGAAGCTTCTACTTCGTACAGAGTGGTGCGACCGCAAACGTCATCACGCGGCATTAGTTGCCAGACGATAAATGTAAACGTTTCTGAGAGTAATGCGTCCAATGTGAAGATTTTCAGTTACGTCGATACGAAAACAATGTAGAAAACGTTATGTTTTCTGCGGTTTTTACTACGAATTACCACTTCTCCCTTTTCCTCGTGTAATGTGGCTGCCAGAGTTCGGTTCATGCAAAATCTTAAGGTCCTAGGTCAACCACAAGGCAGCAAAAGCAGCCAAAAACTGAATTTTCAAAAACAAAAACTTGAATTTCTGTGCCTCTTTCTTGGTGTACTGCAACAACTTAGAAGCTTCTACTTCGTACAGAGTGGTGCAACCGCAAACCTCAGCACGCGGCATTAGTTGCCAGACAATAAATGTAAACGCTTCCGAGAGAAATGCATCCATTGTGAAGATTTTCAGTTACGTCATTTCGAAAACAAGTGTAGAAAACGTTATGTTTTCTGCGGTTTTTACTACGAATTACCACTTCTCGCTTTTTCTCGTGTAAAGTGGCTGCCAGAGTTCGGTTCATGCAAAATCTTAAGGTCCTAGGTCAACTACAAGGCAGCAAAAGCAGCCAAAAACTGAATTTTCAAAAACTAAAACTTGAATTTCTGTGCCTCTTTCTTGGTGACTGCAACAACTTAGAAGCTTCTACTTCGTACAGAGTGGTGCGACCGCAAACCTCAGCCCGCGGCATTAGTTGCCAGACAATAAATGTAAACGTTTCCGAGAGAAATGCATCCATTGTGAAGATTTTCAGTTACGTCATTTCGAAAACAAATGTTGAAAACGTTACGTTATCTGCCGTTTTTACTACGAATTACCACTTCTCGCTTTTTCTCGTGTAATGTGGCTGCCAGAGTTCGGTTCATGCAAAATCTTAAGGTCCTAGGTCAACTACAAGGCAGCAAAAGCAGCTAAAAACTGAATTTTCAAAAACAAAAACTTGAATTTCTGTGCCTATTTCTTGGTGACTGCAACAACCTAGAAGCTTCTACTTCGTACAGAGTGATGCGACCGCAAACCTCAGCACGCGGCATTAGTTGCCAGACAGTAAATGTAAACGTTTCCGAGAGAAATGCATCCATTGTGAAGATTTTCAGTTACGTCATTTCGAAAACAAATGTTGAAAACGTTATGTTTTCTGCGGTTTTTACTACGAATTACCACTTCTCGCTTTTTCTCGTGTAATGTGGCTGCCAGAGTTCGGTTCATGCAAAATCTTAAGGTCCTAGGTCAACTACAAGGCAGCAAAAGCAGCCAAAAACTGAATTTACAAAAACTAAAACTTGAATTTCTGTGCCTCTTTCTTGGTGACTGCAACAACTTAGAAGCTTCTACTTCGTACAGAGTGGTGCGACCGCATACGTCATCACGCGGCATTAGTTGCCAGACGATAAATGTAAACGTTTCTGAGAGTAATGCGTCCAATGTGCAGATTTTCAGTTACGTCGATACGAAAACAATGTAGAAAACGTTATGTTTTCTGCCGTTTTTACTACGAATTACCACTTCTCGCTTTTTCTCGTGTAATGTGGCTGCCAGAGGTCGGTTCATGCAAAATCTTAAGGTCCTAGGTCAACTACAAGGCAGCAAAAGCAGCCAAAAACTGAATTTTCAAAAACAAAAACTTGAATTTCTGTGCCTCTTTCTTGGTGACTTCAACAACTTAGAAGCTTCTACTTCGTACAGAGTGGTGCGATCGCAAACGTCATCACGCGGCATTAGTTGCCAGACGATAAATGTAAACGTTTCTGAGAGTAATGCGTCCAATGTGAAGATTTTCAGTTACGTCGATACGAAAACAATCTAGAAAACGTTATGTTTTCTACGGTTTTTACTACGAATTACCACTTCTCGCTTTTTCTCGTGTAATGTGGCTGCCAGAGTTCGGTTCATGCAAAATCTTAAGGTCCTAGGTCAACTACAAGGCAGCAAAAGCAGCCAAAAACTGAATTTTCAAAAACTAAAACTTCAATTTCTGTGCCTCTTTCTTGGTGACTGCAACAACTTAGAAGCTTCTACTTCGTACAGAGTGGTGCGACCGCAAACGTCATCACGCGGCATTAGTTGCCAGACGATAAATGTAAACGTTTCTGAGAGTAATGCGTCCAATGTGAAGATTTTCAGTTACGTCGATACGAAAACTATGTAGAAAACGTTATGTTTTCTGCGGTTTTTACTACGAATTACCACTTCTCGCTTTTTCTCGTGTAATGTGGCTGCCAGAGTTCGGTTCATGCAAAATCTTAAGGTCCTAGGTCAACTACAAGGCAGCAAAAGCAGCCAAAAACTGAATTTTCAAAAACTAAAACTTGAATTTCTGTGCCTCTTTCTTGGTGACTGCAACAACTTAGAAGCTTCTACTTCGTACAGAGTGGTGCGACCGCAAACGTCATCACGCGGCATTAGTTGCCAGACGATAAATGTAAACGTTTCTGAGAGTAATGCGTCCAATGTGAAGATTTTCAGTTACGTCGATACGAAAACAATGTAGAAAACGTTATGTTTTCTGCGGTTTTTACTACGAATTACCACTTCTCGCTTTTTCTCGTGTAATGTGGCTGCCAGAGTTCGGTTCATGCAAAATCTTAAGGTCCTAGGTCAACTACAAGGCAGCAAAAGCAGCCAAAAACTGAATTTTCAAAAACAAAAACTTGAATTTCTGTGCCTCTTTCTTGGTGACTTCAACAACTTAGAAGCTTCTACTTCGTACAGAGTGGTGCGATCGCAAACGTCATCACGCGGCATTAGTTTCCAGACGATAAATGTAAACGTTTCTGAGAGTAATGCGTCCAATGTGAAGATTTTCAGTTACGTCGATACGAAAACAATGTAGAAAACGTTATGTTTTCTGCGGTTTTTACTACGAATTACCACTTCTCGCTTTTTCCCGTGTAATGTGGCTGCCAGAGTTCGGTTCATGGAAAATCGTAAGGACCTAGGTCAACGACAAGGCAGCAAAAGCAGCCAAAAACTGAATTTTCAAAAACTAAAACTTGAATTTCTGTGCCTCTTTCTTGGTGACTGCAACAACTTAGAAGCTTCTACTTCGTACAGAGTGGTGCGACCGCAAACGTCATCACGCGGCATTAGTTGCCAGACGATAAATGTAAACGTTTCTGAGAGTAATGCGTCCAATGTGAAGATTTTCAGTTACGTCGATACGAAAACAATGTAGAAAACGTTATGTTTTCTGCGGTTTTTACTACGAATTACCACTTCTCGCTTTTCCTCGTGTAATGTGGCTGCCAGAGTTTGGTTCATGCAAAATCTTAAGGTCCTAGGTCAACTACAAGGCAGCAAAAGCAGCCAAAAACTGAATTTTCAAAAACAAAAGCTTGAATTTCTGTGCCTCTTTCTTGGTGTACTGCAACAACTTAGAAGCTTCTACTTCGTACAGAGTGGTGCAACCGCAAACCTCAGCACGCGGCATTAGTTGCCAGACAATAAATGTAAACGTTTCCGAGAGAAATGCATCCATTGTGAAGATTTTCAGTTACGTCATTTCGAAAACAAGTGTAGAAAACGTTATGTTTTCTGCGGTTTTTACTACGAATTACCACTTCTCGCTTTTTCTCGTGTAATGTGGCTGCCAGAGTTCGGTTCATGCAAAATCTTAAGGTCCTAGGTCAACTACAAGGCAGCAAAAGCAGCCAAAAACTGAATTTTCAAAAACAAAAACTTGAATTTCTGTGCCTCTTTCTTGGTGACTGCAACAACTTAGAAGCTTCTACTTCGTACAGAGTGGTGCGACCGCAAACCTCAGCCCGCGGCATTAGTTGCCAGACAATAAATGTAAACGTTTCCGAGAGAAATGCATCCATTGTGAAGATTTTCAGTTACGTCGATACGAAAACAATATAGAAAACGCTATGTTTTCTGCGGTTTTTATTACGATTTACCACTTCTCACTTTTTCTCGTGTAATGTGGCTGCCAGAGTTCGGTTCATGCAAAATCTTAAGGTCCTAGGTGAACTACAAGGCAGCAAAAGCATCCAAAAACTGAATTTTCAAAAACTAAAACTTGAATTTCTGTGCCTCTTTCTTGGTGACTGCAACAACTTAGAAGCTTCTACTTCGTACAGAGTGGTGCGACCGCAAACGTCATCACGCGGCATTAGTTGCCAGACGATAAATGTAAACGTTTCTGAGAGTAATGCGTCCAATGTGAAGATTTTCAGTTACGTCGATACCAAAACAATGTAGAAAACGTTATGTTTTCTGCGGTTTTTACTACGAATTACCACTTCTAGCTTCTTCTCGTGTAATGTGGCTGCCAGAGTTCGGTTCATGCAAAATCTTAAGGTCCTAGGTCAACTACAAGGCAGCAAAAGCAGCCAAAAACTGAATTTTCAAAAACTAAAACTTGAATTTCTGTGCCACTTTCTTGGTGACTGCAACAACTTAGAAGCTTCTACTTCGTACAGAGTGGTGCGACCGCAAACGTCATCACGCGGCATTAGTTGCCAGACGATAAATGTAAACGTTTCTGAGAGTAATGCGTCCAATGTGAAGATTTTCAGTTACGTCGATACGAAAACAATGTAGAAAACGTTATGTTTTCTGCCGTTTTTACTACGAATTACCACTTCTCGCTTTTTCTCGTGTAATGTGGCTGCCAGAGGTCGGTTCATGCAAAATCTTAAGGTCCTAGGTCAACTACAAGGCAGCAAAAGCAGCCAAAAACTGAATTTTCAAAAACAAAAACTTGAATTTCTGTGCCTCTTTCTTGGTGACTTCAACAACTTAGAAGCTTCTACTTCGTACAGAGTGGTGCGATCGCAAACGTCATCACGCGGCATTAGTTGCCAGACGATAAATGTAAACGTTTCTGAGAGTAATGCGTCCAATGTGAAGATTATCAGTTACGTCGATACGAAAACAATGTAGAAAACGTTATGTTTTCTGCGGTTTTTACTACGAATTACCACTTCTCGCATTTTCCCGTGTAATGTGGCTGCCAGAGTTCGGTTCATGCAAAATCTTAAGGTCCTAGGTCAACTACAAGGCAGCAAAAGCAGCTAAAAACTGAATTTTCAAAAACAAAAACTTGAATTTCTGTGCCTATTTCTTGGTGACTGCAACAACCTAGAAGCTTCTACTTCGTACAGAGTGGTGCGACCGCAAACGTCATCACGCGGCATTAGTTGCCAGACGATAAATGTAAACGTTTCTGAGAGTAATGCGTCCAATGTGAAGATTTTCAGTTACGTCGATACGAAAACAATGTAGAAAACGTTATGTTTTCTGCGGTTTTTACTACGAATTACCACTTCTCGCTTTTTCTCGTGTAATGTGGCTGCCAGAGTTCGGTTCATGCAAAATCTTAAGGTCCTAGGTCAACTACAAGGCAGCAAAAGCAGTCAAAAACTGAATTTTCAAAAACTAAAACTTGAATTTCTGTGCCTCTTTCTTGGTGACTGCAACAACTTAGAAGCTTCTACTTCGTACAGAGTGGTGCGACCGCAAACGTCATCACGCGGCATTAGTTGCCAGACGATAAATGTAAACGTTTCTGAGAGTAATGCGTCCAATGTGAAGATTTTCAGTTACGTCGATACGAAAACAATGTAGAAAACGTTATGTTTTCTGCGGTTTTTACTACGAAATACCACTTCTCGCTTTTTCTCGTGTAATGTGGCTGCCAGAGTTTGGTTCATGCAAAATCTTAAGGTCCTAGGTCAACTACAAGGCAGCAAAAGCAGCCAAAAACTGAATTTTCAAAAACTAAAACTTGAATTTCTGTGCATCTTTCTTGGTGACTGCAACACCTTAGAAGCTTCTACTTCGTACAGAGTGGTGCGACCGCAAACGTCATCACGCGGCATTAGTTGCCAGACGATAAATGTAAACGTTTCTGAGAGTAATGCGTCCAATGTGAAGATTTTCAGTTATGTCGATACGAAAACAATGTAGAAAACATTATGTTTTCTGCGGTTTTTACTACGAATTACCACTTCTCGCTTTTTCTCGTGTAATGTGGCTGACAGAGTTCGGTTCATGCAAAATCTTAAGGTCCTAGGTCAACTACAAGGCAGTAAAAGCAGCCAAAAACTGAATTTTCAAAAACAAAAACTTGAATTTCTGTGCCGCTTTCTTGGTGACTGCAACAACTTAGAAGCTTCTACTTCGTACAGAGTGGTGCGACCGCAAACGTCATCACGCGGCATTAGTTGCCAGACGATAAATGTAAACGTTTCTGAGAGTAATGCGTCCAATGTGAAGATTTTCAGTTACGTCGATACGAAAACAATGTAGAAAACGTCATGTTTTCAGCGGTTTTTACTACGAATTACCACTTCTCGCTTTTTCTCGTGTAATGTGGCTGCCAGAGGTCGGTTCATGCAAAATCTTAAGGTCCTAGGTCAACTACAAGGCAGCAAAAGCAGCCAAAAACTGAATTTTCAAAAACTAAAACTTGAATTTCTGTGCCTCTTTCTTGGTGACTGCAACAACTTAGAAGCTTCTACTTCGTACAGAGTGGTGCGACCGCAAACGTCATCACGCGGCATTAGTTGCCAGACGATAAATGTAAACGTTTCTGAGAGTAATGCGTCCAATGTGAAGATTTTCAGTTACGTCGATACGAAAACAATGTAGAAAACGTTATGTTTTCTGCGGTTTTTACTACGAATTACCACTTCTCGCTTTTCCTCGTGTAATGTGGCTGCCAGAGTTCGGTTCATGCAAAATCTTAAGGTCCTAGGTCAACTACAAGGCAGCAAAAGCAGCCAAAAACTGAATTTTCAAAAACAAAAACTTGAATTTCTGTGCCTCTTTCTTGGTGTACTGCTACAACTTAGAAGCTTCTACTTCGTACAGAGTGGTGCAACCGCAAACCTCAGCACGCGGCATTAGTTGCCAGACAATAAATGTAAACGTTTCCGAGAGAAATGCATCCATTGTGAAGATTTTCAGTTACGTCATTTCGAAAACAAGTGTAGAAAACGTTATGTTTTCTGCGGTTTTTACTACGAATTACCACTTCTCGCTTTTTCTCGTGTAAAGTGGCTGCCAGAGTTCGGTTCATGCAAAATCTTAAGGTCCTAGGTCAACTACAAGGCAGCAAAAGCAGCCAAAAACTGAATTTTCAAAAACAAAAACTTGAATTTCTGTGCCTCTTTCTTGGTGACTGCAACAACTTAGAAGCTTCTACTTCGTACAGAGTGGTGCGACCGCAAACCTCAGCCCGCGGCATTAGTCGCCAGACAATAAATGTAAACGTTTCCGAGAGAAATGCACCCATTGTGAAGATTTTCAGTTACGTCATTTCGAAAACAAATGTTGAAAACGTTATGTTTTCTGCGGTTTTTACTACGAATTACCACTTCTCGCTTTTTCTCGTGTAATGTGGCTGCCAGAGTTCGGTTCATGCAAAATCTTAAGGTCCTAGGTCAACTACAAGGCAGCAAAAGCATCTAAAAACTGAATTTTCAAAAACAAAAACTTGAATTTCTGTGCCTCTTTCTTGGTGACTGCAACAACTTAGAAGCTTCTACTTCGTACAGAGTGATGCGACCGCAAACCTCAGCACGCGGCATTAGTTGCCAGACAGTAAATGTAAACGTTTCCGAGAGAAATGCATCCATTGTGAAGATTTTCAGTTACGTCATTTCGAAAACAAATGTTGAAAACGTTATGTTTTCTGCGGTTTTTACTACGAATTACCACTTCTCGCTTTTTCTCGTGTAATGTGGCTGCCAGAGTTCGGTTCATGCAAAATCTTAAGGTCCTAGGTCAACTACAAGGCAGCAAAAGCAGCCAAAAACTGAATTTTCAAAAACCTAAAACTTGAATTTCTGTGCCTCTTTCTTGGTGACTTCAACAACTTAGAAGCTTCTACTTGGTACAGAGTGGTGCGACCGCAAACGTCATCACGCGGCATTAGTTGCCAGACGATAAATGTAAACGTTTCTGAGAGTAATGCGTCCAATGTGAAGATTTTCAGTTACGTCGATACGAAAACAATGTAGAAAACGTTATGTTTTCGGCCGTTTTTACTACGAATTACCACTTCTCGCTTTTTCTCGTGTAATGTGGCTGCCAGAGGTCGGTTCATGCAAAATCTTAAGGTCCTAGGTCAACTACAAGGCAGCAAAAGCAGCCAAAAACTCAATTTTCAAAAACAAAAACTTGAATTTCTGTGCCTCTTTCTTGGTGACTTCAACAACTTAGAAGCTTCTACTTCGTACAGAGTGGTGCGATCGCAAACGTCATCACGCGGCATTAGTTGCCAGACGATAAATGTAAACGTTTCTGAGAGTAATGCGTCCAATGTGAAGATTATCAGTTACGTCGATACGAAAACAATGTAGAAAACGTTATGTTTTCTGCTGTTTTTACTACGAATTACCACTTCTCGCATTTTCCCGTGTAATGTGGCTGCCAGAGTTCGGTTCATGCAAAATCGTAAGGACCTAGGTCAACGACAAGGCAGCAAAAGCAGCCAAAAACTGAATTTTCAAAAACTAAAACTTGAATTTCTGTGCCTCTTTCTTGGTGACTGCAACAACTTAGAAGCTTCTACTTCGTACAGAGTGGTGCGACCGCAAACGTCATCACGCGGCATTAGTTGCCAGACGATAAATGTAAACGTTTCTGAGAGTAATGCGTCCAATGTGAAGATTTTCAGTTACGTCGATACGAAAACAATGTAGAAAACGTTATGTTTTCTGCGGTTTTTACTACGAATTACCACTTCTCGCTTTTTCTCGTGTAATGTGGCTGCCAGAGTTCGGTTCATGCAAAATCTTAAGGTCCTAGGTCAACTACAAGGCAGCAAAAGCAGCCAAAAACTGAATTTTCAAAAACAAAAACTTGAATTTCTGTGCCTCTTTCTTGGTGTACTGCTACAACTTAGAAGCTTCTACTTCGTACAGAGTGGTGCAACCGCAAACCTCAGCACGCGGCATTAGTTGCCAGACAATAAATGTAAACGTTTCCGAGAGAAATGCATCCATTGTGAAGATTTTCAGTTACGTCATTTCGAAAACAAGTGTAGAAAACGTTATGTTTTCTGCGGTTTTTACTACGAATTACCACTTCTCGCTTTTTCTCGTGTAATGTGGCTGCCAGAGTTCGGTTCATGCAAAATCTTAAGGTCCTAGGTCAACTACAAGGCAGCAAAAGCAGCCAAAAACTGAATTTTCAAAAACAAAAACTTGAATTTCTGTGCCTCTTTCTTGGTGACTGCAACAACTTAGAAGCTTCTACTTCGTACAGAGTGGTGCGACCGCAAACCTCAGCCCGCGGCATTAGTTGCCAGACAATAAATGTAAACGTTTCCGAGAGAAATGCATCCATTGTGAAGATTTTCAGTTACGTCATTTCGAAAACAAATGTTGAAAACGTTATGTTTTCTGCGGTTTTTACTACGAATTACCACTTCTCGCTTTTTCTCGTGTAATGTGGCTGCCAGAGTTCGGTTCATGCAAAATCTTAAGGTCCTAGGTCAACTACAAGGCAGCAAAAGCAGCTAAAAACTGAATTTTCAAAAACAAAAACTTGAATTTCTGTGCCTCTTTCTTGGTGACTGCAACAACTTAGAAGCTTCTACTTCGTACAGAGTGATGCGACCGCAAACCTCAGCACGCGGCATTAGTTGCCAGACAGTAAATGTAAACGTTTCCGAGAGAAATGCATCCATTGTGAAGATTTTCAGTTACGTCATTTCGAAAACAAATGTTGAAAACGTTATGTTTTCTGCGGTTTTTACTACGAATTACCACTTCTCGCTTTTTCTCGTGTAATGTGGCTGCCAGAGTTCGGTTCATGCAAAATCTTAAGGTCCTAGGTCAACTACAAGGCAGCAAAAGCAGCCAAAAACTGAATTTTCAAAAACTAAAACTTGAATTTCTGTGCCTCTTTCTTGGTGACTGCAACAACTTAGAAGCTTCTACTTCGTACAGAGTGGTGCGACCGCAAACGTCATCACGCGGCATTAGTTGCCAGACGATAAATGTAAACGTTTCTGAGAGTAATGCGTCCAATGTGAAGATTTTCAGTTACGTCGATACGAAAACAATGTAGAAAACGTTATGTTTTCTGCCGTTTTTACTACGAATTACCACTTCTCGCTTTTTCTCGTGTAATGTGGCTGCCAGAGGTCGGTTCATGCAAAATCTTAAGGTCCTAGGTCAACTACAAGGCAGCAAAAGCAGCCAAAAACTCAATTTTCAAAAACTAAAACTTGAATTTCTGTGCCTCTTTCTTGGTGACTTCAACAACTTAGAAGCTTCTACTTCGTACAGAGTGGTGCGATCGCAAACGTCATCACGCGGCATTAGTTGCCAGACGATAAATGTAAACGTTTCTGAGAGTAATGCGTCCAATGTGAAGATTATCAGTTACGTCGATACGAAAACAATGTAGAAAACATGTTTTCTACTGTTTTTACTACGAATTACCACTTCTCGCATTTTCCCGTGTAATGTGGCTGCCAGAGTTCGGTTCATGCAAAATCGTAAGGACGTAGGTCAACGACAAGGCAGCAAAAGCAGCCAAAAACTGAATTTTCAAAAACTAAAACTTCAATTTCTGTGCCTCTTTCTTGGTGACTGCAACAACTTAGAAGCTTCTACTTCGTACAGAGTGGTGCAACCGCAAACCTCAGCACGCGGCATTAGTTGCCAGACAATAAATGTAAACGTTTCCGAGAGAAATGCATCCATTGTGAAGATTTTCAGTTACGTCATTTCGAAAACAAGTGTAGAAAACGTTATGTTTTCTGCGGTTTTTACTACGAATTACCACTTCTCGCTTTTTCTCGTGTAATGTGGCTGCCAGAGTTCGGTTCATGCAAAATCTTAAGGTCCTAGGTCAACTACAAGGCAGCAAAAGCAGCCAAAAACTGAATTTTCAAAAACTAAAACTTGAATTTCTGTGCCTCTTTCTTGGTGACTGCAACAACTTAGAAGCTTCTACTTCGTACAGAGTGGTGCGACCGCAAACGTCATCACGCGGCATTAGTTGCCAGACGATAAATGTAAACGTTTCTGAGAGTAATGCGTCCAATGTGAAGATTTTCAGTTACGTCGATACGAAAACAATGTAGAAAACGTTATGTTTTCTGCGGTTTTTACTACTAATTACCACTTCTCGCTTTTTCTCGTGTAATGTGGCTGCCAGAGTTCGGTTCATGCAAAATCTTAAGGTCCTAGGTCAACTACAAGTCAGCAAAAGCAGCCAAAAACTGAATTTTCAAAAACTAAAACTTTAATTTCTGTGCCACTTTCTTGGTGACTGCAACAACTTAGAAGCTTCTACTTCGTACAGAGTGGTGCGACCGCAAACGTCATCACGCGGCATTAGTTGCCAGACGATAAATGTAAACGTTTCTGAGAGTAATGCGTCCAATGTGAAGATTTTCAGTTACGTCGATACGAAAACAATGTAGAAAACGTTATGTTTTCTGCGGTTTTTACTACGAATTACCACTTCTCGCTTTTTCTCGTGTAATGTGGCTGCCAGAGTTCGGTTCATGCAAAATCTTAAGGTCCTAGGTCAACTACAAGGCAGCAAAAGCAGCCAAAAACTGAATTTTCAAAAACTAAAACTTGAATTTCTGTGCCTCTTTCTTGGTGACTGCAACAACTTAGAAGCTTCTACTTCGTACAGAGTGGTGCGACCTCAAACGTCATCACGCGGCATTAGTTGCCAGACGATAAATGTAAACGTTTCTGAGAGTAATGCGTCCAATGTGAAGATTTTCAGTTACGTCGATACGAAAACAATGTAGAAAACGTTATGTTTTCTGCGGTTTTTACTACGAAATACCACTTCTCGCTTTTTCTCGTGTAATGTGGCTGCCAGAGTTCGGTTCATGCAAAATCTTAAGGTCCTAGGTCAACTACAAGGCAGCAAAAGCAGCCAAAAACTGAATTTTCAAAAACTAAAACTTGAATTTCTGTGCCTCTTTCTTGGTGACTGCAACACCTTAGAAGCTTCTACTTCGTACAGAGTGGTGCGACCGCAAACGTCATCACGCGGCATTAGTTGCCAGACGATAAATGTAAACGTTTCTGAGAGTAATGCGTCCAATGTGAAGATTTTCAGTTACGTCGATACGAAAACAATGTAGAAAACGTTATGTTTTCTGCGGTTTTTACTACGAATTACCACTTCTCGCTTTTTCTCGTGTAATGTGGCTGCCAGAGTTCGGTTCATGCAAAATCTTAAGGTCCTAGGTCAACTACAAGGCAGCAAAAGCAGCCAAAAACTGAATTTTAAAAAACAAAAACTTGAATTTCTGTGCCGCTTTCTTGGTGACTGCAACAACTTAGAAGCTTCTACTTCGTACAGAGTGGTGCGACCGCAAACGTCATCACGCGGCATTAGTTGCCAGACGATAAATGTAAACGTTTCTGAGAGTAATGCGTCCAATGTGAAGATTTTCAGTTACGTCGATACGAAAACAATGTAGAAAACGTCATGTTTTCAGCGGTTTTTACTACGAATTACCACTTCTCGCTTTTTCTCGGGTAATATGGCTGCCAGAGGTCGGTTCATGCAGAATCTTAAGGTCCTAGGTCAACTACAAGGCAGCAAAAGCAGCCAAAAACTGAATTTTCAAAAACTAAAACTTGAATTTCTGTGCCTCTTTCTTGGTGACTGCAACAACTTAGAAGCTTCTACTTCGTACAGAGTGGTGCGACCGCAAACGTCATCACGCGGCATTAGTTGCCAGACGATAAATGTAAACGTTTCTGAGAGTAATGCGTCCAATGTGAAGATTTTCAGTTACGTCGATACGAAAACAATGTAGAAAACGTTATGTTTTCTGCCGTTTTTACTACGAATTACCACTTCTCGCTTTTTCTCGTGTAATGTGGCTGCCAGAGGTCGGTTCATGCAAAATCTTAAGGTCCTAGGTCAACTACAAGGCAGCAAAAGCAGCCAAAAACTCAATTTTCAAAAACAAAAACTTGAATTTCTGTGCCTCTTTCTTGGTGACTTCAACAACTTAGAAGCTTCTACTTCGTACAGAGTGGTGCGATCGCAAACGTCATCACGCGGCATTAGTTGCCAGACGATAAATGTAAACGTTTCTGAGAGTAATGCGTCCAATGTGAAGATTATCAGTTACGTCGATACGAAAACAATGTAGAAAACATGTTTTCTACTGTTTTTACTACGAATTACCACTTCTCGCATTTTCCCGTGTAATGTGGCTGCCAGAGTTCGGTTCATGCAAAATCGTAAGGACGTAGGTCAACGACAAGGCAGCAAAAGCAGCCAAAAACTGAATTTTCAAAAACTAAAACTTGAATTTCTGTGCCTCTTTCTTGGTGACTGCAACAACTTAGAAGCTTCTACTTCGTACAGAGTGGTGCAACCGCAAACGTCATCACGCGGCATTAGTTGCCAGACGATAAATGTAAACGTTTCTGAGAGTAATGCGTCCAATGTGAAGATTTTCAGTTACGTCGATACGAAAACAATGTAGAAAACGTTATGTTTTCTGCGGTTTTTACTACGAATTACCACTTCTCGCTTTTTCTCGTGTAATGTGGCTGCCAGAGTTCGGTTCATGCAAAATCTTAAGGTCCTAGGTCAACTACAAGGCAGCAAAAGCAGCCAAAAACTGAATTTTCAAAAACTAAAACTTGAATTTCTGTGCCCCTTTCTTGGTGACTGCAACAACTTAGAAGCTTCTACTTCGTACAGAGTGGTGCGACCGCAAACGTCATCACGCGGCATTAGTTGCCAGACGATAAATGTAAACGTTTCTGAGAGTAATGCGTCCAATGTGAAGATTTTCAGTTACGTCGATACGAAAACAATGTAGAAAACGTTATGTTTTCTGCGGTTTTTACTACGAAATACCACTTCTCGCTTTTTCTCGTGTAATGTGGCTGCCAGAGTTCGGTTCATGCAAAATCTTAAGGTCCTAGGTCAACTACAAGGCAGCAAAAGCAGCCAAAAACTGAATTTTCAAAAACTAAAACTTGAATTTCTGTGCCTCTTTCTTGGTGACTGCAACACCTTAGAAGCTTCTACTTCGTACAGAGTGGTGCGACCGCAAACGTCATCACGCGGCATTAGTTGCCAGACGATAAATGTAAACGTTTCTGAGAGTAATGCGTCCAATGTGAAGATTTTCAGTTACGTCGATACGAAAACAATGTAGAAAACGTTATGTTTTCTGCGGTTTTTACTACGAATTACCACTTCTCGCTTTTTCTCGTGTAATGTGGCTGCCAGAGTTCGGTTCATGCAAAATCTTAAGGTCCTAGGTCAACTACAAGGCAGCAAAAGCAGCCAAAAACTGAATTTTCAAAAACAAAAACTTGAATTTCTGTGCCTCTTTCTTGGTGTACTGCTACAACTTAGAAGCTTCTACTCCGTACAGAGTGGTGCAACCGCAAACCTCAGCACGCGGCATTAGTTGCCAGACAATAAATGTAAACGTTTCCGAGAGAAATGCATCCATTGTGAAGATTTTCAGTTACGTCATTTCGAAAACAAGTGTAGAAAACGTTATGTTTTCTGCGGTTTTTACTACGAATTACCACTTCTCGCTTTTTCTCGTGTAATGTGGCTGCCAGAGTTCGGTTCATGCAAAATCTTAAGGTCCTAGGTCAACTACAAGGCAGCAAAAGCAGCCAAAAACTGAATTTTCAAAAACTAAAACTTGAATTTCTGTGCCTCTTTCTTGGTGTACTGCTACAACTTAGAAGCTTCTACTTCGTACAGAGTGGTGCAACCGCAAACCTCAGCACGCGGCATTAGTTGCCAGACAATAAATGTAAACGTTTCCAAGAGAAATGCATCCATTGTGAAGATTTTCAGTTACGTCATTTCGAAAACAAATGTTGAAAACGTTATGTTTTCTGCGGTTTTTACTACGAATTACCACTTCTCGCTTTTGCTCGTGTAATGTGGCTGCCAGAGTTCGGTTCATGCAAAATCTTAAGGTCCTAGGTCAACTACAAGGCAGCAAAAGCAGCCAAAAACTGAATTTTCAAAAACTAAAACTTGAATTTCTGTGCCTCTTTCTTGGTGACTGCAACAACTTAGAAGCTTCTACTTCGTACAGAGTGGTGCGACCGCAAACGTCATCACGCGGCATTAGTTGCCAGACGATAAATGTAAACGTTTCTGAGAGTAATGCGTCCAATGTGAAGATTTTCAGTTACGTCGATACGAAAACAATGTAGAAAACGTTATGTTTTCTGCCGTTTTTACTACGAATTACCACTTCTCGCTTTTTCTCGTGTAATGTGGCTGCAAGAGGTCGGTTCATGCAAAATCTTAAGGTCCTAGGTCAACTACAAGGCAGCAAAAGCAGCCAAAAACTCAATTTTCAAAAACTAAAACTTGAATTTCTGTGCCTCTTTCTTGGTGACTTCAACAACTTAGAAGCTTCTACTTCGTACAGAGTGGTGCGATCGCAAACGTCATCACGCGGCATTAGTTGCCAGACGATAAATGTAAACGTTTCTGAGAGTAATGCGTCCAATGTGAAGATTATCAGTTACGTCGATACGAAAACAATGTAGAAAACATGTTTTCTACTGTTTTTACTACGAATTACCACTTCTCGCATTTTCCCGTGTAATGTGGCTGCCAGAGTTCGGTTCATGCAAAATCGTAAGGACCTAGGTCAACGACAAGGCAGCAAAAGCAGCCAAAAACTGAATTTTCAAAAACTAAAACTTGAATTTCTGTGCCTCTTTCTTGGTGACTGCAACAACTTAGAAGCTTCTACTTCGTACAGAGTGGTGCGACCGCAAACGTCATCACGCGGCATTAGTTGCCAGACGACAAATGTAAACGTTTCTGAGAGTAATGCGTCCAATGTGAAGATTTTCAGTTACGTCGATACGAAAACAATGTAGAAAACGTTATGTTTTCTGCGGTTTTTACTACGAATTACCACTTCTCGCTTTTTCTCGTGTAATGTGGCTGCCAGAGTTCGGTTCATGCAAAATCTTAAGGTCCTAGGTCAACTACAAGGCAGCAAAAGCAGCCAAAAACTGAATTTTCAAAAACAAAAACTTGAATTTCTGTGCCTCTTTCTTGGTGTAGTGCTACAACTTAGAAGCTTCTACTTCGTACAGAGTGGTGCAACCGCAAACCTCAGCACGCGGCATTAGTTGCCAGACAATAAATGTAAACGTTTCCGAGAGAAATGCATCCATTGTGAAGATTTTCAGTTACGTCATTTCGAAAACAAGTGTAGAAAACGTTATGTTTTCTGCGGTTTTTACTACGAATTACCACTTCTCGCTTTTTCTCGTGTAATGTGGCTGCCAGAGTTCGGTTCATGCAAAATCGTAAGGTCCTAGGTCAACTACAAGGCAGCAAAAGCAGCCAAAAACTGAATTTTCAAAAACTAAAACTTGAATTTCTGTGCCTCTTTCTTGGTGACTGCAACAACTTAGAAGCTTCTACTTCGTACAGAGTGGTTCGACCGCAAACCTCAGCCCGCGGCATTAGTTGCCAGACAATAAATGTAAACGTTTCCGAGAGAAATGCATCCATTGTGAAGATTTTCAGTTACGTCATTTCGAAAACAAATGTTGAAAACGTTATGTTTTCTGCGGTTTTTACTACGAATTACCACTTCTCGCTTTTTCTCGTGTAATGTGGCTGCCAGAGTTCGGTTCATGCAAAATCTTAAGGTCCTAGGTCAACTACAAGGCAGCAAAAGCAGCTAAAAACTGAATTTTCAAAAACAAAAACTTGAATTTCTGTGCCTCTTTCTTGGTGACTGCAACAACTTAGAAGCTTCTACTTCGTACAGAGTGATGCGACCGCAAACCTCAGCACGCGGCATTAGTTGCCAGACAGTAAATGTAAACGTTTCCGAGAGAAATGCATCCATTGTCAAGATATTCAGTTACGTCATTTCGAAAACAAATGTTGAAAACGTTATGTTTTCTGCGGTTTTTACTACGAATTACCACTTCTCGCTTTTTCTCGTGTAATGTGGCTGCCAGAGTTCGGTTCATGCAAAATCTTAAGGTCCTAGGTCAACTACAAGGCAGCAAAAGCAGCCAAAAACTGAATTTTCAAACACTAAAACTTGAATTTCTGTGCCTCTTTCTTGGTGACTGCAACAACTTAGAAGCTTCTACTTCGTACAGAGTGGTGCGACCGCAAACGTCATCACGCGGCATTAGTTGCCAGACGACAAATGTAAACGTTTCTGAGAGTAATGCGTCCAATGTGAAGATTTTCAGTTACGTCGATACGAAAACAATGTAGAAAACGTTATGTTTTCTGCGGTTTTTACTACGAATTACCACTTCTCGCTTTTTCTCGTGTAATGTGGCTGCCAGAGTTCGGTTCATGCAAAATCTTAAGGTCCTAGGTCAACTACAAGGCAGCAAAAGCAGCCAAAAACTGAATTTTCAAAAACAAAAACTTGAATTTCTGTGCCTCTTTCTTGGTGTAGTGTTACAACTTAGAAGCTTCTACTTCGTACAGAGTGGTGCAACCGCAAACCTCAGCACGCGGCATTAGTTGCCAGACAATAATTGTAAACGTTTCCGAGAGAAATGCATCCATTGTGAAGATTTTCAGTTACGTCATTTCGAAAACAAGTGTAGAAAACGTTATGTTTTCTGCGGTTTTTACTACGAATTACCACTTCTCGCTTTTTCTCGTGTAATGTGGCTGCCAGAGTTCGGTTCATGCAAAATCTTAAGGTCCTAGGTCAACTACAAGGCAGCAAAAGCAGCTAAAAACTGAATTTTCAAAAACAAAAACTTGAATTTCTGTGCCTCTTTCTTGGTGACTGCAACAACTTAGAAGCTTCTACTTCGTACAGAGTGATGCGACCGCAAACCTCAGCACGCGGCATTAGTTGCCAGACAGTAAATGTAAACGTTTCCGAGAGAAATGCATCCATTGTGAAGATTTTCAGTTACGTCATTTCGAAAACAAATGTTGAAAACGTTATGTTTTCTGCGGTTTTTACTACGAATTACCACTTCTCGCTTTTTCTCGTGTAATGTGGCTGCCAGAGTTCGGTTCATGCAAAATCTTAAGGTCCTAGGTCAACTACAAGGCAGCAAAAGCAGCCAAAAACTGAATTTTCAAAAACAAAAACTTGAATTTCTGTGCCTCTTTCTTGGTGTAGTGCTACAACTTAGAAGCTTCTACTTCGTACAGAGTGGTGCAACCGCAAACCTCAGCACGCGGCATTAGTTGCCAGACAATAAATGTAAACGTTTCCGAGAGAAATGCATCCATTGTGAAGATTTTCAGTTACGTCATTTCGAAAACAAGTGTAGAAAACGTTATGTTTTCTGCGGTTTTTACTACGAATTACCACTTCTCGCTTTTTCTCGTGTAATGTGGCTGCCAGAGTTCGGTTCATGCAAAATCTTAAGGTCCTAGGTCAACTACAAGGCAGCAAAAGTAGCTAAAAACTGAATTTTCAAAAACAAAAACTTGAATTTCTGTTCCTCTTTCTTGGTGACTGCAACAACTTAGAAGCTTCTACTTCGTACAGAGTGATGCGACCGCAAACCTCAGCACGCGGCATTAGTTGCCAGACAGTAAATGTAAACGTTTCCGAGAGAAATGCATCCATTGTGAAGATTTTCAGTTACGTCATTTCGAAAACAAGTGTAGAAAACGTTATGTTTTCTGCGGTTTTTACTACGAATTACCACTTCTCGCTTTTTCTCGTGTAATGTGGCTGCCAGAGTTCGGTTCATGCAAAATCTTAAGGTCCTAGGTCAACTACAAGGCAGCAAAAGCAGCCAAAAACTGAATTTTCAAAAACAAAAACTTGAATTTCTGTGCCTCTTTCTTGGTGTAGTGCTACAACTTAGAAGCTTCTACTTCGTACAGAGTGGTGCAACCGCAAACCTCAGCACGCGGCATTAGTTGCCAGACAATAAATGTAAACGTTTCCGAGAGAAATGCATCCATTGTGAAGATTTTCAGTTACGTCATTTCGAAAACAAGTGTAGAAAACGTTATGTTTTCTGCGGTTTTTACTACGAATTACCACTTCTCGCTTTTTCTCGTGTAATGTGGCTGCCAGAGTTCGGTTCATGCAAAATCTTAAGGTCCTAGGTCAACTACAAGGCAGCAAAAGCAGCTAAAAACTGAATTTTCAAAAACAAAAACTTGAATTTCTGTGCCTCTTTCTTGGTGACTGCAACAACTTAGAAGCTTCTACTTCGTACAGAGTGATGCGACCGCAAACCTCAGCACGCGGCATTAGTTGCCAGACAGTAAATGTAAACGTTTCCGAGAGAAATGCATCCATTGTGAAGATTTTCAGTTACGTCATTTCGAAAACAAATGTTGAAAACGTTATGTTTTCTGCGGTTTTTACTACGAATTACCACTTCTCGCTTTTTCTCGTGTAATGTGGCTGCCAGAGTTCGGTTCATGCAAAATCTTAAGGTCCTAGGTCAACTACAAGGCAGCAAAAGCAGCCAAAAACTGAATTTTCAAAAACTAAAACTTGAATTTCTGTGCCTCTTTCTTGGTGACTGCAACAACTTAGAAGCTTCTACTTCGTACAGAGTGGTGCGACCGCAAACGTCATCACGCGGCATTAGTTGCCAGATGACAAATGTAAACGTTTCTGAGAGTAATGCGTCCAATGTGAAGATTTTCAGTTACGTCGATACGAAAACAATGTAGAAAACGTTATGTTTTCTGCGGTTTTTACTACGAATTACCACTTCTCGCTTTTTCTCGTGTAATGTGGCTGCCAGAGTTCGGTTCATGCAAAATCTTAAGGTCCTAGGTCAACTACAAGGCAGCAAAAGCAGCCAAAAACTGAATTTTCAAAAACAAAAACTTGAATTTCTGTGCCTCTTTCTTGGTGTAGTGCTACAACTTAGAAGCTTCTACTTCGTACAGAGTGGTGCAACCGCAAACCTCAGCACGCGGCATTAGTTGCCAGACAATATATGTAAACGTTTCCGAGAGAAATGCATCCATTGTGAAGATTTTCAGTTACGTCATTTCGAAAACAAATGTAGAAAACGTTATGTTTTCTGCGGTTTTTACTACGAATTACCACTTCTCGCTTTTTCTCGTGTAATGTGGCTGCCAGAGTTCGGTTCATGCAAAATCTTAAGGTCCTAGGTCAACTACAAGGCAGCAAAAGCAGCCAAAAACTGAATTTTCAAAAACTAAAACTTGAATTTCTGTGCCTCTTTCTTGGTGACTGCAACAACTTAAAAGCTTCTACTTCGTACAGAGTGGTGCGACCGCAAACCTCAGCCCGCGGCATTAGTTGCCAGACAATAAATGTAAACGTTTCCGAGAGAAATGCATCCATTGTGAAGATTTTCAGTTACGTCTTTTCGAAAACAAATGTTGAAAACTTTATGTTTTCTGCGGTTTTTACTACGAATTACCACTTCTCGCTTTTTCTCGTGTAATGTGGCTGCCAGAGTTCGGTTCATGCAAAATCTTAAGGTCCTAGGTCAACTACAAGGCAGCAAAAGCAGCTAAAAACTGAATTTTCAAAAACAAAAACTTGAATTTCTGTGCCTCTTTCTTGGTGACTGCAACAACTTAGAAGCTTCTACTTCGTACAGAGTGATGCGACCGCAAACCTCAGCACGCGGCAGTAGTTGCCAGACAGTAAATGTAAACGTTTCCGAGAGAAATGCATCCATTGTGAAGATTTTCGGTTACGTCATTTCGAAAACAAATGTCGAAAACGTTATGTTTTCTGCGGTTTTTACTACGAATTACCACTTCTCGCTTTTTCTCGTGTAATGTGGCTGCCAGAGTTCGGTTCATGCAAAATCTTAAGGTCCTAGGTCAACTACAAGGCAGCAAAAGCAGCTAAAAACTGAATTTTCAAAAACAAAAACTTGAATTTCTGTGCCTCTTTCTTGGTGACTGCAACAACTTAGAAGCTTCTACTTCGTACAGAGTGATGCGACCGCAAACCTCAGCACGCGGCATTAGTTGCCAGACAGTAAATGTAAACGTTTCCGAGAGAAATGCATCCATTGTGAAGATTTTCAGTTACGTCATTTCGAAAACAAATGTTGAAAACGTTATGTTTTCTGCGGTTTTTACTACGAATTACCACTTCTCGCTTTTTCTCGTGTAATGTGGCTGCCAGAGTTCGGTTCATGCAAAATCTTAAGGTCCTAGGTCAACTACAAGGCAGCAAAAGCAGCCAAAAACTGAATTTTCAAAAACTAAAACTTGAATTTCTGTGCCTCTTTCTTGGTGACTGCAACAACTTAGAAGCTTCTACTTCGTACAGAGTGGTGCGACCGCAAACGTCATCACGCGGCATTAGTTGCCAGACGACAAATGTAAACGTTTCTGAGAGTAATGCGTCCAATGTGAAGATTTTCAGTTACGTCGATTCGAAAACAATGTAGAAAACGTTATGTTTTCTGCGGTTTTTACTACGAATTACCACTTCTCGCTTTTTCTCGTGTAATGTGGCTGCCAGAGTTTGGTTCATGCAAAATCTTAAGGTCCTAGGTCAACTACAAGGCAGCAAAAGCAGCCAAAAACTGAATTTTCAAAAACAAAAACTTGAATTTCTGTGCCTCTTTCTTGGTGTAGTGCTACAACTTAGAAGCTTCTACTTCGTACAGAGTGGTGCAACCGCAAACCTCAGCACGCGGCATTAGTTGCCAGACAATAAATGTAAACGTTTCCGAGAGAAATGCATCCATTGTGAAGATTTTCAGTTACGTCATTTCGAAAACAAGTGTAGAAAAAGTTATGTTTTCTGCGGTTTTTACTACGAATTACCACTTCTCGCTTTTTCTCGTGTAATGTGGCTGCCAGAGTTCGGTTCATGCAAAATCTTAAGGTCCTAGGTCAACTACAAGGCAGCAAAAGCAGCTAAAAACTGAATTTTCAAAAACAAAAACTTGAATTTCTGTGCCTCTTTCTTGGTGACTGCAACAACTTAGAAGCTTCTACTTCGTACAGAGTGATGCGACCGCAAACCTCAGCACGCGGCATTAGTTGCCAGACGGTAAATGTAAACGTTTCCGAGAGAAATGCATCCATTGTGAAGATTTTCAGTTACGTCATTTCGAAAACAAATGTTGAAAACGTTATGTTTTCTGCGGTTTTTACTACGAATTACCACTTCTCGCTTTTTCTCGTGTAATGTGGCTGCCAGAGTTCGGTTCATGCAAAATCTTAAGGTCCTAGGTCAACTACAAGGCAGCAAAAGCAGCCAAAAACTGAATTTTCAAAAACAAAAACTTGAATTTCTGTGCCTCTTTCTTGGTGTAGTGCTACAACTTAGAAGCTTCTACTTCGTACAGAGTGGTGCAACCGCAAACCTCAGCACGCGGCATTAGTTGCCAGACAATAAATGTAAACGTTTCCGAGAGAAATGCATCCATTGTGAAGATTTTCAGTTACGTCATTTCGAAAACAAGTGTAGAAAACGTTATGTTTTCTGCGGTTTTTACTACGAATTACCACTTCTCGCTTTTTCTCGTGTAATGTGGCTGCCAGAGTTCGGTTCATGCAAAATCTTAAGGTCCTAGGTCAACTACAAGGCAGCAAAAGCAGCTAAAAACTGAATTTTCAAAAACAAAAACCTGAATTTCTGTGCCTCTTTCTTGGTGACTGCAACAACTTAGAAGCTTCTACTTCGTACAGAGTGATGCGACCGCAAACCTCAGCACGCGGCATTAGTTGCCAGACAGTAAATGTAAACGTTTCCGAGAGAAATGCATCCATTGTGAAGATTTTCAGTTACGTCATTTCGAAAACAAGTGTAGAAAACGTTATGTTTTCTGCGGTTTTTACTACGAATTACCACTTCTCGCTTTTTCTCGTGTAATGTGGCTGCCAGAGTTCGGTTCATGCAAAATCTTAAGGTCCTAGGTCAACTACAAGGCAGCAAAAGCAGCCAAAAACTGAATTTTCAAAAACAAAAACTTGAATTTCTGTGCCTCTTTCTTGGTGTAGTGCTACAACTTAGAAGCTTCTACTTCGTACAGAGTGGTGCAACCGCAAACCTCAGCACGCGGCATTAGTTGCCAGACAATAAATGTAAACGTTTCCGAGAGAAATGCATCCATTGTGAAGATTTTCAGTTACGTCATTTCGAAAACAAGTGTAGAAAACGTTATGTTTTCTGCCGTTTTTACTACGAATTACCACTTCTCGCTTTTTCTCGTGTAATGTGGCTGCCAGAGTTCGGTTCATGCAAAATCTTAAGGTCCTAGGTCAACTACAAGGCAGCAAAAGCAGCTAAAAACTGAATTTTCAAAAACAAAAACTTGAATTTCTGTGCCTCTTTCTTGGTGACTGCAACAACTTAGAAGCTTCTACTTCGTACAGAGTGATGCGACCGCAAACCTCAGCACGCGGCATTAGTTGCCAGACAGTAAATGTAAACGTTTCCGAGAGAAATGCATCCATTGTGAAGATTTTCAGTTACGTCATTTCGAAAACAAATGTTGAAAACGTTATGTTTTCTGCGGTTTTTACTACGAATTACCACTTCTCGCTTTTTCTTGTGTAATGTGGCTGCCAGAGTTCGGTTCATGCAAAATCTTAAGGTCCTAGGTCAACTACAAGGCAGCAAAAGCAGCCAAAAACTGAATTTTCAAAAACTAAAACTTGAATTTCTGTGCCTCTTTCTTGGTGACTGCAACAACTTAGAAGCTTCTACTTCGTACAGAGTGGTGCGACCGCAAACGTCATCACGCGGCATTAGTTGCCAGACGACAAATGTAAACGTTTCTGAGAGTAATGCGTCCAATGTGAAGATTTTCAGTTACGTCGATACGAAAACAATGTAGAAAACGTTATGTTTTCTGCGGTTTTTACTACGAATTACCACTTCTCGCTTTTTCTCGTGTAATGTGGCTGCCAGAGTTCGGTTCATGCAAAATCTTAAGGTCCTAGGTCAACTACAAGGCAGCAAAAGCAGCCAAAAACTGAATTTTCAAAAACAAAAACTTGAATTTCTGTGCCTCTTTCTTGGTGTAGTGCTACAACTTAGAAGCTTCTACTTCGTACAGAGTGGTGCAACCGCAAACCTCAGCACGCGGCATTAGTTGCCAGACAATAAATGTAAACGTTTCCGAGAGAAATGCATCCATTGTGAAGATTTTCAGTTACGTCATTTCGAAAACAAGTGTAGAAAACGTTATGTTTTCTGCGGTTTTTACTACGAATTACCACTTCTCGCTTTTTCTCGTGTAATGTGGCTGCCAGAGTTCGGTTCATGCAAAATCTTAAGGTCCTAGGTCAACTACAAGGCAGCAAAAGTAGCCAAAAACTGAATTTTCAAAAACAAAAACTTGAATTTCTGTGCCTCTTTCTTGGTGACTGCAACAACTTAGAAGCTTCTACTTCGTACAGAGTGGTGCGACCGCAAACCTCAGCCCGCGGCATTAGTTGCCAGACAATAAATGTAAACGTTTCCGAGAGAAATGCATCCATTGTGAAGATTTTCAGTTACGTCATTTCGAAAACAAATGTTGAAAACGTTATGTTTTCTGCGGTTTTTACTACGAATTACCACTTCTCGCTTTTTCTCGTGTAATGTGGCTGCCAGAGTTCGGTTCATGCAAAATCTTAAGGTCCTAGGTCAACTACAAGGCAGCAAAAGCAGCTAAAAACTGAATTTTCAAAAACAAAAACTTGAATTTCTGTGCCTCTTTCTTGGTGACTGCAACAACTTAGAAGCTTCTACTTCGTACAGAGTGATGCGACCGCAAACCTCAGCACGCGGCATTAGTTGCCAGACAGTAAATGTAAACGTTTCCGAGAGAAATGCATCCATTGTGAAGATTTTCGGTTACGTCATTTCGAAAACAAATGTTGAAAACGTTATGTTTTCTGCGGTTTTTACTACGAATTACCACTTCTCGTTTTTTCTCGTGTAATGTGGCTGCCAGAGTTCGGTTCATGCAAAATCTTAAGGTCCTAGGTCAACTACAAGGCAGCAAAAGCAGCCAAAAACTGAATTTTCAAAAACTAAAACTTGAATTTCTGTGCCTCTTTCTTGGTGACTGCAACAACTTAGAAGCTTCTACTTCGTACAGAGTGGTGCGACCGCAAACGTCATCACGCGGCATTAGTTGCCAGACGATAAATGTAAACGTTTCTGAGAGTAATGCGTCCAATGTGAAGATTTTCAGTTACGTCGATACGAAAACAATGTAGAAAACGTTATGTTTTCTGCCGTTTTTACTACGAATTACCACTTCTCGCTTTTTCTCGCGTAATGTGGCTGCCAGAGGTCGCTTCATGCAAAATCTTAAGGTCCTAGGTCAACTACAAGGCAGCAAAAGCAGCCAAAAACTCAATTTTCAAAATCAAAAACTTGAATTTCTGTGCCTCTTTCTTGGTGACTTCAACAACTTAGAAGCTTCTACTTCGTACAGAGTGGTGCGATCGCAAACATCATCACGCGGCATTAGTTGCCAGACGATAAATGTAAACGTTTCTGAGAGTAATGCGTCCAATGTGATTATCAGTTACGTCGATACGAAAACAATGTAGAAAACGTTATGTTTTCTGCGGTTTTTACTACGAATTACCACTTCTCGCTTTTTCTCGTGTAATGTGGCTGCCAGAGTTCGGTTCATGCAAAATCTTAAGGTCCTAGGTCAACTACAAGGCAGCAAAAGCAGCCAAAAACTGAATTTTCAAAAACTAAAACTTGAATTTCTGGCCTCTTTCTTGGTGACTGCAACAACTTAGAAGCTTCTACTTCGTACAGAGTGGTGCGACCACAAACGTCATCACGCGGCATTAGTTGCCAGACGATAAATGTAAACGTTTCTGAGAGTAATGCGTCCAATGTGAAGATTTTCAGTTACGTCGATACGAAAACAATGTAAAAAACGTTATGTTTTCTGCGGTTTTTACTACGAATTACCACTTCTCGCTTTTTCTCGTGTAATGTGGCTGCCAGAGTTCGGTTCATGCGGAATCTTAAGGTCCTAGGTCAACTACAAGGCAGCAAAAGCAGCCAAAAACTGAATTTTCAAAAAGTAAAACTTGAATTTCTGTGCCTCTTTCTTGGTGACTGCAACAACTTAGAAGCTTCTACTTCGTACAGAGTGGTGCGACCGCAAACGTCATCACGCGGCATTAGTTGCCAGACGATAAATGTAAACGTTTCTGAGAGTAATGCGTCCAATGTGAAGATTTTCAGTTACGTCGATACGAAAACAATGTAGAAAACGTTATGTTTTCTGCGGTTTTTACTACGAATTACCACTTCTCGCTTTTTCTCGTGTAATGTGGCTGCCAGAGTTCGGTTCATGCAAAATCTTAAGGTCCTAGGTCAACTACAAGGCAGCAAAAGCAGCCAAAAACTGAATTTTCAAAAACTAAAACTTGAATTTCTGTGTCTCTTTCTTGGTGACTGCAACAACTTAGAAGCTTCTACTTCGTACAGAGTGGTGCGACCGCAAACGTCATCATGCGGCATTAGTTGCCAGACGATAAATGTAAACGTTTCTGAGAGTAATGCGTCCAATGTGAAGATTTTCAGTTACGTCGATACGAAAACAATGTAGAAAACGTTATGTTTTCTGCGGTTTTTACTACGAATTACCACTTCTCGCTTTTTCTCGTGTAATGTGGCTGCCAGTGTTCGGTTCATGCAAAATCTTAAGGTCCTAGGTCAACTACAAGGCAGCAAAAGCAGCCGCAAACTGAATTTTCAAAAACTAAAACTTGAATTTCTGTGCCTCTTTCTTGGTGACTGCAACAACTTAGAAGCTTCTACTTCGTACAGAGTGGTGCGACCGCAAACCTCAGCCCGCGGCATTAGTTGCCAGACAATAAATGTAAACGTTTCCGAGAGAAATGCATCCTTTGTGAAGATTTTCAGTTACGTCATTTCGAAAACAAATGTTGAAAACGTTATGTTTTCTGCGGTTTTTACTACGAATTACCACTTCTCGCTTTTTCTCGTGTAATGTGGCTGCCAGAGTTCGGTTCATGCAAAATCTTAAGGTCCTAGGTCAACTACAAGGCAGCAAAAGCAGCTAAAAACTGAAAATTCAAAAACAAAAACTTGAATTTCTGTGCCTCTTTCTTGGTGACTGCAACAACTTAGAAGCTTCTACTTCGTACAGAGTGATGCGACCGCAAACCTCAGCACGCGGCATTAGTTGCCAGACAGTAAATGTAAACGTTTCCGAGAGAAATGCATCCATTGTGAAGATATTCAGTTACGTCATTTCGAAAACAAATGTTGAAAACGTTCTGTTTTCTTCGGTTTTTACTACGAATTACCACTTCTCGCTTTTTCTCGTGTAATGTGGCTGCCAGAGTTCGGTTCATGCAAAATCTTAAGGTCCTAGGTCAACTACAAGGCAGCAAAAGCAGCCAAAAACTGAATTTTCAAAAACTAAAACTTGAATTTCTGTGCCTCTTTCTTGGTGACTGCAACAACTTAGAAGCTTCTACTTCGTACAGAGTGGTGCGACCGCAAACGTCATCACGCAGCATTAGTTGCCAGACGATAAATGTAAACGTTTCTGAGAGTAATGCGTCCAATGTGAAGATTTTCAGTTACGTCGATACGAAAACAATGTAGAAAACGTTATGTTTTCTGCGGTTTTTACTACGAATTACCACTTCTCGCTTTTTCTCGTGTAATGTGGCTGCCAGAGTTCGGTTCATGCAAAATCTTAAGGTCCTAGGTCAACTACAAGGCAGCAAAAGCAGCCAAAAACTGAATTTTCAAAAACAAAAACTTGAATTTCTGTGCCTCTTTCTTGGTGTAGTGCTACAACTTAGAAGCTTCTACTTCGTACAGAGTGGTGCAACCGCAAACCTCAGCACGCGGCATTAGTTGCCAGACAATAAATGTAAACGTTTCCGAGAGAAATGCATCCATTGTGAAGATTTTCAGTTACGTCATTTCGAAAACAAGTGTAGAAAACGTTATGTTTTCTGCGGTTTTTACTACGAATTACCACTTCTCGCTTTTTCTCGTGTAATGTGGCTGCCAGAGTTCGGTTCATGCAAAATCTTAAGGTCCTAGGTCAACTACAAGGCAGCAAAAGTAGCCAAAAACTGAATTTTCAAAAACAAAAACTTGAATTTCTGTGCCTCTTTCTTGGTGACTGCAACAACTTAGAAGCTTCTACTTCGTACAGAGTGGTGCGACCGCAAACCTCAGCCCGCGGCATTAGTTGCCAGACAATAAATGTAAACGTTTCCGAGAGAAATGCATCCATTGTGAAGATTTTCAGTTACGTCATTTCGAAAACAAATGTTGAAAACGTTATGTTTTCTGCGGTTTTTACTACGAATTACCACTTCTCGCTTTTTCTCGTGTAATGTGGCTGCCAGAGTTCGGTTCATGCAAAATCTTAAGGTCCTAGGTCAACTACAAGGCAGCAAAAGCAGCTAAAAACTGAATTTTCAAAAACAAAAACTTGAATTTCTGTGCCTCTTTCTTGGTGACTGCAACAACTTAGAAGCTTCTACTTCGTACAGAGTGATGCGACCGCAAACCTCAGCACGCGGCATTAGTTGCCAGACAGTAAATGTAAACGTTTCCGAGAGAAATGCATCCATTGTGAAGATTTTCGGTTACGTCATTTCGAAAACAAATGTTGAAAACGTTATGTTTTCTGCGGTTTTTACTACGAATTACCACTTCTCGTTTTTTCTCGTGTAATGTGGCTGCCAGAGTTCGGTTCATGCAAAATCTTAAGGTCCTAGGTCAACTACAAGGCAGCAAAAGCAGCCAAAAACTGAATTTTCAAAAACTAAAACTTGAATTTCTGTGCCTCTTTCTTGGTGACTGCAACAACTTAGAAGCTTCTACTTCGTACAGAGTGGTGCGACCGCAAACGTCATCACGCGGCATTAGTTGCCAGACGATAAATGTAAACGTTTCTGAGAGTAATGCGTCCAATGTGAAGATTTTCAGTTACGTCGATACGAAAACAATGTAGAAAACGTTATGTTTTCTGCCGTTTTTACTACGAATTACCACTTCTCGCTTTTTCTCGCGTAATGTGGCTGCCAGAGGTCGCTTCATGCAAAATCTTAAGGTCCTAGGTCAACTACAAGGCAGCAAAAGCAGCCAAAAACTCAATTTTCAAAATCAAAAACTTGAATTTCTGTGCCTCTTTCTTGGTGACTTCAACAACTTAGAAGCTTCTACTTCGTACAGAGTGGTGCGATCGCAAACATCATCACGCGGCATTAGTTGCCAGACGATAAATGTAAACGTTTCTGAGAGTAATGCGTCCAATGTGAAGATTATCAGTTACGTCGATACGAAAACAATGTAGAAAACGTTATGTTTTCTGCGGTTTTTACTACGAATTACCACTTCTCGCTTTTTCTCGTGTAATGTGGCTGCCAGAGTTCGGTTCATGCAAAATCTTAAGGTCCTAGGTCAACTACAAGGCAGCAAAAGCAGCCAAAAACTGAATTTTCAAAAACTAAAACTTGAATTTCTGGCCTCTTTCTTGGTGACTGCAACAACTTAGAAGCTTCTACTTCGTACAGAGTGGTGCGACCACAAACGTCATCACGCGGCATTAGTTGCCAGACGATAAATGTAAACGTTTCTGAGAGTAATGCGTCCAATGTGAAGATTTTCAGTTACGTCGATACGAAAACAATGTAAAAAACGTTATGTTTTCTGCGGTTTTTACTACGAATTACCACTTCTCGCTTTTTCTCGTGTAATGTGGCTGCCAGAGTTCGGTTCATGCGGAATCTTAAGGTCCTAGGTCAACTACAAGGCAGCAAAAGCAGCCAAAAACTGAATTTTCAAAAAGTAAAACTTGAATTTCTGTGCCTCTTTCTTGGTGACTGCAACAACTTAGAAGCTTCTACTTCGTACAGAGTGGTGCGACCGCAAACGTCATCACGCGGCATTAGTTGCCAGACGATAAATGTAAACGTTTCTGAGAGTAATGCGTCCAATGTGAAGATTTTCAGTTACGTCGATACGAAAACAATGTAGAAAACGTTATGTTTTCTGCGGTTTTTACTACGAATTACCACTTCTCGCTTTTTCTCGTGTAATGTGGCTGCCAGAGTTCGGTTCATGCAAAATCTTAAGGTCCTAGGTCAACTACAAGGCAGCAAAAGCAGCCAAAAACTGAATTTTCAAAAACTAAAACTTGAATTTCTGTGTCTCTTTCTTGGTGACTGCAACAACTTAGAAGCTTCTACTTCGTACAGAGTGGTGCGACCGCAAACGTCATCATGCGGCATTAGTTGCCAGACGATAAATGTAAACGTTTCTGAGAGTAATGCGTCCAATGTGAAGATTTTCAGTTACGTCGATACGAAAACAATGTAGAAAACGTTATGTTTTCTGCGGTTTTTACTACGAATTACCACTTCTCGCTTTTTCTCGTGTAATGTGGCTGCCAGTGTTCGGTTCATGCAAAATCTTAAGGTCCTAGGTCAACTACAAGGCAGCAAAAGCAGCCGCAAACTGAATTTTCAAAAACTAAAACTTGAATTTCTGTGCCTCTTTCTTGGTGACTGCAACAACTTAGAAGCTTCTACTTCGTACAGAGTGGTGCGACCGCAAACCTCAGCCCGCGGCATTAGTTGCCAGACAATAAATGTAAACGTTTCCGAGAGAAATGCATCCTTTGTGAAGATTTTCAGTTACGTCATTTCGAAAACAAATGTTGAAAACGTTATGTTTTCTGCGGTTTTTACTACGAATTACCACTTCTCGCTTTTTCTCGTGTAATGTGGCTGCCAGAGTTCGGTTCATGCAAAATCTTAAGGTCCTAGGTCAACTACAAGGCAGCAAAAGCAGCTAAAAACTGAAAATTCAAAAACAAAAACTTGAATTTCTGTGCCTCTTTCTTGGTGACTGCAACAACTTAGAAGCTTCTACTTCGTACAGAGTGATGCGACCGCAAACCTCAGCACGCGGCATTAGTTGCCAGACAGTAAATGTAAACGTTTCCGAGAGAAATGCATCCATTGTGAAGATATTCAGTTACGTCATTTCGAAAACAAATGTTGAAAACGTTCTGTTTTCTTCGGTTTTTACTACGAATTACCACTTCTCGCTTTTTCTCGTGTAATGTGGCTGCCAGAGTTCGGTTCATGCAAAATCTTAAGGTCCTAGGTCAACTACAAGGCAGCAAAAGCAGCCAAAAACTGAATTTTCAAAAACTAAAACTTGAATTTCTGTGCCTCTTTCTTGGTGACTGCAACAACTTAGAAGCTTCTACTTCGTACAGAGTGGTGCGACCGCAAACGTCATCACGCAGCATTAGTTGCCAGACGATAAATGTAAACGTTTCTGAGAGTAATGCGTCCAATGTGAAGATTTTCAGTTACGTCGATACGAAAACAATGTAGAAAACGTTATGTTTTCTGCGGTTTTTACTACGAATTACCACTTCTCGCTTTTTCTCGTGTAATGTGGCTGCCAGAGTTCGGTTCATGCAAAATCTTAAGGTCCTAGGTCAACTACAAGGCAGCAAAAGCAACCAAAAACTGAATTTTCAAAAACAAAAACTTGAATTTCTGTGCCTCTTTCTTGGTGACTGCAACAACTTAGAAGCTTCTACTTCGTACAGAGTGGTGCGACCGCAAACGTCATCACGCGGCATTAGTTGCCAGACGATAATTGTAAACGTTTCTGAGAGTAATGCGTCCAATGTGAAGATTTTCAGTTACGTCGATACGAAAACAATGTAGAAAACGTTATGTTTTCAGCGGTGTTTACTACGAATTACCACTTCTCGCTTTTTCTCGTGTAATGTGGCTGCCAGAGTTCGGTTCATGCAAAATCTTAAGGTCCTACGTCAACTACAAGGCAGCAAAAGCAGCCAAAAACTGAATTTTCAAAAACTAAAACTAGAATTTCTTTGCCTCTTTCTTGGTGACTGCAACAACTTAGAAGCTTCTACTTCGTACAGAGTGGTGCGACCGCAAACGTCATCACGCGGCATTAGTTGCCAGACGATAAATGTAAACGTTTCTGAGAGTAATGCGTCCAATGTGAAGATTTTCAGTTACGTCGATACGAAAACAATGTAGAAAACGTTATGTTTTCTGCGGTTTTTACTACGAATTACCACTTCTCGCTTTTTCTCGTGTAATGTGGCTGCCAGAGTTCGGTTCATGCAAAATCTTAAGGTCCTAGGTCAACTACAAGGCAGCAAAAGCAGCCAAAAACTGAATTTTCAAAAACTAAAACTTGAATTTCTGTGCCTCTTTCTTGGTGACTGCAACAACTTAGAAGCTTCTACTTCGTACAGAGTGGTGCGACCACAAACGTCATCACGCGGCATTAGTTGCCAGACGATAAATGTAAACGTTTCTGAGAGTAATGCGTCCAATGTGAAGATTTTCAGTTACGTCGATACGAAAACAATGTAGAAAACGTTATGTTTTCTGCGGTTTTTACTACGAATTACCACTTCTCGCTTTTTCTCGTGTAATGTGGCTGCCAGAGTTCGGTTCATGCGGAATCTTAAGGTCCTAGGTCAACTACAAGGCAGCAAAAGCAGCCAAAAACTGAATTTTCAAAAACTAAAACTTGAATTTCTGTGCCTCTTTCTTGGTGACTGCAACAACTTAGAAGCTTCTACTTCGTACAGAGTGGTGTGACCGCAAACGTCATCACGCGGCATTGTTTGCCAGACGATAAATGTAAACGTTTCTGAGAGTAATGCGTCCAATGTGAAGATTTTCAGTTACGTCGATACGAAAACAATGTAGAAAACGTTATGTTTTCAGCGGTTTTTACTACGAATTACCACTTCTCGCTTTTTCGCGTGTAATGTGGCTGCCAGAGTTCGGTTCATGCAGAATCTTAAGGTCCTAGGTCAACTACAAGGCAGCAAAAGCAGCCAAAAACTGAATTTTCAAAAACTAAAACTTGAATTTCTTTGCCTCTTTCTTGGTGACTGCAACAACTTAGAAGCTTCTACTTCGTACAGAGTGGTGCGACCGCAAACGTCATCACGCGGCATTAGTTGCCAGACGATAAATGTAAACGTTTCTGAGAGTAATGCGTCTAATGTGAAGATTTTCAGTTACGTCGATACGAAAACAATGTAGAAAACGTTATGTTTTCTGCGGTTTTTACTACGAATTACCACTTCTCGCTTTTTCTCGTGTAATGTGGCTGCCAGAGTTCGGTTCATGCAAAATCTTAAGGACCTAGGTCAATGAAAAGGCAGCAAAAGCAGCCAAAAACTGAATTTTCAAAAACTAAAACTTGAATTTCTGTGCCTCTTTCTTGGTGACTGCAACAACTTAGAAGCTTCTACTTCGTACAGAGTGGTGCGACCGCAAACGTCATCATGCGGCATTAGTTGCCAGACGATAAATGTAAACGTTTCTGAGAGTAATGCGTCCAATGTGAAGATTTTCAGTTACGTCGATACGAAAACAATGTAGAAAACGTTATGTTTTCTGCGGTTTTTACTACGAATTACCACTTCTCGCTTTTTCTCGTGTAATGTGGCTGCCAGTGTTCGGTTCATGCAAAATCTTAAGGTCCTAGGTCAACTACAAGGCAGCAAAAGCAGCCAAAAACTGAATTTTCAAAAACTAAAACTTGAATTTCTGTGCCTCTTTCTAGGTGACTGCAACAACTTAGAAGCTTCTACTTCGTACTGAGTGGTGCGACCGCAAACGTCATCACGCGGCATTAGTTGCCAGACGATAAATGTAAACGTTTCTGAGAGTAATGCGTCCAATGTGAAGATTTTCAGTTACGTCGATACGAAAACAATGTAGAAAACGTTATGTTTTCTGCGGTTTTTACTACGAATTACCACTTCTCGCTTTTTATCGTGTAATGTGGCTGCCAGAGTTCGGTTCATGCAAAATCTTAAGGTCCTAGGTCAACTACAAGGCAGCAAAAGCAGCCAAAAACTGAATTTTCAAAAACTAAAACTTGAATTTCTTTGCCTCTTTCTTGGTGACTGCAACAACTTAGAAGCTTCTACTTCGTACAGAGTGGTGCGACCGCAAACGTCATCACGCGGCATTAGTTGCCAGACGATAAATGTAAACGTTTCTGAGAATAATGCGTCCAATGTGAAGATTTTCAGTTACGTCGATACGAAAACAATGTAGAAAACGTTATGTTTTCTGCGGTTTTTACTACGAATTACCACTTCTCGCTTTTTCTCGTGTACTGTGGCTGCCAGAGTTCGGTTCATGCAAAATCTTAAGGTCCTAGGTCAACTACAAGGCAGCAAAAGCAGCCAAAAACTGAATTTTCAAAAACTAAAACTTGAATTTCTGTGCTTCTTTCTTGGTGACTGCAACAACTTAGAAGCTTCTACTTCGTACAGAGTGGTGCGACCGCAAACGTCATCACGCGGCATTAGTTGCCAGACGATAAATGTAAACGTTTCTGAGAGTAATGCGTCCAATGTGAAGATTTTCAGTTACTTCGATACGAAAACAATGTAGAAAACGTTATGTTTTCTGCGGTTTTTACTACGAATTACCACTTCTCGCTTTTTCTCGTGTAATGTGGCTGCCAGAGTTCGGTTCATGCAAAATCTTAAGGTCCTAGGTCAACTACAAGGCAGCAAAAGCAGCCAAAAACTGAATTTTCAAAAACTAAAACTAGAAATTCTGTGCCTCTTTCTTGGTGACTGCCACAACTTAGAAGCTTCTACTTCGTACAGAGTGGTGCGACCGCAAATGTCATCACGCGGCATTAGTTGCCAGACGATAAATGTAAACGTTTCTGAGAGTAATGCGTCCAATGTGAAGATTTTCAGTTACGTCGATACGAAAACAATGTAGAAAACGTTATGTTTTCTGCGGTTTTTACTACGAATTACCACTTCTCGCTTTTTCTCGTGTAATGTGGCTGCCAGAGTTCGGTTCATGCGGAATCTTAAGGTCCTAGGTCAACTACAAGGCAGCAAAAGCAGCCAAAAACTGAATTTTCAAAAAGTAAAACTTGAATTTCTGTGCCTCTTTCTTGGTGACTGCAACAACTTAGAAGCTTCTACTTCGTACAGAGTGGTGCGACCGCAAACGTCATCACGCGGCATTAGTTGCCAGACGATAAATGTAAACGTTTCTGAGAGTAATGCGTCCAATGTGAAGATTTTCAGTTACGTCGATACGAAAACAATGTAGAAAACGTTATGTTTTCTGCGGTTTTTACTACGAATTACCACTTCTCGCTTTTTCTCGTGTAATGTGGCTGCCAGAGTTCGGTTCATGCAAAATCTTAAGGTCCTAGGTCAACTACAAGGCAGCAAAAGCAGCCAAAAACTGAATTTTCAAAAACTAAAACTTGAATTTCTGTGTCTCTTTCTTGGTGACTGCAACAACTTAGAAGCTTCTACTTCGTACTGAGTGGTGCGACCGCAAACGTCATCACGCGGCATTAGTTGCCAGACGATAAATGTAAACGTTTCTGAGAGTAATGCGTCCAATGTGAAGATTTTCAGTTACGTCGATACGAAAACAATGTAGAAAACGTTATGTTTTCAGCGGTTTTTACTACGAATTACCACTTCTCGCTTTTTCTCGTGTAATGTGGCTGCCAGAGTTCGGTTCATGCAGAATCTTAAGGTCCTAGGTCAACTACAAGGCAGCAAAAGCAGCCAATAACTGAATTTTCAAAAACTAAAACTTGAATTTCTTTGCCTCTTTCTTGGTGACTGCAACAACTTAGAAGCTTCTACTTCGTACAGAGTGGTGCGACCGCAAACGTCATCACGCGGCATTAGTTGCCAGACGATAAATGTAAACGTTTCTGAGAGTAATGCGTCCAATGTGAAGATTTTCAGTTACGTCGATACGAAAACAATGTAGAAAACGTTATGTTTTCTGCGGTTTTTACTACGAATTACCACTTCTCGCTTTTTCTCGTGTAATGTGGCTGCCAGAGTTCGGTTCATGCAAAATCTTAAGGACCTAGGTCAATGAAAAGGCAGCAAAAGCAGCCAAAAACTGAATTTTCAAAAACTAAAACTTGAACTTCTGTGCCTCTTTCTTGGTGACTGCAACAACTTAGAAGCTTCTACTTCGTACAGAGTGGTGCGACCGCAAACGTCATCATGCGGCATTAGTTGCCAGACGATAAATGTAAACGTTTCTGAGAGTAATGCGTCCAATGTGAAGATTTTCAGTTACGTCGATACGAAAACAATGTAGAAAACGTTATGTTTTCTGCGGTTTTTACTACGAATTACCACTTCTCGCTTTTTCTCGTGTAATGTGGCTGCCAGTGTTCGGTTCATGCAAAATCTTAAGGTCCTAGGTCAACTACAAGGCAGCAAAAGCAGCCGCAAACTGAATTTTCAAAAACTAAAACTTGAATTTCTGTGCCTCTTTCTTGGTGACTGCAACAACTTAGAAGCTTCTACTTCGTACAGAGTGGTGCGACCGCAAACCTCAGCCCGCGGCATTAGTTGCCAGACAATAAATGTAAACGTTTCCGAGAGAAATGCATCCTTTGTGAAGATTTTCAGTTACGTCATTTCGAAAACAAATGTTGAAAACGTTATGTTTTCTGCGGTTTTTACTACGAATTACCACTTCTCGCTTTTTCTCGTGTAATGTGGCTGCCAGAGTTCGGTTCATGCAAAATCTTAAGGTCCTAGGTCAACTACAAGGCAGCAAAAGCAGCTAAAAACTGAAAATTCAAAAACAAAAACTTGAATTTCTGTGCCTCTTTCTTGGTGACTGCAACAACTTAGAAGCTTCTACTTCGTACAGAGTGATGCGACCTCAAACCTCAGCACGCGGCATTAGTTGCCAGACAGTAAATGTAAACGTTTCCGAGAAAAATGCATCCATCGTGAAGATATTCAGTTACGTCATTTCGAAAACAAATGTTGAAAACGTTCTGTTTTCTTCGGTTTTTACTACGAATTACCACTTCTCGCTTTTTCTCGTGTAATGTGGCTGCCAGAGTTCGGTTCATGCAAAATCTTAAGGTCCTAGGTCAACTACAAGGCAGCAAAAACAGCCAAAAACTGAATTTTCAAAAACTAAAACTTGAATTTCTGTGCCTCTTTCTTGGTGACTGCAACAACTTAGAAGCTTCTACTTCGTACAGAGTGGTGCGACCGCAAACGTCATCACGCGGCATTAGTTGCCAGACGATAAATGTAAACGTTTCTGAGAGTAATGCGTCCAATGTGAAGATTTTCAGTTACGTCGACACGAAAACAATGTAGAAAACGTTATGTTTTCTGCCGTTTTTACTACGAATTACCACTTCTCGCTTTTTCTCGCGTAATGTGGCTGCCAGAGGTCGGTTCATGCAAAATCTTAAGGTCCTAGGTCAACTACAAGACAGCAAAAGCAGCCAAAAACTCAATTTTCAAAATCAAAAACTTGAATTTCTGTGCCTCTTTCTTGGTGACTTCAACAACTTAGAAGCTTCTACTTCGTACAGAGTGGTGCGATCGCAAACGTCATCACGCGGCATTAGTTGCCAGACGATAAATGTAAACGTTTCTGAGAGTAATGCGTCCAATGTGAAGATTATCAGTTACGTCGATACGAAAACAATGTAGAAAACGTTATGTTTTCTGCGGTTTTTACTACGAATTACCACTTCTCGCATTTTTCCGTGTAATGTGGCTGCCAGAGTTCGGTTCATGCAAAATCGTAAGGACCTAGGTCAACGACAAGGCAGCAAAAGCAGCCAAAAACTGAATTTTCAAAAACTAAAACTTGAATTTCTGTGCCTCTTTCTTGGTGACTGCAACAACTTAGAAGCTTCTACTTCGTACAGAGTGGTGCGACCGCAAACGTCATCACGCGGCATTAGTTGCCAGACGATAAATGTAAACGTTTCTGAGAGTAATGCGTCCAATGTGAAGATTTTCAGTTACGTCGATACGAAAACAATGTAGAAAACGTTATGTTTTCTGCGGTTTTTACTACGAATTACCACTTCTCGCTTTTTCTCGTGTAATGTGGCTGCCAGAGTTCGGTTCATGCAAAATCTTAAGGTCCTAGGTCAACTACAAGGCAGCAAAAGCAGCCAAAAACTGAATTTTCAAAAACTAAAACTTGAATTTCTGTGCCTCTTTCTTGGTGACTGCAAAAACTTAGAAGCTTCTACTTCGTACAGAGTGGTGCGACCGCAAACGTCATCACGCAGCATTAGTTGCCAGACGATAAATGTAAACGTTTCTGAGAGTAATGCGTCCAATGTGAAGATTTTCAGTTACGTCGATACGAAAACAATGTAGAAAACGTTATGTTTTCTGCGGTTTTTACTACGAATTACCACTTCTCGCTTTTTCTCGTGTAATGTGGCTGCCAGAGTTCGGTTCATGCGGAATCTTAAGGTCCTAGGTCAACTACAAGGCAGCAAAAGCAGCCAAAAACTGAATTTTCAAAAACTAAAACTTGAATTTCTGTGCCTCTTTCTTGGTGACTGCAACAACTTAGAAGCTTCTACTTCGTACAGAGTGGTGTGACCGCAAACGTCATCACGCGGCATTAGTTGCCAGACGATAAATGTAAACGTTTCTGAGAGTAATGCGTCCAATGTGAAGATTTTCAGTTACGTCGATACGAAAACAATGTAGAAAACGTTATGTTTTCAGCGGTTTTTACTACGAATTACCACTTCTCGCTTTTTCGCGTGTAATGTGGCTGCCAGAGTTCGGTTCATGCAGAATCTTAAGGTCCTAGGTCAACTACAAGGCAGCAAAAGCAGCCAAAAACTGAATTTTCAAAAACTAAAACTTGAATTTCTTTGCCTCTTTCTTGGTGACTGCAACAACTTAGAAGCTTCTACTTCGTACAGAGTGGTGCGACCGCAAACGTCATCACGCGGCATTAGTTGCCAGACGATAAATGTAAACGTTTCTGAGAGTAATGCGTCCAATGTGAAGATTTTCAGTTACGTCGATACGAAAACAATGTAGAAAACGTTATGTTTTCTGCGGTTTTTACTACGAATTACCACTTCTCGCTTTTTCTCGTGTAATGTGGCTGCCAGAGTTCGGTTCATGCAAAATCTTAAGGACCTAGGTCAATGAAAAGGCAGCAAAAGCAGCCAAAAACTGAATTTTCAAAAACTAAAACTTGAATTTCTGTGCCTCTTTCTTGGTGACTGCAACAACTTAGAAGCTTCTACTTCGTACAGAGTGGTGCGACCGCAAACGTCATCATGCGGCATTAGTTGCCAGACGATAAATGTAAACGTTTCTGAGAGTAATGCGTCCAATGTGAAGATTTTCAGTTACGTCGATACGAAAACAATGTAGAAAACGTTATGTTTTCTGCGGTTTTTACTACGAATTACCACTTCTCGCTTTTTCTCGTGTAATGTGGCTGCCAGTGTTCGGTTCATGCAAAATCTTAAGGTCCTAGGTCAACTACAAGGCAGCAAAAGCAGCCAAAAACTGAATTTTCAAAAACTAAAACTTGAATTTCTGTGCCTCTTTCTAGGTGACTGCAACAACTTAGAAGCTTCTACTTCGTACTGAGTGGTGCGACCGCAAACGTCATCACGCGGCATTAGTTGCCAGACGATAAATGTAAACGTTTCTGAGAGTAATGCGTCCAATGTGAAGATTTTCAGTTACGTCGATACGAAAACAATGTAGAAAACGTTATGTTTTCTGCGGTTTTTACTACGAATTACCACTTCTCGCTTTTTATCGTGTAATGTGGCTGCCAGAGTTCGGTTCATGCAAAATCTTAAGGTCCTAGGTCAACTACAAGGCAGCAAAAGCAGCCAAAAACTGAATTTTCAAAAACTAAAACTTGAATTTCTTTGCCTCTTTCTTGGTGACTGCAACAACTTAGAAGCTTCTACTTCGTACAGAGTGGTGCGACCGCAAACGTCATCACGCGGCATTAGTTGCCAGACGATAAATGTAAACGTTTCTGAGAATAATGCGTCCAATGTGAAGATTTTCAGTTACGTCGATACGAAAACAATGTAGAAAACGTTATGTTTTCTGCGGTTTTTACTACGAATTACCACTTCTCGCTTTTTCTCGTGTACTGTGGCTGCCAGAGTTCGGTTCATGCAAAATCTTAAGGTCCTAGGTCAACTACAAGGCAGCAAAAGCAGCCAAAAACTGAATTTTCAAAAACTAAAACTTGAATTTCTGTGCTTCTTTCTTGGTGACTGCAACAACTTAGAAGCTTCTACTTCGTACAGAGTGGTGCGACCGCAAACGTCATCACGCGGCATTAGTTGCCAGACGATAAATGTAAACGTTTCTGAGAGTAATGCGTCCAATGTGAAGATTTTCAGTTACTTCGATACGAAAACAATGTAGAAAACGTTATGTTTTCTGCGGTTTTTACTACGAATTACCACTTCTCGCTTTTTCTCGTGTAATGTGGCTGCCAGAGTTCGGTTCATGCAAAATCTTAAGGTCCTAGGTCAACTACAAGGCAGCAAAAGCAGCCAAAAACTGAATTTTCAAAAACTAAAACTAGAAATTCTGTGCCTCTTTCTTGGTGACTGCCACAACTTAGAAGCTTCTACTTCGTACAGAGTGGTGCGACCGCAAATGTCATCACGCGGCATTAGTTGCCAGACGATAAATGTAAACGTTTCTGAGAGTAATGCGTCCAATGTGAAGATTTTCAGTTACGTCGGTACGAAAACAATGTAGAAAACGTTATGTTTTCTGCGGTTTTTACTACGAATTACCACTTCTCGCTTTTTCTCGTGTAATGTGGCTGCCAGAGTTCGGTTCATGCGGAATCTTAAGGTCCTAGGTCAACTACAAGGCAGCAAAAGCAGCCAAAAACTGAATTTTCAAAAAGTAAAACTTGAATTTCTGTGCCTCTTTCTTGGTGACTGCAACAACTTAGAAGCTTCTACTTCGTACAGAGTGGTGCGACCGCAAACGTCATCACGCGGCATTAGTTGCCAGACGATAAATGTAAACGTTTCTGAGAGTAATGCGTCCAATGTGAAGATTTTCAGTTACGTCGATACGAAAACAATGTAGAAAACGTTATGTTTTCTGCGGTTTTTACTACGAATTACCACTTCTCGCTTTTTCTCGTGTAATGTGGCTGCCAGAGTTCGGTTCATGCAAAATCTTAAGGTCCTAGGTCAACTACAAGGCAGCAAAAGCAGCCAAAAACTGAATTTTCAAAAACTAAAACTTGAATTTCTGTGTCTCTTTCTTGGTGACTGCAACAACTTAGAAGCTTCTACTTCGTACAGAGTGGTGCGACCGCAAACGTCATCACGCGGCATTAGTTGCCAGACGATAAATGTAAACGTTTCTGAGAGTAATGCGTCCAATGTGAAGATTTTCAGTTACGTCGATACGAAAACAATGTAGAAAACGTTATGTTTTCAGCGGTTTTTACTACGAATTACCACTTCTCGCTTTTTCTCGTGTAATGTGGCTGCCAGAGTTCGGTTCATGCAGAATCTTAAGGTCCTAGGTCAACTACAAGGCAGCAAAAGCAGCCAATAACTGAATTTTCAAAAACTAAAACTTGAATTTCTTTGCCTCTTTCTTGGTGACTGCAACAACTTAGAAGCTTCTACTTCGTACAGAGTGGTGCGACCGCAAACGTCATCACGCGGCATTAGTTGCCAGACGATAAATGTAAACGTTTCTGAGAGTAATGCGTCCAATGTGAAGATTTTCAGTTACGTCGATACGAAAACAATGTAGAAAACGTTATGTTTTCTGCGGTTTTTACTACGAATTACCACTTCTCGCTTTTTCTCGTGTAATGTGGCTGCCAGAGTTCGGTTCATGCAAAATCTTAAGGACCTAGGTCAATGAAAAGGCAGCAAAAGCAGCCAAAAACTGAATTTTCAAAAACTAAAACTTGAACTTCTGTGCCTCTTTCTTGGTGACTGCAACAACTTAGAAGCTTCTACTTCGTACAGAGTGGTGCGACCGCAAACGTCATCATGCGGCATTAGTTGCCAGACGATAAATGTAAACGTTTCTGAGAGTAATGCGTCCAATGTGAAGATTTTCAGTTACGTCGATACGAAAACAATGTAGAAAACGTTATGTTTTCTGCGGTTTTTACTACGAATTACCACTTCTCGCTTTTTCTCGTGTAATGTGGCTGCCAGTGTTCGGTTCATGCAAAATCTTAAGGTCCTAGGTCAACTACAAGGCAGCAAAAGCAGCCGCAAACTGAATTTTCAAAAACTAAAACTTGAATTTCTGTGCCTCTTTCTTGGTGACTGCAACAACTTAGAAGCTTCTACTTCGTACAGAGTGGTGCGACCGCAAACCTCAGCCCGCGGCATTAGTTGCCAGACAATAAATGTAAACGTTTCCGAGAGAAATGCATCCTTTGTGAAGATTTTCAGTTACGTCATTTCGAAAACAAATGTTGAAAACGTTATGTTTTCTGCGGTTTTTACTACGAATTACCACTTCTCGCTTTTTCTCGTGTAATGTGGCTGCCAGAGTTCGGTTCATGCAAAATCTTAAGGTCCTAGGTCAACTACAAGGCAGCAAAAGCAGCTAAAAACTGAAAATTCAAAAACAAAAACTTGAATTTCTGTGCCTCTTTCTTGGTGACTGCAACAACTTAGAAGCTTCTACTTCGTACAGAGTGATGCGACCTCAAACCTCAGCACGCGGCATTAGTTGCCAGACAGTAAATGTAAACGTTGCCGAGAAAAATGCATCCATCGTGAAGATATTCAGTTACGTCATTTCGAAAACAAATGTTGAAAACGTTCTGTTTTCTTCGGTTTTTACTACGAATTACCACTTCTCGCTTTTTCTCGTGTAATGTGGCTGCCAGAGTTCGGTTCATGCAAAATCTTAAGGTCCTAGGTCAACTACAAGGCAGCAAAAGCAGCCAAAAACTGAATTTTCAAAAACTAAAACTTGAATTTCTGTGCCTCTTTCTTGGTGACTGCAACAACTTAGAAGCTTCTACTTCGTACAGAGTGGTGCGACCGCAAACGTCATCACGCGGCATTAGTTGCCAGACGATAAATGTAAACGTTTCTGAGAGTAATGCGTCCAATGTGAAGATTTTCAGTTACGTCGACACGAAAACAATGTAGAAAACGTTATGTTTTCTGCCGTTTTTACTACGAATTACCACTTCTCGCTTTTTCTCGCGTAATGTGGCTGCCAGAGGTCGGTTCATGCAAAATCTTAAGGTCCTAGGTCAACTACAAGACAGCAAAAGCAGCCAAAAACTCAATTTTCAAAATCAAAAACTTGAATTTCTGTGCCTCTTTCTTGGTGACTTCAACAACTTAGAAGCTTCTACTTCGTACAGAGTGGTGCGATCGCAAACGTCATCACGCGGCATTAGTTGCCAGACGATAAATGTAAACGTTTCTGAGAGTAATGCGTCCAATGTGAAGATTATCAGTTACGTCGATACGAAAACAATGTAGAAAACGTTATGTTTTCTGCGGTTTTTACTACGAATTACCACTTCTCGCATTTTTCCGTGTAATGTGGCTGCCAGAGTTCGGTTCATGCAAAATCGTAAGGACCTAGGTCAACGACAAGGCAGCAAAAGCAGCCAAAAACTGAATTTTCAAAAACTAAAACTTGAATTTCTGTGCCTCTTTCTTGGTGACTGCAACAACTTAGAAGCTTCTACTTCGTACAGAGTGGTGCGACCGCAAACGTCATCACGCGGCATTAGTTGCCAGACGATAAATGTAAACGTTTCTGAGAGTAATGCGTCCAATGTGAAGATTTTCAGTTACGTCGATACGAAAACAATGTAGAAAACGTTATGTTTTCTGCGGTTTTTACTACGAATTACCACTTCTCGCTTTTTCTCGTGTAATGTGGCTGCCAGAGTTCGGTTCATGCAAAATCTTAAGGTCCTAGGTCAACTACAAGGCAGCAAAAGCAGCCAAAAACTGAATTTTCAAAAACTAAAACTTGAATTTCTGTGCCTCTTTCTTGGTGACTGCAAAAACTTAGAAGCTTCTACTTCGTACAGAGTGGTGCGACCGCAAACGTCATCACGCAGCATTAGTTGCCAGACGATAAATGTAAACGTTTCTGAGAGTAATGCGTCCAATGTGAAGATTTTCAGTTACGTCGATACGAAAACAATGTAGAAAACGTTATGTTTTCTGCGGTTTTTACTACGAATTACCACTTCTCGCTTTTTCTCGTGTAATGTGGCTGCCAGAGTTCAGTTCATGCAAAATCTTAAGGTCCTAGGTCAACTACAAGGCAGCAAAAGCAGCCAAAACCTGAATTTTCAAAAACTAAAACTTGAATTTCTGTGCCTCTTTCTTGGTGACTGCAACAACTTAGAAGCTTCTACCTCGTACAGAGTGGTGCGACCGCAAACGTCAACACGCGGCATTAGTTGCCAGACGATAAATGTAAACGTTTCTGAGAGTAATGCGTCCAATGTGAAGATTTTCAGTTACGTCGATACGAAAACAATGTAGAAAACGTTATGTTTTCAGCGGTTTTTACTACGAATTACCACTTCTCGCTTTTTCGCGTGTAATGTGGCTGCCAGAGTTCGGTTCATGCAGAATCTTAAGGTCCTAGGTCAACTACAAGGCAGCAAAAGCAGCCAAAAACTGAATTTTCAAAAACTAAAACTTGAATTTCTTTGCCTCTTTCTTGGTGACTGCAACAACTTAGAAGCTTCTACTTCGTACAGAGTGGTGCGACCGCAAACGTCATCACGCGGCATTAGTTGCCAGACGATAAATGTAAACGTTTCTGAGAGTAATGCGTCCAATGTGAAGATTTTCAGTTACGTCGATACGAAAACAATGTAGAAAACGTTATGTTTTCTGCGGTTTTTACAACGAATTACCACTTCTCGCTTTTTCTCGTGTAATGTGGCTGCCAGAGTTCGGTTCATGCAAAATCTTAAGGACCTAGGTCAATGAAAAGGCAGCAAAAGCAGCCAAAAACTGAATTTTCAAAAACTAAAACTTGAATTTCTGTGCCTCTTTCTTGGTGACTGCAACAACTTAGAAGCTTCTACTTCGTACAGAGTGGTGCGACCGCAAACGTCATCATGCGGCATTAGTTGCCAGACGATAAATGTAAACGTTTCTGAGAGTAATGCGTCCAATGTGAAGATTTTCAGTTACGTCGATACGAAAACAATGTAGAAAACGTTATGTTTTCTGCGGTTTTTACTACGAATTACCACTTCTCGCTTTTTCTCGTGTAATGTGGCTGCCAGTGTTCGGTTCATGCAAAATCTTAAGGTCCTAGGTCAACTACAAGGCAGCAAAAGCAGCCAAAAACTGAATTTTCAAAAACTAAAACTTGAATTTCTGTGCCTCTTTCTAGGTGACTGCAACAACTTAGAAGCTTCTACAACGTACTGAGTGGTGCGACCGCAAACGTCATCACGCGGCATTAGTTGCCAGACGATAAATGTAAACGTTTCTGAGAGTAATGCGTCCAATGTGAAGATTTTCAGTTACGTCGATACGAAAACAATGTAGAAAACGTTATGTTTTCTGCGGTTTTTACTACGAATTACCACTTCTCGCTTTTTCTCGTGTAATGTGGCTGCCAGAGTTCGGTTCATGCAAAATCTTAAGGTCCTAGGTCAACTACAAGGCAGCAAAAGCAGCCAAAAACTGAATTTTCAAAAACTAAAACTTGAATTTCTGTGCCTCTTTCTTGGTGACTGCAACAACTTAGAAGCTTCTACTTCGTACAGAGTGGTGCGACCGCAAACGTCATCACGCGGCATTAGTTGCCAGACGATAAATGTAAACGTTTCTGAGAATAATGCGTCCAATGTGAAGATTTTCAGTTACGTCGATACGAAAACAATGTAGAAAACGTTATGTTTTCTGCGGTTTTTACTACGAATTACCACTTCTCGCTTTTTCTCGTGTAATGTGGCTGCCAGAGTTCGGTTCATGCAAAATCGTAAGGTCCTAGGTCAACTACAAGGCAGCAAAAGCAGCCAAAAACTGAATTTTCAAAAACTAAAACTTGAATTTCTGTGCTTCTTTCTTGGTGACTGCAACAACTTAGAAGCTTATACTTCGTACAGAGTGGTGCGACCGCAAACGTCATCACGCGGCATTAGTTGCCAGACGATAAATGTAAACGTTTCTGAGAGTAATGCGTCCAATGTGAAGATTTTCAGTTACGTCGATACGAAAACAATGTAGAAAACGTTATGTTTTCTGCGGTTTTTACTACGAATTACCACTTCTCGCTTTTTCTCGTGTAATGTGGCTGCCAGAGTTCGGTTCATGCAAAATCTTAAGGTCCTAGGTCAACTACAAGGCAGCAAAAGCAGCCAAAAACTGAATTTTCAAAAACTAAAACTTGAATTTCTGTGCCTCTTTCTTGGTGACTGCCACAACTTAGAAGCTTCTACTTCGTACAGAGTGGTGCGACCGCAAATGTCATCACGCGGCATTAGTTGCCAGACGATAAATGTAAACGTTTCTGAGAGTAATGCGTCCAATGTGAAGATTTTCAGTTACGTCGATACGAAAACAATGTAGAAAACGTTATGTTTTCTGCGGTTTTTACTACGAATTACCACTTCTCGCTTTTTCTCGTGTAATGTGACTGCCAGAGTTCGGTTCATGCAGAATCTTAAGGTCCTAGGTCATATACAAGGCAGCAAAAGAAGCCCAAAACTGAATTTTCAAAAACTAAAACTTGAATTTCTGTGCCTCTTTCTTGGTGACTGCAACAACTTAGAAGCTTCTACTTCGTACAGAGTGGTGCGACCGCAAACGTCATCACGCGGCATTAGTTGCCAGACGATAAATGTAAACGTTTCTGAGAGTAATGCGTCCAATGTGAAGATTTTCAGTTACGTCGATACGAAAACAATGCAGAAAACGTTATGTTTTCTGCGGTTTTTACTACGAATTACCACTTCTCGCTTTTTCTCGTGTAATGTGGCTGCCAGAGTTCGGTTCATGCAGAATCTTAAGGTCCTAGGTCAACTACAAGGCAGCAAAAGCAGCCAAAAACTGAATTTTCAAAAACTAAAACTTGAATTTCTGTGCCTCTTTCTTGGTGACTGCAACAACTTAGAAGCTTCTACTTCGTACTGAGTGGTGCGACCGCAAACGTCATCACGCGGCATTAGTTGCCAGACGATAAATGTAAACGTTTCTGAGAGTAATGCGTCCAATGTGAAGATTTTCAGTTACGTCGATACGAAAACAATGTAGAAAACGTTATGTTTTCTGCGGTTTTTACTACGAATTACCACTTCTCGCTTTTTCTCGTGTAATGTGGCTGCCAGAGTTCGGCTCATGCAAAATCTTAAGGTCCTAGGTCAACTACAAGGCAGCAAAAGCAGCCAAAAACTGAATTTTCAAAAACTAAAACTTGAATTTCTGTGCCTCTTTCTTGGTGACTGCAACAACTTAGAAGCTTCTACTTCGTACAGAGTGGTGCGACCGCAAACGTCATCATGCGGCATTAGTTGCCAGACGATAAATGTAAACGTTTCTGAGAGTAATGCGTCCAATGTGAAGATTTTCAGTTACGTCGATACGAAAACAATGTAGAAAACGTTATGTTTTCTGCGGTTTTTACTACGATTTACCACTTCTCGCTTTTTCTCGTGTAATGTGGCTGCCAGAGTTCGGTTCATGCAAAATCTTAAGGTCCTAGGTCAACTACAAGGCAGCAAAAGCAGCCAAAAACTGAATTTTCAAAAACTAAAACTTGAATTTCTGTGCTTCTTTCTTGGTGACTGCAACAACTTAGAAGCTTCTACTTCGTACAGAGTGGTGCGACCGCAAACGTCATCACGCGGCATTAGTTGCCAGACGATAAATGTAAACGTTTCTGAGAGTAATGCGTCCAATGTGAAGATTTTCAGTTACGTCGATACGAAAACAATGTAGAAAACGTTATGTTTTCTGCGGTTTTTACTACGAATTACCACTTCTCGCTTTTTCTCGTGTAATGTGGCTGCCAGAGTTCGGTTCATGCAAAATCTTAAGGTCCTAGGTCAACTACAAGGCAGCAAAAGCAGCCAAAAACTGAATTTTCAAAAACTAAAACTTGAATTTCTGTGCCTCTTTCTTGGTGACTGCCACAACTTAGAAGCTTCTACTTCGTACAGAGTGGTGCGACCGCAAATGTCATCACGCGGCATTAGTTGCCAGACGATAAATGTAAACGTTTCTGAGAGTAATGCGTCCAATGTGAAGATTTTCAGTTACGTCGATACGAAAACAATGTAGAAAACGTTATGTTTTCTGCGGTTTTTACTACGAATTACCACTTCTCGCTTTTTCTCGTGTAATGTGACTGCCAGAGTTCGGTTCATGCAGAATCTTAAGGTCCTAGGTCATATACAAGGCAGCAAAAGAAGCCCAAAACTGAATTTTCAAAAACTAAAACTTGAATTTCTGTGCCTCTTTCTTGGTGACTGCAACAACTTAGAAGCTTCTACTTCGTACAGAGTGGTGCGACCGCAAACGTCATCACGCGGCATTAGTTGCCAGACGATAAATGTAAACGTTTCTGAGAGTAATGCGTCCAATGTGAAGATTTTCAGTTACGTCGATACGAAAACAATGTAGAAAACGTTATGTTTTCTGCGGTTTTTACTACGAATTACCACTTCTCGCTTTTTCTCGTGTAATGTGGCTGCCAGAGTTCGGTCAAGCAAAATCGTAAGGACCTAGGTCAATGACAAGGCAGCAAAAGCAGCCAAAAACTGAATTTTCAAAAACTAAAACTTCAATTTCTGTGCCACTTTCTTGGTGACTGCAACAACTTAGAAGCTTCTACTTCGTACAGAGTGGTGCGACCGCAAACGTCATCACGCGGCATTAGTTGCCAGACGATAAATGTAAACGTTTCTGAGAGTAATGCGTCCAATGTGAAGATTTTCAGTTACGTCGATACGAAAACAATGTAGAAAACGTTATGTTTTCTGCGGTTTTTACTACGAATTACCACTTCTCGCTTTTTCTCGTGTAATGTGGCTGCCAGAGTTCGGTTCATGCAGAATCTTAAGGTCCTAGGTCAACTACAAGGCAGCAAAAGCAGCCAAAAACTGAATTTTCAAAAACTAAAACTTGAATTTCTGTGCCTCTTTCTTGGTGACTGCAACAACTTAGAAGCTTCTACTTCGTACTGAGTGGTGCGACCGCAAATGTCATCACGCGGCATTAGTTGCCAGACGATAAATGTAAACGTTTCTGAGAGTAATGCGTCCAATGTGAAGATTTTCAGTTACGTCGATACGAAAACAATGTAGAAAACGTTATGTTTTCTGCGGTTTTTACTACGAATTACCACTTCTCGCTTTTTCTCGTGTAATGTGGCTGCCAGAGTTCGGCTCATGCAAAATCTTAAGGTCCTAGGTCAACTACAAGGCAGCAAAAGCAGCCAAAAACTGAATTTTCAAAAACTAAAACTTGAATTTCTGTGCCTCTTTCTTGGTGACTGCAACAACTTAGAAGCTTCTACTTCGTACAGAGTGGTGCGACCGCAAACGTCATCATGCGGCATTAGTTGCCAGACGATAAATGTAAACGTTTCTGAGAGTAATGCGTCCAATGTGAAGATTTTCAGTTACGTCGATACGAAAACAATGTAGAAAACGTTATGTTTTCTGCGGTTTTTACTACGATTTACCACTTCTCGCTTTTTCTCGTGTAATGTGGCTGCCAGAGTTCGGTTCATGCAAAATCTTAAGGTCCTAGGTCAACTACAAGGCAGCAAAAGCAGCCAAAAACTGAATTTTCAAAAACTAAAACTTGAATTTCTGTGCTTCTTTCTTGGTGACTGCAACAACTTAGAAGCTTCTACTTCGTACAGAGTGGTGCGACCGCAAACGTCATCACGCGGCATTAGTTGCCAGACGATAAATGTAAACGTTTCTGAGAGTAATGCGTCCAATGTGAAGATTTTCAGTTACGTCGATACGAAAACAATGTAGAAAACGTTATGTTTTCTGCGGTTTTTACTACGAATTACCACTTCTCGCTTTTTCTCGTGTAATGTGGCTGCCAGAGTTCGGTTCATGCAAAATCTTAAGGTCCTAGGTCAACTACAAGGCAGCAAAAGCAGCCAAAAACTGAATTTTCAAAAACTAAAACTTGAATTTCTGTGCCTCTTTCTTGGTGACTGCCACAACTTAGAAGCTTCTACTTCGTACAGAGTGGTGCGACCGCAAATGTCATCACGCGGCATTAGTTGCCAGACGATAAATGTAAACGTTTCTGAGAGTAATGCGTCCAATGTGAAGATTTTCAGTTACGTCGATACGAAAACAATGTAGAAAACGTTATGTTTTCTGCGGTTTTTACTACGAATTACCACTTCTCGCTTTTTCTCGTGTAATGTGACTGCCAGAGTTCGGTTCATGCAGAATCTTAAGGTCCTAGGTCATATACAAGGCAGCAAAAGAAGCCCAAAACTGAATTTTCAAAAACTAAAACTTGAATTTCTGTGCCTCTTTCTTGGTGACTGCAACAACTTAGAAGCTTCTACTTCGTACAGAGTGGTGCGACCGCAAACGTCATCACGCGGCATTAGTTGCCAGACGATAAATGTAAACGTTTCTGAGAGTAATGCGTCCAATGTGAAGATTTTCAGTTACGTCGATACGAAAACAATGTAGAAAACGTTATGTTTTCTGCGGTTTTTACTACGAATTACCACTTCTCGCTTTTTCTCGTGTAATGTGGCTGCCAGAGTTCGGTTCATGCAGAATCTTAAGGTCCTAGGTCAACTACAAGGCAGCAAAAGCAGCCAAAAACTGAATTTTCAAAAACTAGAACTTGAATTTCTGTGCCTCTTTCTTGGTGACTGCAACAACTTAGAAGCTTCTACTTCGTACTGAGTGGTGCGACCGCAAACGTCATCACGCGGCATTAGTTGCCAGACGATAAATATAAACGTTTCTGAGAGTAATGCGTCCAATGTGAAGATTTTCAGTTACGTCGATACGAAAACAATGTAGAAAACGTTATGTTTTCTGCGGTTTTTACTACGAATTACCACTTCTCGCTTTTTCTCGTGTAATGTGGCTGCCAGAGTTCGGCTCATGCAAAATCTTAAGGTCCTAGGTCAACTACAAGGCAGCAAAAGCAGCCAAAAACTGAATTTTCAAAAACTAAAACTTGAATTTCTGTGCCTCTTTCTTGGTGACTGCAACAACTTAGAAGCTTCTACTTCGTACAGAGTGGTGCGACCGCAAACGTCATCATGCGGCATTAGTTGCCAGACGATAAATGTAAACGTTTCTGAGAGTAATGCGTCCAATGTGAAGATTTTCAGTTACGTCGATACGAAAACAATGTAGAAAACGTTATGTTTTCTGCGGTTTTTACTACGAATTACCACTTCTCGCTTTTTCTCGTGTAATGTGGCTGCCAGAGTTCGGTTCATGCAAAATCTTAAGGTCCTAGGTCAACTACAAGGCAGCAAAAGCAGCCAAAAACTGAATTTTCAAAAACTAAAACTTGAATTTCTGTGCCTCTTTCTTGGTGACTGCAACAACTTAGAAGCTTCTACCTCGTACAGAGTGGTGCGACCGAAAACGTCATACGCGGCATTAGTTGCCAGACGATAAATGTAAACGTTTCTGAGAGTAATGCGTCCAAAGTGAAGATTTTCAGTTACGTCGATACGAAAACAATGTAGAAAACGTTATGTTTTCTGCGGTTTTTACTACGAATTACCACTTCTCGCTTTTTCTCGTGTAATGTGGCTGCCAGAGTTCGGTCAAGCAAAATCGTAAGGACCTAGGTCAATGACAAGGCAGCAAAAGCAGCCAAAAACTGAATTTTCAAAAACTAAAACTTCAATTTCTGTGCCACTTTCTTGGTGACTGCAACAACTTAGAAGCTTCTACTTCGTACAGAGTGGTGCGACCGCAAACGTCATCACGCGGCATTAGTTGCCAGACGATAAATGTAAACGTTTCTGAGAGTAATGCGTCCAATGTGAAGATTTTCAGTTACGTCGATACGAAAACAATGTAGAAAACGTTATGTTTTCTGCGGTTTTTACTACGAATTACCACTTCTCGCTTTTTCTCGTGTAATGTGGCTGCCAGAGTTCGGTTCATGCAGAATCTTAAGGTCCTAGGTCAACTACAAGGCAGCAAAAGCAGCCAAAAACTGAATTTTCAAAAACTAAAACTTGAATTTCTGTGCCTCTTTCTTGGTGACTGCAACAACTTAGAAGCTTCTACTTCGTACTGAGTGGTGCGACCGCAAACGTCATCACGCGGCATTAGTTGCCAGACGATAAATGTAAACGTTTCTGAGAGTAATGCGTCCAATGTGAAGATTTTCAGTTACGTCGATACGAAAACAATGTAGAAAACGTTATGTTTTCTGCGGTTTTTACTACGAATTACCACTTCTCGCTTTTTCTCGTGTAATGTGGCTGCCAGAGTTCGGTCAAGCAAAATCGTAAGGACCTAGGTCAATGACAAGGCAGCAAAAGCAGCCAAAAACTGAATTTTCAAAAACTAAAACTTCAATTTCTGTGCCACTTTCTTGGTGACTGCAACAACTTAGAAGCTTCTACTTCGTACAGAGTGGTGCGACCGCAAACGTCATCACGCGGCATTAGTTGCCAGACGATAAATGTAAACGTTTCTGAGAGTAATGCGTCCAATGTGAAGATTTTCAGTTACGTCGATACGAAAACAATGTAGAAAACGTTATGTTTTCTGCGGTTTTTACTATGAATTACCACTTCTCGCTTTTTCTCGTGTAATGTGGCTGCCAGAGTTCGGTTCATGCAGAATCTTAAGGTCCTAGGTCAACTACAAGGCAGCAAAAGCAGCCAAAAACTGAATTTTCAAAAACTAAAACTTGAATTTCTGTGCCTCTTTCTTGGTGACTGCAACAACTTAGAAGCTTCTACTTCGTACTGAGTGGTGCGACCGCAAACGTCATCACGCGGCGTTAGTTGCCAGACGATAAATGTAAACGTTTCTGAGAGTAATGCGTCCAATGTGAAGATTTTCAGTTACGTCGATACGAAAACAATGTAGAAAACGTTATGTTTTCTGCGGTTTTTACTACGAATTACCACTTCTCGCTTTTTCTCGTGTAATGTGGCTGCCAGAGTTCGGTTCATGCAGAATCTTAAGGTCCTAGGTCAACTACAAGGCAGCAAAAGCAGCCAAAAACTGAATTTTCAAAAACTAAAACTTGAATTTCTGTGCCTCTTTCTTGGTGACTGCAACAACTTAGAAGCTTCTACTTCGTACTGAGTGGTGCGACCGCAAACGTCATCACGCGGCATTAGTTGCCAGACGATAAATGTAAACGTTTCTGAGAGTAATGCGTCCAATGTGAAGATTTTCAGTTACGTCGATACGAAAACAATGTAGAAAACGTTATGTTTTCTGCGGTTTTTACTACGAATTACCACTTCTCGCTTTTTCTCGTGTAATGTGGCTGCCAGAGTTCGGCTCATGCAAAATCTTAAGGTCCTAGGTCAACTACAAGGCAGCAAAAGCAGCCAAAAACTGAATTTTCAAAAACTAAAACTTGAATTTCTGTGCCTCTTTCTTGGTGACTGCAACAACTTAGAAGCTTCTACTTCGTACAGAGTGGTGCGACCGCAAACGTCATCATGCGGCATTAGTTGCCAGACGATAAATGTAAACGTTTCTGAGAGTATCGCGTCCAATGTGAAGATTTTCAGTTACGTCGATACGAAAACAATGTAGAAAACGTTATGTTTTCTGCGGTTTTTACTACGAATTACCACTTCTCGCTTTTTCTCGTGTAATGTGGCTGCCAGAGTTCGGTTCATGCAAAATCTTAAGGTCCTAGGTCAACTACAAGGCAGCAAAAGCAGCCAAAAACTGAATTTTCAAAAACTAAAACTTGAATTTCTGTGCTTCTTTCTTGGTGACTGCAACAACTTAGAAGCTTCTACTTCGTACAGAGTGGTGCGACCGCAAACGTCATCACGCGGCATTAGTTGCCAGACGATAAATGTAAACGTTTCTGAGAGTAATGCGTCCAATGTGAAGATTTTCAGTTACGTCGATACGAAAACAATGTAGAAAACGTTATGTTTTCTGCGGTTTTTACTACGAATTACCACTTCTCGCTTTTTCTCGTGTAATGTGGCTGCCAGAGTTCGGTTCATGCAAAATCTTAAGGTCCTAGGTCAACTACAAGGCAGCAAAAGCAGCCAAAAACTGAATTTTCAAAAACTAAAACTTGAATTTCTGTGCCTCTTTCTTGGTGACTGCCACAACTTAGAAGCTTCTACTTCGTACAGAGTGGTGCGACCGCAAATGTCATCACGCGGCATTAGTTGCCAGACGATAAATGTAAACGTTTCTGAGAGTAATGCGTCCAATGTGAAGATTTTCAGTTACGTCGATACGAAAACAATGTAGAAAACGTTATGTTTTCTGCGGTTTTTACTACGAATTACCACTTCTCGCTTTTTCTCGTGTAATGTGGCTGCCAGAGTTCGGTCAAGCAAAATCGTAAGGACCTAGGTCAATGACAAGGCAGCAAAAGCAGCCAAAAACTGAATTTTCAAAAACTAAAACTTCAATTTCTGTGCCACTTTCTTGGTGACTGCAACAACTTAGAAGCTTCTACTTCGTACAGAGTGGTGCGACCGCAAACGTCATCACGCGGCATTAGTTGCCAGACGATAAATGTAAACGTTTCTGAGAGTAATGCGTCCAATGTGAAGATTTTCAGTTACGTCGATACGAAAACAATGTAGAAAACGTTATGTTTTCTGCGGTTTTTACTACGAATTAACACTTCTCGCTTTTTCTCGTGTAATGTGGCTGCCAGAGTTCGGTTCATGCAGAATCTTAAGGTCCTAGGTCAACTACAAGGCAGCAAAAGCAGCCAAAAACTGAATTTTCAAAAACTAAAACTTGAATTTCTGTGCCTCTTTCTTGGTGACTGCAACAACTTAGAAGCTTCTACTTCGTACTGAGTGGTGCGACCGCAAACGTCATCACGCGGCATTAGTTGCCAGACGATAAATGTAAACGTTTCTGAGAGTAATGCGTCCAATGTGAAGATTTTCAGTTACGTCGATACGAAAACAATGTAGAAAACGTTATGTTTTCTGCGGTTTTTACTACGAATTACCACTTCTCGCTTTTTCTCGTGTAATGTGGCTGCCAGAGTTCGGTCAAGCAAAATCGTAAGGACCTAGGTCAATGACAAGGCAGCAAAAGCAGCCAAAAACTGAATTTTCAAAAACTAAAACTTCAATTTCTGTGCCACTTTCTTGGTGACTGCAACAACTTAGAAGCTTCTACTTCGTACAGAGTGGTGCGACCGCAAACGTCATCACGCGGCATTAGTTGCCAGACGATAAATGTAAACGTTTCTGAGAGTAATGCGTCCAATGTGAAGATTTTCAGTTACGTCGATACGAAAACAATGTAGAAAACGTTATGTTTTCTGCGGTTTTTACTACGAATTACCACTTCTCGCTTTTTCTCGTGTAATGTGGCTGCCAGAGTTCGGTTCATGCAGAATCTTAAGGTCCTAGGTCAACTACAAGGCAGCAAAAGCAGCCAAAAACTGAATTTTCAAAACTAAAACTTGAATTTCTGTGCCTCTTTCTTGGTGACTGCAACAACTTAGAAGCTTCTACTTCGTACTGAGTGGTGCGACCGCAAACGTCATCACGCGGCGTTAGTTGCCAGACGATAAATGTAAACGTTTCTGAGAGTAATGCGTCCAATGTGAAGATTTTCAGTTACGTCGATACGAAAACAATGTAGAAAACGTTATGTTTTCTGCGGTTTTTACTACGAATTACCACTTCTCGCTTTTTCTCGTGTAATGTGGCTGCCAGAGTTCGGTTCATGCAGAATCTTAAGGTCCTAGGTCAACTACAAGGCAGCAAAAGCAGCCAAAAACTGAATTTTCAAAAACTAAAACTTGAATTTCTGTGCCTCTTTCTTGGTGACTGCAACAACTTAGAAGCTTCTACTTCGTACTGAGTGGTGCGACCGCAAACGTCATCACGCGGCATTAGTTGCCAGACGATAAATGTAAACGTTTCTGAGAGTAATGCGTCCAATGTGAAGATTTTCAGTTACGTCGATACGAAAACAATGTAGAAAACGTTATGTTTTCTGCGGTTTTTACTACGAATTACCACTTCTCGCTTTTTCTCGTGTAATGTGGCTGCCAGAGTTCGGCTCATGCAAAATCTTAAGGTCCTAGGTCAACTACAAGGCAGCAAAAGCAGCCAAAAACTGAATTTTCAAAAACTAAAACTTGAATTTCTGTGCCTCTTTCTTGGTGACTGCAACAACTTAGAAGCTTCTACTTCGTACAGAGTGGTGCGACCGCAAACGTCATCATGCGGCATTAGTTGCCAGACGATAAATGTAAACGTTTCTGAGAGTATCGCGTCCAATGTGAAGATTTTCAGTTACGTCGATACGAAAACAATGTAGAAAACGTTATGTTTTTGCGGTTTTTACTACGAATTACCACTTCTCGCTTTTTCTCGTGTAATGTGGCTGCCAGAGTTCGGTTCATGCAAAATCTTAAGGTCCTAGGTCAACTACAAGGCAGCAAAAGCAGCCAAAAACTGAATTTTCAAAAACTAAAACTTGAATTTCTGTGCTTCTTTCTTGGTGACTGCAACAACTTAGAAGCTTCTACTTCGTACAGAGTGGTGCGACCGCAAACGTCATCACGCGGCATTAGTTGCCAGACGATAAATGTAAACGTTTCTGAGAGTAATGCGTCCAATGTGAAGATTTTCAGTTACGTCGATACGAAAACAATGTAGAAAACGTTATGTTTTCTGCGGTTTTTACTACGAATTACCACTTCTCGCTTTTTCTCGTGTAATGTGGCTGCCAGAGTTCGGTTCATGCAAAATCTTAAGGTCCTAGGTCAACTACAAGGCAGCAAAAGCAGCCAAAAACTGAATTTTCAAAAACTAAAACTTGAATTTCTGTGCCTCTTTCTTGGTGACTGCCACAACTTAGAAGCTTCTACTTCGTACAGAGTGGTGCGACCGCAAATGTCATCACGCGGCATTAGTTGCCAGACGATAAATGTAAACGTTTCTGAGAGTAATGCGTCCAATGTGAAGATTTTCAGTTACGTCGATACGAAAACAATGTAGAAAACGTTATGTTTTCTGCGGTTTTTACTACGAATTACCACTTCTCGCTTTTTCTCGTGTAATGTGGCTGCCAGAGTTCGGTTCATGCAAAATCTTAAGGACCTAGGTCAATGAAAAGGCAGCAAAAGCAGCCAAAAACTGAATTTTCATAAACTAAAACTTGAATTTCTGTGCCTCTTTCTTGGTGACTGCAACAACTTAGAAGCTTCTACTTCGTACAGAGTGGTGCGACCGCAAACGTCATCATGCGGCATTATTTGCCAGACGATAAATGTAAACGTTTCTGAGAGTAATGCGTCCAATGTGAAGATTTTCAGTTACGTCGATACGAAAACAATGTAGAAAACGTTATGTTTTCTGCGGTTTTTACTACGAATTACCACTTCTCGCTTTTTCTCGTGTAATGTGCCTGCCAGTGTTCGGTTCATGCAAAATCTTAAGGTCCTAGGTCAACTACAAGGCAGCAAAAGCAGCCAAAAACTGAATTTTCAAAAACTAAAACTTGAATTTCTGTGCCTCTTTCTAGGTGACTGCAACAATTTAGAAGCTTCTACTTCGTACTGAGTGGTGCGACCGCAAACGTCATCACGCGGCATTAGTTGCCAGACGATAAATGTAAACGTTTCTGAGAGTAATGCGTCCAATGTGAAGATTTTCAGTTACGTCGATACGAAAACAATGTAGAAAACGTTATGTTTTCTGCGGTTTTTACTACGAATTACCACTTCTCGCTTTTTCTCGTGTAATGTGGCTGCCAGAGTTCGGTTCATGCAAAATCTTAAGGTCCTAGGTCAACTACAAGGCAGCAAAAGCAGCCAAAAACTGAATTTTCAAAAACTAAAACTTGAATTTCTGTGCCTCTTTCTTGGTGACTGCAACAACTTAGAAGCTTCTACTTCGTACAGAGTGGTGCGACCGCAAACGTCATCACGCGGCATTAGTTGCCAGACGATAAATGTAAACGTTTCTGAGAATAATGCGTCCAATGTGAAGATTTTCAGTTACGTCGATACGAAAACAATGTAGAAAACGTTATGTTTTCTGCGGTTTTTACTACGAATTACCACTTCTCGCTTTTTCTCGTGTAATGTGGCTGCCAGAGTTCGGTTCATGCAAAATCTTAAGGTCCTAGGTCAACTACAAGGCAGCAAAAGCAGCCAAAAACTGAATTTTCAAAAACTAAAACTTGAATTTCTGTGCTTCTTTCTTGGTGACTGCAACAACTTAGAAGCTTCTACTTCGTACAGAGTGGTGCGACCGCAAACGTCATCACGCGGCATTAGTTGCCAGACGATAAATGTAAACGTTTCTGAGAGTAATGCGTCCAATGTGAAGATTTTCAGTTACGTCGATACGAAAACAATGTAGAAAACGTTATGTTTTCTGCGGTTTTTACTACGAATTACCACTTCTCGCTTTTTCTCGTGTAATGTGGCTGCCAGAGTTCGGTTCATGCAAAATCTTAAGGTCCTAGGTCAACTACAAGGCAGCAAAAGCAGCCAAAAACTGAATTTTCAAAAACTAAAACTTGAATTTCTGTGCCTCTTTCTTGGTGACTGCAACAACTTAGAAGCTTCTACTTCGTACAGAGTGGTGGTACCGCAAACGTCATCACGCGGCATTAGTTGCCAGACGGTAAATGTAAACGTTTCTGAGAGTAATGCGTCCAATGTGAAGATTTTCAGTTACGTCGATACGAAAACAATGTAGAAAACGTTATGTTTTCTGCGGTTTTTACTACGAATTACCACTTCTCGCTTTTTCTCGTGTAATGTGGCTGCCAGAGTTCGGTTCATGCAAAATCTTAAGGTCCTAGGTCAACTACAAGGCAGCAAAAGCAGCCAAAAACTGAATTTTCAAAAACTAAAACTTGAATTTCTGTGCCACTTTCTTGGTGACTGCAACAACTTAGAAGCTTCTACTTCGTACAGAGTGGTGCGACCGCAAACGTCATCACGCGGCATTAGTTGCCAGACGATAAATGTAAACGTTTCTGAGAGTAATGCGTCCAATGTGAAGATTTTCAGTTACGTCGATACGAAAACAATGTAGAAAACGTTATGTTTTCTGCGGTTTTTACTACGAATTACCACTTCTCGCTTTTTCTCGTGTAATGTGGCTGCCAGAGTTCGGTTCATGCAGAATCTTAAGGTCCTAGGTCAACTACAAGGCAGCAAAAGCAGCCAAAAACTGAATTTTCAAAAACTAAAACTTGAATTTCTGTGCCTCTTTCTTGGTGACTGCAACAACTTAGAAGCTTCTACTTCGTACTGAGTGGTGCGACCGCAAACGTCATCACGCGGCATTAGTTGCCAGACGATAAATGTAAACGTTTCTGAGAGTAATGCGTCCAATGTGAAGATTTTCAGTTACGTCGATACGAAAACAATGTAGAAAACGTTATGTTTTCTGCGGTTTTTACTACGAATTACCACTTCTCGCTTTTTCTCGTGTAATGTGGCTGCCAGAGTTCGGCTCATGCAAAATCTTAAGGTCCTAGGTCAACTACAAGGCAGCAAAAGCAGCCAAAAACTGAATTTTCAAAAACTAAAACTTGAATTTCTGTGCCTCTTTCTTGGTGACTGCAACAACTTAGAAGCTTCTACTTCGTACAGAGTGGTGCGACCGCAAACGTCATCATGCGGCATTAGTTGCCAGACGATAAATGTAAACGTTTCTGAGAGTATCGCGTCCAATGTGAAGATTTTCAGTTACGTCGATACGAAAACAATGTAGAAAACGTTATGTTTTCTGCGGTTTTTACTACGAATTACCACTTCTCGCTTTTTCTCGTGTAATGTGGCTGCCAGAGTTCGGTTCATGCAAAATCTTAAGGACCTAGGTCAATGAAAAGGCAGCAAAAGCAGCCAAAAACTGAATTTTCATAAACTAAAACTTGAATTTCTGTGCCTCTTTCTTGGTGACTGCAACAACTTAGAAGCTTCTACTTCGTACAGAGTGGTGCGACCGCAAACGTCATCATGCGGCATTAGTTGCCAGACGATAAATGTAAACGTTTCTGAGAGTAATGCGTCCAATGTGAAGATTTTCAGTTACGTCGATACGAAAACAATGTAGAAAACGTTATGTTTTCTGCGGTTTTTACTACGAATTACCACTTCTCGCTTTTTCTCGTGTAATGTGCCTGCCAGTGTTCGGTTCATGCAAAATCTTAAGGTCCTAGGTCAACTACAAGGCAGCAAAAGCAGCCAAAAACTGAATTTTCAAAAACTAAAACTTGAATTTCTGTGCCTCTTTCTAGGTGACTGCAACAATTTAGAAGCTTCTACTTCGTACTGAGTGGTGCGACCGCAAACGTCATCACGCGGCATTAGTTGCCAGACGATAAATGTAAACGTTTCTGAGAGTAATGCGTCCAATGTGAAGATTTTCAGTTACGTCGATACGAAAACAATGTAGAAAACGTTATGTTTTCTGCGGTTTTTACTACGAATTACCACTTCTCGCTTTTTCTCGTGTAATGTGGCTGCCAGAGTTCGGTTCATGCAAAATCTTAAGGTCCTAGGTCAACTACAAGGCAGCAAAAGCAGCCAAAAACTAAAACTTGAATTTCTGTGCCTCTTTCTTGGTGACTGCAACAACTTAGAAGCTTCTACTTCGTACAGAGTGGTGCGACCGCAAACGTCATCACGCGGCATTAGTTGCCAGACGATAAATGTAAACGTTTCTGAGAATAATGCGTCCAATGTGAAGATTTTCAGTTACGTCGATACGAAAACAATGTAGAAAACGTTATGTTTTCTGCGGTTTTTACTACGAATTACCACTTCTCGCTTTTTCTCGTGTAATGTGGCTGCCAGAGTTCGGTTCATGCAAAATCTTAAGGTCCTAGGTCAACTACAAGGCAGCAAAAGCAGCCAAAAACTGAATTTTCAAAAACTAAAACTTGAATTTCTGTGCTTCTTTCTTGGTGACTGCAACAACTTAGAAGCTTCTATTTCGTACAGAGTGGTGCGACCGCAAACGTCATCACGCGGCATTAGTTGCCAGACGATAAATGTAAACGTTTCTGAGAGTAATGCGTCCAATGTGAAGATTTTCAGTTACGTCGATACGAAAACAATGTAGAAAACGTTATGTTTTCTGCGGTTTTTACTACGAATTACCACTTCTCGCTTTTTCTCGTGTAATGTGGCTGCCAGAGTTCGGTTCATGCAAAATCTTAAGGTCCTAGGTCAACTACAAGGCAGCAAAAGCAGCCAAAAACTGAATTTTCAAAAACTAAAACTTGAATTTCTGTGCCTCTTTCTTGGTGACTGCAACAACTTAGAAGCTTCTACTTCGTACAGAGTGGTGCGACCGCAAACGTCATCACGCGGCATTAGTTGCCAGACGGTAAATGTAAACGTTTCTGAGAGTAATGCGTCCAATGTGAAGATTTTCAGTTACGTCGATACGAAAACAATGTAGAAAACGTTATGTTTTCTGCGGTTTTTACTACGAATTACCACTTCTCGCTTTTTCTCGTGTAATGTGGCTGCCAGAGTTCGGTTCATGCAAAATCTTAAGGTCCTAGGTCAACTACAAGGCAGCAAAAGCAGCCAAAAACTGAATTTTCAAAAAATATAACTTGAATTTCTGTGCCTCTTTCTTGGTGACTGCCACAACTTAGAAACTTCTACTTCGTACAGAGTGGTGCGACAGCAAATGTCATCACGCGGCATTAGTTGCCAGACGATAAATGTAAACGTTTCTGAGAGTAATGCGTCCAATGTGAAGATTTTCAGTTACGTCGATACGAAAACAATGTAGAAAACGTTATGTTTTCTGCGGTTTTTACTACGAATTACCACTTCTCGCTTTTTCTCGTGTAATGTGGCTGCCAGAGTTCGGTTCATGCAGAATCTTAAGGTCCTAGGTCAACTACAAGGCAGCAAAAGCAGCCAAAAACTGAATTTTCAAAAACTAAAACTTGAATTTCTGTGCCTCTTTCTTGGTGACTGCAACAACTTAGAAGCTTCTACTTCGTACTGAGTGGTGCGACCGCAAACGTCATCACGCGGCATTAGTTGCCAGACGATAAATGTAAACGTTTCTGAGAGTAATGCGTCCAATGTGAAGATTTTCAGTTACGTCGATACGAAAACAATGTAGAAAACGTTATGTTTTCTGCGGTTTTTACTACGAATTACCACTTCTCGCTTTTTCTCGTGTAATGTGGCTGCCAGAGTTCGGCTCATGCAAAATCGTAAGGTCCTAGGTCAACTACAAGGCAGCAAAAGCAGCCAAAAACTGAATTTTCTGTGCCTCTTTCTTGGTGACTGCAACAACTTAGAAGCTTCTACTTCGTACAAAGTGGTGCGACCGCAAACGTCATCATGCGGCATTAGTTGCCAGACGATAAATGTAAACGTTTCTGAGAGTAATGCGTCCAATGTGAAGATTTTCAGTTACGTCGATACGAAAACAATGTAGAAAACGTTATGTTTTCTGCGGTTTTTACTACGAATTACCACTTCTCGCTTTTTCTCGTGTAATGTGGCTGCCAGAGTTCGGTTCATGCAAAATCTTAAGGTCCTAGGTCAACTACAAGGCAGCAAAAGCAGCCAAAAACTGAATTTTCAAAAACTAAAACTTGAATTTCTGTGCCTCTTTCTTGGTGACTGCAACAACTTAGAAGCTTCTACTTCGTACAGAGTGGTGCGACCGAAAACGTCATACGCGGCATTAGTTGCCAGACGATAAATGTAAACGTTTCTGAGAGTAATGCGTCCAAAGTGAAGATTTTCAGTTACGTCGATACGAAAACAATGTAGAAAACGTTATGTTTTCTGCGGTTTTTACTACGAATTACCACTTCTCGCTTTTTCTCGTGTAATGTGGCTGCCAGAGTTCGGTCAAGCAAAATCGTAAGGACCTAGGTCAATGACAAGGCAGCAAAAGCAGCCAAAAACTGAATTTTCAAAAACTAAAACTTCAATTTCTGTGCCACTTTCTTGGTGACTGCAACAACTTAGAAGCTTCTACTTCGTACAGAGTGGTGCGACCGCAAACGTCATCACGCGGCATTAGTTGCCAGACGATAAATGTAACGTTTCTGAGAATAATGCGTCCAATGTGAAGATTTTCAGTTACGTCGATACGAAAACAATGTAGAAAACGTTATGTTTTCTGCGGTTTTTACTACGTATTACCACTTCTCCCTTTTTCTCCTGTAATGTGGCTGCCAGAGTTCGGTTCATGCAAAATCTTAAGGTCCTAGGTCAACTACAAGGCAGCAAAAGCAGCCAAAAACTGAATTTTCAAAAACTAAAACTTGAATTTCTGTGCCTCTTTCTTGGTGACTGCAACAACTTAGAAGCTTCTACTTCGTACAGAGTGGTGCGACCGCAAACGTCATCATGCGGCATTAGTTGCCAGACGATAAATGTAAACGTTTCTGAGAGTAATGCGTCCAATGTGAAGATTTTCAGTTACGTCGATACGAAAACAATGTAGAAAACGTTATGTTTTCTGCGGTTTTTACTACGAATTACCACTTCTCGCTTTTTCTCGTGTAATGTGGCTGCCAGAGTTCGGTTCATGCAAAATCTTAAGGTCCTAGGTCAACTACAAGGCAGCAAAAGCAGCCAAAAACTGAATTTTCAAAAACTAAAACTTGAATTTCTGTGCCTCTTTCTTGGTGACTGCAACAACTTAGAAGCTTCTACCTCGTACAGAGTGGTGCGACCGAAAACGTCATACGCGGCATTAGTTGCCAGACGATAAATGTAAACGTTTCTGAGAGTATCGCGTCCAAAGTGAAGATTTTCAGTTACGTCGATACGAAAACAATGTAGAAAACGTTATGTTTTCTGCGGTTTTTACTACGAATTACCACTTCTCGCTTTTTCTCGTGTAATGTGGCTGCCAGAGTTCGGTCAAGCAAAATCGTAAGGACCTAGGTCAATGACAAGGCAGCAAAAGCAATCAAAAACTGAATTTTCAAAAACTAAAACTTCAATTTCTGTGCCACTTTCTTGGTGACTGCAACAACTTAGAAGCTTCTACTTCGTACAGAGTGGTGCGACCGCAAACGTCATCACGCGGCATTAGTTGCCAGACGATAAATGTAAACGTTTCTGAGAGTAATGCGTCCAATGTGAAGATTTTCAGTTACGTCGATACGAAAACAATGTAGAAAACGTTATGTTTTCTGCGGTTTTTACTACGAATTACCACTTCTCGCTTTTTCTCGTGTAATGTGGCTGCCAGAGTTCGGTTCATGCAGAATCTTAAGGTCCTAGGTCAACTACAAGGCAGCAAAAGCAGCCAAAAACTGAATTTTCAAAAACTAAAACTTGAATTTCTGTGCCTCTTTCTTGGTGACTGCAACAACTTAGAAGCTTCTACTTCGTACTGAGTGGTGCGACCGCAAACGTCATCACGCGGCATTAGTTGCCAGACGATAAATGTAAACGTTTCTGAGAGTAATGCGTCCAATGTGAAGATTTTCAGTTACGTCGATACGAAAACAATGTAGAAAACGTTATGTTTTCTGCGGTTTTTACTACGAATTACCACTTCTCGCTTTTTCTCGTGTAATGTGGCTGCCAGAGTTCGGTCAAGCAAAATCGTAAGGACCTAGGTCAATGACAAGGCAGCAAAAGCAGCCAAAAACTGAATTTTCAAAAACTAAAACTTCAATTTCTGTGCCACTTTCTTGGTGACTGCAACAACTTAGAAGCTTCTACTTCGTACAGAGTGGTGCGACCGCAAACGTCATCACGCGGCATTAGTTGCCAGACGATAAATGTAAACGTTTCTGAGAGTAATGCGTCCAATGTGAAGATTTTCAGTTACGTCGATACGAAAACAATGTAGAAAACGTTATGTTTTCTGCGGTTTTTACTACGAATTACCACTTCTCGCTTTTTCTCGTGTAATGTGGCTGCCAGAGTTCGGTTCATGCAGAATCTTAAGGTCCTAGGTCAACTACAAGGCAGCAAAAGCAGCCAAAAACTGAATTTTCAAAAACTAAAACTTGAATTTCTGTGCCTCTTTCTTGGTGACTGCAACAACTTAGAAGCTTCTACTTCGTACTGAGTGGTGCGACCGCAAACGTCATCACGCGGCATTAGTTGCCAGACGATAAATGTAAACGTTTCTGAGAGTAATGCGTCCAATGTGAAGATTTTCAGTTACGTCGATACGAAAACAATGTAGAAAACGTTATGTTTTCTGCGGTTTTTACTACGAATTACCACTTCTCGCTTTTTCTCGTGTAATGTGGCTGCCAGAGTTCGGTTCATGCAGAATCTTAAGGTCCTAGGTCAACTACAAGGCAGCAAAAGCAGCCAAAAACTGAATTTTCAAAAACTAAAACTTGAATTTCTGTGCCTCTTTCTTGGTGACTGCAACAACTTAGAAGCTTCTACTTCGTACTGAGTGGTGCGACCGCAAACGTCATCACGCGGCATTAGTTGCCAGACGATAAATGTAAACGTTTCTGAGAGTAATGCGTCCAATGTGAAGATTTTCAGTTACGTCGATACGAAAACAATGTAGAAAACGTTATGTTTTCTGCGGTTTTTACTACGAATTACCACTTCTCGCTTTTTCTCGTGTAATGTGGCTGCCAGAGTTCGGCTCATGCAAAATCTTAAGGTCCTAGGTCAACTACAAGGCAGCAAAAGCAGCCAAAAACTGAATTTTCAAAAACTAAAACTTGAATTTCTGTGCCTCTTTCTTGGTGACTGCAACAACTTAGAAGCTTCTACTTCGTACAGAGTGGTGCGACCGCAAACGTCATCATGCGGCATTAGTTGCCAGACGATAAATGTAAACGTTTCTGAGAGTATCGCGTCCAATGTGAAGATTTTCAGTTACGTCGATACGAAAACAATGTAGAAAACGTTATGTTTTCTGCGGTTTTTACTACGAATTACCACTTCTCGCTTTTTCTCGTGTAATGTGGCTGCCAGAGTTCGGTTCATGCAAAATCTTAAGGTCCTAGGTCAACTACAAGGCAGCAAAAGCAGCCAAAAACTGAATTTTCAAAAACTAAAACTTGAATTTCTGTGCTTCTTTCTTGGTGACTGCAACAACTTAGAAGCTTCTACTTCGTACAGAGTGGTGCGACCGCAAACGTCATCACGCGGCATTAGTTGCCAGACGATAAATGTAAACGTTTCTGAGAGTAATGCGTCCAATGTGAAGATTTTCAGTTACGTCGATACGAAAACAATGTAGAAAACGTTATGTTTTCTGCGGTTTTTACTACGAATTACCACTTCTCGCTTTTACTCGTGTAATGTGGCTGCCAGAGTTCGGTTCATGCAAAATCTTAAGGTCCTAGGTCAACTACAAGGCAGCAAAAGCAGCCAAAAACTGAATTTTCAAAAACTAAAACTTGAATTTCTGTGCCTCTTTCTTGGTGACTGCCACAACTTAGAAGCTTCTACTTCGTACAGAGTGGTGCGACCGCAAATGTCATCACGCGGCATTAGTTGCCAGACGATAAATGTAAACGTTTCTGAGAGTAATGCGTCCAATGTGAAGATTTTCAGTAACGTCGATACGAAAACAATGTAGAAAACGTTATGTTTTCTGCGGTTTTTACTACGAATTACCACTTCTCGCTTTTTCTCGTGTAATGTGGCTGCCAGAGTTCGGTTCATGCAAAATCTTAAGGACCTAGGTCAATGAAAAGGCAGCAAAAGCAGCCAAAAACTGAATTTTCATAAACTAAAACTTGAATTTCTCTGCCTCTTTCTTGGTGACTGCAACAACTTAGAAGCTTCTACTTCGTTCAGAGTGGTGCGACCGCAAACGTCATCATGCGGCATTAGTTGCCAGACGATAAATGTAAACGTTTCTGAGAGTAATGCGTCCAATGTGAAGATTTTCAGTTACGTCGATACGAAAACAATGTAGAAAACGTTATGTTTTCTGCGGTTTTTACTACGAATTACCACTTCTCGCTTTTTCTCGTGTAATGTGCCTGCCAGTGTTCGGTTCATGCAAAATCTTAAGGTCCTAGGTCAACTACAAGGCAGCAAAAGCAGCCAAAAACTGAATTTTCAAAAACTAAAACTTGAATTTCTGTGCCTCTTTCTAGGTGACTGCAACAATTTAGAAGCTTCTACTTCGTACTGAGTGGTGCGACCGCAAACGTCATCACGCGGCATTAGTTGCCAGACGATAAATGTAAACGTTTCTGAGAGTAATGCGTCCAATGTGAAGATTTTCAGTTACGTCGATACGAAAACAATGTAGAAAACGTTATGTTTTCTGCGGTTTTTACTACGAATTACCACTTCTCGCTTTTTCTCGTGTAATGTGGCTGCCAGAGTTCGGTTCATGCAAAATCTTAAGGTCCTAGGTCAACTACAAGGCAGCAAAAGCAGCCAAAAACTGAATTTTCAAAAACTAAAACTTGAATTTCTGTGCCTCTTTCTTGGTGACTGCAACAACTTAGAAGCTTCTACTTCGTACAGAGTGGTGCGACCGCAAACGTCATCACGCGGCATTAGTTGCCAGACGATAAATGTAAACGTTTCTGAGAATAATGCGTCCAATGTGAAGATTTTCAGTTACGTCGATACGAAAACAATGTAGAAAACGTTATGTTTTCTGCGGTTTTTACTACGAATTACCACTTCTCGCTTTTTCTCGTGTAATGTGGCTGCCAGAGTTCGGTTCATGCAAAATCTTAAGGTCCTAGGTCAACTACAAGGCAGCAAAAGCAGCCAAAAACTGAATTTTCAAAAACTAAAACTTGAATTTCTGTGCTTCTTTCTTGGTGACTGCAACAACTTAGAAGCTTCTACTTCGTACAGAGTGGTGCGACCGCAAACGTCATCACGCGGCATTAGTTGCCAGACGATAAATGTAAACGTTTCTGAGAGTAATGCGTCCAATGTGAAGATTTTCAGTTACGTCGATACGAAAACAATGTAGAAAACGTTATGTTTTCTGCGGTTTTTACTACGAATTACCACTTCTCGCTTTTTCTCGTGTAATGTGGCTGCCAGAGTTCGGTTCATGCAAAATCTTAAGGTCCTAGGTCAACTACAAGGCAGCAAAAGCAGCCAAAAACTGAATTTTCAAAAACTAAAACTTTAATTTCTGTGCCTCTTTCTTGGTGACTGCAGCAACTTAGAAGCTTCTACTTCGTACAGAGTGGTGCGACCGCAAACGTCATCACGCGGCATTAGTTGCCAGACGGTAAATGTAAACGTTTCTGAGAGTAATGCGTCCAATGTGAAGATTTTCAGTTACGTCGATACGAAAACAATGTAGAAAACGTTATGTTTTCTGCGGTTTTTACTACGAATTACCACTTCTCGCTTTTTCTCGTGTAATGTGGCTGCCAGAGTTCGGTTCATGCAAAATCTTTAGGTCCTAGGTCAACTACAAGGCAGCAAAAGCAGCCAAAAACTGAATTTTCAAAAACTAAAACTTGAATTTCTGTGCCACTTTCTTGGTGACTGCAACAACTTAGAAGCTTCTACTTCGTACAGAGTGGTGCGACCGCAAACGTCATCACGCGGCATTAGTTGCCAGACGATAAATGTAAACGTTTCTGAGAGTAATGCGTCCAATGTGAAGATTTTCAGTTACGTCGATACGAAAACAATGTAGAAAACGTTATGTTTTCTGCGGTTTTTACTACGAATTACCACTTCTCGCTTTTTCTCGTGTAATGTGGCTGCCAGAGTTCGGTTCATGCAGAATCTTAAGGTCCTAGGTCAACTACAAGGCAGCAAAAGCAGCCAAAAACTGAATTTTCAAAAACTAAAACTTGAATTTCTGTGCCTCTTTCTTGGTGACTGCAACAACTTAGAAGCTTCTACTTCGTACTGAGTGGTGCGACCGCAAACGTCATCACGCGGCATTAGTTGCCAGACGATAAATGTAAACGTTTCTGAGAGTAATGCGTCCAATGTGAAGATTTTCAGTTACGTCGATACGAAAACAATGTAGAAAACGTTATGTTTTCTGCGGTTTTTACTACGAATTACCACTTCTCGCTTTTTCTCGTGTAATGTGGCTGCCAGAGTTCGGCTCATGCAAAATCTTAAGGTCCTAGGTCAACTACAAGGCAGCAAAAGCAGCCAAAAACTGAATTTTCAAAAACTAAAACTTGAATTTCTGTGCCTCTTTCTTGGTGACTGCAACAACTTAGAAGCTTCTACTTCGTACAGAGTGGTGCGACCGCAAACGTCATCATGCGGCATTAGTTGCCAGACGATAAATGTAAACGTTTCTGAGAGTATCGCGTCCAATGTGAAGATTTTCAGTTACGTCGATACGAAAACAATGTAGAAAACGTTATGTTTTCTGCGGTTTTTACTACGAATTACCACTTCTCGCTTTTTCTCGTGTAATGTGGCTGCCAGAGTTCGGTTCATGCAAAATCTTAAGGTCCTAGGTCAACTACAAGGCAGCAAAAGCAGCCAAAAACTGAATTTTCAAAAACTAAAACTTGAATTTCTGTGCTTCTTTCTTGGTGACTGCAACAACTTAGAAGCTTCTACTTCGTACAGAGTGGTGCGACCGCAAACGTCATCACGCGGCATTAGTTGCCAGACGATAAATGTAAACGTTTCTGAGAGTAATGCGTCCAATGTGAAGATTTTCAGTTACGTCGATACGAAAACAATGTAGAAAACGTTATGTTTTCTGCGGTTTTTACTACGAATTACCACTTCTCGCTTTTTCTCGTGTAATGTGGCTGCCAGAGTTCGGTTCATGCAAAATCTTAATGTCCTAGGTCAATGAAAAGGCAGCAAAAGCAGCCAAAAACTGAATTTTCAAAAACTAAAACTTGAATTTCTGTGCTTCTTTCTAGGTGACTGCAACAACTTAGAAGCTTCTACTTCGTACAGAGTGGTGCGACCGCAAACGTCAACACGCGGCATTAGTTGCCAGACGATAAATGTAAACGTTTCTGAGAGTAATGCGTCCAATGTGAAGATTTTCAGTTACGTCGATACGAAAACAATGTAGAAAACGTTATGTTTTCTGCGGTTTTTACTACGAATTACCACTTCTCGCTTTTTCTCGTGTAATGTGGCTGCCAGAGTTCGGTTCATGCAAAATCTTAAGGTCCTAGGTCAACTACAAGGCAGCAAAAGCAGCCAAAAACTGAATTTTCAAAAACTAAAACTTGAATTTCTGTGCCTCTTTCTTGGTGACTGCAACAACTTAGAAGCTTCTACTTCGTACAGAGTGGTGCGACCGCAAACGTCATCACGCGGCATTAGTTGCCAGACGGTAAATGTAAACGTTTCTGAGAGTAATGCGTCCAATGTGAAGATTTTCAGTTACGTCGATACGAAAACAATGTAGAAAACGTTATGTTTTCTGCGGTTTTTACTACGAATTACCACTTCTCGCTTTTTCTCGTGTAATGTGGCTGCCAGAGTTCGGTTCATGCAAAATCTTAAGGTCCTAGGTCAACTACAAGGCAGCAAAAGCAGCCAAAAACTGAATTTTCAAAAACTAAAACTTGAATTTCTGTGCCTCTTTCTTGGTGACTGCCACAACTTAGAAACTTCTACTTCGTACAGAGTGGTGCGACAGCAAATGTCATCACGCGGCATTAGTTGCCAGACGATAAATGTAAACGTTTCTGAGAGTAATGCGTCCAATGTGAAGATTTTCAGTTACGTCGATACGAAAACAATGTAGAAAACGTTATGTTTTCTGCGGTTTTTACTACGAATTACCACTTCTCGCTTTTTCTCGTGTAATGTGGCTGCCAGAGTTCGGTTCATGCAGAATCTTAAGGTCCTAGGTCAACTACAAGGCAGCAAAAGCAGCCAAAAACTGAATTTTCAAAAACTAAAACTTGAATTTCTGTGCCTCTTTCTTGGTGACTGCAACAACTTAGAAGCTTCTACTTCGTACTGAGTGGTGCGACCGCAAACGTCATCACGCGGCATTAGTTGCCAGACGATAAATGTAAACGTTTCTGAGAGTAATGCGTCCAATGTGAAGATTTTCAGTTACGTCGATACGAAAACAATGTAGAAAACGTTATGTTTTCTGCGGTTTTTACTACGAATTACCACTTCTCGCTTTTTCTCGTGTAATGTGGCTGCCAGAGTTCGGCTCATGCAAAATCTTAAGGTCCTAGGTCAACTACAAGGCAGCAAAAGCAGCCAAAAACTGAATTTTCTGTGCCTCTTTCTTGGTGACTGCAACAACTTAGAAGCTTCTACTTCGTACAAAGTGGTGCGACCGCAAACGTCATCATGCGGCATTAGTTGCCAGACGATAAATGTAAACGTTTCTGAGAGTAATGCGTCCAATGTGAAGATTTTCAGTTACGTCGATACGAAAACAATGTAGAAAACGTTATGTTTTCTGCGGTTTTTACTACGAATTACCACTTCTCGCTTTTTCTCGTGTAATGTGGCTGCCAGAGTTCGGTTCATGCAAAATCTTAAGGTCCTAGGTCAACTACAAGGCAGCAAAAGCAGCCAAAAACTGAATTTTCAAAAACTAAAACTTGAATTTCTGTGCCTCTTTCTTGGTGACTGCAACAACTTAGAAGCTTCTACTTCGTACAGAGTGGTGCGACCGAAAACGTCATACGCGGCATTAGTTGCCAGACGATAAATGTAAACGTTTCTGAGAGTAATGCGTCCAAAGTGAAGATTTTCAGTTACGTCGATACGAAAACAATGTAGAAAACGTTATGTTTTCTGCGGTTTTTACTACGAATTACCACTTCTCGCTTTTTCTCGTGTAATGTGGCTGCCAGAGTTCGGTCAAGCAAAATCGTAAGGACCTAGGTCAATGACAAGGCAGCAAAAGCAGCCAAAAACTGAATTTTCAAAAACTAAAACTTCAATTTCTGTGCCACTTTCTTGGTGACTGCAACAACTTAGAAGCTTCTACTTCGTACAGAGTGGTGCGACCGCAAACGTCATCACGCGGCATTAGTTGCCAGACGATAAATGTAACGTTTCTGAGAATAATGCGTCCAATGTGAAGATTTTCAGTTACGTCGATACGAAAACAATGTAGAAAACGTTATGTTTTCTGCGGTTTTTACTACGTATTACCACTTCTCCCTTTTTCTCCTGTAATGAGGCTGCCAGAGTTCGGTTCATGCAAAATCTTAAGGTCCTAGGTCAACTACAAGGCAGCAAAAGCAGCCAAAAACTGAATTTTCAAAAACTAAAACTTGAATTTCTGTGCTTCTTTCTTGGTGACTGCAACAACTTAGAAGCTTCTACTTCGTACAGAGTGGTGCGACCGCAAACGTCATCACGCGGCATTAGTTGCCAGACGATAAATGTAAACGTTTCTGAGAGTAATGCGTCCAATGTGAAGATTTTCAGTTACGTCGATACGAAAACAATGTAGAAAACGTTATGTTTTCTGCGGTTTTTACTACGAATTACCACTTCTCGCTTTTTCTCGTGTAATGTGGCTGCCAGAGTTCGGCTCATGCAAAATCTTAAGGTCCTAGGTCAACTACAAGGCAGCAAAAGCAGCCAAAAACTGAATTTTCAAAAACTAAAACTTGAATTTCTGTGCCTCTTTCTTGGTGACTGCAACAACTTAGAAGCTTCTACTTCGTACAGAGTGGTGCGACCGCAAACGTCATCACGCGGCATTAGTTGCCAGACGATAAATGTAAACGTTTCTGAGAATAATGCGTCCAATGTGAAGATTTTCAGTTACGTCGATACGAAAACAATGTAGAAAACGTTATGTTTTCTGCGGTTTTTACTACGAATTACCACTTCTCGCTTTTTCTCGTGTAATGTGGCTGCCAGAGTTCGGTTCATGCAAAATCTTAAGGTCCTAGGTCAACTACAAGGCAGCAAAAGCAGCCAAAAACTGAATTTTCAAAAACTAAAACTTGAATTTCTGTGCTTCTTTCTTGGTGACTGCAACAACTTAGAAGCTTCTACTTCGTACAGAGTGGTGCGACCGCAAACGTCATCACGCGGCATTAGTTGCCAGACGATAAATGTAACGTTTCTGAGAATAATGCGTCCAATGTGAAGATTTTCAGTTACGTCGATACGAAAACAATGTAGAAAACGTTATGTTTTCTGCGGTTTTTACTACGTATTACCACTTCTCCCTTTTTCTCCTGTAATGTGGCTGCCAGAGTTCGGTTCATGCAAAATCTTAAGGTCCTAGGTCAACTACAAGGCAGCAAAAGCAGCCAAAAACTGAATTTTCAAAAACTAAAACTTGAATTTCTGTGCTTCTTTCTTGGTGACTGCAACAACTTAGAAGCTTCTACTTCGTACAGAGTGGTGCGACCGCAAACGTCATCACGCGGCATTAGTTGCCAGACGATAAATGTAAACGTTTCTGAGAGTAATGCGTCCAATGTGAAGATTTTCAGTTACGTCGATACGAAAACAATGTAGAAAACGTTATGTTTTCTGCGGTTTTTACTACGAATTACCACTTCTCGCTTTTTCTCGTGTAATGTGGCTGCCAGAGTTCGGCTCATGCAAAATCTTAAGGTCCTAGGTCAACTACAAGGCAGCAAAAGCAGCCAAAAACTGAATTTTCAAAAACTAAAACTTGAATTTCTGTGCCTCTTTCTTGGTGACTGCAACAACTTAGAAGCTTCTACTTCGTACAGAGTGGTGCGACCGCAAACGTCATCACGCGGCATTAGTTGCCAGACGATAAATGTAAACGTTTCTGAGAGTAATGCGTCCAATGTGAAGATTTTCAGTTACGTCGATACGAAAACAATGTAGAAAACGTTATGTTTTCTGCGGTTTTTACTACGAATTACCACTTCTCGCTTTTTCTCGTGTAATGTGGCTGCCAGAGTTCGGTTCATGCAAAATCTTAAGGTCCTAGGTCAACTACAAGGCAGCAAAAGCAGCCAAAAACTGAATTTTCAAAAACTAAAACTTGAATTTCTGTGCTTCTTTCTTGGTGACTGCAACAACTTAGAAGCTTCTACTTCGTACAGAGTGGTGCGACCGCAAACGTCATCACGCGGCATTAGTTGCCAGACGATAAATGTAAACGTTTCTGAGAGTAATGCGTCCAATGTGAAGATTTTCAGTTACGTCGATACGAAAACAATGTAGAAAACGTTATGTTTTCTGCGGTTTTTACTACGAATTACCACTTCTCGCTTTTTCTCGTGTAATGTGGCTGCCAGAGTTCGGTTCATGCAAAATCTTAAGGTCCTAGGTCAACTACAAGGCAGCAAAAGCAGCCAAAAACTGAATTTTCAAAAACTAAAACTTTAATTTCTGTGCCTCTTTCTTGGTGACTGCAGCAACTTAGAAGCTTCTACTTCGTACAGAGTGGTGCGACCGCAAACGTCATCACGCGGCATTAGTTGCCAGACGGTAAATGTAAACGTTTCTGAGAGTAATGCGTCCAATGTGAAGATTTTCAGTTACGTCGATACGAAAACAATGTAGAAAACGTTATGTTTTCTGCGGTTTTTACTACGAATTACCACTTCTCGCTTTTTCTCGTGTAATGTGGCTGCCAGAGTTCGGTTCATGCAAAATCTTTAGGTCCTAGGTCAACTACAAGGCAGCAAAAGCAGCCAAAAACTGAATTTTCAAAAACTAAAACTTGAATTTCTGTGCCACTTTCTTGGTGACTGCAACAACTTAGAAGCTTCTACTTCGTACAGAGTGGTGCGACCGCAAACGTCATCACGCGGCATTAGTTGCCAGACGATAAATGTAAACGTTTCTGAGAGTAATGCGTCCAATGTGAAGATTTTCAGTTACGTCGATACGAAAACAATGTAGAAAACGTTATGTTTTCTGCGGTTTTTACTACGAATTACCACTTCTCGCTTTTTCTCGTGTAATGTGGCTGCCAGAGTTCGGTTCATGCAGAATCTTAAGGTCCTAGGTCAACTACAAGGCAGCAAAAGCAGCCAAAAACTGAATTTTCAAAAACTAAAACTTGAATTTCTGTGCCTCTTTCTTGGTGACTGCAACAACTTAGAAGCTTCTACTTCGTACTGAGTGGTGCGACCGCAAACGTCATCACGCGGCATTAGTTGCCAGACGATAAATGTAAACGTTTCTGAGAGTAATGCGTCCAATGTGAAGATTTTCAGTTACGTCGATACGAAAACAATGTAGAAAACGTTATGTTTTCTGCGGTTTTTACTACGAATTACCACTTCTCGCTTTTTCTCGTGTAATGTGGCTGCCAGAGTTCGGCTCATGCAAAATCTTAAGGTCCTAGGTCAACTACAAGGCAGCAAAAGCAGCCAAAAACTGAATTTTCAAAAACTAAAACTTGAATTTCTGTGCCTCTTTCTTGGTGACTGCAACAACTTAGAAGCTTCTACTTCGTACAGAGTGGTGCGACCGCAAACGTCATCATGCGGCATTAGTTGCCAGACGATAAATGTAAACGTTTCTGAGAGTATCGCGTCCAATGTGAAGATTTTCAGTTACGTCGATACGAAAACAATGTAGAAAACGTTATGTTTTCTGCGGTTTTTACTACGAATTACCACTTCTCGCTTTTTCTCGTGTAATGTGGCTGCCAGAGTTCGGTTCATGCAAAATCTTAAGGTCCTAGGTCAACTACAAGGCAGCAAAAGCAGCCAAAAACTGAATTTTCAAAAACTAAAACTTGAATTTCTGTGCTTCTTTCTTGGTGACTGCAACAACTTAGAAGCTTCTACTTCGTACAGAGTGGTGCGACCGCAAACGTCATCACGCGGCATTAGTTGCCAGACGATAAATGTAAACGTTTCTGAGAGTAATGCGTCCAATGTGAAGATTTTCAGTTACGTCGATACGAAAACAATGTAGAAAACGTTATGTTTTCTGCGGTTTTTACTACGAATTACCACTTCTCGCTTTTTCTCGTGTAATGTGGCTGCCAGAGTTCGGTTCATGCAAAATCTTAATGTCCTAGGTCAATGAAAAGGCAGCAAAAGCAGCCAAAAACTGAATTTTCAAAAACTAAAACTTGAATTTCTGTGCTTCTTTCTAGGTGACTGCAACAACTTAGAAGCTTCTACTTCGTACAGAGTGGTGCGACCGCAAACGTCATCACGCGGCATTAGTTGCCAGACGATAAATGTAAACGTTTCTGAGAGTAATGCGTCCAATGTGAAGATTTTCAGTTACGTCGATACGAAAACAATGTAGAAAACGTTATGTTTTCTGCGGTTTTTACTACGAATTACCACTTCTCGCTTTTTCTCGTGTAATGTGGCTGCCAGAGTTCGGTTCATGCAAAATCTTAAGGTCCTAGGTCAACTACAAGGCAGCAAAAGCAGCCAAAAACTGAATTTTCAAAAACTAAAACTTGAATTTCTGTGCCTCTTTCTTGGTGACTGCAACAACTTAGAAGCTTCTACTTCGTACAGAGTGGTGCGACCGCAAACGTCATCACGCGGCATTAGTTGCCAGACGGTAAATGTAAACGTTTCTGAGAGTAATGCGTCCAATGTGAAGATTTTCAGTTACGTCGATACGAAAACAATGTAGAAAACGTTATGTTTTCTGCGGTTTTTACTACGAATTACCACTTCTCGCTTTTTCTCGTGTAATGTGGCTGCCAGAGTTCGGTTCATGCAAAATCTTAAGGTCCTAGGTCAACTACAAGGCAGCAAAAGCAGCCAAAAACTGAATTTTCAAAAACTAAAACTTGAATTTCTGTGCCTCTTTCTTGGTGACTGCCACAACTTAGAAACTTCTACTTCGTACAGAGTGGTGCGACAGCAAATGTCATCACGCGGCATTAGTTGCCAGACGATAAATGTAAACGTTTCTGAGAGTAATGCGTCCAATGTGAAGATTTTCAGTTACGTCGATACGAAAACAATGTAGAAAACGTTATGTTTTCTGCGGTTTTTACTACGAATTACCACTTCTCGCTTTTTCTCGTGTAATGTGGCTGCCAGAGTTCGGTTCATGCAGAATCTTAAGGTCCTAGGTCAACTACAAGGCAGCAAAAGCAGCCAAAAACTGAATTTTCAAAAACTAAAACTTGAATTTCTGTGCCTCTTTCTTGGTGACTGCAACAACTTAGAAGCTTCTACTTCGTACTGAGTGGTGCGACCGCAAACGTCATCACGCGGCATTAGTTGCCAGACGATAAATGTAAACGTTTCTGAGAGTAATGCGTCCAATGTGAAGATTTTCAGTTACGTCGATACGAAAACAATGTAGAAAACGTTATGTTTTCTGCGGTTTTTACTACGAATTACCACTTCTCGCTTTTTCTCGTGTAATGTGGCTGCCAGAGTTCGGCTCATGCAAAATCTTAAGGTCCTAGGTCAACTACAAGGCAGCAAAAGCAGCCAAAAACTGAATTTTCTGTGCCTCTTTCTTGGTGACTGCAACAACTTAGAAGCTTCTACTTCGTACAAAGTGGTGCGACCGCAAACGTCATCATGCGGCATTAGTTGCCAGACGATAAATGTAAACGTTTCTGAGAGTAATGCGTCCAATGTGAAGATTTTCAGTTACGTCGATACGAAAACAATGTAGAAAACGTTATGTTTTCTGCGGTTTTTACTACGAATTACCACTTCTCGCTTTTTCTCGTGTAATGTGGCTGCCAGAGTTCGGTTCATGCAAAATCTTAAGGTCCTAGGTCAACTACAAGGCAGCAAAAGCAGCCAAAAACTGAATTTTCAAAAACTAAAACTTGAATTTCTGTGCCTCTTTCTTGGTGACTGCAACAACTTAGAAGCTTCTACTTCGTACAGAGTGGTGCGACCGAAAACGTCATACGCGGCATTAGTTGCCAGACGATAAATGTAAACGTTTCTGAGAGTAATGCGTCCAAAGTGAAGATTTTCAGTTACGTCGATACGAAAACAATGTAGAAAACGTTATGTTTTCTGCGGTTTTTACTACGAATTACCACTTCTCGCTTTTTCTCGTGTAATGTGGCTGCCAGAGTTCGGTCAAGCAAAATCGTAAGGACCTAGGTCAATGACAAGGCAGCAAAAGCAGCCAAAAACTGAATTTTCAAAAACTAAAACTTCAATTTCTGTGCCACTTTCTTGGTGACTGCAACAACTTAGAAGCTTCTACTTCGTACAGAGTGGTGCGACCGCAAACGTCATCACGCGGCATTAGTTGCCAGACGATAAATGTAACGTTTCTGAGAATAATGCGTCCAATGTGAAGATTTTCAGTTACGTCGATACGAAAACAATGTAGAAAACGTTATGTTTTCTGCGGTTTTTACTACGTATTACCACTTCTCCCTTTTTCTCCTGTAATGTGGCTGCCAGAGTTCGGTTCATGCAAAATCTTAAGGTCCTAGGTCAACTACAAGGCAGCAAAAGCAGCCAAAAACTGAATTTTCAAAAACTAAAACTTGAATTTCTGTGCTTCTTTCTTGGTGACTGCAACAACTTAGAAGCTTCTACTTCGTACAGAGTGGTGCGACCGCAAACGTCATCACGCGGCATTAGTTGCCAGACGATAAATGTAAACGTTTCTGAGAGTAATGCGTCCAATGTGAAGATTTTCAGTTACGTCGATACGAAAACAATGTAGAAAACGTTATGTTTTCTGCGGTTTTTACTACGAATTACCACTTCTCGCTTTTTCTCGTGTAATGTGGCTGCCAGAGTTCGGCTCATGCAAAATCTTAAGGTCCTAGGTCAACTACAAGGCAGCAAAAGCAGCCAAAAACTGAATTTTCAAAAACTAAAACTTGAATTTCTGTGCCTCTTTCTTGGTGACTGCAACAACTTAGAAGCTTCTACTTCGTACAGAGTGGTGCGACCGCAAACGTCATCATGCGGCATTAGTTGCCAGACGATAAATGTAAACGTTTCTGAGAGTATCGCGTCCAATGTGAAGATTTTCAGTTACGTCGATACGAAAACAATGTAGAAAACGTTATGTTTTCTGCGGTTTTTACTACGAATTACCACTTCTCGCTTTTTCTCGTGTAATGTGGCTGCCAGAGTTCGGTTCATGCAAAATCTTAAGGTCCTAGGTCAACTACAAGGCAGCAAAAGCAGCCAAAAACTGAATTTTCAAAAACTAAAACTTGAATTTCTGTGCTTCTTTCTTGGTGACTGCAACAACTTAGAAGCTTCTACTTCGTACAGAGTGGTGCGACCGCAAACGTCATCACGCGGCATTAGTTGCCAGACGATAAATGTAAACGTTTCTGAGAGTAATGCGTCCAATGTGAAGATTTTCAGTTACGTCGATACGGAAACAATGTAGAAAACGTTATGTTTTCTGCGGTTTTTACTACGAATTACCACTTCTCGCTTTTTCTCGTGTAATGTGGCTGCCAGAGTTCGGTTCATGCAAAATCTTAAGGTCCTAGGTCAACTACAAGGCAGCAAAAGCAGCCAAAAACTGAATTTTCAAAAACTAAAACTTGAATTTCTGTGCCTCTTTCTTGGTGACTGCCACAACTTAGAAGCTTCTACTTCGTACAGAGTGGTGCGACCGCAAATGTCATCACGCGGCATTAGTTGCCAGACGATAAATGTAAACGTTTCTGAGAGTAATGCGTCCAATGTGAAGATTTTCAGTTACGTCGATACGAAAACAATGTAGAAAACGTTATGTTTTCTGCGGTTTTTACTACGAATTACCACTTCTCGCTTTTTCTCGTGTAATGTGGCTGCCAGAGTTCGGTTCATGCAAAATCTTAATGTCCTAGGTCAATGAAAAGGCAGCAAAAGCAGCCAAAAACTGAATTTTCAAAAACTAAAACTTGAATTTCTGTGCTTCTTTCTAGGTGACTGCAACAACTTAGAAGCTTCTACTTCGTACAGAGTGGTGCGACCGCAAACGTCATCACGCGGCATTAGTTGCCAGACGATAAATGTAAACGTTTCTGAGAGTAATGCGTCCAATGTGAAGATTTTCAGTTACGTCGATACGAAAACAATGTAGAAAACGTTATGTTTTCTGCGGTTTTTACTACGAATTACCACTTCTCGCTTTTTCTCGTGTAATGTGGCTGCCAGAGTTCGGTTCATGCAAAATCTTAAGGTCCTAGGTCAACTACAAGGCAGCAAAAGCAGCCAAAAACTGAATTTTCAAAAACTAAAACTTGAATTTCTGTGCCTCTTTCTTGGTGACTGCAACAACTTAGAAGCTTCTACTTCGTACAGAGTGGTGCGACCGCAAACGTCATCACGCGGCATTAGTTGCCAGACGGTAAATGTAAACGTTTCTGAGAGTAATGCGTCCAATGTGAAGATTTTCAGTTACGTCGATACGAAAGCAATGTAGAAAACGTTATGTTTTGTGCGGTTTTTACTACGAATTACCACTTCTCGCTTTTTCTCGTGTAATGTGGCTGCCAGAGTTCGGTTCATGCAAAATCTTAAGGTCCTAGGTCAACTACAAGGCAGCAAAAGCAGCCAAAAACTGAATTTTCAAAAACTAAAACTTGAATTTCTGTGCCTCTTTCTTGGTGACTGCCACAACTTAGAAACTTCTACTTCGTACAGAGTGGTGCGACAGCAAATGTCATCACGCGGCATTAGTTGCCAGACGATAAATGTAAACGTTTCTGAGAGTAATGCGTCCAATGTGAAGATTTTCAGTTACGTCGATACGAAAACAATGTAGAAAACGTTATGTTTTCTGCGGTTTTTACTACGAATTACCACTTCTCGCTTTTTCTCGTGTAATGTGGCTGCCAGAGTTCGGTTCATGCAGAATCTTAAGGTCCTAGGTCAACTACAAGGCAGCAAAAGCAGCCAAAAACTGAATTTTCAAAAACTAAAACTTGAATTTCTGTGCCTCTTTCTTGGTGACTGCAACAACTTAGAAGCTTCTACTTCGTACTGAGTGGTGCGACCGCAAACGTCATCACGCGGCATTAGTTGCCAGACGATAAATGTAAACGTTTCTGAGAGTAATGCGTCCAATGTGAAGATTTTCAGTTACGTCGATACGAAAACAATGTAGAAAACGTTATGTTTTCTGCGGTTTTTACTACGAATTACCACTTCTCGCTTTTTCTCGTGTAATGTGGCTGCCAGAGTTCGGCTCATGCAAAATCTTAAGGTCCTAGGTCAACTACAAGGCAGCAAAAGCAGCCAAAAACTGAATTTTCTGTGCCTCTTTCTTGGTGACTGCAACAACTTAGAAGCTTCTACTTCGTACAAAGTGGTGCGACCGCAAACGTCATCATGCGGCATTAGTTGCCAGACGATAAATGTAAACGTTTCTGAGAGTAATGCGTCCAATGTGAAGATTTTCAGTTACGTCGATACGAAAACAATGTAGAAAACGTTATGTTTTCTGCGGTTTTTACTACGAATTACCACTTCTCGCTTTTTCTCGTGTAATGTGGCTGCCAGAGTTCGGTTCATGCAAAATCTTAAGGTCCTAGGTCAACTACAAGGCAGCAAAAGCAGCCAAAAACTGAATTTTCAAAAACTAAAACTTGAATTTCTGTGCCTCTTTCTTGGTGACTGCAACAACTTAGAAGCTTCTACTTCGTACAGAGTGGTGCGACCGAAAACGTCATACGCGGCATTAGTTGCCAGACGATAAATGTAAACGTTTCTGAGAGTAATGCGTCCAAAGTGAAGATTTTCAGTTACGTCGATACGAAAACAATGTAGAAAACGTTATGTTTTCTGCGGTTTTTACTACGAATTACCACTTCTCGCTTTTTCTCGTGTAATGTGGCTGCCAGAGTTCGGTCAAGCAAAATCGTAAGGACCTAGGTCAATGACAAGGCAGCAAAAGCAGCCAAAAACTGAATTTTCAAAAACTAAAACTTCAATTTCTGTGCCACTTTCTTGGTGACTGCAACAACTTAGAAGCTTCTACTTCGTACAGAGTGGTGCGACCGCAAACGTCATCACGCGGCATTAGTTGCCAGACGATAAATGTAACGTTTCTGAGAATAATGCGTCCAATGTGAAGATTTTCAGTTACGTCGATACGAAAACAATGTAGAAAACGTTATGTTTTCTGCGGTTTTTACTACGTATTACCACTTCTCCCTTTTTCTCCTGTAATGTGGCTGCCAGAGTTCGGTTCATGCAAAATCTTAAGGTCCTAGGTCAACTACAAGGCAGCAAAAGCAGCCAAAAACTGAATTTTCAAAAACTAAAACTTGAATTTCTGTGCTTCTTTCTTGGTGACTGCAACAACTTAGAAGCTTCTACTTCGTACAGAGTGGTGCGACCGCAAACGTCATCACGCGGCATTAGTTGCCAGACGATAAATGTAAACGTTTCTGAGAGTAATGCGTCCAATGTGAAGATTTTCAGTTACGTCGATACGAAAACAATGTAGAAAACGTTATGTTTTCTGCGGTTTTTACTACGAATTACCACTTCTCGCTTTTTCTCGTGTAATGTGGCTGCCAGAGTTCGGTTCATGCAAAATCTTAAGGTCCTAGGTCAACTACAAGGCAGCAAAAGCAGCCAAAAACTGAATTTTCAAAAACTAAAACTTGAATTTCTGTGCCTCTTTCTTGGTGACTGCAACAACTTAGAAGCTTCTACTTCGTACAGAGTGGTGCGACCGCAAACGTCATCACGCGGCATTAGTTGCCAGACGGTAAATGTAAACGTTTCTTAGAGTAATGCGTCCAATGTGAAGATTTTCAGTTACGTCGATACGAAAACAATGTAGAAAACGTTATGTTTTCTGCGGTTTTTACTACGAATTACCACTTCTCGCTTTTTCTCGTGTAATGTGGCTGCCAGAGTTCGGTTCATGCAATATCTTAAGGTCCTAGGTCAACTACAAGGCAGCAAAAGCAGCCAAAAACTGAATTTTCAAAAACTAAAACTTGAATTTCTGTGCCTCTTTCTTGGTGACTGCCACAACTTAGAAGCTTCTACTTCGTACAGAGTGGTGCGACCGCAAATGTCATCACGCGGCATTAGTTGCCAGACGATAAATGTAAACGTTTCTGAGAGTAATGCGTCCAATGTGAAGATTTTCAGTTACGTCGATACGAAAACAATGTAGAAAACGTTATGTTTTCTGCGGTTTTTACTACGAATTACCACTTCTCGCTTTTTCTCGTGTAATGTGGCTGCCAGAGTTCGGTTCATGCAGAATCTTAAGGTCCTAGGTCAACTACAAGGCAGCAAAAGCAGCCAAAAACTGAATTTTCAAAAACTAAAACTTGAATTTCTGTGCCTCTTTCTTGGTGACTGCAACAACTTAGAAGCTTCTACTTCGTACTGAGTGGTGCGACCGCAAACGTCATCACGCGGCATTAGTTGCCAGACGATAAATGTAAACGTTTCTGAGAGTAATGCGTCCAATGTGAAGATTTTCAGTTACGTCGATACGAAAACAATGTAGAAAACGTTATGTTTTCTGCGGTTTTTACTACGAATTACCACTTCTCGCTTTTTCTCGTGTAATGTGGCTGCCAGAGTTCGGTTCATGCAAAATCTTAAGGTCCTAGGTCAACTACAAGGCAGCAAAAGCAGCCAAAAACTGAATTTTCAAAAACTAAAACTTGAATTTCTGTGCCTCTTTCTTGGTGACTGCAACAACTTAGAAGCTTCTACTTCGTACAGAGTGGTGCGACCGCAAACGTCATCATGCGGCATTAGTTGCCAGACGATAAATGTAAACGTTTCTGAGAGTAATGCGTCCAATGTGAAGATTTTCAGTTACGTCGATACGAAAACAATGTAGAAAACGTTATGTTTTCTGCGGTTTTTACTACGAATTACCACTTCTCGCTTTTTCTCGTGTAATGTGGCTGCCATAGTTCGGTTCATGCAGAATCTTAAGGTCCTAGGTCAACTGCAAGGCAGCATAAGCAGTCAAAAACTGAATTTTCAAAAACTAAAACTTGAATTTCTGTGCCTCTTTCTTGGTGACTGCAACAACTTAGAAGCTTCTAGTTCGTACAGAGTGGTGCGACCGCAAACGTCATCATGCGGCATTAGTTGCCAGACGATAAATGTAAACGTTTCTGAGAGTAATGCGTCCAATGTGAAGATTTTCAGTTACGTCGATACGAAAACAATGTAGAAAACGTTATGTTTTCTGCGGTTTTTACTACGAATTACCACTTCTCGCTTTCTCTCGTGTAATGTGGCTGCCAGAGTTCGATTCATGCAAAATCTTAAGGTCCTAGGTCAACTACAAGGCAGCAAAAGCAGCCAAAAACTGAATTTTCAAAAACAAAAACTTGAATTTCTGTGCCTCTTTCTTGGTGACTGCAACAACTTAGAAGCTTCTACTTCGTACAGAGTGGTGCGGCCGCAAACGTCATCACGCGGCATTAGTTGCCAGACGATAAATGTAAACGTTTCTGAGAGTAATGCGTCCAATGTGAAGATTTTCAGTTACGTCAATACGAAAACAATGTAGAAAACGTTATGTTTTCTGCGGTTTTTACTACGAATTACCACTTCTCGCTTTTTCTCGTGTAATGTGGCTGCCAGAGTTCGGTTCATGCAGAATCTTAAGGTCCTAGGTCAACTACAAGGCAGCAAAAGCAGCCAAAAACTGAATTTTCAAAAACTAAAACTTGAATTTCTGTGCCTCTTTCTTGGTGACTGCAACAACTTAGAAGCTTCTACTTCGTACTGAGTGGTGCGACCGCAAACGTCATCACGCGGCATTAGTTGCCAGACGATAAATGTAAACGTTTCTGAGAGTAATGCGTCCAATGTGAAGATTTTCAGTTACGTCGATACGAAAACAATGTAGAAAACGTTATGTTTTCTGCGGTTTTTACTACGAATTACCACTTCTCGCTTTTTCTCGTGTAATGTGGCTGCCAGAGTTCGGTTCATGCAAAATCTTAAGGTCCTAGGTCAACTACAAGGCAGCAAAAGCAGCCAAAAACTGAATTTTCAAAAACTAAAACTTGAATTTCTGTGCCTCTTTCTTGGTGACTGCAACAACTTAGAAGCTTCTACTTCGTACAGAGTGGTGCGACCGCAAACGTCATCATGCGGCATTAGTTGCCAGACGATAAATGTAAACGTTTCTGAGAGTAATGCGTCCAATGTGAAGATTTTCAGTTACGTCGATACGAAAACAATGTAGAAAACGTTATGTTTTCTGCGGTTTTTACTACGAATTACCACTTCTCGCTTTTTCTCGTGTAATGTGGCTGCCAGAGTTCGGTTCATGCAAAATCTTAAGGTCCTAGGTCAACTACAAGGCAGCAAAAGCAGCCAAAAACTGAATTTTCAAAAACTAAAACTTGAATTTCTGTGCCTCTTTCTTGGTGACTGCAACAACTTAGAAGCTTCTACTTCGTACGGAGTGGTGCGACCGAAAACGTCATACGCGGCATTAGTTGCCAGACGATAAATGTAAACGTTTCTGAGAGTAATGCGTCCAAAGTGAAGATTTTCAGTTACGTCGATACGAAAACAATGTAGAAAACGTTATGTTTTCTGCGGTTTTTACTACGAATTACCACTTCTCGCTTTTTCTCGTGTAATGTGGCTGCCAGAGTTCGGTCAAGCAAAATCGTAAGGACCTATTTCAATGACAAGGCAGCAAAAGCAGCCAAAAACTGAATTTTCAAAAACTAAAACTTCAATTTCTGTGCCACTTTCTTGGTGACTGCAACAACTTAGAAGCTTCTACTTCGTACAGAGTGGTGCGACCGCTAACGTCATTACGCGGCATTAGTTGCCAGACGATAAATGTAAACGTTTCTGAGAATAATGCGTCCAATGTGAAGATTTTCAGTTACGTCGATACGAAAACAATGTAGAAAACGTTATGTTTTCTGCGGTTTTTACTACGTATTACCACTTCTCCCTTTTTCTCCTGTAATGTGGCTGCCAGAGTTCGGTTCATGCAAAATCTTAAGGTCCTAGGTCAACTACAAGGCAGCAAAAGCAGCCATAAACTGAATTTTCAAAAACTAAAACTTGAATTTCTGTGCTTCTTTCTTGGTGACTGCAACAACTTAGAAGCTTCTACTTCGTATAGAGTGGTGCGACCGCAAACGTCATCACGCGGCATTAGTTGCCAGACGATAAATGTAAACGTTTCTGAGAGTAATGCGTCCAATGTGAAGATTTTCAGTTACGTCGATACGAAAACAATATAGATAACGTTATGTTTTCTGCGGTTTTTACTACGAATTACCACTTCTCGCTTTTTCTCGTGTAATGTGGCTGCCAGAGTTCGGTTCATGCAAAATCTTAAGGTCCTAGGTCAACTACAAGGCAGCAAAAGCAGCCAAAAACTGAATTTTCAAAAACTAAAACTTGAATTTCTGTGCCTCTTTCTTGGTGACTGCAACAACTTAGAAGCTTCTACTTCGTACAGAGTGGTGCGACCGCAAACGTCATCACGCGGCATTAGTTGCCAGACGGTAAATGTAAACGTTTCTGAGAGTAATGCGTCCAATGTGAAGATTTTCAGTTACGTCGATACGAAAACAATGTAGAAAACGTTATGTTTTCTGCGGTTTTTACTACGAATTACCACTTCTCGCTTTTTCTCGTGTAATGTGGCTGCCAGAGTTCGGTTCATGCAATATCTTAAGGTCCTAGGTCAACTACAAGGCAGCAAAAGCAGCCAAAAACTGAATTTTCAAAAACTAAAACTTGAATTTCTGTGCCTCTTTCTTGGTGACTGCAACAACTTAGAAGCTTCTACTTCGTACAGAGTGCTGCGACCGCAAACGTCATCACGCGGCATTAGTTGCCAGACGATAAATGTAAACGTTTCTGAGAGTAATGCGTCCAATGTGATGATTTTCAGTTACGTCGATACGAAAACAATGTAGAAAACGTTATGTTTTCTGCGGTTTTTACTACGAATTACCACTTCTCGCTTTTTCTCGTGTAATGTGGCTGCCAGAGTTCGGTTCATGCAAAATCTTAAGGTCCTAGGTCAACTACAAGGCAGCAAAAGCAGCCAAAAACTGAATTTTCAAAAACTAAAACTTGAATTTCTGTGCCTCTTTCTTGGTGACTGCAACAACTTAGAAGCTTCTACTTCGTACAGAGTGGTGCGACCGCAAACGTCATCACGCGGCATTAGTTGCCAGACGATAAATGTAAACGTTTCTGAGAGTAATGCGTCCAATGTGAAGATTTTCAGTTACGTCGATACGAAAACAATGTAGAAAACGTTATGTTTTCTGCGGTTTTTACTACGAATTACCACTTCTCGCTTTTTCTCGTGTAATGTGGCTGCCAGAGTTCGGTTCATGCAGAATCTTAAGGTCCTAGGTCAACTGCAAGGCAGCATAAGCAGCCAAAAACTGAATTTTCAAAAACTAAAACTTGAATTTCTGTGCCTCTTTCTTGGTGACTGCAACAACTTAGAAGCTTCTAGTTCGTACAGAGTGGTGCGACCGCAAACGTCATCATGCGGCATTAGTTGCCAGACGATAAATGTAAACGTTTCTGAGAGTAATGCGTCCAATGTGAAGATTTTCAGTTACGTCGATACGAAAACAATGTAGAAAACGTTATGTTTTCTGCGGTTTTTACTACGAATTACCACTTCTCGCTTTTTCTCGTGTAATGTGGCTGCCAGAGTTCGATTCATGCAAAATCTTAAGGTCCTAGGTCAACTACAAGGCAGCAAAAGCAGCCAAAAACTGAATTTTCAAAAACAAAAACTTGGATTTCTGTGCCTCTTTCTTGGTGACTGCAACAACTTAGAAGCTTCTACTTCGTACAGAGTGGTGCGACCGCAAACGTCATCACGCGGCATTAGTTGCCAGACGATAAATGTAAACGTTTCTGAGAGTAATGCGTCCAATGTGAAGATTTTCAGTTACGTCGATACGAAAACAATGTAGAAAACGTTATGTTTTCTGCGGTTTTTACTACGAATTACCACTTCTCGCTTTTTCTCGTGTAATGTGGCTGCCAGAGTTCGGTTCATGCAGAATCTTAAGGTCCTAGGTCAACTACAAGGCAGCAAAAGCAATCAAAAACTGAATTTTCAAAAACTAAAACTTGAATTTCTGTGCCTCTTTCTTGGTGACTGCAACAACTTAGAAGCTTCTACTTCGTACAGAGTGGTGCGACCGCAAACGTCATTACGCGGCATTAGTTGCCAGACGATAAATGTAAACGTTTCTGAGAGTAATGCGTCCAATGTGAAGATTTTCAGTTACGTCGATACGAAAACAATGTAGAAAACGTTATGTTTTCTGCGGTTTTTACTACGAATTACAACTTCTCGCTTTTTCTCGTGTAATGTGGCTGCCAGAGTTCGGTTCATGCAGAATCTTAACGTCCTAGGTCAACTACAAGGCAGCAAAAGCAGCCATAAACTGAATTTTCAAAAACTGAAACTTGAATTTCTGTGCCTCTTTCTTGGTGACTGCAACAACTTAGAAGCTTCTACTTCGTACAGAGTGGTGCGACCGCAAACGTCATCACGCGGCATTAGTTGCCAGACGATAAATGTAAACGTTTCTGAGAGTAATGCGTCCAATGTGAAGATTTTCAGTTACGTCGATACCAAAACAATGTAGAAAACGTTATGTTTTCTGCGGTTTTTACTACGAATTACCACTTCTCGCTTTTTCTCATGTAATGTGGCTGCCAGAGTTCGGTTCATGCAGAATCTTAAGGTCCTAGGTCAACTACAAGGCAGCAAAAGCAGCCAAAAACTGAATTTTCAAAAACTAAAACTTGAACTTCTGTGCCTCTTTCTTGGTGACTGCAACAACTTAGAAGCTTCTACTTCGTACAGAGTGGTGCGACCGCAAACGTCATCACGCGGCATTAGTTGCCAGACGATAAATGTAAACGTTTCTGAGAGTAATGCGTCCAATGTGAAGATTTTCAGTTACGTCGATACGAAAACAATGTAGAAAACGTTATGTTTTCTGCGGTTTTTACTACGAATTACCACTTCTCGCTTTTTCTCGTGTAATGTGGCTGCCAGTGTTCGGTTCATGCAAAATCTTAAGGTCCTAGGTCAACTACAAGGCAGCAAAAGCAGCCAAAAACTGAATTTTCAAAAACTAAAACTTGAACTTCTGTGCCTCTTTCTTGGTGACTGCAACAACTTAGAAGCTTCTACTTCGTACAGAGTGGTGCAACCGCAAACGTCATCACGCGGCATTAGTTGCCAGACGATAAATGTAAACGTTTCTGAGAGTATCGCGTCCAATGTGAAGATTTTCAGTTACGTCGATACGAAAACAATGTAGAAAACGTTATGTTTTCTGCGGTTTTTACTACGAATTACCACTTCTCGCTTTTTCTCATGTAATGTGGCTGCCAGAGTTCGGTTCATGCAGAATCTTAAGGTCCTAGGTCAACTACAAGGCAGCAAAAGCAGCCAAAAACTGAATTTTCAAAAACTAAAACTTGAACTTCTGTGCCTCTTTCTTGGTGACTGCAACAACTTAGAAGCTTCTACTTCGTACAGAGTGGTGCGACCGCAAACGTCATCACGCGGCATTAGTTGCCAGACGATAAATGTAAACGTTTCTGAGAGTAATGCGTCCAATGTGAAGATTTTCAGTAACGTCGATACGAAAACAATGTAGAAAACGTTATGTTTTCTGCGGTTTTTACTACGAATTACCACTTCTCGCTTTTTCTCGTGTAATGTGGCTGCCAGTGTTCGGTTCATGCAAAATCTTAAGGTCCTAGGTCAACTACAAGGCAGCAAAAGCAGCCAAAAACTGAATTTTCAAAAACTAAAACTTGAATTTCTGTGCCTCTTTCTTGGTGACTGCAACAACTTAGAAGCTTCTACTTCGTACAGAGTGGTGCGACCGCAAACGTCATCACGCGGCATTAGTTGCCAGACGATAAATGTAAACGTTTCTGAGAGTAATGCGTCCAATGTGAAGATTTTCAGTTACTTCGATACGAAAACAAAGTAGAAAACGTTATGTTTTCTGCGGTTTTTACCAAGAATTACCACTTCTAGCTTTTTCTCGTGTAATGTGGCTGCCAGAGTTCGGTTCATGCAGAATCTTAAGGTCATAGGTCAACTACAAGGCAGCAAAAGCAATCAAAAACTGAATTTTCAAAAACTAAAACTTGAATTTCTGTGCCTCTTTCTTGGTGACTGCAACAACTTAGAAGCTTCTACTTCGTACGGAGTGGTGCGACCGCAAACGCCATTACGTGGCATTAGTTGCCAGACGATAAATGTAAACGTTTCTGAGAGTAATGCGTCCAATGTGAAGTTTTTCAGTTACGTCGATACCAAAACAATGTAGAAAACGTTATGTATTCTGCGGTTTTTACTACGAATTACCACTTCTCGCTTTTTCTCGTGTAATGTGGCTGCCAGAGTTCGGTTCATGCAAAATCTTAAGGTCCTAGGTCAACTACAAGGCAGCAAAAGCAGCCAAAAACTGAATTTTCAAAAACTGAAACTTGAATTTCTGTGCCTCTTTCTTGGTGAATGCAACAACTTAGAAGCTTCTACTTCGTACAGAGTGGTGCGACCGCAAACGTCATCACGCGGCATTAGTTGCCAGACGATAAATGTAAACGTTTCTGAGAGTAATGCGTCCAATGTGAAGATTTTCAGTTACGTCGATACGAAAACAATGTAGAAAACGTTATGTTTTCTGCGGTTTTTACTACGTATTACCACTTCTCGCTTTTTCTCGTGTAATGTGGCTGCCAGAGTTCGGTTCATGCAGAATCTTGAGGTCCTAGGTCAACTACAAGGCGGCAAAAGCAGCCAAAAACTGAATTTTCAAAAACTAAAACTTGAATTTCTGTGCCTCTTTCTTGGTGACTGCAACAACTTAGAAGCTTCTACTTCGTACAGAGTGATGCGACCGCAAACGTCATCACGCGGCATTAGTTGCCAGACGATAAATGTAAACGTTTCTGAGAGTAATGCGTCCAATGTGAAGATTTTCAGTTACGTCGATACGAAAACAATGTAGAAAACGTTGTGTTTTCTGCGGTTTTTACTACGAATTACCACTTCTCGCTTTTTCTCGTGTAATGTGGCCGCCAGAGTTCGGTTCATGCAGAATCTTAACGTCCTAGGTCAACTACAAGGCAGCAAAAGCAGCCAAAAACTGAATTTTCAAAAACTGAAACTTGAATTTCTGTGCCTCTTCCTTGGTGACTGCAACAACTTAGAAGCTTCTACTTCGTACAGAGTGGTGCGACCGCAAACGTCATCACGCGGCATTAGTTGCCAGACGATAAATTTAAACGTTTCTGAGAGTAATGCGTCCAATGTGAAGATTTTCAGTTACGTCGATACGAAAACAATGTAGAAAACGTTATGTTTTCTGCGGTTTTTACTACGAATTACCACTTCTCGCTTTTTCTCGTGTAATGTGGCTGCCAGAGTTCGGTTCATGCAAAATCGTAAGGTCCTAGGTCAACTACAAGGCAGCAAAAGCAGCCAAAAACTGAATTTTCAAAAACTAAAACTTGAATTTCTGTGCCTCTTTCTTGGTGACTGCAACAACTTAGAAGCTTCTACTTCGTACTGAGTGGTGCGACCGCAAACGTCATCACGCGGCGTTAGTTGCCAGAAGATAAATTTAAACGGTTCTGAGGGTAATGCGTCCAATGTGAAGATTTTCAGTTACGTCGATACGAAAACAATGTAGAAAACGTTATGTTTTCTGCGGTTTTTACTACGAATTACCACTTCTCGCTTTTTCTCGTGTAATGTGGTTGCCAGAGTTCGGTTTATGCAGAATCTTAAGGTCCTAGGTCAACTACAAGGCAGCAAAAGCAATCAAAAACTGAATTTTCAAAAACTAAAACTTGAATTTCTGTGCCTCTTTCTTGGTGACTGCAACAACTTAGAAGCTTCTACTTCGTACAGAGTGGTGCGAACGCAAACGTCATCACGCGGCATTAGTTGCCAGACGACAAATGTAAACGTTTCTGAGAGTAATGCGTCCAATGTGAAGATTTTCAGTTACGTCGATACCAAAACAATGTAGAAAACGTTATGTTTTATGCGATTTTTACTACGAATTACCACTTCTCGCTTTTTCTCGTGTAATGTGGCTGCCAGAGTTCGGTTCATGCAAAATCTTGAGGTCCTAGGTCAACTACAAGGCAGCAAAAGCAGCCAAAAACAGAATTTTCGAAAACTAAAACTTGAATTTCTGTGCCTCTTTCTTGGTGACTGCAATAACTTAGAAGCTTCTACTTCGTACAGAGTGGTGCGACCGCAAACGTCATCACACGGCATTAGTTGCCAGACGATAAATGTAAACGTTTCTGAGAGTAATGCGTCCAATGTGAAGATTTTCAGTTACGTCGATACAAAAACAATGTAGAAAACGTTATGTTTTCTGCGGTTTTTACTACGAATTACCACTTCTCGCTTTTTCTCGTGTAATGTGGCTGCCAGAGTTCGGTTCATGCAAAATCTTAAGGTCCTAGGTCAACAACAAGGCAGCAAAAGCAGCCAAATACTGAATATTCAAAAACTAAAACTTGAATTTCTGTGCCTCTTTCTTGATGACTGCAACAACTTAGAAGCTTCTACTTCGTACAGAGTGGTGCGACCGCAAACGTCATCACGCGGCGTTAGTTGCCAGACGATAAATGTAAACGTTTCTGAGAGTAATGCGTCCAATGTGAAGATTTTCAGTCACGTCGATACGAAAACAATGTAGAAAACGTTATGTTTTCTGTGGTTTTTACTACGAATTACCACTTCTCGCTTTTTCTCGTGTAATGTGGCTGCCAGAGTTCGGTTCATGCAAAATCTTAAGGTCCTAGGTCAACTACAAGGCAGCAAAAGCAGCCAAAAACTGAATTTTCAAAAACTAAAACTTTAAATTCTGTGCCTCTTTCTTGGTGACTGCAACAACTTAGAAGCTTCTACTTCGTACAGAGTGGTGCGACCGCAAACGTCATCACACGGCATTAGTTGCCAGACGATAAATGTAAACGTTTCTGAGAGTAATGCGTCCAATGTGAAGATTTTCAGTTACGTCGATACGAAAACAATGTAGAAAACGTTATGTTTTCTGCGGTTTTTACTACGAATTACCACTTCTCGCTTTTTCTCGTGTAATGTGGCTGCCAGAGTTCGGTTCATGCAAAATCGTAAGGTCCTAGGTCAACTACAAGGCAGCAAAAGCAGCCAAAAACTGAATTTTCAAAAACTAAAACTTGAATTTCTGTGCCTCTTTCTTGGTGACTGCAACAACTTAGAAGCTCCTACTTCGTACTGAGTGGTGCGACCGCAAACGTCATCACGCGGCATTAGTTGCCAGAAGATAAATGTAAACGTTTCTGAGAGTAATGCGTCCAATGTGAAGATTTTCAGTTACGTCGATACGAAAACAATGTAGAAAACGTTATGTTTTCTGCGGTTTTTACTACGAATTACCACTTCTCGCTTTTTCTCGTGTAATGTGGCTGCCTGAGTTCGGTTCATGCAGAATCGTAAGGTCCTAGGTCAACTACAAGGCAGCAAAAGCAATCAAAAACTGAATTTTCAAAAACTAAAGCTTGAGTTTCTGTGCCTCTTTCTTGGTGACTGCAACAACTTAGAAGCTTCTACTTCGTACAGAGTGGTGCGACCGCAAACGTCATCACGCGGCATTAGTTGCCAGACGACAAGTGTAAACGTTTCTGAGAGTAATGCGTCCAATGTGAAGATTTTTAGTTACGTCGATACCAAAACAATGTAGAAAACGTTATGTTTCTGCGGTTTTTACTACGAATTACCACTTCTCGCTTTTACTCGTGTAATGTGGCTGCCAGAGTTCGGTTCATGCAAAATCTTAAGGTCCTAGGTCAGCTACAAGGCAGCAAAAGCAGCCAAAAACTGAATTTTCAAAAACTGAAACTTGAATTTCTGTGCCTCTTTCTTGGTGACTGCAACATCTTAGAGGCTTCTACTTCGTACAGAGTGGTGCGACCGCAAACGTCATCACGCGGCATTAGTCGCCAGACGATAAATGTTAACGTTTCTGAGAGTAATGCGTCCTATGTGAAGATTTTCAGTTACGTCGATACGAAAACAATGTAGAAAACGTTATGTTTTCTGCGGTTTTTACTACGAATTACCACTTCTCGCTTTTTCTCGTGTAATGTGGCTGCCAGAGTTCGGTTCATGCAGAATCTTAAGGTCCTAGGTCAACTACAAGGCAGCAAAAGCAGCCAAAAACTGAATTTTCAAAAACTAAAACTTGAATTTCTGTGCCTCTTTCTTGGTGACTGCAACAACTTAGAAGCTTCTACTTCGTACAGAGTGGTGCGACCGCAAACGTCATCACGCTGCATTAGTTGCCAGACGATAAATGTAAACGTTTCTGAGAGTAATGCGTCCAATGTGAAGATTTTCAGTTACGTCGATACGAAAACAATGTAGAAAACGTTATGTTTTCTGCGGTTTTTACTACGAATTACCACTTCTCGCTTTTTCTCGTGTAATGTGGCTGCCAGAGTTCGGTTCATGCAAAATCTTGAGGTCCTAGGTCAACTACAAGGCAGCAAAAGCAGCCAAAAACTGAATTATCGAAAACAAAAACTTGAATTTCTGTGCCTCTTTCTTGGTGACTGCAACAACTTAGAAGCTTCTACTTCGTACAGAGTGGTGCGACCGCAAACGTCATCACGCGGCATTAGTTGCCAGACGATAAATGTAAATGTTTCTGAGAGTAATGCGTCCAATGTGAAGATTTTCAGTTACGTCGATACAAAAACAATGTAGAAAACGTTATGTTTTCTGCGGTTTTTACTACGAATTACCACTACTCGCTTTTTCTCGTGTAATGTGGCTGCCAGAGTTCGGTTCATGCAAAATCTTAAGGTCCTAGGTCAACTACAAGGCAGCAAAAGCAGCCAAAAACTGAATTTTCAAAAACTAAAACTTGAATTTCTGTGCCTCTTTATTGATGACTGCAACAACTTAGAAGCTTCTACTTCGTACAGAGTGGTGCGACCGCAAACGTCATCACGCGGCGTTAGTTGCCAGACGATAAATGTAAACGTTTCTGAGAGTAATGCGTCCAATGTGAAGATTTTCAGTTACGTCGATACGAAAACAATGTAGAAAACGTTATGTTTTCTGCGGTTTTTACTACGAATTACCACTTCTCGCTTTTTCTCGTGTAATGTGGCTGCCAGAGTTCGGTACATGCAAAATCTTAAGTCCTAGGTCAACTACAAGGCAGCAAAAGCAGCCAAAAATTGAATTTTCAAAAACTAAAACTTGAATTTCTGTGCCTCTTTCTTGCCGACTGCAACAACTTAGACGCTTCTACTTCGTACAGAGTTGTGCGACCGCAAACGTCATCACGCGGCATTAGTTGCCAGACGATAAATGTAAACGTTTCTGAGAGTAATGCGTCCAATGTGAAGATTTTCAGTTACGTCGATACGAAAACGATGTAGAAAACGCTATGTTTTCTGCGGTTTTTATTACGATTTACCACTTCTTACTATTTCTCGTGTAATGTGGCTGCCAGAGTTCGGTTCATGCAAAATCTTAAGGTCCTAGGCCAACTACAAGGCAGCAAAAGCATCCAAAAACTGAATTTTCAAAAACTAAAACTTGAATTTCTGTGCCTCTTTCTTGGTGACTGCAACAACTTAGAAGCTTCTACTTCGTACAGAGTGGTGCGACCGCAAACGTCATCACGCGGCATTAGTTGCCAGACGATAAATGTAAACGTTTCTGAGAGTAATGCGTCCAATGTGAAGATTTTCAGTTACGTCGATACCAAAACAATGTAGAAAACGTTATGTTTTCTGCGGTTTTTACTACGAATTACCACTTCTAGCTTCTTCTCGTGTAATGTGGCTGCCAGAGTTCGGTTCATGCAAAATCTTGAGGTCCTAGGTCAACTACAAGGCAGCAAAAGCAGCCAAAAACTGAATTTTCGAAAACTAAAACTTGAATTTCTGTGATTCTTTCTTGGTGACTGCAACAACTTAGAAGCTTCTACTTCGTACAGAGTGGTGCGACCGCAAACGTCATCACGCGGCATTAGTTGCCAGACGATAAATTTAAACGTTTCTGAGAGTAATGCGTCCAATGTGAAGATTTTCAGTTACGTCGATACGAAAACAATGTAGAAAACGTTATGTTTTCTGCGGCTTTTACTACGAATTACCACTTCTCGCTTTTTCTCGTGTAATGTGGCTGCCAGAGTTCGGTACATGCAAAATCTTAAGTCCTAGGTCAACTACAAGGCAGCAAAAGCAGCCAAAAACTGAATTTTCAAAAACTAAAACTTGAATTTCTGTGCCTCTTTCTTGCCGACTGCAACAACTTAGACGCTTCTACTTCGTACAGAGTTGTGCGACCGCAAACGTCATCACGCGGCATTAGTTGCCAGACGATAAATGTAAACGTTTCTGAGAGTAATGCGTCCAATGTGAAGATTTTCAGTTACGTCGATACGAAAACGATGTAGAAAACGCTATGTTTTCTGCGGTTTTTATTACGATTTACCACTTCTTACTTTTTCTCGTGTAATGTGGCTGCCAGAGTTCGGTTCATGCAAAATCTTAAGGTCCTAGGCCAACTACAAGGCAGCAAAAGCATCCAAAAACTGAATTTTCAAAAACTAAAACTTGAATTTCTGTGCCTCTTTCTTGGTGACTGCAACAACTTAGAAGCTTCTACTTCGTACAGAGTGGTGCGACCGCAAACGTCATCACGCGGCATTAGTTGCCAGACGATAAATGTAAACGTTTCTGAGAGTAATGCGTCCAATGTGAAGATTTTCAGTTACGTCGATACCAAAACAATGTAGAAAACGTTATGTTTTCTGCGGTTTTTACTACGAATTACCACTTCTAGCTTCTTCTCGTGTAATGTGGCTGCCAGAGTTCGGTTCATGCAAAATCTTGAGGTCCTAGGTCAACTACAAGGCAGCAAAAGCAGCCAAAAACTGAATTTTCGAAAACTAAAACTTGAATTTCTGTGATTCTTTCTTGGTGACTGCAACAACTTAGAAGCTTCTACTTCGTACAGAGTGGTGCGACCGCAAACGTCATCACGCGGCATTAGTTGCCAGACGATAAATTTAAACGTTTCTGAGAGTAATGCGTCCAATGTGAAGATTTTCAGTTACGTCGATACGAAAACAATGTAGAAAACGTTATGTTTTCTGCGGCTTTTACTACGAATTACCACTTCTCGCTTTTTCTCGTGTAATGTGGCTGCCAGAGTTCGGTTCATGCAAAATCTTAAGGTCCTAGGTCAACTACAAGGCAGCAAAAGCAGCCAAAAACTGAATTTTCAAAAACTAAAACTTGAATTTCTGTGCCTCTTTCTTGGTGACTGCAACAACTTAGAAGCTTCTACTTCGTACAGAGTGGTGCGACCGCAAACGTCATCACGCGGCATTAGTTGCCAGACGATAAATGTAAACGTTTCTGAGAGTAATGCGTCCAATGTGAAGATTTTCAGTTACGTCGATACGAAAACAATGTAGAAAACGTTATGTTTTCTGCGGTTTTTACTACGAATTACCACTTCTCGCTTTTTCTCGTGTAATGTGGCTGCCAGAGTTCGGTTCATGCAAAATCTTAAGGTCCTAGGTCAACTACAAGGCAGCAACAGCAGCCAAAAACTGAATTTTCAAAAACTAAAACTTGAATTTCTGTGCCTCTTTCTTGGTGACTGCAACAACTTAGAAGCTTCTACTTCGTACTGAGTGGTGCGACCGCAAACGTCATCACGCGGCATTAGTTGCCAGACGATAAATGTAAACGTTTCTGAGAGTAATGCGTCCAATGTGAAGATTTTCAGTTACGTCGATACGAAAGCAATGTAGAAAACGTTATGTTTTCTGCCGTTTTTACTACGAATTACCACTTCTCGCTTTTTCTCGTGTAATGTGGCTGCCAGAGTTCGGTTCAGGCAGAATCTTAAGGTCCTAGGTCAACTACAAGGCAGCAAAAGCAATCAAAAACTGAATTTTCAAAAACTAAAACTTGAATTTCTGTGCCTCTTTCTTGGTGACTGCAACAACTTAGAAGCTTCTACTTCGTACAGAGTGGTGCGACCGCAAACGTCATCACGCGGCACTAGTTGCCAGACGGTAAATGTAAACGTTTCTGAGAGTAATGCGTCCAATGTGAAGATTTTCAGTTACCTCGATACCAAAACAATGTAGAAAACGTTATGTTTTCTGCGGTTTTTACTACGAATTACCACTTCTCGCTTTTTCTCGTGTAATGTGGCTGCCAGAGTTCGGTTCATGCAAAATCTTAAGGTCCTAGGTCAACTACAAGGCAGCAAAAGCAGCCAAAAACTGAATTTTCAAAAACTAAAACTTGAACTTCTGTGCCTCTTTCTTGGTGACTGCAACAACTTAGAAGCTTCTACTTCGTACAGAGTGGTGCGACCGCAAACGTCATCACGCGGCATTAGTTGCCAGACGATAAATGTAAACGTTTCTGAGAGTAATGCGTCCAATGTGAAGATTTTCAGTTACGTCGATACGAAAACAATGTAGAAAACGTTATGTTTTCTGCGGTTTTTACTACGAATTACCACTTCTCGCTTTTTCTCGTGTAATGTGGCTGCCAGAGTTCGGTTCATGTAAAATCGTAAGGTCCTAGGTCAACTACAAGGCAGCAAAAGCAGCCAAAAACTGAATTTTCAAAAACTAAAACTTGAATTTCTGTGCCTCTTTCTTGGTGACTGCAACAACTTAGAAGCTCCTACTTCGTACTGAGTGGTGCGACCGCAAACGTCATCACGCGGCATTAGTTGCAGGAAGATAAATGTAAACGTTTCTGAGAGTAATGCGTCCAATGTGAAGATTTTCAGTTACGTCGATACGAAAACAATGTAGAAAACGTTATGTTTTCTGCGGTTTTTACTACGAATTACCACTTCTCGCTTTTTCTCGTGTAATGTGGCTGCCAGAGTTCGGTTCATGCAGAATCTTAAGGTCCTAGGTCAACTACAAGGCAGCAAAAGCAATCAAAAACTGAATTTTCAAAAACTAAAACTTGAATTTCTGTGCCTCTTTCTTGGTGACTGCAACAACTTAGAAGCTTCTACTTCGTACAGAGTGGTGCGACCGCAAACGTCATCACGCGGCATTAGTTGCCAGACGACAAGTGTAAACGTTTCTGAGAGTAATGCGTCCAATGTGAAGATTTTCAGTTACGTCGATACCAAAACAATGTAGAAAACGTTATGTTTCTGCGGTTTTTACTACGAATTACCACTTCTCGCTTTTACTCGTGTAATGTGGCTGCCAGAGTTCGGTTCATGCAAAATCTTAAGGTCCTAGGTCAACTACAAGGCAGCAAAAGCAGCCAAAAACTGAATTTTCAAAAACTGAAACTTGAATTTCTGTGCCTCTTTCTTGGTGACTGCAACATCTTAGAGGCTTCTACTTCGTACAGAGTGGTGCGACCGCAAACGTCATCACGCGGCATTAGTCGCCAGACGATAAATGTTAACGTTTCTGAGAGTAATGCGTCCAATGTGAAGATTTTCAGTTACGTCGATACGAAAACAATGTAGAAAACGTTATGTTTTCTGCGGTTTTTACTACGAATTACCACTTCTCGCTTTTTCTCGCGTAATGTGGCTGCCAGAGTTCGGTTCATGCAAAATCTTAAGGTCCTAGGTCAACTACAAGGCAGCAAAAGCAGCCAAAAACTGAATTTTCAAAAACTAAAACTTGAATTTCTGTGCCTCTTTCTTGGTGACTGCAACAACTTAGAAGCTTCTACTTCGTACAGAGTGGTGCGACCGCAAACGTCATCACGCGGCATTAGTTGCCAGACGATAAATGTAAACGTTTCTGAGAGTAATGCGTCCAATGTGAAGATTTTCAGTTACGTCGATACGAAAACAATGTAGAAAACGTTATGTTTTCTGCGGTTTTTACTACGAATTACCACTTCTAGCTTCTTCTCGTGTAATGTGGCTGCCAGAGTTCGGTTCATGCAAAATCTTGAGGTCCTAGGTCAACTACAAGGCAGCAAAAGCAGCCAAAAACTGAATTTTCGAAAACTAAAACTTGAATTTCTGTGATTCTTTCTTGGTGACTGCAACAACTTAGAAGCTTCTACTTCGTATAGAGTGGTGCGACCGCAAACGTCATCACGCGGCATTAGTTGCCAGACGATAAATTTAAACGTTTCTGAGAGTAATGCGTCCAATGTGAAGATTTTCAGTTACGTCGATACGAAAACAATGTAGAAAACGTTATGTTTTCTGCGGTTTTTACTACGAATTACCACTTCTCGCTTTTTCTCGTGTAATGTGGCTGCCAGAGTTCGGTTCATGCAAAATCTTAAGGTCCTAGGTCAACTACAAGGCAGCAAAAGCAGCCAAAAACTGAATTTTCAAAAACGAAAACTTGAATTTCTGTGCCTCTTTCTTGGTGACTGCAACAACTTAGAAGCCTCTACTTCGTACAGAGTGGTGCGACCGCAAACGTCATCACGCGGCATTAGTTGCCAGACGATAAATGTAAACGTTTCTGAGAGTAATGCGTCCAATGTGAAGATTTTCAGTTACGTCGATACGAAAACAATGTAGAAAACGTTATGTTTTCTGCGGTTTTTACTACGAATTACCACTTCTCGCTTTTTCTCGTGTAATGTGGCTGCCAGAGTTCCGTTCATGCAAAATCTTAAGGTCCTAGGTCAACTACAAGGCAGCAAAAGCAGCCAAAAACTGAATTTTCAAAAACTAAAACTTGAATTTCTGTGCCTCTTTCTTGGTGACTGCAACAACTTAGAAGCTTCTACTTCGTACTGAGTGGTGCGACCGCAAACGTCATCACGCGGCATTAGTTGCCAGACGATAAATGTAAACGTTTCTGAGAGTAATGCGTCCAATGTGAAGATTTTCAGTTACGTCGATACGAAAGCAATGTAGAAAACGTTATGTTTTCTGCCGTTTTTACTGCGAATTACCACTTCTCGCTTTTTCTCGTGTAATGTGGCTGCCAGAGTTCGGTTCAGGCAGAATCTTAAGGTCCTAGGTCAACTACAAGGCAGCAAAAGCAATCAAAAACTGAATTTTCAAAAACTAAAACTTGAATTTCTGTGCCTCTTTCTTGGTGACTGCAACAACTTAGAAGCTTCTACTTCGTACAGAGTGGTGCGACCGCAAACGTCATCACGCGGCATTAGTTGCCAGACGGTAAATGTAAACGTTTCTGAGAGTAATGCGTCCAATGTGAAGATTTTCAGTTACCTCGATACCAAAACAATGTAGAAAACGTTATGTTTTCTGCGGTTTTTACTACGAATTACCACTTCTCGCTTTTTCTCGTGTAATGTGGCTGCCAGAGTTCGGTTCATGCAAAATCTTAAGGTCCTAGGTCAACTACAAGGCAGCAAAAGCAGCCAAAAACTGAATTTTCAAAAACTGAAACTTGAACTTCTGTGCCTCTTTCTTGGTGACTGCAACAACTTAGAAGCTTCTACTTCGTACAGAGTGGTGCGACCGCAAACGTCATCACGCGGCATTAGTTGCCAGACGATAAATGTAAACGTTTCTGTGAGTAATGCGTCCAATGTGAAGATTTTCAGTTACGTCGATACGAAAACAATGTAGAAAACGTTATGTTTTCTGCGGTTTTTACTACGAATTACCACTTCCCGCTTTATCTCGTGTAATGTGGCTGCCAGAGTTCGGTTCATGCAAAATCGTAAGGTCCTAGGTCAACTACAAGGCAGCAAAAGCAGCCAAAAACTGAATTTTCAAAAACTAAAACTTGAATTTCTGTGCCTCTTTCTTGGTGACAGCAACAACTTAGAAGCTCCTACTTCGTACTGAGTGGTGCGACCGCAAACGTCATCACGCGGCATTAGTTGCCAGAAGATAAATGTAAACGTTTCTGAGAGTAATGCGTCCAATGTGAAGATTTTCAGTTACGTCGATACGAAAACAATGTAGAAAACGTTATGTTTTCTGCGGTTTTTACTACGAATTACCACTTCTCGCTTTTTCTCGTGTAATGTGGCTGCCAGAGTTCGGTTCATGCAGAATCTTAAGGTCCTAGGTCAACTACAAGGCAGCAAAAGCAATCAAAAACTGAATTTTCAAAAACTAAAACTTGAATTTCTGTGCCTCTTTCTTGGTGACTGCAACAACTTAGAAGCTTCTACTTCGTACAGAGTGGTGCGACCGCAAACGTCATCACGCGGCATTAGTTGCCAGACGACAAGTGTAAACGTTTCTGAGAGTAATGCGTCCAATGTGAAGATTTTCAGTTACGTCGATACCAAAACAATGTAGAAAACGTTATGTTTCTGCGGTTTTTACTACGAATTACCACTTCTCGCTTTTACTCGTGTAATGTGGCTGCCAGAGTTCGGTTCATGCAAAATCTTAAGGTCCTAGGTCAACTACAAGGCAGCAAAAGCAGCCAAAAACTGAATTTTCAAAAACTGAAACTTGAATTTCTGTGCCTCTTTCTTGGTGACTGCAACATCTTAGAGGCTTCTACTTCGTACAGAGTGGTGCGACCGCAAACGTCATCACGCGGCATTAGTCGCCAGACGATAAATGTTAACGTTTCTGAGAGTAATGCGTCCAATGTGAAGATTTTCAGTTACGTCGATACGAAAACAATGTAGAAAACGTTATGTTTTCTGCGGTTTTTACTACGAATTACCACTTCTCGCTTTTTCTCGCCTAATGTGGCTGCCAGAGTTCGGTTCATGCAAAATCTTAAGGTCCTAGGTCAACTACAAGGCAGCAAAAGCAGCCAAAAACTGAATTTTCAAAAACTAAAACTTGAATTTCTGTGCCTCTTTCTTGGTGACCGCAACAACTTAGAAGCTTCTACTTCGTACAGAGTGGTGCGACCGCAAACGTCATCACGCTGCATTAGTTGCCAGACGATAAATGTAAACGTTTCTGAGAGTAATGCGTCCAATGTGAAGATTTTCAGTTACGTCGATAGGAAAACAATGTAGAAAACGTTATGTTTTCTGCGGTATTTACCACGAATTACCACTTCTCGCTTTTTCTCGTGTAATGTGGCTGCCAGAGTTCGGTTCATGCAAAATCTTGAGGTCCTAGGTCAACTACAAGGCAGCAAAAGCAGCCAAAAACTGAATTATCGAAAACTAAAACTTGAATTTCTGTGCCTCTTTCTTGGTGACTGCAACAACTTAGAAGCTTCTACTTCGTACAGAGTGGTGCGACCGCAAACGTCATCACGCGGCATTAGTTGCCAGACGATAAATGTAAACGTTTCTGAGAGTAATGCGTCCAATGTGAAGATTTTCAGTTACGTCGATACGAAAACAATGTAGAAAACGCTATGTTTTCTGCGGTTTTTATTACGATTTACCACTTCTAACTTTTTCTCGTGTAATGTGGCTGCCAGAGTTCGGTTCATGCAAAATCTTAAGGTCCTAGGTCAACTACAAGGCAGCAAAAGCATCCAAAATCTGAATTTTCAAAAACTAAAACTTGAATTTCTGTGCCTCTTTCTTGGTGACTGCAACAACTTAGAAGCTTCTACTTCGTACAGAGTGGTGCGACCGCAAACGTCATCACGCGGCATTAGTTGCCAGACGATAAATGTAAACGTTTCTGAGAGTAATGCGTCCAATGTGAAGATTTTCAGTTACGTCGATACGAAAACAATGTAGAAAACGTTATGTTTTCTGCGGTTTTTACTTCGAATTACCACTTCTAGCTTCTTCTCGTGTAATGTGGCTGCCAGAGTTCGGTTCATGCAAAATCTTGAGGTCCTAGGTCAACTACAAGGCAGCAAAAGCAGCCAAAAACTGAATTTTCGAAAACTAAAACTTGAATTTCTGTGCCTCTTTCTTGGTGACTGCAACAACTTAGAAGCTTCTACTTCGTACAGAGTGGTGCGACCGCAAACGTCATCACGCGGCATTAGTTGCCAGACGATAAATTTAAACGTTTCTGAGAGTAATGCGTCCAATGTGAAGATTTTCAGTTACGTCGATACGAAAACAATGTAGAAAACGTTATGTTTTCTGCGGTTTTTACTACGAATTACCACTTCTCGCTTTTTCTCGTGTAATGTGGCTGCCAGAGTTCGGTTCATGCAAAATCTTAAGGTCCTAGGTCAACTACAAGGCAGCAAAAGCAGCCAAAAACTGAATTTTCAAAAACTAAAACTTGAATTTCTGTGCCTCTTTCTTGGTGACTGCAACAACTTAGAAGCCTCTACTTCGTACAGAGTGGTGCGACCGCAAACGTCATCACGCGGCATTAGTTGCCAGACGATAAATGTAAACGTTTCTGAGAGTAATGCGTCCAATGTGAAGATTTTCAGTTACGTCGATACGAAAACAATGTAGAAAACGTTATGTTTTCTGCGGTTTTTACTACGAATTACCACTTCTCGCTTTTTCTCGTGTAATGTGGCTGCCAGAGTTCGGTTCATGCAAAATCTTAAAGTCCTAGGTGAACTACAAGGCAGCAAAAGCAGCCAAAAACTGAATTTTCAAAAACTAAAACTTGAATTTCTGTGCCTCTTTCTTGGTGACTGCAACAACTAAGAAGCTTCTACTTCGTACTGAGTGGTGCGACCGCAAACGTCATCACGCGGCATTAGTTGCCAGACGATAAATGTAAACGTTTCTGAGAGTAATGCGTCCAATGTGAAGATTTTCAGTTACGTCGATACGAAAACAATGTAGAAAACGTTATGTTTTCTGCCGTTTTTACTACGAATTACCACTTCTCGCTTTTTCTCGTGTAATGTGGCTGCCAGAGTTCGGTTCATGCAGAATCTTAAGGTCCTAGGTCAACTACAAGGCAGCAAAAGTAATCAAAAACTGAATTTTCAAAAACAAAAACTTGAATTTCTGTGCCTCTTTCTTGGTGACTGCAACAACTTAGAAGCTTCTACTTCGTACAGAGTGGTGCGACCGCAAACGTCATCACGCGGCATTAGTTGCCAGACGGTAAATGTAAACGTTTCTGAGAGTAATGCGTCCAATGTGAAGATTTTCAGTTACCTCGATACCAAAACAATGTAGAAAACGTTATGTTTTCTGCGGTTTTTACTACGAATTACCACTTCTCGCTTTTTCTCGTGTAATGTGGCTGCCAGAGTTCGGTTCATGCAAAATCTTAAGGTCCTAGGTCAACTACAAGGCAGCAAAAGCAGCCAAAAACTGAATTTTCGAAAACTGAAACTTGAATTTCTGTGCCTCTTTCTTGGTGACTGCAACAACTTCGAAGCTTCTACTTCGTACAGAGTGGTGCGACCGCAAACGTCATCACGTGGCATTAGTCGCCAGACGATAAATGTAAACGTTTCTGAGAGTAATGCGTCCAATGTGAAGATTTTCAGTTACGTCGATACGAAAACAATGTAGAAAACGTTATGTTTTCTGCGGTTTTTACTACGAATTACCACGTCTCGCTTTTTCTCGTGTAATGTGGCTGCCGGAGTTCGGTTCATGCAAAATCTTAAGGTCCTAGGTCAACTACAAGGCAGCAAAAGCAGGCAAAAACTGAATTTTCAAAAACAAAAACTTGAATTTCTGTGCCTCTTTCTTGGTGACTGCAACAACTTAGATGCTTCTACTTCGTACAGAGTGGTGCGACCGCAAACGTCATCACGCGGCATTAGTTGCCAGACGATAAATGTAAACGTTTCTGAGAGTAATGCGTCCAATGTGAAGATTTTCAGTTACGTCGATACGAAAACAATGTAGAAAACGTTATGTTTTCTGCGGATTTTACTACGAATTACCACTTCTCGCTTTTTCTCGTGTAATGTGGCTGCCAGAGTTCGGTTCATGCAAAATCTTAAGGTCCTAGGTCAACTACAAGGCAGCAAAAGCAGCCAAACACTGAATTTTCAAAAACTAAAACTTGAATTTCTGTGCCTCTTTCGTGGTGACTGCAACAACTTAGAAGCTTCTACTTCGTACAGAGTGGTGCGACCGCAAACGTCATCACGCGGCATTAGTTGCCAGACGATAAATGTAAACGTTTCTGAGAGTAATGCGTCCAATGTGAAGATTTTCAGTTACGTCGATACGAAAACAATGTAGAAAACGTTATGTTTTCTGCGGTTTTTACTGCGAATTACCACTTCTCGCTTTTTCTCGTGTAATGTGGCTGCCAGAGTTCGGTTCATGCAAAATCTTAAGGTCCTAGGTCAACTACAAGGCAGCAAAAGCAGCCAAAAACTGAATTTTCAAAAACTAAAACTTGAATTTCTGTGCCTCTTTCTTGGTGACTGCAACAACTTAGAAGCTTCTACTTCGTACTGAGTGGTGCGACCGCAAACGTCATCACGCTGCATTAGTTGCCAGACGATAAATGTAAACGTTTCAGAGAGTAATGCGTCCAATGTGAAGATTTTCAGTTACGTCGATACGAAAACAATGTAGAAAACGTTATGTTTTCTGCCGTTTTTACTACGAATTACCACTTCTCGCTTTTTCTCGTGTAATGTGGCTGCCAGAGTTCGGTTCATGCAGAATCTTAAGGTCCTAGGTCAACTACAAGGCAGCAAAAGCAATCAAAAACTGAATTTTCAAAAACTAAAACTTGAATTTCTGTGCCTCTTTCTTGGTGACTGCAACAACTTAGAAGCTTCTACTTCGTACAGAGTGGTGCGACCGCAAACGCCATCACGCGGCATTAGTTGCCAGACGGTAAATGTAAACGTTTCTGAGAGTAATGCGTCCAATGTGAAGATTTTCAGTTACGTCATTCCGAAAACAAATGTTGAAAACGTTATGTTTTCTGCGGTTTTTACTACGAATTACCACTTCTCGCTTTTTCTCGTGTAATGTGGCTACCAGAGTTCGGTTCATGCAAAATCTTAAGGTCCTAGGTCAACTACAAGGCAGCAAAAGCAGCCAAAAACCGAATTTTCAAAAACTAAAACTTGAATTTCTGTGCCTCTTTCTTGGTGACTGCAACAAATTAGATGCTTCTACTTCGTACAGAGTGGTGCGACCGCAAACGTCATCACGCGGCATTAGTTGCCAGACGATAAATGTAAACGTTTCTGAGAGTAATGCGTCCAATGTGAAGATTTTCAGTTACGTCATTTCGAAAACAAATGTTGAAAACGTTATGTTTTCTGCGGTTTTTACTACGAATTACCACTTCTCGCTTTTTCTCGTGTAATGTGGCTGCCAGAGTTCGGTTCATGCAAAATCTTAAGGTCCTAGGTCAACTACAAGGCAGCAAAAGCAGCCAAAAACTGAATTTTCAAAAACTAAAACTTGAATTTCTGTGCCTCTTTCTTGGTGACTGCAACAACTTAGAAGCTTCTACTTCGTACAGAGTGGTGCGACCGCAAACGTCATCACGCGGCATTAGTTGCCAGACGATAAATGTAAACGTTTCTGAGAGTAATGCGTCCAATGTGAAGATTTTCAGTTACGTCGATACGAAAACAATGTAGAAAACGTTATGTTTTCTGCGGTTTTTACTACGAATTACCACTTCTCGCTTTTTCTCGTGTAATGTGGCTGCCAGAGTTCGGTTCATGCAAAATCTTAAGGTCCTAGGTCAAGTACAAGGCAGCAAAAGCAGCCTAAAACTGAATTTTCAAAAACAAAAACTTGAATTTCTGTGCCTCTTTCTTGGTGACTGCAACAACTTAGAAGCTTCTACTTCGTACAGAGTGGTGCGACCGCAAACGTCATCACGCGGCATTAGTTGCCAGACGATAAATGTAAACGTTTCTGAGAGTAATGCATCCAATGTGAAGATTTTCAGTTACGTCGATACGAAAACAATGTAGAAAACGTTATGTTTTTTGCGGTTTTTACTACGAATTACCACTTCTCGCTTTTTCTTGTGTACTGTGGCTGCCAGAGTTCGGTTCATGCAAAATCTTAAGGTCCTAGGTCAACTACAAGGCAGCAAAAGCAGCCAAAAACTGAATTTTCAAAAACTAAAACTTGAATTTCTGTGCCTCTTTCTTGGTGACTGCAACAACTTAGAAGCTTCTACTTCGTACAGAGTGGTGCGACCGCAAACGTCATCACGCGGCATTAGTTGCCAGACGATAAATGTAAACGTTTCTGAGAGTAATGCGTCCAATGTGAAGATTTTCAGTTACGTCGATACGAAAACAATGTAGAAAACGTTATGTTTTCTGCGGTTTTTACTACGAATTACCACTTCTCGCTTATTCTCGTGTAATGTGGCTGCCAGAGTTCGGATCATGCAAAATCTTAAGGTCCTAGAACAACTACAAGGCAGCAAAAGCAGCCAAAAACTGAATTTTCAAAAACAAAAGCTTGAATTTCTGTGCCTCTTTCTTGGTGACTGCAACAACTTAGAAGCTTCTACTTCGTACAGAGTGGTGCGACCGCAAACGTCATCACGCGGCATTAGTTGCCAGACGATAAATGTAAACGTTTCTGAGAGTAATGCGTCCAATGTGAAGATTTTCAGTTACGTCATTTCGAAAACAAATGTTGAAAACGTTATGTTTTCTGCGGTTTTTACTACGAATTACCACTTCTCGCTTTTTCTCGTGTAATGTGGCTGCCAGAGTTCGGTTCATGCAAAATCTTAAGGACCTAGGTCACCTACAAGGCAGCAAAAGCAGCCAAAAACTGAATTTTCAAAAACTAAAACTTGAATTTCTGTGCCTCTTTCTTGGTGACTGCAACAACTTAGAAGCTTCTACTTCGTACAGAGTGATGCGACCGCAAACGTCATCACGCGGCATTAGTTGCCAGACGATAAATGTAAACGTTTCTGAGAGTAATGCGTCCAATGTGAAGATTTTCAGTTACGTCGATACGAAAACAATGTAGAAAACGTTATGTTTTCTGCGGTTTTTACTACGAATTACTACTTCTCGCTTTTTCTCGTGTAAGCTGGTCGAAGTGGCCGTGCGGTTAAAGGCGCTGCAGTCTGGAACCGCAAGACCGCTACGGTCGCAGGTTCGAATCCTGCCTCGGGCATGGATGATTGTGATGTCCTTAGGTTAGTTAGGTTTAACTAGTTCTAAGTTCTAGTGGACTAATGACCTCAGCAGTTGAGTCCCATAGTGCTCAGAGCCATTTTTTTTTTCTCGTGTAATGTGGCTGCCAGAGTTCGGTTTATGCAAAATCTTAAGGTTCTAGGTCAACTACAAGGCAGCAAAAGCAGCCAAAAACTGAATTTTCAAAAACTAAACCTTGAATTTCTGTGCCTCTTTCTTGGTGACTGCAACAACTTAGAAGCTTCTACTTCGTACAGAGTGGTGCGACCGCAAACGTCATCACGCGGCATTAGTTGCCAGACGATAAATGTAAACGTTTCTGAGAGTAATGCGTCCAATGTGAAGATTTTCAGTTACGTCATTTCGAAAACAAATGTTGAACACGTTATGTTTTCTGCGGTTTTTACTACGAATTACCACATCTCGCTTTTTCTCGTGTAATTTGGCTGCCAGAGTTCGGTTCATGCAAAATCTTAAGGTCCTAGGTCAACTACAAGGCAGCAAAAGCAGCCGAAAACTGAATTTTCAAAAACTAAAACTTGAATTTCTGTGCCTCTTTCTTGGTGACTGCAACAACTTAGAAGCTTCTACTTCGTACAGAGTGGTGCGACCGCAAACGTCATCACGCGTCATTAGTTGCCAGACGATAAATGTAAACGTTTCTGAGAGTAATGCGTCCAATGTGAAGATTTTCAGTTACGTCGATACGAAAACAATGTAGAAAACGTTATGTTTTCTGCGGTTTTTACTACGAATTACCACTTCTCGCTTATTCTCGTGTAATGTGGCTGCCAGAGTTCGGATCATGCAAAATCTTAAGGTCCTAGAACAACTACAAGGCAGCAAAAGCAGCCAAAAACTGAATTTTCAAAAACAAAAGCTTGAATTTCTGTGCCTCTTTCTTGGTGACTGCAACAACTTAGAAGCTTCTACTTCGTACAGAGTGGTGCGACCGCAAACGTCATCACGCGGCATTAGTTGCCAGACGATAAATGTAAACGTTTCTGAGAGTAATGCGTCCAATGTGAAGATTTTCAGTTACGTCATTTCGAAAACAAATGTTGAAAACGTTATGTTTTCTGCGGTTTTTACTACGAATTACCACTTCTCGCTTTTTCTCGTGTAATGTGGCTGCCAGAGTTCGGTTCATGCAAAATCTTAAGGACCTAGGTCACCTACAAGGCAGCAAAAGCAGCCAAAAACTGAATTTTCAAAAACTAAAACTTGAATTTCTGTGCCTCTTTCTTGGTGACTGCAACAACTTAGAAGCTTCTACTTCGTACAGAGTGGTGCGACCGCAAACGTCATCACGCGGCATTAGTTGCCAGACGATAAATGTAAACGTTTCTGAGAGTAATGCGTCCAATGTGAAGATTTTCAGTTACGTCGATACGAAAACAATGTAGAAAACGTTATGTTTTCTGCGGTTTTTACTACGAATTACCACTTCTCGCTTTTTCTCGTGTAAGCTGGTCGAAGTGGCCGTGCGGTTAAAGGCGCTGCAGTCTGGAACCGCAAGACCGCTACGGTCGCAGGTTCGAATCCTGCCTCGGGCATGGATGATTGTGATGTCCTTAGGTTAGTTAGGTTTAACTAGTTCTAAGTTCTAGTGGACTAATGACCTCAGCAGTTGAGTCCCATAGTGCTCAGATCCATTTTTTTTTCTCGTGTAATGTGGCTGCCAGAGTTCGGTTCATACAAAATCTTAAGGTTCTAGGTCAACTACAAGGCAGCAAAAGCAGCCAAAAACTGAATTTTCAAAAACTAAACCTTGAATTTCTGTGCCTCTTTCTTGGTGACTGCAACAACTTAGAAGCTTCTACTGCGTACAGAGTGGTGCGACCGCAAACGTCATCACGCGGCATTAGTTGCCAGACGATAAATGTAAACGTTTCTGAGAGTAATGCGTCCAATGTGAAGATTTTCAGTTACGTCATTTCGAAAACAAATGTTGAACACGTTATGTTTTCTGCGGTTTTTACTACGAATTACCACATCTCGCTTTTTCTCGTGTAATTTGGCTGCCAGAGTTCGGTTCATGCAAAATCTTAAGGTCCTAGGTCAACTACAAGGCAGCAAAAGCAGCCGAAAACTGAATTTTCAAAAACTAAAACTTGAATTTCTCTGCCTCTTTCTTGGTGACTGCAACAACTTAGAAGCTTCTACTTCGTACAGAGTGGTGCGACCGCAAACGTCATCACGCGGCATTAGTTGCCAGACAATAAATGTAAACTTTTCTGAGAGTAATGCGTCCAATGTGAAGATTTTCAGTTTCGTCGATACGAAAACAATGTAGAAACCGTTATGTTTTCTGCGGTTTTTACTACGAATTACCACTTCTCGCTTTTTCTCGTGTAATGTGGCTGCCAGAGTTCGGTTCATGCAAAATCTTAAGGTCCTAGGTCAACTACAAGGCAGCAAAAGCAGCCAAAAACTGAATTATCGAAAACTAAAACTTGAATTTCTGTGCCTCTTTCTTGGTGACTGCAACAACTTAGAAGCTTCTACTTCGTACAGAGTGGTGCGACCGCAAACGTCATCACGCGGCATTAGTTGCCAGACGATAAATGTAAACGTTTCTGAGAGTAATGCGTCCAATGTGAAGATTTTCAGTTACGTCATTTCGAAAACAAATGTTAAAAACGTTATGTTTTCTGCGGTTTTTATTACGAATTACCACTTCTCGCTTTTTCTCGTGTAATGTGGCTGCCAGAGTTCGGTTCATGCAAAATCTTAAGGTCCTAGGTCAACTACAAGGCAGCAAAAGCAGCCAAAAACTGAATTTTCAAAAACAAAAACTTGAATTTCTGTGCCTCTTTCTTGGTGACTGCAACAACTTAGAAGCTTCTACTTCGTACAGAGTGGTGCGACCGCAAACGTCATCACGCGGCATTAGTTGCCAGACGATAAATGTAAACGTTTCTGAGAGTAATGCGTCCAAAGTGAAGATTTTCAGTTACGTCATTTCGAAAACAAGTGATGAAAACGTTATGTTTTCTGCGGTTTTTACTACGAATTACCACTTCTCGCTTTTTCTCGTGTAATGTGGCTGCCAGAGTTCGGTTCATGCAAAATCTTAAGGTCCTAGGTCAACTACAAGGCAGCAAAAGCAGCCAAAAACTGAATTTTCAAAAACTAAAACTTGAATTTCTGTGCCTCTTTCTTGGTGACTGCAACAACTTAGAAGCTTCTACTTCGTACAGAGTGGTGCGACCGCAAACGTCATCACGCGGCATTAGTTGCCAGACGATAAATGTAAACGTTTCTGAGAGTAATGCGTCCAATGTGAAGATTTTCAGTTACGTCGATACGAAAACAATGTAGAAAACGTTATGTTTTCTGCGGTTTTTACTACAAATTACCACTTCTCGCTTTTTCTCGTGTAATGTGGCTGCCAGAGTTTGGTTCATGCAAAATCTTAAGGTCCTAGGTCAACTACAAGGCAGCAAAAGCAGCCAAAAACTGAATTTTCAAAAACTAAAACTTGAATTTCTGTGCCTCTTTCTTGGTGACTGCAACAACTTAGAAGCTTCTACTTCGTACAGAGTGGTGCGACCGCAAACGTCATCACGCGGCATTAGTTGCCAGACGATAAATGTAAACGTTTCTGAGAGTAATGCGTCCAATGTGAAGTTTTTCAGTTACGTCGATACGAAAACAATGTAGAAAACGTTATGTTTTCTGCGGTTTTTACTACGAATTACCACTTCTCGCTTTTTCTCGTGTAATGTGGCTGCCAGAGTTCGGTTCATGCAAAATCTTAAGGTCCTAGGTCAACTACAAGGCAGCAAAAGCAGCCAAAAACTGAATTTTCAAAAACAAAAACTTGAATTTCTGTGCCTCTTTCTTGGTGACTGCAACGACTTAGAAGCTTCTACTTCGTACAGAGTGGTGCGACCGCAAACGTCATCACGCGGCATTAGTTGCCAGACGATAAATGTAAACGTTTCTGAGAGTAATGCGTCCAATGTGAAGATTTTCAGTTACGTCGATACGAAAACAATGTAGAAAACGTTATGTTTTCTGCGGTTTTTACTACTAATTACCACTTCTCGCTTTTTCTCGTGTAATGTGGCTGCCAGAGTTCGGTTCATGCAAAATCTTAAGGTCCTAGGTCAACTACAAGGCAGCAAAAGCAGCCAAAACCTGAATTTTCAAAAACAAAAACTTGGATTTCTGTGCCTCTTTCTTGGTGACTGCAACAACTTAGAAGCTTCTACTTCGTACAGAGTGGTGCGACCGTAAATGTCATCACGCGGCATTAGTTGCCAGACGATACATGTAAACGTTTCTGAGAGTAATGCGTCCAATGTGAATGTTTTCAGTTACGTCGATACGAAAACAATGTAGAGAACGTTATGTTTTCTGCGGTTTTTACTACGAATTACCACTTCTTGCTTTTTCTAGTGTAATGTGGCTGCCAGAGTTCGGTTCATGCAAAATCTTAAGGTCCTAGGTCAACTACAAGGCAGCAAAAGCAGCCGAAAACTGAATTTTCAAAAACTAAAACTTGAATTTCTGTGCCTCTTTCTTGGTGACTGCAACAACTTAGAAGCTTCTACTTCGTACAGAGTGGTGCGACCGCAAACGTCATCACGCGGCATTAGTTGCCAGACGATAAATGTAAACGTTTCTGAGAGTAATGCGTCCAATGTGAAGATTTTCAGTTACGTCGATACGAAAACAATGTAGAAAACGTTATGGTTTCTGCGGTTTTTACTACGAATTACCACTTCTCGCTTTTTCTCGTGTAATGTGGCTGCCAGAGTTCGGTTCATGCAAAATCTTAAGGTCCTAGGTCAACTACAAGGCAGCAAAAGCAGCCAAAAACTGAATTTTCAAAAACAAAAACTTGAATTTCTGTGCCTCTTTCTTGGTGACTGCAACAGCTTAGAAGCTTCTACTTCGTACAGAGTGGTGCGACCGCAAACGTCATCACGCGGCATTAGTTGCCAGACGATAAATGTAAACGTTTCTGAGAGTAATGCGTCCAATGTGAAGATTTTCAGTTACGTCATTTCGAAAACAAATGATGAAAACGTTATGTTTTCTGCGGTTTTTACTACGAATTACCACTTCTCGCTTTTTCTCGTGTAATGTGGCTGCCAGAGTTCGGTTCATGCAAAATCTTAATGTCCTAGGTCAACTACAAGGCAGCAAAAGCAGCCAAAAACTGAATTTTCAAAAACAAAAACTTGAATTTCTGTGCCTCTTTCTTGGTGACTGCAACAACTTAGAAGCTTCTACTTCGTACAGAGTGGTGCGACCGCAAACGTCATCACGCGGCATTAGTTGCCAGACGATAAATGTAAACGTTTCTGAGAGTAATGCGTCCAATGTGAAGATTTTCAGTTACGTCGATACGAAAACAATGTAGAAAACGATATGTTTTCTGCGGTGTTTACTACGAATTACCACTTCTCGCTTTTTCTCGTGTAATGTGGCTGCCAGAGTTCGGTTCATGCAAAATCTTAAGGTCCTAGGTCAACTACAAGGCAGCAAAAGCAGCCAAAAACTGAATTTTCAAAAACAAAAACTTGAATTTCTGTGCCTCTTTCTTGGTGACTGCAACAACTTAGAAGCTTCTACTTCGTACAGAGTGGTGCGACCGCAAACGTCATCACGCGGCATTAGTTGCCAGACGATAAATGTAAACGTTTCTGAGAGTAATGCGTCCAATGTGAAGATTTTCAGTTACGTCATTTCGAAAACAAATGATGAAAACGTTATGTTTTCTGCGGTTTTTACTACGAATTACCACTTCTCGCTTTTTCTCGTGTAATGTGGCTGCCAGAGTTCGGTTCATGCAAAATCTTAAGGTCCTAGGTCAACTACAAGGCAGCAAAAGCAGCCAAAAACTGAATTTTCAAAAACTAAAACTTGAATGTCTGTGCCTCTTTCTTGGTGACTGCAACAACTTAGCAGCTTCTACTTCGTACAGAGTGGTGCGACCGCAAACGTCATCACGCGGCATTAGTTGCCAGACGATAAATGTAAACGTTCCTGAGAGTAATGCGTCCAATGTGAAGATTTTCACTTACGTCATTTCGAAAACAAATGTTGAAAACGTTATGTTTTCTGCGGTTTTTACTACGAATTACCACTTCTCGCTTTTTCTCGTGTAATGTGGCTGCCAGAGTTCGGTTCATGCAAAATCTTAAGGTCCTAGGTAAACTACAAGGCAGCAAAAGCAGCCAAAAACTGAATTTTCAAAAACTAAAACTTGAATTTCTGTGCCTCTTTCTTGGTGACTGCAACAACTTAGAAGCTTCTACTTCGTACAGAGTGGTGCGACCGCAAACGTCATTACGCGGCATTAGTTGAGAAACGATAAATGTAAACTTTTCTGAGAGTAATGCGTCCAATGTGAAGATTTTCAGTTACGTCATTTCGAAAACAAATGTTGAAAACGTTATGTTTTCTGCGGTTTTTACTACGAATTACCACTTCTCGCTTTTTCTCGTGTAATGTGGCTGCCAGAGTTCGGTTCATGCAAAATCTTAAGGTCCTAGGTCAACTACAAGGCAGCAAAATCAGCCAAAAACTGAATTTTCAAAAACAAAAACTTGAATTTCTGTGCCTCTTTCTTGGTGACTGCAACAACTTAGAAGCTTCTACTTCGTACAGAGTGGTGTGACCGCAAACGTCATCACGCGGCATTAGTTGCCAGACGATAAATGTAAGCTTTTCTGAGAGTAATGCGTCCAATGTGAAGATTTTCAGTTACGTCGATACGAAAACAATGTAGAAAACGTTATGTTTTCTGCGGTTTTTACTACGAATTACCACTTCTCGCTTTTTCTCGTGTAATGTGGCTGCCAGAGTTCGGTTCATGCAAAATCTTAAGGTCCTAGGTCAACTACAAGGCAGCAAAAGCAGCCAAAAACTGAATTTTCAAAAACAAAAACTTGAATTTCTGTGCCTCTTTCTTGGTGACTGCAACGACTTAGAAGCTTCTACTTCGTACAGAGTGGTGCGACCGCAAACGTCATCACGCGGCATTAGTTGCCAGACGATAAATGTAAACGTTTCTGAGAGTAATGCGTCCAATGTGAAGATTTTCAGTTACGTCGATACGAAAACAATGTAGAAAACGTTATGTTTTCTGCGGTTTTTACTACTAATTACCACTTCTCGCTTTTTCTCGTGTAATGTGGCTGCCAGAGTTCGGTTCATGCAAAATCTTAAGGTCCTAGGTCAACTACAAGGCAGCAAAAGCAGCCAAAACCTGAATTTTCAAAAACAAAAACTTGGATTTCTGTGCCTCTTTCTTGGTGACTGCAACAACTTAGAAGCTTCTACTTCGTACAGAGTGGTGCGACCGTAAATGTCATCACGCGGCATTAGTTGCCAGACGATACATGTAAACGTTTCTGAGAGTAATGCGTCCAATGTGAATGTTTTCAGTTACGTCGATACGAAAACAATGTAGAGAACGTTATGTTTTCTGCGGTTTTTACTACGAATTACCACTTCTTGCTTTTTCTAGTGTAATGTGGCTGCCAGAGTTCGGTTCATGCAAAATCTTAAGGTCCTAGGTCAACTACAAGGCAGCAAAAGCAGCCAAAAACTGAATTTTCAAAAACTAAAACTTGAATTTCTGTGCCTCTTTCTTGGTGACTGCAACAACTTAGAAGCTTCTACTTCGTACAGAGTGGTGCGACCGCAAACGTCATCACGCGGCATTAGTTGCCAGACGATAAATGTAAACGTTTCTGAGAGTAATGCGTCCAATGTGAAGATTTTCAGTTACGTCGATACGAAAACAATGTAGAAAACGTTATGGTTTCTGCGGTTTTTACTACGAATTACCACTTCTCGCTTTTTCTCGTGTAATGTGGCTGCCAGAGTTCGGTTCATGCAAAATCTTAAGGTCCTAGGTCAACTACAAGGCAGCAAAAGCAGCCAAAAACTGAATTTTCAAAAACAAAAACTTGAATTTCTGTGCCTCTTTCTTGGTGACTGCAACAGCTTAGAAGCTTCTACTTCGTACAGAGTGGTGCGACCGCAAACGTCATCACGCGGCATTAGTTGCCAGACGATAAATGTAAACGTTTCTGAGAGTAATGCGTCCAATGTGAAGATTTTCAGTTACGTCATTTCGAAAACAAATGATGAAAACGTTATGTTTTCTGCGGTTTTTACTACGAATTACCACTTCTCGCTTTTTCTCGTGTAATGTGGCTGCCAGAGTTCGGTTCATGCAAAATCTTAATGTCCTAGGTCAACTACAAGGCAGCAAAAGCAGCCAAAAACTGAATTTTCAAAAACAAAAACTTGAATTTCTGTGCCTCTTTCTTGGTGACTGCAACAACTTAGAAGCTTCTACTTCGTACAGAGTGGTGCGACCGCAAACGTCATCACGCGGCATTAGTTGCCAGACGATAAATGTAAACGTTTCTGAGAGTAATGCGTCCAATGTGAAGATTTTCAGTTACGTCGATACGAAAACAATGTAGAAAACGTTATGTTTTCTGCGGTGTTTACTACGAATTACCACTTCTCGCTTTTTCTCGTGTAATGTGGCTGCCAGAGTTCGGTTCATGCAAAATCTTAAGGTCCTAGGTCAACTACAAGGCAGCAAAAGCAGCCAAAAACTGAATTTTCAAAAACAAAAACTTGAATTTCTGTGCCTCTTTCTTGGTGACTGCAACAACTTAGAAGCTTCTACTTCGTACAGAGTGGTGCGACCGCAAACGTCATCACGCGGCATTAGTTGCCAGACGATAAATGTAAACGTTTCTGAGAGTAATGCGTCCAATGTGAAGATTTTCAGTTACGTCATTTCGAAAACAAATGATGAAAACGTTATGTTTTCTGCGGTTTTTACTACGAATTACCACTTCTCGCTTTTTCTCGTGTAATGTGGCTGCCAGAGTTCGGTTCATGCAAAATCTTAAGGTCCTAGGTCAACTACAAGGCAGCAAAAGCAGCCAAAAACTGAATTTTCAAAAACTAAAACTTGAATGTCTGTGCCTCTTTCTTGGTGACTGCAACAACTTAGCAGCTTCTACTTCGTACAGAGTGGTGCGACCGCAAACGTCATCACGCGGCATTAGTTGCCAGACGATAAATGTAAACGTTCCTGAGAGTAATGCGTCCAATGTGAAGATTTTCACTTACGTCATTTCGAAAACAAATGTTGAAAACGTTATGTTTTCTGCGGTTTTTACTACGAATTACCACTTCTCGCTTTTTCTCGTGTAATGTGGCTGCCAGAGTTCGGTTCATGCAAAATCTTAAGGTCCTAGGTAAACTACAAGGCAGCAAAAGCAGCCAAAAACTGAATTTTCAAAAACTAAAACTTGAATTTCTGTGCCTCTTTCTTGGTGACTGCAACAACTTAGAAGCTTCTACTTCGTACAGAGTGGTGCGACCGCAAACGTCATTACGCGGCATTAGTTGAGAAACGATAAATGTAAACTTTTCTGAGAGTAATGCGTCCAATGTGAAGATTTTCAGTTACGTCATTTCGAAAACAAATGTTGAAAACGTTATGTTTTCTGCGGTTTTTACTACGAATTACCACTTCTCGCTTTTTCTCGTGTAATGTGGCTGCCAGAGTTCGGTTCATGCAAAATCTTAAGGTCCTAGGTCAACTACAAGGCAGCAAAATCAGCCAAAAACTGAATTTTCAAAAACAAAAACTTGAATTTCTGTGCCTCTTTCTTGGTGACTGCAACAACTTAGAAGCTTCTACTTCGTACAGAGTGGTGTGACCGCAAACGTCATCACGCGGCATTAGTTGCCAGACGATAAATGTAAGCTTTTCTGAGAGTAATGCGTCCAATGTGAAGATTTTCAGTTACGTCGATACGAAAACAATGTAGAAAACGTTATGTTTTCTGCGGTTTTTACTACGAATTACCACTTCTCGCTTTTTCTCGTGTAATGTGGCTGCCAGAGTTCGGTTCATGCAAAATCTTAAGGTCCTAGGTCAACTACAAGGCAGCAAAAGCAGCCAAAAACTGAATTTTCAAAAACTAAAACTTGAATTTCTGTGCCTCTTTCTTAGTGACTGCAGCAACTTAGAAGCTTCTACTTCGTACAGAGTGGTGCGACCGCAAACGTCATCACGCGGCGTTAGTTGCCAGACGATAAATGTAAACGTTTCTGAGAGTAATGAGTCCAATGTGAAGATTTTCAGTTACGTCGATACGAAAACAATGTAGAAAACGTTATGTTTTCTGCGGTTTTTACTACGAATTACCACTTCTCGCTTTTTCTCGTGTAATGTGGCTGCCAGAGTTCGGTTCATGCAAAATCTTAAGGTCCTAAGTCAACTACAAGGCAGCAAAAGCAGCCAAAAACTGAATTTTCAAAAACAAAAACTTGAATTTCTGTGCCTCTTTCTTGGTGACTGCAACAACTTAGAAGCTTCTACTTCGTACAGAGTGGTGCGACCGCAAACGTCATTACGCGGCATTAGTTGAGAGACGATAAATGTAAACTTTTCTTAGAGTAATGCGTCCAATGTGAAGATTTGCAGTTACGTCATTTCGAAAACAAATGTTGAAAACGTTATGTTTTCTGCGGTTTTTACTACGAATTACCACTTCTCGCTTTTTCTCGTGTAATGTGGCTGCCAGAGTTCGGCTCATGCAAAATCTTAAGGTCCTAGGTCAACTACAAGGCAGCAAAAGCAGCCAAAAACTGAATTTTCAAAAACAAAAACTTGAATTTCTGTGCCTCTTTCTTGGTGACTGCAACAACTTAGAAGCTTCTACTTCGTACAGAGTGGTGCGACCGCAAACGTCGTCACGCTGCATTAGTTGCCAGACGATAAATGTAAACGTTTCTGAGAGTAATGCGTCCAATGTGAAGATTTTCAGTTACGTCGATACGAAAACAATGTAGAAAACGTTATGTTTTCTGCGGTTTTTACTACGAATTACCACTTCTCGCTTTTTCTCGTGTAATGTGGCTGCCAGAGTTCGGTTCATGCAAAATCTTAGGGTCCTAGGTAAACTACAAGGCAGCAAAAGCAGCCAAAAACTGAATTTTCAAAAACAAAAACTTGAATTTCTGTGCCTCTTTCTTGGTGACTGCAACAACTTATAAGCTTCTACTTCGTACAGAGTGGTGCGACCGTAAATGTCATCATGCGGCATTAGTTGCCAGACGATAAATGTAAACGTTTCTGAGAGTAATGCGTCCAATGTGAAGGTTTTCAGTTACGTCGATACGAAAACAATGTAGAGAACGTTATGTTTTCTGCGGTTTTTACTACGAATTACCACTTCTTGCTTTTTCTCGTGTAATGTGGCTGCCAGAGTTCGGTTCATGCAAAATCTTAAGGTCCTAGGTCAACTACAAGCCAGCAAAAGCAGCCAAAAACTGAATTTTCAAAAACTAAAACTTGAATTTCTGTGCCTCTTTCTTGGTGACTGCAACAACTTAGAAGCTTCTACTTCGTACAGAGTGGTGCGACCGCAAACGTCATCACGCGGCATTAGTTGCCAGACGATAAATGTAAACGTTTCTGAGAGTAATGAGTCCAATGTGAAGATTTTCAGTTACGTCGATACGAAAACAAATGATGAAAACGTTATGTTTTCTGCGGTTTTTACTACGAATTACCACTTCTCGCTTTTTCTCGTGTAATGTGGCTGCCAGAGTTCGGTTCATGCAAAATCTTAAGGTCCTAGGTAAACTACAAGGCAGCAAAAGCAGCCAAAAACTGAATTTTCAAAAACTAAAACTTGAATTTCTGTGCCTCTTTCTTGGTGACTGCAACAACTTAGAAGCTTCTACTTCGTACAGAGTGGTGCGACCGCAAACGTCATTACGCGGCATTAATTGAGAGACGATAAATGTAAACGTTTCTGAGAGTAATGCGTCCAATGTGAAGATTTTCAGTTACGTCATTTCGAAAACAAATGTTGAAAACGATATGTTTTCTGCGGTTTTTACTACGAATTACCACTTCTCGCTTTTTCTCGTGTAATGTGGCTGCCAGAGTTCGGTTCATGCAAAATCTTAAGGTCCTAGGTAAACTACAAGGCAGCAAAAGCAGCCAAAAACTGAATTTTCAAAAACTAAAACTTGAATTTCTGTGCCTCTTTCTTGGTGACTGCAACAACTTAGAAGCTTCTACTTCGTACAGAGTGGTGCGACCGCAAACGTCATCACGCGGCATTAGTTGCCAGACGATAAATGTAAACGTTTCTGAGAGTAATGCGTCCAATGTGAAGATTTTCAGTTACGTCATTTCGAAAACAAATGATGAAAACGTTATGTTTTCTGCGGTTTTTACTACGAATTACCACTTCTTGCTTTTTCTAGTGTAATGTGGCTGCCAGAGTTCGGTTCATGCAAAATCTTAAGGTCCTAGGTCAACTACAAGGCAGCAAAAGCAGCCAAAAACTGAATTTTCAAAAACTAAAACTTGAATTTCTGTGCCTCTTTCTTGGTGACTGCAACAACTTAGAAGCTTCTACTTCGTACAGAGTGGTGCGACCGCAAACGTCATCACGCGGCATTAGTTGCCAGACGATAAATGTAAACGTTTCTGAGAGTAATGCGTCCAATGTGAAGATTTTCAGTTACGTCGATACGAAAACAATGTAGAAAACGTTATGGTTTCTGCGGTTTTTACTACGAATTACCACTTCTCGCTTTTTCTCGTGTAATGTGGCTGCCAGAGTTCGGTTCATGCAAAATCTTAAGGTCCTAGGTCAACTACAAGGCAGCAAAAGCAGCCAAAAACTGAATTTTCAAAAACAAAAACTTGAATTTCTGTGCCTCTTTCTTGGTGACTGCAACAGCTTAGAAGCTTCTACTTCGTACAGAGTGGTGCGACCGCAAACGTCATCGCGCGGCATTAGTTGCCAGACGATAAATGTAAACGTTTCTGAGAGTAATGCGTCCAATGTGAAGATTTTCAGTTACGTCATTTCGAAAACAAATGATGAAAACGTTATGTTTTCTGCGGTTTTTACTACGAATTACCACTTCTCGCTTTTTCTCGTGTAATGTGGCTGCCAGAGTTCGGTTCATGCAAAATCTTAAGGTCCCTAGGTCAACTACAAGGCAGCAAAAGCAGCCAAAAACTGAATTTTCAAAAACAAAAACTTGAATTTCTGTGCCTCTTTCTTGGTGACTGCAACAACTTAGAAGCTTCTACTTCGTACAGAGTGGTGCGCCCGCAAACGTCATCACGCGGCATTAGTTGCCAGACGATAAATGTAAACGTTTCTGAGAGTAATGCGTCCAATGTGAAGATTTTCAGTTACGTCGATACGAAAACAATGTAGAAAACGTTATGTTTTCTGCGGTGTTTACTACGAATTACCACTTCTCGCTTTTTCTCGTGTAATGTGGCTGCCAGAGTTCGGTTCATGCAAAATCTTAAGGTCCTAGGTCAACTACAAGGCAGCAAAAGCAGCCAAAAACTGAATTTTCAAAAACAAAAACTTGAATTTCTGTGCCTCTTTCTTGGTGACTGCAACAACTTAGAAGCTTCTACTTCGTACAGAGTGGTGCGACCGCAAACGTCATCACGCGGCATTAGTTGCCAGACGATAAATGTAAACGTTTCTGAGAGTAATGCGTCCAATGTGAAGATTTTCAGTTACGTCATTTCGAAAACAAATGATGAAAACGTTATGTTTTCTGCGGTTTTTACTACGAATTACCACTTCTCGCTTTTTCTCGTGTAATGTGGCTGCCAGAGTTCGGTTCATGCAAAATCTTAAGGTCCTAGGTCAACTACAAGGCAGCAAAAGCAGCCAAAAACTGAATTTTCAAAAACTAAAACTTGAATGTCTGTGCCTCTTTCTTGGTGACTGCAACAACTTAGCAGCTTCTACTTCGTACAGAGTGGTGCGACCGCAAACGTCATCACGCGGCATTAGTTGCCAGACGATAAATGTAAACGTTCCTGAGAGTAATGCGTCCAATGTGAAGATTTTCACTTACGTCATTTCGAAAACAAATGTTGAAAACGTTATGTTTTCTGCGGTTTTTACTACGAATTACCACTTCTCGCTTTTTCTCGTGTAATGTGGCTGCCAGAGTTCGGTTCATGCAAAATCTTAAGGTCCTAGGTAAACTACAAGGCAGCAAAAGCAGCCAAAAACTGAATTTTCAAAAAATAAAACTTGAATTTCTGTGCCTCTTTCTTGGTGACTGCAACAACTTAGAAGCTTCTACTTCGTACAGAGTGGTGCGACCGCAAACGTCATTACGCGGCATTAGTTGAGAAACGATAAATGTAAACTTTTCTGAGAGTAATGCGTCCAATGTGAAGATTTTCAGTTACGTCATTTCGAAAACAAATGTTGAAAACGTTATGTTTTCTGCGGTTTTTACTACGAATTACCACTTCTCGCTTTTTCTCGTGTAATGTGGCTGCCAGAGTTCGGTTCATGCAAAATCTTAAGGTCCTAGGTCAACTACAAGGCAGCAAAAGCAGCCAAAAACTGAATTTTCAAAAACAAAAACTTGAATTTCTGTGCCTCTTTCTTGGTGACTGCAACAACTTAGAAGCTTCTACTTCGTACAGAGTGGTGTGACCGAAAACGTCATCACGCGGCATTAGTTGCCAGACGATAAATGTAAACGTTTCTGAGAGTAATGCGTCCAATGTGAAGATTTTCAGTTACGTCGATACGAAAACAATGTAGAAAACGTTATGTTTTCTGCGGTTTTTACTACGAATTACCACTTCTCGCTTTTTCTCGTGTAATGTGGCTGCCAGAGTTCGGTTCATGCAAAATCTTAAGGTCCTAGGTCAACTACAAGGCAGCAAAAGCAGCCAAAAACTGAATTTTCAAAAACTAAAACTTGAATTTCTGTGCCTCTTTCTTAGTGACTGCAGCAACTTAGAAGCTTCTACTTCGTACAGAGTGGTGCGACCGCAAACGTCATCACGCGGCGTTAGTTGCCAGACGATAAATGTAAACGTTTCTGAGAGTAATGAGTCCAATGTGAAGATTTTCAGTTACGTCGATACGAAAACAATGTAGAAAACGTTATGTTTTCTGCGGTTTTTACTACGAATTACCACTTCTCGCTTTTTCTCGTGTAATGTGGCTGCCAGAGTTCGGTTCATGCAAAATCTTAAGGTCCTAAGTCAACTACAAGGCAGCAAAAGCAGCCAAAAACTGAATTTTCAAAAACAAAAACTTGAATTTCTGTGCCTCTTTCTTGGTGACTGCAACAACTTAGAAGCTTCTACTTCGTACAGAGTGGTGCGACCGCAAACGTCATTACGCGGCATTAGTTGAGAGACGATAAATGTAAACTTTTCTTAGAGTAATGCGTCCAATGTGAAGATTTGCAGTTACGTCATTTCGAAAACAAATGTTGAAAACGTTATGTTTTCTGCGGTTTTTACTACGAATTACCACTTCTCGCTTTTTCTCGTGTAATGTGGCTGCCAGAGTTCGGCTCATGCAAAATCTTAAGGTCCTAGGTCAACTACAAGGCAGCAAAAGCAGCCAAAAACTGAATTTTCAAAAACAAAAACTTGAATTTCTGTGCCTCTTTCTTGGTGACTGCAACAACTTAGAAGCTTCTACTTCGTACAGAGTGGTGCGACCGCAAACGTCATCACGCTGCATTAGTTGCCAGACGATAAATGTAAACGTTTCTGAGAGTAATGCGTCCAATGTGAAGATTTTCAGTTACGTCGATACGAAAACAATGTAGAAAACGTTATGTTTTCTGCGGTTTTTACTACGAATTACCACTTCTCGCTTTTTCTCGTGTAATGTGGCTGCCAGAGTTCGGTTCATGCAAAATCTTAGGGTCCTAGGTAAACTACAAGGCAGCAAAAGCAGCCAAAAACTGAATTTTCAAAAACAAAAACTTGAATTTCTGTGCCTCTTTCTTGGTGACTGCAACAACTTATAAGCTTCTACTTCGTACAGAGTGGTGCGACCGTAAATGTCATCATGCGGCATTAGTTGCCAGACGATAAATGTAAACGTTTCTGAGAGTAATGCGTCCAATGTGAAGGTTTTCAGTTACGTCGATACGAAAACAATGTAGAGAACGTTATGTTTTCTGCGGTTTTTACTACGAATTACCACTTCTTGCTTTTTCTCGTGTAATGTGGCTGCCAGAGTTCGGTTCATGCAAAATCTTAAGGTCCTAGGTCAACTACAAGCCAGCAAAAGCAGCCAAAAACTGAATTTTCAAAAACTAAAACTTGAATTTCTGTGCCTCTTTCTTGGTGACTGCAACAACTTAGAAGCTTCTACTTCGTACAGAGTGGTGCGACCGCAAACGTCATCACGCGGCATTAGTTGCCAGACGATAAATGTAAACGTTTCTGAGAGTAATGAGTCCAATGTGAAGATTTTCAGTTACGTCGATACGAAAACAAATGATGAAAACGTTATGTTTTCTGCGGTTTTTACTACGAATTACCACTTCTCGCTTTTTCTCGTGTAATGTGGCTGCCAGAGTTCGGTTCATGCAAAATCTTAAGGTCCTAGGTCAACTACAAGGCAGCAAAAGCAGCCAAAAACTGAATTTTCAAAAACTAAAACCTGAATGTCTGTGCCTCTTTCTTGGTGACTGCAACAACTTAGCAGCTTCTACTTCGTACAGAGTGGTGCGACCGCAAACGTCATCACGCGGCATTAGTTGCCAGACGATAAATGTAAACGTTTCTGAGAGTAATGCGTCCAATGTGAAGATTTTCAGTTACGTCATTTCGAAAACAAATGTTGAAAACGTTATGTTTTCTGCGGTTTTTACTACGAATTACCACTTCTCGCTTTTTCACGTGTAATGTGGCTGCCAGAGTTCGGTTCATGCAAAATCTTAAGGTCCTAGGTAAACTACAAGGCAGCAAAAGCAGCCAAAAACTGAATTTTCAAAAACAAAAACTTGAATTTCTGTGCCTCTTTCTTGGTGACTGCAACAACTTAGAGGCTTCTACTTCGTACAGAGTGGTGCGACCGCAAACGTCATTACGCGGCATTAGTTGAGAGACGATAAATGTAAACGTTTCTGAGAGTAATGCGTCCAATGTGAAGATTTTCAGTTACGTCATTTCGAAAACAAATGTTGAAAACGATATGTTTTCTGCGGTTTTTACTACGAATTACCACTTCTCGCTTTTTCTCGTGTAATGTGGCTGCCAGAGTTCGGTTCATGCAAAATCTTAAGGTCCTAGGTAAACTACAAGGCAGCAAAAGCAGCCAAAAACTGAATTTTCAAAAACTAAAACTTGAATTTCTGTGCCTCTTTCTTGGTGACTGCAACAACTTAGAAGCTTCTACTTCGTACAGAGTGGTGCGACCGCAAACGTCATCACGCGGCATTAGTTGCCAGACGATAAATGTAAACGTTTCTGAGAGTAATGCGTCCAATGTGAAGATTTTCAGTTACGTCATTTCGAAAACAAATGATGAAAACGTTATGTTTACTGCGGTTTTTACTACGAATTACCACTTCTCGCTTTTTCTCGTGTAATGTGGCTGCCAGAGTTCGGTTCATGCAAAATCTTACGGTATTAGGTCAACTACAAGGCAGCAAAAGCAGCCAAAAACTGAATTTTCAAAAACAAAAACTTGAATGTCTGTGCCTCTTTCTTGGTGACTGCAACAACTTAGCAGCTTCTACTTCGTACAGAGTGGTGCGACCGCAAACGTCATCACGCGGCATTAGTTGCCAGACGACAAATGTAAACGTTTCTGAGAGTAATGCGTCCAATGTGAAGATTTTCAGTTACGTCATTTCGAAAACAAATGTTGAAAACGTTATGTTTTCTGCGGTTTTTACTACGAATTACCACTTCTCGCTTTTTCACGTGTAATGTGGCTGCCAGAGTTCGGTTCATGCAAAATCTTAAGGTCCTAGGTAAACTACAAGGCAGCAAAAGCAGCCAAAAACTGAATTTTCAAAAACAAAAACTTGAATTTCTGTGCCTCTTTCTTGGTGACTGCAACAACTTAGAAGCTTCTACTTCGTACAGAGTGGTGCGACCGTAAATGTCATCACGCGGCATTAGTTGCCAGACGATAAATGTAAACGTTTCTGAGAGTAATGCGTCCAATGTGAAGGTTTTCAGTTACGTCGATACGAAAACAATGTAGAAAACGTTATGTTTTCTGCGGTTTTTACTACGAATTACCACTTCTTGCTTTTTCTCGTGTAATGTGGCTGCCAGAGTTCGGTTCATGCAAAATCTTAAGGTCCTAGGTCAACTACAAGGCAGCAAAAGCAGCCAAAAACTGAATTTTCAAAAACTAAAACTTGAATTTCTGTGCCTCTTTCTTGGTGACTGCAGCAACTTAGAAGCTTCTACTTCGTACAGAGTGGTGCGACCGCAAACGTCATCACGCGGCATTAGTTGCCAGACGATAAATGTAAACGTTTCTGGGAGTAATGAGTCCAATGTGAAGATTTTCAGTTACGTCGATACGAAAACAATGTAGAAAACGTTATGTTTTCTGCGGTTTTTACTACGAATTACCACTTCTCGCTTTTTCTCGTGTAATGTGGCTGCCAGAGTTCGGTTCATGCAAAATCTTAAGGTCCTAGGTCAACTACAAGGCAGCAAAAGCAGCCAAAAACTGAATTTTCAAAAACAAAAACTTGAATTTCTGTGCCTCTTTCTTGGTGACTGCAACAACTTAGAAGCTTCTACTTCGTACAGAGTGGTGCGACCGCAAACGTCATCACGCGGCATTAGTTGCCAGACGATAAATGTAAACGTTTCTGAGAGTAATGCGTCCAATGTGAAGATTTTCAGTTACGTCATTTCGAAAACAAATGTTGAAAACGTTATGTTTTCTGCGGTTTTTACTACGAATTACCACTTCTCGCTTTTTCACGTGTAATGTGGCTGCCAGAGTTCGGTTCATGCAAAATCTTAAGGTCCTAGGTAAACTACAAGGCAGCAAAAGCAGCCAAAAACTGAATTTTCAAAAACTAAAACTTGAATTTCTGTGCCTCTTTCTTGGTGACTGCAACAACTTAGTAGCTTCTACTTCGTACAGAGTGGTGCGACCGCAAACGTCATTACGCGGCATTAGTTGAGAGACGATAAATGTAAACGTTTCTGAGAGTAATGCGTCCAATGTGAAGATTTTCAGTTACGTCATTTCGAAAACAAATGTTGAAAACGATATGTTTTCTGCGGTTTTTACTACGAATTACCACTTCTCGCTTTTTCTCGTGTAATGTGGCTGCCAGAGTTCGGTTCATGCAAAATCTTAAGGTCCTAGGTCAACTACAAGGCAGCAAAAGCAGCCAAAAACCGAATTTTCAAAAACAAAAACTTGAATTTCTGTGCCTCTTTCTTGGTGACTGCAACAACTTAGAAGCTTCTACTTCGTACAGAGTGGTGCGACCGCAAACGTCATCATGCGGCATTAGTTGCCAGACGATAAATGTAAACGTTTCTGAGAGTAATGCGTCCAATGTGAAGATTTTCAGTTACGTCATTTTGAAAACAAATGATGAAAACGTTATGTTTACTGCGGTTTTTACTACGAATTACCACTTCTCGCTTTTTCTCGTGTAATGTGGCTGCCAGAGTTCGGTTCATGCAAAATCTTAAGGTCCTAGGTCAACTACAAGGCAGCAAAAGCAGCCAAAAACTGAATTTTCAAAAACAAAAACTTGAATGTCTGTGCCTCTTTCTTGGTGACTGCAACAACTTAGCAGCTTCTACTTCGTACAGAGTGGTGCGACCGCAAACGTCATCACGCGGCATTAGTTGCCAGACGATAAATGTAAACGTTTCTGAGAGTAATGCGTCCAATGTGAAGATTTTCAGTTACGTCATTTCGAAAACAAATGTTGAAAACGTTATGTTTTCTTCGGTTTTTACTACGAATTACCACTTCTCGCTTTTTCACGTGTAATGTGGCTGCCAGAGTTCGGTTCATGCAAAATCTTAAGGTCCTAGGTCAACTACAAGGCAGCAAAAGCAGCCAAAAACTGAGTTTTCAAAAACTAAAACTTGAATTTCTGTGCCTCTTTCTTGGTGACTGCAGCAACTTAGAAGCTTCTACTTCGTACAGAGTGGTGCGACCGCAAACGTCATCACGCGGCATTAGTTGCCACACGATAAATGTAAACGTTTCTGGGAGTAATGAGTCCAATGTGAAGATTTTCAGTTACGTCGATACGAAAACAATGTAGAAAACGTTATGTTTTCTGCGGTTTTTACTACGAATTACCACTTCTCGCTTTTTTTCGTGTAATGTGGCTGCCAGAGTTCGGTTCATGCAAAATCTTAAGGTCCTAGGTCAACTACAAGCCAGCAAAAGCAGCCAAAAACTGAATTTTCAAAAACAAAAACTTGAATTTCTGTGCCTCTTTCTTGGTGACTGCAACAACTTAGAAGCTTCTACTTCGTACAGAGTGGTGCGACCGCAAACGTCATCACGCGGCATTAGTTGCCAGACGATAAATGTAAACGTTTCTGAGAGTAATGCGTCCAATGTGAAGATTTTCAGTTACGTCATTTCGAAAACAAATGATGAAAACGTTATGTTTTCTGCGGTTTTTACTACGAATTACCACTTCTCGCTTTTTCTCGTGTAATGTGGCTGCCAGAGTTCGGTTCATGCAAAATCTTAAGGTCCTAGGTCAACTACAAGGCAGCAAAAGCAGCCAAAAACTGAATTTTCAAAAACTAAAACTTGAATGTCTGTGCCTCTTTCTTGGTGACTGCAACAACTTAGCAGCTTCTACTTCGTACAGAGTGGTGCGACCGCAAACGTCATCACGCGGCATTAGTTGCCAGACGATAAATGTAAACGTTTCTGAGAGTAATGCGTCCAATGTGAAGATTTTCAGTTACGTCATTTCGAAAACAAATGTTGAAAACGTTATGTTTTCTGCGGTTTTTACTACGAATTACCACTTCTCGCTTTTTCACGTGTAATGTGGCTGCCAGAGTTCGGTTCATGCAAAATCTTAAGGTCCTAGGTAAACTACAAGGCAGCAAAAGCAGCCAAAAACTGAATTTTCAAAAACTAAAACTTGAATTTCTGTGCCTTTTTCTTGGTGACTGCAACAACTTAGAAGCTTCTACTTCGTACAGAGTGGTGCGACCGCAAACGTCATTACGCGGCATTAGTTGAGAGACGATAAATGTAAACTTTTCTGAGAGTAATGCGTCCAATGCGAAGATTTTCAGTTACGTCATTTCGAAAGCAAATGTTGAAAACGTTATGTTTTCTGCGGTTTTTACTACGAATTACCACTTCTCGCTTTTTCTCGTGTAATGTGGCTGCCAGAGTTCGGTTCATGCAAAATCTTAAGGTCCTAGGTCAACTACAAGGCAGCAAAAGCAGCCAAAAACTGAATTTTCAAAAACAAAAACTTGAATTTCTGTGCCTCTTTCTTGGTGACAGCAACAACTTAGAAGCTTCTACATCGTACAGAGTGGTGCGACCGCAAACGTCATCACGCGGCATTAGTTGCCAGACGATAAATGTAAACGTTTCTGAGAGTAATGCGTCCAATGTGAAGATTTTCAGTTACGTCGATACGAAAACAATGTAGAAAACGTTATGTTTTCTGCGGTTTTTACTACGAATTACCACTTCTCGCTCTTTCTCGTGTAATGTGGCTGCCAGAGTTCGGTTCATGCAAAATCTTAAGGTCCTAGGTCAACTACAAGGCAGCAAAAGCAGCCAAAAACTGAATTTTCAAAAATAAAAACTTGAATTTTTGTGCCTCTTTCTTGGTGACTGCAACAACTTAGAAGCTTCTACTTCGTACAGAGTGGTGCGACCGTAAATGTCATCACGCGGCATTAGTTGCCAGACGATAAATGTAAACGTTTCTGAGAGTAATGCGTCCAATGTGAAGGTTTTCAGTTACGTCGATACGAAAACAATGTAGAGAACGTTATGTTTTCTGCGGTTTTTACTACGAATTACCACTTCTTGCTTTTTCTCGTGTAATGTGGCTGCCAGAGTTCGGTTCATGCAAAATCTTAAGGTCCTAGGTCAACTACAAGGCAGCAAAAGCAGCCAAAAACTGAATTTTCAAAAACTAAAACTTGAATTTCTGTGCCTCTTTCTTGGTGACTGCAACAACTTAGAAGCTTCTACTTCGTACAGAGTGGTGCGACCGCAAACGTCATCACGCTGCATTAGTTGCCAGACGATAAATGTAAACGTTTCTGAGAGTAATGCGTCCAATGTGAAGATTTTCAGTTACGTCGATACGAAAACAATGTAGAAAACGTTATGTTTTCTGCGGTTTTTACTACGAATTACCACTTCTCGCTTTTTCTCGTGTAATGTGGCTGCCAGAGTTCGGTTCATGCAAAATCTAAAGGTCGTAGGTCAACTACAAGGCAGCAAAAGCAGCCAAAAACTGAATTTTCAAAAACAAAAAAATGAATTTCTGTGCCTCTTTCTTGGTGACTGCAACAACTTAGAAGCTTCTACTTCGTACAGAGTGGTGCGACCGCAAACGTCATCACGCGGCATTAGTTGCCAGACGATAAATGTAAACGTTTCTGAGAGTAATGCGTCCAATGTGAAGATTTTCAGTTACGTCATTTCGAAAACAAATGATGAAAACGGTATGTTTTCTGCGGTTTTTACTACGAATTACCACTTCTCGCTTTTTCTCGTGTAATGTGGCTGCCAGAGTTCGGTTCATGCAAAATCTTAAGGTCCTAGGTCAACTAAAAGGCAGCAAAAGCAGCCAAAAACTGAATTTTCAAAAACTAAAACTTGAATGTCTGTGCCTCTTTCTTGGTGACTGCAACAACTTAGCAGCTTCTACTTCGTACAGAGTGGTGCGACCGCAAACGTCATCACGCTGCATTAGTTGCCAGACGATAAATGTAAACGTTTCTGGGAGTAATGCGTCCAATGTGAAGATTTTCAGTTACGTCGATACGAAAACAATGTAGAAAACGTTATGTTTTCTGCGGCTTTTAGTACGAATTACCACTTCTCGCTTTTTCTCGTGTAATGTGGCTGCCAGAGTTCGGTTCATGCAAAATCTTAAGGTCCTAGGTCAACTACAAGGCAGCAAAAGCAGCCAAAAACTGAATTTTCAAAAACTAAAACTTGACTTTCTGTGCCCCTTTCTTGGTGACTGCAACAACTTAGAAGCATCTACTTCGTACAGAGTGGTGCGACCGCAAACGTCATCACGCGGCATTAGTTGTCAGACGATAAATGTAAACGTTTCTGAGAGTAATGCGTCCAATGTGAAGATTTTCAGTTACGTCGATACGAAAACAATGTAGAAAACGTAATGTTTTCTGCGGTTTTTACTACGAATTACCACTTCTCGCTTTTTCTCGTGTAATGTGGCTGCCAGAGTTCGGTTCATGCAAAATCTTAAGGTCCTAGGTCAACTACAAGGCAGCAAAAGCAGCCAAAAACTGAATTTTCAAAAAAAAAAGAACTTGAATTTCTGTGCCTCTTTCTTGGTGAGTGCAACAACTTAGAAGCTTCTACTTCGTACAGAGTGGTGCGACCGCAAACGTCATCACGCGGCATTAGTTGCCAGACGATAAATGTAAACGTTTCTGAGAGTAATGCGCCCAATGTGAAGATTATCAGTTGCGTCATTTCGAAAACAAATGTTGAAAACGTTATGTTTTCTGCGGTTTTTACTACGAATTACCACTTCTCGCTTTTTCTCGTGTAATGTGGCTGCCAGAGTTCGGTTCATGCAAAATCTTAAGGTCCTAGGTCAACTACAAGGCAGCAAAAGCAGCCAAAAACTGAATTTTCAAAAACTAAAACTTGAATTTCTGTGCCTCTTTCTTGGTGACTGCAACAACTTAGAAGCTTCTACTTCGTACAGAGTGGTGCGACCGCAAATGTCATCACGCGGCATTAGTTGCCAGACGATAAATGTAAACGTTTCTGAGAGTAATGCGTCCAATGTGAAGATTTTCAGTTACGTCGATACGAAAACAATGTAGAAAACGTTATGTTTTCTGCGGTTTTTACTACGAATTACCACTTCTCGCTTTTTCTCGTGTAATGTGGCTGCCAGAGTTCGGTTCATGCAAAATCTTAAGGTTCTAGGTCAACTACAAGGCAGCAAAAGCAGCCAAAAACTGAATTTTCAAAAACTAAAACTTGAATTTCTGTGTCTCTTTCTTGGTGACTGCAACAACTTAGAAGCTTCTACTTCGTACAGAGTGGTGCGACCGCAAACGTCATCACGCGGCATTAGTTGCCAGACGATAAATGTAAACGTTTCTGAGAGTAATGCGTCCAATGTGAAGATTTTCAGTTACGTCATTTCGAAAACAAATGTTGAAAACGTTATGTTTTCTGCGGTTTTTACTACGAATTACCACTTCTCGCTTTTTCTCGTGTAATGTGGCTGCCAGAGTTCGGTTCATGCAAAATCTTAAGGTCCTAGGTCAACTACAAGGCAGCAAAAGCAGCCAAAAACTGAATTTTCAAAAACTAAAACTTGAATTTCCGTGCCTCTTTCTTGGTGACTGCAACAACTTAGAAGCTTCTACTTCGTACAGAGTGGTGCGACCGCAAACGTCATCACGCGGCATTAGTTGTCAGACGATAAATGTAAACGTTTCTGAGAGTAATGCGTCCAATGTGAAGATTTTCAGTTACGTCATTTCGAAAACAAATGATAAAAACGTTATGTTTTCTGCGGTTTTTACTACGAATTACCACTTCTCGCTTTTTCTCGTGTAATGTGGCTGCCAGAGTTCGGTTCATGCAAAATCTTAAGGTCCTAGGTCAACCACAAGGCAGCAAAAGCAGCCAAAAACTGAATTTTCAAAAACTAAAACTTGAATTTCTGTGCCCCTTTCTTGGTGACTGCAACAACTTAGAAGCTTCTACTTCGTACAGAGTGGTGCGACCGCAAACGTCATCACGCGGCATTAGTTGTCAGACGATAAATGTAAACGTTTCTGAGAGTAATGCGTCCAATGTAAAGATTTTCAGTTACGTCATTTCGAAAACAAATGATGAAAACGTTATGTTTTCTGCGGTTTTTACTACGAATTACCACGTCTCGCTTTTTCTCGTGTAATGTGGCTGCCAGAGTTCGGTTCATGCAAAATCTTAAGGTCCTAGGTCAACTACAAGGCAGCAAAAGCAGCCAAAAACTGAATTTTCAAAAACTAAAACTTGAATTTCTGTGCCTCTTTCTTGGTGACTGCAACAACTTAGAAGCTTCTACTTCGTACAGAGTGGTGCGACCGCAAACGTCATCACGCGGCATTAGTTGCCAGACGATAAATGTAAACGTTTCTGAGAGTAATGCGTCCAATGTGAAGATTTTCAGTTACGTCGATACGAAAACAATGTAGAAAACGTTATGTTTTCTGCGGTTTTTACTACGAATTACCACTTCTCGCTTTTTCTCGTGTAATGTGGCTGCCAGAGTTCGGTTCATGCAAAATCTTAAGGTCCTAGGTCAACTACAAGGCAGCAAAAGTAGCCAAAAACTGAATTTTCAAAAACTAAAACTTGAATTTCTGTGCCTCTTTCTTGGTGACTGCAACAACTTAGAAGCTTCTACTTCGTACAGAGTGGTGCGACCGCAAACGTCATCACGCGGCATTAGTTGCCAGACGATAAATGTAAACGTTTCTGAGAGTAATGCGTCCAATGTGAAGATTTTCAGTTGCGTCGATACAAAAACAATGTAGAAAACGTTATGTTTTCTGCGGTTTTTACTACGAATTACCACTTCTCGCTTTTTCTCGTGTAATATGGCTGCCAGAGTTCGGTTCATGCAAAATCTTAAGGTCCTAGGTCAACTACAAGGCAGCAAAAGCAGCCAAAAACTGAATTTTCAAAAACTAAAACTTGAATTTCTGTGCCTCTTTCTTGGTGACTGCAACAACTTAGAAGCTTCTACTTCGTACAGAGTGGTGCGACCGCAAACGTCATCACGCGGCATTAGTTGCCAGACGATAAATGTAAACTTTTCTGAGAGTAATGCGTCCAATGTGAAGATTTTCAGTTACGTCGATACGAAAACAATGTAGAAAACGTTATGTTTTCTGCGGTTTTTACTACGAATTACCACTTCTCGCTTTTTCTCGTGTAATGTGGCTGCCAGAGTTCGGTTCATGCAAAATCTTAAGGTCCTAGGTCAACTACAAGGCAGCAAAAGCAGCCAAAAACTGAAATTTCAAAAACTAAAACTTGAATTTCTGTGCCTCTTTCTTGGTGACTGCAACAACATAGAAGCTTCTACTTCGTACAGAGTGGTGCGACCGCAAACGTCATCACGCGGCATTAGTTGCCAGACGATAAATGTAAACGTTTCTGAGAGTAATGCGTCCAATGTGAAGATTTTCAGTTACGTCGATACGAAAACAAATGTTGAAAACGTTATGTTTTCTGCGGTTTTTACTACGAATTACCATTTCTCGCTTTTTCTCGAGTAATGTGGCTGCCAGAGTTCGGTTCATGCAAAATCTTAAGGTCCTAGGTCAACTACAAGGCAGCAAAAGCAGCCAAAAACTGAATTTTCAAAAACTAAAACTAGAATGTCTGTGCCTCTTTCTTGGTGACTGCAACAACTTAGAAGCTTCTACTTCGTACAGAGTGGTGCGACCGCAAACGTCATCACGCGGCATTAGTTGCCAGACGATAAATGTAAACGTTTCTGAGAGTAATGCGTCCAATGTGAAGATTTTCAGTTACGTCGATACGAAAACAATGTAGAAAACGTTATGTTTTCTGCGGTTTTTACTACGAATTACCACTTCTCGCTTTTTCTCGTGTAATGTGGCTGCCAGAGTTCGGTTCATGCAAAATCTTAAGGTCCTAGGTCAACTACAAGGCAGCAAAAGTAGCCAAAAACTGAATTTTCAAAAACTAAAACTTGAATTTCTGTGCCTCTTTCTTGGTGACTGCAACAACTTAGAAGCTTCTACTTCGTACAGAGTGGTGCGACCGCAAACGTCATCACGCGGCATTAGTTGCCAGACGATAAATGTAAACGTTTCTGAGAGTAATGCGTCCAATGTGAAGATTTTCAGTTGCGTCGATACAAAAACAATGTAGAAAACGTTATGTTTTCTGCGGTTTTTACTACGAATTACCACTTCTCGCTTTTTCTCGTGTAATGTGGCTGCCAGAGTTCGGTTCATGCAAAATCTTAAGGTCCTAGGTCAACTACAAGGCAGCAAAAGCAGCCAAAAACTGAATTTTCAAAAACTAAAACATGAATTTCTGTGCCTCTTTCTTGGTGACTGCAACAACTTAGAAGCTTCTACTTCGTACAGAGTGGTGTGACCGCAAACGTCATCACGCGGCATTAGTTGCCAGACGATAAATGTAAACGTTTCTGAGAGTAATGCGTCCAATGTGAAGATTTTCGGTTACGTCGATACGAAAACAATGTAGAAAACGTTATGTTTTCTGCGGTTTTTACTACGAATTACCACTTCTCGCTTTTTCTCGTGTAATGTGGCTGCCAGAGTTCGGTTCATGCAAAATCTTAAGGTCCTAGGTCAACTACAAGGCAGCAAAAGCAGCCAAAAACTGAATTTTCAAAAACTAAAACTTGAATTTCTGTGCCTCTTTCTTGGTGACTGCAACAACATAGAAGCTTCTACTTCGTACAGAGTGGTGCGACCGCAAACGTCATCACGCGGCATTAGTTGCCAGACGATAAATGTAAACGTTTCTGAGAGTAATGCGTCCAATGTGAAGATTTTCAGTTACGTCGATACGAAAACAAATGTTGAAAACGTTATGTTTTCTGCGGTTTTTACTACGAATTACCACTTCTCGCTTTTTCTCGAGTAATGTGGCTGCCAGAGTTCGGTTCATGCAAAATCTTAAGGTCCTAGGTCAACTACAAGGCAGCAAGAGCAGCCAAAAACTGAATTTTCAAAAACTAAAACTAGAATGTCTGTGCCTCTTTCTTGGTGACTGCAACAACTTAGAAGCTTCTACTTCGTACAGAGTGGTGCGACCGCAAACGTCATCACGCGGCATTAGTTGCCAGACGATAAATGTAAACGTTTCTGAGAGTAATGCGTCCAATGTGAAGATTTTCAGTTACGTCGATACGAAAACAATGTAGAAAACGTTATGTTTTCTGCGGTTTCTACTACGAATTACCACTTCTCGCTTTTTCTCGTGTAATGTGGCTGCCAGAGTTCGGTTCATGCAAAATCTTAAGGTCCTAGGTCAACTACAAGGCAGCAAAAGCAGCCAAAAACTGAATTTTCAAAAACTAAAACTTGAATTTCTGTGCCTCTTTCTTGGTGACTGCAACAACTTAGAAGCTTCTACTTCGTACAGAGTGGTGCGACCGCAAACGTCATCACGCGGCATTAGTTGCCAGACGATAAATGTAAACGTTTCTGAGAGTAATGCGTCCAATGTGAAGATTTTCAGTTACGTCATTTCCAAAACAAATGATGAGAACGTTATGTTTTCTGCGGTTTTTACTACGAATTACCACTTCTCGCTTTTTCTCGTGTAATGTGGCTGCCAGAGTTCGGTTCATGCAAAATCTTAAGGTCCTAGGTCAACTACAAGGCAGCAAAAGCAGCCAAAAACTGAATTTTCAAAAACTAAAACTTGAATTTCTGTGCCTCTTTCTTGGTGACTGCAACAACTTAGAAGCTTCTACTTCGTACAGAGTGGTGCGACCGCAAACGTCATCACGCGGCATTAGTTGCCAGACGATAAATGTAAACGTTTCTGAGAGTAATGCGTCCAATCTGAAGATTTTCAGTTACGTCGATACGAAAACAATGTAGAAAACGTTATGTTTTCTGCGGTTTTTACTACGAATTACCACTTCTCGCTTTTTCTCGTGTAATGTGGCTGCCAGAGTTCGGTTCATGCAAAATCTTAAGGTCCTAGGTCAACTACAAGGCAGCAAAAGCAGCCAAAAACTGAATTTTCAAAAACTAAAACTTGAATTTCTGTGCCTCTTTCTTGGTGACTGCAACAACTTAGAAGCTTCTACTTCGTACAGAGTGGTGCGACCGCAAACGTCATCACGCGGCATTAGTTGCCAGACGATAAATGTAAACGTTTCTGAGACTAATGCGTCCAATATGAAGATTTTCAGTTACGTCATTTCGAAAACAATTGTTGAAAACGTTATGTTTTCTGCGGTTTTTACTACGAATTACCACTTCTCGCTTTTTCTCGTGTAATGTGGCTGCCAGAGTTCGGTTCATGCAAAATCTTAAGGTCCTAGGTCAACTACAAGGCAGCAAAAGCAGCCAAAAACTGAATTTTCAAAAACTAAAACTTGAATTTCTGTGCCTCTTTCTTGGTGACTGCAACAACTTAGAAGCTTCTACTTCGTACAGAGTGGTGCGACCGCAAACGTCATCACGCGGCATTACTTGCCAGACGATAAATGTAAACGTTTCTGAGAGTAATGCGTCCAATGTGAAGATTTTCGGTTACGTCGATACGAAAACAATGTAGAAAACGTTATGTTTTCTGCGGTTTTTACTACGAATTACCACTTCTCGCTTTTTCTCGTGTAATGTGGCTGCCAAAGTTCGGTTCATGCAAAATCTTAAGGTCCTAGGTCAACTACAAGGCAGCAAATGCAGCCAAAAGCTGAATTTTCAAAAACTAAAACTTGAATTTCTGTGCCTCTTTCTTGGTGACTGCAACAACTTAGAAGCTTCTACTTCGTACAGAGTGGTGCGACCGCAAACGTCATCACGCGGCATTAGTTGCCAGACGATAAATGTAAACGTTTCTGAGAGTAATGCGTCCAATGTGAAGATTTACAGTTACGTCATTTCGAAAACAAATGTTAAAAACGTTATGTTTTCTGCGGTTTTTACTACGAATTACCACTTCTCGCTTTTTCTCGTGTAATGTGGCTGCCAGAGTTCGGTTCATGCAAAATCTTAAGGTCCTAGGTCAACTAGAAGGAAGCAAAAGCAGCCAAAAACTGAATTTTCAAAAACTAAAACTTGAATTTCTGTGCCTCTTTCTTGGTGACTGCAACAACTTAGAAGCTTCTACTTCGTACAGAGTGGTGCGACCGCAAACGTCATCACGCGGCATTAGTTGCCAGACGATAAATGTAAACGTTTCTGAGAGTAATGCGTCCAATGTGAAGATTTTCAGTTACGTTGATACGAAAACAATGTAGAAAACGTTATGTTTTCTGCGGTTTTTACTACGAATTACCACTTCTCGCTTTTTCTCGTGTAATGTGGCTGCCAGAGTTCGGTTCATGCAAAATATTAAGGTCCTAGGTCAACTACAAGGCAGCAAAAGCAGCCAAAAACTGAATTTTCAAAAACAAAAACTTGAATTTCTGTGCCTCTTTCTTGGTGACTGCAACAACTTAGAAGCTTCTACTTCGTACAGAGTGGTGCGACCGCAAACGTCATCACGCGGCATTAGTTGCCAGACGATAAATGTAAATGTTTCTGAGAGTAATGCGTCCAATGTGAAGATTTTCAGTTACGTCGATACGAAAACAATGTAGAAAACGTAATGTTCTCGGCGGTTTTTACTACGAATTACCACTTCTCGCTTTTTCTCGTGTAATGTGGCTGCCAGAGTTCGGTTCATGCTAAATCTTAAGGTCCTAGGTCAACTACAAGGCAGCAAAAGCAGCCAAAAACTGAATTTTCAAAAACTAAAACTTGAATTTCTGTGCCTCTTTCTTGGTGACTGCAACAACTTAGAAGCTTCTACTTCGTACAGAGTGGTGCGACCGCAAACGTCATCACGCGGCATTAGTTGCCAGACGATAAATGTAAACGTTTCTGAGAGTAATGCGTCCAATGTGAAGATTTTCAGTTACGTCGGTACGAAAACAATGTAGAAAACGTTATGTTTTCTGCGGTTTTTACTACGAATTACCACTTCTCGCTTTTTCTCGTGTAATGTGGCTGCCAGAGTTCGGTTCATGCAAAATCTTAAGGTCCTAGGTCAACTACAAGGCAGCAAAAGCAGCCAAAAACTGAATTTTCAAAAACAAACCTTGAATTTCTGTGCCTCTTTCTTGGTGACTGCAACAACTTAGAAGCTTCTACTTCGTACAGAGTGGTGCGACCGCAAACGTCATCACGCGGCATTAGTTGCCAGACGATAAATGTAAACGTTTCTGAGAGTAATGCGTCCAATGTGAAGATTTTCAGTTACGTCATTTCGAAAACAAATGTTGAAAACGTTATGTTTTCTGCGGTTTTTACTTCGAATTACCACTTCTCGCTTTTTCTCGTGTAATATGGCTGCCAGAGTTCGGTTCATGCAAAATCTTAAGGTTCTAGGTCAACTACAAGGCAGCAAAAGCAGCCAAAAACTGAATTTTCAAAAACTAAAACTTGAATTTCTGTGCCTCTTTCTTGGTGACTGCAACAACTTAGAAGCTTCTACTTCGTACAGAGTGGTGCGACCGCAAACGTCATCACGCGGCATTAGTTGCCAGACGATAAATGTAAACGTTTCTGAGAGTAATGCGTCCAATGTGAAGATTTTCAGTTACGTCGATACGAAAACAATGTAGAAAAGTTATGTTTTCTGCGGTTTTTACTACGAATTACCACTTCTCGCTTTTTCTCGTGTAATGTGGCTGCCAGAGTTCGGTTCATGCAAAATCTTAAGGTCCTAGGTCAACTACAAGGCAGCAAAAGCAGCCAAAAACTGAATTTTCAAAAACTAAAACTTGAATTTCTGTGCCTCTTTCTTGGTGACTGCAACAACTTAGAAGCTTCTACTTCGTACAGAGTGGTGCGACCGCAAACGTCATCACGCGGCATTAGTTGCCAGACGATAAATGTAAACGTTTCTGAGAGTAATGCGTCCAATGTGAAGATTTTCAGTTACGTCGATACGAAAACAATGTAGAAAACGTTATGTTTTCTGCGGTTTTTACTACGAATTACCACTTCTCGCTTTTTCTCGTGTAATGTGGCTGCCAGAGTTCGGTTCATGCAAAATCTTAAGGTCCTAGGTCAACTACAAGGCAGCAAAAGCAGGCAAAAACTGAATTTTCAAAAACTAAAACTTGAATTTTCTGTGCCTCTTTCTTGGTGACTGCAACAACTTAGAAGCTTCTACTTCGTACAGAGTGGTGCGACCGGAAACGTAATCACGCGGCATTAGTTGCCAGACGATAAATGTAAACGTTTCTGAAAGTAATGCGTCCAATGTGAAGATTTTCAGTTACGTCGATACGAAAACAATGTAGAAAACGTTATGTTTTCTGCGGTTTTTACTACGAATTACCACTTCTCGCTTTTTCTCGTGTAATGTGGCTGCCAGAGTTCGGTTCATGCAAAATCTTAAGGTCCTAGGTCAACTACAAGGCAGCAAAAGCACCCAAAAACTGAATTTTCAAAAACTAAACCTTGAATTTCTGTGCCTCTTTCTTGGTGACTGCAACAACTTAGAAGCTTCTACTTCGTACAGAGTGGTGCGACCGCAAACGTCATCACGCAGCATTAGTTGCCAGACGATAAATGTAAACGTTTCTGAGAGTAATGCGTCCAATGTGAAGATTTTCAGTTACGTCATTTCGAAAACAAATGTTGAAAACGTTATGTTTTCTGCGGTTTTTACTACGAATTACCACTTCTCGCTTTTTCTCGTGTAATGTGGCTGCCAGAGTTCGGTTCATGCAAAATCTTAAGGTCTTAGGTCAACTACAAGGCAGCAAAAGCAGCCAAAAACTGAATTTTCAAAAACTAAAACTTGAATTTCTGTGCCTCTTTCTTGGTGACTGCAACAACTTAGAAGCTTCTACTTCGTACAGAGTGGTGCGACCGCAAACGTCATCACGCGGCATTAGTTGCCAGACGATAAATGTAAACGTTTCTGAGAGTAATGCGTCCAATGTGAAGATTTTCAGTTACGTTGATACGAAAACAATGTAGAAAACGTTATGTTTTCTGCGGTTTTTACTACGAATTACCACTTCTCGCTTTTTCTCGTGTAATGTGGCTGCCAGAGTTCGGTTCATGCAAAATATTAAGGTCCTAGGTCAACTACAAGGCAGCAAAAGCAGCCAAAAACTGAATTTTCAAAAACAAAAACTTGAATTTCTGTGCCTCTTTCTTGGTGACTGCAACAACTTAGAAGCTTCTACTTCGTACAGAGTGGTGCGACCGCAAACGTCATCACGCGGCATTAGTTGCCAGACGATAAATGTAAATGTTTCTGAGAGTAATGCGTCCAATGTGAAGATTTTCAGTTACGTCGATACGAAAACAATGTAGAAAACGTAATGTTCTCGGCGGTTTTTACTACGAATTACCACTTCTCGCTTTTTCTCGTGTAATGTGGCTGCCAGAGTTCGGTTCATGCTAAATCTTAAGGTCCTAGGTCAACTACAAGGCAGCAAAAGCAGCCAAAAACTGAATTTTCAAAAACTAAAACTTGAATTTCTGTGCCTCTTTCTTGGTGACTGCAACAACTTAGAAGCTTCTACTTCGTACAGAGTGGTGCGACCGCAAACGTCATCACGCGGCATTAGTTGCCAGACGATAAATGTAAACGTTTCTGAGAGTAATGCGTCCAATGTGAAGATTTTCAGTTACGTCGGTACGAAAACAATGTAGAAAACGTTATGTTTTCTGCGGTTTTTACTACGAATTACCACTTCTCGCTTTTTCTCGTGTAATGTGGCTGCCAGAGTTCGGTTCATGCAAAATCTTAAGGTCCTAGGTCAACTACAAGGCAGCAAAAGCAGCCAAAAACTGAATTTTCAAAAACAAACCTTGAATTTCTGTGCCTCTTTCTTGGTGACTGCAACAACTTAGAAGCTTCTACTTCGTACAGAGTGGTGCGACCGCAAACGTCATCACGCGGCATTAGTTGCCAGACGATAAATGTAAACGTTTCTGAGAGTAATGCGTCCAATGTGAAGATTTTCAGTTACGTCATTTCGAAAACAAATGTTGAAAACGTTATGTTTTCTGCGGTTTTTACTTCGAATTACCACTTCTCGCTTTTTCTCGTGTAATATGGCTGCCAGAGTTCGGTTCATGCAAAATCTTAAGGTTCTAGGTCAACTACAAGGCAGCAAAAGCAGCCAAAAACTGAATTTTCAAAAACTAAAACTTGAATTTCTGTGCCTCTTTCTTGGTGACTGCAACAACTTAGAAGCTTCTACTTCGTACAGAGTGGTGCGACCGCAAACGTCATCACGCGGCATTAGTTGCCAGACGATAAATGTAAACGTTTCTGAGAGTAATGCGTCCAATGTGAAGATTTTCAGTTACGTCGATACGAAAACAATGTAGAAAAGTTATGTTTTCTGCGGTTTTTACTACGAATTACCACTTCTCGCTTTTTCTCGTGTAATGTGGCTGCCAGAGTTCGGTTCATGCAAAATCTTAAGGTCCTAGGTCAACTACAAGGCAGCAAAAGCAGCCAAAAACTGAATTTTCAAAAACTAAAACTTGAATTTCTGTGCCTCTTTCTTGGTGACTGCAACAACTTAGAAGCTTCTACTTCGTACAGAGTGGTGCGACCGCAAACGTCATCACGCGGCATTAGTTGCCAGACGATAAATGTAAACGTTTCTGAGAGTAATGCGTCCAATGTGAAGATTTTCAGTTACGTCGATACGAAAACAATGTAGAAAACGTTATGTTTTCTGCGGTTTTTACTACGAATTACCACTTCTCGCTTTTTCTCGTGTAATGTGGCTGCCAGAGTTCGGTTCATGCAAAATCTTAAGGTCCTAGGTCAACTACAAGGCAGCAAAAGCAGGCAAAAACTGAATTTTCAAAAACTAAAACTTGAATTTTCTGTGCCTCTTTCTTGGTGACTGCAACAACTTAGAAGCTTCTACTTCGTACAGAGTGGTGCGACCGGAAACGTAATCACGCGGCATTAGTTGCCAGACGATAAATGTAAACGTTTCTGAAAGTAATGCGTCCAATGTGAAGATTTTCAGTTACGTCGATACGAAAACAATGTAGAAAACGTTATGTTTTCTGCGGTTTTTACTACGAATTACCACTTCTCGCTTTTTCTCGTGTAATGTGGCTGCCAGAGTTCGGTTCATGCAAAATCTTAAGGTCCTAGGTCAACTACAAGGCAGCAAAAGCACCCAAAAACTGAATTTTCAAAAACTAAACCTTGAATTTCTGTGCCTCTTTCTTGGTGACTGCAACAACTTAGAAGCTTCTACTTCGTACAGAGTGGTGCGACCGCAAACGTCATCACGCAGCATTAGTTGCCAGACGATAAATGTAAACGTTTCTGAGAGTAATGCGTCCAATGTGAAGATTTTCAGTTACGTCATTTCGAAAACAAATGTTGAAAACGTTATGTTTTCTGCGGTTTTTACTACGAATTACCACTTCTCGCTTTTTCTCGTGTAATGTGGCTGCCAGAGTTCGGTTCATGCAAAATCTTAAGGTCCTGGGTCAACTACAAGGCAGCAAAAGCAGCCAAAAACTGAATTTTCAAAAACTAAAACTTGAATTTCTGTGCCTCTTTCTTGGTGACTGCAACAACTTAGAAGCTTCTACTTCGTACAGAGTGGTGCGACCGCAAACGTCATCACGCGGCATTAGTTGCCAGACGATAAATGTAAACGTTTCTGAGAGTAATGCGTCCAATGTGAAGATTTTCAGTTACGTCGATACGAAAACAATGTAGAAAACGTTATGTTTTCTGCGGTTTTTACTACGAATTACCACTTCTCGCTTTTTCTCGTGTAATGTGGCTGCCAGAGTTCGATTCATGCAAAATCTTAAGGTTCTAGGTCAACTACAAGGCAGCAAAAGCAGCCAAAAACTGAATTTTCAAAAACTAAAACTTGAATTTCTGTGCCTCTTTCTTGGTGACTGCAACAACTTAGAAGCTTCTACTTCGTACAGAGTGGTGCGACCGCAAACGTCATCACGCGGCATTAGTTGCCAGACGATAAATGTAAACGTTTCTGAGAGTAATGCGTCCAATGTGAAGATTTTCAGTTACGTCATTTCGAAAACAAATGTTGAAAACGTTATGTTTTCTGCGGTTTTTACTACGAATTACCACTTCTCGCTTTTTCTCGTGTAATGTGGCTGCCAGAGTTCGGTTCATGCAAAATCTTAAGGTCCTAGGTCAACTACAAGGCAGCAAAAGCAGCAAAAAACTGAATTTTCAAAAACTAAAACTTGAATTTCTGTGGCTCTTTCTTGGTGACTGCAACAACTTAGAAGCTTCTACTTCGTACAGAGTGGTGCGACCATAAATGTCATCACGCGGCATTAGTTGCCAGACGATAAATGTAAACGTTTCTGAGAGTAATGCGTCCAATGTGAAGATTTTCAGTTACGTCATTTCGAAAACAAATGTTGAAAACGTTATGTTTTCTGCGGTTTTTACTACGAATTACCACTTCTCGCTGTTTCTCGTGTAATGTGGCTGCCAGAGTTCGGTTCATGCAAAATCTTAAGGTCCTAGGTCAACTACATGGCAGCAAAAGCAGCCAAAAACTGAATTTTCAAAAACAAAAACTTGAATTTCTGTGCCTCTTTCTTGGTGACTGCAACAACTTAGAAGCTTCTACTTCGTACAGAGTGGTGCGACCGCAAACGTCATCACGCGGCATTAGTTGCCAGACGTTAAATGTAAACGTTTCTGAGAGTAATGCGTCCAATGTGAAGATTTTCAGTTACGTCATTTCGAAAACAAATGTTGAAAACGTTATGTTTTCTGCGGTTTTTACTACGAATTACCACTTCTCGCTTTTTCTCGTGTAATGTGGCTGCCAGAGTTCGGTTCATGCAAAATATTAAGGTCCTAGGTCAACTACAAGGCAGCAAAAGCAGCCAAAAACTGAATTTTCAAAAACAAAAACTTGAATTTCTGTGCCTCTTTCTTGGTGACTGCAACAACTTAGAAGCTTCTACTTCGTACAGAGTGGTGCGACCGCAAACGTCATCGCGCGGCATTAGTTGCCAGACGATAAATGTAAACGTTTCTGAGAGTAATGCGTCCAATGTGAAGATTTTCAGTTACGTCATTTCGAAAACGAATGTTGAAAACGTTATGTTTTCTGCGGTTTTTACTACGAATTACCAATTCTCGCTTTTTCTCGTGTAATGTGGCTGCCAGAGTTCGGTTCATGCAAAATCTTAAGGTCCTAGGTCAACTACAAGGCAGCAAAAGCAGCCAAAAACTGAATTTTCAAAAAACTGAATTTCTGTTCTTCTTTCTTGGTGACTGCAACAACTTAGAAGCTTCTACTTCGTACAGAGTGGTGCGACCGCAAACGTCATCACGTGGCATTAGTTGCCAGACGATAAATGTAAACGTTTCTGAGAGTAATGCGTCCAATGTGAAGATTTTCAGTTACGTCGATACGAAAACGATGTAGAAAGCGTTATGTTTTCTGCGGTTTTTACTACGAATTACCACTTCTCGCTTTCTCTCGTGTAATGTGGCTGCCAGAGTTCGGTTCATGCAAAATCTTAAGGTCCTAGGTCAACTACAAGGCAGCAAAAGCAGCCAAAAACTGAATTTTCAAAAACTAAAACTTGAATTTCTGTGCCCTTTTCTTGGTGACTGCAACAACTTAGAAGCTTCTACTTCGTACAGAGTGGTGCGACCGAAAACGTCATCACGCGGCATTAGTTGCCAGACGATAAATGTAAACGTTTCTGAGAGTAATGCGTCCAATGTGAAGATTTTCAGTTACGTCGATACGAAAACAATGTAGAAAACGTTATGTTTTCTGCGGTTTTTACTACGAATTACCACTTCTCGCTTTTTCTCGTGTAATGTGGCTGCCAGAGTTCGGTTCATGCAAAATCTTAAGGTCCTAGGTCAACTACAAGGCAGCAAAAGCAGCCAAAAACTGAATTTTCAAAAACTAAAACTTGAATTTCTGTGCCTCTTTCTTGGTGACTGCAACAACTTAGAAGCTTCTACTTCGTACAGAGCGGTGCGACCGCAAACGTCATCACGCGGCATTAGTTGCCAGACGATAAATGTAAACGTTTCTGAGAGTAATGCGTCCAATGTGAAGATTTTCAGTTACGTCGATACGAAAACAATGTAGAAAAGTTATGTTTTCTGCGGTTTTTACTACGAATTACCACTTCTCGCTTTTTCTCGTGTAATGTGGCTGCCAGAGTTCGGTTCATGCTAAATCTTAAGGTCCTAGGTCAAATACAAGGCAGCAAAAGCAGCCAAAAACTGAATTTTCAAAAACTAAAACTTGAATTTCTGTGCCTCTTTCTTGGTGACTGCAACAACTTAGAAGCTTCTACTTCGTACAGAGTGGTGCGACCGCAAACGTCATCACGCGGCATTAGTTGCCAGACGATAAATGTAAACGTTTCTGAGAGTAATGCGTCCAATGTGAAGATTTTCAGTTACGTCGGTACGAAAACAATGTAGAAAACGTTATGTTTTCTGCGGTTTTTACTACGAATTACCACTTCTCGCTTTTTCTCGTGTAATGTGGCTGCCAGAGTTCGGTTCATGCAAAATCTTAAGGTCCTAGGTCAACTACAAGGCAGCAAAAGCAGCCAAAAACTGAATTTTCAAAAACAAACCTTGAATTTCTGTGCCTCTTTCTTGGTGACTGCAACAACTTAGAAGCTTCTACTTCGTACAGAGTGGTGCGACCGCAAACGTCATCACGCGGCATTAGTTGCCAGACGATAAATGTAAACGTTTCTGAGAGTAATGCGTCCAATGTGAAGATTTTCAGTTACGTCATTTCGAAAACAAATGTTGAAAACGTTATGTTTTCTGCGGTTTTTACTTCGAATTACCACTTCTCGCTTTTTCTCGTGTAATATGGCTGCCAGAGTTCGGTTCATGCAAAATCTTAAGGTTCTAGGTCAACTACAAGGCAGCAAAAGCAGCCAAAAACTGAATTTTCAAAAACTAAAACTTGAATTTCTGTGGCTCTTTCTTGGTGACTGCAACAACTTAGAAGCTTCTACTTCGTACAGAGTGGTGCGACCGCAAACGTCATCACGCGGCATTAGTTGCCAGACGATAAATGTAAACGTTTCTGAGAGTAATGCGTCCAATGTGAAGATTTTCAGTTACGTCGATACGAAAACAATGTAGAAAACGTTATGTTTTCTGCGGTTTTTACTACGAATTACCACTTCTCGCTTTTTCTCGTGTAATGTGGCTGCCAGAGTTCGGTTCATGCAAAATCTTAAGGTCCTAGGTCAACTACAAGGCAGCAAAAGCAGCGAAAAACTGAATTTTCAAAAACTAAAACTTGAATTTCTGTGCCTCTTTCTTGGTGACTGCAACAACTTAGAAGCTTCTACTTCGTACAGAGTGGTGCGACCGCAAACGTCATCACGCGGCATTAGTTGCCAGACGATAAATGTAAACGTTTCTGAGAGTAATGCGTCCAATGTGAAGATTTTCAGTTACGTCGATACGAAAACAATGTAGAAAACGTTATGTTTTCTGCGGTTTTTACTACGAATTACCACTTCTCGCTTTTTCTCGTGTAATGTGGCTGCCAGAGTTCGGTTCATGCAAAATCTTAAGGTCCTAGGTCAACTACAAGGCAGCAAAAGCAGGCAAAAACTGAATTTTCAAAAACTAAAACTTGAATTTTCTGTGCCTCTTTCTTGGTGACTGCAACAACTTAGAAGCTTCTACTTCGTACAGAGTGGTGCGACCGGAAACGTAATCACGCGGCATTAGTTGCCAGACGATAAATGTAAACGTTTCTGAAAGTAATGCGTCCAATGTGAAGATTTTCAGTTACGTCCATACGAAAACAATGTAGAAAACGTTATGTTTTCTGCGGTTTTTACTACGAATTACCACTTCTCGCTTTTTCTCGTGTAATGTGGCTGCCAGAGTTCGGTTCATGCAAAATCTTAAGGTCCTAGGTCAACTACAAGGCAGCAAAAGCACCCAAAAACTGAATTTTCAAAAACTAAACCTTGAATTTCTGTGCCTCTTTCTTGGTGACTGCAACAACTTAGAAGCTTCTACTTCGTACAGAGTGGTGCGACCGCAAACGTCATCACGCAGTATTAGTTGCCAGACGATAAATGTAAACGTTTCTGAGAGTAATGCGTCCAATGTGAAGATTTTCAGTTACGTCATTTCAAAAACAAATGTTGAAAACGTTATGTTTTCTGCGGTTTTTACTACGAATTACCACTTCTCGCTTTTTCTCGTGTAATGTGGCTGCCAGAGTTCGGTTCATGCAAAATCTTAAGGTCCTAGGTCAACTACAAGGCAGCAAAAGCAGCCAAAAACTGAATTTTCAAAAACTAAAACTTGAATTTCTGTGGCTCTTTCTTGGTGACTGCAACAACTTAGAAGCTTCTACTTCGTACAGAGTGGTGCGACCATAAATGTCATCACGCGGCATTAGTTGCCAGACGATAAATGTAAACGTTTCTGAGAGTAATGCGTCCAATGTGAAGATTTTCAGTTACGTCATTTCGAAAACAAATGTTGAAAACGTTATGTTTTCTGCGGTTTTTACTACGAATTACCACTTCTCGCTGTTTCTCGTGTAATGTGGCTGCCAGAGTTCGGTTCATGCAAAATCTTAAGGTCCTAGGTCAACTACATGGCAGCAAAAGCAGCCAAAAACTGAATTTTCAAAAACAAAAACTTGAATTTCTGTGCCTCTTTCTTGGTGACTGCAACAACTTAGAAGCTTCTACTTCGTACAGAGTGGTGCGACCGCAAACGTCATCACGCGGCATTAGTTGCCAGACGTTAAATGTAAACGTTTCTGAGAGTAATGCGTCCAATGTGAAGATTTTCAGTTACGTCATTTCGAAAACAAATGTTGAAAACGTTATGTTTTCTGCGGTTTTTACTACGAATTACCACTTCTCGCTTTTTCTCGTGTAATGTGGCTGCCAGAGTTCGGTTCATGCAAAATATTAAGGTCCTAGGTCAACTACAAGGCAGCAAAAGCAGCCAAAAACTGAATTTTCAAAAACAAAAACTTGAATTTCTGTGCCTCTTTCTTGGTGACTGCAACAACTTAGAAGCTTCTACTTCGTACAGAGTTGTGCGACCGCAAACGTCATCGCGCGGCATTAGTTGCCAGACGATAAATGTAAACGTTTCTGAGAGTAATGCGTCCAATGTGAAGATTTTCAGTTACGTCATTTCGAAAACGAATGTTGAAAACGTTATGTTTTCTGCGGTTTTTACTACGAATTACCAATTCTCGCTTTTTCTCGTGTAATGTGGCTGCCAGAGTTCGGTTCATGCAAAATCTTAAGGTCCTAGGTCAACTACAAGGCAGCAAAAGCAGCCAAAAACTGAATTTTCAAAAAACTGAATTTCTGTTCTTCTTTCTTGGTGACTGCAACAACTTAGAAGCTTCTACTTCGTACAGAGTGGTGCGACCGCAAACGTCATCACGTGGCATTAGTTGCCAGACGATAAATGTAAACGTTTCTGAGAGTAATGCGTCCAATGTGAAGATTTTCAGTTACGTCGATACGAAAACGATGTAGAAAGCGTTATGTTTTCTGCGGTTTTTACTACGAATTACCACTTCTCGCTTTCTCTCGTGTAATGTGGCTGCCAGAGTTCGGTTCATGCAAAATCTTAAGGTCCTAGGTCAACTACAAGGCAGCAAAAGCAGCCAAAAACTGAATTTTCAAAAACTAAAACTTGAATTTCTGTGCCTTTTTCTTGGTGACTGCAACAACTTAGAAGCTTCTACTTCGTACAGAGTGGTGCGACCGAAAACGTCATCACGCGGCATTAGTTGCCAGACGATAAATGTAAACGTTTCTGAGAGTAATGCGTCCAATGTGAAGATTTTCAGTTACGTCGATACGAAAACAATGTAGAAAACGTTATGTTTTCTGCGGTTTTTACTACGAATTACCACTTCTCGCTTTTTCTCGTGTAATGTGGCTGCCAGAGTTCGGTTCATGCAAAATCTTAAGGTCCTAGGTCAACTACAAGGCAGCAAAAGCAGCCAAAAACTGAATTTTCAAAAACTAAAACTTGAATTTCTGTGCCTCTTTCTTGGTGACTGCAACAACTTAGAAGCTTCTACTTCGTACAGAGCGGTGCGACCGCAAACGTCATCACGCGGCATTAGTTGCCAGACGATAAATGTAAACGTTTCTGAGAGTAATGCGTCCAATGTGAAGATTTTCAGTTACGTCATTTCGAAAACAAATGTTGAAAACGCTATGTTTTCTGCGGTTTTTACTACGAATTACCACTTCTCGCTTTTTCTCGTGTAATGTGGCTGCCAGAGTTTGGTTCATGCAAAATCTTAAGGTCCTAGGTCAACTACAAGGCAGCAAAAGCAGCCAAAAACTGAATTTTCAAAAACTAAAACTTGAATTTCTGTGCCTCTTTCTTGGTGACTGCAACAACATAGAAGCTTCTACTTCGTACAGAGTGGTGCGACCGCAAAAGTCATCACGCGGCATTAGTTGCCAGACGATAAATGTAAACGTTTCTGAGAGTAATGCGTCCAATGTGAAGATTTTCAGTTACGTCGATACGAAAATAATGTAGAAAACGTTATGTTTTCTGCGGTTTTTACTACGAATTACCACTTCTCGCTTTTTCTCGTGTAATGTGGCTGCCAGAGTTCGGTTTATGCAAAATCTTAAGGTCCTAGGTCAACTACAAGGCAGCAAAAGCAGCCAAAAACTGAATTTTCAAAAACTAAAACTTGAATTTCTGTGCCTCTTTCTTGGTGACTGCAACAACTTAGAAGCTTCTACTTCGTACAGAGTGGTGCGACCGCAAACGTCATCACGCTGCATTAGTTGCCAGACGATAAATGTAAACGTTTTTGAGAGTAATGCGTCCAATGTGAAGATTTTCAGTTACGTCATTTCGAAAACAAATGTTGAAAACGTTATGTTTTCTGCGGTTTTTACTACGAATTACCACTTCTCGCTTTTCTCGTGTAATGTGGCCGCCAGAGTTCGGTTCATGCAAAATCTTAAGGTCCTAGAGCAACTACAAGGCAGCAAAAGCAACCAAAAACTGAATTTTCAAAAACTAAAACTTGAAATTCTGTGCCTCTTTCTTGGTGACTGCAACAACTTAGAAGCTTCTACTTCGTACAGAGTGGTGCGACCGCAAACGTCATCACGCTGCATTAGTTGCCAGACGATAAATGTAAACGTTTCTGAGAGTAATGCGTCCAATGTGAAGATTTTCAGTTACGTCATTTCGAAAACATATGTTGAAAACGTTATGTTTTCTGCGGTTTTTACTACGAATTACCACTTCTCGCTTTTTCTCGTGTAATGTGGCTGCCAGAGTTCGGTTCATGCAAAATCTTAAGGTCCTAGGTCAACTACAAGGCAGCAAAAGCAGCCACAAACTGAATTTTCAAAAACAAAAACTTGAATTTCTGTGCCTCTTTCTTGGTGACTGCAACAACTTAGAAGCTTCTACTTCGTACAGAGTGGTGCGACCGCAAACGTCATCACGCGGCATTAGTTGCCAGACGATAAATGTAGACGTTTCTGAGAGTAATGCGTATAATGTGAAGATTTTCAGTTACGTCGATACGAAAACAATGTAGAAAACGTTATTTTTCCTGCGGTTTTTACTACGAATTACCACTTCTCGCTTTTTCTCGTGTAATGTGGCTGCCAGAGTTCGGTTCATGCAATATCTTAAGGTCCTAGGTCAACTACAAGGCAGCAAAAGCAGCCAAAAACTGAATTTTCAAAAACTAAAACTTGAATTTCTGTGCCTCTTTCTTGGTGACTGCAACAACTTAGAAGCTTCTACTTCGTACAGAGTGGTGCGACCGCAAACGTCATCACGCGGCATTAGTTGCCAGACGATAAATGTAAACGTTTCTGAGAGTAATGCGTCCAATGTGAAGATTTTCAGTTACGTCATTTCGAAAACAATTGTTGAAAACGTTATGTTTTCTGCGGTTTTTACTACGAATTACCACTTCTCGCTTTTTCTCGTGTAATGTGGCTGCCAGAGTTCGGTTCATGCAAAATCTTAAGGTCCTAGGTCAACTACAAGGCAGCAAAAGCAGCCAAAAACTGAATTTTCAAAAACTAAAACTTGAATTTCTGTGCCTCTTTCTTGGTGACTGCAACAACTTAGAAGCTTCTACTTCGTACAGAGTGGTGCGACCGCTAACGTCATCACGCGGCATTAGTTGCCAGACGATAAATGTAAACGTTTCTGAGAGTAATGCGTCCAATGTGAAGATTTTCGGTTACGTCGATACGAAAACAATGTAGAAAACGTTATGTTTTCTGCGGTTTTTACTACGAATTACCACTTCTTGCTTTTTCTCGTGTAATGTGGCTGCCAAAGTTCGGTTCATGCAAAATCTTAAGGTCCTAGGTCAACTACAAGGCAGCAAATGCAGCCAAAAACTGAATTTTCAAAAACTAAAACTTGAATTTCTGTGCCTCTTTCTTGGTGACTGCAACAACTTAGAAGCTTCTACTTCGTACAGAGTGGTGCGACCGCAAACGTCATCACGCGGCATTAGTTGCCAGACGATAAATGTAATCGTTTCTGAGAGTAATGCGTCCAATGTGAAGATTTTCAGTTACGTCATTTCGAAAACAAATGTTGAAAACGTTATGTTTTCTGCGGTTTTTGCTACGAATTACCACTTCTCGCTTTTTCTCGTGTAATGTGGCTGCCAGAGTTCGGTTCATGCAAAATCTTAAGGTCCTAGGTCAACTACAAGGCAGCAAAAGCAGCCAAAAACTGAATTTTCAAAAACTAAAACTTGAATTTCTGTGCCTCTTTCTTGGTGACTGCAACAACTTAGAAGCTTCTACTTCGTACAGAGTGGTGCGACCGCAAACGTCATCACGCGGCATTAGTTGCCAGACGATAAATGTAAACGTTTCTGAGAGTAATGCGTCCAATGTGAAGATTTTCAGTTACGTCATTTCAAAAACAAATGTTGAAAACGTTATGTTTTCTGCAGTTTTTACTACGAATTACCAATTCTCGCTTTTTCTCGTGTAATGTGGCTGCCAGAGTTCGGTTCATGCAAAATCTTAAGGTCCTAGGTCAACTAGAAGGCAGCAAAAGCAGCCAAAAACTGAATTTTCAAAAACTAAAACTTGAATTTCTTTCCCTTTTTCTGGCTGACTGCAACAACTTAGAAGCTTCTACTTCGTACAGAGTGGTGCGACCGCAAACGTCATCACGCTGCATTAGTTGACAGACGAAAATGTAAACGTTTCTGAGAGTAATGCGTCCAATGTGAAGATTTTCAGTTACGTCATTTCGAAAACAAATGTTGAAAACGTTATGTTTTCTGCGGTTTTTACAACGAATTACCACTTCTCGCTTTTTCTCGTGTAATGTGGCTGCCAGAGTTCGGTTCATGCAAAATCTTAAGGTCCTAGGTCAACTACAAGGCAGCAAAAGCAGCCAAAAACTGAATTTTCAAAAACTAAAACTTGAATTTCTGTGCCTCTTTCTTGGTGACTGCAACAACTTAGAAGCTTCTACTTCATACAGAGTGGTGCGACCGCAAACGTCATCACGCGGCATTAGTTGCCAGACGATAAATGTAAACGTTTCTGAGAGTAATGCGTCCAATGTGAAGATTTTCAGTTACATCGATACGAAAACAATGTAGAAAACGTTATGTTTTCTGCGTTTTTTACTAGGAATTACCACGTTTCGCTTTTTCTCGTGTAATGTGGCTGCCAGAGTTCGGTTCATGCAAAATCTTAAGGTCCTAGGTCAACTACAAGGCAGCAAAAGCAGCCAAAAACTGAATTTACAAAAACTAAAACTTGAATTTCTGTGCCTCTTTCTTGGTGACTGCAACAACTTAGAAGCTTTTACTTCGTACAGAGTGGTGCGACCGCAAAAGTCATCACGCGGCATTAGTTGCCAGACGATAAATGTAAACGTTTCTGAGAGTAATGCGTCCAATGTGAAGATTTTCAGTTACGTCGATACGAAAATAATGTAGAAAACGTTATGTTTTCTGCGGTTTTTACTACGAATTACCACTTCTCGCTTTTTCTCGTGTAATGTGGCTGCCAGAGTTCGGTTTATGCAAAATCTTAAGGTCCTAGGTCAACTACAAGGCAGCAAAAGCAGCCAAAAACTGAATTTTCAAAAACTAAAACTTGAATTTCTGTGCCTCTTTCTTGGTGACTGCAACAACTTAGAAGCTTCTACTTCGTACAGAGTGGTGCGACCGCAAACGTCATCACGCTGCATTAGTTGCCAGACGATAAATGTAAACGTTTTTGAGAGTAATGCGTCCAATGTGAAGATTTTCAGTTACGTCATTTCGAAAACAAATGTTGAAAACGTTATGTTTTCTGCGGTTTTTACTACGAATTACCACTTCTCGCTTTTCTCGTGTAATGTGGCCGCCAGAGTTCGGTTCATGCAAAATCTTAAGGTCCTTGAGCAACTACAAGGCAGCAAAAGCAACCAAAAACTGAATTTTCAAAAACTAAAACTTGAAATTCTGTGCCTCTTTCTTGGTGACTGCAACAACTTAGAAGCTTCTACTTCGTACAGAGTGGTGCGACCGCAAACGTCATCACGCTGCATTAGTTGCCAGACGATAAATGTAAACGTTTCTGAGAGTAATGCGTCCAATGTGAAGATTTTCAGTTACGTCATTTCGAAAACAAATGTTGAAAACGTTATGTTTTCTGCGGTTTTTACTACGAATTACCACTTCTCGCTTTTTCTCGTGTAATGTGGCTGCCAGAGTTCGGTTCATGCAAAATCTTAAGGTCCTAGGTCAACTACAAGGCAGCAAAAGCAGCCACAAACTGAATTTTCAAAAACAAAAACTTGAATTTCTGTGCCTCTTTCTTGGTGACTGCAACAACTTAGAAGCTTCTACTTCGTACAGAGTGGTGCGACCGCAAACGTCATCACGCGGCATTAGTTGCCAGACGATAAATGTAGACGTTTCTGAGAGTAATGCGTATAATGTGAAGATTTTCAGTTACGTCGATACGAAAACAATGTAGAAAACGTTATTTTTCCTGCGGTTTTTACTACGAATTACCACTTCTCGCTTTTTCTCGTGTAATGTGGCTGCCAGAGTTCGGTTCATGCAATATCTTAAGGTCCTGGGTCAACTAGAAGGCAGCAAAAGCAGCCAAAAACTGAATTTTCAAAAACTAAAACTTGAATTTCTGTGCCTCTTTCTTGGTGACTGCAACAACTTAGAAGCTTCTACTTCGTACAGAGTGGTGCGACCGCAAACGTCATCACGCGGCATTAGTTGCCAGACGATAAATGTAAACGTTTCTGAGAGTAATGCGTCCAATGTGAAGATTTTCAGTTACGTCATTTCGAAAACAATTGTTGAAAACGTTATGTTTTCTGCGGTTTTTACTACGAATTACCACTTCTCGCTTTTTCTCGTGTAATGTGGCTGCCAGAGTTCGGTTCATGCAAAATCTTAAGGTCCTAGGTCAACTACAAGGCAGCAAAAGCAGCCAAAAACTGAATTTTCAAAAACTAAAACTTGAATTTCTGTGCCTCTTTCTTGGTGACTGCAACAACTTAGAAGCTTCTACTTCGTACAGAGTGGTGCGACCGCTAACGTCATCACGCGGCATTAGTTGCCAGACGATAAATGTAAACGTTTCTGAGAGTAATGCGTCCAATGTGAAGATTTTCGGTTACGTCGATACGAAAACAATGTAGAAAACGTTATGTTTTCTGCGGTTTTTACTACGAATTACCACTTCTTGCTTTTTCTCGTGTAATGTGGCTGCCAAAGTCCGGTTCATGCAAAATCTTAAGGTCCTAGGTCAACTACAAGGCAGCAAATGCAGCCAAAAACTGAATTTTCAAAAACTAAAACTTGAATTTCTGTGCCTCTTTCTTGGTGACTGCAACAACTTAGAAGCTTCTACTTCGTACAGAGTGGTGCGACCGCAAACGTCATCACGCGGCATTAGTTGCCAGACGATAAATGTAATCGTTTCTGAGAGTAATGCGTCCAATGTGAAGATTTTCAGTTACGTCATTTCGAAAACAAATGTTGAAAACGTTATGTTTTCTGCGGTTTTTGCTACGAATTACCACTTCTCGCTTTTTCTCGTGTAATGTGGCTGCCAGAGTTCGGTTCATGCAAAATCTTAAGGTCCTAGGTCAACTACAAGGCAGCAAAAGCAACCAAAAACTGAATTTTCAAAAACTAAACCTTGAATTTCTGTGCCTCTCTCTTGGTGACTGCAACAACTTAGAAGCTTCTACTTCGTACAGAGTGGTGCGACCGCAAACGTCATCACGCGGCATTAGTTGCCAGACGATAAACGTAAACGTTTCTAAGAGTAATGCGTCCAATGTGAAGATTTTCAGTTCCGTCGATACGAAAACAATGTAGAAAACGTTATGTTTTCTGCGGTTTTTACTACGAATTACCACTTCTCGCTTTTTCTCGTGTAATGTGGCTGCCAGAGTTCGGTTCATGCAAAATCGTAAGGTCCTAGGTCAACTACAAGGCAGCAAAAGCAGCCAAAAACTGAATTTTCAAAAACTAAAACTTGAATTTCTGTGCCTCTTTCTTGGTGACTGCAACAGCTTAGAAGCTTCTACTTCGTACAGAGTGGTGCGACCGCAAACGTCATCACGCGGCATTAGTTGCCAGACGATAAATGTAAACGTTTCTGAGAGTAATGCGTCCAATGTGAAGATTTTCAGTTACGTCATTTCGAAAACAAATGTTGAAAACGTTATGTTTTCTGCGGTTTTTACTACGAATTACCACTTCTCGCTTTTTCTCGTGTAATGTGGCTGCCAGAGTTCGGTTCATGCAAAACCTTAAGGTCCTAGGTCAACTACAAGGCAGCAAGAGCAGCCAAAAACTGAACTGTCAAAAACTAAAACTTGAATTTCTGTGCCTCTTTCTTGGTGACTGCAACAACTTAGAAGCTTCTACTTCGTACAGAGTGGTGCGACCGCAAACGTCATCATGCTGCATTAGTTGCCAGACGATAAATGTAAACGTTTCTGAGAGTAATGCGTCGAATGTGAAGATTTTCAGTTACGTCATTTCGAAAACAAATGTTGAAAACGTTATGTTTTCTGCGGTTTTTACTACGAATTACCACTTCTCGCTTTTTCTCGTGTAATGTGGCTGCCAGAGTTCGGTTCATGCAAAATCTTAAGGTCCTAGGTCAACTACAAGGCAGCAAAAGCAGCCAAAAACTGAATTTTCAAAAACTAAAACATGAATTTCTGTGCCTCTTTCTTGGTGACTGCAACAACTTAGAAGCTTCTACTTCGTTTAGAGTGGTGCGACCGCAAACGTCATCACGCGGCATTAGTTGCCAGACGATAAATGTAAACGTTTCTGAGAGTAATGCGTCTAATGTGAAGATTTTCAGTTACGTCATTTCGAAAACAAATGTTGAAAACGTTATGTTTTCTGCAGTTTTTACTACGAATTACCAATTCTCGCTTTTTCTCGTGTAATGTGGCTGCCAGAGTTCGGTTCATGCAAAATCTTAAGGTCCTAGGTCAACTAGAAGGCAGCAAAAGCAGCCAAAAACTGAATTTTCAAAAACTAAAACTTGAATTTCTTTCCCTTTTTCTGGCTGACTGCTACAACTTAGAAGCTTCTACTTCGTACAGAGTGGTGCTACCGCAAACGTCATCACGCTGCATTAGTTGACAGACGAAAATGTAAACGTTTCTGAGAGTAATGCGTCCAATGTGAAGATTTTCAGTTACGTCATTTCGAAAACAAATGTTGGAAACGTTATGTTTTCTGCGGTTTTTACAACGAATTACCACTTCTCGCTTTTTCTCGTGTAATGTGGCTGCCAGAGTTCGGTTCATGCAAAATCTTAAGGTCCTAGGTCAACTACAAGGCAGCAAAAGCAGCCAAAAACTGAATTTTCAAAAACTAAAACTTGAATTTCTGTGCCTCTTTCTTGGTGACTGCAACAACTTAGAAGCTTCTACTTCATACAGAGTGGTGCGACCGCAAACGTCATCACGCGGCATTAGTTGCCAGACGATAAATGTAAACGTTTCTGAGAGTAATGCGTCCAATGTGAATATTTTCAGTTACATCGATACGAAAACAATGTAGAAAACGTTATGTTTTCTGCGTTTTTTACTAGGAATTACCACGTTTCGCTTTTTCTCGTGTAATGTGGCTGCCAGAGTTCGGTTCATGCAAAATCTTAAGGTCCTAGGTCAACTACAAGGCAGCAAAAGCAGCCAAAAACTGAATTTACAAAAACTAAAACTTGAATTTCTTTGCCTCTTTCTTGGTGACTGCAACAACTTAGAAGCTTCTACTTCGTACAGAGTGGTGCGACCGCAAACGTCAGCACGCGGCATTAGTTGCCAGACGATAAATGTAAACGTTTCTGAGAGTAATGCGTCCAATGTGAAGATTTTCAGTTACGTCGATACGAAAACAATGTAGAAAACGTTATGTTTTCTGCGGTTTTTACTACGAATTACCACTTCTCGCTTTTTCTCGTGTAATGTGGCTGCCAGAGTTCGGTTTATGCAAAATCTTAAGGTCCTAGGTGAACTACAAGGCAGCAAAAGCAGCCAAAAACTGAATTTTCAAAAACTAAAGCTTGAATTTCTGTGCCTCTTTCTTGGTGACTGCAACAACTTAGAAGCTTCTACTTAGTACAGAGTGGTGCGACCGCAAACGTCATCACGCTGCATTAGTTGCCAGACGATAAATGTAAACGTTTCTGAGAGTAATGCGTCCAATGTGAAGATTTTCTCTTACGTCATTTCGAAAACAAATGTTGAAAACGTTATGTTTTCTGCGGTTTTTACTACGAATTACCACTTCTCGCTTTTTCTCGTGTAATGTGGCCGCCAGAGTTCGGTTCATGCAAAATCTTAAGGTCATAGAGCAACTACAAAGCAGCAAAAGCAACCAAAAACTGAATTTTCAAAAACTAAAACTTGAAATTCTGTGCCTCTTTCTTGGTGACTGCAACAACTTAGAAGCTTCTACTTCGTACAGAGTGGTGCGACCGCAAACGTCATCACGCTGCATTAGTTGCCAGACGATAAATGTAAACGTTTCTGAGAGTAATGCGTCCAATGTGAAGATTTTCAGTTACGTCATTTCGAAAACAAATGTTGAAAACGTTATGTTTTCTGCGGTTTTTACTACGAATTACCACTTCTCGCTTTTTCTCGTGTAATGTGGCTGCCAGAGTTCGGTTCATGCAAAATCTTAAGGTCCTAGGTCAACTACAAGGCAGCAAAAGCAGCCAAAAACTGAATTGTCAAAAACTAAAACTTGAAGTCCTGTGCCTCTTTCTTGGTGACTGCAACAACTTAGAAGCTTCTACTTCGTACAGAGTGGTGCGACCGCAAACGTCATCACGCTGCATTAGCTGCCAGACGATAAATGTAAACGTTTCTGAGAGATATGCGTCCAATGTGAAGATTTTCAGTTACGTCATTTCGAAAACAAATGTTGAAAACGTTATGTTTTCTGCGGTTTTTACTACGAATTACCACTTCTCGCTTTTCTCGTGTAATGTGGCTGCGAGAGTTCGGTTCATGCAAAATCTTAAGGTCCTAGGTCAACTACAAGGCAGCAAAAGCAGCCAAAAACTGAATTTTCAAAAACTAAAACTTGAATTTCTGTGCATCTTTCTTGGTGACTGCAACAACTTAGAAGCTTCTACTTCGTACAGAGTGGTGCGACCGCAAACGTCATCACGCGGCATTAGTTGCCAGACGATAAATGTAAACGTTTCTGAGAGTAATGCGTCCAATGTGAAGATTTTCAGTTACGTCATTTCGAAAACAATTGTTGAAAACGTTATGTTTTCTGCGGTTTTTACTACGAATTACCTCTTCTCGCTTTTTCTCGTGTAATGTGGCTGCCAGAGTTCGGTTCATGCAAAATCTTAAGGTCCTAGGTCAACTAGAAGGCAGCAAAAGCAGCCAAAAACTGAATTTTCAAAAACTAAAACTTGAATTTCTGTGCCTCTTTCTTGGTGACTGCAACAACTTAGAAGCTTCTACTTCGTACAGAGTGGTGCGACCGCAAACGTCATCACGCGGCATTAGTTGCCAGACGATAAATGTAAACGTTTCTGAGAGTAATGCGTCCAATGTGAAGATTTTCGGTTACGTCGATACGTAAACAATGTAGAAAACGTTATGTTTTCTGCGGTTTTTACTACGAATTACCACTTCTCGCTTTTTCTCGTGTAATGTGGCTGCCAAAGTTCGGTTCATGCAAAATCTTAAGGTCCTAGGTCAACTACAAGGCAGCAAATGCAGCCATAAACTGAATTTTCAAAAACTAAAACTTGAATTTCTGTGCCTCTTTCTTGGTGACTGCAACAACTTAGAAGCTTCTACTTCGTACATCGTGGTGCGACCGCAAACGTCATCACGCGGCATTAGTTGCCAGACGATAAATGTAAACGTTTCTGAGAGTAATGCGTCCAATGTGAAGATTTTCAGTTACGTCGATACGAAAACAATGTAGAAAACGTTATGTTTTCTGCGGTTTTTACTACGAATTACCACTTCTCGCTTTTTCTCGTGTAATGTGGCTGCCAGAGTTCGGTTCATGCAAAATCTTAAGGTCCTAGGTCAACTACAAGGCAGCAAAAGCAGCCAAAAACTGAATTTTCAAAAACTAAAACTTGAATTTCTGTGCCTCTTTCTTGGTGACTGCAACAACTTAGAAGCTTCTACTTCGTACAGAGTGGTGCGACCGCAAACGTCATCACGCGGCATTAGTTGCCAGACGATAAATGTAAACGTTTCTGAGAGTAATGCGTCCAATGTGAAGATTTTCAGTTACGTCGATACGAAAACAATGTAGAAAACGTTATGTTTTCTGCGGTTTTTACTACGAATTACCACTTCTCGCTTTTTCTCGTGTAATGTGGCTGCCAAAGTTCGGTTCATGCAAAATCTTAAGGTCCTAGGTCAACTACAAGGCAGCAAATGCAGCCAAAAACTGAATTTTTAAAACTAAAACTTGAATTTCTGTGCCTCTTTCTTGGTGACTGCAACAACTTAGAAGCTTCTACTTCGTACATAGTGGTGCGACCGCAAACGTCATCACGCGGCATTAGTTGCCAGACGATAAATGTAAACGTTTCTGAGAGTAATGCGTCCAATGTGAAGATTTTCAGTTACGTCGATACGAAAACAATGTAGAAAACGTTATGTTTTCTGCGGTTTTTACTACGAATTACCACTTCTCGCTTTTTCTCGTGTAATGTGGCTGCCAGAGTTCGGTTCATGCAAAATCTTAAGGTCCTAGGTCAACTACAAGGCAGCAAAAGCAGCCAAAAACTGAATTTTCAAAAACTAAAACTTGAATTTCTGTGCCTCTTTCTTGGTGACTGCAACAACTTAGAAGCTTCTACTTCGTACAGAGTGGTGCGACCGCAAACGTCATCTCGCGGCATTAGTTGCCAGACGATAAATGTAAACGTTTCTGAGAGTAATGCGTCCAATGTGAAGATTTTCAGTTACGTCGATACGAAAACAATGTAGAAAACGTTATGTTTTCTGCGGTTTTTACTACGAATTAGCACTTCTCGCTTTTTCTCGTGTAATGTGGCTGCCAGAGTTCGGTTCATGCAAAATCTTAAGGTCCTAGGTCAACTACAAGGCAGCAAAAGCAGCCAAAAACTGAATTTTCAAAAACTAAAACTTGAATTTCTGTGCCTCTTTCTCGGTGACTGCAACAACTTAGAAGCTTCTACTTCGTGCAGAGTGGTGCGACCGAAAACGTCATCACGCGGCATTAGTTGCCAGACGATAAATGTAAACGTTTCTGAGAGTAATGCGTCCAATGTGAAGATTTTCAGTTACGTCGATACGAAAACGATGTAGAAAACGTTATGTTTTCTGCGGTTTTTACTACGAATTACCACTTCTCGCTTTTTCTCGTGTAATGTGGCTGTCAGAGTTCGGTTCATGCAAAATCTTAAGGTCCTAGGTCAACTACAGGCAGCAAAAGCAGCTAAAAACTGAATTTTCAAAAACAAAAACTTGAATTTCTGTGCCTCTTTCTTGGTGACTGCAACAACTTAGAAGCTTCTACTTCGTACAGAGTGGTGCGACCGCAAACGTCATCACGCGGCATTAGTTGCCAGACGATAAATGTAAACGTTTCTGAGAGTAATGCGTCCAATGTGAAGATTTTCAGTTACGTCATTTCGAAAACAAATGTTGAAAACGCTACGTTTTCTGCGGTTTTTACTACGAATTACCACTTCTCGCTTTTTCTCGTGTAATGTGGCTGCCAGAGGTCGGTTCATGCAAAATCTTAAGGTCCTAGGTAAACTACAAGGCAGCAAAAGCAGCCAAAAGCTAAATTTTCAAAAACTAAAACTTGAATTTCTGTGCCTCTTTCTTGGTGACTGCAACAACTTAGAAGCTTCTACTTCGTACAGAGTGGTGCGACCGCAAACGTCATCACGCGGCATTAGTTGCCAGACGATAAATGTAAACGTTTCTGAGAGTAATGCGTATAATGTGAAGATTTTCAGTTACGTCGATACGAAAACAATGTAGAAAACGTTATGTTTTCTGCGGTTTTTACTACGAATTACCACTTCTCGCTTTTTCTCGTGTAATGTGGCTGCCAGAGTTCGGTTCATGCAAAATCTTAAGGTCCTAGGTCAACTACAAGGCAGCAAAAGCAGCCAAAAACTGAATTTTCAAAAACTAAAACTTGAATTTCTGTGCCTCTTTCTTGGTGACTGCAACAACTTAGAAGCTTCTACTTCGTACAGAGTGGTGCGACCGCAAACGTCATCACGCGGCATTAGTTGCCAGACGATAAATGTAAACGTTTCTGAGAGTAATGCGTCCAATGTGAAGATTTTCAGTTACGTCGATACGAAAACAATGTAGAAAACGTTATGTTTTCTGCGGTTTTTACTACGAATTTCCGCTTCTCCCTTTTTCACGTGTAATGTGGCTGCCAGAGTTCGGTTCATGCAAAATCTTAAGGTCCTAGGTCAACTACAAGGCAGCAAAAGCAGCCAAAAACTGAATTTTCAAAAACTAAAACTTGAATTTCTGTGCCTCTTTCTTGGTGACTGCAACAACTTAGAAGCTTCTACTTCGTACAGAGTGGTGCGACCGCAAACGTCGTCACGCGGCATTAGTTGCCAGACGATAAATGTAAACGTTTCTGAGAGTAATGCGTCCAATGTGAAGATTTTCAGTTACGTCATTTCGAAAACAAATGAAGAAAACGTTATGTTTTCTGCGGTTTTTACTACGAATTACCACTTCTCGCTTTTTCTCGTGTAATGTGGCTGCCAGAGTTCGGTTCATGCAAAATCTTAAGGTCCTAGGTCAACTACAAGGCAGCAAAAGCAGCCAAAAACTGAATTTTCAAAAACTACAACTTGAATTACTGTGCCTCTTTCTTGGTGACTGCAACAACTTAGAAGCTTCTACTTCGTACAGAGTGGTGCGACCGCAAACGTCATCACGCGGCATTAGTTGCCAGACGATAAATGTAAACGTTTCTGAGAGTACTGCGTCCAATGTGAAGATTTTCAGTTACGTCATTTCGAAAACAAATGTTGAAAACGTTATGTTTTCTGCGGTTTTTACTACGAATTACCACTTCTCGCTTTTTCTCGTGTAATGTGGCTGCCAGAGTTCGGTTCATGCTTAATCTTAAGGTCCTAGGTCAACTACAAGGCAGCAAAAGCAGCCAAAAACTGAATTTTCAAAAACTAAAACTTGAATTTCTGTGCCTCTTTCTTGGTGACTGCAACAACTTAGAAGCTTCTACTTCGTACAGAGTGGTGCGACCGCAAACGTCATCACGCTGCATAAGTTGCCAGACGATAAATGTAAACGTTTCTGAGAGTAATGCGTCCAATGTGAAGATTTTCAGTTACGTCATTTCGAAAACAAATGTTGAAAACGTTATGTTTTCTGCGGTTTTTACTACGAAATACCACTTCTCGCTTTTTCTCGTGTAATGTGGCTGCCAGAGTTCGGTTCATGCAAAATCTTAAGGTCCTAGATCAACTACAAGGCAGCAAAAGCAGCCAAAAACTAAATTATCAAAATAAAACTTGAAATTCTGTGCCTCTTTCTTGGTGACTGCAACAACTTAGAAGCTTCTACTTCGTACAGAGTGGTGCGACCGCAAACGTCATCACGCGGCATTAGTTGCCAGACGATAAATGTAATCGTTTCTGAGAGTAATGCGTCCAATGTGAAGATTGTCAGTTACGTCATTTCGAAAACAAATGTAGAAAACGTTATGTCTTCTGCGGTTTTTAGTACGAATTACCACTTCTCGCTTTTGCGCGTGTAATGTGGCTGCCGGAGTTCGGTTCATGCAAAATCTTAAGGTCCTAGGTCAACTACAAGGCAGCAAAAGCAGCCACAAACTGAATTTTCAAAAACAAAAACTTGAATTTCTGTGCCTCTTTCTTGGTGACTGCAACAACTTAGAAGCTTCTACTTCGTACAGAGTGGTGCGACCGCAAACGTCATCACGCGGCATTAGTTGCCAGACGAAAAATGTAGACGTTTCTGAGAGTAATGCGTATAATGTGAAGATTTTCAGTTACGTCGATACGAAAACAATGTAGAAAACGTTATTTTTCCTGCGGTTTTTACTACGAATTACCACTTCTCGCTTTTTCTCGTGTAATGTGGCTGCCAGAGTTCGGTTCATGCAAAATCTTAAGGTCCTAGGTCAACTACAAGGCAGCAAAAGCAGCCAAAAACTGAATTTTCAAAAACTAAAACTTGAATTTCTGTGCCTCTTTCTTGGTGACTGCAACAACTTAGAAGCTTCTACTTCGTACAGAGTGGTGCGACCGCAAACGTCATCACGCGGCATTAGTTGCCAGACGATAAATGTAAACGTTTCTGAGAGTAACGCGTCCAATGTGAAGATTTTCAGTTACGTCGATACGAAAACAATGTAGAGAACGTTATGTTTTCTGCGGTTTTTACTACGAATTACCACTTCTCGCTTTTTCTCGTGTAATGTGGCAGCCAGAGTTCGGTTCATGCAAAATCTTAAGGTCCTAGGTCAACTACAAGGCAGCAAAAGCAGCCAAAAACTGAATTTTTAAAAACAAAAACTTGAATTTCTGTGCCTCTTTCTTGGTGACTGCAACAACTTAGAAGCTTCTACTTCGTACAGAGTGGTGCGACCGCAAACGTCATCACGCGGCATTAGTTGCCAGACGATAAATGTAAACGTTTCTGAGAGTAATGCGTATAATGTGAAGATTTTCAGTTACGTCGATACGAAAACAATGTAGAAAACGTTATTTTTCCTGCGGTTTTTACTACGAATTACCACTTCTCGCTTTTTCTCGTGTAATGTGGCTGCCAGAGTTCGGTTCATGCAAAATCTTAAGGTCCTAGGTCAACTACAAGGCAGCAAAAGCAGCCAAAAACTGAATTTTAAAAAACTAAAACTTGAATTTCTGTGCCTCTTTTTTGGTGACAGCAACAACTTAGAAGCTTCTACTTCGTACAGAGTGGTGCGACCGCAAACGTCATCACGCGGCATTAGTTGCCAGACGATAAATGTAAACGTTTCTGAGAGTAATGCGTCCAATGTGAAGATTTTCAGTTACGTCATTTTGAAAACAAAAGTTGAAAACGTTATGTTTTCTGCGGTTTTTACTACGAATTACCACTTCTCGCTTTTTCTCGTGTTATGTGGCTGCCAGAGTTCGGTTCATGCAAAATCTTAAGGTCCTAGGTCAATTACAAGGCAGCAAAAGCAGCCAAAAACTTAATTTTCAAAAACAAAAACTTGAATTTCTGTGCCTCTTTCTTGGTGACTGCAACAACTTAGAGGAATCTACTTGGTACAGAGTGGTGCGACCGCAAACGTCATCACGCGGCATTAGTTGCCAGACAATAAATGTAAACGTTTCCGAGAGAAATGCATCCATTGTGAAGATTTTCAGTTACGTCGATACGACAACAATGTAGAAAACGTTATGTTTTCTGCGGTTTTACTACGAATTACCACTTCTCGCTTTTTCTCGTGTAATGTGGCTGCCAGAGTTCGGTTCATGCAAAATCTTAAGTTCCTAGGTCAACTACAAGGCAGCAAAAGCAGCCAAAAACTGAATTTTCAAAAATTAAAACTTGAATTTCTGTGCCTCTTTCTTGGTGACTGCAACAACTTAGAAGCTTGTACTTCGTACAGAGTGGTGCGACCGCTAACGTCATCACGCGGCATTAGTTGCCAGACGATAAATGTAAACGTTTCTGAGAGTAATGCGTCCAATGTGAAGATTGTCAGTTACGTCATTTCGAAAACAAATGTAGAAAACGTTATGTTTTCTGCGGTTTTTAGTACGAATTACCACTTCTCGCTTTTGCGCGTGTAATGTGGCTGCCAGAGTTCGGTTCATGCAAAATCTTAAGGTCCTAGGTCAACTACAAGGCAGCAAAAGCAGCCACAAACTGAATTTTCAAAAACAAAAACTTGAATTTCTGTGCCTCTTTCTTGGTGACTGCAACAACTTAGAAGCTTCTACTTCGTACAGAGTGGTGCGACCGCAAACGTCATCACGCGGCATTAGTTGCCAGACGATAAATGTAGACGTTTCTGAGAGTAATGCGTATAATGTGAAGATTTTCAGTTACGTCGATACGAAAACAATGTAGAAAACGTTATTTTTCCTGCGGTTTTTACTACGAATTACCACTTCTCGCTTTTTCTCGTGTAATGTGGCTGCCAGAGTTCGGTTCATGCAAAATCTTAAGGTCCTAGGTCAACTACAAGGCAGCAAAAGCAGCCAAAAACTGAATTTTCAAAAACTAAAACTTGAATTTCTGTGCCTCTTTCTTGGTGACTGCAACAACTTAGAAGCTTCTACTTCGTACAGAGTGGTGCGACCGCAAACGTCATCACGCGGCATTAGTTGCCAGACGATAAATGTAAAAGTTTCTGAGAGTAACGCGTCCAATGTGAAGATTTTCAGTTACGTCGATACGAAAACAATGTAGAAAACGTTATGTTTTCTGCGGTTTTTACTACGAATTACCACTTCTCGCTTTTTCTCGTGTAATGTGGCAGCCAGAGTTCGGTTCATGCAAAATCTTAAGGTCCTAGGTCAACTACAAGGCAGCAAAAGCAGCCAAAAACTGAATTTTTAAAAACAAAAACTTGAATTTCTGTGCCTCTTTCTTGGTGACTGCAACAACTTAGAAGCTTCTACTTCGTACAGAGTGGTGCGACCGCAAACGTCATCACGCGGCATTAGTTGCCAGACGATAAATGTAAACGTTTCTGAGAGTAATGCGTCCAATGTGAAGATTTTCAGTTACGTCATTTCGAAAACAAATGTTGAAAACGTTATGTTTTCTGCGGTTTTTAATACGCATTATCACTTCTCGCTTTTTCTCGTGTAATGTGGCTGCCAGAGTTCGGATCATGCAAAATCTTAAGGTCAGAGGTCAACTACAGCGCTGCAAAAGCAGCCAAAAGCTGAATTTTCAAAAACAAAAACTTGAATTTCTGTGCCTCTTTCTTGGTGACTGCAACAACTTAGAAGCTTCTACTTCGTACAGAGTGGTGCGACCGCAAACGTCATCACGCGGCATTAGTTGCCAGACGATAAATCTAAACGTTTCTGAGAGTAATGCGTCCAATGTGAAGATTTTCAGTTACGTCATTTCGAAAACAATTGTTGAAAACGTTATGTTTTCTGCGGTTTTTACTACGAATTATCACTTCTCGCTTTTTCTCGTGTAATGTGGCTGCCAGAGTTCGGTTCATGCAAAATCTTAAGGTCCTAGGTCAACTGCAAGGCAGCAAAAGCAGCCAAAAACTGAATTTTCAAAAACTAAAACTTGAATTTCTGTACCCCTTTCTTGGTGACTGCAACAACTTAGAAGCTTCTACTTCGTACAGAGTGGTGCGACCGCAAACGTCATCACGCGGCGTTAGTTACCAGACGATAAATGTAAACGTTTCTGAGAGTAATGCGCCCAATGTGAAGATTTTCAGTTACGTCGATACGAAAACAATGTAGAAAACGTTATGTTTTCTGCGGTTTTTACTACGAATTACCACTTCTCGTTTTTTCTCGTGTAACGTGGCTGCCAGAGTTCGGTTCATGCAAAATCTTAAGGTCCTAGGTCAACTACAAGGCAGCAAAAGCAGCCAAAAACTGAATTTTCAAAAACTAAAACTTGAATTTCTGTGCCTCTTTCTTGGTGACTGCAACAACTTAGAAGCTTCTACTTCGTACTGAGTGGTGCGACCGCAAACGTCATCACGCGGCATTAGTTGCCAGACGATAAATGTAAACGTTTCTGAGAGTAATGCGTCCAATGTGAAGTTTTCAGTTACGTCGATACGAAAACAATGTAGAAAACGTTATGTTTTCTGCGGTTTTTACTACGAATTACCACTTCTCGCTTTTTCTCGTGTAATGTGGCTGCCAGAGTTCGGTTCATGCAAAATCTTAAGGTCCTAGGTCAACTACAAGGCAGCAAAAGCAGCCAAAAACTGAATTTTCAAAAACTAAAACTTGAATTTCTGTGCCTCTTTCTTGGTGACTGCAACAACTTAGAAGCTTCTACTTCGTACAGAGTGGTGCGACCGCAAACGTCATCACGCGGCATTAGTTGCCAGACGATAAATGTAAACGTTTCTGAGAGTAATGCGTCCAATGTGAAGATTTTCAGTTACGTCATTTCGAAAACAAATGTTGAAAACGTTATGTTTTCTGCGGTTTTTACTACGAATTACCACTTCTCGCTTTTTCTCGTGTAATGTGGCTGCCAGAGTTCGGTTCATGCAAAATCTTAAGGTCCTAGGACAACTACAAGGCAGCAAAAGCAGCCAAAAACTGAATTTTCAAAAACTAAAACTTGAATTTCTGTGCCTCTTTCTTGGTGACTGCAACAACTTAGAAGCTTCTACTTCGTACAGAGTGGTGCGACCGCAAACGTCATCACGCGGCATTAGTTGCCAGACGATAAATGTAAACGTTTCTGAGAGTAATGCGTATAATGTGAAGATTTTCAGTTACGTCGATACGAAAACAATGTAGAAAACGTTATGTTTTCTGCGGTTTTTACTACGAATTACCACTTCTCGCTTTTTCTCGTGTAATGTGGCTGCAGGAGTTCGGTTCATGCAAAATCTTAAGGTCCTAGGTCAACTACAAGGCAGCAAAAGCAGCCAAAAACTGAATTTTCAAAAACTAAAACTTGAATTTCTGTGCCTCTTTCTTGGTGACTGCAACAACTTAGAAGCTTCTACTTCGTACAGAGTGGTGCGACCGCAAAGGTCATCACGCGGCATTAGTTGCCAGACGATAAATGTAAACGTTTCCGAGAGTAACGCGTCCAATGTGAAGATTTTCAGTTACGTCGATACGAAAACAATGTAGATAACGTTATGTTTTCTGCGGTTTTTACTACGAATTACCACTTCTCGCTTTTTCTCGTGTAATGTGGCTGCCAGAGTTCGGTTCATGCAAAATCTTAAAGCCCTAGGTCAACTACAAGGCAGCAAAAGCAGCCAAAAACTGAATTTTTAAAAACAAAAACTTTAATTTCTGTGCCTCTTTCTTGGTGACTGCAACAACTTAGAAGCTTCTACTTCGTACAGAGTGGTGCGACCGCAAACGTCATCACGCGGCATTAGTTGCCAGACAATAAATGTAAACGTTTCTGAGAGTAATGCGTCCAGTGTGAAGATTTACAGTTACGTCATTTCGAAAACAAATGTTGAAAACGTTATGTTTTCTGCGGTTTTTAATACGAATTACCACTTCTCGCTTATTCTCGTGTAATGTGGCTGCCAGAGTTCGGTTCATGCAAAATCTTAAGGTCCTAGGTCAACTACAAGGCAGCAAAAGCAGCCAAAAACTGAATTTTCAAAGACTAAAACTTGAATTTCTGTGCCTCTTTCTTGGTGACTGCAACAACTTAGAAGCTTCTACTTCGTACAGAGTGGTGCGACCGCAAACGTCATCACGCGGCATTAGTTGCCAGACAGTAAATGTAAACGTTTCCGAGAGAAATGCATCCATTGTGAAGATTTTCATTTACGTCGATACGAAAACGATGTAGAAAACGTTATGTTTTCTGCGTTTTTTACTACGAATTACCACTTTTCGCTTTTTCTCGTGTAATGTGGCTGCCAGAGTTCGGTTCATGCAAAATCTTAAGGTCCTAGGTCAACCACAAGGCAGCAAAAGCAGCCAAAAACTGAATTTTCAAAAACAAAAACTTGAATTTCTGTGCCTCTTTCTTGGTGACTGCAACAGCTTAGAAGCTTCTACTTCGTACAGAGTGGTGCGACCGCAAACGTCATCACGCGGCATTAGTTGCCAGACGATAAATGTAAACGTTTCTGAGAGTAATGCGTCCAATGTGAAGATTTTCAGTTACGTCATTTCGAAAACAAATGATGAAAACGTTATGTTTTCTGCGGTTTTTACTACGAATTACCACTTCTCGCTTTTTCTCGTGTAATGTGGCTGCCAGAGTTCGGTTCATGCAAAATCTTAAGGTCCTAAGTCAACTACAAGGCAGCAAAAGCAGCCAAAAACTGAATTTTCAAAAACTAAAACTTGAATTTCTGTGCCTCTTTCTTGATGACTGCAACAACTTAGAAGCTTCTACTTCGTACAGAGTGGTGCGACCGCAAACGTCATCACGCGGCATTAGTTGCCAGACGATAAATGTAAACGTTTCTGAGAGTAATGCGTATAATGTGAAGATTTTCAGTTACGTCGATACGAAAACAATGTAGAAAACGTTATGTTTTCTGCGGTTTTTACTACGAATTACCACTTCTCGCTTTTTCTCGTGTAATGTGGCTGCCAGAGTTCGGTTCATGCAAAATCTTAAGGTCCTAGGTCAACTACAAGGCAGCAAAAGCAGCCAAAAACTGAATTTTCAAAAACTAAAACTTGAATTTCTGTGCCTCTTTCTTGGTGACTGCAACAACTTAGAAGCTTCTACTTCGTACAGAGTGGTGCGACCGCAAACGTCATCACGCGGCATTAGTTGCCAGACGATAAATGTAAACGTTTCTGAGAGTAACGCGTCCAATGTGAAGATTTTCAGTTACGTCGATACGAAAACAATGTAGATAACGTTATGTTTTCTGCGGTTTTTACTACGAATTACCACTTCTCGCTTTTTCTCGTGTAATGTGGCTGCCAGAGTTCGGTTCATGCAAAATCTTAAGGTCCTAGGTCAACTACAAGGCAGCAAAAGCAGCCAAAAACTGAATTTTCAAAGACTAAAACTTGAATTTCTGTGCCTCTTTCTTGGTGACTGCAACAACTTAGAAGCTTCTACTTCGTACAGAGTGGTGCGACCGCAAACGTCATCACGCGGCATTAGTTGCCAGACGATAAATGTAAACGTTTCTGAGAGTAATGCGTCCAATGTGAAGATTTTCAGTTACGTCATTTCGAAAACAAATGTTGAAAACGTTATGTTTTCTGCGGTTTTTAATACGCATTACCACTTCTCGCTTTTTCTCGTGTAATGTGGCTGCCAGAGTTCGGTTCATGCAAAATCTTAAGGTCAGAGGTCAACTACAGGGCTGCAAAAGCAACCAAAAACTGAATTTTCAAAAACAAAAACTTGAATTTCTGTGGCTCTTTCTTGGTGACTGCAACAACTTAGAAGCTTCTACTTCGTACAGAGTGGTGCGACCGCAAACGTAATCACGCGGCATTAGTTGCCAGACGATAAATGTAAACCTTTCTGAGAGTAATGCGTCCAATGTGAAGATTTTCAGTTACGTCATTTCGAAAACAAATGTTGAAAATGTTATGTTTTCTGCGGTTTTTACTACGAATTACCACTTCTCGCTTTTTCTCGTGTAATGTGGCTGCCAGAGTTCGGTTCATGCAAAATCTTAAGGTCCTAGGTCAACTACAAGGCAGCAAATGCAGCCAAAAACTGAATTTTCAAAAACTAAAACTCGAATTTCTGTGCCCCTTTCTTGGTGACTGCAACAACTTCGTAGCTTCTAGTTCGTACAGAGTGGTGCGACCGCAAACGTCATCACGCGGCATTAGTTGCCAGACGATAAATGTAAACGTTTCTGAGAGTAATGCGTCCAATGTGAAGAACTTCGGTTACGTCGATACGAAAACAATGTAGAAAACGTTATGCTTTCTGCGGTTTTTACTACGAATAACCACTTCTCGCTTTTTCTCGTGTAATGTGGCTGCCAGAGTTCGGTTCATGCAAAATCTTAAGGTCCTAGGTCAACTACAAGGCAGCAAAAGCAGCCAAAAACTGAATTTTCAAAAACTAAAACTTGAATTTCTGTTCCTCTTTCTTGGTGACTGTAACAACTTAGAAGCTTCTACTTCGTACAGAGTGGTGCGACCGCAAACGTCATCACGCGGAATTAGTTGCCAGACGATAAATGTAAACGTTTCAGAGAGTAATGCGTCCAATGTGAAGATTTTCAGTTACGTCATTTCGAAAACAAATGTTGAAAACGTTATGTTTTCTGCGGTTTTTACTACGAATTACCTCTCCTCGCTTTTTCTCGTGTAATGTGGCTGCCAGAGTTCGGTTCATGCAAAATCTTAAGGTCCTAGGTCAACTACGAGGCAGCAAAAGCAGCCAAAAACTGAATTTTCAAAAACTAAAACTTGAATTTCTGTGCCTCTTCCTTGACGACTGCAACAACTTAGAAGCTTCTACTTCGTACAGAGGGGTGCGACCGCAAACGTCATCACGCGGCATTAGTTGCCAGACGATAAATGTAAACGTTTCTGAGTGTAATGCGTCCAATGTGAAGATTTTCAGTTACGTCGATACGAAAACAATGTAGAAAACGTTATGTTTTCTGGGGTTTTTATTACGAATTACCACTTCTCGCTTTTTCTTGTGTAATGTGGCTGCCAGAGTTCGGTTCATGCCCAATCTTAAGGTCCTAGGTCAACTACAAGGCAGCAAAAGCAGCCAAAAACTGAATTTTCAAAAACTAAAACTTGAATTTCTGTGCCTCTTTCTTGGTGACTGCAACAACTTAGAAGCTTCTACTTCGTACAGAGTGGTGCGACCGCAAACGTCATCACGCGGCATTAGTTGCCAGACGATAAATGTAAACGTTTCTGAGAGTAATGCGTCCAATGTGAAGATTTTCAGTTACGTCATTTCGAAAACAAATGAAGAAAACGTTATGTTTTCTGCAGTTTTTACTACGAATTACCACTTCTCGCTTTTTCTCGTGTAATGTGGCTGCCAGAGTTCGGTTCATGCAAAATCTTAAGGTCCTAGGTCAACTACAAGGCAGCAAAAGCAGCCAAAAACTGAATTTTCAAAAACTAAAACTTGAATTTCTGTGCCTCTTTCCTGGTGACTGCAACAACTTAGAAGCTTCTACTTCGTACAGAGTGGTGCGACCGAAAACGTCATCACGCGGCATTAGTTGCCAGACGATAAATGTAAACGTTTCTGAGAGTAATGCGTCCAATGTGAAGATTTTCAGTTACGTCATTTCGAAAACAAATGTTGAAAACTTTATGTTTTCTGCGGTTTTTACTACGAATTACCTCTCCTCGCTTTTTCTCGTGTAATGTGGCTGCCAGAGTTCGGTTCATGCAAAATCTTAAGGTCCTAGGTCAACTACGAGGCAGCAAAAGCAGCCAAAAACTGAATTTTCAAAAACTAAAACTTGAATTTCTGTGCCTCTTCCTTGGTGACTGCAACAACTTAGAAGCTTCTACTTCGTACAGAGGGGTGCGACCGCAAACGTCATCACGCGGCATTAGTTGCCAGACGATAAATGTAAACGTTTCTGAGTGTAATGCGTCCAATGTGAAGATTTTCAGATACGTCGATACGAAAACAATGTAGAAAACGTTATGTTTCCTGGGGTTTTTACTACGAATTACCACTTCTCGCTTTTTCTTGTGTAATGTGGCTGCCAGAGTTCGGTTCATGCCCAATCTTAAGGTCCTAGGTCAACTACAAGGCAGCAAAAGCAGCCAAAAACTGAATTTTCAAAAACTAAAACTTGAATTTCTGTGCCTCTTTCTTGGTGACTGCAACAACTTAGAAGCTTCTACTTCGTACAGAGTGGTGCGACCGCAAACGTCATCACGCGGAATTAGTTGCCAGACGATAAATGTAAACGTTTCTGAGAGTAATGCGTCCAATGTGAAGATTTTCAGTTACGTCATTTCGAAAACAAATGAAGAAAACGTTATGTTTTCTGCGGTTTTTACTACGAATTACCACTTCTCGCTTTTTCTCGTGTAATGTGGCTGCCAGAGTTCGGTTCATGCAAAATCTTAAGGTCCTAGGTCAACTACAAGGCAGCAAAAGCAGCCAAAAACTGAATTTTCAAAAACTAAAACTTGAATTTCTGTGCCTCTTTCTTGGTGACTGCAACAACTTAGAAGCTTCTACTTCGTACAGAGTGCTGCGACCGCAAACGTCATCACGCGGCATTAGTTGCCAGACGATAAATGTAAACGTTTCTGAGAGTAATGCGTCCAATGTGAAGATTTTCAGTTACGTCATTTCGAAAACAAATGTTGAAAACGTTATGTTTTCTGCGGTTTTTAATACGCATTACAACTTCTCGCTTTTTCTCGTGTAATGTGGCTGCCAGAGTTCGGTTCATGCAAAATCTTAAGGTCAGAGGTCAACTACAGGGCTGCAAAAGCAGCCAAAAGCTGAATTTTCAAAAACAAAAACTTGAATTTCTGTGCCTCTTTCTTGGTGAATGCTACAACTTAGAAGCTTCTACTTCGTACAGAGTGGTGCGACCGCAAACGTCATCACGCGGCATTAGTTGCCAGACGATAAATGTAAACGTTTCTGAGAGTAATGCGTCCAATGTGAAGATTTTCAGTTACGTCATTTCGAAAACAAATGTTGAAAACGTTATGTTTTCTGCGGTTTTTACTACGAATTACCACTTCTCGCTTTTTCTCGTGTAATGTGGCTGCCAGAGTTCGGTTCATGCAAAATCTTAAGGTCCTAGGTCAACTACAAGGCAGCAAAAGCAGCCAAAAACTGAATTTTCAAAAACTAAAACTTGAATTTCTGTGCCCCTTTCTTGGTGACCTGAACAACTTCGAAGCTTCTACTTCGTACAGAGTGGTGCGACCGCAAACGTCATCACGCGGCAGTAGTTGCCAGACGATAAATGTAAACGTTTCTGAGAGTCATGCGTCCAATGTGAAGATTTTCAGTTACGTCGATACGAAAACAATGTAGAAAACGTTATCTTTTCTGCGGTTTTTACTACGAATTACCACTTCTCGCTTTTTCTCGTGTAATGTGGCTGCCAGAGTTCGGTTCATGCAAAATCTTAAGGTCCTAGGTCAACTAAAAGGCAGCAAAAGCAGCCAAAAACTGAATTTTCAAAAACTAAAACTTGAATTTCTGTGCCTCTTCCTTGGTGACTGCAACAACTTAGAAGCTTCTACTTCGTACAGAGTGGTGCGACCGCAAACGTCATCACGCTGCATTAGTTGCCAGACGATAAATGTAAACGTTACTGAGAGTAATGCGTCCAATGTGAAGATTTTCAGTTACGTCATTTCGAAAACAAATGTTGAAAACGTTATGTTTTCTTCGGTTTTTACTACGAATTACCACTTCTCGCTTTTTCTCGTGTAATGTGGCTGCCATAGTTCGGTTCATGCAAAATCTTAATGTCCTAGGTCAACAACAAGGCAGCAAAAGCAGCCAAAAACTGAATTTTCAAAAACTAAAACTTGAATTTCTGTGCCTCTTTCTTGGTGACTGCAACAACTTAGAAGCTTCTACTTCGTACAGAGTGGTGCGACCGCACACGTCATCACGCTGCATTAGTTGCCAGACGATAAATATAAACGTTTCTCAGAGTAATGCGTCCAATGTGAAGATTTTCAGTTACGTCGATACGAAAACAATGTAGAAAACGTTATGTTTTCTGCGGTTTTTACTACGAATTACCACTTCTCGCTTTTTCTCGTGTAATGTGGCTGCCAGAGATCGGTTCATGCAAAATCTTAAGGTCCTAGGTCAACTACAAGGCATCAAAAGCAGCCAAAAACTGAATTTTCAAAAACTAAAACTTGAATTTCTGTGCCTCTTTCTTGGTGACTGCAACAACTTAGAAGCTTCTACTTCGTACAAAGTGGTGCGACCGCAAACGTCATCACGCTGCATTAGTTGCCAGACGATAAATGTAAACGTTTATGAGAGTAATGCGACCAATGTGAAGATTTTCAGTTACGTCATTTCGAAAACAAATGTTGAAAACGTTATGTTTTCTGCGGTTTTTACTACGAATTACCACTTCTCGCTTTTTCTCGTGTAATGTGGCTGCCAGAGTTCGGTTCATGCAAAATCTTAAGGTCCTATGTCAACTACAAGGCAGCAAAAGCAGCCAAAAACTGAATTTTCAAAAACTAAAACTTGAATTTCTGTGCCTCTTTCTTGGTGACTGCAACAACTTAGAAACTTCTACTTCGTACAGAGTGGTGCGACCGCAAACGTCATCACGCTGCATTAAATGCCAGACGATAAATGTAAACGTTTCTGAGAGTAATGCGTCCAATGTGAAGATTTTCAGTTACGTCATTTCGAAAACAAATGTTGAAAACGTTATGTTTTCTGCGGTTTTTACTACGAATTACCACTTCTCGCTTTTTCTCGTGTAATGTGGCTGCCAGAGCTCGGTTCATGCAAAATCTTAAGGTCCTAGGTCAACTACAAGGCAGCAAAAGCAGCCAAAAACTGAATTTTCAAAAACAAAAACTTGAATTTCTGTGCCTCTTTCTTGGTGACTGCAACAACTTAGAAGCTTCTACTTCGTACAGAGTGGTGCGACCTCAAACGTCATGACGCTGCATTAGTTGCCAGACGATAAATATAAACGTTTCTGAGAGTAATGCGTCCAATGTGAAGATTTTCAGTTACGTCATTTCGAAAACAAATGTTGAAAACGTTATGTTTTCTGCGGTTTTTACTACGAATTACCACTTCTCGCTTTTGCTCGTGTAATGTGGCATCCAGAGTTCGGTTCATTCAAAATCTTAAGGTCCTAGGTCAACTACAAGGCAGCAAAAGCAGCCAAAAACCGAATTTTCAAAAACTAAAACTTGAATTTCTGTGCCTCTTTCTTGGTGACTGCAACAACTTAGAAGCTTCTACTGCGTACAGAGTGGTGCGACCTCAAACGTCATCACGCTGCATTAGTTGCCAGACGATAAATGTAAACGTTTCTGAGAGTAATGCGTCCAATGTGAAGAATTTCAGTTACGTCATTTCGAAAACAAATGTTGAAAACGTTATGTTTTCTGCGGTTTTTACTACGAATTACCACTTCTCGCTTTTTCTCGTGTAATGTGGCTGCCAGAGTTCGGTTCATGCAAAATCTTAAGGTCCTAGGTCAACTACAAGGCAGCAAAAGCAGCCAAAGACTGAATTTTCAAAAATTAAAACTTGAATTTCTGTGCCTCTTTCTTGGTGACTGCAACAACTTAGAAGCTTCTACTTCGTACAGAGTGGTGCGACCGCAAACGTCATCACGCTGCATTAGTTGCCAGACGATAAATGTAAACGTTTCTGAGAGTAATGCGTCCAATGTGAAGATTTTCAGTTACGTCATTTCGAAAACAAATGTTGAAAACGTTATGTTTTCTGCGGTTTTTACTACGAATTACTACTTCTCGCTTTTTCTCGTGTAATGTGGCTGCCAGAGTTCGGTTCATGCAAAATCTTAAGGTCCTAGGTCAACTACAAGGCAGCAAAAGCAGCCAAAAACTGAATTTTCAAAAACTAAAACTTGAATTTCTGTGCCTCTTTCTTGGTGACTGCAACAACTTAGAAGCTTCTACTTCGTACAGAGTGGTGCGACCTCAAACGTCATCACGCTGCATTAGTTGCCAGACGATAAATATAAACGTTTCTGAGAGTAATGCGTCCAATGTGAAGATTTTCAGTTACGTCATTTCGAAAACAAATGTTGAAAACGTTATGTTTTCTGCGGTTTTTACTACGAATTACCACTTCTCGCTTTTGCTCGTGTAATGTGGCTGCCAGAGTTCGGTTCATTCAAAATCTTAAGGTCCTAGGTCAACTACAAGGCAGCAAAAGCAGCCAAAAGCTGAATTTTCAAAAACTAAAACTTGAATTTCTGTGCCTCTTTCTTGGTGACTGCAACAACTTAGAAGCTTCTACTGCGTACAGAGTGGTGCGACCTCAAACGTCATCACGCTGCATTAGTTGCCAGACGATAAATGTAAACGTTTCTGAGAGTAATGCGTCCAATGTGAAGATTTTCAGTTACGTCATTTCGAAAACAAATGTTGAAAACGTTATGTTTTCTGCGGTTTTTACTACGAATTACCACTTCTCGCTTTTTCTCGTGTAATGTGGCTGCCAGAGTTCGGTTCATGCAAAATCTTAAGGTCCTAGGTCAACTACAAGGCAGCAAAAGCAGCCAAAAACTGAATTTTCAAATACTAAAACTTGAATTTCTGTGCCTCTTTCTTGGTGACTGCAACAACTTAGAAGCTTCTACTTCGTACAGAGTGGTGCGACCGCAAACGTCATCACGCTGCATTAGTTGCCAGACGATAAATGTAAACGTTTCTGAGAGTAATGCGTCCAATGTGAAGATTTTCAGTTACGTCATTTCGAAAACAAATGTTGAAAAAGTTATGTTTTCTGCGGTTTTTACTACGAATTACCACTTCTCGCTTTTTCTCGTGTAATGTGGCTGCCAGAGTTCGGTTCATGCAAAATCTTAAGGTCCTAGGTCAACTACAAGGCAGCAAAAGCAGCCAAAAACTGAATTTTCAAAAACTAAAACTTGAATTTCTGTGCCTCTTTCTTGGTGACTGCAACAACTTAGAAGCTTCTACTTCGTACAGAGTGGTGCGACCGCAAACGTCATCACGCTGCATTAGTTGCCAGACGATAAATGTAAACGTTTCTGAGAGTAATGCGTCCAATGTGAAGATTTTCAGTTACGTCATTTCGAAAACAAATGTTGAAAACGTTATGTTTTCTGCGGTTTTTACTACTAATTACCACTTCTCGCTTTTTCTCGTGTAATGTGGCTGCCAGAGTTCGGTTCATGCAAAATCTTAAGGTCCTAGGTCAACTACAAGGCAGCAAAAGCAGCCAAAAACTGAATTTTCAAAAACTAAAACTTGAATTTCTGTGCCTCTTTCTTGGTGACTGCAACAACTTAGAAGCTTCTACTTCGTACAGAGTGGTGCGACCGCAAACGTCATCACGCTGCATTAGTTGCCAGACGATAAATGTAAACGTTTCTGAGAGTAATGCGTCCAATGTGAAGATTTTCAGTTACGTCATTTCGAAAACAAATGTTGAAAACGTTATGTTTTCTGCGGTTTTTACTACGAATTACCACTTCTCGCTTTTTCTCGTGTAATGTGGCTGCCAGAGTTCGGTTCATGCAAAATCTTAAGGTCCGAGATCAACTACAAGGCAGCAAAAGCAGCCAAAAACTGAATTTTCAAAAACTAAAACTTGAATTTCTGTGCCTCTTTCTTGGTGACTGCAACAACTTAGAAGCTTATACTTCGTACAGAGTGGTGCGACCGCAAACGTCATCACGCTGCATTAGTTGCCAGACGATAAATGTAAACGTTTCTGAGAGTAATGCGTCCAATGTGAAGATTTTCAGTTACGTCATTTCGAAAACAAATGTTGAAAACGTTATGTTTTCTGCGGTTTTTACTACTAATTACCACTTCTCGCTTTTTCTCGTGTAATGTGGCTGCCAGAGTTCGGTTCATGCAAAATCTTAAGGTCCTAGGTCAACTACAAGGCAGCAAAAGCAGCCAAAAACTGAATTTTCAAAAACTAAAACTTGAATTTCTGTGCCTCTTTCTTGGTGACTGCAACAACTTAGAAGCTTCTACTTCGTACAGAGTGGTGCGACCTCAAACGTCATCACGCTGCATTAGTTGCCAGACGATAAATATAAACGTTTCTGAGAGTAATGCGTCCAATGTGAAGATTTTCAGTTACGTCATTTCGAAAACAAATGTTGAAAACGTTATGTTTTCTGCGGTTTTTACTACGAATTACCACTTCTCGCTTTTGCTCATGTAATGTGGCTGCCAGAGTTCGGTTCATTCAAAATCTTAAGGTCCTAGGTCAACTACAAGGCAGCAAAAGCAGCCAAAAGCTGAATTTTCAAAAACTAAAACTTGAATTTCTGTGCCTCTTTCTTGGTGACTGCAACAACTTAGAAGCTTCTACTGCGTACAGAGTGGTGCGACCTCAAACGTCATCACGCTGCATTAGTTGCCAGACGATAAATGTAAACGTTTCTGAGAGTAATGCGTCCAATGTGAAGATTTTCAGTTACGTCATTTCGAAAACAAATGTTGAAAATGTTATGTTTTCTGCGGTTTTTACTACGAATTACCACTTCTCGCTTTTTCTCGTGTAATGTGGCTGCCAGAGTTCGGTTCATGCAAAATCTTAAGGTCCTAGGTCAACTACAAGGCAGCAAAAGCAGCCAAAAACTGAATTTTCAAAAACTAAATCTTGAATTTCTGTGCCTCTTTCTTGGTGACTGCAACAACTTAGAAGCTTCTACTTGGTACAGAGTGGTGCGACCGCAAACGTCATCACGCGGCATTCGTTGCCAGACAATAAATGTAAACGTTTCTGTGAGTAATGCGTCCAATGTGAAGATTTTCAGTTACGTCGATACGAAAACAAATGAAGAAAACGTTATGTTTTCTGCGGTTTTTACTACGAATTACCACTTCTCGCTTTTTCTCGTGTAATGTGGCTGCCAGAGTTCGGTTCATGCAAAATCTTAAGGTCCTGGGTCAACTACAAGGCAGCAAAAGCAGCCAAAAACTGAATTTTCAAAAACTAAAACTTGAATTTCTGTGCCTCTTTCTTGGTGACTGCAACAACTTAGAAGCTTCTACTTCGTACAGAGTGGTGCGACCGCAAACGTCATCACGCGGCATTAGTTGCCAGACGATAAATGTAAAGGTTTCTGAGAGTAACGCGTCCAATGTGAAGATTTTCAGTTACGTCGATACGAAAACAATGTAGAAAACGTTATGTTTTCTGCGGTTTTTACTACGAATTACCACTTCTCGCTTTTTCTCGTGTAATGTGGCTGCCAGAGTTCGGTTCATGCAAAATCTTAAGGTCCTAGGTCAACTACAAGGCAGCAAAAGCAGCCAAAAACTGAATTTTCAAAAACTAAAACTTGAATTTCTGTGCCTCTTTCTTGGTGACTGCAACAACTTAGAAGCTTCTACTTCGTACAGGGTGGTGCGACCGCAAACGTCATCACGCTGCATTAGTTGCCAGACGATAAATGTAAACGTTTCTGAGAGTAATGCGTCCAACGTGAAGATTTTCAGTTACGTCATTTCGAAAACAAATGTTGAAAACGTTATGTTTTCTGCGGTTTTTACTACGAATTACCATTTCTCGCTTTTTCTCGTGTAATGTGGCTGCCAGAGTTCGGTTCATGCAAAATCTTAAGGTCCTAGGTCAACTACAAGGCAGCAAAAGCAACCAAAAACTGAATTTTCAAAAACTAAAACTTGAACTTCTGTGCCTCTTTCTTGGTGACTAGAACAACTTAGAAGCTTCTACTTCGTACAGAGTGGTGCGACCGCAAGCGTCATCACGCTGCATTAGTTGCCAGACGATAAATGAAAACGTTTCTGAGAGTAATGCGTCCAATGTGAAGATTTTCAGTTACGTCGATACGAAAACAATGTAGAAAATGTTATGTTTTCTGCGGTTTTTACTACGAATTACCACTTCTCGCTTTTTCTCGTGTAATGTGGCTGCCAGAGTTCGGTTCATGCAAAATCTTAAGGTCCTAGGTCAACTACAAGGCAGCAAATGCAGCCAAAAACTGAATTTTCAAAAACTAAAACTTGAATTTCTGTGCCTCTTTCTTGGTGACTGCAACAACTTAGAAGCTTCTACTTCGTACAAAGCGGTGCGACCGCAAACGTCATCACGCGGCATTAGTTGCCAGACGATAAATGTAAACGTTTCTGAGAGTAATGCGTCCAATGTGAAGATTTTCAGTTACGTCGATACGAAAACAATGTAGAAAACGTTATGTTTTCTGCGGTTTTTACTACGAATTACCACTTCTCGCTTTTTCTCGTGTAATGTGGCTGCCAGAGTTCGGTTCATGCAAAATCTTAAGGTCCTAGGTCAACTACAAGGGAGCAAAAGCAGCCAAAAACTGAATTTTTCAAAAACAAAAACTTGAATTTCTGTGCCTCTTTCTTGGTGACTGCAACAACTTAGAAGCTTCTACTTCGTACAGAGTGGTGCGACCTCAAACGTCATCACGCTGCATTAGTTGCCAGACGATAAATATAAACGTTTCTGAGAGTAATGCGTCCAATGTGAAGATTATCAGTTACGTCATTTCGAAAACAAATGTTGAAAACGTTATGTTTTCTGCGGTTTTTACTACGAATTACCACTTCTCGCTTTTGCTCGTGTAATGTGGCTGCCAGAGTTCGGTTCATGCAAAATCTTAAGGTCCTAGGTCAACTACAAGGCAGCAAAAGCAGCCAAAAACTGAATTTTCAAAAACTAAAGCTTGAATTTATGTGCCCCTTTCTTGGTGACTGCAACAACTTAGAAGCTTATACTTCGTACAGAGTGGTGCGACCGCAAACGTCATCACGCTGCATTAGTTGCCAGACGATAAATGTAAACGTTTCTGAGAGTAATGCGTCCAATGTGAAGATTTTCAGTTACGTCATTTCGAAAACAAATGTTGAAAACGTTATGTTTTCTGCGGTTTTTACTACTATTTACCACTTCTCGCTTTTTCTCGTGTAATGTGGCTGCCAGAGTTCGGTTCATGCAAAATCTTAAGGTCCTAGGTCAACTACAAGGCAGCAAAAGCAGCCAAAAACTGAATTTTCAAAAACTAAAACTTGAATTTCTGTGCCTCTTTCTTGGTGACTGCAACAACTTAGAAGCTTCTACTTCGTACAGAGTGGTGCGACCTCAAACGTCATCACGCTGCATTAGTTGCCAGACGATAAATATAAACGTTTCTGAGAGTAATGCGTCCTATGTGAAGATTTTCAGTTACGTCATTTCGAAAACAAATGTTGAAAACGTTATGTTTTCTGCGGTTTTTACTACGAATTACCACTTCTCGCTTTTTCTCGTGTAATGTGGCTGCCAGAGTTCGGTTCATTCAAAATCTTAAGGTCCTAGGTCAACTACAAGGCAGCAAAAGCAGCCAAAAGCTGAATTTTCAAAAACTAAAACTTGAATTTCTGTGCCTCTTTCTTGGTGACTGCAACAACTTAGAAGCTTCTACTGCGTACAGAGTGGTGCGACCTCAAACGTCATCACGCTGCATTAGTTGCCAGACGATAAATGTAAACGTTTCTGAGAGTAATGCGTCCAATGTGAAGATTTTCAGTTACGTCATTTCGAAAACAAATGTTGAAAACGTTATGTTTTCTGCGGTTTTTACTACGAATTACCACTTCTCGCTTTTTCTCGTGTAATGTGGCTGCCAGAGTTCGGTTCATGCAAAATCTTAAGGTCCTAGGTCAACTACAAGGCAGCAAAAGCAGCCAAAAACTGAATTTTCAAAAACTAAAACTTGAATTTCTGTGCCTCTTTCTTGGTGACTGCAACAACTTAGAAGCTTCTACTTCGTACAGAGTGGTGCGACCGCAAACGTCATCACGCGGCATTAGTTGCCAGACAATAAATGTAAACGTTTCTGTGAGTAATGCGTCCAATGTGAAGATTTTCAGTTACGTCGATACGAAAACAGATGAAGAAAACGTTATGTTTTCTGCGGTTTTTACTACGAATTACCACTTCTCGCTTTTTCTCGTGTAATGTGGCTGCCAGAGTTCGGTTCATGCAAAATCTTAAGGTCCTGGGTCAACTACAAGGCAGCAAAAGCAGCCAAAAACTGAATTTTCAAAAACTAAAACTTGAATTTCTGTGCCTCTTTCTTGGTGACTGCAACAACTTAGAAGCTTCTACTTCGTACAGAGTGGTGCGACCGCAAACGTCATCACGCGGCATTAGTTGCCAGACGATAAATGTAAACGTTTCTGAGACTAACGCGTCCAATGTGAAGATTTTCAGTTACGTCGATACGAAAACAATGTAGAAAACGTTATGTTTTCTGCGGTTTTTACTACGAATTACCACTTCTCGCTTTTTCTCGTGTAATGTGGCTGCCAGAGTTCGGTTCATGCAAAATCTTAAGGTCCTAGGTCAACTACAAGGCAGCAAAAGCAGCCAAAAACTGAATTTTCAAAAACTAAAACTTGAATTTCTGTGCCTCTTTCTTGGTGACTGCAACAACTTAGAAGCTTCTACTTCGTACAGGGTGGTGCGACCGCAAACGTCATCACGCTGCATTAGTTGTCAGACGATAAATGTAAACGTTTCTGAGAGTAATGCGTCCAATGTGAAGATTTTCAGTTACGTCGATACGAAAACAATGTGGAAAACGTTATGTTTTCTGCGGTTTTTACTACGAATTACCACTTCTCGATTTTTCTCGTGTAATGTGGCTGCCAGAGTTCGGTTCATGCAAAATCTTAAGGTCCTAGGTCAACTACGAGGCAGCAAAAGCAGCCTAAAACTGAATTTTCAAAAACTAAAACTTGAATTTCTGTGCCTCTTTCTTGGTGACAGCAACAACTTAGAAGCTTCTACTTCGTACAGAGTGGTGCGACCGCAAACGTCATCACGCTGCATTAGTTGCCAGACGATAAATGTAAACGTTTCTGAGAGTAATGCGTCCAATGTGAAGATTTTCAGTTACGTCATTTCGAAAACAAATGTTGAAAACGTTATGTTTTCTGCGGTTTTTACTACGAATTACCACTTCTCGCTTTTTCTCGTTTAATGTGGCTGCCAGAGTTCGGTTCATGCAAAATCTTAAGGTCCTAGGTCAACTACAAGGCAGCAAAAGCAGCCAAAAACTGAAGTTTCAAATACTAAAACTTAAATTTCTGTGCCTCTTTCTTGGTGACTGCAACAACTTACAAGTTTCTACTTCGTACAGAGTGGTGCGACCGCAAACGTCATCACGCGGCATTAGTTGCCAGACGATAAATGTAAACGTTTCTGAGAGTAATGCGTCCAATGTGAAGATTTTCAGTTACGTCGATACGAAAACAATGTAGAAAACGTTATGTTTTCTGCGGTTTTTACTACGAATTACCACTTCTCGCTTTTTCTCGTGTAATGTGGCTGCCAGAGTTCGGTTCATGCAAAATCTTAAGGTCCTAGGTCAACTACAAGGCAGCAAAAGCAGCCAAAAACTGAATTTTCAAAAACTAAAACTTGAATTTCTGTGCCTCTTTCTTGGTGACTGCAACAACTTAGAAGCTTCTACTTCGTACAGGGTGGTGCGACCGCAAACGTCATCACGCTGCATTAGTTGTCAGACGATAAATGTAAACGTTTCTGAGAGTAATGCGTCCAATGTGAAGATTTTCAGTTACGTCGATACGAAAACAATGTGGAAAACGTTATGTTTTCTGCGGTTTTTACTACGAATTACCACTTCTCGATTTTTCTCGTGTAATGTGGCTGCCAGAGTTCGGTTCATGCAAAATCTTAAGGTCCTAGGTCAACTACGAGGCAGCAAAAGCAGCCTAAAACTGAATTTTCAAAAACTAAAACTTGAATTTCTGTGCCTCTTTCTTGGTGACAGCAACAACTTAGAAGCTTCTACTTCGTACAGAGTGGTGCGACCGCAAACGTCATCACGCGGCATTAGTTGCCAGACGATAAATGTAAACGTTTCTGAGAGTAATGCGTCCAATGTGAAGATTTTCAGTTACGTCATTTCGAAAACAAATGTTGAAAACGTTATGTTTTCTGCGGTTTTTACTACGAATTACCACTTCTCGCTTTTTCTCGTTTAATGTGGCTGCCAGAGTTCGGTTCATGCAAAATCTTAAGGTCCTAGGTCAACTACAAGGCAGCAAAAGCAGCCAAAAACTGAATTTTCAAATACTAAAACTTAAATTTCTGTGCCTCTTTCTTGGTGACTGCAACAACTTACAAGTTTCTACTTCGTACAGAGTGGTGCGACCGCAAACGTCATCACGCGGCATTAGTTGCCAGACGATAAATGTAAACGTTTCTGAGAGTAATGCGTCCAATGTGAAGATTTTCAGTTACGTCGATACGAAAACAATGTAGAAAACGTTATGTTTTCTGCGGTTTTTACTACGAATTACCACTTCTCGCTTTTTCTCGTGTAATGTGGCTGCCAGAGTACGGTTCATGCAAAATCTTAAGGTCCTAGGTCAACTACAAGGCAGCAAAAGCAGCCAAAAACTGAATTTTCAAAAACTAAAACTTGAATTTCTGTGCCTCTTTCTTGGTGACTGCAACAACTTAGAAGCTTCTACTTCGTACAGAGTGGTGCGACCGGAAACGTCATCACGCTGCATTAGTTGCCAGACGATAAATGTAAACGTTTCTGAGAGTAATGCGTCCAATGTGAAGATTTTCAGTTACGTCATTTCGAAAACAAATGTTGAAAACGTTATGTTTTCTTCGGTTTTTACTACGAATTACCACTTCTCGCTTTTTCTCGTGTAATGTGGCTGCCAGAGTTCGGTTCATGCAAAATCTTAATGTCCTAGGTCAACAACAAGGCAGCAAAAGCAGCCAAAAACTGAATTTTCAAAAACTAAAACTTGAATTTCTGTGCCTCTTTCTTGGTGACTGCAACAACTTAGAAACTTCTACTTCGTACAGAGCGGTGCGACCGCAAACGTCATCACGCTGCATTAGTTGCCAAACGATAAATGTAAACGTTTCTGAAAGTAATGCGTCCAATGTGAAGATTTTCAGTTACGTCATTTCGAAAACAAATGTTGAAAACGTTATGTTTTCTGCGGTTTTTACTACGAATTACCATTTCTCGCTTTTTCTTGTGTAATGTGGCTGCCAGAGTTCGGTTCATGCAAAATCTTAAGGTCCTAGGTCAACTACAAGGCAGCAAAAGCAACCAAAAACTGAATTTTCAAAAACTAAAACTTGAACTTCTGTGCCTCTTTCTTGGTGACTGCAACAACTTAGAAGCTTCTACTTCGTACAGAGTGGTGCGACCGCAAACGTCAATACGCTGCATTAGTTTCCAGACGATAAATGTAAACGTTTCTGAGAGTAATGCGTCCAATGTGAAGATTTTCAGTTACGTCATTTCGAAAACAAATGTTGAAAACGTTATGTTTTCTGCGGTTTTTACTACGAATTACCACTTCTCGCTTTTTCTCGTGTAATGTGGCTGCCAGAGTTCGGTTCATGCAAAATCTTAAGGTCCTAGGTCAACTACAAGGCAGCAAAAGCAGCCAAAAACTGAATTTTCAAAAACTAAAACTTGAATTTCTGTGCCTCTTTCTTGGTGACAGCAACAACTTAGAAGCTTCTACTTCGTACAGAGTGGTGCGACCGCAAACGTCATCATGCGGCATTAGTTTCAAAACGATAAATGTAAACGTTTCTGAGAGTAATGCGTCCAATGTGAAGATTTTCAGTTACGTCATTTCGAAAACAAATGTTGAAAACGTTATGTTTTCTGCGGTTTTTACTACGAATTACCACTTCTCGCTTTTTCTCGTGTAATGTGGCTGCCGGAGTTCGGTTCATGCAAAATCTTAAGGTCCTAGGTCAACTACAAGGCAGCAAAAGCAGCCAAAAACTGAATTTTCAAAAACAAAAACTTGAATTTCTGTGCCTCTTTCTTGGTGACTGCAACAACTTAGAAGCTTCTACTTCGTACAGAGTGGTGCGACCTCAAACGTCATCACGCTGCATTAGTTGCCAGACGATAAATATAAACGTTTCTGAGAGTAATGCGTCCAATGTGAAGATTTTCAGTTACGTCATTTCGAAAACAAATGTTGAAAACGTTATGTTTTCTGCGGTTTTTACTACGAATTACCACTTCTCGCTTTTGCTCGTGTAATGTGGCTACCAGAGTTCGGTTCATTCAAAATCTTAAGGTCCTAGGTCAACTACAAGGCAGCAAAAGCAGCCAAAAACTGAATTTTCAAAAACTAAAACTTGAATTTCTGTGCCTCTTTCTTGGTGACTGCAACAACTTAGAAGCTTCTACTGCGTACAGAGTGGTGCGACCTCAAACGTCATCACGCTGCATTAGTTGCCAGACGATAAATGTAAACGTTTCTGAGAGTAATGCGTCCAATGTGAGGATTTTCAGTTACGTCATTTCGAAAACAAATGTTGAAAACGTTATGTTTTCTGCGGTTTTTACTACGAATTACCACTTCTCGCTTTTTCTCGTGTAATGTGGCTGCCAGAGTTCGGTTCATGCAAAATCTTAAGGTCCTTGGTCAACTACAAGGCAGCAAAAGCAGCCAAAAACTGAATTTTCAAAAACTAAAACTTGAATTTCTGTGCCTCTTTCTTGGTGACTGCAACAACTTAGAAGCTTCTACTTCGTACAGAGTGGTGCGACCGCAAACGTCATCACGCTGCATTAGTTGCCAGACGATAAATGTAAACGTTTCTGAGGGTAATGCGTCCAATGTGAAGATTTTCAGTTACGTCATTTCGAAAACAAATGTTGAAAACGTTATGTTTTCTGCGGTTTTTACTGCGAATTACCACTTCTCGCTTTTTCTCGTGTAATGTGGATGCCAGAGTTCGGTTCATGCAAAATCTTAAGGTCCTAGGTCAACTACAAGGCAGCAAAAGCAGCCAAAAACTGAATTTTCAAAAACTAAAACTTGAATTTCTGTGCCTCTTTCTTGGTGACTGCAACAACTTAGAAGCTTCTACTTCGTACAGAGTGGTGCGACCGCAAACGTCATCACGCTGCATTAGTTGCCAGACGATAAATGTAAACGTTTCTGAGAGTAATGCGTCCAATGTGAAGATTTTCAGTTACGTCATTGCGAAAAGAAATGTTGAAAACGTTATGTTTTCTGCGGTTTTTACTACGAATTACCACTTCTCGCTTTTTCTCGTGTAATGTGGCTGCCAGAGTTCGGTTCATGCAAAATCTTAAGGTCCTAGGTCAACTACAAGGCAGCAAAAGCAGCCAAAAACTGAATTTTCAAAAACTAAAACTTGAATTTCTGTGCCTCTTTCTTGGTGACTGCAACAACTTAGAAGCTTCTACTTCGTACAGAGTGGTGCGACCTCAAACGTCATCACGCTGCATTAGTTGCCAGACGATAAATATAAACGTTTCTGAGAGTAATGCGTCCAATGTGAAGATTTTCAGTTACGTCACTTCGAAAACAAATGTTGAAAACGTTATGTTTTCTGCGGTTTTTACTACGAATTACCACTTCTCGCTTTTGCTCGTGTAATGTGGCTGCCAGAGTTCGGTTCATTCAAAATCTTAAGGTCCTAGGTCAACTACAAGGCAGCAAAAGCAGCCAAAAACTGAATTTTCAAAAACTAAAACTTGAATTTCTGTGCCTCTTTCTTGGTTACTGCAACAACTTAGAAGCTTCTACTGCGTACAGAGTGGTGCGACCTCAAACGTCATCACGCTGCATTAGTTGCCAGACGATAAATGTAAACGTTTCTGAGAGTAATGCGTCCAATGTGAAGATTTTCAGTTACGTCATTTCGAAAACAAATGTTGAAAACGTTATGTTTTCTGCGGTTTTTACTACGAATTACCACTTCTCGCTTTTTCTCGTGTAATGTGGCTGCCAGAGTTCGGTTCATGCAAAATCTTAAGGTCCTAGGTCAACTACAAGGCAGCAAAAGCAGCCAAAAACTGAATTTTCAAAAACTAAAACTTGAATTTCTGTGCCTCTTTCTTGGTGACTGCAACAACTTAGAAGCTTCTACTTCGTACAGAGTGGTGCGACCGCAAACGTCATCACGCTGCATTAGTTGCCAGACGATAAATGTAAACGTTTCTGAGAGTAATGCGTCCAATGTGAAGATTTTCAGTTACGTCATTTCGAAAACAAATGTTGAAAACGTTATGTTTTCTGCGGTTTTTACTACGAATTACCACTTCTCGCTTTTTCTCGTGTAATGTGGCTGCCAGAGTTCGGTTCATGCAAAATCTTAAGGTCCTAGGTCAACTACAAGGCAGCAAAAGCAGCCAAAAACTGAATTTTCAGAAACTAAAACTTGAATTTCTGTGCCTCTTTCTTGGTGACTGAAACAACTTAGAAGCTTCTACTTCGTACAGAGTGGTGCGACCGCAAACGTCATCTCGCTGCATTAGTTGCCAGACGATAAATGTAAACGTTTCTGAGAGTAATGCGTCCAATGTGAAGATTTTCAGTTACGTCATTTCGAAAACAAATGTTGAAAACGTTATGTTTTCTGCGGTTTTTACTACGAATTACCGCTTCTCGCTTTTTCTCGTGTAATGTGGCTGCCAGAGTTCGGTTCATGCAAAATCTTAAGGTCCTAGGTCAACTACAAGGCAGCAAAAGCAGCCAAAAACTGAATTTTCAAAAACTAAAACTTGAATTTCTGTGCCTCTTTCTTGGTGACTGCAACAACTTAGAAGCTTCTACTTCGTACAGAGTGGTGCGACAGCAAACGTCATCACGCTGCATTAGTTGCCAGACGAGAAATGTAAACGTTTCTGAGAAAAATGCGTCCAATACGAAGATTTTCAGTTACGTCATTTCGAAAACAAATGTTGAAAACGTTATGTTTTCTGTGGTTTTTACTACGAATTACCACTTCTCGCTTTTTCTCGTGTAATGTGGCTGCCAGAGTTCGGTTCATGCAAAATCTTAAGGTCCTAGGTCAACTACAAGGCAGCAAAACCAGCCAAAGACTGAATTTCCAAAAACTAAAACTTGAATTTCTGTGCCTCTTTCTTGGTGACTGCAACAACTTAGAAGCTTCTACTTCGTACAGAGTGGTGCGACCGCAAACGTCATCACGCTGCATTGGTTGCCAGACGATAAATGTAAACGTTTCTGAGAGTAATGCGTCCAATGTGAAGATTTTCAGTTACGGCATTTCGAAAACAAATGTTGAAAACGTTATGTTTTCTGCGGTTTTTACTACGAATTACCACTTCTCGCTTTTTCTCGTGTAATGTGGCTGCCAGAGTTCGGTTCATGCAAAATCTTAAGGTCCTAGGTCAACTACAAGGCAGCAAAGGCAGCCAAAAACTGAATTCTCAAAAACTAAAACTTGAATTTCTGTGCCTCTTTCTTGGTGACTGCAACAACTTAGAAGCTTCCACTTCGTGCAGAGTGGTGCGACCGCAAACGTCATCACGCTGCATTAGTTGCCAGACGATAAATGTAAACGTTTCTGAGAGTAATGCGTCCAATGTGAAGATTTTCAGTTACGTCGATACGAAAACAATGTAGAAAACGTTATGTTTTCTGCGGTTTTTACTACGAATTACCACTTCTCGCTTTTTCTCGTGTAATGTGGCTGCCAGAGTTCGGTTCATGCAAAATCTTAAGGTCCTAGGTCAACTACAAGGCAGCAAAAGCAGCCAAAAACTGAATTTTCAAAAACTAAAACTTGAATTTCTGTGCCTCTTTCTTGGTGACTGCAACAACTTAGAAGCTTCTACTTCGTACAAAGTGGTGCGACCGCAAACGTCATCACGCTGCATTAGTTGCCAGTCGATAAATGTAAACGTTTCTGAGAGTAATGCGTCCAATGTGAAGATTATCAGTTACGTCATTTCGAAAACAAATGTTGAGAACGTTATGTTTTCTGCGGTTTTTACTACGAATTACCACTTCTCGCTTTTTCTCGTGAAATGTGGCTGCCAGAGTTCGGTTCATGCAAAATCTTAAGGTCCTAGGTCAACTACAAGGCAGCAAAAGCAGCCAAAAACTGAATTTTCAAAAACTAAAACTTGAATTTCTGTGCCTCTTTCTTGGTGACTGCAACAACTTAGAAGCTTCTACTTCGTACAGAGTGGTGCGACCGCAAACGTCATCACGCTGCATTAGTTGCCAGACGATAAATGTAAACGTTTCTGAGAGTAATGCGTCCAATGTGAAGATTTTCAGTTACGTCATTTCGAAAACAAATGAAGAAAACGTTATGTTTTCTGCGGTTTTTACTACGAATTACCACTTCTCGCTTTTTCTCGTGTAATGTGGCTGCCAGAGTTCGGTTCATGCAAAATCTTAAGGTCCTAGGTCAACTACAAGGCAGCAAAAGCAGCCAAAAACTGAATTTTCAAAAACAAAAACTTGAATTTCTGTGCCTCTTTCTTGGTGACTGCAACAACTTAGAAACTTCTACTTCGTACAGAGTGGTGCGACCTCAAACGTCATCACGCTGCATTAGTTGCCAGACGATAAATATAAACGTTTCTGAGAGTAATGCGTCCAATGTTCAGATTTTCAGTTACGTCATTTCGAAAACAAATGTTGAAAACGTTATGTTTTCTGCGGTTTTTACTACGAATTACCACTTCTCGCTTTTTCTCGTGTAATGTGGCTGCCAGAGTTCGGTTCATGCAAAATCTTAAGGTCCTAGGTCAACTACAAGGCAGCAAAAGTAGCCAAAAACTGAATTTTCAAAAACTAAAACTTGAATTTCTGTGCCTCTTTCTTGGTGACTGCAACAACTTAGAAGCTTCTACTTCGTACAGAGTGGTGCGACCTCAAACGTCATCACGCTGCATTAGTTGCCAGACGATAAATGTAAACGTTTCTGAGAGTAATGCGTCCAATGTGAAGATTTTCAGTTACGTCATTTCGAAAACAAATGTTGAGAACGTTATGTTTTCTGCGGTTTTTACTACGAATTACCACTTCTCGCTTTTTCTCGTGTAATGTGGCTGCCGGAGTTCGGTTCATGCAAAATCTTAAGGTCCTAGGTCAACTACAAGGCAGCAAAAGTAGCCAAAAACTGAATTTTCAAAAACTAAAACTTGAATTTCTGTGCCTCTTTCTTGGTGACTGCAACAACTTAGAAGCTTCTACTTCGTACAGAGTGGTGCGACCGCAAACGTCATCACGCTGCATTAGTTGCCAGACGATAAATGTAAACGTTTCTGAGAGTAATGCGTCCAATGTGAAGATTTTCAGCTACGTCATTTCGAAAACAAATGTTGAAAACGTTATGTTTTCTGCGGCTTTTACTACGAATTACCACTTCTCGCTTTTGCTCGTGTAATGTGGCTGCCAGAGTTCGGTTCATTCCAAATCTTAAGGTCCTAGGTCAACTACAAGGCAGCAAAACCAGCCAAAAACTGAATTTTCAAAAACTAAAACTTGAATTTCTGTGCCTCTTTCTTGGTGACTGCAACAACTTAGAAGCTTCTACTGCGTACGGAGTGGTGCGACCTCAAACGTCATCACGCTGCATTAGTTGCCAGACGATAAATGTAAACGTTTCTGAGAGTAATGCGTCCAATGTGAAGATTTTCAGTTACGTCATTTTGAAAACAAATGTTGAAAACGTTATGTTTTCTGCGGTTTTTAGTACGAATTACCACTTCTCGCTTTTTCTCGTGTAATGTGGCTGCCAGAGTTCGGTTCATGCAAAATCTTAAGGTCCTAGGTCAACTACAAGGCAGCAAAAGCAGCCAAAAACTGAATTTTCAAAAACTAAAACTTGAATTTCTGTGCCTATTTCTTGGTGACTGCAACAACTTAGAAGCTTCTACTTCGTACAGAGTGGTGCGACCGCAAACGTCATCACGCTGCATTAGTTGCCAGACGATAAATGTAAACGTTTCTGAGAGTAATGCGTCCAATGTGAAGATTTTCAGTTACGTCATTTCGAAAACAAATGTTGAAAACGTTATGTTTTCTGCGGTTTTTACTACGAATTACCACTTCTCGCTTTTTCTCGTGTAATGTGGCTGCCAGAGTTCGGTTCATGCAAAATCTTAAGGTCCTAGGTCAACTACAAGGCAGCAAAAGCAGCCAAAAACTGAATTTTCAAAAACTAAAACTTGAATTTCTGTGCCTCTTTCTTGGTGACTGCAACAACTTAGAAGCTTATACTTCGTACAGAGTGGTGCGACCGCAAACGTCATCACGCTGCATTAGTTGCCAGACGATAAATGTAAACGTTTCTGAGAGTAATGCGTCCAATGTGAAGATTTTCAGTTACGTCATTTCGAAAACAAATGTTGAAAACGTTATGTTTTCTGCGGTTTTTACTACGAATTACCGCTTCTCGCTTTTTCTCGTGTAATGTGGCTGCCAGAGTTCGGTTCATGCAAAATCTTAAGGTCCTAGGTCAACTACAAGGCAGCAAAAGCAGCCAAAAACTGAATTTTCAAAAACTAAAACTTGAATATCTGTGCCTCTTTCTTGGTGACTGCAACAACTTAGAAGCTTCTACTTCGTACAGAGTGGTGCGACCGCAAACGTCATCACGCTGCATTAGTTGCCAGACGATAAATGTAAACGTTTCTGAGAAAAATGCGTCCAATACGAAGATTTTCAGTTACGTCATTTCGAAAACAAATGTTGAAAACGTTATGTTTTCTGCGGTTTTTACTACGAATTACCACTTCTCGCTTTTTCTCGTGTAATGTGGCTGCCAGAGTTCGGTTCATGCAAAATCTTAAGGTCCTAGGTCAACTACAAGGCAGCAAAAGCAGCCAAAGACTGAATTTCAAAAAACTAAAACTTGAATTTCTGTGCCTCTTTCTTGGTGACTGCAACAACTTAGAAGCTTCTACTTCGTACAGAGTGGTGCGACCGCAAACGTCATCACGCTGCATTAGTTGCCAGACGATAAATGTAAACGTTTCTGAGAGTAATGCGTCCAATGTGAAGATTTTCAGTTACGTCATTTCGAAAACAAATGTTGAAAACGTTATGTTTTCTGCGGTTTTTACTACGAATTACCACTTCTCGCTTTTTCTCGTGTAATGTGGCTGCCAGAGTTCGGTTCATGCAAAATCTTAAGGTCCTAGGTCAACTACAACGCAGCAAAGGCAGCCAAAAACTGAATTCTCAAAAACTAAAACTTGAATTTCTGTGCCTCTTTCTTGGTGACTGCAACAACTTAGAAGCTTCCACTTCGTGCAGAGTGGTGCGACCGCAAACGTCATCATGCTGCATTAGTTGCCAGACGATAAATGTAAACGTTTCTGAGAGTAATGCGTCCAATGTAAAGATTTTCAGTTACGTCGATACGAAAACAATGTAGAAAACGTTATGTTTTCTGCGGTTTTTACTACGAATTACCACTTCTCGCTTTTTCTCGTGTAATGTGGCTGTTAGAGTTCGGTTCATGCAAAATCTTAAGGTCCTAGGTCAACTACAAGGCAGCAAAAGCAGCCAAAAACTGAATTTTCAAAAACTAAAACTTGAATTTCTGTGCCTCTTTGTTGGTGACTGCAACAACTTAGAAGCTTCTACTTCGTACAGAGAGGTGCGACCGCAAACTTCATCACGCTGCATTAGTTGCCAGACGATAAATGTAAACGTTTCTGAGAGTAATACGTCCAATACGAAGATTTTCAGTTACGTCATTTCGAAAACAAATGTTGAAAACGTTATGTTTTCTGCGGTTTTTACTACGAATTACCACTTCTCGCTTTTTCTCGTGTAATGTGGCTGCCAGAGTTCGGTTCATGCAAAATCTTAAGGTCCTAGGTCAACTACAAGGCAGCAAAAGCAGCCAAAGACTGAATTTTCAAAAACTGAAACTTGAATTTCTGTGCCTCTTTCTTGGTGACTGCAACAACTTAGAAGCTACTACTTCGTACAGAGTGGTGCGACCGCAAACGTCATCACGCTGCATTAGTTGCCAGACGATAAATGTAAACGTTTCTGAGAGTAATGCGTCCAATGTGAAGATTTTCAGTTACGTCATTTCGAAAACAAATGTTGAAAACGTTATGTTTTCTGCGGTTTTTACTACGAATTACCACTTCTCGCTTTTTCTCGTGTAATGTGGCTGCCAGAGTTCGGTTCATTCAAAATCTTAAGGTCCTAGGTCAACTACAAGGCGGCAAAAGCAGCCAAAAACTGAATTTTCAAAAACTAAAACTTGAATTTCTGTGCCTCTTTTTTGGTGACTGCAACAACTTAGAAGCTTCTACTTCGTACAGAGTGGTGCGACCGCAAACGTCATCACGCTGCATTAGTTGCCAGACGATAAATGTAAACGTTTCTGAGAGTAACGCGTCCAATACGAAGAGTTTCAGTTACGTCATTTCGAAAACATATGTTGAAAACGTTATGTTTTCTGCGGTTTTTACTACGAATTACCACTTCTCGCTTTTTCTCGTGTAATGTGGCTGCCAGAGTTCGGTTCGTGCAAAATCTTAAGGTCCTAGGTCAACTACAAGGCAGCAAAAGCAGCCAAAAACTGAATTTTCAAAAACTAAAACTTGAATTATTGTGCCTCTTTCTTGGTGACTGCAACAACTTAGAAGCTTCTACTTTGTACAGAGTGGTGCGACCGCAAACATCATCACGCTGCATTAGTTGCCAGACGATAAATGTAAACGTTTCTGAGAGTAATGCGTCCAATGTGAAGATTTTCAGTTACGTCGATACGAAAACAATGTAGAAAACGTTATGTTTTCTGCGGTTTTTACTACGAATTACCACTTCTCGCTTTTTCTCATGTAATGTGGCTGTCAGAGTTCGGTTCATGCAAAATCTTAAGGTCCTAGGTCAACTACAAGGCAGCAAAAGCAGCCAAAAACTGAATTTTCAAAAACTAAAACTTGAATTTCTGTGCCTCTTTCTTGGTGACTGCAACAACTTAGAAGCTTCTACTTCGTACAGAGTGGTGCGACCGCAAACGTCATCACGCTGCATTAGTTGCCAGACGATAAATGTAAACGTTTCTGAGAGTAATGCGTCCAATGTGAAGAATTTCAGTTACGTCATTTCGAAAACAAATGTTGAAAACGTTATGTTTTCTGCGGTTTTTACTACGAATTACCACTTATCGCTTTTTCTCGTGTAATGTGGCTGCCAGAGTTCGGTTCATGCAAAATCTTAAGGTCCTAGGTCAACTACAAGGCAGCAAAAGCAGCCAAAGACTGAATTTTCAAAAATTAAAACTTGAATTTCTGTGCCTCTTTCTTGGTGACTGCAACAACTTAGAAGCTTCTACTTCGTACAGAGTGGTGCGACCGCAAACGTCATCACGCTGCATTAGTTGCCAGACGATAAATGTAAACGTTTCTGAGAGTAATGCGTCCAATGTGAAGATTTTTAGTTATGTCATTTCGAAAACATATGTTGAAAACGTTATGTTTTCTGCGGTTTTTACTACGAATTACCACTTCTCGCTTTTTCTCGTGTAATGTGGCTGCCAGAGTTCGGTTCATGCAAAATCTTAAGGTCCTAGGTCAACTACAAGGCAGCAAAAGCAGCCAAAGACTGAATTTCCAAAAACTAAAACTTGAATTTCTGTGCCTCTTTCTTGGTGACTGCAACAACTTAGAAGCTTCTACTTCGTACAGAGTGGTGCGACCGCAAACGTCATCACGCTGCATTAGTTGCCAGACGATAAATGTAAACGTTTCTGAGAGTAATGCGTCCAATGTGAAGATTTTCAGTTACGTCATTTCGAAAACAAATGTTGAAAACGTTATGTTTTCTGCGGTTTTTACTACGAATTACCACTTCTCGCTTTTTCTCGTGTAATGTGGCTGCCAGAGTTCGGTTCATGCAAAATCTTAAGGTCCTAGGTCAACTACAAGGCAGCAAAGGCAGCCAAAAACTGAATTCTCAAAAACTAAAACTTGAATTTCTGTGCCTCTTTCTTGGTGACTGCAACAACTTAGAAGCTTCCACTTCGTGCAGAGTGGTGCGACCGCAAACGTCATCACGCTGCATTAGTTGCCAGACGATAAATGTAAACGTTTCTGAGAGTAATGCGTCCAATGTGAAGATTTTCAGTTACGTCGATACGAAAACAATGTAGAAAACGTTATGTTTTCTGCGGTTTTTACTACGAATTACCACTTCTCGCTTTTTCTCGTGTAATGTGGCTGCCAGAGTTCGGTTCATGCAAAATCTTAAGGTCCTTGGTCAACTACAAGGCAGCAAAAGCAGCCAAAAACTGAATTTTCAAAAACTAAAACTTGAATTTCTGTGCCTCTTTCTTGGTGACTGCAACAACTTAGAAGCTTCTACTTCGTACAGAGAGGTGCGACCGCAAACGTCATCACGCTGCATTAGTTGCCAGACGATAAATGTAAACGTTTCTGAGAGTAATGCGTCCAATGTGAAGATTTTCAGTTACGTCATTTCGAAAACAAATGTTGAAAACGTTATGTTTTCTGCGGTTTTTACTACGAATTACCACTTCTCGCTTTTTCTCGTGTAATGTGGCTGTCAGAGTTCGGTTCATGCAAAATCTTAAGGTCCTAGGTCAACTACAAGGCAGCAAAAGCAGCCAAAAACTGAATTTTCAAAAACTAAAACTTGAATTTCTGTGCCTCTTTCTTGGTGACTGCAACAACTTAGAAGCTTCTACTTCGTACAGAGTGGTGCGACCGCAAACGTCATCAAGCTGCATTAGTTGCTAGACGATAAATGTAAACGTTTCTGAGAGTAATGCGTCCAATGTGAAGATTTTCAGTTACGTCATTTCGAAAACAAATGTTGAAAACGTTATGTTTTCTGCGGTTTTTACTACGAATTACCACTTCTCGCTTTTTCTCGTGTAATGTGGCTGCCAGAGTTCGGTTCATGCAAAATCTTAAGGTCCTAGGTCAACTACAAGGCAGCAAAAGCAGCCAAAAACTGAATTTTCAAAAACTAAAACTTGAATTTCTGTGCCTCTTTCTTGGTGACTGCAACAACTTAGAAGCTTCTACTTCGTACAGAGTGGTGCGACCGCAAACGTCATCACGCGGCATTAGTTTCCAGACGATAAATGTAAACGTTTCTGAGAGTAATGCGTCCAATGTGAAGATTTTCAGTTACGTCATTTCGAAAACAAATGTTGAAAACGTTATGTTTTCTGCGGTTTTTACTACGAATTACCACTTCTCGCTTTTTCTCGTGTAATGTGGCTGCCAGAGTTCGGTTCATGCAAAATCTTAAGGTCCTAGGTCAACTACAAGGCAGCAAAAGCAGCCAAAAACTGAATTTTCAAAAACTAAAACTTGAATTTCTGTGCCTCTTTCTTGGTGACTGCAACAACTTAGAAGCTTCTACTTCGTACAGAGTGGTGCGACCGCAAACGTCATCACGCTGCATTAGTTGCCAGACGATAAATGTAAACGTTTCTGAGAGTAATGCGTCCAATGTGAAGAATTTCAGTTACGTCATTTCGAAAACAAATGTTGAAAACGTTATGTTTTCTGCGGTTTTTACTACGAATTACCACTTATCGCTTTTTCTCGTGTAATGTGGCTGCCAGAGTTCGGTTCATGCAAAATCTTAAGGTCCTAGGTCAACTACAAGGCAGCAAAAGCAGCCAAAAACTGAATTTTCAAAAATTAAAACTTGAATTTCTGTGCCTCTTTCTTGGTGACTGCAACAACTTAGAAGCTTCTACTTCGTACAGAGTGTTGCGACCGCAAACGTCATCACGCTGCATTAGTTGCCAGACGATAAATGTAAACGTTTCTGAGAGTAATGCGTCCAATGTGAAGATTTTTAGTTATGTCATTTCGAAAACATATGTTGAAAACGTTATGTTTTCTGCGGTTTTTACTACGAATTACCACTTCTCGCTTTTTCTCGTGTAATGTGGCTGCCAGAGTTCGGTTCATGCAAAATCTTAAGGTCCTAGGTCAACTACAAGGCAGCAAAAGCAGCCAAAGACTGAATTTCCAAAAACTAAAACTTGAATTTCTGTGCCTCTTTCTTGGTGACTGCAACAACTTAGAAGCTTCTACTTCGTACAGAGTGGTGCGACCACAAACGTCATCACGCTGCATTAGTTGCCAGACGATAAATGTAAACGTTTCTGAGAGTAATGCGTCCAATGTGAAGATTTTCAGTTACGTCATTTCGAAAACAAATGTTGAAAACGTTATGTTTTCTGCGGTTTTTACTACGAATTACCACTTCTCGCTTTTTCTCGTGTAATGTGGCTGCCAGAGTTCGGTTCATGCAAAATCTTAAGGTCCTAGGTCAACTACAAGGCAGCAAAGGCAGCCAAAAACTGAATTCTCAAAAACTAAAACTTGAATTTCTGTGCCTCTTTCTTGGTGACTGCAACAACTTAGAAGCTTCCACTTCGTGCAGAGTGGTGCGACCGCAAACGTCATCACGCTGCATTAGTTGCCAGACGATAAATGTAAACGTTTCTGAGAGTAATGCGTCCAATGTGAAGATTTTCAGTTACGTCGATACGAAAACAATGTAGAAAACGTTATGTTTTCTGCGGTTTTTACTACGAATTACCACTTCTCGCTTTTTCTCGTGTAATGTGGCTGCCAGAGTTCGGCTCATGCAAAATCTTAAGGTCCTAGGTCAACTACAAGGCAGCAAAAGCAGCCAAAAACTGAATTTTCAAAAACTAAAACTTGAATTTCTGTGCCTCTTTGTTGGTGACTGCAACAACTTAGAAGCTTCTACTTCGTACAGAGAGGTGCGACCGCAAACTTCATCACGCTGCATTAGTTGCCAGACGATAAATGTAAACGTTTCTGAGAGTAATGCGTCCAATACGAAGATTTTCAGTTACGTCATTTCGAAAACAAATGTTGAAAACGTTATGTTTTCTGCGGTTTTTACTACGAATTACCACTTCTCGCTTTTTCTCGTGTAATGTGGCTGCCAGAGTTCGGTTCATGCAAAATCTTAAGGTCCTAGGTCAACTACAAGGCAGCAAAAGCAGCCAAAGACTGAATTTTCAAAAACTGAAACTTGAATTTCTGTGCCTCTTTCTTGGTGACTGCAACAACTTAGAAGCTACTACTTCGTACAGAGTGGTGCGACCGCAAACGTCATCACGCTGCATTAGTTGCCAGACGATAAATGTAAACGTTTCTGAGAGTAATGCGTCCAATGTGAAGATTTTCAGTTACGTCATTTCGAAAACAAATGTTGAAAACGTTATGTTTTCTGCGGTTTTTACTACGAATTACCACTTCTCGCTTTTTCTCGTGTAATGTGGCTGCCAGAGTTCGGTTCATTCAAAATCTTAAGGTCCTAGGTCAACTACAAGGCGGCAAAAGCAGCCAAAAACTGAATTTTCAAAAACTAAAACTTGAATTTCTGTGCCTCTTTTTTGGTGACTGCAACAACTTAGAAGCTTCTACTTCGTACAGAGTGGTGCGACCGCAAACGTCATCACGCTGCATTAGTTGCCAGACGATAAATGTAAACGTTTCTGAGAGTAACGCGTCCAATACGAAGAGTTTCAGTAACGTCATTTCGAAAACATATGTTGAAAACGTTATGTTTTCTGCGGTTTTTACTACGAATTACCACTTCTCGCTTTTTCTCGTGTAATGTGGCTGCCAGAGTTCGGTTCGTGCAAAATCTTAAGGTCCTAGGTCAACTACAAGGCAGCAAAAGCAGCCAAAAACTGAATTTTCAAAAACTAAAACTTGAATTATTGTGCCTCTTTCTTGGTGACTGCAACAACTTAGAAGCTTCTACTTTGTACAGAGTGGTGCGACCGCAAACATCATCACGCTGCATTAGTTGCCAGACGATAAATGTAAACGTTTCTGAGAGTAATGCGTCCAATGTGAAGATTTTCAGTTACGTCATTTCGAAAACAAATGTTGAAAACGTTATGTTTTCTGCGGTTTTTACTACGAATTACCACTTCTCGCTTTTTCTCATGTAATGTGGCTGTCAGAGTTCGGTTCATGCAAAATCTTAAGGTCCTAGGTCAACTACAAGGCAGCAAAAGCAGCCAAAAACTGAATTTTCAAAAACTAAAACTTGAATTTCTGTGCCTCTTTCTTGGTGACTGCAACAACTTAGAAGCTTCTACTTCGTACAGAGTGGTGCGACCGCAAACGTCATCACGCTGCATTAGTTGCCAGACGATAAATGTAAACGTTTCTGAGAGTAATGCGTCCAATGTGAAGAATTTCAGTTACGTCATTTCGAAAACAAATGTTGAAAACGTTATGTTTTCTGCGGTTTTTACTACGAATTACCACTTATCGCTTTTTCTCGTGTAATGTGGCTGCCAGAGTTCGGTTCATGCAAAATCTTAAGGTCCTAGGTCAACTACAAGGCAGCAAAAGCAGCCAAAGACTGAATTTTCAAAAATTAAAACTTGAATTTCTGTGCCTCTTTCTTGGTGACTGCAACAACTTAGAAGCTTCTACTTCGTACAGAGTGGTGCGACCGCAAACGTCATCACGCTGCATTAGTTGCCAGACGATAAATGTAAACGTTTCTGAGAGTAATGCGTCCAATGTGAAGATTTTTAGTTATGTCATTTCGAAAACATATGTTGAAAACGTTATGTTTTCTGCGGTTTTTACTACGAATTACCACTTCTCGCTTTTTCTCGTGTAATGTGGCTGCCAGAGTTCGGTTCATGCAAAATCTTAAGGTCCTAGGTCAACTACAAGGCAGCAAAAGCAGCCAAAGACTGAATTTCCAAAAACTAAAACTTGAATTTCTGTGCCTCTTTCTTGGTGACTGCAACAACTTAGAAGCTTCTACTTCGTACAGAGTGGTGCGACCGCAAACGTCATCACGCTGCATTAGTTGCCAGACGATAAATGTAAACGTTTCTGAGAGTAATGCGTCCAATGTGAAGATTTTCAGTTACGTCATTTCGAAAACAAATGTTGAAAACGTTATGTTTTCTGCGGTTTTTACTACGAATTACCACTTCTCGCTTTTTCTCGTGTAATGTGGCTGCCAGAGTTCGGTTCATGCAAAATCTTAAGGTCCTAGGTCAACTACAAGGCAGCAAAGGCAGCCAAAAACTGAATTCTCAAAAACTAAAACTTGAATTTCTGTGCCTCTTTCTTGGTGACTGCAACAACTTAGAAGCTTCCACTTCGTGCAGAGTGGTGCGACCGCAAACGTCATCACGCTGCATTAGTTGCCAGACGATAAATGTAAACGTTTCTGAGAGTAATGCGTCCAATGTGAAGATTTTCAGTTACGTCGATACGAAAACAATGTAGAAAACGTTATGTTTTCTGCGGTTTTTACTACGAATTACCACTTCTCGCTTTTTCTCGTGTAATGTGGCTGCCAGAGTTCGGTTCATGCAAAATCTTAAGGTCCTTGGTCAACTACAAGGCAGCAAAAGCAGCCAAAAACTGAATTTTCAAAAACTAAAACTTGAATTTCTGTGCCTCTTTCTTGGTGACTGCAACAACTTAGAAGCTTCTACTTCGTACAGAGAGGTGCGACCGCAAACGTCATCACGCTGCATTAGTTGCCAGACGATAAATGTAAACGTTTCTGAGAGTAATGCGTCCAATGTGAAGATTTTCAGTTACGTCATTTCGAAAACAAATGTTGAAAACGTTATGTTTTCTGCGGTTTTTACTACGAATTACCACTTCTCGCTTTTTCTCGTGTAATGTGGCTGTCAGAGTTCGGTTCATGCAAAATCTTAAGGTCCTAGGTCAACTACAAGGCAGCAAAAGCAGCCAAAAACTGAATTTTCAAAAACTAAAACTTGAATTTCTGTGCCTCTTTCTTGGTGACTGCAACAACTTAGAAGCTTCTACTTCGTATAGAGTGGTGCGACCGCAAACGTCATCAAGCTGCATTAGTTGCTAGACGATAAATGTAAACGTTTCTGAGAGTAATGCGTCCAATGTGAAGATTTTCAGTTACGTCATTTCGAAAACAAATGTTGAAAACGTTATGTTTTCTGCGGTTTTTACTACGAATTACCACTTCTCGCTTTTTCTCGTGTAATGTGGCTGCCAGAGTTCGGTTCATGCAAAATCTTAAGGTCCTAGGTCAACTACAAGGCAGCAAAAGCAGCCAAAAACTGAATTTTCAAAAACTAAAACTTGAATTTCTGTGCCTCTTTCTTGGTGACTGCAACAACTTAGAAGCTTCTACTTCGTACAGAGTGGTGCGACCGCAAACGTCATCACGCGGCATTAGTTTCCAGACGATAAATGTAAACGTTTCTGAGAGTAATGCGTCCAATGTGAAGATTTTCAGTTACGTCATTTCGAAAACAAATGTTGAAAACGTTATGTTTTCTGCGGTTTTTACTACGAATTACCACTTCTCGCTTTTTCTCGTGTAATGTGGCTGCCAGAGTTCGGTTCATGCAAAATCTTAAGGTCCTAGGTCAACTACAAGGCAGCAAAAGCAGCCAAAAACTGAATTTTCAAAAACTAAAACTTGAATTTCTGTGCCTCTTTCTTGGTGACTGCAACAACTTAGAAGCTTCTACTTCGTACAGAGTGGTGCGACCGCAAACGTCATCACGCTGCATTAGTTGCCAGACGATAAATGTAAACGTTTCTGAGAGTAATGCGTCCAATGTGAAGAATTTCAGTTACGTCATTTCGAAAACAAATGTTGAAAACGTTATGTTTTCTGCGGTTTTTACTACGAATTACCACTTATCGCTTTTTCTCGTGTAATGTGGCTGCCAGAGTTCGGTTCATGCAAAATCTTAAGGTCCTCGGTCAACTACAAGGCAGCAAAAGCAGCCAAAGACTGAATTTTCAAAAATTAAAACTTGAATTTCTGTGCCTCTTTCTTGGTGACTGCAACAACTTAGAAGCTTCTACTTCGTACAGAGTGTTGCGACCGCAAACGTCATCACGCTGCATTAGTTGCCAGACGATAAATGTAAACGTTTCTGAGAGTAATGCGTCCAATGTGAAGATTTTTAGTTATGTCATTTCGAAAACATATGTTGAAAACGTTATGTTTTCTGCGGTTTTTACTACGAATTACCACTTCTCGCTTTTTCTCGTGTAATGTGGCTGCCAGAGTTCGGTTCATGCAAAATCTTAAGGTCCTAGGTCAACTACAAGGCAGCAAAAGCAGCCAAAGACTGAATTTCCAAAAACTGAAACTTGAATTTCTGTGCCTCTTTCTTGGTGACTGCAACAACTTAGAAGCTTCTACTTCGTACAGAGTGGTGCGACCACAAACGTCATCACGCTGCATTAGTTGCCAGACGATAAATGTAAACGTTTCTGAGAGTAATGCGTCCAATGTGAAGATTTTCAGTTACGTCATTTCGAAAACAAATGTTGAAAACGTTATGTTTTCTGCGGTTTTTACTACGAATTACCACTTCTCGCTTTTTCTCGTGTAATGTGGCTGCCAGAGTTCGGTTCATGCAAAATCTTAAGGTCCTAGGTCAACTACAAGGCAGCAAAGGCAGCCAAAAACTGAATTCTCAAAAACTAAAACTTGAATTTCTGTGCCTCTTTCTTGGTGACTGCAACAACTTAGAAGCTTCCACTTCGTGCAGAGTGGTGCGACCGCAAACGTCATCACGCTGCATTAGTTGCCAGACGATAAATGTAAACGTTTCTGAGAGTAATGCGTCCAATGTGAAGATTTTCAGTTACGTCGATACGAAAACAATGTAGAAAACGTTATGTTTTCTGCGGTTTTTACTACGAATTACCACTTCTCGCTTTTTCTCGTGTAATGTGGCTGCCAGAGTTCGGTTCATGCAAAATCTTAAGGTCCTTGGTCAACTACAAGGCAGCAAAAGCAGCCAAAAACTGAATTTTCAAAAACTAAAACTTGAATTTCTGTGCCTCTTTGTTGGTGACTGCAGCAACTTAGAAGCTTCTACTTCGTACAGAGAGGTGCGACCGCAAACGTCATCACGCTGCATTAGTTGCCAGACGATAAATGTAAACGTTTCTGAGAGTAATGCGTCCAATACGAAGATTTTCAGTTACGTCATTTCGAAAACAAATGTTGAAAACGTTATGTTTTCTACGGTTTTTACTACGAGTTACCACTTCTCGCTTTTTCTCGTGTAATGTGGCTGCCAGAGTTCGGTTCATGCAAAATCTTAAGGTCCTAGGTCAACTACAAGGCAGCAAAAGCAGCCAAAGACTGAATTTTCAAAAACTAAAACTTGAATTTCTGTGCCTCTTTCTTGGTGACTGCAACAACTTAGATGCTTCTACATCGTACAGAGTGGTGCGACCGCAAACGTCATCACGCTGCATTAGTTGCCAGACGATAAATGTAAACGTTTCTGAGAGTAATGCGTCCAATGTGAAGATTTTCAGTTACGTCATTTCGAAAACAAATGTTGAAAACGTTATGTTTTATGCGGTTTTTACTACGAATTACCACTTCTCGCTTTTTCTCGTGTAATGTGGCTGCCAGAGTTCGGTTCATGCAAAATCTTAAGGTCCTAGGTCAACTACAAGGCAGCAAAAGCAGCCAAAAACTGAATTTTCAAAAACTAAAACTTGAATTTCTGTGCCTCTTTCTTGGTGACTGCAACAACTTAGAAGCTTCTACTTCGTACAGAGTGGTGCGACCGCAAACGTCATCACGCTGCATTAGTTGCCAGACGATAAATGTAAACGTTTCTGAGAGTAACGCGTCCAATACGAAGATTTTCAGTTACGTCATTTCGAAAACATATGTTGAAAACGTTATGTTTTCTGCGGTTTTTACTACGAATTACCACTTCTCGCTTTTTCTCGTGTAATGTGGCTGCCAGAGTTCGGTTCGTGCAAAATCTTAAGGTCCTAGGTCAACTACAAGGCAGCAAAAGCAGCCAAAAACTGAATTTTCAAAAACTAAAATTTGTATTTCTGTGCCTCTTTCTTGGTGACTGCAACAACTTAGAAGCTTCTACTTTGTACAGAGTGGTGCGACCGCAAACATCATCAGGCTGCATTAGCTGCCAGACGATAAATGTAAACGTTTCTGAGAGTAATGCGTCCAATGTGAAGATTTTCAGTTACGTCATTTCGAAAACAAATGTTGAAAACGTTATGTTTTCTGCGGTTTTTACTATGAATTACCACTTCTCGCTTTTTCTCGTGTAATGTGGCTGTCAGAGTTCGGTTCATGCAAAATCTTAAGGTCCTAGGTCAACTACAAGGCAGCAAAAGCAGCCAAAAACTGAATTTTCAAAAACTAAAACTTGAATTTCTGTGCCTCTTTCTTGGTGACTGCAACAACTTAGAAGTTTCTACTTCGTACAGAGTGGTGCGACCGCAAACGTCATCACGCTGCATTAGTTGCCAGACGATAAATGTAAACGTTTCTGAGAGTAATGCGTCCAATGTGAAGATTTTCAGTTACGTCATTTCGAAAACAAATGTTGAAAACGTTATGTTTTCTGCGGTTTTTACTACGAATTACTACCTCTCGCTTTTTCTCGTGTAATGTGGCTGCCAGAGTTCGGTTCATGCAAAATCTTAAGGTCCTAGGTCAACTACAAGGCAGCAAAAGCAGCCAAAAACTGAATTTTCAAAAACTAAAACTTGAATTTCTGTGCCTCTTTCTTGGTGACTGCAACAACTTAGAAGCTTCTACTTCGTACAGAGTGCTGCGACCGCAAACGTCATCACGCGGCATTAGTTGCCAGACGATAAATGTAAACGTTTCTGAGAGTAATGCGTCCAATGTGAAGATTTTCAGTTACGTCATTTCGAAAACAAATGTTGAAAACGTTATGTTTTCTGCGGTTTTTACTACGAATTACCACTTCTCGCTTTTTCTCGTGTAATGTGGCTGCCAGAGTTCGGTTCATGCAAAATCTTAAGGTCCTAGGTCAACTACAAGGCAGCAAAAGCAGCCAAAAGCTGAATTTTCAAAAACTAAAACTTGAATTTCTGTGCCTCTTTCTTGGTGACTGCAACAACTTAGAAGCTTCTACTTCGTACAGAGTGGTGCGACCGCAAACGTCATCACGCTGCATTAGTTGCCAGACGATAAATGTAAACGTTTCTGAGAGTAATGCGTCCAATGTGAAGAATTTCAGTTACGTCATTTCGAAAACAAATGTTGAAAACGTTATGTTTTCTGCGTTTTTTACTACGAATAACCACTTATCGCTTTTTCTCGTGTAATGTGGCTGCCAGAGTTCGGTTCATGCAAAATCATAAGGCCTTGGTCAACTACAAGGCAGCAAAAGCAGCCAAAAACTGAATTTTCAAAAACTAAAACTTGAATTTCTGTGCCTCTATCTCGGTGACTGCAACAACTTAGAAGCTTCTACTTCGTACAGAGTGGTGCGACCGCAAACGTCATCACGCGGCATTAGTTGCCAGACGATAAATGTAAATGTTTCTGAGAGTAATACGTCCAATGTGAAGATTTTCAGTTACGTCATTTCGAAAACAAATGTCGAATACGTTATGTTTTCTGCGGTTTTTACTACGAATTACCACTTCTCGCTTTTTCTCGTGTAATGTGGCTGCCAGAGTTCGGTTCATGCAAAATCTTAAGGTCCTAGGTCAACTACAAGGCAGCAAAAGCAGCCAAAAACTGCATTTTCAAAAACTAAAACTTGAATTTCTGTGCCTCTTTCTTGGTGACTGCAACAACTTAGAAGCTTCTACTTCGTACAGAGTGGTGCGACCGCAAACGTCATCACGCTGCATTAGTTGCCAGACGATAAATGTAAACGTTTCTGGGAGTAATGCGTCCAATGTGAAGATTTTCAGTTACGTCATTTCGAAAACAAATGTTGAAAACGTTATGTTTTCTGCGGTTTTTACTACGAATTACCACTTCTCGCTTTTTCTCGTGTAATGTGGCTGCCAGAGTTCGGTTCATGCAAAATCTTAAGGTCCTAGGTCAACTACAAGGCAGCAAAAGCAGCCAAAAACTGAATTTTCAAAAACTAAAACTTGAATTTCTGTGCTTCTTTCTTGGTGACTGCAACAACTTAGAAGCTTCTACTTCGTACAGAGTGGTGCGACCGCAAACGTCATCACGCGGCATTAGTTGCCAGACGATAAATGTAAACGTTTCTGAGAGTAATGCGTCCAATGTGAAGAATTTCAGTTACGTCATTTCGAAAACAAATGTTGAAAACGTTATGTTTTCTGCGGTTTTTACTACGAATTACCACTTCTCGCTTTTTCTCGTGTGATGTGGCTGCCACAGTTCGGTTCATGCAAAATCTTAAGGTCCTAGGTCAACTACAAGGCAGCAAAAGCAGCCAAAAAATGAATTTTCAAAAACTAAACCTTGAATTTCTGTGCCTCTTTCTTGGTGACTGCAACAACTTAGAAGCTTCTACTTCGTACAGAGTGGTGCGACAGCAAACGTCATCACGCTGCATTAGTTGCCAGACAATAAATGTAAACGTTTCTGAGAGTAATGCGTCCAATGTGAAGATTTTCAGTTACGTCATTTCGAAAACAAATGTTGAAAACGTTATGTTTTCTGCGGTTTTTACTACGAATTACCACTTCTCGCTTTTTCTCGTGTAATGTGGCTGCCAGAGTTCGGTTCATGCAAAATCTTAAGGTCGTAGGTCAAATACAAGGCAGCAAAAGCAACCAAAAACTGAATTTTCAAAAACTGAAACTTGAATTTCTGTGGCTCTTTCTTGGTGACTGCAACAACTTAGAAGCTTCTACTTCGTACAGAGTGGTGCGACCGCAAACGTCATCACGCGGCATTAGTTGCCAGACGATAAATGTAAACATTTCTCAGAGTAATGCGTCCAATGTGAAGATTTTCAGTTACGTCATTTCGAAAACAAATGTTGAAAACGTTATGTTTTCTGCGGTTTTTACTACGAATTACCACTTCAAGCTTTTACTCGTGTAATGTGGCTGCCAGAGTTCTGTTCATGCAAAATCTTAAGGTCCTAGGTCAACTACAAGGCAGCAAAAGCAGCCAAAAACTGAATTTTCAAAAACTAAAACTTGAATTTCTGTGCCTCTTTCTTGGTGACTGCAACAACTTAGAAGCTTCTACTTCGTACAGAGTGGTGCGACCGCAAACGTCATCACGCGGCATTAGTTGCCAGACGATAAATGCAAACGTTTCTGAGAGTAATGCGTCCAATGTGAAGATTTTCAGTTACGTCGATACGAAAACAATGTAGAAAACGTTATGTTTTCTGCGGTTTTTACTACGAATTACCACTTCTCGCTTTTTCTCGTGTAATGTGGCTGCCAGAGTTCGGTTCATGCAAAATCTTAAGGCCCTAGGTCAACTACAAGGCAGCAAAAGCAGCCAAAAACTGCATTTTCAAAAACTAAAACTTGAATTTCTGTGCCTCTTTCTTGGTGACTGCAACAACTTAGAAGCTTCTACTTCGTACAGAGTGGTGCGAACGCAAACGTCATCACGCGGCATTAGTTGCCAGACGATAAATGTAAACGTTTCTGAGAGTAATGCGTCCAATGTGAAAATTTTCAGTTACGTCATTTCGAAAACAAATGTTGAAAACGTATTGTTTTCTGAGGTTTTTACTACGAATTACCACTTCTCGCTTTTCCTCGTGTAATGTGGCCTGCCAGAGTTCGGTTCACGCAAAATCTTAAGGTCCTAGGTCAACTACAAGGCAGCAAAAGCAGCCAAAAACTGAATTTTCAAAAACTAAAACTTGAATTTCTGTGCCTCTTTCTTGGTGACTGCAACAACTTAGAAGCTTCTACTTCGTACAGAGTGGTGCGACCGCAAACGTCATCACGCTGCATTAGTTGCCAGACGATAAATGTAAACGTTTCTGAGAGTAATGCGTCCAATGTGAAGATTTTCAGTTATGTCATTTCGAAAACAAATGTTGAAAACGTTATCTTTTCTGCGGTTTTTACTACGAATTACCACTTCTCGCTTTTTCTCGTGTAATGTGGCTGCCAGAGTTCGGTTCATGCAAAATCTTAAGGTCCTAGGTCAACTACAAGGCAGCAAAAGCAGCCAAAAACTGAATTTTCAAGAACTAAAACTTGAATTTCTGTGCCTCTTTCTTGGTGACTGCAACAACTTAGAAGCTTATACTTCGTACAGAGTGGTGCGACCGCAAACGTCATCACGCGGCATTAGTTGCCAGACGATAAATGTAAACATTTCTGAGAGTAATGCGTCCAATGTGAAAATTTTCAGTTACGTCATTTCGAAAACAAATGTTGAAAACGTTATGTTTTCTGCGGTTTTTACTACGAATTACCACTTCTCGCTTTTTCTCGTGTAATGTGGCTGCCAGAGTTCGGTTCATGCAAAATCTTAAGGTCCTAGTTCAACTACAAGGCAGCAAAAGCAGCCAAAAACTGAATTTTAAAAAACTAAAACTTGAATTTCTGTGCCTCTTTCTTGGTGACTGCAACAACTTAGAAGCTTCTACTTCGTACAGAGTGGTGCGACCGGAAACGTCATCACGCGGCATTAGTTGCCAGAGGATAAATGTAAACGTTTCTGAGAGTAATGCGTCGAATGTGAAGATTTTCAGTTACGTCATTTCGAAAACAAATGTTGAAAACGTTATGTTTTCTGCGGTTTTTACTACGAATTACCACTTCTCGCTTTTTCTCGTGTAATGTGGCTGCCAGAGTTCGGTTCATGCAAAATCTTAAGGTCCTAGTTCAACTACAAGGCAGCAAAAGCAGCCAAAAACTGAATTTTAAAAAACTAAAACTTGAATTTCTGTGCCTCTTTCTTGGTGACTGCAACAACTTAGAAGCTTCTTCTTCGTACAGAGTGGTGCGACCGCAAACGTCATCACGCGGCATTAGTTGCCAGACGATAAATGTAAACGTTTCTGAGAGTAATGCGTCCAATGTGAAGATTTTCAGTTACGTCGATACGAAAACAATGTAGAAAACGTTATGTTTTCTGCGGTTTTTACTACGAATTACCACTTCTCGCTTATTCTCGTGTAATGTGGCTGCCACAGTTCGGTTCATGCAAAATCTTAAGGCCCTAGGTCAACTACAAGGCAGCAAAAGCAGCCAAAAACTGCATTTTCAAAAACTAAAACTTGAATTTCTGTGCCTCTTTCTTGGTGACTGCAACAACTTAGAAGCTTCTACTTCGTACAGAGTGGTGCGAACGCAAACGTCATCACGCGGCATTAGTTGCCAGACGATAAATGTAAACGTTTCTGAGAGTAATGCGTCCAATGTGAAAATTTTCAGTTACGTCATTTCGAAAACAAATGTTGAAAACGTATTGTTTTCTGAGGTTTTTACTACGAATTACCACTTCTCGCTTTTCCTCGTGTAATGTGGCCTGCCAGAGTTAGGTTCATCCAAAATCTTAAGGTCCTAGGTCAACTACAAGGCAGCAAAAGCAGCCAAAAACTGAATTTTCAAAAACTAAAACTTGAATTTCTGTGCCTCTTTCTTGGTGACTGCAACAACTTAGAAGCTTCTACTTCGTACAGAGCGGTGCGACCGCAATCGTCATCACGCTGCATTAGTTGCCAGACGATAAATGTAAACGTTTCTGAGAGTAATGCGTCCAATGTGAAGATTCTGAGTTACGTCGATACGAAAACAATGTAGAAAACGTTATGTTTTCTGCGGTTTTTACTACGAATTACCACTTCTCGCTTTTGCTCGTGTAATGTGGCTGCCAGAGTTCGGTTCATGCAATATCTTAAGGTCCTAGGTCAACTACAAGGCAGCAAAAGCAACCAAAAACTGAATTTTCAAAAACTAAAACTTGAACTTCTGTGCCTCTTTCTTGGTGACTGCAACAACTTAGAAGCTTCTACTTCGTACAGAGTGGTGCGACCGCAAACGTCATCACGCTGCATTAGTTGCCAGACGATAAATGTAAACGTTTCTGAGAGTAATGCGTCCAATGTGAAGATTTTCAGTTATGTCATTTCGAAAACAAATGTTGAAAACGTTATGTTTTCTGCGGTTTTTACTACGAATTACCACTTCTCGCTTTTTCTCGTGTAATGTGGCTGCCAGAGTTCGGTTCATGCAAAATCTTAAGGTCCTAGGTCAACTACAAGGCAGCAAAAGCAGCCAAAAACTGAATTTTCAAGAACTAAAACTTGAATTTCTGTGCCTCTTTCTTGGTGACTGCAACAACTTAGAAGCTTATACTTCGTACAGAGTGGTGCGACCGCAAACGTCATCACGCGGCATTAGTTGCCAGACGATAAATGTAAACGTTTCTGAGAGTAATGCGTCCAATGTGAAAATTTTCAGTTACGTCATTTCGAAAACAAATGTTGAAAACGTTATGTTTTCTGCGGCTTTTACTACGAATTACCACTTCTCGCTTTTTCTCGTGTAATGTGGCTGCCAGAGTTCGGTTCATGCAAAATCTTAAGGTCCTAGGTCAACTACAAGGCAGCAAAAGCACCCAAAAACTGAATTTTCAAAAACTAAAACTTGAATTTCTGTGCCTCTTTCTTGGTGACTGCAACAACTTACAAGCTTCTACTTCGTACAGAGTGGTGCGACCGCAAACGTCATCACGCTGCATTAGTTGCCAGACGATAAATGTAAACGTTTCTGAGAGTAATGCGTCCAATGTGAAGATTTTCAGTTACGTCGATACGAAAGCAATGTAGAAAACGTTATGTTTTCTGCGGTTTTTACTACGAATTACCACTTCTCGCTTTTTCTCGTGTAATGTGGCTGCCAGAGTTCGGTTCATGCAAAATCTTAAGGTCCTAGGTCAACTACAAGGCAGCAAAAGCAGCCAAAAACTGAATTTTAAAAAACTAAAACTTGAATTTCTGTGCCTCTTTCTTGGTGACTGCAACAACTTAGAAGCTTCTACTTCGTACAGAGTGGTGCGACCGCAAACGTCATCACGCGGCATTAGTTGCCAGACGATAAATGTAAACGTTTCTGAGAGTAATGCGTCCAATGTGAAGATTTTCAGTTACGTCGATACGAAAACAATGTAGAAAACGTTATGTTTTCTGCGGTTTTTACTACGAATTACCACTTCTCGCTTTTTCTCGCGTAATGTGGCTGCCAGAGTTCGGTTCATGCAAAATCTTAAGGTCCTAGGTCAACTACAAGGCAGCAAAAGCTGCCAAAAACTGAATTTTCAAAAACTAAAACTTGAATTTCTGTGCCTCTTTCTTGGTGACTGCAACAACTTAGAAGCTTCTACTTCGTACAGAGTGGTGCGACCGCAAACGTCATCACGCGACGTTAGTTGCCAGACGATAAATGTAAACGTTTCTGAGAGTAATGCGTCCAATGTTTAGATTTTCAGTTACGTCGATACGAAAACGATGTAGAAAACGTTATGTTTTCTGCGGTTTTTACTACGAATTACCACTTCTCGCTTTTTCTCGTGTAATGTGGCTGCCAGAGTTCGGTTCATGCAAAATCTTAAGGTCCTAGGTCAACTACAAGGCAGCAAAAGCAGCCAAAAACTGAATTTTCAAAAACTAAAACTTGAATTTCTGTGCCTCTTTCTTGGTGACTGCAACAACTTAGAAGCTTCTACTTCGTACAGAGTGGTGCGACCGCAAACGTCATCACGCTGCATTAGTTGCCAGACGATAAATGTAAACGTTTCTGAGAGTAATGCGTCCAATGTGAAGATTTTCAGTTACGTCGATACGAAAACAATGTAGAAAACGTTATGTTTTCTGCGGTTTTTACTACGAATTACCACTTCTCGCTTTTTCTCGTGTAATGTGGCTGCCAGAGTTCGGTTCATGCAAAATCTTAAGGTCCTAGGTCAACTACAAGGCAGCAAAAGCAGCCAAAAACTGAATTTTCAAAAATTAAAACTTGAATTTCTGTGCCTCTTTCTTGGTGACTGCAACTACTTAGAAGCTTCTACTTCGTACAGAGTGGTGCGACCGCAAACGTCATCACGCTGCATTAGTTGCCAGACGATAAATGTAAACGTTTCTGAGAGTAATGCGTCCAATGTGAAGATTTTCAGTTACGTCATTTCGAAAACATTGTAGAAAACGTTATGTTTTCTGCGGTTTTTACTACGAATTACCACGTCTCGCTTTTTCTCGTGTAATGTGGCTGCCAGAGTTCGATTCATGCAAAATCTTAAGGTCCTAGGTCAACTACAAGGCAGCAAAAGCAGCCAAAAACTGAATTTTCAAAAACAAAAACTTGAATTTCTGTGCCTCTTTCTTGGTGACTGCAACAACTTAGAAGCTTCTACTTCGTACAGAGTGGTGCGACCGCAAACGTCATCACGCTGCATTAGTTGCCAGACGATAAATGTAAACGTTTCTGAGAGTAATGCGTCCAATGTGAAGATTTTCAGTTACGTCGATACGAAAGCAATGTAGAAAACGTTATGTTTTCTGCGGTTTTTACTACGAATTACCACTTCTCGCTTTTTCTCGTGTAATGTGGCTGCCAGAGTTCGGTTCATGCAAAATCTTAAGGTCCTAGGTCAACTACAAGGCAGCAAAAGCAGCCAAAAACTGAATTTTAAAAAACTAAAACTTGAATTTCTGTGCCTCTTTCTTGGTGACTGCAACAACTTAGAAGCTTCTACTTCGTACAGAGTGGTGCGACCGCAAACGTCATCACGCGGCATTAGTTGCCAGACGATAAATGTAAACGTTTCTGAGAGTAATGCGTCCAATGTGAAGATTTTCAGTTACGTCGATACGAAAACAATGTAGAAAACGTTATGTTTTCTGCGGTTTTTACTACGAATTACCACTTCTCGCTTTTTCTCGCGTAATGTGGCTGCCAGAGTTCGGTTCATGCAAAATCTTAAGGTCCTAGGTCAACTACAAGGCAGCAAAAGCTGCCAAAAACTGAATTTTCAAAAACTAAAACTTGAATTTCTGTGCCTCTTTCTTGGTGACTGCAACAACTTAGAAGCTTCTACTTCGTACAGAGTGGTGCGACCGCAAACGTCATCACGCGACGTTAGTTGCCAGACGATAAATGTAAACGTTTCTGAGAGTAATGCGTCCAATGTTTAGATTTTCAGTTACGTCGATACGAAAACGATGTAGAAAACGTTATGTTTTCTGCGGTTTTTACTACGAATTACCACTTCTCGCTTTTTCTCGTGTAATGTGGCTGCCAGAGTTCGGTTCATGCAAAATCTTAAGGTCCTAGGTCAACTACAAGGCAGCAAAAGCAGCCAAAAACTGAATTTTCAAAAACTAAAACTTGAATTTCTGTGCCTCTTTCTTGGTGACTGCAACAACTTAGAAGCTTCTACTTCGTACAGAGTGGTGCGACCGCAAACGTCATCACGCTGCATTAGTTGCCAGACGATAAATGTAAACGTTTCTGAGAGTAATGCGTCCAATGTGAAGATTTTCAGTTACGTCGATACGAAAACAATGTAGAAAACGTTATGTTTTCTGCGGTTTTTACTACGAATTACCACTTCTCGCTTTTTCTCGTGTAATGTGGCTGCCAGAGTTCGTTTCATGCAAAATCTTAAGGTCCTAGGTCAACTACAAGGCAGCAAAAGCAGCCAAAAACTGAATTTTCAAAAATTAAAACTTGAATTTCTGTGCCTCTTTCTTGGTGACTGCAACTACTTAGAAGCTTCTACTTCGTACAGAGTGGTGCGACCGCAAACGTCATCACGCTGCATTAGTTGCCAGACGATAAATGTAAACGTTTCTGAGAGTAATGCGTCCAATGTGAAGATTTTCAGTTACGTCATTTCGAAAACATTGTAGAAAACGTTATGTTTTCTGCGGTTTTTACTACGAATTACCACGTCTCGCTTTTTCTCGTGTAATGTGGCTGCCAGAGTTCGATTCATGCAAAATCTTAAGGTCCTAGGTCAACTACGAGGCAGCAAAAGCAGCCAAAAACTGAATTTTCAAAAACTAAAACTTGAATTTCTGTGCCTCTTTCTTGGTGACTGCAACAACTTTGTAGCTTCTACTTCGTACAGAGTGGTGCGACCGCAAACGTCATCACGCTGCATTAGTTGCCAGACGATAAATGTAAACGTTTCTGAGAGTAATGCGTCCAATGTGAAGATTTTCAGTTACGTCGATACGAAAACAATGTAGAAAACGTTATGTTTTCTGCGGTTTTTACTACGAATTACCACTTCTCGCTTTTTCTCGTGTAATGTGGCTGCCAGAGTTCGGTTCATGCAAAATCTAAAGGTCCTAGGTCAACTACAAGGCAGCAAAAGCAGCCAAAAACTGAATTTTCAAAAACTAAAACTTGAATTTCTGTGCCTCTTTCTTGGTGACTGCAACAACTTAGAAGCTTCTACTTCGTACAGAGTGGTGCGACCGCAAACGTCATCACGCTGCATTAGTTGCCAGACGATAAATGTAAACGTTTCTGAGAGTAATGCGTCCAATGTGAAGATTTTCAGTTACTTCGATACGAAAACAATGTAGAAAACGTTATGTTTTCTGCGGTTTTTACTACGAATTACCACTTCTCGCTTTTTCTCGTGTAATGTGGCTGCCAGAGTTCGGTTCATGCAAAATCTTAAGGTCCTAGGTCAACTACAAGGCAGCAAAAGCAGCCAAAAACTGAATTTTCAAAAACTAAAACTTGAATTTCTGTGCCTCTTTCTTGGTGACTGCAACAACTTAGAAGCTTCTACTTCGTACAGAGTGTTGCGACCGAAAACGTCATCACGCTGCATTAGTTGCCAGACGATAAATGTAAACGTTCCTGTGAGTAATGCGTCCAATGTGAAGATTTTCAGTTACGTCGATACGAAAACAATGTAGAAAACGTTATGTTTTCTGCGGTTTTTACTACGAATTACCACTTCTCGCTTTTTCTCGTGTAATGTGGCTGCCAGAGTTGGTTCATGCAAAATCTTAAGGTCCTAGGTCAACTACAAGGCAGCAAAAGCAGCCAAAAACTGAATTTTCAAAAACTAAAACTTGAATTTCTGTGCCTCTTTCTTGGTGACTGCAACAACTTAGAAGCTTCTACTTCGTACAGAGTGGTGAGACCGCAAACGTCATCACGCTGCATTAGTTGCCAGACGATAAATGTAAACGTTTCTGAGAGTAAGCCGTCCAATGTGAAGATTTTCAGTTACGTCATTTCGAAAACAAATGTTGAAAACGTTATGTTTTCTGCGGTTTTTACTACGAATTACCACTTCTCGCTTTTTCTCGTGTAATGCGGCTGCCAGAGTTCGGTTGATGCAAAATCTTAAGGCCCTAGGTCAACTACAAGGCAGCAAAAGCAGCCAAAAACTGAATATTCAAAAACTAAAACTTGAATTTCTGTGCCTCTTTCTTGGTGAATGCAACAACTTAGAAGCTTCTACTTCGTACAGAGTGGTGCGACCGCAAACGTCATCACGCTGCATTAGTTGCCAGACGATAAATGTAAACGTTTCTGAGAGTAATGCGTCCAATGTGAAGATTTTCAGTTACGTCATTACGAAAACATTGTAGAAAACGTTATGTTTTCTGCGGTTTTTACTACGAATTACCACTTCTCGCTATTTCTCGTGTAATGTGGCTGCCAGAGTTCGGTTCATGCAAAATCTTAAAGTCCTAGGTCAACTACAAGGCAGCAAAAGCAGCCAAAAACTGAATTTTCAAAAACTAAAACTTGAATTTCTGTGCCTCTTTCTTGGTGACTGCAACAACTTAGAAGCTTCTACTTCGTACAGAGTGGTGCGACCGCTAACGTCATCACGCTGCATTAGTTGCCAGACGATAAATGTAAACGTTTCTGAGAGTAATGCGTCCAATGTGAAGATTTTCAGTTACGTCGATACGAAAACAATGTAGAAAACGTTATGTTTTCTGCGGTTTTTACTACGAATTACCACTTCTCGCTTTTTCTCGTGTAATGTGGCTGCCAGAGTTCGGTTCATGCAAAATCTTAAGGTCCTAGGTCCACTACAAGGCAGCAAAAGCAGCCAAAAACTGAATTTTCAAAAACTAAAACTTGAAATTCTATGACTCTTTCTTGGTGACTGCAACAACTTAGAAGCTTCTACTTCGTACAGAGTGGTGGACCACAAACGTGATCACGCGGCATTAGTTGCCAGACGACAAATGTAAACGTTTCTGAGAGTAATGCGTCCAATGTGAAGATTTTCAGTTACGTCGATACGAAAACAATGTAGAAAACGTTATGTTTTCTGCGGTTTTTACTACGAATTACCACTTCTCGCTTTTTTTCGTGTAATGTGGCTGCCAGAGTTCGGTTCATGCAAAATCTTAAGGTCCTAGGTCAACTACAAGGCAGCAAAAGCAGCCAAAAACTGAATTTTCAAAAACTAAAACTTGAATTTCTGTGCCTCTTTCTTGATGACTGCAACAACTTAGAAGCTTCTACTTCGTACAGAGTGGTGCGACCGCAAACGTCATCACGCTGCATTAGTTGCCAGACGATAAATGTAAACGTTTCTGAGAGTAATGCGTCCAATGTGAAGATTTTCAGTTACGTCATTTCGAAAACAAATGTAGAAAACGTTATGTTTTCTGCGGTTTTTACTACGAATTACCACGTCTCGCTTTTTCTCGTGTAATGTGGCTGCCAGAGTTCGGTTCATGCAAAATCTTAAGGTCCTAGGTCAACTGCAAGGCAGCAAAAGCAGCCAAAAACTGAATTTTCAAAAACTAAAACTTGAATTTCTGAGCCTCTTTCTTGGTGACTGCAACAACTTAGAAGCTTCTACTTCGTACAGAGTGGTGCGACCGCTAACGTCATCACGCTGCATTAGTTGCCAGACGATAAATGTAAACGTTTCTGAGAGTAATGCGTCCAATGTGAAGATTTTCAGTTACGTCGATACGAAAACAATGTAGAAAACGTTATGTTTTCTGCGGTTTTTACTACGAATTACCACTTCTCGCTTTTTCTCGTGTAATGTGGCTGCCAGAGTTCGGTTCATGCAAAATCTTAAGGTCCTAGGTCCACTACAAGGCAGCAAAAGCAGCCAAAAACTGAATTTTCAAAAACTAAAACTTGAATTTCTGTGACTCTTTCTTGGTGACTGCAACAACTTAGAAGCTTCTACTTCGTACAGAGTGGCGCGACCGCAAACGTGATCACGCGGCATTAGTTGCCAGACGATAAATGTAAACGTTTCTGAGAGTAATGCGTCCAATGTGAAGATTTTCAGTTACGTCGATACGAAAACAATGTAGAAAACGTTATGTTTTCTGCGGTTTTTACTACGAATTACCACTTCTCGCTTTTTCTCGTGTAATGTGGCTGCCAGAGTTCGGTTCATGCAAAATCTTAAGGTCCTAGGTCAACTACAAGGCAGCAAAAGCAGCGAAAAACTGAATTTTCAAAAACTAAAACTTGAATTTCTGTGCCTCTTTCTTAATGACTGCAACAACTTAGAAGCTTCTACTTCGTACAGAGTGGTGCGACCGCAAACGTCATCACGCTGCATTAGTTGCCAGACGATAAATGTAAACGTTTCTGAGAGTAATGCGTCCAATGTGAAGATTTTCAGTTACGTCATTTCGAAAACATATGTAGAAAACGTAATGTTTTCTGCGGTTTTTACTACGAATTACCACGTCTCGCTTTTTCTCGTGTAATGTGGCTGCCAGAGTTCGGTTCATGCAAAATCTTAAGGTCCTAGGTCAACTACAAGGCAGCAAAAGCAGCCAAAAACTGAATTTTCAAAAACTAAAACTTGAATTTCTGTGCCTCTTTCTTGGTGACTGCAACAACTTAGAAGCTTCTACTTCGTACAGAGTGTTGCGACCGCAAACGTCATCACGCTGCATTAGTTGCCAGACGATAAATGTAAACGTTTCTGAGAGTAATGCGTCCAATGTGAAGATTTTCAGTTACGTCGATACGAAAACAATGTAGAAAACGTTATGTTTTCTGCGGTTTTTACTACGAATTACCACTTCTCGCTTTTTCTCGTGTAATGTGGCTGCCAGAGTTCGGTTGATGCAAAATCTTAAGGCCGTAGGTCAACTACAAGGCAGCAAAAGCAGCCAAAAACTGAATATTCAAAAACTAAAACTTGAATTTCTGTGCCTCTTTCTTGGTGAATGCAACAACTTAGAAGCTTCTACTTCGTACAGAGTGGTGCGACCGCAAACGTCATCACGCTGCATTAGTTGCCAGACGATAAATGTAAACGTTTCTGAGAGTAATGCGTCCAATGTGAAGATTTTCAGTTACGTCGATACGAAAACAATGTAGAAGACGTTATGTTTTCTGCGGTTTTTACTACGAATTACCACTTCTCGCTTTTTCTCGTGTAATGTGGCTGCCAGAGTTCGGTTCATGCAAAATCTTAAGGTCCTAGGTCAACTACAAGGCAGCAAAAGCTGCCAAAAACTGAATTTTCAAAAACTAAAACTTGAATTTCTGTGCCTCTTTCTTGGTGACTGCAACAACTTAGAAGCTTCTACTTCGTACAGAGTGGTGCGACCGCAAACGTCATCACGCTGCATTAGTTGCCAGACGATAAATGTAAACGTTTCTGAGAGTAATGCGTCCAATGTGAAGATTTTCAGTTACGTCGATACGAAAACAATTTAGAAAACGTTATGTTTTCTGCGGTTTTTACTACGAATTACCACTTCTCGCTTTTTCTCGTGTAATGTGGCTACCAGAGTTCGGTTCATGCAAAATCTTAAGGTCCTAGGTTAACTACAGGCAGCAAAAGCAGCCAAAAACTGAATTTTCAAAAACTAAAACTTGAATTTCTGTGCCTTTTTCTTGGCGACTGCAACAACTTAGAAGCTTCTACTTCGTACAGAGTGGTGCGACCGCAAACGTCATCACGCTGCATTAGTTGCCAGACGATAAATGTAAACGTTTCTGAGAGTAATGCGTCCAATGTGAAGATTTTCAGTTACGTCATTACGAAAACATTGTAGAAAACGTTATGTTCTCTGCGGTTTTTACTACGAATTAGCACTTCTCGCTTTTTCTCGTGTAATGTGGCTGCCAGAGTTCGGTTCATGCAAAATCTTAAAGTCCTAGGTCAACTACAAGGCAGCAAAAGCAGCCAAAAACTGAATTTTCAAAAACTAAAACTTGAATTTCTGTGCCTCTTTCTTGGTGACTGCAACAACTTAGAAGCTTCTACTTCGTACAGAGTGGTGCGACCGGTAACGTCATCACGCTGCATTAGTTGCCAGACGATAAATGTAAACGTTTCTGAGAGTAATGCGTCCAATGTGAAGATTTTCAGTTACGTCGATACGAAAACAATGTAGAAAACGTTATGTTTTCTGCGGTTTTTACTACGAATTACCACTTCTCGCTTTTTCTCGTGTAATGTGGCTGCCAGAGTTCGGTTGATGCAAAATCTTAAGGTCCTAGGTCCACTACAAGGCAGCAAAAGCAGCCAAAAACTGAATTTTCAAAAACTAAAACTTGAATTTCTGTGCCTCTTTCTTGGTGACTGCAACAACTTAGAAGCTTCTACATCGTACAGAGTGGTGCGACCGCAAACGTCATCACGCGGCATTAGTTGCCAGACGATAAATGTAAACGTTTCTGAGAGTAATGCGTCCAATGTGAAGATTTTCAGTTACGTCGATACGAAAACAATGTAGAAAACGTTATGTTTTCTGCGGTTTTTACTACGAATTACCACTTCTCGCTTTTTCTCGTGTAATGTGGCTGCCAGAGTTCGGTTCATGCAAAATCTTAAGGTCCTAGGTCAACTACAAGGTAGCAAAAGCAGCCAAAAACTGAATTTTCAAAAACTACAACTTGAATTACTGTGCCTCTTTCTTGGTGACTGCAACAACTTAGAAGCTTCTACTTCGTACAGAGTGGTGCGACCGCAAACGTCATCACGCTGCATTAGTTGCCAGACGATAAATGTAAACGTTTCTGAGAGTAATGCGTCCAATGTGAAGATTTTCAGTTACGTCGATACGAAAACAATGTAGAAAACGTTATGTTTTCTGCGGTTTTTACTACGAATTACCACGCCTCGCTTTTTCTCGTGTAATGTGGCTGCCAGAGTTCGGTTCATGCAAAATCTTAAGGTCCTAGGTCAACTACAAGGCAGCAAAAGCAGCCAAAAACTGAATTTTCAAAAACTAAAACTTGAATTTCTGTGCCTCTTTCTTGGTGACTGCAACAACTTAGAAGCTTCTACTTCGTACAGAGTGGTGCGACCGCAAACGTCATCACGCTGCATTAGTTGCCAGACGATAAATGTAAACGTTTCTGAGAGTAATGCGTCCCATGTGAAGATTTTCAGTTACGTCGATACGGAAACAATGTAGAAAACGTTATGTTTTCTGCGGTTTTTACTACGAATTACCACTTCTCGCTTTTTCTCGTGTAATGTGGCTGCCAGAGTTCGGTTCATGCAAAATCTTAAGGTCCTAGGTCAACTACAGGCAGCAAAAGCAGCCAAAAACTGAATTTTCAAAAACTAAAACTTGAATTTCTGTGCCTCTTTCTTGGTGACTGCAACAACTTAGAAGCTTCTACTTCGTACAGAGTGGTGCGACCGCAAACGTCATCACGCTGCATTAGTTGCCAGACGATAAATGTAAACGTTTCTGAGAGTAATGCGTCCAATGTGAAGATTTTCAGTTACGTCATTTCGAAAACAAATGTAGAAAACGTTATGTTTTCTGCTGTTTTTACTACGAATTACCACTTCTCGCTTTTTCTCGTGTAATGTGGCTGCCAGAGTTCGGTTCATGCAAAATCTTAAGGTCCTAGGTCAACTACAAGGCAGCAAAAGCAGCCAAAAACTGAATTTTCAAAAACTAAAACTTGAATTTCTGTGCCTCTTTCTTGGTGACTGCAACAACTTAGAAGCTTTTACTTCGTACAGAGTGGTGCAACCGCAAACGTCATCACGCTGCATTAGTTGCCAGACGATAAATGTAAACGTTTCTGAGAGTAATGCGTCCAATGTGAAGATTTTCAGTTACGTCGATACGAAAACAATGTAGAAAACGTTATGTTTTCTGCGGTTTTTACTACGAATTACCACTTCTCGCTTTTTCTCGTGTCATGTGGCTGCCAGAGTTCGGTTCATGCAAAATCTTAAGGTCCTAGGTCAACTACAAGGCAGCAAAATCAGCCAAAAACTGAATTTTCAAAAACTAAATCTTGAATTTCTGTGCCTCTTTCTTGGTGACTGCAACTACTTAGAAGCTTCTACTTCGTACAGAGTGGTGCGACCGCAAACGTCATCACGCTGCATTAGTTGCCAGACGATAAATGTAAACGTTTCTGAGAGTAATGCGTCCAATGTGAAGATTTTCAGGTACGTCATTTCGAAAACAAATGTAGAAAACGTTATGTTTTCTGCGGTTTTTACTACGAATTACCACTTCTCGCTTTTTCTCGTGTAATGTGGCTGCCAGAGTTCGGTTCATGCAAAATCTTAAGGTCCTAGGTCAACTACAAGGCAGCAAAAGCAGCCAAAAACTGAATTTTCAAAAACTAAAACTTGAATTTCGTGTGCCTCTTTCTTGGTGACTGCAACAACTTAGAAGCTTCTATTTCGTACAGAGTGGTGCGACCGCAAACGTCATCACGCGGCATTAGTTGCCAGACGACAAATGTAAATGTTTCTGAGAGTAATGCGTCCAATGTGAAGATTTTCAGTTACGTCGATACGAAAACAATGTAGAAAACGTTATGTTTTCCGTGGTTTTTACTACGAACTACCACTTCTCGCTTTTTCTCGTGTAATGTGGCTGCCAGAGTTCGGTTCATGCAAAATCTTAAGGTCCTAGGTCAACTACAAGGCAGCAAAAGCAGCCAAAAACTGAATTTTCAAAAACTAAAACTTGAATTTCTGTGCCTCTTTCTTGGTGACTGCAACAACTTAGAAGCTTCTACTTCGTACAGAGTGGTGCGACCGCAAACGTCATCACGCTGCATTAGTTGCCAGACGATAGATGTAAACGTTTCTGAGAGTAATGCGTCCAATGTGAAGATTTTCAGTTACGTCGATACGAAAACAATGTAGAAAACGTTATGTTTCCTGCGGTTTTTACTACGAATTACCACTTCTCGCTCTTTCTCGTGTAATGTGGCTGCCAGAGTTCGGTTCATGCAAAATCTTAAGGTCCTAGGTCAACTACAAGGCAGCAAAAGGAGCCAAAAACTGAATTTTCAAAAACTAAAACTTGAATTTCTGTGCCTCTTTCTTGGTGACTGCAACAACTTAGAAGCTTCTACTTCGTACAGAGTGGTGCGACCGCAAACGTCATCACGCTGCATTAGTTGCCAGACGATAAATGTAAACGTTTCTGAGAGTAATGCGTCCAATGTGAAGATTTTCAGTTACGTCGATACGAAAACAATTTAGAAAACGTTATGTTTTCTGCGGTTTTTACTTCGAATTACCACTTCTCGCTTTTTCTCGTGTAATGTGGCTGCCAGAGTTCGGTTCATGCAAAATCTTAAGGTCCTAGGTCAACTACAAGGCAGCAAAAGCAGCCAAAAACTGAATTTTCAAAAACTAAAACTTGAATTTCTGTGCCTCTTTCTTGGTGACTGCAACAACTTAGAAGCTTCTACTTCGTACAGAGTGGTGCGACCGCAAACGTCATCACGCTGCATTAGTTGCCAGACGATAGATGTAAACGTTTCTGAGAGTAATGCGTCCAATGTGAAGATTTTCAGTTACGTCGATACGAAAACAATGTAGAAAACGTTATGTTTTCTGCGGTTTTTACTACGAATTACCACTTCTCGCTTTTTCTCGTGTAATGTGGCTGCCAGAGTTCAGTTCATGCAAAATCTTAAGGTCCTAGGTCAACTACAAGGCAGCAAAAGCAGCCAAAAATTGAATTTTCAAAAACTAAATCTTGAATTTCTGTGCCTCAATCTTGGTGACTGCAACAACTTAGAAGCTTCTACTTCGTACAGTGTGGTGCGACCGCAAACGTCATCACGCGGCATTAGTTGCCAGACGATAAATGTAAACGTTTCTGAGAGTAATGCGTCCAATGTGAAGATTTTCAGTTACGTCGATACGAAAACAAATGTTGAAAACGTTATGTTTTCTGCGGTTTTTACTACGAATTACCACTTCTCGCTTTTCCTCGTGTAATGTGGCTGCCAGAGTTCGGTTCATGCAAAATCTTAAGGTCCTAGGTCAACTACAAGGCAGCAAAAGCAGCCAAAAACTGAATTTTCAAAAACTAAAACTTGAATTTCTGTGCCTCTTTCTTGGTGACTGCAACAACTTAGAAGCTTCTACTTCGTACAGAGTGGTGCGACCGCAAACGTCATCACGCTGCATTAGTTGCCAGACGATAAATGTAAACGTTTCTGAGAGTAATGCGTCCAATGTGAAGATTTTCAGTTACGTCGATACGAAAACAATGTAGAAAACGTTATGTTTTCTGCGGTTTTTACTACGAATTACCACTTCTCGCTTTTTCTCGTGTAATGTGGCTGCCAGAGTTCGGTTCATGCAAAATCTTAAGGTCCTAGGTCAACTACAAGGCAGCAAAAGCAGCCAAAAACTGAATTTTCAAAAATTAAAACTTGAATTTCTGTGCCTCTTTCTTGGTGACTGCAACTACTTAGAAGCTTCTACTTCGTACAGAGTGGTGCGACCGCAAACGTCATCACGCTGCATTAGTTGCCAGACGATAAATGTAAACGTTTCTGAGAGTAATGCGTCCAATGTGAAGATTTTCAGTTACGTCACTTCGAAAACATTGTAGAAAACGTTATGTTTTCTGCGGTTTTTACTACGAATTACCACGTCTCGCTTTTTCTCGTGTAATGTGGCTGCCAGAGTTCGATTCATGCAAAATCTTAAGGTCCTAGGTCAACTACGAGGCAGCAAAAGCAGCCAAAAACTGAATTTTCAAAAACTAAAACTTGAATTTCTGTGCCTCTTTCTTGGTGACTGCAACAACTTTGTAGCTTCTACTTCGTACAGAGTGGTGCGACCGCAAACGTCATCACGCTGCATTAGTTGCCAGACGATAAATGTAAACGTTTCTGAGAGTAATGCGTCCAATGTGAAGATTTTCAGTTACGTCGATACGAAAACAATGTAGAAAACGTTATGTTTTCTGCGGTTTTTACTACGAATTACCACTTCTCGCTTTTTCTCGTGTAATGTGGCTGCCAGAGTTCGGTTCATGCAAAATCTAAAGGTCCTAGGTCAACTACAAGGCAGCAAAAGCAGCCAAAAACTGAATTTTCAAAAACTAAAACTTGAATTTCTGTGCCTCTTTCTTGGTGACTGCAACAACTTAGAAGCTTCTACTTCGTACAGAGTGGTGCGACCGCAAACGTCATCACGCTGCATTAGTTGCCAGACGATAAATGTAAACGTTTCTGAGAGTAATGCGTCCAATGTGAAGCTTTTCAGTTACTTCGATACGAAAACAATGTAGAAAACGTTATGTTTTCTGCGGTTTTTACTACGAATTACCACTTCTCGCTTTTTCTCGTGTAATGTGGCTGCCAGAGTTCGGTTCATGCAAAATCTTAAGGTCCTAGGTCAACTACAAGGCAGCAAAAGCAGCCAAAAACTGAATTTTCAAAAACTAAAACTTGAATTTCTGTGCCTCTTTCTTGGTGACTGCAACAACTTAGAAGCTTCTACTTCGTACAGAGTGTTGCGACCGAAAACGTCATCACGCTGCATTAGTTGCCAGACGATAAATGTAAACGTTCCTGTGAGTAATGCGTCCAATGTGAAGATTTTCAGTTACGTCGATACGAAAACAATGTAGAAAACGTTATGTTTTCTGCGGTTTTTACTACGAATTACCACTTCTCGCTTTTTCTCGTGTAATGTGGCTGCCAGAGTTGGTTCATGCAAAATCTTAAGGTCCTAGGTCAACTACAAGGCAGCAAAAGCAGCCAAAAACTGAATTTTCAAAAACTAAAACTTGAATTTCTGTGCCTCTTTCTTGGTGACTGCAACAACTTAGAAGCTTCTACTTCGTACAGAGTGGTGAGACCGCAAACGTCATCACGCTGCATTAGTTGCCAGACGATAAATGTAAACGTTTCTGAGAGTAAGCCGTCCAATGTGAAGATTTTCAGTTACGTCATTTCGAAAACAAATGTTGAAAACGTTATGTTTTCTGCGGTTTTTACTACGAATTACCACTTCTCGCTTTTTCTCGTGTAATGCGGCTGCCAGAGTTCGGTTGATGCAAAATCTTAAGGCCCTAGGTCAACTACAAGGCAGCAAAAGCAGCCAAAAACTGAATATTCAAAAACTAAAACTTGAATTTCTGTGCCTCTTTCTTGGTGAATGCAACAACTTAGAAGCTTCTACTTCGTACAGAGTGGTGCGACCGCAAACGTCATCACGCTGCATTAGTTGCCAGACGATAAATGTAAACGTTTCTGAGAGTAATGCGTCCAATGTGAAGATTTTCAGTTACGTCATTACGAAAACATTGTAGAAAACGTTATGTTTTCTGCGGTTTTTACTACGAATTACCACTTCTCGCTATTTCTCGTGTAATGTGGCTGCCAGAGTTCGGTTCATGCAAAATCTTAAAGTCCTAGGTCAAGTACAAGGCAGCAAAAGCAGCCAAAAACTGAATTTTCAAAAACTAAAACTTGAATTTCTGTGCCTCTTTCTTGGTGACTGCAACAACTTAGAAGCTTCTACTTCGTACAGAGTGGTGCGACCGCTAACGTCATCACGCTGCATTAGTTGCCAGACGATAAATGTAAACGTTTCTGAGAGTAATGCGTCCAATGTGAAGATTTTCAGTTACGTCGATACGAAAACAATGTAGAAAACGTTATGTTTTCTGCGGTTTTTACTACGAATTACCACTTCTCGCTTTTTCTCGTGTAATGTGGCTGCCAGAGTTCGGTTCATGCAAAATCTTAAGGTCCTAGGTCCACTACAAGGCAGCAAAAGCAGCCAAAAACTGAATTTTCAAAAACTAAAACTTGAAATTCTATGACTCTTTCTTGGTGACTGCAACAACTTAGAAGCTTCTACTTCGTACAGAGTGGTGGACCACAAACGTGATCACGCGGCATTAGTTGCCAGACGACAAATGTAAACGTTTCTGAGAGTAATGCGTCCAATGTGAAGATTTTCAGTTACGTCGATACGAAAACAATGTAGAAAACGTTATGTTTTCTGCGGTTTTTACTACGAATTACCACTTCTCGCTTTTTTTCGTGTAATGTGGCTGCCAGAGTTCGGTTCATGCAAAATCTTAAGGTCCTAGGTCAACTACAAGGCAGCAAAAGCAGCCAAAAACTGAATTTTCAAAAACTAAAACTTGAATTTCTGTGCCTCTTTCTTGATGACTGCAACAACTTAGAAGCTTCTACTTCGTACAGAGTGGTGCGACCGCAAACGTCATCACGCTGCATTAGTTGCCAGACGATAAATGTAAACGTTTCTGAGAGTAATGCGTCCAATGTGAAGATTTTCAGTTACGTCATTTCGAAAACAAATGTAGAAAACGTTATGTTTTCTGCGGTTTTTACTACGAATTACCACGTCTCGCTTTTTCTCGTGTAATGTGGCTGCCAGAGTTCGGTTCATGCAAAATCTTAAGGTCCTAGGTCAACTGCAAGGCAGCAAAAGCAGCCAAAAACTGAATTTTCAAAAACTAAAACTTGAATTTCTGAGCCTCTTTCTTGGTGACTGCAACAACTTAGAAGCTTCTACTTCGTACAGAGTGGTGCGACCGCTAACGTCATCACGCTGCATTAGTTGCCAGACGATAAATGTAAACGTTTCTGAGAGTAATGCGTCCAATGTGAAGATTTTCAGTTACGTCGATACGAAAACAATGTAGAAAACGTTATGTTTTCTGCGGTTTTTACTACGAATTACCACTTCTCGCTTTTTCTCGTGTAATGTGGCTGCCAGAGTTCGGTTCATGCAAAATCTTAAGGTCCTAGGTCCACTACAAGGCAGCAAAAGCAGCCAAAAACTGAATTTTCAAAAACTAAAACTTGAATTTCTGTGACTCTTTCTTGGTGACTGCAACAACTTAGAAGCTTCTACTTCGTACAGAGTGGCGCGACCGCAAACGTGATCACGCGGCATTAGTTGCCAGACGATAAATGTAAACGTTTCTGAGAGTAATGCGTCCAATGTGAAGATTTTCAGTTACGTCGATACGAAAACAATGTAGAAAACGTTATGTTTTCTGCGGTTTTTACTACGAATTACCACTTCTCGCTTTTTCTTGTGTAATGTGGCTGCCAGAGTTCGGTTCATGCAAAATCTTAAGGTCCTAGGTCAACTACAAGGCAGCAAAAGCAGCGAAAAACTGAATTTTCAAAAACTAAAACTTGAATTTCTGTGCCTCTTTCTTAATGACTGCAACAACTTAGAAGCTTCTACTTCGTACAGAGTGGTGCGACCGCAAACGTCATCACGCTGCATTAGTTGCCAGACGATAAATGTAAACGTTTCTGAGAGTAATGCGTCCAATGTGAAGATTTTCAGTTACGTCATTTCGAAAACATATGTAGAAAACGTAATGTTTTCTGCGGTTTTTACTACGAATTACCACGTCTCGCTTTTTCTCGTGTAATGTGGCTGCCAGAGTTCGGTTCATGCAAAATCTTAAGGTCCTAGGTCAACTACAAGGCAGCAAAAGCAGCCAAAAACTGAATTTTCAAAAACTAAAACTTGAATTTCTGTGCCTCTTTCTTGGTGACTGCAACAACTTAGAAGCTTCTACTTCGTACAGAGTGTTGCGACCGCAAACGTCATCACGCTGCATTAGTTGCCAGACGATAAATGTAAACGTTTCTGAGAGTAATGCGTCCAATGTGAAGATTTTCAGTTACGTCGATACGAAAACAATGTAGAAAACGTTATGTTTTCTGCGGTTTTTACTACGAATTACCACTTCTCGCTTTTTCTCGTGTAATGTGGCTGCCAGAGTTCGGTTGATGCAAAATCTTAAGGCCGTAGGTCAACTACAAGGCAGCAAAAGCAGCCAAAAACTGAATATTCAAAAACTAAAACTTGAATTTCTGTGCCTCTTTCTTGGTGAATGCAACAACTTAGAAGCTTCTACTTCGTACAGAGTGGTGCGACCGCAAACGTCATCACGCTGCATTAGTTGCCAGACGATAAATGTAAACGTTTCTGAGAGTAATGCGTCCAATGTGAAGATTTTCAGTTACGTCGATACGAAAACAATGTAGAAGACGTTATGTTTTCTGCGGTTTTTACTACGAATTACCACTTCTCGCTTTTTCTCGTGTAATGTGGCTGCCAGAGTTCGGTTCATGCAAAATCTTAAGGTCCTAGGTCAACTACAAGGCAGCAAAAGCTGCCAAAAACTGAATTTTCAAAAACTAAAACTTGAATTTCTGTGCCTCTTTCTTGGTGACTGCAACAACTTAGAAGCTTCTACTTCGTACAGAGTGGTGCGACCGCAAACGTCATCACGCTGCATTAGTTGCCAGACGATAAATGTAAACGTTTCTGAGAGTAATGCGTCCAATGTGAAGATTTTCAGTTACGTCGATACGAAAACAATTTAGAAAACGTTATGTTTTCTGCTTTTTTTACTACGAATTACCACTTCTCGCTTTTTCTCGTGTAATGTGGCTACCAGAGTTCGGTTCATGCAAAATCTTAAGGTCCTAGGTTAACTACAGGCAGCAAAAGCAGCCAAAAACTGAATTTTCAAAAACTAAAACTTGAATTTCTGTGCCTTTTTCTTGGCGACTGCAACAACTTAGAAGCTTCTACTTCGTACAGAGTGGTGCGACCGCAAACGTCATCACGCTGCATTAGTTGCCAGACGATAAATGTAAACGTTTCTGAGAGTAATGCGTCCAATGTGAAGATTTTCAGTTACGTCATTACGAAAACATTGTAGAAAACGTTATGTTTTCTGCGGTTTTTACTACGAATTAGCACTTCTCGCTTTTTCTCGTGTAATGTGGCTGCCAGAGTTCGGTTCATGCAAAATCTTAAAGTCCTAGGTCAACTACAAGGCAGCAAAAGCAGCCAAAAACTGAATTTTCAAAAACTAAAACTTGAATTTCTGTGCCTCTTTCTTGGTGACTGCAACAACTTAGAAGCTTCTACTTCGTACAGAGTGGTGCGACCGGTAACGTCATCACGCTGCATTAGTTGCCAGACGATAAATGTAAACGTTTCTGAGAGTAATGCGTCCAATGTGAAGATTTTCAGTTACGTCGATACGAAAACAATGTAGAAAACGTTATGTTTTCTGCGGTTTTTACAACGAATTACCACTTCTCGCTTTTTCTCGTGTAATGTGGCTGCCAGAGTTCGGTTGATGCAAAATCTTAAGGTCCTAGGTCCACTACAAGGCAGCAAAAGCAGCCAAAAATTGAATTTTCAAAAACTAAAACTTGAATTTCTGTGCCTCTTTCTTGGTGACTGCAACAACTTAGAAGCTTCTACATCGTACAGAGTGGTGCGACCGCAAACGTCATCACGCGGCATTAGTTGCCAGACGATAAATGTAAACGTTTCTGAGAGTAATGCGTCCAATGTGAAGATTTTCAGTTACGTCGATACGAAAACAATGTAGAAAACGTTATGTTTTCTGCGGTTTTTACTACGAATTACCACGTCTCGCTTTTTCTCGTGTAATGTGGCTGCCAGAGTTCGGTTCATGCAAAATCTTAAGGTCCTAGGTCAACTACAAGGTAGCAAAAGCAGCCAAAAACTGAATTTTCAAAAACTACAACTTGAATTACTGTGCCTCTTTCTTGGTGACTGCAACAACTTAGAAGCTTCTACTTCGTACAGAGTGGTGCGACCGCAAACGTCATCACGCTGCATTAGTTGCCAGACGATAAATGTAAACGTTTCTGAGAGTAATGCGTCCAATGTGAAGATTTTCAGTTACGTCGATACGAAAACAATGTAGAAAACGTTATGTTTTCTGCGGTTTTTACTACGAATTACCACGCCTCGCTTTTTCTCGTGTAATGTGGCTGCCAGAGTTCGGTTCATGCAAAATCTTAAGGTCCTAGGTCAACTACAAGGCAGCAAAAGCAGCCAAAAACTGAATTTTCAAAAACTAAAACTTGAATTTCTGTGCCTCTTTCTTGGTGACTGCAACAACTTAGAAGCTTCTACTTCGTACAGAGTGGTGCGACCGCAAACGTCATCACGCTGCATTAGTTGCCAGACGATAAATGTAAACGTTTCTGAGAGTAATGCGTCCAATGTGAAGATTTTCAGTTACGTCGATACGGAAACAATGTAGAAAACGTTATGTTTTCTGCGGTTTTTACTACGAATTACCACTTCTCGCTTTTTCTCGTGTAATGTGGCTGCCAGAGTTCGGTTCATGCAAAATCTTAAGGTCCTAGGTCAACTACAGGCAGCAAAAGCAGCCAAAAACTGAATTTTCAAAAACTAAAACTTGAATTTCTGTGCCTCTTTCTTGGTGACTGCAACAACTTAGAAGCTTCTACTTCGTACAGAGTGGTGCGACCGCAAACGTCATCACGCTGCATTAGTTGCCAGACGATAAATGTAAACGTTTCTGAGAGTAATGCGTCCAATGTGAAGATTTTCAGTTACGTCATTTCGAAAACAAATGTAGAAAACGTTATGTTTTCTGCTGTTTTTACTACGAATTACCACTTCTCGCTTTTTCTCGTGTAATGTGGCTGCCAGAGTTCGGTTCATGCAAAATCTTAAGGTCCTAGGTCAACTACAAGGCAGCAAAAGCAGCCAAAAACTGAATTTTCAAAAACTAAAACTTGAATTTCTGTGCCTCTTTCTTGGTGACTGCAACAACTTAGAAGCTTTTACTTCGTACAGAGTGGTGCAACCGCAAACGTCATCACGCTGCATTAGTTGCCAGACGATAAATGTAAACGTTTCTGAGAGTAATGCGTCCAATGTGAAGATTTTCAGTTACGTCGATACGAAAACAATGTAGAAAACGTTATGTTTTCTGCGGTTTTTACTACGAATTACCACTTCTCGCTTTTTCTCGTGTCATGTGGCTGCCAGAGTTCGGTTCATGCAAAATCTTAAGGTCCTAGGTCAACTACAAGGCAGCAAAATCAGCCAAAAACTGAATTTTCAAAAACTAAATCTTGAATTTCTGTGCCTCTTTCTTGGTGACTGCAACTACTTAGAAGCTTCTACTTCGTACAGAGTGGTGCGACCGCAAACGTCATCACGCTGCATTAGTTGCCAGACGATAAATGTAAACGTTTCTGAGAGTAATGCGTCCAATGTGAAGATTTTCAGGTACGTCATTTCGAAAACAAATGTAGAAAACGTTATGTTTTCTGCGGTTTTTACTACGAATTACCACTTCTCGCTTTTTCTCGTGTAATGTGGCTGCCAGAGTTCGGTTCATGCAAAATCGTAAGGTCTTAGGTCAACTACAAGGCAGCAAAAGCAGCCAAAAACTGAATTTTCAAAAACTAAAACTTGAATTTCGTGTGCCTCTTTCTTGGTGACTGCAACAACTTAGAAGCTTCTATTTCGTACAGAGTGGTGCGACCGCAAACGTCATCACGCGGCATTAGTTGCCAGACGACAAATGTAAATGTTTCTGAGAGTAATGCGTCCAATGTGAAGATTTTCAGTTACGTCGATACGAAAACAATGTAGAAAACGTTATGTTTTCCGTGGTTTTTACTACGAATTACCACTTCTCGCTTTTTCTCGTGTAATGTGGCTGCCAGAGTTCGGTTCATGCAAAATCTTAAGGTCCTAGGTCAACTACAAGGCAGCAAAAGCAGCCAAAAACTGAATTTTCAAAAACTAAAACTTGAATTTCTGTGCCTCTTTCTTGGTGACTGCAACAACTTAGAAGCTTCTACTTCGTACAGAGTGGTGCGACCGCAAACGTCATCACGCTGCATTAGTTGCCAGACGATAGATGTAAACGTTTCTGAGAGTAATGCGTCCAATGTGAAGATTTTCAGTTACGTCGATACGAAAACAATGTAGAAAACGTTATGTTTCCTGCGGTTTTTACTACGAATTACCACTTCTCGCTCTTTCTCGTGTAATGTGGCTGCCAGAGTTCGGTTCATGCAAAATCTTAAGGTCCTAGGTCAACTACAAGGCAGCAAAAGGAGCCAAAAACTGAATTTTCAAAAACTAAAACTTGAATTTCTGTGCCTCTTTCTTGGTGACTGCAACAACTTAGAAGCTTCTACTTCGTACAGAGTGGTGCGACCGCAAACGTCATCACGCTGCATTAGTTGCCAGACGATAAATGTAAACGTTTCTGAGAGTAATGCGTCCAATGTGAAGATTTTCAGTTACGTCGATACGAAAACAATTTAGAAAACGTTATGTTTTCTGCGGTTTTTACTTCGAATTACCACTTCTCGCTTTTTCTCGTGTAATGTGGCTGCCAGAGTTCGGTTCATGCAAAATCTTAAGGTCCTAGGTCAACTACAAGGCAGCAAAAGCAGCCAAAAACTGAATTTTCAAAAACTAAAACTTGAATTTCTGTGCCTCTTTCTTGGTGACTGCAACAACTTAGAAGCTTCTACTTCGTACAGAGTGGTGCGACCGCAAACGTCATCACGCTGCATTAGTTGCCAGACGATAGATGTAAACGTTTCTGAGAGTAATGCGTCCAATGTGAAGATTTTCAGTTACGTCGATACGAAAACAATGTAGAAAACGTTATGTTTTCTGCGGTTTTTACTACGAATTACCACTTCTCGCTTTTTCTCGTGTAATGTGGCTGCCAGAGTTCAGTTCATGCAAAATCTTAAGGTCCTAGGTCAACTACAAGGCAGCAAAAGCAGCCAAAAATTGAATTTTCAAAAACTAAATCTTGAATTTCTGTGCCTCAATCTTGGTGACTGCAACAACTTAGAAGCTTCTACTTCGTACAGTGTGGTGCGACCGCAAACGTCATCACGCGGCATTAGTTGCCAGACGATAAATGTAAACGTTTCTGAGAGTAATGCGTCCAATGTGAAGATTTTCAGTTACGTCGATACGAAAACAAATGTTGAAAACGTTATGTTTTCTGCGGTTTTTACTACGAATTACCACTTCTCGCTTTTCCTCGTGTAATGTGGCTGCCAGAGTTCGGTTCATGCAAAATCTTAAGGTCCTAGGTCAACTACAAGGCAGCAAAAGCAGCCAAAAACTGAATTTTCAAAAACTAAAACTTGAATTTCTGTGCCTCTTTCTTGGTGACTGCAACAACTTAGAAGCTTCTACTTCATACAGAGTGGTGCGACCGCAAACGTCATCACGCTGCATTAGTTGCCAGACTATAAATGTAAACGTTTCTGAGAGTAATGCGTCCAATGTGAAGATTTTCAGTTACGTCGATACGAAAACAATGTAGAAAACGTTATGTTTTCTGCGGTTTTTACTACGAATTACCACTTCTCGCTTTTTCTCGTGTAATGTGGCTGCCAGAGTTCGGTTCATGCAAAATCTTAAGGTCCTAGGTCAACTACAAGGCAGCAAAAGCAGCCAAAAACTGAATTTTCAAAAACTAAAACTTGAATTTCTGTGCCTCTTTCTTGGTGACTGCAACAACTTAGAAGCTTCTACTTCGTACAGAGTGGTGCGACGGCAAACGTCATCACGCTGCATTAGTTGCCAGACGATAAATGTAAACGTTTGTGAGAGTAATGCGTCCAATGTGAAGATTTTCAGTTACGTCATTTCGAAAACAAATGTTGAAAACGTTATGTTTTCTGCGGTTTTTACTACGAATTACCACTTCTCGCTTTTTCTCGTGTAATGTGGCTGCCAGAGTTCGGTTCATGCAAAATCTTAAGGTCCTAGGTCAACTACAAGGCAGCAAAAGCAGCCAAAAACTGAATTTTCAAAAACTAAAACTTGAATTTCTGTGCCTCTTTCTTGGTGACTGCAACAACTTAGAAGCTTCTACTTCGTACAGAGTGGTGCGACCGCAAACGTTATCGCGCTGCATTAGTTGCAAAACGATAAATGTAAACGTTTCTGAGAGTAATGCGTCCAATGTGAAGATTTTCAGTTACGTCGATACGAAAACAAATGTTGAAAACGTTATGTTTTCTGCGGTTTTTACTACGAATTACCACTTCTCGCTTTTTCTCGTGTAATGTGGCTGCCAGAGTTCGGTTCATGCAAAATCTTAAGGTCCTAGGTCAACTACAAGGCAGCAAAAGCAGCCAAAAACTGAATTTTCAAAAACTAAAACTTGAATTTCTGTGCCTCTTTCTTGGTGACTGCAACAACTTAGAAGCTTCTACTTCGTACAGAGTGGTGCGACCGCAAACGTCATCACGCTGCAATAGTTGCCAGACGATAAATGTAAACGTTTCTGAGAGTAATGCGTCCAATGTGAAGATTTTCAGTTACGTCACTTCGAAAACAAATGTTGAAAACGTTATGTTTTCTACGGTTTTTACTACGAATTACCACTTCTCGCTTTTTCTCGTGTAATGTGGCTGCCAGAGTTCGGTTCATGCAAAATCTTAAGGTCCTAGGTCAACTACAAGGCAGCAAAAGCAGCCAAAAACTGAATTTTCAAAAACTAAAACTTGAATTTCTGTGCCTCTTTCTTGGTGACTGCAACAACTTAGAAGCTTCTACTTCATACAGAGTGGTGCGACCGCAAACGTCATCACGCTGCATTAGTTGCCAGACGATAAATGTAAACGTTTCTGAGAGTAATGCGTGCAATGTGAAGATTTTCAGTTACGTCGATACGAAAACAAATGTTGAAAACGTTATGTTTTCTGCGGTTTTTACTACGAATTACCACTTCTCGCTTTTTCTCGTGTAATGTGGCTGCCAGGGTTCGGTTCATGCAAAATCTTAAGGTCCTAGGTCAACTACAAGGCAGCAAAAGCAGCCAAAAACTGAATTTTCAAAAACTAAAACTTGAATTTCTGTGCCTCTTTCTTGGTGACTGCAACAACTTAGAAGCTTCTACTTCGTACAGAGTGGTGCGACCGCAAACGTCATCACGCGGCATTAGTTGCCAGACGATAAATGTAAACGTTTCTGAGAGTAATGCGTCCAATGTGAAGATTTTCAGTTACGTCATTTCGAAAACAAATGTTGAAAACGTTATGTTTTCTGCGTTTTTTACTACGAATTACCACTTCTCGCTTTTTCTCGTGTAATGTGGCTGCCAGAGTTCGGTTAATGCAAAATCTTAAGGTCCTAGGTCAACTACAAGGCAGCAAAAGCAGCAAAAAACTGAATTTTCAAAAACTAAAACTTGAATTTCTGTGCCTCTTTCTTGGTGACTGCAACAACTTAGAAGCTTCTACTTCGTACAGAGTGGTGCGACCGCAAACGTCATCACGCTGCAATAGTTGCCAGACGATAAATGTAAACGTTTCTGAGAGTAATGCGTCCAATGTGAAGATTTTCAGTTACGTCATTTCGAAAACAAATGTTGAAAACGTTATGTTTTCTGCGGTTTTTACTACGAATTACCACTTCTCGCTTTTTCTCGTGTAATGTGGCTGCCAGAGTTCGGTTCATGCAAAATCTTAAGGTCCTAGGTCAACTACAAGGCAGCAAAAGCAGCCAAGAACTGAATTTTCAAAGACTAAAACTTGAATTTCTGCGCCTCTTTCTTGGTGACTGCAACAACTTAGAAGCTTCTACTTCGTACAGAGTGGTGCGACCGCAAACGTCATCACGCTGCAATAGTTGCCAGACGATAAATGTAAACGTTTCTGAGAGTAATGCGTGCAATGTGAAGATTTTCAGTTACGTCGATACGAAAACAAATGTTGAAAACGTTATGTTTTCTGCGGTTTTTACTACGAATTACCACTTCTCGCTTTTTCTCGTGTAATGTGGCTGCCAGAGTTCGGTTCATGCAAAATCTTAAGGTCCTAGGTCAAGTACAAGGCAGCAAAAGCAGCCAAAAACTGAATTTTCAAAATCTAAAACTTGAATTTCTGTGCCTCTTTCTTGGTGACTGCAACAACTTAGAAGCTTCTACTTCGTACAGAGTGGTGCGACGGGAAACGTCATCACGCTGCATTAGTTGCCAGACGATAAATGTAAACGTTTGTGAGAGTAATGCGTCCAATGTGAAGATTTTCAGTTACGTCATTTCGAAAACAAATGTTGAAAACGTTATGTTTTCTGCGGTTTTTACTACGAATTACCACTTCTCGCTTTTTCTCGTGTAATGTGGCTGCCAGGGTTCGGTTCATGCAAAATCTTAAGGTCCTAGGTCAACTACAAGGCAGCAAAAGCAGCCAAAAACTGAATTTTCAAAAACTAAAACTTGAATTTCTGTGCCTCTTTCTTGGTGACTGCAACAACTTAGAAGCTTCTACTTCGTACAGAGTGGTGCGACGGGAAACGTCATCACGCTGCATTAGTTGCCAGACGATAAATGTAAACGTTTGTGAGAGTAATGCGTCCAATGTGAAGATTTTCAGTTACGTCATTTCGAAAACAAATGTTGAAAACGTTATGTTTTCTGCGGTTTTTACTACGAATTACCACTTCTCGCTTTTTCTCGTGTAATGTGGCTGCCAGGGTTCGGTTCATGCAAAATCTTAAGGTCCTAGGTCAACTACAAGGCAGCAAAAGCAGCCAAAAACTGAATTTTCAAAAACTAAAACTTGAATTTCTGTGCCTCTTTCTTGGTGACTGCAACAACTTAGAAGCTTCTACTTCGTACAGAGTGGTGCGACCGCAAACGTCATCACGCGGCATTAGTTGCCAGACGATAAATGTAAACTTTTCTGAGAGTAATGCGTCCAATGTGAAGATTTTCAGTTACGTCATTTCGAAAACAAATGTTGGAAACGTTATGTTTTCTGCGGTTTTTACTACGAATTACCACTTCTCGCTTTTTCTCGTGTAATGTGGCTGCCTGAGTTCGGTTCATGCAAAATCTTAAGGTCCTAGGTCAACTACAAGGCAGCAAAAGCAGCCAAAAACTGAATTTTCAAAAACTAAAACTTGAATTTCTGTGCCTCTTTCTTGGTGACTGCAACAACTTAGAAGCTTCTACTTCGTACAGAGTGGTGCAGCGCAAACGTCATCACGCTGCATTAGTTGCCAGACGATAAATGTAAACGTTTGTGAGAGTAATGCGTCCAATGTGAAGATTTTCAGTTACGTCATTTCGAAAACAAATGTTGAAAACGTTATGTTTTCTGCGGTTTTTACTACGAATTACCACTTCTCGCTTTTTCTCGTGTAATGTGGCTGCCAGAGTTCGGTTCATGCAAAATCTTAAGGTCCTAGGTCAACTACAAGGCAGCAAAAGCAGCCAAAAACTGAATTTTCAAAAACTAAAACTTGACTTTCTGTGCCTCTTTCTTGGTGACTGCAACAACTTAGAAGCTTCTACTTCGTACAGAGTGGTGCGACCGCAAACGTCATCACGCTGCATTATTTGCCAGACGATAAATGTAAACGTTTCTGAGAGTAATGCGTCCAATGTGAAGATTTTCAGTTACGTCATTTCGAAAACAAATGTTGAAAACGTTATGTTTTCTGCGGTTTTTACTACGAATTACCACTTCTCGCTTTTTCTCGTGTAATGTGGCTGCCAGAGTTCGGTTCATGCAAAATCTTAAGGTCCTAGGTCAAGTACAAGGCAGCAAAAGCAGCCAAAAACTGAATTTTCAACAACTAAAACTTGAATTTCTGTGCCTCTTTCTTGGTGACTGCAACAACTTAGAAGCTTCTACTTCATACAGAGTGGTGCGACCGCAAACGTCATCACGCTGCATTAGTTGCCAGACTATAAATGTAAACGTTTCTGAGAGTAATGCGTCCAATGTGAAGATTTTCAGTTACGTCGATACGAAAACAATGTAGAAAACGTTATGTTTTCTGCGGTTTTTACTACGAATTACCACTTCTCGCTTTTTCTCGTGTAATGTGGCTGCCAGAGTTCGGTTCATGCAAAATCTTAAGGTCCTAGGTCAACTACAAGGCAGCAAAAGCAGCCAAAAACTGAATTTTCAAAAACTAAAACTTGAATTTCTGTGCCTCTTTCTTGGTGACTGCAACAACTTAGAAGCTTCTACTTCGTACAGAGTGGTGCGACGGCAAACGTCATCACGCTGCATTAGTTGCCAGACGATAAATGTAAACGTTTGTGAGAGTAATGCGTCCAATGTGAAGATTTTCAGTTACGTCATTTCGAAAACAAATGTTGAAAACGTTATGTTTTCTGCGGTTTTTACTACGAATTACCACTTCTCGCTTTTTCTCGTGTAATGTGGCTGCCAGAGTTCGGTTCATGCAAAATCTTAAGGTCCTAGGTCAACTACAAGGCAGCAAAAGCAGCCAAAAACTGAATTTTCAAAAACTAAAACTTGAATTTCTGTGCCTCTTTCTTGGTGACTGCAACAACTTAGAAGCTTCTACTTCGTACAGAGTGGTGCGACCGCAAACGTTATCACGCTGCATTAGTTGCCAGACGATAAATGTAAACGTTTCTGAGAGTAATGCGTCCAATGTGAAGATTTTCAGTTACGTCGATACGAAAACAAATGTTGAAAACGTTATGTTTTCTGCGGTTTTTACTACGAATTACCACTTCTCGCTTTTTCTCGTGTAATGTGGCTGCCAGAGTTCGGTTCATGCAAAATCTTAAGGTCCTAGGTCAACTACAAGGCAGCAAAAGCAGCCAAAAACTGAATTTTCAAAAACTAAAACTTGAATTTCTGTGCCTCTTTCTTGGTGACTGCAACAACTTAGAAGCTTCTACTTCGTACAGAGTGGTGCGACCGCAAACGTCATCACGCTGCAATAGTTGCCAGACGAAAAATTTAAACGTTTCTGAGAGTAATGCGTCCAATGTGAAGATTTTCAGTTACGTCATTTCGAAAACAAATGTTGAAAACGTTATGTTTTCTACGGTTTTTACTACGAATTACCACTTGTCGCTTTTTCTCGTGTAATGTGGCTGCCAGAGTTCGGTTCATGCAAAATCTTAAGGTCCTAGGTCAACTACAAGGCAGCAAAAGCAGCCAAAAACTGAATTTTCAAAAACTAAAACTTGAATTTCTGTGCCTCTTTCTTGGTGACTGCAACAACTTAGAAGCTTCTACTTCATACAGAGTGGTGCGACCGCAAACGTCATCACGCTGCATTAGTTGCCAGACGATAAATGTAAACGTTTCTGATAGTAATGCGTGCAATGTGAAGATTTTCAGTTACGTCGATACGAAAACAAATGTTGAAAACGTTATGTTTTCTGCGGTTTTTACTACGAATTACCACTTCTCGCTTTTTCTCGTGTAATGTGGCTGCCAGGGTTCGGTTCATGCAAAATCTTAAGGTCCTAGGTCAACTACAAGGCAGCAAAAGCAGCCAAAAACTGAATTTTCAAAAACTAAAACTTGAATTTCTGTGCCTCTTTCTTGGTGACTGCAACAACTTAGAAGCTTCTACTTCGTACAGAGTGGTGCGACCGCAAACGTCATCACGCGGCATTAGTTGCCAGACGATAAATGTAAACGTTTCTGAGAGTAATGCGTCCAATGTGAAGATTTTCAGTTACGTCATTTCGAAAACAAATGTTGGAAACGTTATGTTTTCTGCGTTTTTTACTACGAATTACCACTTCTCGCTTTTTCTCGTGTAATGTGGCTGCCAGAGTTCGGTTCATGCAAAATCTTAAGGTCCTAGGTCAACTACAAGGCAGCAAAAGCAGCCAAAAACTGAATTTTCAAAAACTAAAACTTGAATTTCTGTGCCTCTTTCTTGGTGACTGCAACAACTTAGAAGCTTCTACTTCGTACAGAGTGGTGCACCGCAAACGTCATCACGCTGCATTAGTTGCCAGACGATAAATGTAAACGTTTGTGAGAGTAATGCGTCCAATGTGAAGATTTTCAGTTACGTCATTTCGAAAACAAATGTTGAAAACGTTATGTTTTCTGCGGTTTTTACTACGAGTTACCACTTCTCGCTTTTTCTCGTGTAATGTGGCTGCCAGAGTTCGGTTAATGCAAAATCTTAAGGTCCTAGGTCAACTACAAGGCAGCAAAAGCCGCCAAAAACTGAATTTTCAAAAACTAAAACTTGAATTTTTTGTGCCTCTTTCTTGGTGACTGCAACAACTTAGAAGCTTCTACTTCGTACAGAGGGGTGCGACCGCAAACGTTATCACGCTGCATTAGTTGCCAGACGATAAATGTAAACGTTTCTGAGAGTAATGCGTCCAATGTGAAGATTTTCAGTTACGTCGATACGAAAACAAATGTTGAAAACGTTATGTTTTCTGCGGTTTTTACTACGAATTACCACTTCTCGCTTTTTCTCGTGTAATGTGGCTGCCAGAGTTCGGTTCATGCAAAATCTTAAGGTCCTAGGTCAACTACAAGGCAGCAAAAGCAGCCAAAAACTGAATTTTCAAAAACTAAAACTTGAATTTCTGTGCCTCTTTCTTGGTGACTGCAACAACTTAGAAGCTTCTACTTCGTACAGAGTGGTGCGACCGCAAACGTCATCACGCTGCAATAGTTGCCAGACGAAAAATGTAAACGTTTCTGAGAGTAATGCGTCCAATGTGAATATTTTCAGTTACGTCATTTCGAAAACAAATGTTGAAAACGTTATGTTTTCTACGGTTTTTACTACGAATTACCACTTCTCGCTTTTTCTCGTGTAATGTGGCTGCCAGAGTTCGGTTCATGCAAAATCTTAAGGTCCTAGGTCAACTACAAGGCAGCAAAAGCAGCCAAAAACTGAATTTTCAAAAACTAAAACTTGAATTTCTGTGCCTCTTTCTTGGTGACTGCAACAACTTAGAAGCTTCTACTTCATACAGAGTGGTGCGACCGCAAACGTCATCACGCTGCATTAGTTGCCAGACGATAAATGTAAACGTTTCTGAGAGTAATGCGTCCAATGTGAAGATTTTCAGTTACGTCGATACGAAAACAAATGTTGAAAACGTTATGTTTTCTGCGGTTGTGACTACGAATTACCACTTCTCGCTTTTTCTCGTGTAATGTGGCTGTCGGAGTTCGGTTCATGCAAAATCTTAAGGTCCTAGGTCAACTACAAGGCAGCAAAAGCAGCCAAAAACTGAATTTTCAAAAACTAAAACTTGAATTTCTGTGCCTCTTTCTTGGTGACTGCAACAACTTAGAAGCTTCTACTTCGTACAGAGTGGTGCGACCGCAAACATCATCACGCTGCATTAGTTGCCAGACGATAAATGTAAACGTTTCTGAGAGTAATGCGTCCAATGTGAAGATTTTCAGTTACGTCGATACGAAAACAAATGTTGAAAACGTTATGTTTTCTGCGGTTTTTACTACGAATTACCACTTCTCGCTTTTTCTCGTGCAATGTGGCTGCCAGACTTCGGTTCATGCAAAATCTTAAGGCACTGGGTCAACTACAAGGCAGCAAAAGCAGCCAATAACTGAATTTTCAAAAACTAAAACTTGAATTTCTGTGCCTCTTTCTTGGTGACTGCAACAACTTAGAAGCTTCTACTTCGTACAGAGTGGTGCGACCGCAAACGTCATCACGCGGCATTAGTTGCCAGACGATAAATGTAAACGTTTCTGAGAGTAATGCGTCCAATGTGAAGATTTTCAGTTACGTCATTTCGAAAACAAATGTTGAAAACGTTATGTTTTCTGCGGTTTTTACTACGAATTAATACTTCTCGCTTTTTCTCGTGTAATGTGGCTGCCAGAGTTCGGTTCATGCAAAATCTTAAGGTCCTAGGTCAACTACAAGGCAGCAAAAGCAGCCAAAAACTGAATTTTCAAAAACTAGTACTTGAATTTCTGTGCCTCTTTCTTGGTGACTGCAACAACTTAGAAGCTTCTACTTCGTACAGATTGGTGCGACCGCAAACGTCATCACGCTGCATTAGTTGCCAGACGATAAATGTAAACGTTTCTGAGAGTAATGCGTCCAATGTGAAGATTTTCAGTTATGTCGATACGAAAACAAATGTTGAAAACGTTATGTTTTCTGCGGTTTTTACTACGAATTACCACTTCTCGCTTTTTCTCGTGTAATGTGGCTGCCAGAGTTCGATTCATGCAAAATCTTAAGGTCCTAGGTCAACTACAAGGCAGCAAAAGCAGCCAAAAACTGAATTTTCAAAAACTAAAACTTGAATTTCTGTGCCTCTTTCTTGGTGACTGCAACAACTTAGAAGCTTCTACTTCATACAGAGTGGTGCGACCGCAAACGTCATCACGCTGCATTAGTTGCCAGACGATAAATGTAAACGTTTCTGAGAGTAATGCGTGCAATGTGAAGATTTTCAGTTATGTCGATACGAAAACAAATGTTGAAAACGTTATGTTTTCTGCGGTTTTTACTACGAATTACCACTTCTCGCTTTTTCTCGTGTAATGTGGCTGCCAGAGTTCGGTTCATGCAAAATCTTAAGGTCCTAGGTCAACTACAAGGCAGCAAAAGCAGCCAAAAACTGAATTTTCAAAAACTAAAACTTGAATTTCTGTGCCTCTTTCTTGGTGACTGCAACAACTTAGAAGGTTCTACTTCGTACAGAGTGGTGCGACCGCAAACGTCATCACGCTGCATTAGTTGCCAGACGATAAATGTAAACGTTTCTGAGAGTAATGCGTCCAATGTGAAGATTTTCAGTTACGTCATTTCGAAAACAAATGTTGAAAACGTTACGTTTTCTGCTGTTTTTACTACGAATTACCACTTCTCGCTTTTTCTCGTGTAATGTGGCTGCCAGAGTTCGGTTCATGCAAAATCTTAAGGTCCTAGGTCAACTACAAGGCAGCAAAAGCAGCCAAAAACTGAATTTTCAAAAACTAAAACTTGAATTTCTGTGCCTCTTTCTTGGTGGCTGCAACAACTTAGAAGCTTCTACTTCGTACAGAGTGGTGCGACCGCAAACGTCATCATGCTGCATTAGTTGCCAGACGATAAATGTAAACGTTTCTGAGAGTAATGCGTCCAATGTGAAGATTTTCAGTTACGTCATTTCGAAAACAAATGTTGAAAACGTTATGTTTTCTGCGGTTTTTACTACGAATTACCACTTCTCGCTTTTTCTCGTGTAATGTGGCTGCCAGGGTTCGGTTCATGCAAAATCTTAAGGTCCTAGGTCAACTACAAGGCAGCAAAAGCAGCCAAAAACTGAATTTTCAAAAACTAAAACTTGAATTTCTGTGCCTCTTTCTTGGTGACTGCAACAACTTAGAAGCTTCTACTTCGTACAGAGTGGTGCGACCGCAAACGTCATCACGCGGCATTAGTTGCCAGACGAGAAATGTAAACGTTTCTGAGAAAAATGCGTCCAATGTGAAGATTTTCAGTTACGTCATTTCGAAAACAAATGTTGGAAACGTTATGTTTTCTGCGTTTTTTACTACGAATTACCACTTCTCGCTTTTTCTCGTGTAATGTGGCTGCCAGAGTTCGGTTCATGCAAAATCTTAAGGTCCTAGGTCAACTACAAGGCAGCAAAAGCAGCCAAAAACTGAATTTTCAAAAACTAAAACTTGAATTTCTGTGCCTCTTTCTTGGTGACTGCAACAACTTAGAAGCTTCTACTTCGTACAGAGTGGTGCACCGCAAACGTCATCACGCTGCATTAGTTGCCAGACGATAAATGTAAACGTTTGTGAGAGTAATGCGTCCAATGTGAAGATTTTCAGTTACGTCATTTCGAAAACAAATGTTGAAAACGTTATGTTTTCTGCGGTTTTTACTACGAATTACCACTTCTCGCTTTTTCTCGTGTAATGTGGCTGCCAGAGTTCGGTTAATGCAAAATCTTAAGGTCCTAGGTCAACTACAAGGCAGCAAAAGCAGCCAAAAACTGAATTTTCAAAAACTAAAACTTGAATTTTTTGTGCCTCTTTCTTGGTGACTGCAACAACTTAGAAGCTTCTACTTCGTACAGAGTGGTGCGACCGCAAACGTTATCACGCTGCATTAGTTGCCAGACGATAAATGTAAACGTTTCTGAGAGTAATGCGTCCAATGTGAAGATTTTCAGTTACGTCGATACGAAAACAAATGTTGAAAACGTTATGTTTTCTGCGGTTTTTACTACGAATTACCACTTCTCGCTTTTTTCGTGTAATGTGGCTGCCAGAGTTCGGTTCATGCAAAATCTTAAGGTCCTAGGTCAACTACAAGGCAGCAAAAGCAGCCAAAAACTGAATTTTCAAAAACTAAAACTTGAATTTCTGTGCCTCCTTCTTGGTGACTGCAACAACTTAGAAGCTTCTACTTCGTACAGAGTGGTGCGACCGCAAACGTCATCACGCTGCAATAGTTGCCAGACGAAAAATGTAAACGTTTCTGAGAGGAATGCGTCCAATGTGAATATTTTCAGTTACGTCATTTCGAAAACAAATGTTGAAAACGTTATGTTTTCTACGGTTTTTACTACGAATTACCACTTCTCGCTTTTTCTCGTGTAATGTGGCTGCCAGAGTTCGGTTCATGCAAAATCTTAAGGTGCTAGGTCAACTACAAGGCAGCAAAAGCAGCCAAAAACTGAATTTTCAAAAACTAAAACTTGAATTTCTGTGCCTCTTTCTTGGTGACTGCAACAACTTAGAAGCTTCTACTTCATACAGAGTGGTGCGACCGCAAACGTCATCACGCTGCATTAGTTGCCAGACGATAAATGTAAACGTTTCTGAGAGTAATGCGTCCAATGTGAAGATTTTCAGTTACGTCATTTCGAAAACAAATGTTGAAAACGTTATGTTTTCTGCGGTTTTTACTACGAATTACCACGTCTCGCTTTTTCTCGTGTAATGTGGCTGCCAGAGTTCGGTTCATGCAAAATCTTAAGGTCCTAGGTCAACTACAAGGCAGCAAAAGCAGCCAAAAACTGAATTTTCAAAAACTAAAACTTGAATTTCTGTGCCTCTTTCTTGGTGACTGCAACAACTTAGAAGCTTCTACTTCGTACAGAGTGGTGCGACCGCAAACGTCATCACGCTGCATTAGTTGCCAGACGATAAATGTAAACGTTTCTGAGAGTAATGCGTCCAATGTGAAGATTTTCAGTTACGTCGATACGAAAACAAATGTTGAAAACGTTATGTTTTCTGCGGTTGTGACTACAAATTACCACTTCTCGCTTTTTCTCGTGTAATGTGGCTGTCAGAGTTCGGTTCATGCAAAATCTTAAGGTCCTAGGTCAACTACAAGGCAGCAAAAGCAGCCAAAAACTGAATTTTCAAAAACTAAAACTTGAATTTCTGTGCCTCTTTCTTGGTGACTGCAACAACTTAGAAGCTTCTACTTCGTACAGAGTGGTGCGACCGCAAACATCATCACGCTGCATTAGTTGCCAGACGATAAATGTAAACGTTTCTGAGAGTAATGCGTCCAATGTGAAGATTTTCAGTTACGTCGATACGAAAACAAATGTTGAAAACGTTATGTTTTCTGCTGTTTTTACTACGAATTACCACTTCTCGCTTTTTCTCGTGTAATGTGGCTGCCAGAGTTCGGTTCATGCAAAATCTTAAGGTCCTAGGTCAACTACAAGGCAGCAAAAGCAGCCAAAAACTGAATTTTCAAAAACTAAAACTTGAATTTCTGTGCCTCTTTCTTGGTGACTGCAACAATTTAGAAGCTTCTACTTCGTACAGAGTGGTGCGACCGCAAACGTCATCACGCTGCATTAGTTGCCAGACGATAAATGTAAACGTTTCTGAGAGTAATGCGTCCAATGTGAAGATTTTCAGTTACGTCGATACGAAAACAAATGTTGAAAACGTTATGTTTTCTGCGGTTGTGACTACGAATTACCACTTCTCGCTTTTTCTCGTGTAATGTGGCTGTCGGAGTTCGGTTCATGCAAAATCTTAAGGTCCTAGGTCAACTACAAGGCAGCAAAAGCAGCCAAAAACTGAATTTTCAAAAACTAAAACTTGAATTTCTGTGCCTCTTTCTTGGTGACTGCAACAACTTAGAAGCTTCTACTACGTACAGAGTGGTGCGACCGCAAACGTCATCACGCTGCATTAGTTGCCAGACGATAAATGTAAGCGTTTCTGAGAGTAATGCGTCCAATGTGAAGATTTTCAGTTACGTCGATACGAAAACAAATGTTGAAAACGTTATGTTTTCTGCGGTTTTTACTACGAATTACCACTTCTCGCTTTTTCTCGTGTAATGTGGCTGCCAGACTTCGGTTCATGCAAAATCTTAAGGTACTGGGTCAACTACAAGGCAGCAAAAGCAGCCAAAAACTGAATTTTCAAAAACTAAAACTTGAATTTCTGTGCCTCTTTCTTGGTGACTGCAACAACTTAGAAGCTTCTACTTCGTACAGAGTGGTGCGACCGCAAACGTCATCACGCGGCATTAGTTGCCAGACGATAAATGTAAACGTTTCTGAGAGTAATGCGTCCAATGTGAAGATTTTCAGTTACGTCATTTCGAAAACAAATGTTGAAAACGTTATGTTTTCTGCGGTTTTTACTACGAATTAATACTTCTCGCTTTTTCTCGTGTAATGTGGCTGCCAGAGTTCGGTTCATGCAAAATCTTAAGGTCCTAGGTCAACTACAAGGCAGCAAAAGCAGCCAAAAACTGAATTTTCAAAAACTAAAACTTGAATTTCTGTGCCTCTTTCTTGGTGACTGCAACAACTTAGAAGCTTCTACTTCGTACAGATTGGTGCGACCGCAAACGTCATCGCGCTGCATTAGTTGCCAGACGATAAATGTAAACGTTTCTGAAAGTAATGCGTCCAATGTGAAGATTTTCAGTTACGTCGATACGAAAACAAATGTTGAAAACGTTATGTTTTCTGCGGTTTTTACTACGAATTACCACTTCTCGCTTTTTCTCGTGTAATTTGGCTGCCAGAGTTCGGTTCATGCAAAATCTTAAGGTCCTAGGTCAACTACAAGGCAGCAAAAGCAGCCAAAAACTGAATTTTCAAATCTAAAATTTGAACTTCTGTGCCTCTTTCTTGGTGACTGCAACAACTTAGAAGCTTCTACTTCGTACAGAGTGGTGCGACCACAAACGTCATCACGCTGCATTAGTTGCCAGACGATAAATGTAAACGTTTCTGAGAGTAATGCGTCCAATGTGAAGATTTTCAGTTACGTCGATACGAAAACAAATGTTGAAAACGTTATGTTTTCTGCGGTTTTTACTACGAATTACCACTTCTCGCTTTTTCTCGTGTAATGTGGCTGCCAGAGTTCGGTTCATGCAAAATCTTAAGGTCCTAGGCCAACTACAAGGCAGCAAAAGCAGCCAAAAACTGAATTTTCAAAAACTAAAACTTGAATTTCTGTGCCTCTTTCTTGGTGACTGCAACAACTTAGAAGCTTCTACTTCGTACAGAGTGGTGCGACCGCAAACGTCATCACGCTGCATTAGTTGCCAGACGATAAATGTAAACGTTTCTGAGAGTAATGCGTCCAATGTGAAGATTTTCAGTTACGTCGATACGAAAACAAGTGTTGAAAACGTTATGTTTTCTGCGGCTTTTACTACGAATTACCACTTCTCGCTTTTTCTCGTGTAATGTGGCTGCCAGAGTTCGGTTCATGCAAAATCTTAAGGTCCTAGCTCAACTACAAGGCAGCAAAAGCAGCCAAAAACTGAATTTTCAAAAACTAAAACTTGAATTTCTGTGCCTCTTTGTTGGTGACTGCAACAACTTAGAAGCTTCTACTTCGTACAGAGTGGTGCGACCGCAAACGTCATCACGCGGCATTAGTTGCCAGACGATAAATGTAAGCGTTTCTGAGAGTAATGCGTCCAATGTGAAGATTTTCAGTTACGTCGATACGAAAACAAATGTTGAAAACGTTATGTTTTCTGCGGTTTTTACTACGAATTACCACTTCTCGCTTTTTCTCGTGTAATGTGGCTGCCAGAGTTCGGTTCATGCAAAATCTTAAGGTCCTAGGTCAACTACAAGGCAGCAAAAGCAGCCAAAAACTGAATTTTCAAATCTAAAATTTGAATTTCTGTGCCTCTTTCTTGGTGACTGCAACAACTTAGAAGCTTCTACTTCGTACAGAGTGGTGCGACCACAAACGTCATCACGCTGCATTAGTTGCCAGACGATAAATGTAAACGTTTCTGAGAGTAATGCGTCCAATGTGAAGATTTTCAGTTACGTCGATACGAAAACAAATGTTGAAAACGTTATGTTTTCTGCGGTTTTTACTACGAATTACCACTTCTCGCTTTTTCTCGTGTAATGTGGCTGCCAGAGTTCGGTTCATGCAAAATCTTAAGGTCCTAGGCCAACTACAAGGCAGCAAAAGCAGCCAAAAACTGAATTTTCAAAAACTAAAACTTGAATTTCTGTGCCTCTTTCTTGGTGACTGCAACAACTTAGAAGCTTCTACTTCGTACAGAGTGGTGCGACCGCAAACGTCATCACGCTGCATTAGTTGCCAGACGATAAATGTAAACGTTTCTGAGAGTAATGCGTCCAATGTGAAGATTTTCAGTTACGTCGATACGAAAACAAGTGTTGAAAACGTTATGTTTTCTGCGGTTTTTACTACGAATTACCACTTCTCGCTTTTTCTCGTGTAATGTGGCTGCCAGAGTTCGGTTCATGCAAAATCTTAAGGTCCTAGCTCAACTACAAGGCAGCAAAAGCAGCCAAAAACTGAATTTTCAAAAACTAAAACTTGAATTTCTGTGCCTCTTTGTTGGTGACTGCAACAACTTAGAAGCTTCTACTTCGTACAGAGTGGTGCGACCGCAAACGTCATCACGCGGCATTAGTTGCCAGACGATAAATGTAAACGTTTCTGAGAGTAATGCGTCCAATGTGAAGATTTTCAGTTACGTCGTTTCGAAAACAAATGTTGAAAACGTTATGTTTTCTGCGGTTTTTACTACGAATTACCACGTCTCGCTTTTTCTCGTGTAATGTGGCTGCCAGAGTTCGGTTCATGCAAAATCTTAAGGTCCTAGGTCAACTACAAGGCAGCAAAAGCAGCCGAAAACTGAATTTTCAAAAACTAAAACTTGAATTTCTGTGCCTCTTTCTTGGTGACCGCAACAACTTAGAAGCTTCTACTTCATACAGAGTGGTGCGACCGCAAACGTCATCACGCTGCATTAGTTGACAGACGATAAATGTAAACGTTTCTGAGAGTAATGCGTCCAATGTGAAGATTTTCAGTTACGTCATTTCGAAAACAAATGTTGAAAACGTTATGTTTTCTGCGGTTTTTACTACGAATTACTACTTCTCGCTTTTTCTCGTGTAATGTGGCTGCCAGAGTTCGGTTCATGCAAAATCTTAAGGTCCTAGGTCAACTACAAGGCAGCAAAAGCAGCCAAAAACTGAATTTTCAAAAACTAAAACTGAAATTTCTGTGCCTCTTTCTTGGTGACTGCAACAACTTCGAAGCTTCTACTTCGTACAGAGTGGTGCGATCGCAAACGTCATCACGCTGCATTAGTTGCCAGACGATAAATGTAAACGTTTCTGAGAGTAATGCGTCCAATGTGAAGATTTTCAGTTACGTCATTTCGAAAACAAATGAAAACGTTATGTTTTCTGCGGTTTTTACTACGAATTACCACTTCTCGATTTTTCTCGTGTAATGTGGCTGCCAGAGTTCGGTTCATGCAAAATCTTAAGGTCCTAGGTCAACTACAAGGCAGCAAAAGGAGCCAAAAACTGAATTTTCAAAAACTAAAACTTGAATTTCTGTGCCTCTTTCTTGGTGACTGCCACAACTTAGAAGCTTCTACTTCGTACAGAGTGGTGCGACCGCAAACGTCATCACGCTGCATTAGTTGCCAGACGATAAATGTAAACGTTTCTGAGAGTAATGCGTCCAATGTGAAGATTTTCGGTTACGTCATTTCGTAAACAAATGTTGAAAACGTTATGTTTTCTGCGGTTTTTACTACGAATTACCACTTCTCGCTTTTTCTCGTGTAATGTGGCTGCCAGAATTCGGTTCATGCAAAATCTTAAGGTCCTAGGTCAACTACAAGGCAGCAAAAGCAGACAAAACCTGAATTTTCAAAAACTAAAACTTGAATTTCTGTGCCTCTTTCTTGGTGACTGCAACAACTTAGAAGCTTCTACTTCGTACAGAGTGGTGCGACCGCAAACGTCATCACGCTGCATTAGTTGCCAGACGATAAATGTAAACGTTTCTGAGAGTAATGTGTCCAATGTGAAGATTGTCAGTTACGTCGATACGAAAACAAGTGTTGAAAACGTTATGTTTCCTGCGGTTTTTACTACGAATTACCACTTCTCGCTTTTTCTTGTGTAATGTGGCTGCCAGAGTTCGGTTCATGCAAAATCTTAAGGTCCTAGGTCAACTACAAGGCAGCAAAAGCAGCCAAAAACTGAATTTTCAAAAACTAAAACTTGAATTTCTGTGCCTCTTTCTTGGTGACTGCAACAACTTAGAAGCTTCTACTTCGTACAGAGTGGTGCGACGGCAAACGTCATCAGGCTGCATTAGTTGCCAGACGATAAATGTAAACGTTTGTGAGAGTAATGCGTCCAATGTGAAGATTTTCAGTTCCGTCGATACGAAAACAAATGTTGAAAACGTTATGTTTTCTGCGGTTTTTACTACGAATTACCACTTCTCGCTTTTTCTCGTGTAATGTGGCTGCCAGAGTTCGGTTCATGCAAAATCTTAATTTCCTAGGTCAACTACAAGGCAGCAAAAGCAGCCAAAAACTGAATTTTCAAAAACTAAGACTTGAATTTCTGTGCCTCTTTCTTGGTGACTGCAACAACTTCGAAGCTTCTACTTCGTACAGAGTGGTGCGATCGCAAACGTCATCACGCTGCTTTAGTTGCCAGACGATAAATGTAAACGTTTCTGAGAGTAATGCGTCCAATGTGAAGATTTTCAGTTACGTCATTTCGAAAACAAATGTTGAAAACGTTATGTTTTCTGCGGTTTTTACTACGAATTACCACTTCTCGATTTTTCTCGTGTAATGTGGCTGCCAGAGTTCGGTTCATGCAAAATCTTAAGGTCCTAGGTCAACTACAAGGCAGCAAAAGGAGCCAAAAACTGAATTTTCAAAAACTAAAACTTGAATTTCTGTGCCTCTTTCTTGGTGACTGCAACAACTTAGAAGCTTCTACTTCGTACAGAGTGGTGCGACCGCAAACGTCATCACGCTGCATTAGTTGCCAGACGATAAATGTAAACGTTTCTGAGAGTAATGCGTCCAATGTGAAGATTTTCGGTTACGTCATTTCGTAAACAAATGTTGAAAACGTTATGTTTTCTGCGGTTTTTACTACGAATTACCACTTCTCGCTTTTTCTCGTGTAATGTGGCTGCCAGAGTTCGGTTCATGCAAAATCTTAAGGTCCTAGGTCAACTACAAGGCAGCAAAAGCAGCCAAAACCTGAATTTTCAAAAACTAAAACTTGAATTTCTGTGCCTCTTTCTTGGTGACTGCAACAACTTAGAAGCTTCTACTTCGTACAGAGTGGTGCGATCGCAAACGTCATCACGCTGCATTAGTTGCCAGACGATAAATGTAAACGTTCCTGAGACTAATGCGTCCAATGTGAAGATTTTCAGTTACGTCATTTCGAAAACAAATGTTGAAAACGCTATGTTTTCTGCGGTTTTTACTACGAATTACCACTTCTCGCTTTTTCTCGTGTAATGTGGCTGCCAGAGTTCGGTTCATGCTAAATCTTAAGGTCCTAGGTCAACTACAAGGCAGCAAAAGCAGCCAAAAACTGAATTTTCAAAAACTAGAACTTGAATTTCTGTGCCTCTTTCTTGGTGACTGCAACAACTTAGAAGCTTCTACTTCATACAGAGTAATGCGACCGCAAACGTCATCACGCTGCGTTAGTTGCCAGACGATAAATGTAAACGTTTCTGAGAGTTATGCGTCCAATGTGAAGATTTTCAGTTACGTCGATACCAAAACAAATGTTGAAAACGTTATGTTTCCTGCGGTTTTTACTACGAATTACCACTTCTCGCTTTTTCTTGTGTAATGTGGCTGCCAGAGTTCGGTTCATGCAAAATCTTAAGGTCCTAGGTCAACTACAAGGCAGCAAAAGCAGCCAAAAACTGAATTTTCAAAAACAAAAACTTGAATTTCTGTGCCTCTTTCTTGGTGACTGCAACAACTTAGAAGCTTCTACTTCATACAGAGTGGTGCGACCGCAAACGTTATCACGCTGCATTAGTTGCCAGACGATAAATGTAAACGTTTCTGAGAGTAATGCGTCATATGTGAAGATTTTCAGTTACGTCGATACAAAAACAAATGTTGAAAACGTTATGTTTTCTGCGGTTTTTACTACGAATTACCACTTCTCGCTTTTTCTCGTGTAATGTGGCTGCCAGATTTCGGTTCATGCAAAATCTTAAGGTCCTAGGTCAACTACAAGGCAGTAAAAGCAGCCAAAAACTGAATTTTCAAAAACTAAAACTTGAATTTCTGTGCCTCTTTCTTGGTGACTGCAACAACTTAGAAGCTTCTACTTCGTACAGAGTGGTGCGACCGCAAACGTCATCACGCAGCATTAGTTGCCAGACGATAAATGTAAACGTTTGTGAGAGTAATGCGTCCAATGTGAAGATTTTCATTTACGTCAATACGAATACAAATGTTGAAAACGTTATGTTTTCTTCGGTTTTTACTACGAATTACCACTTCTCGCTTTTTCTCGTGTAATGTGGCTGCCAGACATCGGTTCATGCAAAATCTTAAGGTCCTAGATCAACTACAAGGCAGCAAAAGCCGCCAAAAACTGAATTTTCAAAAACTAAAACTTGAATTTCTGTGCCTCTTTCTTGGTGACTGCAACAACTTAGAAGCTTCTACTTCGTACAGAGTGGTGCGACCGCAAACGTCATCACGCTGCATTAGTTGCCAGACGATAAATGTAAACGTTTGTGAGAGTAATGCGTCCAATGTGAAGATTTTCAGTTACGTCGATACGAAAACAAATGTTGAAAACGTTATGTTTTCTGCGGTTTTTACTACGAATTACCACTTCTCGCTTTTTCTCGTGTAATGTGGCTGCCAGAGTTCGGTTCATGCAAAATCTTAAGGTCCTAGGTCAACTACAAGGCAGCAAAAGCAGCCAAAAACTGAATTTTCAAAAACATGAATTTCTGTGCCTCTTTCTTGGTGACTGCAACAACTTAGAAGCTTCTACTTCGTACAGAGTGGTGCGACCGCAAACGTCATCACGCTGCATTAGTTGCCAGACGATAAATGTAAACGTTTCTGAGAGTAATGCGTCCAATGTGAAGATTTTCAGTTACGTCATTTCGAAAACAAATGTTGAAAACGTTATGTTTTCTGCGGTTTTTACTACGAATTAATACTTCTCGCTTTTTCTCGTGTAATGTGGCTGCCAGAGTTCGGTTCATGCAAAATCTTAAAGTCCTAGGTCAACTACAAGGCAGCAAAAGCAGCCAAAAACTGAATTTTCAAAAACTAAAACTTGAATTTCTGTGCCTCTTTCTTGGTGACTGCAACAACTTAGAAGCTTCTACTTCGTACAGAGTGGTGCGATCGCAAACGTCATCACGCTGCATTAGTTGCCAGACGATAAATGTAAACGTTCCTGAGACTAATGCGTCCAATGTGAAGATTTTCAGTTACGTCATTTCGAAAACAAATGTTGAAAACGCTATGTTTTCTGCGGTTTTTACTACGAATTACCACTTCTCGCTTTTTCTCGTGTAATGTGGCTGCCAGAGTTCGGTTCATGCTAAATCTTAAGGTCCTAGGTCAACTACAAGGCAGCAAAAGCAGCCAAAAACTGAATTTTCAAAAACTAAAACTTGAATTTCTGTGCCTCTTTCTTGGTGACTGCAACAACTTAGAAGCTTCTACTTCGTACAGAGTAATGCGACCGCAAACGTCATCACGCTGCGTTAGTTGCCAGACGATAAATGTAAACGTTTCTGAGAGTTATGCGTCCAATGTGAAGATTTTCAGTTACGTCGATACCAAAACAAATGTTGAAAACGTTATGTTTCCTGCGGTTTTTACTACGAATTACCACTTCTCGCTTTTTCTTGTGTAATGTGGCTGCCAGAGTTCGGTTCATGCAAAATCTTAAGGTCCTAGGTCAACTACAAGGCAGCAAAAGCAGCCAAAAACTGAATTTTCAAAAACAAAAACTTGAATTTCTGTGCCTCTTTCTTGGTGACTGCAACAACTTAGAAGCTTCTACTTCATACAGAGTGGTGCGACCGCAAACGTTATCACGCTGCATTAGTTGCCAGACGATAAATGTAAACGTTTCTGAGAGTAATGCGTCCAATGTGAAGATTTTCAGTTACGTCGATACGAAAACAAATGTTGAAAACGTTATGTTTTCTGCGGTTTTTACTACGAATTACCACTTCTCGCTTTTTCTCGTGCAATGTGGCTGCCAGATTTCGGTTCATGCAAAATCTTAAGGTCCTAGGTCAACTACAAGGCAGTAAAAGCAGCCAAAAACTGAATTTTCAAAAACTAAAACTTGAATTTCTGTGCCTCTTTCTTGGTGACTGCAACAACTTAGAAGCTTCTACTTCGTACAGAGTGGTGCGACCGCAAACGTCATCACGCTGCATTAGTTGCCAGACGATAAATGTAAACGTTTGTGAGAGTAATGCGTCCAATGTGAAGATTTTCATTTACGTCAATACGAAAACAAATGTTGAAAACGTTATGTTTTCTGCGGTTTTTACTACGAATTAACACTTCTCGCTTTTTCTCGTGTAATGTGGCTGCCAGAGTTCGGTTCATGCAAAATCTTAAGGTCCTAGGTCAACTACAAGGCAGCAAAAGCAGCCAAAAACTGAATTTTCAAAAACATGAATTTCTGTGCCTCTTTCTTGGTGACTGCAACAACTTAGAAGCTTCTACTTCGTACAGAGTGGTGCGACCGCAAACGTCATCACGCTGCATTAGTTGCCAGACGATAAATGTAAACGTTTCTGAGAGTAATGCGTCCAATGTGAAGATTTTCAGTTACGTCATTTCGAAAACAAATGTTGAAAACGTTATGTTTTCTGCGGTTTTTACTACGAATTAATACTTCTCGCTTTTTCTCGTGTAATGTGGCTGCCAGAGTTCGGTTCATGCAAAATCTTAAAGTCCTAGGTCAACTACAAGGCAGCAAAAGCAGCCAAAAACTGAATTTTCAAAAACTAAAACTTGAATTTCTGTGCCTCTTTCTTGGTGACTGCAACAACTTAGAAGCTTCTACTTCGTACAGAGTGGTGCGATCGCAAACGTCATCACGCTGCATTAGTTGCCAGACGATAAATGTAAACGTTTCTGAGAGTAATGCGTCCAATGTGAAGATTTTCAGTTACGTCATTTCGAAAACAAATGTTGAAAACGTTATGTTTTCTGCGGTTTTTACTACGAATTACCACTTCTCGATTTTTCTCGTGTAATGTGGCTGCCAGAGTTCGGTTCATGCAAAATCTTAAGGTCCTAGGTCAACTACAAGGCAGCAAAAGCAGCCAAAAACTGAATTTTCAAAAACTAAAACTTGAATTTCTGTGCCTCTTTCTTGGTGACTGCAACAACTTAGAAGCTTCTACTTCGTACGGAGTGGTGCGACCGCAAACGTCATCACGCTGCATTAGTTGCCAGACGACAAATGTGAACGTTTCTGAGAGTAATGCGTCCAATGTGAAGGTTTTCAGTTACGTCATTTCGTAAACAAATGTTGAAAACGTTATGTTTTCTGCGGTTTTTACTACGAATTACCACTTCTCGCTTTTTCTCGCGTAATGTGGCTGCCAGAGTTCGGTTCATGCAAAATCTTAAGGTCCTAGGTCAACTACAAGGCAGCAAAAGCAGCCAAAAACTGAATTTTCAAAAACAAAAACTTGAATTTCTGTGCCTCTTTCTTGGTGACTGCAACAACTTAGAAGCTTCTACTTCATACAGAGTGGTGCGAACGCAAACGTCATCACGCTGCATTAGTTGCCAGACGATAAATGTAAACGTTTCTGAGAGTAATGCGTCCAATGTGAAGATTTTCAGTTACGTCGATACGAAAACAAATGTTGAAAACATTATGTTTTCTGCGGTTTTTACTACGAATTACCACTTCTCGCTTTTTCTCGTGTAATGTGGCTGCCAGAGTTCGGTTCATGCAAAATCTTAAGGTCCTAGGTCAACTACAAGGCAGCAAAAGCAGCCAAAAACTGAATTTTCAACAACTAAAACTTGAATTTCTGTGCCTCTTTCTTGGTGACTGCAACAACTTAGAAGCTTCTACTTCATACAGAGTGGTGCGACCGCAAACGTCATCACGCTGCATTAGTTGCCAGACGATAAATGTAAACGTTTGTGAGAGGAATGCGTCCAATGTGAAGATTTTCAGTTACGTCGATACGAAAACAAATGTTGAAAACGTTATGTTTTCTGCGGTTTTTACTACGAATTACCACTTCTCGCTTTTTCTCGTGTAATGTGGCTGCCAGAGTTCGTTTCATGCAAAATCTTAAGGTCCTAGGTCAACTACAAGGCAGCAAAAGCAGCCAAAAACTGAATTTTCAAAAACTAAAACTTGAATTTCTGTGCCTCTTTCTTGGTGACTGCAACAACTTAGAAGCTTCTACTTCGTACAGAGTGGTGCGACCGCAAACGTCATCACGCTGCATTAGTTGCCAGACGATAAATGTAAACGTTTCTGAGAGTAATGCGTCCAATGTGAAGATTTTCAGTTACGTCGATACGAAAACAAATGTTGAAAACGTTATGTTATCTGCGGTTTTTACTACGAATTACCACTTCTCGCTTTTTCTCGTGTAATGTGGCTGCCAGAGTTCGGTTCATGCAAAATCGTAAGGTCCTAGGTCAACTACAAGGCAGCAAAAGCAGCCAAAAACTGAATTTTCAAAAACATGAATTTCTGTGCCTCTGTCTTGGTGACTGCAACAACTTAGAAGCTTCTACTTCATACAGAGTGGTGCGACCGCAAACGTTATCACGCTGCATTAGTTGCCAGACGATAAATGTAAACGTTTCTGAGAGTAATGCGTCCAATGTGAAGAATTTCAGTTACGTCGATACAAAAACAAATGTTGAAAACGTTATGTTTTCTGCGGTTTTTACTACGAATTACCACTTCTCGCTTTTTCTCGTGTAATGTGGCTGCCAGATTTCGGTTCATGCAAAATCTTAAGGTACTAGGTCAACTACAAGGCAGTAAAAGCAGCCAAAAACTGAATTTTCAAAAACTAAAACTTGAATTTCTGTGCCTCTTTCCTGGTTACTGCAACAACTTAGAAGCTTCTACTTCGTACAGAGTGGTGCGACCGCAAACGTCATCACGCTGCATTAGTTGTCAGACGATAAATGTAAACGTTTGTGAGAGTAATGCGTCCAATGTGAAGATTTTCATTTACGTCAATACGAATACAAATGTTGAAAACGTTATGTTTTCTGCGGTTTTTACTACGAATTACCACTTCTCGCTTTTTCTCGTGTAATGTGGCTGCCAGACATCGGTTCATGCAAAATCTTAAGGTCCTAGATCAACTACAAGGCAGCAAAAGCCGCCAAAAACTGAATTTTCAAAAACTAAAACTTGAATTTCTGTGCCTCTTTCTTGGTGACTGCAACAACTTAGAAGCTTCTACTTCGTACAGAGTGGTGCGACCGCAAACGTCATCACGCTGCATTAGTTGCCAGACGATAAATGTAAACGTTTGTGAGAGTAATGCGTCCAATGTGAAGATTTTCAGTTACGTCGATACGAAAACAAATGTTGAAAACGTTATGTTTTCTGCGGTTTTTACTACGAATTACCACTTCTCGCTTTTTCTCGTGTAATGTGGCTGCCAGAGTTCGGTTCATGCAAAATCTTAAGGTCCTAGGTCAACTACAAGGCAGCAAAAGCAGCCAAAAACTGAATTTTCAAAAACATGAATTTCTGTGCCTCTTTCTTGGTGACTGCAACAACTTAGAAGCTTCTACTTCGTACAGAGTGGTGCGACCGCAAACGTCATCACGCTGCATTAGTTGCCAGACGATAAATGTAAACGTTTCTGAGAGTAATGCGTCCAATGTGAAGATTTTCAGTTACGTCATTTCGAAAACAAATGTTGAAAACGTTATGTTTTCTGCGGTTTTTACTACGAATTAATACTTCTCGCTTTTTCTCGTGTAATGTGGCTGCCAGAGTTCGGTTCATGCAAAATCTTAAAGTCCTAGGTCAAGTACAAGGCAGCAAAAGCAGCCAAAAACTGAATTTTCAAAAACTAAAACTTGAATTTCTGTGCCTCTTTCTTGGTGACTGCAACAACTTAGAAGCTTCTACTTCGTACAGAGTGGTGCGATCGCAAACGTCATCACGCTGCATTAGTTGCCAGACGATAAATGTAAACGTTCCTGAGACTAATGCGTCCAATGTGAAGATTTTCAGTTACGTCATTTCGAAAACAAATGTTGAAAACGCTATGTTTTCTGCGGTTTTTACTACGAATTACCACTTCTCGCTTTTTCTCGTGTAATGTGGCTGCCAGAGTTCGGTTCATGCTAAATCTTAAGGTCCTAGGTCAACTACAAGGCAGCAAAAGCAGCCAAAAACTGAATTTTCAAAAACTAAAACTTGAATTTCTGTGCCTCTTTCTTGGTGACTGCAACAACTTAGAAGCTTCTACTTCGTACAGAGTAATGCGACCGCAAACGTCATCACGCTGCGTTAGTTGCCAGACGATAAATGTAAACGTTTCTGAGAGTTATGCGTCCAATGTGAAGATTTTCAGTTACGTCGATACCAAAACAAATGTTGAAAACGTTATGTTTCCTGCGGTTTTTACTACGAATTACCACTTCTCGCTTTTTCTTGTGTAATGTGGCTGCCAGAGTTCGGTTCATGCAAAATCTTAAGGTCCTAGGTCAACTACAAGGCAGCAAAAGCAGCCAAAAACTGAATTTTCAAAAACAAAAACTTGAATTTCTGTGCCTCTTTCTTGGTGACTGCAACAACTTAGAAGCTTCTACTTCATACAGAGTGGTGCGACCGCAAACGTTATCACGCTGCATTAGTTGCCAGACGATAAATGTAAACGTTTCTGAGAGTAATGCGTCCAATGTGAAGATTTTCAGTTACGTCGATACGAAAACAAATGTTGAAAACGTTATGTTTTCTGCGGTTTTTACTACGAATTACCACTTCTCGCTTTTTCTCGTGTAATGTGGCTGCCAGATTTCGGTTCATGCAAAATCTTAAGGTCCTAGGTCAACTACAAGGCAGTAAAAGCAGCCAAAAACTGAATTTTCAAAAACTAAAACTTGAATTTCTGTGCCTCTTTCTTGGTGACTGCAACAACTTAGAAGCTTCTACTTCGTACAGAGTGGTGCGACCGCAAACGTCATCACGCTGCATTAGTTGCCAGACGATAAATGTAAACGTTTGTGAGAGTAATGCGTCCAATGTGAAGATTTTCATTTACGTCAATACGAAAACAAATGTTGAAAACGTTATGTTTTCTGCGGTTTTTACTACGAATTACCACTTCTCGCTTTTTCTCGTGTAATGTGGCTGCCAGAATTCGGTTCATGCAAAATCTTAAGGTCCTAGGTCAACTACAAGGCAGCAAAACCAGCCAAAAACTGAATTTTCAAAAACTAAAACTTGAATTTCTGTGCCTCTTTCTTGGTGACTGCAACAACTTAGAAGCTTCTACTTCGTACAGAGTAATGCGACCGCAAACGTCATCACGCTGCGTTAGTTGCCAGACGATAAATGTAAACGTTTCTGAGAGTTATGCGTCCAATGTGAAGATTTTCAGTTACGTCGATACCAAAACAAATGTTGAAAACGTTATGTTTCCTGCGGTTTTTACTACGAATTACCACTTCTCGCTTTTTCCTGTGTAATGTGGCTGCCAGAGTTCGGTTCATGCAAAATCTTAAGGTCCTAGGTCAACTACAAGGCAGCAAAAGCAGCCAAAAACTGAATTTTCAAAAACAAAAACTTGAATTTCTGTGCCTCTTTCTTGGTGACTGCAACAACTTAGAAGCTTCTACTTCATACAGAGTGGTGCGACCGCAAACGTTATCACGCTGCATTAGTTGCCAGACGATAAATGTAAACGTTTCTGAGAGTAATGCGTCCAATGTGAAGATTTTCAGTTACGTCATTTCGAAAACAAATGTTGAAAACGTTATGTTTTCTGCGGTTTTTACTACGAATTACCACTTCTCGATTTTTCTCGTGTAATGTGGCTGCCAGAGTTCGGTTCATGCAAAATCTTAAGGTCCTAGGTCAACTACAAGGCAGCAAAAGCAGCCAAAAACTGAATTTTCAAAAACTAAAACTTGAATTTCTGTGCCTCTTTCTTGGTGACTGCAACAACTTAGAAGCTTCTACTTCGTACGGAGTGGTGCGACCGCAAACGTCATCACGCTGCATTAGTTGCCAGACGACAAATGTGAACGTTTCTGAGAGTAATGCGTCCAATGTGAAGGTTTTCAGTTACGTCATTTCGTAAACAAATGTTGAAAACGTTATGTTTTCTGCGGTTTTTACTACGAATTACCACTTCTCGCTTTTTCTCGCGTAATGTGGCTGCCAGAGTTCGGTTCATGCAAAATCTTAAGGTCCTAGGTCAACTACAAGGCAGCAAAAGCAGCCAAAAACTGAATTTTCAAAAACAAAAACTTGAATTTCTGTGCCTCTTTCTTGGTGACTGCAACAACTTAGAAGCTTCTACTTCATACAGAGTGGTGCGACCGCAAACGTCATCACGCTGCATTAGTTGCCAGACGATAAATGTAAACGTTTCTGAGAGTAATGCGTCCAATGTGAAGATTTTCAGTTACGTCGATACGAAAACAAATGTTGAAAACATTATGTTTTCTGCGGTTTTTACTACGAATTACCACTTCTCGCTTTTTCTCGTGTAATGTGGCTGCCAGAGTTCGGTTCATGCAAAATCTTAAGGTCCTAGGTCAACTACAAGGCAGCAAAAGCAGCCAAAAACTGAATTTTCAAAAACAAAAACTTGAATTTCTGTGCCTCTTTCTTGGTGACTGCAACAACTTAGAAGCTTCTACTTCATACAGAGTGGTGCGACCGCAAACGTTATCACGCTGCATTAGTTGCCAGACGATAAATGTAAACGTTTCTGAGAGTAATGCGTCCAATGTGAAGATTTTCAGTTACGTCGATACAAAAACAAATGTTGAAAACGTTATGTTTTCTGCGGTTTTTACTACGAATTACCACTTCTCGCTTTTTCTCGTGTAATGTGGCTGCCAGATTTCGGTTCATGCAAAATCTTAAGGTCCTAGGTCAACTACAAGGCAGTCAAAGCAGCCAAAAACTGAATTTTCAAAAACTAAAACTTGAATTTCTGTGCCTCTTTCTTGGTGACTGCAACAACTTAGAAGCTTCTACTTCGTACAGAGTGGTGCGACCGCAAACGTCATCACGCTGCATTAGTTGCCAGACGATAAATGTAAACGTTTGTGAGAGTAATGCGTCCAATGTGAAGATTTTCATTTACGTCAATACGAATACAAATGTTGAAAACGTTATGTTTTCTGCGGTTTTTACTACGAATTACCACTTCTCGCTTTTTCTCGTGTAATGTGGCTGCCAGACATCGGTTCACGCAAAATCTTAAGGTCCTAGATCAACTACAAGGCAGAAAAAGCCGCCAAAAACTGAATTTTCAAAAACTAAAACTTGAATTTCTGTGCCTCTTTCTTGGTGACTGCAACAACTTAGAAGCTTCTACTTCGTACAGAGTGGTGCGACCGCAAACGTCATCACGCTGCATTAGTTGCCAGACGATAAATGTAAACGTTTGTGAGAGTAATGCGTCCAATGTGAAGATTTTCAGTTACGTCGATACGAAAACAAATGTTGAAAACGTTATGTTTTCTGCGGTTTTTACTACGAATTACCACTTCTCGCTTTTTCTCGTGTAATGTGGCTGCCAGAGTTCGGTTCATGCAAAATCTTAAGGTCCTAGGTCAACTACAAGGCAGCAAAAGCAGCCAAAAACTGAATTTTCAAAAACATGAATTTCTGTGCCTCTTTCTTGGTGACTGCAACAACTTAGAAGCTTCTACTTCGTACAGAGTGGTGCGACCGCAAACGTCATCACGCTGCATTAGTTGCCAGACGATAAATGTAAACGTTTCTGAGAGTAATGCGTCCAATGTGAAGATTTTCAGTTACGTCATTTCGAAAACAAATGTTGAAAACGTTATGTTTTCTGCGGTTTTTACTACGAATTAATACTTCTCGCTTTTTCTCGTGTAATGTGGCTGCCAGAGTTCGGTTCATGCAAAATCTTAAAGTCCTAGGTCAACTACAAGGCAGCAAAAGCAGCCAAAAACTGAATTTTCAAAAACTAAAACTTGAATTTCTGTGCCTCTTTCTTGGTGACTGCAACAACTTAGAAGCTTCTACTTCGTACAGAGTGGTGCGATCGCAAACGTCATCACGCTGCATTAGTTGCCAGACGATAAATGTAAACGTTCCTGAGACTAATGCGTCCGATGTGAAGATTTTCAGTTACGTCATTTCGAAAACAAATGTTGAAAACGCTATGTTTTCTGCGGTTTTTACTACGAATTACCACTTCTCGCTTTTTCTCGTGTAATGTGGCTGCCAGAGTTCGGTTCATGCAAAATCTTAAGGTCCTAGGTCAACTACAAGGCAGCAAAAGCAGCCAAAAACTGAATTTTCAAAAACATGAATTTCTGTGCCTCTTTCTTGGTGACTGCAACAACTTAGAAGCTTCTACTTCGTACAGAGTGGTGCGACCGCAAACGTCATCACGCTGCATTAGTTGCCAGACGATAAATGTAAACGTTTCTGAGAGTAATGCGTCCAATGTGAAGATTTTCAGTTACGTCATTTCGAAAACAAATGTTGAAAACGTTATGTTTTCTGCGGTTTTTACTACGAATTAATACTTCTCACTTTTTCTCGTGTAATGTGGCTGCCAGATTTCGGTTCATGCAAAATCTTAAAGTCCTAGGTCAACTACAAGGCAGCAAAAGCAGCCAAAAACTGAATTTTAAAAAACTAAAACTTGAATTTCTGTGCCTCTTTCTTGGTGACTGCAACAACTTAGAAGCTTCTACTTCGTACAGAGTGGTGCGATCGCAAACGTCATCACGCTGCATTAGTTGCCAGACGATAAATGTAAACGTTTCTGAGAGTAATGCGTCCAATGTGAAGATTTTCAGTTACGTCATTTCGAAAACAAATGTTGAAAACGTTATGTTTTCTGCGGTTTTTACTACGAATTACCACTTCTCGATTTTTCTCGTGTAATGTGGCTGCCAGAGTTCGGTTCATGCAAAATCTTAAGGTCCTAGGTCAACTACAAGGCAGCAAAAGCAGCCAAAAACTGAATTTTCAAAAACTAAAACTTGAATTTCTGTGCCTCTTTCTTGGTGACTGCAACAACTTAGAAGCTTCTACTTCGTACGGAGTGGTGCGACCGCAAACGTCATCACGCTGCATTAGTTGCCAGACGACAAATGTGAACGTTTCTGAGAGTAATGCGTCCAATGTGAAGGTTTTCAGTTACGTCATTTCGTAAACAAATGTTGAAAACGTTATGTTTTCTGCGGTTTTTACTACGAATTACCACTTCTCGCTTTTTCTCGCGTAATGTGGCTGCCAGAGTTCGGTTCATGCAAAATCTTAAGGTCCTAGGTCAACTACAAGGCAGCAAAAGCAGCCAAAAACTGAATTTTCAAAAACAAAAACTTGAATTTCTGTGCCTCTTTCTTGGTGACTGCAACAACTTAGAAGCTTCTACTTCATACAGAGTGGTGCGACCGCAAACGTCATCACGCTGCATTAGTTGCCAGACGATAAATGTAAACGTTTCTGAGAGTAATGCGTCCAATGTGAAGATTTTCAGTTAGGTCGATACGAAAACAAATGTTGAAAACATTATGTTTTCTGCGGTTTTTACTACGAATTACCACTTCTCGCTTTTTCTCGTGTAATGTGGCTGCCAGAGTTCGGTTCATGCAAAATCTTAAGGTCCTAGGTCAACTACAAGGCAGCAAAAGCAGCCAAAAACTGAATTTTCAACAACTAAAACTTGAATTTCTGTGCCTCTTTCTTGGTGACTGCAACAACTTAGAAGCTTCTACTTCATACAGAGTGGTGCGACCGCAAACGTCATCACGCTGCATTAGTTGCCAGAAGATAAATGTAAACGTTTGTGAGAGGAATGCGTCCAATGTGAAGATTTTCAGTTACGTCGATACGAAAACAAATGTTGAAAACGTTATGTTTTCTGCGGTTTTTACTACGAATTACCACTTCTCGCTTTTTCTCGTGTAATGTGGCTGCCAGAGTTCGTTTCATGCAAAATCTTAAGGTCCTAGGTCAACTACAAGGCAGCAAAAGCAGCCAAAAACTGAATTTTCAAAAACTAAAACTTGAATTTCTGTGCCTCTTTCTTGGTGACTGCAACAACTTAGAAGCTTCTACTTCGTACAGAGTGGAGCGACCGCAAACGTCATCACGCTGCATTAGTTGCCAGACGATAAATGTAAACGTTTCTGAGAGTAATGCGTCCAATGTGAAGATTTTCAGTTACGTCGATACGAAAACAAATGTTGAAAACGTTATGTTATCTGCGGTTTTTACTACGAATTACCACTTCTCGCTTTTTCTCGTGTAATGTGGCTGCCAGAGTTCGGTTCATGCAAAATCGTAAGGTCCTAGGTCAACTACAAGGCAGCAAAAGCAGCCAAAAACTGAATTTTCAAAAACATGAATTTCTGTGCCTCTTTCTTGGTGACTGCAACAACTTAGAAGCCTCTACTTCGTACAGAGTGGTGCGACCGCAAACGTCATAACGCTGCATTAGTTGCCAGACGATAAATGTAAACGTTTCTGAGAGTAATGCGTCCAATGTGAAGATTTTCAGTTACGTCATTTCGAAAACAAATGTTGAAAACGTTATGTTTTTTGCGGTTTTTACTACGAATTAATACTTCTCGCTTTTTCTCGTGTAATGTGGCTGCCAGAGTTCGGTTCATGCAAAATCTTAAGGTCCTAGGTCAACTACAAGGCAGCAAAAGCAGCCAAAAACTGAATTTTCAAAAACTAAAACTTGAATTTCTGTGCCTCTTTCTTGGTGACTGCAACAACTTAGAAGCTTCTACTTCGTACAGAGTGGTGCGACCGCAAACGTCATCACGCTGCATTAGTTGCCAGACGATAAATGTAAACGTTTCTGAGAGTAATGCGTCCTATGTGAAGATTTTCAGTTACGTCATTTCGAAAACAAATGTTGAAAACGTTATGTTTTCTGCGGTTTTTACTACGAATTAATACTTCTCGCTTTTTCTCGTGTAATGTGGCTGCCAGAGTTCGGTTCATGCAAAATCTTAAGGTCCTAGGTCAACTACAAGGCAGCAAAAGCAGCCAAAAACTGAATTTTCAAAAACTAAAACTTGAATTTCTGTGCCTCTTTCTTGGTGACTGCAACAACTTCGAAGCTTCTACTTCGTACAGAGTGGTGCCATCGCAAACGTCATCACGCTGCATTAGTTGCCAGACGATAGATGTAAACGTTTGTGAGAGTAATGGGTCCAATGTGAAGATTTTAGTTACGTCGATACGAAAACAAATGTTGAAAACGTTATGTTTTCTGCGGTTTTTACTACGAATTACCACTTCTCGCTTTTTCTCGTGTAATGTGGCTGCCAGACATCGGTTCATGCAAAATCTTAAGGTCCTAGGTCAACTACAAGGCAGCAAAAGCAGCCAAAAACTGAATTTTCAAAAACTAAAACTTGAATTTCTGTGCCTCTTTCTTGGTGACTGCAACAACTTAGAAGCTTCTACTTCGTACAGAGTGGTGCGACCGCAAACGTCATCACGCTGCATTAGTTGCCAGACGATAAATGTAAACGTTTGTGAGAGTAATGCGTCCAATGTGAAGATTTTCAGTTACGTCGATACGAAAACAAATGTTGAAAACGTTATGTTATCTGCGGTTTTTACTACGAATTACCACTTCTCGCTTTTTCTCGTGTAATGTGGCTGCCAGAGTTCGGTTCATGCAAAATCTTAAGGTCCTAGGTCAACTACAAGGCAGCAAAAGCAGCCAAAAACTGATTTTTCAAAAACATGAATTTCTGTGCCTCTTTCTTGGTGACTGCAACAACTTAGAAGCTTCTACTTCGTACAGAGTGGTGCGACCGCAAACGTCATCACGCTGCATTAGTTGCCAGACGATAAATGTAAACGTTTCTGAGAGTAATGCGTCCAATGTGAAGATTTTCAGTTACGTCATTTCGAAAACAAATGTTGAAAACGTTATGTTTTCTGCGGTTTTTACTACGAATTAATACTTCTCGCTTTTTCTCGTGTAATGTGGCTGCCAGAGTTCGGTTCATGCAAAATCTTAAGGTCCTAGGTCAACTACAAGGCAGCAAAAGCAGCCAAAAACTGAAATTTCAAAAACTAAAACTTGAATTTCTGTGCCTCTTTCTTGGTGACTGCAACAACTTAGAAGCATCTACTTCGTACAGAGTGGTGCGACCGCAAACGTCATAACGCTGCATTAGTTGCCACACGATAAATGTAAACGTTTCTGAGAGTAATGCGTCCAATGTGAAGATTTTCAGTTACGTAGATACGAAAACAAATGTTGAAAACGTTATGTTTTCTCCGGTTTTTACTACGAATTACCACTTCTCGCTTTTTCTCGTGTAATGTGGCTGCCAGAGTTCGGTTCATGCAAAATCTTAAGGTCCTAGGTCAACTACAAGGCAGCAAAAGCAGCCAAAAACTGAATTTTCAAAAACTAAAACTTGAATTTCTGTGCCTCTTTCTTGGTGACTGCAACAACTTAGAAGATTCTACTTCGTACAGAGTGGTGCGACCGCAAACGTCATCACGCTGCATTAGTTGCCGGACGATAAATGTAAACGTTTCTGAGAGTAATGCGTCCAATGTGAAGATTTTCAGTTACGTCGATACGAAAACAAATGTTGAAAACGTTATGTTTCCTGCGGTTTTTACTACGAATTACCACTTCTCGCTTTACCTTGTGTAATGTGGCTGCCAGAGTTCGGTTCATGCAAAATCTTAAGGTCCTAGGTCAACTAAAAGGCAGCAAAAGCAGCCAAAAACTGAATTTTCAAAAACTAAAACTTGAATTTCTGTGCCTCTTTCTTGGTGACTGCAACAACTTAGAAGCTTCTACTTCACACAGAGTGGTGCGACCGCAATCGTCATCACGCTGCATTAGTTGCCAGACGATAAATGTAAACGTTTCTAAGAGTAATGCGTCCAATGTGAAGATTTTCAGTTACGTCGATACGAAAACAAATGTTGAAAACGTTATGTTTTCTGCGGTTTTTACTACGAATTACCACTTCTCGCTCTTTCTCGTGTAATGTGGCTGCCAGAGTTCGGTTCATGCAAAATCTTAAGGTCCTAGGTCAACTACAAGGCAGCAAAAGCAGCCAAAAACTTAATTTTCAAAAACTAAAACTTGAATTTCTGTGCCTCTTTCTTGGTGACTGCAACAACGTAGAAGCTTCTACTTCGTACAGAGTGGTGCGACCGCAAACGTCATCACGCTGCATTAGTTGCCAGACGATAAATGTAAACGTTTGTGAGAGTAATGCGTCCAATGTGAAGATTTTCAGTTACGTCGATACGAAAACAAATGTTGAAAACGTTATGTTTTCTGCGGTTTTCACTACGAATTACCACTTCTCGCTTTTTCTCGTGTGATGTGGCTGCCAGAGTTCGGTTCATGCAAAATCTTAAGGTCCTAGGTCAACTACAAGGCAGCAAAAGCAGCCAAAAACTGAATTTTCAAAAACTTGAATTTCTGTGCCTCTTTCTTGGTGACTGCAACAACTTAGAAGCTTCTACTTCGTACAGAGTGGTGCGACCGCAAACGTCATCACGCTGCATTAGTTGCCAGACGATAAATGTAAACGTTTCTGAGAGTAATGCGTCCAATGTGAAGATTTTCAGTTACGTCATTTCGAAAACAAATGTTGAAAACGTTATGTTTTCTGCGGTTTTTACTACGAATTAATACTTCTCGCTTTTTCTCTTGTAATGTGGCTGCCAGAGTTCGGTTCATGCAAAATCTTAAGGTCCTAGGTCAACTACAAGGCAGCAAAAGCAGCCAAAAACTGAATTTTCAAAAACTAAAACTTGAATATCTGTGCCTCTTTCTTGGTCACTGCAACAACTTAGAAGCTTCTACTTCGTACAGAGTGGTGCGATCGCAAACGTCATCACGCTGCATTAGTTGCCAGACGATAAATGTAAACGTTTCTGAGAGTAATGCGTCCAATGTGAAGATTCTCAGTTACGTCATTTCGAAAACAAATGTTGAAAACGTTATGTTTTCTGCGGTTTTTACTACGAATTACCACTTCTCGATTTTTCTCGTGTAATGTGGCTGCCAGAGTTCGGTTCATGCAAAATCTTAAGGTCTTAGGTCAACTACAAGGCAGCAAAAGCAGCCAAAAACTGAATTTTCAAAAACTAAAACTTCAATTTCTGTGCCTCTTTCTTGGTGACTGCAACAACTTAGAAGCTTCTACTTCGTACGGCGTGGTGCGACCGCAAACGTCATCACGCTGCATTAGTTGCCAGACGACAAATGTAAACGTTTCTGAGAGTAATGCGTCCAATGTGAAGATTTTGAGTTACGTCATTTCGTAAACAAATGTTGAAAACGTTATGTTTTCTGCGGTTTTTACTACGAATTACTACTTCTCGCTTTTTCTCGTGTAATGTGGCTGCCAGAGTTCGGTTCATGCAAAATCTTAAGGTCCTAGGTCAACTACAAGGCAGCAAAAGCAGCCAAAACCTGAATTTTCAAAAACTAAAACTTGAATTTCTGTGCCTCTTTCTTGGTGACTGCAACAACTTAGAAGCTTCTACTTCGTACAGAGTGGTGCGACTGCAAACGTCATCACGCTGCATTAGTTGCCAGACGATAAATGTAAACGTTTCTGAGAGTAATGCGTCCAATGTGAAGATTTTCAGTTACGTCATTTCGAAAACAAATGTTGAAAACGTTATGTTTTCTGCGGTTTTTACTACGAATTAATACTTCTCGCTTTTTCTCGTGTAATGTGGCTGCCAGAGTTCGGTTCATGCAAAATCTTAAGGTCCTAGGTCAACTACAAGGCAGCAAAAGCAGCCAAAAACTGAATTTTCAAAAACTAAAACTTGAATATCTGTGCCTCTTTCTTGGTGACTGCAACAACTTCGAAGCTTCTACTTCGTACAGAGTGGTGCGATCGCAAACGTCATCACGCTGCATTAGTTGCCAGACGATAAATGTAAACGTTTCTGAGAGTAATGCGTCCAATGTGAAGATTTTCAGTTACGTCATTTCGAAAACAAATGTTGAAAACGTTATGTTTTCTGCGGTTTTTACTACGAATTACCACTTCTCGATTTTTCTCGTGTAATGTGGCTGCCAGAGTTCGGTTCATGCAAAATCTTAAGGTCCTAGGTCAACTACAAGGCAGCAAAAGCAGCCAAAAACTGAATTTTCAAAAACTAAAACTTGAATTTCTGTGCCTCTTTCTTGGTGACTGCAACAACTTAGAAGCTTCTACTTCGTACGGAGTGGTGCGACCGCAAACGTCATCACGCTGCATTAGTTGCCAGACGATAAATGTAAACGTTTCTGAGGGTAATGCGTCCAATGTGAAGATTTTGAGTTACGTCATTTCGTAAACAAATGTTGAAAACGTTATGTTTTCTGCGGTTTTTACTACGAATTACCACTTCTCGCTTTTTCTCCTGTAATGTGGCTGCCAGAGCTCGGTTCATGCAAAATCTTAAGGTCCTAGGTCAACTACAAGGCAGCAAAAGCAGCCAAAACCTGAATTTTCAAAAACTAAAACTTGAATTTCTGTGCCTCTTTCTTGGTGACTGCAACAACTTAGAAGCTTCTACTTCGTACAGAGTGGTGCGACCGCAAACGTCATAACGCTGCATTAGTTGCCAGACGATAAATGTAAACGTTTCTGAGAGTAATGTGTCCAATGTGAAGATTTTCAGTTACGTCGATACAAAAACAAATGTTGAAAACGTTATGTTTCCTGCGGTTTTTACTACGAATTACCACTTCTCGCTTTTTCTTGTGTAATGTGGCTGCCAGAGTTCGGTTCATGCAAAATCTTAAGGTCCTAGGTCAACTACAAGGCAGCAAAAGCAGCCAAAAACTGAATTTTCAAAAACTAAAACTTGAATTTCTGTGCCTCTTTCTTGGTGACTGCAACAACTTAGAAGCTTCTACTTCGTACAGAGTGGTGCCACCGCAAACGTCATCACGCTGCATTAGTTGCCAGACGATAAATGTAAACGTTTCTGAGAGTAATGCGTCCAATACGAAGATTTTCACTTACGACGATACGAAAAGAAATGTAGAAAACGTTATGTTTTCTGCGGTTTTTACTACGAATTACCACTTCTCGCTTTTTCTCGTGTAATGTGGCTGCCAGAGTTCGGTTCATGCAAAATCGTAAGGTCCTAGGTCAACTACAAGGCAGCAAAAGCAGCCAAAAACAGAATTTTCACAAACTAAAACTTGAATTTCTGTGCCTCTTTCTTGGTGACTGCAACAACTTAGAAGCTTCTACTTCGTACAGAGTGGTGCGACCGCAAACGTCATCACGCTGCATTAGTTGCCAGACGATAAATGTAAACGTTTCTGAGAGTAATGCGTCCAATGTGAAGATTTTCAGTTACGTCATTTCGAAAACAAATGTTGAAAACGTTATGTTTTCTGCGGTTTTTACTACGAATTACCACTTCTCGCTTTTTCTCGTGTAATGTGGCTGCCAGAGTTCGGTTCATGCAAAATCTTAAGGTCCTAGGTCAACTACAAGGCAGCAAATGCAGCCAAAAACTGAATTTTCAAAAACTAAAACTTGAATTTCTTTGCCTCTTTCTTGGTGACTGCAACAACTTAGAAGCTTCTACTTCGTACAGAGTGGTGCGACCGCAAACGTCATCACGCTGCATTAGTTGCCAGACGATAAATGTAAACGTTTCTGAGAGTAATGCGTCCAATGTGAAGATTTTCAGTTACGTCGATACGAAAACAAATGTTGAGAACGTTATGTTTTCTGCGGCTTTTACTACGAATTACCACTTCTCACTTTTTCTCGTGTAATGTGGCTGCCAGAGTTCGGTTCATGCAAAATCTTAAGGTCCTAGGTCAACTACAAGGCAGCAAAAGCAGCAAAACTGAATTTTCAAAAACTAAAACTTGAATTTCTGTGCCTCTTTCTTGGTGACTGCAACAACTTAGAAGCTTCTACTTCGTACAGAGTGGTGCGACCGCAAACGTCATCACGCTGCATTAGTTGCCAGGCGATAAATGTAAACGTTTCTGAGAGTAATGCGTCCAATGTGAAGATTTTCAGTTACGTCGATACGAAAACAAATGTTGAAAACGTTATGTTTTCTGCGGTTTTTACTACGAATTACCACTTCTCGCTTTTTCTCGTGTAATGTGGCTGCCAGAGTTCGTTTCATGCAAAATCTTAAGGTCCTAGGTCAACTACAAGGCAGCAAAGGCAGCCAAAAACAGAATTTTCAAAAACTAAAACTTGAATTTCTGTGCCTCTTTCTTGGTGACTGCAACAACTTAGAAGCTTCTACTTCGTACAGAGTGGTGCGACCGCAAACGTAATCACGCTGCATTAGTTGCCAGACGATAAATGTAAACGTTTCTGAGAGTAATGCGTCCAATGTGAAGATTTTCAGTTACGTCATTTCGAAAACAAATGTTGAAAACGTTATGTTTTATGCGGTTTTTACTACGAATTAATACTTCTCGCTTTTTCTTGTGTAATGTGGCTGCCAGAGTTCGGTTCATGCAAAATCTTAAGGTCCTAGGTCAACTACATGGCAGCAAAAGCAGCCAAAAACTGAATTTTCAAAAACTAAAACTTGAATTTCTGTGCCTCTTTCTTGGTCACTGCAACAACTTAGAAGCTTCTACTTCATACAGAGTGGTGCGACCGCAAACGTCATCACGCTGCATTAGTTGCCAGACGATAGATGTAAACGTTTGTGAGAGGAATGCGTCCAATGTGAAGATTTTCAGTTACGTCGATACGAAAACAAATGTTGAAAACGTTATGTTTTCTGCGGTTTTTACTACGAATTACCACTTCTCGCTTTTTCTCGTGTAATGTGGCTGCCAGAGTTCGGTTCATGCAAAATCTTAAGGTCCTAGGTCAACTACAAGGCAGCAAAAGCAGCCAAAAACTGAATTTTCAAAAACATGAATTGCTGTGCTTCTTTCTTGGTGACTGCAACAACTTAGAAGCTTCTACTTCGTACAGAGTGGTGCGACCGTAAACGTCATCACGCTGCATTAGTTGCCAGACGATAAATGTAAACGTTTCTGAGAGTAATGCGTCCAATGTGAAGATTTTCAGTTACGTCATTTTGAAAACAAATGTTGAAAACGTTATGTTTTCTGCGGTTTTTACTACGAATTAATACTTCTCGCTTTTTCTCGTGTAATGTGGCTGCCAGAGTTCGGTTCATGCAAAATCTTAAGGTCCTAGGTCAACTACAAGGCAGCAAAAGCAGCCAAAAACTTAATTTTCAATAACTAAAACTTGAATATCTGTGCCTCTTTCTTGGTGACTGCAACAACTTCGAAGCTTCTACTTCGTACAGAGTGGTGCGATCGCAAACGTCATCACGCTGCATTAGTTGACAGACGATAAATGTAAACGTTTCTGAGAGTAATGCGTCCAATGTGAAGATTTTCAGTTACGTCATTTCGAAAACAAATGTTGAAAACGTTATGTTTTCTGCGGTTTTTACTACGAATTACCACTTCTCGATTTTTCTGGTGTAATGTGGCTGCCAGAGTTCGGTTCATGCAAAATCTTAAGGTCCTAGGTCAACTACAAGGCAGCAAAAGCAGCCAAAAACTGAATTTTCAAAAACTAAAACTTGAATTTCTGTGCCTCTTTCTTGGTGACTGCAACAACTTAGAAGCTTCTACTTCGTACGGAGTGGTGCGACCGCAAACGTCATCACGCTGCATTAGTTGCCAGACGATAAATGTAAACGTTTCTGAGAGTAATGCGTCCAATGTGAAGATTTTGAGTTACGTCATTTCGTAAACAAATGTTGAAAACGTTATGTTTTCTGCGGTTTTTACTACGAATTACCACTTCTCGCTTTTTCTCGTGTAATGTGGCTGCCAGAGTTCGGTTCATGCAAAATCTTAAGGTCCTAGGTCAACTACAAGGCAGCAAAAGCAGCCAAAACCTGAATTTTCAAAAACTAAAACTTGAATTTCTGTGCCTCTTTCTTGGTGACTGCAACAACTTAGAAGCTTCTACTTCGTACAGAGTGGTGCGACCGCAAACGTCATAACGCTGCATTAGTTGCCAGACGATAAATGTAAACGTTTCTGAGAGTAATGTGTCCAATGTGAAGATTTTCAGTTACGTCGATACGAAAACAGATGTTGAAAACGTTATGTTTCCTGCGGTTTTTACTACGAATTACCACTTCTCGCTTTTTCTTGTGTAATGTGGCTGCCAGAGTTCGGTTCATGCAAAATCTTAAGGTCCTAGGTCAACTACAAGGCAGCAAAAGCAGCCAAAAACTGAATTTTCAAAAAGTAAAACTTGAATTTCTGTGCCTCTTTCTTGGTGACTGCAACAACTTCGAAGCTTCTACTTCGTACAGAGTTGTGCGACCGCAAACATCATCACGCTGCATTAGTTGCCAGAAGATAAATGTAAACGTTTCTGAGAGTAATGCGTCCAATGTGAAGATTTTCAGTTACGTCATTTCGAAAACAAATGTTGAAAACGTTATGTTTTCTGCGGTTTTTACTACGAATTACCACTTCTCGCTTTTTCTCGTGTAATGTGGCTGCCAGAGTTCGGTTCATGCAAAATCTTAAGGTCCTAGGTCAACTACAAGGCACCAAAAGCAGCCAATAACTGATTTTTCAAAAACTAAAACTTGAATTTCTGTGCCTCTTTCTTGGTGACTGCAACAACTTAGAAGCTTCTACTTCGTACAGAGTGGTGCCACCGCAAACGTCATCACGCTGCATTAGTTGCCAGACGATAAATGTAAACGTTTCTGAGAGTAATGCGTCCAATACGAAGATTTTCACTTACGACGATACGAAAAGAAATGTAGAAAACGTTATGTTTTCTGCGGTTTTTACTACGAATTACCACTTCTCGCTTTTTCTCGTGTAATGTGGCTGCCAGAGTTCGGTTCATGCAAAATCGTAAGGTCCTAGGTCAACTACAAGGCAGCAAAAGCAGCCAAAAACAGAATTTTCACAAACTAAAACTTGAATTTCTGTGCCTCTTTCTTGGTGACTGCAACAACTTAGAAGCTTCTACTTCGTACAGAGTGGTGCGACCGCAAACGTCATCACGCTGCATTAGTTGCCAGACGATAAATGTAAACGTTTCTGAGAGTAATGCGTCCAATGTGAAGATTTTCAGTTACGTCATTTCGAAAACAAATGTTGAAAACGTTATGTTTTCTGCGGTTTTTACTACGAATTACCACTTCTCGCTTTTTCTCGTGTAATGTGGCTGCCAGAGTTCGGTTCATGCAAAATCTTAAGGTCCTAGGTCAACTACAAGGCAGCAAATGCAGCCAAAAACTGAATTTTCAAAAACTAAAACTTGAATTTCTTTGCCTCTTTCTTGGTGACTGCAACAACTTAGAAGCTTCTACTTCGTACAGAGTGGTGCGACCGCAAACGTCATCACGCTGCATTAGTTGCCAGACGATAAATGTAAACGTTTCTGAGAGTAATGCGTCCAATGTGAAGATTTTCAGTTACGTCGATACGAAAACAAATGTTGAGAACGTTATGTTTTCTGCGGCTTTTACTACGAATTACCACTTCTCACTTTTTCTCGTGTAATGTGGCTGCCAGAGTTCGGTTCATGCAAAATCTTAAGGTCCTAGGTCAACTACAAGGCAGCAAAAGCAGCAAAACTGAATTTTCAAAAACTAAAACTTGAATTTCTGTGCCTCTTTCTTGGTGACTGCAACAACTTAGAAGCTTCTACTTCGTACAGAGTGGTGCGACCGCAAACGTCATCACGCTGCATTAGTTGCCAGGCGATAAATGTAAACGTTTCTGAGAGTAATGCGTCCAATGTGAAGATTTTCAGTTACGTCGATACGAAAACAAATGTTGAAAACGTTATGTTTTCTGCGGTTTTTACTACGAATTACCACTTCTCGCTTTTTCTCGTGTAATGTGGCTGCCAGAGTTCGTTTCATGCAAAATCTTAAGGTCCTAGGTCAACTACAAGGCAGCAAAGGCAGCCAAAAACAGAATTTTCAAAAACTAAAACTTGAATTTCTGTGCCTCTTTCTTGGTGACTGCAACAACTTAGAAGCTTCTACTTCGTACAGAGTGGTGCGACCGCAAACGTAATCACGCTGCATTAGTTGCCAGACGATAAATGTAAACGTTTCTGAGAGTAATGCGTCCAATGTGAAGATTTTCAGTTACGTCATTTCGAAAACAAATGTTGAAAACGTTATGTTTTATGCGGTTTTTACTACGAATTAATACTTCTCGCTTTTTCTTGTGTAATGTGGCTGCCAGAGTTCGGTTCATGCAAAATCTTAAGGTCCTAGGTCAACTACATGGCAGCAAAAGCAGCCAAAAACTGAATTTTCAAAAACTAAAACTTGAATTTCTGTGCCTCTTTCTTGGTCACTGCAACAACTTAGAAGCTTCTACTTCATACAGAGTGGTGCGACCGCAAACGTCATCACGCTGCATTAGTTGCCAGACGATAGATGTAAACGTTTGTGAGAGGAATGCGTCCAATGTGAAGATTTTCAGTTACGTCGATACGAAAACAAATGTTGAAAACGTTATGTTTTCTGCGGTTTTTACTACGAATTACCACTTCTCGCTTTTTCTCGTGTAATGTGGCTGCCAGAGTTCGGTTCATGCAAAATCTTAAGGTCCTAGGTCAACTACAAGGCAGCAAAAGCAGCCAAAAACTGAATTTTCAAAAACATGAATTGCTGTGCTTCTTTCTTGGTGACTGCAACAACTTAGAAGCTTCTACTTCGTACAGAGTGGTGCGACCGTAAACGTCATCACGCTGCATTAGTTGCCAGACGATAAATGTAAACGTTTCTGAGAGTAATGCGTCCAATGTGAAGATTTTCAGTTACGTCATTTTGAAAACAAATGTTGAAAACGTTATGTTTTCTGCGGTTTTTACTACGAATTAATACTTCTCGCTTTTTCTCGTGTAATGTGGCTGCCAGAGTTCGGTTCATGCAAAATCTTAAGGTCCTAGGTCAACTACAAGGCAGCAAAAGCAGCCAAAAACTTAATTTTCAATAACTAAAACTTGAATATCTGTGCCTCTTTCTTGGTGACTGCAACAACTTCGAAGCTTCTACTTCGTACAGAGTGGTGCGATCGCAAACGTCATCACGCTGCATTAGTTGACAGACGATAAATGTAAACGTTTCTGAGAGTAATGCGTCCAATGTGAAGATTTTCAGTTACGTCATTTCGAAAACAAATGTTGAAAACGTTATGTTTTCTGCGGTTTTTACTACGAATTACCACTTCTCGATTTTTCTGGTGTAATGTGGCTGCCAGAGTTCGGTTCATGCAAAATCTTAAGGTCCTAGGTCAACTACAAGGCAGCAAAAGCAGCCAAAAACTGAATTTTCAAAAACTAAAACTTGAATTTCTGTGCCTCTTTCTTGGTGACTGCAACAACTTAGAAGCTTCTACTTCGTACGGAGTGGTGCGACCGCAAACGTCATCACGCTGCATTAGTTGCCAGACGATAAATGTAAACGTTTCTGAGAGTAATGCGTCCAATGTGAAGATTTTGAGTTACGTCATTTCGTAAACAAATGTTGAAAACGTTATGTTTTCTGCGGTTTTTACTACGAATTACCACTTCTCGCTTTTTCTCGTGTAATGTGGCTGCCAGAGTTCGGTTCATGCAAAATCTTAAGGTCCTAGGTCAACTACAAGGCAGCAAAAGCAGCCAAAACCTGAATTTTCAAAAACTAAAACTTGAATTTCTGTGCCTCTTTCTTGGTGACTGCAACAACTTAGAAGCTTCTACTTCGTACAGAGTGGTGCGACCGCAAACGTCATAACGCTGCATTAGTTGCCAGACGATAAATGTAAACGTTTCTGAGAGTAATGTGTCCAATGTGAAGATTTTCAGTTACGTCGATACGAAAACAGATGTTGAAAACGTTATGTTTCCTGCGGTTTTTACTACGAATTACCACTTCTCGCTTTTTCTTGTGTAATGTGGCTGCCAGAGTTCGGTTCATGCAAAATCTTAAGGTCCTAGGTCAACTACAAGGCAGCAAAAGCAGCCAAAAACTGAATTTTCAAAAAGTAAAACTTGAATTTCTGTGCCTCTTTCTTGGTGACTGCAACAACTTCGAAGCTTCTACTTCGTACAGAGTTGTGCGACCGCAAACATCATCACGCTGCATTAGTTGCCAGAAGATAAATGTAAACGTTTCTGAGAGTAATGCGTCCAATGTGAAGATTTTCAGTTACGTCATTTCGAAAACAAATGTTGAAAACGTTATGTTTTCTGCGGTTTTTACTACGAATTACCACTTCTCGCTTTTTCTCGTGTAATGTGGCTGCCAGAGTTCGGTTCATGCAAAATCTTAAGGTCCTAGGTCAACTACAAGGCACCAAAAGCAGCCAATAACTGATTTTTCAAAAACTAAAACTTGAATTTCTGTGCCTCTTTCTTGGTGACTGCAACAACTTAGAAGCTTCTACTTCGTACAGAGTGGTGCGACCGCAAACGTCATCACGCTGCATTAGTTGCCAGACGATAAATGTAAACGTTTCTGAGAGTAATGCGTCCAATGTGAAGATTTTCAGTTACGTCGATACGAAAACAAATGTTGAAAACGTTATGTTTTCTGCGGTTTTTACTACGAATTACCACTTCTCGCTTTTTCTCGTGTAATGTGGCTGCCAGAGGTCGGTTCATGCAAAATCTTAGGGTCCTAGGTCAACTACAAGGCAGCAAAAGCAGCCAAAAACTGAATTTTCAAAAACTAAAACTTGAATTTCTGTGCCTCTTTCTTGGTGACTGCAACAACTTAGAAGCTTCTACTTCGTACAGAGTGGTGCGACCGCAAACGTCATCACGCTGCATTAGTTGCCAGACGATAAATGTAAACGTTTCTGAGAGTAATGCGTCCAATGTGAAGATTTTCAGTTACGTCGATACGAAAACAAATGTTGAAAACGTTATGTTATACGCGGTTTTTACTACGAATTACCACTTCTCGCTTTTTCTCGTGTAATGTGGCTGCCAGAGTTCGGTTCATGCAAAATCTTAAGGTCCTAGGTCAACTACAAGGCAGCAAAAGCAGCCAAAAACTGAATTTTCAAAAACTAAAACTTGAATTTCTGTGCCTCTTTCTTGGTGACTGCAACAACTTAGAAGCTTCTACTTCGTACAGAGTGGTGCGACCGCAAACGTCATCACGCTGCATTAGTTGCCAGACGATAAATGTAAACGTTTCTGAGAGTAATGCGTCCAATGTGAAGATTTTCAGTTACGTCATTTCGAAAACAAATGTTGAAAACGTTATGTTTTCTGTGGTTTTTACTACGAATTACCACTTCTCGCTTTTTCTCGTGTAATGTGGCTGCCAGAGTTCGGTTCATGCAAAATCTTAAGGCCCTAGGTCAACTACAAGGAAGCAAAAGCAGCCAAAAACTGAATTTTCAAAAACTAAAACTTGAATTTCTGTGCCGCTTTCTTGGTGACTGCAACAACTTAGAAGCTTCTACTTCGTACAGAGTGGTGCGACCGCAAACGTCATCACGCTGCATTAGTTGCCAGACGATAAATGTAAACGTTTCTGAGAGTAATGCGTCCAATGTGAAGATTTTCAGTTACGTCATTTCGAAAACAAATGTTGAAAACGTTATGTTTTCTGCGGTTTTTACTACGAATTACCACTTCTCGCTTTTTCTCGTGTAATGTGGCTGCCAGAGTTCGGTTCATGCAAAATCTTAAGGCCCTAGGTCAACTACAAGGAAGCAAAAGCAGCCAAAAACTGAATTTTCAAAAACTAAAACTTGAATTTCTGTGCCTCTTTCTTGGTGACTGCAACAACTTAGAAGCTTCTACTTCGTACAGAGTGGTGCGACCGCAAACGTCATCACGCTGCATTAGTTGCCAGACGATAAATGTAAACGTTTCTGAGAGTAATGCGTCCAATGTGAAGATTTTCAGTTACGTCATTTCGAAAACAAATGTTGAAAACGTTATGTTTTCTGCGGTTTTTACTACGAATTACCACTTCTCGCTTTTTCTCGTGTAATGTGGCTGCCAGAGTTCGGTTCATGCAAAATCTTAAGGTCCTAGGTCAACTACAAGGCAGCAAAAGCAGCCAAAAACTGAATTTTCAAAAACTAAAACTTGAATTTCTGTGCCTCTTTCTTGGTGACTGCAACAACTTAGAAGCTTCTACTTCGTACAGAGTGGTGCGACCGCAAACGTCATCACGCTGCATTAGTTGCCAGACGATAAATGTAAACGTTTCTGAGAGTAATGCATCCAATGTGAAGATTTTCAGTTACGTCGATACGAAAACAAATGTTGAAAACGTTATGTTTTCTGCGGTTTTTACTACGAATTACCACTTCTCGCTTTTTCTCGTGTAATGTGGCTGCCAGATTTCGCTTCATGCAAAATCTTAAGGTCCTAGGTCAACTACAAGGCAGCAAAAGCAGCCAAAAACTGAATTTTCAAAAACTAAAACTTGAATTTCTGTGCCTCTTTCTTGGTGACTGCAACAACTTCGAAGCTTCTACTTCGTACAGAGTTGTGCGACCGCAAACATCATCACGCTGCATTAGTTGCCAGATGATAAATGTAAACGTTTCTGAGAGTAATGCGTCCAATGTGAAGATTTTCAGTTACGTCATTTCGAAAACAAATGTTGAAAACGTTATGTTTTCTGCGGTTTTTACTACGAATTACCACTTCTCGCTTTTTCTCGTGTAATGTGGCTGCCAGAGTTCGGTTCATGCAAAATCTTAAGGTCCTAGGTCAACTACAAGGCACCAAAAGCAGCCAATAACTGATTTTTCAAAAACTAAAACTTGAATTTCTGTGCCTCTTTCTTGGTGACTGCAACAACTTAGAAGCTTCTACTTCGTACAGAGTGGTGCGACCGCAAACGTCATCACGCTGCATTAGTTGCCAGACGATAAATGTAAACGTTTCTGAGAGTAATGCGTCCAATGTAAAGATTTTCAGTTACGTCGATACGAAAACAAATGTGGAAAACGTTATGTTTTCTGCGGTTTTTACTACGAATTCCCACTTCTCGCTTTTTCTCGTGTAATGTGGCTGCCAGAGGTCGGTTCATGCAAAATCTTAGGGTCCTAGGTCAACTACAAGGCAGCAAAAGCAGCCAAAAACTGAATTTTCAAAAACTAAAACTTGAATTTCTGTGCCTCTTTCTTGGTGACTGCAACAACTTAAAAGCTTCTACTTCGTACAGAGTGGTGCGACCGCAAACGTCATCACGCTGCATTAGTTGCCAGACGATAAATGTAAACGTTTCTGAGAGTAATGCGTCCAATGTGAAGATTTTCAGTTACGTCATTTCGAAAACAAATGTTGAAAACGTTATGTTTTCTGCGGTTTTTACTACGAATTACCACTTCTCGCTTTTTCTCGTGTAATGTGGCTACCAGAGTTCAGTTCATGCAAAATCTTAAGGTCCTAGGTCAACTGCAAGGCAGCAAAAGCTGCCAAAAACTGAATTTTCAAAAACTAAAACTTGAATTTCTGTGCCTCTTTCTTGGTGACTGCAACAACTTAGAAGCTTCTACTTCGTACAGAGTGGTGCGACCGCAAATGTCATCACGCTGCATTAGTTGCCAGACGATAAATGTAAACGTTTCTGAGAGTAATGCGTCCAATGTGAAGATTTTCAGTTACGTCATTTCGAAAACAAATGTTGAAAACGTTATGTTTTCTGCGGTTTTTACTACGAATTACCACTTCTCGCTTTTTCTCGTGTAATTTGGCTGCCAGAGTTCGGTTCATGCAAAATCTTAAGGCCCTAGGTCAACTACAAGGAAGCAAAAGCAGCCAAAAACTGAATTTTCAAAAACTAAAACTTGAATTTCTGTGCCTCTTTCTTGGTGACTGCAACAACTTAGAAGCTTCTACTTCGTACAGAGTGGTGCGACCGCAAACGTCATCACGCTGCATTAGTTGCCAGACGATAAATGTAAACGTTTCTGAGAGTAATGCGTCCAATGTGAAGATTTTCAGTTACGTCATTTCGAAAACAAATGTTGAAAACGTTATGTTTTCTGCGGTTTTTACTACGAATTACCACTTCTCGCTTTTTCTCGTGTAATGTGGCTGCCAGAGTTCGGTTCATGCAAAATCTTAAGGCCCTAGGTCAACTACAAGGAAGCAAAAGCAGCCAAAAACTGAATTTTCAAAAACTAAAACTTGAATTTCTGTGCCTCTTTCTTGGTGACTGCAACAACTTAGAAGCTTCTACTTCGTACAGAGTGGTGCGACCGCAAACGTCATCACGCTGCATTAGTTGCCAGACGATAAATGTAAACGTTTCTGAGAGTAATGCGTCCAATGTGAAGATTTACAGTTACGTCATTTCGAAAACAAATGTTGAAAACGTTATGTTTTCTGCGGTTTTTACTACGAATTACCACTTCTCGCTTTTTCTCGTGTAATGTGGCTGCCAGAGTTCGGTTCCTGCAAAATCTTAAGGTCCTAGGTCAACTACAAGGCAGCAAAAGCAGCCAAAAACTGAATTTTCAAAAACTAAAACTTGAATTTCTGTGCCTCTTTCTTGGTGACTGCAACAACTTAGAAGCTTCTACTTCGTACAGAGTGGTGCGACCGCAAACGTCATCACGCTGCATTAGTTGCCAGACGATAAATGTAAAAGTTTCTGAGAGTAATGCGTCCAATGTGAAGATTTTCAGTTACGTCGATACGAAAACAAATGTTGAAAACGTTACGTTTTCTGCGGTTTTTACTACGAATTACCACTTCTCGCTTTTTCTCGTGTAATGTGGCTGCCAGAGTTCGGTTGATGCAAAATCTTAAGCTCCTAGGTCAACTACAAGGCAGCAAAAGCAGCCAAAAACTGAATTTTCAAAAACTAAAACTTGAATGTCCGTGCCTCTTTCTTGGTGACTGCAACAACTTAGAAGCTTCTACTTCGTACAGAGTGGTGCGACCGCAAACGTCATCACGCTGCATTAGTTGCCAGACGATAAATGTAAACGTTTCTGAGATTAATGCGTCCAATGTGAAGATTTTCAGTTACGTCATTTCGAAAACAAATGTTGAAAACGTTATGTTTTCTGTGGTTTTTACTACGAATTACCACTTCTCGCTTTTTCTCGTGTAATGTGGCTGCCAGAGTTCGGTTCATGCAAAATCTTAAGGTCCTAGGTCAACTACAAGGCAGCAAAAGCAGCCAATAACTGAATTTTCAAAAACTAAAACTTGAATTTCTGTGCCTCTTTCTTGGTGACTGCAACAACTTAGAAGCTTCTGCTTCGTACAGAGTGGTGCGACCGCAAACGTCATCACGCTGCATTAGTTGCCAGACGATAAATGTAAACGTTTCTGAGAGTAATGAGTCCAATGTGAAGATTTTCAGTTACGTCGATACGAAAACAAATGTTGAAAACGGTATGTTTTCTGCGGTTTTTACTACGAATTACCACTTCTCACTTTTTCTCGTGTAATGTGGCTGCCAGAGTTCGGTTCAAGCAAAATCTTAAGGTCCTAGGTCAACTACAAGGCAGCAAAAGCAGCCAAAAACTGAATTTTCAAAAACTAAAACTTGAATTTCTGTGCCTCTTTCTTGGTGACTGCAACAACTTAGAAGCTTCTACTTCGTACAGAGTGGTGCGACCGCAAACGTCATCACGCTGCATTAGTTGCCAGACGATAAATGTAAACGTTTCTGAGAGTAATGCGTCCAATGTGAAGATTTTCAGTTACGTCATTTCGAAAACAAATGTTGAAAACGTTATGTTTTCTGCGGTTTTTACTACGAATTACCACTTCTCGCTTTTTCTCGTGTAATGTGGCTGCCAGAGTTCAGTTCATGCAAAATCTTAAGGTCCTAGGTCAACTACAAGGCAGCAAAAGCAGTCAAAAACTGAATTTTCAAAAACTAAAACTTGAATTTCTGTGCCTCTTTCTTGGTGACTGCAACAACTTAGAAGCTTCTACTTCGTACAGAGTGGTGCGACCGCAAACGTCATCACGCTGCATTAGTTGCCAGACGATAAATGTAAACGTTTCTGAGAGTAATGTGTCCAATGTGAAGATTTTCAGTTACGTCGATACGAAAACAAATGTTGAAAACGTTATGTTTTCTGCGGTTTTTACTACGAATTACCACTTCTCGCTTTTTCTCGTGTAATGTGGCTGCCAGAGTTCGGTTCATGCAAAATCTTAAGGTCCTAGGTCAACTACAAGGCAGCAAAAGCAGCCAAAAACTGAATTTTCAAAAACTAAAACTTGAATTTCTGTGCCTCTTTCTGGGTGACTGCAACAACTTAGAAGCTTCTACTTCGTACAGAGTGGTGCGACCGCAAACGTCATGACGCTGCACTAGTTGCCAGACGATGAATGTAAACGTTTCTGAGTGTAATGCGTCCAATGTGAAGATTTTCAGTTACGTCGATACGAAAACAAATGTTGAAAACGTTATGTTTTCTGCGGTTTTTACTACGAATTACCACTTCTCGCTTTTTCTCGTGTAATGTGGCTGCCAGAGTTCGGTTCCTGCAAAATCTTAAGGTCCTAGGTCAACTACAAGGCAGCAAAAGCAGCCAAAAACTGAATTTTCAAAAACTAAAACTTGAATTTCTGTGCCTCTTTCTTGGTGACTGCAACAACTTAGAAGCTTCTACTTCGTACAGAGTGGTGCGACCGCAAACGTCATCACGCTGCATTAGTTGCCAGACGATAAATGTAAAAGTTTCTGAGAGTAATGCGTCCAATGTGAAGATTTTCAGTTACGTCGATACGAAAACAAATGTTGAAAACGTTACGTTTTCTGCGGTTTTTACTACGAATTACCACTTCTCGCTTTTTCTCGTGTAATGTGGCTGCCAGAGTTCGGTTGATGCAAAATCTTAAGCTCCTAGGTCAACTACAAGGCAGCAAAAGCAGCCAAAAACTGAATTTTCAAAAACTAAAACTTGAATGTCCGTGCCTCTTTCTTGGTGACTGCAACAACTTAGAAGCTTCTACTTCGTACAGAGTGGTGCGACCGCAAACGTCATCACGCTGCATTAGTTGCCAGACGATAAATGTAAACGTTTCTGAGATTAATGCGTCCAATGTGAAGATTTTCAGTTACGTCATTTCGAAAACAAATGTTGAAAACGTTATGTTTTCTGTGGTTTTTACTACGAATTACCACTTCTCGCTTTTTCTCGTGTAATGTGGCTGCCAGAGTTCGGTTCATGCAAAATCTTAAGGTCCTAGGTCAACTACAAGGCAGCAAAAGCAGCCAATAACTGAATTTTCAAAAACTAAAACTTGAATTTCTGTGCCTCTTTCTTGGTGACTGCAACAACTTAGAAGCTTCTGCTTCGTACAGAGTGGTGCGACCGCAAACGTCATCACGCTGCATTAGTTGCCAGACGATAAATGTAAACGTTTCTGAGAGTAATGAGTCCAATGTGAAGATTTTCAGTTACGTCGATACGAAAACAAATGTTGAAAACGTTATGTTTTCTGCGGTTTTTACTACGAATTACCACTTCTCACTTTTTCTCGTGTAATGTGGCTGCCAGAGTTCGGTTCAAGCAAAATCTTAAGGTCCTAGGTCAACTACAAGGCAGCAAAAGCAGCCAAAAACTGAATTTTCAAAAACTAAAACTTGAATTTCTGTGCCTCTTTCTTGGTGACTGCAACAACTTAGAAGCTTCTACTTCGTACAGAGTGGTGCGACCGCAAACGTCATCACGCTGCATTAGTTGCCAGACGATAAATGTAAACGTTTCTGAGAGTAATGCGTCCAATGTGAAGATTTTCAGTTACGTCATTTCGAAAACAAATGTTGAAAACGTTATGTTTTCTGCGGTTTTTACTACGAATTACCACTTCTCGCTTTTTCTCGTGTAATGTGGCTGCCAGAGTTCAGTTCATGCAAAATCTTAAGGTCCTAGGTCAACTACAAGGCAGCAAAAGCAGTCAAAAACTGAATTTTCAAAAACTAAAACTTGAATTTCTGTGCCTCTTTCTTGGTGACTGCAACAACTTAGAAGCTTCTACTTCGTACAGAGTGGTGCGACCGCAAACGTCATCACGCTGCATTAGTTGCCAGACGATAAATGTAAACGTTTCTGAGAGTAATGCGTCCAATGTGAAGATTTTCAGTTACGTCATTTCGAAAACAAATGTTGAAAACGTTATGTTTTCTGTGGTTTTTACTACGAATTACCACTTCTCGCTTTTTCTCGTGTAATGTGGCTGCCAGAGTTCGGTTCATGCAAAATCTTAAGGTCCTAGGTCAACTACAAGGCAGCAAAAGCAGCCAATAACTGAATTTTCAAAAACTAAAACTTGAATTTCTGTGCCTCTTTCTTGGTGACTGCAACAACTTAGAAGCTTCTGCTTCGTACAGAGTGGTGCGACCGCAAACGTCATCACGCTGCATTAGTTGCCAGACGATAAATGTAAACGTTTCTGAGAGTAATGAGTCCAATGTGAAGATTTTCAGTTACGTCGATACGAAAACAAATGTTGAAAACGTTATGTTTTCTGCGGTTTTTACTACGAATTACCACTTCTCACTTTTTCTCGTGTAATGTGGCTGCCAGAGTTCGGTTCAAGCAAAATCTTAAGGTCCTAGGTCAACTACAAGGCAGCAAAAGCAGCCAAAAACTGAATTTTCAAAAACTAAAACTTGAATTTCTGTGCCTCTTTCTTGGTGACTGCAACAACTTAGAAGCTTCTACTTCGTACAGAGTGGTGCGACCGCAAACGTCATCACGCTGCATTAGTTGCCAGACGATAAATGTAAAAGTTTCTGAGAGTAATGCGTCCAATGTGAAGATTTTCAGTTACGTCGATGCGAAAACAAATGTTGAAAACGTTACGTTTTCTGCGGTTTTTACTACGAATTACCACTTCTCGCTTTTTCTCGTGTAATGTGGCTGCCAGAGTTCGGTTGATGCAAAATCTTAAGCTCCTAGGTCAACTACAAGGCAGCAAAAGCAGCCAAAAACTGAATTTTCAAAAACTAAAACTTGAATTTCTGTGCCTCTTTCTTGGTGACTGCAACAACTTAAAAGCTTCTACTTCGTACAGAGTGGTGCGACCGCAAACGTCATCACGCGGCATTAGTTGCCAGACGATAAATGTAAACGTTTCTGAGAGTAATGCGTCCAATGTGAAGATTTTCAGTTACGTCGATACGAAAACAAATGTTGAAAACGTTATGTTTTCTGCGGTTTTTACTACGAATTACCACTTCTCGCTTTTTCTCGTGTAATTTGGCTGCCGGAGTTCGGTTCATGCAAAATCTTAAGGTCCTAGGTCAACTACAAGGCAGCAAAAGCAGCCAAAAACTGAATTTTCAAAAACTAAAACTTGAATTTCTGTGCCTCTTTCTTGGTGACTGCAACAACTTAGAAGCTTCTACTTCGTACAGAGTGGTGCGACCGCAAACGTCATCACGCTGCATTAGTTGCCAGACGATAAAAGTAAATGTTTCTGAGAGTAATGCGTCCAACGTGAAGATTTTCAGTTACGTCATTTCGAAAACAAATGTTGAAAACGTTATGTTTTCTGCGGTTTTTACTACGAATTACCACTTCTGGCTTTTTCTCGTGTAATGTGGCTGCCAGAGTTCGGTTCATGCAAAATCTTAAGGTCCTAGGTCAACTACAAGGCAGCAAAAGCAGCCAAAAACTGAATTTTCAAAAACTAAAACTTGAATTTCTGTGCCTCTTTCTTGGTGACTGCAACAACTTAGAAGCTTCTACTTCGTACAGAGTGGTGCGACCGCAAACGTCATCACGCTGCATTAGTTGCCAGACGATAAATGTAAACGTTTCTGAGAGTAATGCGTCCAATGTGAAGATTTTCAGTTACGTCGATACGAAAACAAATGTTGAAAACGTTATGTTTTCTGCGGTTTTTACTACGAATTACCACTTCTCGCTTTTTCTCGTGTAATGTGGCTGACAGAGTTCGGTTCATGCAAAATCTTAAGGTCCTAGGTCAACTACAAGGCAGCAAAAGCAGCCAAAAACTGAATTTTCAAAAACTAAAACTTGAATTTCTGTGCCTCTTTCTTGGTGACTGCAACAACTTAGAAGCTTCTACTTCGTACAGAGTGGTGCGACCGCAAACGTCATCACGCTGCATTAGTTGCCAGACGATAAAAGTAAATGTTTCTGAGAGTAATGCGTCCAATGTGAAGATTTTCAGTTACGTCATTTCGAAAACAAATGTTGAAAACGTTATGTTTTCTGCGGTTTTTACTACGAATTACCACTTCTGGCTTTTTCTCGTGTAATGTGGCTGCCAGAGTTCGGTTCATGCAAAATCTTAAGGTCCTAGGTCAACTACAAGGCAGCAAAAGCAGCCAAAAACTGAATTTTCAAAAACTAAAACTTGAATTTCTGTGCCTCTTTCTTGGTGACTGCAACAACTTAGAAGCTTCTACTTCGTACAGAGTGGTGCGACCGCAAACGTCATCACGCTGCATTAGTTGCCAGACGATAAATTTAAACGTTTCTGAGAGTAATGCGTCCAATGTGAGAATTTTCAGTCGATACGAAAACAAATGTTGAAAACGTTATGTTTTCTGCGGGTTTTACTACGAATTACCACTTCTCGCTTTTTCTCGTGTAATGTGGCTGCCAGAGTTCGGTTCATGCAAAATCTTAAGGTCCTAGGTCAACTACAAGGCAGCAAAAGCAGCCAAAAACTGAATTTTCAAAAACTAAAACTTGAATTTCTGTGCCTCTTTCTTGGTGACTGCAACAACTTAAAAGCTTCTACTTCGTACAGAGTGGTGCGACCGCAAACGTCATCACGCGGCATTAGTTGCCAGACGATAAATGTAAACGTTTCTGAGAGTAATGCGTCCAAGGTGAAGATTTTCAGTTACGTCGATACGAAAACAAATGTTGAGAACGTTATGTTTTCTGCGGTGTTTACTACGAATCACCACTTCTCGCTTTTTCTCGTGTAATGTGGCTGCCAGAGTTCGGTTCATGCAAAATCTTAAGGTCCTAGGTCAACTACAAGGCAGCAAAAGCAGCCAAAAACTGAATTTTCAAAAACTAAAACTTGAATTTCTGTGCCTCTTTCTTGGTGACTGCAACAACTTAGAAGCTTCTGCTTCGTACAGAGTGGTGCAACCGCAAACGTCATCACGCTGCATTAGTTGCCAGACGATAAATGTAAACGTTTCTGAGAGTAATGCGTCCAATGTGAAGATTTTCAGTTACGTCGATACGAAAACAAATGTTGAAAACGTTATGTTTTCTGCGGTTTTTACTACGAATTACCACTTCTCGCTTTTTCTCGTGTAATGTGGCTGCCAGAGTTCGGTTCATGCAAAATCTTAAGGTCCTAGGTCAACTACAAGGCAGCAAAAGCTGCCAAAAACTGAATTTTCAAAAACTAAAACTTGAATTTCTGTGCCTCTTTCTTGGTGACTGCAACAACTTAGAAGCTTCTACTTCGTACAGAGTGGTGCGACCGCAAACGTCATCACGCTGCATTAGTTGCCAGACGATAAATGTAAACGTTTCTGAGAGTAATGCGTCCAATGGCGAAGATTTTCAGTTACGCCATTTCGAAAACAAATGTTGAAAACGTTATGTTTTCTGCGGTTTTTACTACGAATTACATCTTCTCGCTTTTTCTCGTGTAATGTGGCTGCCAGAGTTCGGTTCATGCAAAATCTTAAGGTCCTAGGTCAACTACAAGGAAGCAAAAGCAGCCAAAAACTGGATTTTCAAAAACTAAAACTTGAATTTCTGCGCCTCTTTCTTGGTGACTGCAACAACTTAGAAGCTTCTACTTCGTACAGAGTGGTGCGACCGCAAACGTCATCACGCTGCATTAGTTGCCAGACGATAAATGTAAACGTTTCTGAGAGTAATGCGTCCAATGTGAAGATTTTCAGTTACGTCGATACGAAAACAAATGTTGAAAACGTTATGTTTTCTGCGGTTTTTACTACGAATTACCACTTCTCGCTTTTTCTCGTGTAATGTGGCTGCCGGAGTTCGGTTCATGCAAAATCTTAAGGTCCTAGGTCAACTACAAGGCAGCAAAAGCAGCCAAAAACTGAATTTTCAAAAACTAAAACTTTAATTTCTGTGCCTCTTTCTTGGTGACTGCAACAACTTAGAAGCTTCTACTTCGTACAGAGTGGTGCGACCGCAAACGTCATCACGCTGCATTAGTTGCCAGACGATAAATGTAAACGTTTCTGAGAGTAATGCGTCCAATGTGAAGATTTTCAGTTACGTCGATACGAAAACAAATGTTGAAAACGTTATGTTTTCTGCGGTTTTTACTACGAATTACCACTTCTCGCTTTTTCTCGTGTAATGTGGCTGCCAGAGTTCGGTTCATGCAAAATCTTAAGGTCCTAGGTCAACTACAAGGCAGCAAAAGCAGCCAAAAACTGAATCTTCAAAAACTAAAACTTGAATTTCTGTGCCTCTTTCTTGGTTACTGGAACAACTTAGAAGCTTCTACTTCGTACAGAGTGGTGCGACCGCAAACGTCATCACGCTGCATTAGTTGCCAGACGATAAATGTAAACGTTCCTGAGAGTAATGCGTCCAATGTGAAGATTTTCAGTTACGTCGATACGAAAACAAATGTTGAAAACGTTATGTTTTCTGCGGGTTTTACTACGAATTACCACTTCTCGCTCTTTCTCGTGTAATGTGGCTGCCAGAGTTCGGTTCATGCAAAATCTTAAGGTCCTAGGTCAACTACAAGGCAGCAAAAGCAGCCAAAGACTGAATTTTCAAAAACTAAAACTTGAATTTCTGTGCCTCTTTCTTGGTGACTGCAACAACTTAGAAGCTTCTACTTCGTACAGAGTGGTGCGACCGCAAACGTCATCACGCTGCCTTAGTTGCCAGACGATAAATGTAAACGTTTCTGAGAGTAATGCGTCCCATGTGAAGATTTTCAGTTACGTCATTTCGAAAACAAATGTTGAAAACGTTATGTTTTCTGCGGTTTTTACTACGAATTACGACTTCTCGTTATTTATCGTGTAATGTGGCTGCCAGAGTTCGGTTCATGCGAAATCTTAAGGCCCTAGGTCAACTACAAGGCAGCAAAAGCAGCCAAAAACTGAATTTTCGAAAACTAAAACTTGAATTTCTGTGCCTCTTTCTTGGTGACTGCAACAACTTACAAGCTTCTACTTCGTACAGAGTGGTGCGACCGCAAACGTCATCACGCTGCATTAGTTGCCAGACGATAAATGTAAACGTTTCTGAGAGTAATGCGTCCAATGTGAAGATTTTCAGTTACGTCGATACGAAAACAAATGTTGAAAACGTTATGTTTTCTGCGGTTTTTACTACGAATTACCACTTCTCGCTTTTTCTCGTGTAATGTGGCTGCCAGAGTTCGGTTCATGCAAAATCTTAAGGTCCTAGGTCAACTACAAGGTAGCAAAAGCAGCCAAAAACTGAATTTTCAAAAACTAAAACTTGAATTTCTGTGCCTCTTTCTTGGTGACTGCAACAACTTAGAAGCTTCTACTTCGTACAGAGTGGTGCGACCGCAAACGTCATCACGCTGCATTAGTTGCCAGACGATAAATGTAAACGTTTCTGAGAGTAATGCGTCCAATGTGAAGATTTTCAGTTACGTCATTTCGAAAACAAATGTTGAAAACGTTATGTTTTCTGCGGTTTTTACTACGAATTACCACTTCTCGCTTTTTCTCGTGTAATGTGGCTGCCAGAGTTCGGTTCATGCAAAATCTTAATGTCCTAGGTCAACTACAAGGCTGCAAAAGCAGCCAAAAACTTAATTTTCAAAAACTAAAACTTGAATTTCTGTGCCTCTTTCTTGGTGACTGCAACAACTTAGAAGCTTCTACTTCGTACAGAGTGGTGCGACCGCAAACGTCATCACGCTGCATTAGTTGCCAGACGATAAATGTAAACGTTTCTGAGAGTAATGCGTGCAATGTGAAGATTTTCAGTTTACGTCATTTCGAAAACAAATGTTGAAAACGTTATGTTTTCTGCGGTTTTTACTACGAATTACCACTTCTCGCTTTTTCTCGCGTAATGTGGCTGCCAGAGTTCGGTTCATGCAAAATCTTAAGGTCCTAGGTCAACTACAAGGCAGCAAAAGCAGCCAAAAACTGAATTTTCAAAAACTAAAACTTGAATTTCTGTGCCTCTTTCTTGGTGACTGCAACAACTTAGAAGCTTCTACTTCGTACAGAGTGGTGCGACCGCAAACGTCATCACGCTGCATTAGTTGCCAGACGATAAATGTAAACGTTTCTGAGAGTAATGCGTCCAATGTGAAGATTTTCAGTTACGTCGATACGAAAACAAATGTTGAAAACGTTATGTTTTCTGCGGTTTTTACTACGAATTACCACTTCTCGCTTTTTCTCGTGTAATGTGGCTGCCAGAGTTCGGTTCATGCAATATCTTAAGGTCCTAGGTCAACTACAAGGCAGCAAAAGCAGCCAAAAACTGAATTTTCAAAAACTAAAACTTGAATTTCTGTGCCTCTTTCTTGGTGACTGCAACAACTTAGAAGCTTCTACTTCGTACAGAGTGGTGCGACTGCAAACGTCATCACGCTGCATTAGTTGCCAGACGATAAATGTAAACGTTTCTGAGAGTAATGCGTCCAATGTGAAGATTTTCAGTTACGTCGATACGAAAACAAATGTAGAAAACGTTATGTTTTCTGCGGTTTTTACTACGAATTACCACTTCTCGCTTTTTCTCGTGTAATGTGGCTGCCAGAGTTCGATTCATGCAAAATCTTAAGGTCCTAGGTCAACTACAAGGCAGCAAAAGCAGCCAAAAACTGAATTTTCAAAAACTAAAACTTAAATTTCTGTGCCTCTTTCTTGGTGACTGCAACAACTTAGAAGCTTCTACTTCGTACAGAGTGGTGCGACCGCAAACGTCATCACGCTGCGTTAGTTGCCAGACGATAAATGTAAACGTTTCTGAGAGTAATGCGTCCAATGTGAAGATTTTCAGTTACGTCGATACGAAAACAAATGTTGAAAACGTTATGTTTTCTGCTGTTTTTACTACGAATTACCACTTCTCGCTTTTTCTCGTGTAATGTGGCTGCCAGAGTTCGGTTCATGCAAAATCTTCAGGTCCTAGGTCAACAACAAGGCAGCAAAAGCAGCCAAAAACTGAATTTAGTTGCCAGACGATAAATGTAAACGTTTCTGAGAGTAATGCGTCCAATGTGAAGATTTTCAGTTACGTCATTTCGAAAACAAATATTTAAAACGTTATGTTTTCTGCGGTTTTTACTACGAATTACCACTTCTCGCTTTTTCTCGTGTAATGTGGCTGCCAGAGTTCGGTTCATGCAAAATCTTAAGGTCCTAGGTCAACTACAAGGCAGCAAAAGCAGCCAAAAACTGAATTTTCAAAAACTAAAACTTGAATTCTGTGCCTCTTTCTTGGTGACTGCAACAACTTAGAAGCTTCTACTTCGTACAGAGTGGTGCGACCGCAAACGTCATCACGCGGCATTAGTTGCCAGACGATAAATGTAAACGTTTCTGAGAGTAATGCGTCCAATGTGAAGATTTTCAGTTACGTCGATACGAAAACAAATGTTGAAAACGTTATGTTTTCTGCGGTTTTTACTACGAATTACCACTTCTCGCTTTTTCTCGTGTAATGTGGCTGCCAGAGTTCGGTTCATGCAAAATCTTAAGGTCCTAGGTCAACAACAAGGCAGCAAAAGCAGCCAAAAACTGAATTTAGTTGCCAGACGATAAATGTAAACGTTTCTGAGAGTAATGCGTCCAATGTGAAGATTTTCAGTTACGTCATTTCGAAAACAAATGTTGAAAACGTTATGCTTTCTGCGGTTTTCACTTCGAATTACCACTTCTCGCTTTTTCTCGTGTAATGTGGCTGCCAGAGTTCGGTTCATGCAAAATGTTAAGGTCCTAGGTCAACTACAAGGCAGCAAAAGCAGCCAAAAACTGAATTTTCAAAAACTAAAACTTGAATTTCTGTGCCTCTTTCTTGGTGACTGCAACAACTTAGAAGCTTCTACTTCGTACAGAGTGGTGCGACCGCAAACGTCATCACGCTGCATTAGTTGCCAGACGATAAATGTAAACGTTTCTGAGAGTAATGCGTCCAATGTGAAGATTTTCAGTTACGTCGATACGAAAACAAATGTAGAAAACGTTATGTTTTCTGCGGTTTCTACTACGAATTACCACTTCTCGCTTTTTCTCGTGTAATGTGGCTGCCAGAGTTCGGTTCATGCAAAATCTTAAGGTCCTAGGTCAACTACAAGGCAGCAAAAGCAGCCAAAAACTGAATTTTCAAAAACTAAAACTTGAATTTCTGTGCCTCTTTCTTGGTGACTGCAACAACTTAGAAGCTTCTACTTCGTACAGAGTGGTACGACCGCAAACGTCAATACGCTGCATTAGTTGCCAGACGATAAATGTAAACGTTTCTGAGAGTAATGCGTCCAATGTGAAGATTTTCAGTTACGCAGATACGAAAACAAATGTTGAAAACGTTATGTTTTCTGCGGTTTTTACTACGAATTACCACTTCTCGATTTTTCTCGTGTAATGTGGCTGCCAGAGTTCGGTTCATGCAAAATCTTAAGGTCCTAGGTCAACTACAAGGCAGCAAAAGCAGCCAAAAACTGAATTTTCAAAAACTAAAACTTGAATTTCTGTGCCTCTTTCTTGGTGACTGCAACAACTTAGAAGCCTCTACTTCGTACAGAGTGGTGCGACCGCAAACGTCATCACGCTGCATTAGTTGCCAGATGATAAATGTAAACGTTTCTGAGAGTAATGCGTCCAATGTGAAGATTTTCAGTTACGTCGATACGAAAACAAATGTTGAAAACGTTATGTTTTCTGCGGTTTTTACTACGAATTACCACTTCTCGCTTTTTCTCGTGTAATGTGGCTGCCAGAGTTCGGTTCATGCAAAATCTTAAGGTCCTAGGTCAACTACAAGGCAGCAAAAGCAGCCAAAAACTGAATTTTCAAAAACTAAAACTTGAATTTCTGTGCCTCTTTCTTGGTGACTGCAACAACTTAGAAGCTTCTACTTCGTACAGAGTGGTGCGACCGCAAACGTCATCACGCTACATTAGTTGCCAGACGATAAATGTAAACGTTTCTGAGAGTAATGCGTCCAATGTGAAGATTTTCAGTTACGTCATTTCGAAAACAAATGTTGAAAACGTTATGTTTTCTGCGGTTTTTACTACGAATTACCACTTCTCGCTTTTTCTCGTGTAATGTGGCTGCCAGAGTTCGGTTCATGCAAAATCTTAAGGTCCTAGGTCAACTACAAGGCAGCAAAAGCAGCCAAAAACTGAATTTTCAAAAACTAAAACTTGAATTTCTGTGCCTCTTTCTTGGTGACTGCAACAACTTAGAAGCTTCTACTTCGTACAGAGTGGTGCGACCGCAAACGTCATCACGCTGCATTAGTTGCCAGACGATAAATGTAAACGTTTCTGAGAGTAATGCGTCCAATGTGAAGATTTTCAGTTACGTCATTTCGAAAACAAATGTTGAAAACGTTATGTTTTCTGCGGTTTTCACTTCGAATTACCACTTCTCGCTTTTTCTCGTGTAATGTGGCTGCCAGAGTTCGGTTCATGCAAAATCTTAAGGTCCTAGGTCAACTACAAGGTAGCAAAAGCAGCCAAAAACTGAATTTTCAAAAACTAAAACTTGAATTTCTGTGCCTCTTTCTTGGTGACTGCAACAACTTAGAAGCTTCTACTTCGTACAGAGTGGTGCGACCGCAAACGTCATCACGCTGCATTAGTTGCCAGACGATAAATGTAAACGTTTCTGAGAGTAATGCGTCCAATGTAAAGATTTTCAGTTACGTCGATACGAAAACAAATGTTGAAAACGTTATGTTTTCTGCGGTTTTTACTACGAATTACCACTTCTCGCTTTTTCTCGTGTAATGTGGCTGCCAGAGTTCGGTTCATGCAAAATCTTAAGGTCCTAGGTCAACTACAAGGCAGCAAAAGCAGCCAAAAACTGAATTTTCAAAAACTAAAATTTGAATTTCTGTGCCTCTTTCTTGGTGACTGCAACAACTTAGAAGCTTCTACTTCGTACAGAGTGGTGCGACCGCAAACGTCATCACGCTGCCTTAGTTGCCAGACGATAAATGTAAACGTTTCTGAGAGTAATGCGTCCAATGTGAAGATTTTCAGTTACGTCGATACGAAAACAAATGTAGAAAACGTTATGTTTTCTGCGGTTTTTACTACGAATTACCACTTCTCGCTTTTTCTCGTGTAATGTGGCTGCCAGAGTTCGGTTCATGCAAAATCTTAAGGTCCTAGGTCAACTACAAGGAAGCAAAAGCAGCCAAAAACTGAATTTTCAAAAACTAAAACTTGAATTTCTGTGCCTCTTTCTTGGTGACTGCAACAACTTAGAAGCTTCTACTTCGTACAGAGTGGTGCGACCGCAAAAGTCATCACGCTGCATTAGTTGCCAGACGATAAATGTAAACGTTCCTGAGAGTAATGCGTCCAATGTGAAGATTTTCAGTTACGTCGATACGAAAACAAATGTTGAAAACGTTATGTTTTCTGCGGTTTTTACTACGAATTACCACTTCTCGCTTTTTCTCGTGTAATGTGGCTGCCAGAGTTCGGTTCATGCAAAATCTTAAGGTCCTAGGTCAACTACAAGGCAGCAAAAGCAGCCAAAAACTGAATTTTCAAAAACTAAAACTTGAATTTCTGTGCCTCTTTCTTGGTGACTGCAACAACTTAGAAGCTTCTACTTCGTACAGAGTGGTGCGACCGCAAACGTCATCACGCTGCATTAGTTGCCAGACGATAAATGTAAACGTTTCTGAGAGTAATGCGTCCAATGTGAATATTTTCAGTTACGTCGATACGAAAACAAATGTTGAAAACCTTATGTTTTCTGCGGTTTTTACTACGAATTACCACTTCTCGCTTTTTCTCGTGTAATGTGGCTCCCAGAGTTCGGTTCATGCAAAATCTTAAGGTCCTAGGTCAACTACAAGGCAGCAAAAGCAGCCAAAAACTGAATTTTCAAAAACTAAAACTTGAATTTCTGTGCCTCTTTCTTGGAGACTACAACTACTTAGAAGCTTCTACTTCGTACAGAGTGGTATGACCGCAAACGTCATCACGCTGCATTAGTTGCCAGACGATAAATGTAAACGTTTCTGAGAGTAATGCGTCCAATGTGAAGATTTTCAGTTACGTCGATACGAAAACAAATGTAGAAAACGTTATGTTTTCTGCGGTTTTTACTACGAATTACCACTTCTCGCTTTTTCTCGTGTAATGTGGCTGCCAGAGTTCGATTCATGCAAAATCTTAAGGTCCTAGGTCAACTACAAGGCAGCAAAAGCAGCCAAAAACTGAATTTTCAAAAACTAAAACTTAAATTTCTGTGCCTCTTTCTTGGTGACTGCAACAACTTAGAAGCTTCTACTTCGTACAGAGTGGTGCGACCGCAAACGTCATCACGCTGCGTTAGTTGCCAGACGATAAATGTAAACGTTTCTGAGAGTAATGCGTCCAATGTGAAGATTTTCAGTTACGTCGATACGAAAACAAATGTTGAAAACGTTATGTTTTCTGCTGTTTTTACTACGAATTACCACTTCTCGCTTTTTCTCGTGTGATGTGGCTGCCAGAGTTCGGTTCATGCAAAATCTTCAGGTCCTAGGTCAACAACAAGGCAGCAAAAGCAGCCAAAAACTGAATTTAGTTGCCAGACGATAAATGTAAACGTTTCTGAGAGTAATGCGTCCAATGTGAAGATTTTCAGTTACGTCATTTCGAAAACAAATATTTAAAACGTTATGTTTTCTGCGGTTTTTACTACGAATTACCACTTCTCGCTTTTTCTCGTGTAATGTGGCTGCCAGAGTTCGGTTCATGCAAAATCTTAAGGTCCTAGGTCAACTACAAGGCAGCAAAAGCAGCCAAAAACTGAATTTTCAAAAACTAAAACTTGAATTCTGTGCCTCTTTCTTGGTGACTGCAACAACTTAGAAGCTTCTACTTCGTACAGAGTGGTGCGACCGCAAACGTCATCACGCGGCATTAGTTGCCAGACGATAAATGTAAACGTTTCTGAGAGTAATGCGTCCAATGTGAAGATTTTCAGTTACGTCGATACGAAAACAAATGTTGAAAACGTTATGTTTTCTGCGGTTTTTACTACGAATTACCACTTCTCGCTTTTTCTCGTGTAATGTGGCTGCCAGAGTTCGGTTCATGCAAAATCTTAAGGTCCTAGGTCAACAACAAGGCAGCAAAAGCAGCCAAAAACTGAATTTAGTTGCCAGACGATAAATGTAAACGTTTCTGAGAGTAATGCGTCCAATGTGAAGATTTTCAGTTACGTCATTTCGAAAACAAATGTTGAAAACGTTATGCTTTCTGCGGTTTTCACTTCGAATTACCACTTCTCGCTTTTTCTCGTGTAATGTGGCTGCCAGAGTTCGGTTCATGCAAAATGTTAAGGTCCTAGGTCAACTACAAGGCAGCAAAAGCAGCCAAAAACTGAATTTTCAAAAACTAAAACTTGAATTTCTGTGCCTCTTTCTTGGTGACTGCAACAACTTAGAAGCTTCTACTTCGTACAGAGTGGTGCGACCGCAAACGTCATCACGCTGCATTAGTTGCCAGACGATAAATGTAAACGTTTCTGAGAGTAATGCGTCCAATGTGAAGATTTTCAGTTACGTCGATACGAAAACAAATGTAGAAAACGTTATGTTTTCTGCGGTTTCTACTACGAATTACCACTTCTCGCTTTTTCTCGTGTAATGTGGCTGCCAGAGTTCGGTTCATGCAAAATCTTAAGGTCCTAGGTCAACTACAAGGCAGCAAAAGCAGCCAAAAACTGAATTTTCAAAAACTAAAACTTGAATTTCTGTGCCTCTTTCTTGGTGACTGCAACAACTTAGAAGCTTCTACTTCGTACAGAGTGGTACGACCGCAAACGTCAATACGCTGCATTAGTTGCCAGACGATAAATGTAAACGTTTCTGAGAGTAATGCGTCCAATGTGAAGATTTTCAGTTACGCAGATACGAAAACAAATGTTGAAAACGTTATGTTTTCTGCGGTTTTTACTACGAATTACCACTTCTCGATTTTTCTCGTGTAATGTGGCTGCCAGAGTTCGGTTCATGCAAAATCTTAAGGTCCTAGGTCAACTACAAGGCAGCAAAAGCAGCCAAAAACTGAATTTTCAAAAACTAAAACTTGAATTTCTGTGCCTCTTTCTTGGTGACTGCAACAACTTAGAAGCCTCTACTTCGTACAGAGTGGTGCGACCGCAAACGTCATCACGCTGCATTAGTTGCCAGATGATAAATGTAAACGTTTCTGAGAGTAATGCGTCCAATGTGAAGATTTTCAGTTACGTCGATACGAAAACAAATGTTGAAAACGTTATGTTTTCTGCGGTTTTTACTACGAATTACCACTTCTCGCTTTTTCTCGTGTAATGTGGCTGCCAGAGTTCGGTTCATGCAAAATCTTAAGGTCCTAGGTCAACTACAAGGCAGCAAAAGCAGCCAAAAACTGAATTTTCAAAAACTAAAACTTGAATTTCTGTGCCTCTTTCTTGGTGACTGCAACAACTTAGAAGCTTCTACTTCGTACAGAGTGGTGCGACCGCAAACGTCATCACGCTACATTAGTTGCCAGACGATAAATGTAAACGTTTCTGAGAGTAATGCGTCCAATGTGAAGATTTTCAGTTACGTCATTTCGAAAACAAATGTTGAAAACGTTATGTTTTCTGCGGTTTTTACTACGAATTACCACTTCTCGCTTTTTCTCGTGTAATGTGGCTGCCAGAGTTCGGTTCATGCAAAATCTTAAGGTCCTAGGTCAACTACAAGGCAGCAAAAGCAGCCAAAAACTGAATTTTCAAAAACTAAAACTTGAATTTCTGTGCCTCTTTCTTGGTGACTGCAACAACTTAGAAGCTTCTACTTCGTACAGAGTGGTGCGACCGCAAACGTCATCACGCTGCATTAGTTGCCAGACGATAAATGTAAACGTTTCTGAGAGTAATGCGTCCAATGTGAAGATTTTCAGTTACGTCATTTCGAAAACAAATGTTGAAAACGTTATGTTTTCTGCGGTTTTCACTTCGAATTACCACTTCTCGCTTTTTCTCGTGTAATGTGGCTGCCAGAGTTCGGTTCATGCAAAATCTTAAGGTCCTAGGTCAACTACAAGGTAGCAAAAGCAGCCAAAAACTGAATTTTCAAAAACTAAAACTTGAATTTCTGTGCCTCTTTCTTGGTGACTGCAACAACTTAGAAGCTTCTACTTCGTACAGAGTGGTGCGACCGCAAACGTCATCACGCTGCATTAGTTGCCAGACGATAAATGTAAACGTTTCTGAGAGTAATGCGTCCAATGTAAAGATTTTCAGTTACGTCGATACGAAAACAAATGTTGAAAACGTTATGTTTTCTGCGGTTTTTACTACGAATTACCACTTCTCGCTTTTTCTCGTGTAATGTGGCTGCCAGAGTTCGGTTCATGCAAAATCTTAAGGTCCTAGGTCAACTACAAGGCAGCAAAAGCAGCCAAAAACTGAATTTTCAAAAACTAAAATTTGAATTTCTGTGCCTCTTTCTTGGTGACTGCAACAACTTAGAAGCTTCTACTTCGTACAGAGTGGTGCGACCGCAAACGTCATCACGCTGCCTTAGTTGCCAGACGATAAATGTAAACGTTTCTGAGAGTAATGCGTCCAATGTGAAGATTTTCAGTTACGTCGATACGAAAACAAATGTAGAAAACGTTATGTTTTCTGCGGTTTTTACTACGAATTACCACTTCTCGCTTTTTCTCGTGTAATGTGGCTGCCAGAGTTCGGTTCATGCAAAATCTTAAGGTCCTAGGTCAACTACAAGGAAGCAAAAGCAGCCAAAAACTGAATTTTCAAAAACTAAAACTTGAATTTCTGTGCCTCTTTCTTGGTGACTGCAACAACTTAGAAGCTTCTACTTCGTACAGAGTGGTGCGACCGCAAAAGTCATCACGCTGCATTAGTTGCCAGACGATAAATGTAAACGTTCCTGAGAGTAATGCGTCCAATGTGAAGATTTTCAGTTACGTCGATACGAAAACAAATGTTGAAAACGTTATGTTTTCTGCGGTTTTTACTACGAATTACCACTTCTCGCTTTTTCTCGTGTAATGTGGCTGCCAGAGTTCGGTTCATGCAAAATCTTAAGGTCCTAGGTCAACTACAAGGCAGCAAAAGCAGCCAAAAACTGAATTTTCAAAAACTAAAACTTGAATTTCTGTGCCTCTTTCTTGGTGACTGCAACAACTTAGAAGCTTCTACTTCGTACAGAGTGGTGCGACCGCAAACGTCATCACGCTGCATTAGTTGCCAGACGATAAATGTAAACGTTTCTGAGAGTAATGCGTCCAATGTGATGATTTTCAGTTACGTCATTTCGAAAACAAATGTTGAAAACGTTATGTTTTCTGCGGTTTTTACTACGAATTACCACTTCTCGCTTTTTCTCGTGTAATGTGGCTGCCAGAGTTCGGTTCATGCAAAATCTTAAGGTCCTAGGTCAACTACAAGGCAGCAAAAGCAGCCAAAAACTGAATTTTCAAAAACTAAAACTTGAATTTCTGTGCCTCTTTCTTGGTGACTGCAACAACTTAGAAGCTTCTACTTCGTACAGAGTGGTGCGACCGCAAACGTCATCACGCTGCATTAGTTGCCAGACGATAAATGTAAAAGTTTCTGAGAGTAATGCGTCCAATGTGAAGATTTTCAGTTACGTCGATACGAAAACAAATGTTGAAAACATTATGTTTTCTGCGGTTTTTACTACTAATTACCACTTCTCGCTTTTTCTCGTGTAATGTGGCTGCCAGAGTTCGGTTCATGCAAAATCTTAAGGTCCTAGGTCAACTACAAGGCAGCAAAAGCAGCCAAAAACTGAATTTTCGAAAACTAAAATTTGAATTTCTGTGCCTCTTTCTTGGTGACTGCAACAACTTAGAAGCTTCTACTTCGTACAGAGTGGTGCGACCGCAAACGTCATCACGCTGCATTAGTTGCCAGACGATAAATGTAAACGTTTCTGAGAGTAATGCGTCCAATGTGAAGATTTTCAGTTACGTCGATACGAAAACAAATGTAGAAAACGTTATGTTTTCTGCGGTTTTTACTACGAATTACCACTTCTCGCTTTTTCTCGCGTAATGTGGCTGCCAGAGTTCGGTTCATGCAAAATCTTAAGGTCCTAGGTCAACTACAAGGCAGCAAAAGCAGCCAAAAACTGAATTTTCAAAAACTAAAACTTGAATTTCTGTGCCTCTTTCTTGGTGACTGCAACAACTTAGAAGCTTCTACTTTGTACAGAGTGGTGCGACCGCAAACGTCAATACGCTGCATTAGTTGCCAGACGATAAATGTAAACGTTTCTGAGAGTAATGCGTCCAATGTGAAGATTTTCAGTTACGTCGATACGAAAACAAATGTTGAAAACGTTATGTTTTCTGCGGTTTTTACTACGAATTACCACTTCTCGCTTTTTCTCGTGTAATGTGGCTGCCAGAGTTCGGTTCATGCAAAATCTTAAGGTCCTAGGTCAACTACAAGGCAGCAAAAGCAGCCAAAAACTGAATTTTCAAAAACTAAAACTTGAATTTCTGTGCCTCTTTCTTGGTGACTGCAACAACTTAGAAGCCTCTACTTCGTACAGAGTGGTGCGACCGCAAACTTCATCACGCTGCATTAGTTGCCAGACGATAAATGTAAACGTTTCTGAGAGTAATGCGTCCAATGTGAAGATTTTCAGTTACGTCGATACGAAAACAAATGTAGAAAACGTTATGTTTTCTGCGGTTTTTACTACGAATTACCACTTCTCGCTTTTTCTCGTGTAATGTGGCTGCCAGAGTTCGGTCCATGCAAAATCTTAAGGTCCTAGGTCAACTACAAGGCAGCAAAAGCAGCCAAAAACTGAATTTTCAAAAACTAAAACTTGAATTTCTGTGCCACTTTCTTGGTGACTGCAACAACTTAGAAGCCTCTACTTCGTTCAGAGTGGTGCGACCGCAAACGTCATCACGCTGCATTAGTTGCCAGATGATAAATGTAAACGTTTCTGAGAGTAATGCGTCCAATGTGAAGATTTTCAGTTACGTCGATACGAAAACAAATGTTGAAAACGTTATGTTTTCTGCGGTTTTTACTACGAATTACCACTTCTCGCTTTTTCTCGTGTAATGTGGCTGCCAGAGTTCGGTTCATGCAAAATCTTAAGGTCCTAGGTCAACTACAAGGCAGCAAAAGCAGCCAAAAACTGAATTTTCAAAAACTAAAACTTGAATTTCTGTGCCTCTTTCTTGGTGACTGCAACAACTTAGAAGCTTCTACTTCGTACAGAGTGGTGCGACCGCAAACGTCATCACGCTACATTAGTTGCCAGACGATAAATGTAAACGTTTCTGAGAGTAATGCGTCCAATGTGAAGATTTTCAGTTACGTCGATACGAAAACAAATGTTGAAAACGTTATGTTTTCTGCGGTTTTTACTACGAATTACCACTTCTCGCTTTTTCTCGTGTAATGTGGCTGCCAGAGTTCGGTTCATGCAAAATCTTAAGGTCCTAGGTCAACTACAAGGCAGCAAAAGCAGCCAAAAACTGAATTTTCAAAAACTAAAATTTGAATTTCTGTGCCTCTTTCTTGGTGACTGCAACAACTTAGAAGCTTCTACTTCGTACAGAGTGGTGCGACCGCAAACGTCATCACGCTGCATTAGTTGCCAGACGATAAATGTAAACGTTTCTGAGAGTAATGCGTCCAATTTGAAGATTTTCAGTTACGTCGATACGAAAACAAATGTAGAAAACGTTATGTTTTCTGCGGTTTTTACTACGAATTACCACTTCTCGCTTTTTCTCGCGTAATATGGCTGCCAGAGTTCGGTTCATGCAAAATCTTAAGGTCCTAGGTCAACTACAAGGCAGCAAAAGCAGCCAAAAACTTAATTTTCAAAAACTAAAACTTGAATTTCTGTGCCTCTTTCTTGGTGACTGCAACAACTTAGAAGCTTCTACTTCGTACAGAGTGGTGCGACCGCAAACGTCATCACGCTGCATTAGTTGCCAGACGATAAATGTAAACGTTTCTGAGAGTAATGCGTCCAATGTGAAGATTTTCAGTTACGTCATTTCGAAAACAAATGTTGAAAACGTTATGTTTTCTGCGGTTTTTACTACGAATTACCACTTCTCGCTTTTTCTCGTGTAATGTGGCTGCCAGAGTTCGGTTCATGCAAAATCTTAAGGTCCTAGGTCAACTACAAGGCAGCAAAAGCAGCCAAAAACTGAATTTTCAAAAACTAAAACTTGAATTTCTGTGCCTCTTTCTTGGTGACTGAACAACTTAGAAGCTTCTACTTCGTACAGAGTGGTGCGACCGCAAAAGTCATCACGCTGCATTAGTTGCCAGACGATAAATGTAAACGTTCCTGAGAGTAATGCGTCCAATGTGAAGATTTTCAGTTACGTCGATACGAAAACAAATGTTGAAAACGTTATGTTTTCTGCGGTTTTTACTACGAATTACCACTTCTCGCTTTTTCTCGTGTAATGTGGCTGCCAGAGTTCGGTTCATGCAAAATCTTAAGGTCCTAGGTCAACTACAAGGCAGCAAAAGCAGCCAAAAACTGAAATTTCAAAAACTAAAACTTGAATTTCTGTGCCTCTTTCTTGGTGACTGCAACAACTTAGAAGCTTCTACTTCGTACAGAGTGGTGCGACCGCAAACGTCATCACGCTGCATTAGTTGCCAGACGATAAATGTAAACGTTTCTGAGAGTAATGCGTCCAATGTGAAGATTTTCAGTTACGTCGATACGAAAACAAATGTAGAAAACGTTATGTTTTCTGCGGTTTTTACTACGAATTACCACTTCTCGCTTTTTCTCGTGTAATGTGGCTGCCAGAGTTCGGTCCATGCAAAATCTTAAGGTCCTAGGTCAACTACAAGGCAGCAAAAGCAGCCAAAAACTGAATTTTCAAAAACTAAAACTTGAATTTCTGTGCCTCTTTCTTGGTGACTGCAACAACTTAGAAGCCTCTACTTCGTACAGAGTGGTGCGACCGCAAACGTCATCACGCTGCATTAGTTGCCAGATGATAAATGTAAACGTTTCTGAGAGTAATGCGTCCAATGTGAAGATTTTCAGTTACGTCGATACGAAAACAAATGTTGAAAACGTTATGTTTTCTGCGGTTTTTACTACGAATTACCACTTCTCGCTTTTTCTCGTGTAATGTGGCTGCCAGAGTTCGGTTCATGCAAAATCTTAAGGTCCTAGGTCAACTACAAGGCAGCAAAAGCAGCCAAAAACTGAATTTTCAAAAACTAAAACTATAATTTCTGTGCCTCTTTCTTGGTGACTGCAACAACTTAGAAGCTTCTACTTCGTACAGAGTGGTGCGACCGCAAACGTCATCACGCTACATTAGTTGCCAGACGATAAATGTAAACGTTTCTGAGAGTAATGCGTCCAATGTGAAGATTTTCAGTTACGTCGATACGAAAACAAATGTTGAAAACGTTATGTTTTCTGCGGTTTTTACTACGAATTACCACTTCTCGCTTTTTCTTGTGTAATGTGGCTGCCAGAGTTCTGTTCATGCAAAATCTTAAGGTCCTAGGTCAACTACAAGGCAGCAAAAGCAGCCAAAAACTGAATTTTCAAAAACTAAAATTTGAATTTCTGTGCCTCTTTCTTGGTGACTGCAACAACTTAGAAGCTTCTACTTCGTACAGAGTGGTGCGACCGCAAACGTCATCACGCTGCATTAGTTGCCAGACGATAAATGTAAACGTTTCTGAGAGTAATGCGTCCAATGTGAAGATTTTCAGTTACGTCATTTCGAAAACAAATGTTGAAAACGTTATGTTTTCTGCGGTTTTTACTACGAATTACCACTTCTCGCTTTTTCTCGTGTAATGTGGCTGCCAGATTTCGGTTCATGCAAAATCTTAAGGTCCTAGGTCAACTACAAGGCAGCAAAAGCAGCCAAAAACTGAATTTTCAAAAACTAAAACTTGAATTTCTGTGCCTCTTTCTTGGTGACTGCAACAACTTAGAAGCTTCTACTTCGTACAGAGTGGTGCGACCGCAAACGTCATCACGCTGCATTAGTTGCCAGACGATAAATGTAAACGTTTCTGAGAGTAATGCGTCCAATGTGAAGATTTTCAGTTACGTCGATACGAAAACAAATGTTGAAAACGTTATGTTTTCTGCGGTTTTTACTACGAATTACCACTTCTCGCTTTTTCTCGTGTAATGTGGCTGCCAGATTTCGGTTCATGCAAAATCTTAAGGTCCTAGGTCAACTACAAGGCAGCAAAAGCAGCCAAAAACTGAATTTTCAAAAACTAAAATTTGAATTTCTGTGCCTCTTTCTTGGTGACTGCAACAACTTAGAAGCTTCTACTTCGTACAGAGTGGTGCGACCGCAAACGTCATCACGCTGCATTAGTTGCCGAACGATAAATGTAAACGTTTCTGAGAGTAATGCGTCCAATGTGAAGATTTTCAGTTACGTCGATACGAAAACAAATGTAGAAAACGTTATGTTTTCTGCGGTTTTTACTACGAATTACCACTTCTCGCTTTTTCTCGCGTAATGTGGCTGCCAGAGTTCGGTTCATGCAAAATCTTAAGGTCCTAGGTCAACTACAAGGCAGCAAAAGCAGCCAAAAACTGAATTTTCAAAAACTAAAACTTGAATTTCTGTGCCTCTTTCTTGGTGACTGCAACAACTTAGAAGCTTCTACTTCGTACAGAGTGGTGCGACCGCAAACGTCAATACGCTGCATTAGTTGCCAGACGATAAATGTAAACGTTTCTGAGAGTAATGCGTCCAATGTGAAGATTAACAGTTACGTCGATAAGAAAACAAATGTTGAAAACGTTATGTTTTCTGCGGTTTTTACTACGAATTACCACTTCTCGCTTTTTCTCGTGTAATGTGGCTGCCAGAGTTCGGTTCATGCAAAATCTTAAGGTCCTAGGTCAACTACAAGGCAGCAAAAGCAGCCAAAAACTGAATTTTCAAAAACTAAAACTTGAATTTCTGTGCCTCTTTCTTGGTGACTGCAACAACTTAGAAGCTTCTACTTCGTACAGAGTGGTGCGACCGCAAACTTCATCACGCTGCATTAGTTGCCAGACGATAAATGTAAACGTTTCTGAGAGTAATGCGTCCAATGTGAAGATTTTCAGTTACGTCGATACGAAAACAAATGTAGAAAACGTTATGTTTTCTGCGGTTTTTACTACGAATTACCACTTCTCGCTTTTTCTCGTGTAATGTGGCTGCCAGAGTTCGGTCCATGCAAAATCTTAAGGTCCTAGGTCAACTACAAGGCAGCAAAAGCAGCCAAAAACTGAATTTTCAAAAACTAAAACTTGAATTTCTGTGCCTCTTTCTTGGTGACTGCAACAACTTAGAAGCCTCTACTTCGTACAGAGTGGTGCGACCGCAAATGTCATCACGCTGCATTAGTTGCCAGATGATAAATGTAATCGTTTCTGAGAGTAATGCGTCCAATGTGAAGATTTTCAGTTACGTCGATACGAAAACAAATGTTGAAAACGTTATGTTTTCTGCGGTTTTTACCACGAATTACCACTTCTCGCTTTTTCTCGTGTAATGTGGCTGCCAGAGTTCGGTTCATGCAAAATCTTAAGGTCCTAGGTCAACTACAAGGCAGCAAAAGCAGCCAAAAACTGAATTTTCAAAAACTAAAACTTGAATTTCTGTGCCTCTTTCTTGGTGACTGCAACAACTTAGAAGCTTCTACTTCGTACAGAGTGGTGCGACCGCAAACGTCATCACGCTACATTAGTTGCCAGACGATAAATGTAAACGTTTCTGAGAGTAATGCGTCCAATGTGAAGATTTTCAGTTACGTCTTTTCGAAAACAAATGTTGAAAACGTTATGTTTTCTGCGGTTTTTACTACGAATTACCACTTCTCGCTTTTTCTCGTGTAATGTGGCTGCCAGAGTTCGGTTCATGCAAAATCTTAAGGTCCTAGGTCAACTACAAGGCAGCAAAAGCAGCCAAAAACTGAATTTTCAAAAACTAAAACTTGAATTTCTGTGCCTCTTTCTTGGTGACTGCAACAACTTAGAAGCTTCTACTTCGTACAGAGTGGTGCGACCGCAAACGTCAATACGCTGCATTAGTTGCCAGACGATAAATGTAAACGTTTCTGAGAGTAATGCGTCCAATGTGAAGATTTTCAGTTACGTCGATACGAAAACAAATGTTGAAAACGTTATGTTTTCTGCGGTTTTTACTACGAATTACCACTTCTCGCTTTTTCTCGTGTAATGTGGCTGCCAGAGTTCGGTTCATGCAAAATCTTAAGGTCCTAGGTCAACTACAAGGCAGCAAAAGCAGCCAAAAACTGAATTTTCAAAAACTAAAATTTGAATTTCTGTGCCTCTTTCTTGGTGACTGCAACAACTTAGAAGCTTCTACTTCGTACAGAGTGGCGCGACCGCAAACGTCATCACGCTGCATTAGTTGCCAGACGATAAATGTAAACGTTTCTGAGAGTAATGCGTCCAATGTGAAGATTTTCAGTTACGTCGATACGAAAACAAATGTAGAAAACGTTATGTTTTCTGCGGTTTTTACTACGAATTACCACTTCTCGCTTTTTCTCGCGTAATGTGGCTGCCAGAGTTCGGTTCATGCAATATCTTAAGGTCCTAGGTCAACTACAAGGCAGCAAAAGCAGCCAAAAACTGAATTTTCAAAAACTAAAACTTGAATTTCTGTGCCTCTTTCTTGGTGACTGCAACAACTTAGAAGCTTCTACTTCGTACAGAGTGGTGCGACCGCAAACGTCAATACGCTGCATTAGTTGCCAGACGATAAATGTAAACGTTTCTGAGAGTAATGCGTCCAATGTGAAGATTAACAGTTACGTCGATAAGAAAACAAATGTTGAAAACGTTATGTTTTCTGCGGTTTTTACTACGAATTACCACTTCTCGCTTTTTCTCGTGTAATGTGGCTGCCAGAGTTCGGTTCATGCAAAATCTTAAGGTCCTAGGTCAACTACAAGGCAGCAAAAGCAGCCAAAAACTGAATTTTCAAAAACTAAAACTTGAATTTCTGTGCCTCTTTCTTGGTGACTGCAACAACTTAGAAGCTTCTACTTCGTACAGAGTGGTGCGACCGCAAACTTCATCACGCTGCATTAGTTGCCAGACGATAAATGTAAACGTTTCTGAGAGTAATGCGTCCAATGTGAAGATTTTCAGTTACGTCCATACGAAAACAAATGTAGAAAACGTTATGTTTTCTGCGGTTTTTACTACGAATTACCACTTCTCGCTTTTTCTCGTGTAATGTGGCTGCCAGAGTTCGGTCCATGCAAAATCTTAAGGTCCTAGGTCAACTACAAGGCAGCAAAAGCAGCCAAAAACTGAATTTTCAAAAACTAAAACTTGAATTTCTGTGCCTCTTTCTTGGTGACTGCAACAACTTAGAAGCCTCTACTTCGTACAGAGTGGTGCGACCGCAAACGTCATCACGCTGCATTAGCTGCCAGATGATAAATGTAAACGTTTCTGAGAGTAATGCGTCCAATGTGAAGATTTTCAGTTACGTCGATACGAAAACAAATGTTGAAAACGTTATGTTTTCTGCGGTTTTTACTACGAATTACCACTTCTCGCTTTTTCTCGTGTAATGTGGCTGCAAGAGTTCGGTTCATGCAAAATCTTAAGGTCCTAGGTCAACTACAAGGCAGCAAAAGCAGCCAAAAACTGAATTTTCAAAAACTAAAACTTGAATTTCTGTGCCTCTTTCTTGGTGACTGCAACAACTTAGAAGCTTCTACTTCGTACAGAGTGGTGCGACCGCAAACGTCATCACGCTACATTAGTTGCCCGACGATAAATGTAAAAGTTTCTGAGAGTAATGCGTCCAATGTGAAGATTTTCAGTTACGTCATTTCGAAAACAAATGTTGAAAACGTTATGTTTTCTGCGGTTTTTACTACGAATTACCACTTCTCGCTTTTTCTCGTGTAATGTGGCTGCCAGAGTTCGGTTCATGCAAAATCTTAAGGTCCTAGGTCAACTACAAGGCAGCAAAAGCAGCCAAAAACTGAATTTTCAAAAACTAAAACTTGAATTTCTGTGCCTCTTTCTTGGTGACTGCAACAACTTAGAAGCTTCTGCTTCGTACAGAGTGGTGCGACCGCAAACGTCATCACGCTGCATTAGTTGCCAGACGATAAATGTAAACGTTTCTGAGAGTAATGCGTCCAATGTGAAGATTTTCAGTTACGTCGATACGAAAACAAATGTTGAAAACGTTATGTTTTCTGCGGTTTTTACTACGAATTACAACTTCTCGCTTTTTCTCGTGTAATGTGGCTGCCAGAGTTCGGTTCATGCAAAATCTTAAGGTCCTAGGTCAACTACAAGGCAGCAAAAGCAGCCAAAAACTGAATTTTCAAAAACTAAAATTTGAATTTCTGTGCCTCTTTCTTGGTGACTGCAACAACTTAGAAGCTTCTACTTCGTACAGAGTGGTGCGACCGCAAACGTCATCACGCTGCATTAGTTGCCAGACGATAAATGTAAACGTTTCTGAGAGTAATGCGTCCAATGTGAAGATTTTCAGTTACGTCGATACGAAAATAAATGTAGAAAACGTTATGTTTTCTGCGGTTTTTACTACGAATTACCACTTCTCGCTTTTTCTCGCGTAATGTGGCTGCCAGAGTTCGGTTCATGCAAAATCTTAATGTCCTAGGTCAACTACAAGGCAGCAAAAGCAGCCAAAAACTGAATTTTCAAAAACTAAAACTTGAATTTCTGTGCCTCTTTCTTGGTGACTGCAACAACTTAGAAGCTTCTACTTCGTACAGAGTGGTGCGACCGCAAACGTCATCACGCTGCATTAGTTGCCAGACGATAAATGTAAACGTTCCTGAGAGTAATGCGTCCAATGTGAAGATTTTCAGTTACGTCGATACGAAAACAAATGTTGAAAACGTTATTTCTTCTGCGGTTTTTACTACGAATTACCACTTCTCGCTTTTTCTCGTGTAATGTGGCTGCCAGAGTTCGGTTCATGCAAAATCTTAAGGTCCTAGGTCAACTACAAGGCAGCAAAACCAGCCAAAAACTGAATTTTCAAAAACTAAAACTTGAATTTCTGTGCCTCTTTCTTGGTGACTGCAACAACTTAGAAGCTTCTACTTCGTACAGAGTGGTGCGACCGCAAACTTCATCACGCTGCATTAGTTGCCTGACGATAAATGTAAACGTTTTTGAGAGTAATGCGTCCAATGTGAAGATTTTCAGTTACGTCATTTCGAAAACAAATGTTGAAAACGTTATGTTTTCTGCGGTTTTTACTACGAATTACCACTTCTCGCTTTTTCTCGTGTAATGTGGCTGCAAGAGTTCGATTCATGCAAAATCTTAAGGTCCTAGGTCAACAACAAGGCAGCAAAAGCAGCCAAAAACTGAATTTAGTTGCCAGACGATAAATGTAAACGTTTCTGAGAGTAATGCGTCCAATGTGAAGATTTTCAGTTACGTCATTTCGAAAACAAATGTTGAAAACGTTATGTTTTCTGCGGTTTTCACTTCGAATTACCACTTCTCGCTTTTTCTCGTGTAATGTGGCTGCCAGAGTTCGGTTCATGCAAAATCTTAAGGTCCTAGTTCAACTACAAGGCAGCGAAAGCAGCCAAAAACTGAAATTTCAAAAACTAAAACTTGAATTTCTGTGCCTCTTTCTTGGTGACTGCAACAACTAAGAAGCTTCTACTTCGTACAGAGTGGTGCGACCGCAAACGACATCACGCTGCATTAGTTGCCAGACGATAAATGTAAACGTTTCTGAGAGTAATGCGTCCAATGTGAAGATTTTCAGTTACGTCGATACGAAAACAAATGTTGAAAACGTTATGTTTTCTGCGGTTTTTACTACGAATTACGACTTCTCGCTTTTTCTCGTGTAATGTGGCTGCCAGAGTTCGGTTCATGCAAAATCTTAAGGTCCTAGGTCAACTACAAGGTAGCGAAAGCAGCAAAAAACTGAATTTTCAAAAACTAAAACTTGAATTTCTGTGCCTCTTTCTTGGTGACTGCAACAACTTAGAAGCTTCTACTTCGTACAGAGTGGTGCGACCGCAAACGTCATCACGCTGCATTAGTTGCCAGACGATAAATGTAAACGTTTCTGAGAGTAATGCGTCCAATGTGAAGATTTTCAGTTACGTCGATACGAAAACAAATGTTGAAAACGTTATGTTTTCTGCGGTTTTTACTACGAATTACCACTTCTCGCTTTTTCTCGTGTAACGTGGCTTCCAGAGTTCGGTTCATGCAAAATCTTAAGGTCCTAGGTCAACTACAAGGCAGCAAAAGCAGTCAAAAACTGAATTTAGTTGCCAGACGGTAAATGTAAACGTTTCTGAGAGTAATGCGTCCAATGTGAAGATTTTCAGTTACGTCATTTCGAAAACAAATGTTGAAAACGTTATGTTTTCTGCGGTTTTTACTACGAATTACCACTTCTCGCTTTTTCTCGTGTAATGTGGCTGCCAGAGTTCGGTTCATGCAAAATCTTAAGGTCCTAGGTCAACTACAAGGCAGCAAAAGCAGCCAAAAACTGAATTTTCAAAAACTAAAACTTGAATTTCTGTGCCTCTTTCTTGGTGACTGCAACAACTTAGAAGCTTCTGTTTCGTACAGAGTGGTGCGACAGCAAACGTCATCACGCTGCATTAGTTGCCAGACGATAAATGTAAACGTTTCTGATAGTAATGCGTCCAATGTGAAGATTTTCAGTTACGTCGATACGAAAACAAATGTTGAAAACGTTATGTTTTCTGCGGTTTTTACTACGAATTACCACTTCTCGCTTTTTCTCGTGTAATGTGTCTGCCAGAGTTCGGTTCATGCAAAATCTTAAGGTCCTAGGTCAACTACAAGGCAGCAAAAGCAGCCAAAAACTGAATTTTCAAAAACTAAAACTTGAATTTCTGTGCCTCTTTCTTGGTGACTGCAACAACTTAGAAGCTTCTACTTCGTACACAGTGGTGCGACCGCAAACGTCATCACGCTGCATTAGTTGCCAGACGATAAATGTAAACGTTTCTGAGAGTAATGCGTCCAATGTGAAGATTTTCAGTTACGTCGATACGAAAACAAATGTAGAAAACGTTATGTTTTCTGCGGTTTTTACTACGAATTACCACTTCTCGCTTTTTCTCGTGTAATGTGGCTGCCAGAGTTCGGTTCATGCAAAATCTTAAGGTCCTAGGTCAACTACAAGGCAGCAAAAGCAGCCAAAAACTGAATTTTCAAAAACTAAAACTTGAATTTCTGTGCCTCTTTCTTGGTGACTGCAACAACTTAGAAGCTTCTACTTCGTACAGAGTGGTGCGACCGCAAACGTCATCACGCTGCATTAGTTGCCAGACGATAAATGTAAACGTTTCTGAGAGTAATGCGTCGAATGTGAAGATTTTCAGTCACGTCTTTTCTTAAACAAATGTTGAAAACGTTATGTTTTCTGCGGTTTTTACTACGAATTACCACTTCTCGCTTTTTCTCGTGTAATGTGGCTGCAAGAGTTCGGTTCATGCAAAATCTTAAGGTCCTAGGTCAACAACAAGGCAGCAAAAGCAGCCAAAAACTGAATTTAGTTGCCAGACGATAAATGTAAACGTTTCTGAGAGTAATGCGTCCAATGTGAAGATTTTCAGTTACGTCATTTCGAAAACAAATGTTGAAAACGTTATGTTTTCTGCGGTTTTTACTACGAATTACCACTTCTCGCTTTTTCTCGTGTAATGTGGCTGCCAGAGTTCGGTTCATGCAAAATCTTAAGGTCCTAGGTGAACTACAAGGCAGCAAAAGCAGCCAAAAAGTGAAATTTCAAAAACTAAAACTTGAATTTCTGTGCCTCTTTCTTGGTGACTGCAACAACTTAGAAGCTTCTTCTTCGTACAGAGTGGTGCGACCGCAAACGTCATCACGCTGCATTAGTTGCCAGACGATAAATGTAAACGTTTCTGAGAGTAATGCGTCCAATGTGAAGATTTTCAGTTACGTCGATACGAAAACAAATGTTGAAAACGTTATGTTTTCTGCGGTTTTTACTACGAATTACCACTTCTCGCTTTTTCTCGTGTAATGTGGCTGCCAGAGTTCGGTTCATGCAAAATATTAAGGTCATGGTCAACTACAAGGCAGCAAAAGCAGCCAAAAACTGAATTTTCAAAAACTAAAACTTGAATTTCTGTGCCTCTTTCTTGGTGACTGCAACAACTTAGAAGCTTCTACTTCGTACAGAGTGGTGCGACCGCAAACGTCATCACGCTGCATTAGTTGCCAGACGATAAATGTAAACGTTTCTGAGAGTAATGCGTCCAATGTGAAGATTTTCAGTTACGTCGATACGAAAACAAATGTTGAAAACGTTATGTTTTCTGCGGTTTTTACTACGAATTACCACTTCTCGCTTTTTCTCGTGTAATGTGGCTGCCAGGGTTCGGTTCATGCAAAATCTTAAGGTCCTAGGTCAACTACAAGGCAGCAAAAGCAGCCAAAAACTGAATTTTCAAAAACTAAAACTTGAATTTCTGTGCCTCTTTCTTGGTGACTGCAACAACTTAGAAGCTTCTACTTCGTACAGAGTGGTGCGACCGCAAACGTCATCACGCTGCATTAGTTGCCAGACGATAAATGTAAACGTTACTGAGAGTAATGCGTCCAATGTGAAGATTTTCAGTTACGTCATTTCGAAAACAAATGTTGAAAACGTTATGTTTTATGCGGTTTTTACTACGAATTACCACTTCTCGCTTTTTCTCGTGTAATGTGGCTGCCAGAGTTCGGTTCATGCAAAATCTTAAGGTCCTAGGTCAACTACAAGGCAGCAAAAGCAGCCAAAAACTGAATTTTCAAAAACTAAAACTTGAATTTCTAATCCTCTTTCTTGATGACTGCAACAACTTAGAAGCTTCTACTACGTACAGAGTGGTGCGACCGCAAACGTCATCACGCTGCATTAGTTGCCAGACGATAAATGTAAACGATTCTGAGAGTAATGCGTCCAATGTGAAGATTTTCAGTTACGTCATTTCGAAAACAAATGTTGAAAACGTTATGTTTTCTGCGGTTTTTACTACGAATTACTACTTCTCGCTTTTTCTCGTGTAATGTGGCTGCCAGAGTTCGGTTCATGCAAAATCTTAAGGTCCTAGGTGAACTACAAGGCAGCAAAAGCAGCCAAAAACTGAATTTTCAAAAACTAAAACTTGAATTTCTGTGCCTCTTTCTTGGTGACTGCAACAACTTAGAAGCTTCTACTTCGTACAGAGTGGTGCGACCGCAAACGTCATCACGCTGCATTAGTTGCCAGACGATAAATGTAAACGTTTCTGAGTGTAATGCGTAGAATGTGAAGATTTTCAGTTACGTCGATACGAAAACAAATGTTGAAAAAGTTATGTTTTCTGCGGTTTTTACTACGAATTACCACTTCTCGCTTTTTCTCGTGTAATGTGGCTGCCAGAGTTCGGTTCATGCAAAATCTTAAGGTCCTAGGTCAACTACAAGGCAGCAAAAGCAGCCAAAAACTGAATTTTCAAAAACTAAAACTTGAATTTCTGTGCCTCTTTCTTGGTGACTGCAACAACTTAGAAGCTTCTACTTCGTACAGAGTGGTGCGACCGCAAACGTCATCACGCTGCATTAGTTGCCAGACGATAAATGTAAACGTTTCTGAGAGTAATGCGCCAATGTGATGATTTTCAGTTACGTCGATACGAAAACAAATGTTGAAAACGTTATGTTTTCTGCGGTTTTTACTACGAATTACCACTTCTCGCTTTTTCTCGTGTAATGTGGCTGCCAGAGTTCGGTTCATGCAAAATCTTAAGGTCCTAGGTCAACTACAAGGCAGCGAAAGCAGCAAAAAACTGAATTTTCAAAAACTAAAACTTGAATTTCTGTGCCTCTTTCTTGGTGACTGCAACAACTTAGAAGCTTCTACTTCGTACAGAGTGGTGCGACCGCAAACGTCATCACGCTGCATTAGTTGCCAGACGATAAATGTAAACGTTTCTGAGAGTAATGCGTCCAATGTGAAGATTTTCAGTTACGTCATTTCGAAAACAAATGTTGAATACGTTATGTATTCTGCGGTTTTCACTACGAATTACCACTTCTCGCTTTTTCTCGTGTAATGTGGCTGCAAGAGTTCGGTTCATGCAAAATCTTAAGGTTCTAGGTCAACTACAAGGAAGCAAAAGCAGCCAAAAACTGAATTTTCAAAAACTAAAACTTGAATTTCTGTGCCTCTTTCTTGGTGACTGCAACAACTTAGAAGCTTCTACTTCGTACAGAGTGGTGCGACCGCAAACGTCATCACGCGGCATTAGTTGCCAGACGATAAATGTAAACGTTTCTGAGAGTAATGCGTCCAATGTGAAGATTTTCAGTTACGTCATTTCGAAAACAAATGTTGAAAACGTTATGTTTTCTGCGGTTTTTACTACGAATTACCACTTCTCGCTTTTTCTCGTGTAATGTGGCTGCCAGAGTTCGGTTCATGCAAAATCTTAAGGTCCTAGGTCAACTACAAGGCAGCAAAAGCAACCAAAAACTGAATTTTCAAAAACTAAAACTTGAATTTCTGTGCCTCTTTCTTGGTGACTGCAACAACTTAGAAGCTTCTACTTCGTACAGAGTGGTGCGACCGCAAACGTCATCACGCTGCATTAGTTGCCAGACGATAAATGTAAACGTTTCTGAGAGTAATGCGTCCAATGTGAAGATTTCCAGTTACGTCATTTCGAAAACAAATGTTGAAAACGTTATGTTTTCTGCGGTTTTTAATACGAATTACCACTTCTCGCTTTTTCTCGTGTAATGTGGCTGCCAGAGTTCGGTTGATGCAAAATCTTAAGGTCCTAGGTCAACTACAAGGCAGCAAAAGCAGCCAAAAACTGAATTTTCAAAAACTAAAACTTGGATTTCTGTGCCTCTTTCTTGGTGACTGCAACAACTTAGAAGCTTCTACTTCGTACAGAGTGGTGCGACCGCAAACGTCATCACGCTGCATTAGTTGCCAGACGATAAATGTAAACGTTTCTGAGAGTCATACGTCCAATGTGAAGATTTTCAGTTACGTCGATACGAAAACAAATGTTGAAAACGTTATGTTTTCTGCGGTTTTTACTACGAATTACCACTTCTCGCTTTTTCTCGTGTAATGTGGCTGAGAGTGTTCGGTTCAAGCAAAATCTTATGGTCCTAGGTCAACTACAAGGCAGCAAAAGCAGCCAAAAACTGAATTTTCAAAAACTAAAACTTGAATTTCTGTGCCTCCTTCTTGGTGACTGCAACAACTTAGAAGCTTATACTTCGTACAGAGTGGTGCGACCGCAAACGTCATCACGCTGCATTAGTTGCCAGACGATAAATGTAAACGTTTCTGAGAGTAATGCGTCCAATGTGAAGATTTTCAGTTACGTCGATACGAAAACAAATGTTGAAAACGTTATGTTTTCTGCGGTTTTTACTACGAATTACCACTTCTCGCTTTTTCTCGTGTAATGTGGCTGCCAGAGTTCGGTTCATGCAAAATCTTAAGGTCCTAGGTCAACTACAAGGCAGCAAAAGCAGCCACAAACTGAATTTTCAAAAACTAAAACTTGAATTTCTGTGGCTCTTTCTTGGTGACTGCAACAACTTGGAAGCTTCTACTTCGTACAGAGTGGTGCGACCGCAAACGTCATCACCCTGCATTAGTTGCCAGACGATAAATGTAAACGTTTCTGAGAGTAATGCGTCCAATGTGAAGATTTTCAGTTACGTCGATACGAAAACAAATGTAGAAAACGTTATGTTTTCTGCGGTTTTTACAACGAATTACCACTTCTCGCTTCTTATCGTGTAATGTGGCTGCCAGAGTTCGGTTCATGCAAAATCTTAAGGTCCTAGGTCAACTACAAGGCAGCAAATGCAGCCAAAAACTGAATTTTCGAAAACTAAAACTTGAATTTCTGTGCCTCTTTCTTGGTGACTGCAACAACTTAGAAGCTTCTACTTCGTACAGAGTGGTGCGACCGCAAACGTCATCACGCTGCATTAGTTGCCAGAAGATAAATGTAAACGCTTCTGAGAGTAATGCGTCCAATGAGAAGATTTTCAGTTACGTCATTTCGAAAACAAATGTTGAAAACGTTATGTTTTCTGAGGTTTTTACTACGAATTACCACTTCTCGCTTTTTCTCGTGTAATGTGGCTGCAAGAGTTCGGTTCATGCAAAATCTTAAGGTCCTAGGTCAACAACAAGGCAGCAAAAGCAGCCAAAAACTGAATTTAGTTGCCAGACGATAAATGTAAACGTTTCTGAGAGTAATGCGTCCAATGTGAAGATTTTCAGTTACGTCATTTCGAAAACAAATGTTGAAAACGTTATGTTTTCTGCGGTTTTTACTACGAATTACCACTTCTCGCTTTTTCTCGTGTAATGTGGCTGCCAGAGTTCGGTTCATGCAAAATCTTAAGGTCCTAGGTGAACTACAAGGCAGCAAAAGCAGCCAAAAAGTGAAATTTCAAAAACTAAAACTTGAATTTCTGTGCCTCTTTCTTGGTGACTGCAACAACTTAGAAGCTTCTTCTTCGTACAGAGTGGTGCGACCGCAAACGTCATCACGCTGCATTAGTTGCCAGACGATAAATGTAAACGTTTCTGAGAGTAATGCGTCCAATGTGAAGATTTTCAGTTACGTCATTTCGAAAACAAATGTTGAAAACGTTATGTTTTCTGCGGTTTTTACTACGAATTACCACTTCTCGCTTTTTCTCGTGTAATGTGGCTGCCAGGGTTCGGTTCATGCAAAATCTTAAGTTCCTAGGTCAACTACAAGGCAGCAAAAGCAGCCAAAAACTGAATTTTCAAAAACTAAAACTTGAATTTCTGTGCCTCTTTCTTGGTGACTGCAACAACTTAGAAGCTTCTACTTCGTACAGAGTGGTGCGACCGCAAACGTCATCACGCTGCATTAGTTGCCAGACGATAAATGTAAACGTTACTGAGAGTAATGCGTCCAATGTGAAGATTTTCAGTTACGTCATTTCGAAAACAAATGCTGAAAACGTTATGTTTTCTGCGGTTTTTACTACGAATTACCACTTCTCGCTTTTTCTCGTGTAATGTGGCTGCCAGAGTTCGGTTCATGCAAAATCTTAAGGTCCTAGGTCAACTACAAGGCAGCAAAAGCAGCCAAAAACTGAATTTTCAAAAACTAAAACTTGAATTTCTAATCCTCTTTCTTGATGACTGCAACAACTTAGAAGCTTCTACAACGTACAGAGTGGTGCGACCGCAAACGTCATCACGCTGCATTAGTTGCCAGACGATAAATGTAAACGATTCTGAGAGTAATGCGTCCAATGTGAAGATTTTCAGTTACGTCATTTCGAAAACAAATGTTGAAAACGTTATGTTTTCTGCGGTTTTTACTACGAATTACCACTTCTCGCTTTTTCTCGTGTAATGTGGCTGCCAGAGTTCGGTTCATGCAAAATCTTAAGGTCCTAGGTGAACTACAAGGCAGCAAAAGCAGCCAAAAACTGAATTTTCAAAAACTAAAACTTGAATTTCTGTGCCTCTTTCTTGGTGACTGCAACAACTTAGAAGCTTCTACTTCGTACAGAGTGGTGCGACCGCAAACGTCATCACGCTGCATTAGTTGCCAGACGATAAATGTAAACGTTTCTGAGAGTAATGCGTAGAATGTGAAGATTTTCAGTTACGTCGATACGAAAACAAATGTTGAAAAAGTTATGTTTTCTGCGGTTTTTACTACGAATTACCACTTCTCGCTTTTTCTCGTGTAATGTGGCTGCCAGAGTTCGGTTCATGCAAAATCTTAAGGTCCTAGGTCAACTACAAGGCAGCAAAAGCAGCCAAAAACTGAATTTTCAAAAACTAAAACTTGAATTTCTGTGCCTCTTTCTTGGTGACTGCAACAACTTAGAAGCTTCTACTTCGTACAGAGTGGTGCGACCGCAAACGTCATCACGCTGCATTAGTTGCCAGACGATAAATGTAAACGTTTCTGAGAGTAATGCGCCAATGTGAAGATTTTCAGTTACGTCGATACGAAAACAAATGTTGAAAACGTTATGTTTTCTGCGGTTTTTACTACGAATTACCACTTCTCGCTTTTTCTCGTGTAATGTGGCTGCCAGAGTTCGGTTCATGCAAAATCTTAAGGTCCTAGGTCAACTACAAGGCAGCGAAAGCAGCAAAAAACTGAATTTTCAAAAACTAAAACTTGAATTTCTGTGCCTCTTTCTTGGTGACTGCAACAACTTAGAAGCTTCTACTTCGTACAGAGTGGTGCGACCGCAAACGTCATCACGCTGCATTAGTTGCCAGACGATAAATGTAAACGTTTCTGAGAGTAATGCGTCCAATGTGAAGATTTTCAGTTACGTCATTTCGAAAACAAATGTTGAATACGTTATGTATTCTGCGGTTTTCACTACGAATTACCACTTCTCGCTTTTTCTCGTGTAATGTGGCTGCAAGAGTTCGGTTCATGCAAAATCTTAAGGTTCTAGGTCAACTACAAGGAAGCAAAAGCAGCCAAAAACTGAATTTTCAAAAACTAAAACTTGAATTTCTGTGCCTCTTTCTTGGTGACTGCAACAACTTAGAAGCTTCTACTTCGTACAGAGTGGTGCGACCGCAAACGTCATCACGCGGCATTAGTTGCCAGACGATAAATGTAAACGTTTCTGAGAGTAATGCGTCCAATGTGAAGATTTTCAGTTACGTCATTTCGAAAACAAATGTTGAAAACGTTATGTTTTCTGCGGTTTTTACTACGAATTACCACTTCTCGCTTTTTCTCGTGTAATGTGGCTGCCAGAGTTCGGTTCATGCAAAATCTTAAGGTCCTAGGTCAACTACAAGGCAGCAAAAGCTACCAAAAACTGAATTTTCAAAAACTAAAACTTGAATTTCTGTGCCTCTTTCTTGGTGACTGCAACAACTTAGAAGCTTCTACTTCGTACAGAGTGGTGCGACCGCAAACGTCATCACGCTGCATTAGTTGCCAGACGATAAATGTAAACGTTTCTGAGAGTAATGCGTCCAATGTGAAGATTTTCAGTTACGTCATTTCGAAAACAAATGTTGAAAACGTTATGTTTTCTGCGGTTTTTAATACGAATTACCACTTCTCGCTTTTTCTCGTGTAATGTGGCTGCCAGAGTTCGGTTGATGCAAAATCTTAAGGTCCTAGGTCAACTACAAGGCAGCAAAAGCAGCCAAAAACTGAATTTTCAAAAACTAAAACTTGGATTTCTGTGCCTCTTTCTTGGTGACTGCAACAACTTAGAAGCTTCTACTTCGTACAGAGTGGTGCGACCGCAAACGTCATCACGCTGCATTAGTTGCCAGACGATAAATGTAAACGTTTCTGAGAGTCATACGTCCAATGTGAAGATTTTCAGTTACGTCGATACGAAAACAAATGTTGAAAACGTTATGTTTTCTGCGGTTTTTACTACGAATTACCACTTCTCGCTTTTTCTCGTGTAATGTGGCTGCCAGTGTTCGGTTCAAGCAAAATCTTATGGTCCTAGGTCAACTACAAGGCAGCAAAAGCAGCCAAAAACTAAAACTTGAATTTCTGTGCCTCCTTCTTGGTGACTGCAACAACTTAGAAGCTTATACTTCGTACAGAGTGGTGCGACCGCAAACGTCATCACGCTGCATTAGTTGCCAGACGATAAATGTAAACGTTTCGGAGAGTAATGCGTCCAATGTGAAGATTTTCAGTTACGTCGATACGAAAACAAATGTTGAAAACGTTATGTTTTCTGCGGTTTTTACTACGAATTACCACTTCTCGCTTTTTCTCGTGTAATGTGGCTGCCAGAGTTCGGTTCATGCAAAATCTTAAGGTCCTAGGTCAACTACAAGGCAGCAAAAGCAGCCACAAACTGAATTTTCAAAAACTAAAACTTGAATTTCTGTGGCTCTTTCTTGGTGACTGCAACAACTTGGAAGCTTCTACTTCGTACAGAGTGGTGCGACCGCAAACGTCATCACCCTGCATTAGTTGCCAGACGATAAATGTAAACGTTTCTGAGAGTAATGCGTCCAATGTGAAGATTTTCAGTTACGTCGATACGAAAACAAATGTAGAAAACGTTATGTTTTCTGCGGTTTTTACAACGAATTACCACTTCTCGCTTTTTATCGTGTAATGTGGCTGCCAGAGTTCGGTTCATGCAAAATCTTAAGGTCCTAGGTCAACTACAAGGCAGCAAATGCAGCCAAAAACTGAATTTTCAAAAACTAAAACTTGAATTTCTGTGCCTCTTTCTTGGTGACTGCAACAACTTAGAAGCTTCTACTTCGTACAGAGTGGTGCGACCGCAAACGTCATCACGCTGCATTAGTTGCCAGACGATAAATGTAAACGCTTCTGAGAGTAATGCGTCCAATGAGAAGATTTTCAGTTACGTCATTTCGAAAACAAATGTTGAAAACGTTATGTTTTCTGAGGTTTTTACTACGAATTACCACTTCTCGCTTTTTCTCGTGTAATGTGGCTGCCAGAGTTCGGTTCAAGCAAAATCTTAAGGTCCTAGGTCAACTACAAGGCAGCAAAAGCAGCCAAAAACTGAATTTTCAAAAACTAAAACTTGAATTTCTGTGCCTCTTTCTTGGTGACTGCAACAACTTAGAAGCTTCTACTTCGTACAGAGTGGTGCGACCGCAAACGTCATCACGCTGCATTAGTTGCCAGACGATAAATGTAAACGTTTCTGAGAGTAATGCGTCCAACGTGAAGATTTTCGGTTACGTCATTTCGAAAACAAATGTTGAAAACGTTATGTTTTCTGCGGTTTTTACTACGAATACCATTTCTCGCTTTTTCTCGTGTAATGCGGCTGCCAGAGTTCGGTTCATGCATAATCTTAAGGTCCTAGGTCAACTACAAGGCAGCAAAAGCAGCCAAAAACTGAATTTTCAAAAACTAAAACTTTAATTTCTGTGCCTCTTTCTTGGTGACTGCAACAACTTAGAAGCTTCTACTTCGTACAGAGTGGTGCGACCGCAAACGTCATCACGCTGCATTAGTTGCCAGACGATAAATGTAAACGTTTCTGAGAGTAATGCGTCCAATGTGAAGATTTTCAGTTACGTCATTTCGAAAACAAATGTTGAAAACGTTATGTTTTCTGCGGTTTTTACTACGAATTACGACTTTTCGCTTTTTCTCGTGTAATGTGGCTGCCAGAGTTCGGTTCATGCAAAATCTTAAGGTCCTAGGTCAACTACAAGGCAGCAAAAGTAGCCAAAAACTGAATTTTCAAAAACTATAACTTGAATTTCTGTGCCCCTTTCTTGGTGACTGCAACAACTTAGAAGCTTCTACTTCGTACAGAATGGTGCGACCGCAAACGCCATCACGCTGCATAAGTTGCCAGACGATAAATGTAAACGTTTCTGTGAGTAATGCGTCCAATGTGAAGATTTTCAGTTACGTCATTTCGAAAACAAATGTTGAAAACGTTATGTTTTCTGCGGTTTTTACTACGAATTACCACTTCTCGCTTTTTCTCGTGTAATGTGGCTGCCAGAGTTCGGTTCATGCAAAAACTTCAGGTCCTAGGTCAACTACAAGGCAGCAAAAGCAGCCAAAAACTGAATTTTCAAAAACTAAAACTTGAATTTCTGTGCCTCTTTCTTGGTGACTGCAACAACTTAGAAGCTTCTACTTCGTAAAGAGTGGTGCGACCGCAAACGTCATCACGCTGCATTAGTTGCCAGACGATAAACGTAAACGTTTCTGAGAGTAATGCGTCCAATGTGAAGATTTTCAGTTACGTCATTTCGAAAACAAATGTTGAAAACGTTATGTTTTCTGCGGTTTTTACTACGAATTACCACTTCTCGCTTTTTCTCGTGTAATGTGGCTGCCAGAGTTCGGTTCATGCAAAATCTTAAGGTCCTAGGTCAACTACAAGGCAGCGAAAGCAGCAAAAAACTGAATTTTCAAAAACTAAAACTTGAACTTCTGTGCCTCTTTCTTGGTGACTGCAACAACTTAGAAGCTTCTACTTCGTACAGAGTGGTGCGACCGCAAACGTCATCACGCTGCATTAGTTGCCAGACGATAAATGTAAACGTTTCTGAGAGTAATGCGCCCAATGTGAAGATTTTCAGTTACGTCATTTCGAAAACAAATGTTGAAAACGTTATGTATTCTGCGGTTTTCACTACGAATTACCACTTCTCGCTTTTTCTCGTGTAATGTGGCTGCAAGAGTTCGGTTCATGCAAAATCTTAAGGTTCTAGGTCAACTACAAGGAAGCAAAAGCAGCCAAAAACTGAATTTTCAAAAACTAAAACTTGAATTTCTGTGCCTCTTTCTTGGTGACTGCAACAACTTAGAAGCTTCTACTTCGTACAGAGTGGTGCGACCGCAAACGTCATCACGCGGCATTAGTTGCCAGACGATAAATGTAAACGTTTCTGAGAGTAATGCGTCCAATGCGAAGATTTTCAGTTACGTCATTTCGAAAACAAATGTTGAAAACGTTATGTTTTCTGCGGTTTTTACTACGAATTACCACTTCTCGCTTTTTCTCGTGTAATGTGGCTGCCAGAGTTCGGTTCATGCAAAATCTTAAGGTCCTAGGTCAACTACAAGGCAGCAAAAGCAACCAAAAACTGAATTTTCAAAAACTAAAACTTGAATATCTGTGCCTCTTTCTTGGTGACTGCAACAACTTAGAAGCTTCTACTTCGTACAGAGTGGTGCGACCGCAAACGTCATCACGCTGCATTAGTTGCCAGACGATAAATGTAAACGTTTCTGAGAGTAATGCGTCCAATGTGAAGATTTTCAGTTACGTCATTTCGAAAACAAATGTTGAAAACGTTATGTTTTCTGCGGTTTTTAATACGAATTACCACTTCTCGCTTTTTCTCGTGTAATGTGGCTGCCAGAGTTCGGTTGATGCAAAATCTTAAGGTCCTAGGTCAACTACAAGGCACCAAAAGCAGCCAAAAACTGAATTTTCAAAAACTAAAACTTGGATTTCTGTGCCTCTTTCTTGGTGACTGCAACAACTTAGAAGCTTCTACTTCGTACAGAGTGGTGCGACCGCAAACGTCATCACGCTGCATTAGTTGCCAGACGATAAATGTAAACGTTTCTGAGAGTAATGCGTCCAATGTGAAGATTTTCAGTTACGTCGATACGAAAACAAATGTTGAAAACGTTATGTTTTCTGCGGTTTTTACTACGAATTACCACTTCTCGCTTTTTCTCGTGTAATGTGGCTGCCAGAGTTCGGTTCATGCAAAATCTTAAGGTCCTAGGTCAACTACAAGGCAGCAAAAGCAGCCAAAAACTGAATTTTCAAAAACTAAAACTTGAATTTCTGTGGCTCTTTCTTGGTGACTGCAACAACTTGGAAGCTTCTACTTCGTACAGAGTGGTGCGACCGCAAACGTCATCACGCTGCATTAGTTGCCAGACGATAAATGTAAACGTTTCTGAGAGTAATGCGTCCAATGAGAAGATTTTCAGTTACGTCATTTCGAAAACAAATGTTGAAAACGTTATGTTTTCTGAGGTTTTTACTACGAATTACCACTTCTCGCTTTTTCTCGTGTAATGTGGCTGCCAGAGTTCGGTTCATGCAAAGTCTTAAGGTCCTAGGTCAACTACAAGGCAGCAAAAGCAGCCAAAAACTGAATTATCAAAAACTAAAACTTGAATTTCTGTGCCTCTTTCTTGGTGACTGCAACAACTTAGAAGCTTCTACTTCGTACAGAGTGGTGCGACCGCAAACGTCATCACGCTGCATTAGTTGCCAGACGATAAATGTAAACGTTTCTGAGAGTAATGCGTCCAATGTGAAGATTTTCGGTTACGTCATTTCGAAAACAAATGTTGAAAACGTTATGTTTTCTGCGGTTTTTACTACGAATACCATTTCTCGCTTTTTCTCGTGTAATGTGGCTGCCAGAGTTCGGTTCATGCATAATCTTAAGGTCCTAGGTCAACTACAAGGCAGCAAAAGCAGCCAAAAACTGAATTTTCAAAAACTAAAACTTTAATTTCTGTGCCTCTTTCTTGGTGACTGCAACAACTTAGAAGCTTCTACTTCGTACAGAGTGGTGCGACCGCAAACGTCATCACGCTGCATTAGTTGCCAGACGATAAATGTAAACGTTTCTGAGAGTAATGCGTCCAATGTGAAGATTTTCAGTTACGTCATTTCGAAAACAAATGTTGAAAACGTTATGTTTTCTGCGGTTTTTACTACGAATTACGACTTTTCGCTTTTTCTCGTGTAATGTGGCTGCCAGAGTTCGGTTCATGCAAAATCTTAAGGTTAGTTGCCAGACGATAAATGTAAACGTTTCTGAGAGTAATGCGTCCAATGTGAAGATTTTCAGTTTCGTCGATACGAAAACAAATATTGAAAACGTTATGTTTTCTGCGGTTTTTACTACGAATTACCACTTCTCGCTTTTTCTCGTGTAATGTGGCTGCCAGAGTTCGGTTCATGCAAAATCTTAAGGTCCTAGGTCAACTACAAGGCAGCAAAAGCAGCCAAAAACTGAATTATCAAAAACTAAAACTTGAATTTCTGTGCCTCTTTCTTGGTGACTGCAACAACTTAGAAGCTTCTACTTCGTACAGAGTGGTGCGACCGCAAACGTCATCACGCTGCATTAGTTGCCAGACGATAAATGTAAACGTTTCTGAGAGTAATGCGTCCAATGTGAAGATTTTCAGTTACGTCATTTCGAAAACAAATGTTGAAAACGTTATGTTTTCTGCGGTTTTTACTACGAATTACCACTTCTCGCTTTTTCTCGTGTAATGTGGCTGCCAGAGTTCGGTTCATGCAAAATCTTAAGGTCCTAGGTCAACTACAAGGCAGCAAAAGCAGCCAAAAACTGAATTTTCAAAAACTAAAACTTGAATTTCTGTGCCTCTTTCTTGGTGACTGCAACAACTTAGAAGCTTCTACTTCGTACAGAGTGGTGCGACCGCAAACGTCATCACGCTGCATTAGTTGCCAGACGATAAATGTAAACGTTTCTGAGAGTAATGCGTCCAATGTGAAGATTTTCAGTTACGTCATTTCGAAAACAAATGTTGAAAACGTTATGTTTTCTGCGGTTTTTACTACGAATTACCACTTCTCGCTCTTTCTCGTGTAATGTGGCTGCCAGAGTTCGGTTCATGCAAATTCTTAAGGTCCTAGGTCAGCTACAAGGCAGCAAAAGCAGCCAAAAACTGAATTTTCAAAAACTAAAATTTGAATTTCTGTGCCTCTTTCTTGGTGACTGCAGCAACTTAGAAGCTTCTACTTCGTACAGAGTGGTGCGACCGCAAACGTCATCACGCTGCATTAGTTGCCAGACGATAAATGTAAACGTTTCTGAAAGTAATGCGTCCAATGTGAAGATTTTCAGTTACGTCGATACGAAAACAAATGTTGAAAACGTTATGTTTTCTGCAGTTTTTACTACGAATTACCACTTCTCGCTTTTTCTCGTGTAATGTGGCTGCCAGAGTTCGGTTCATGCAAAATCGTAAGGTCCTAGGTCAACTACAAGGCAGCAAAAGCAGCAAAAAACTGAATTTTCAAAAAGTAAAACTTGAATTTCTGTGCCTCTTTCTTGGTGACTGCAACAACTTAGAAGCTTCTACTTCGTACAGAGTGGTGCGACCGCAAACGTCATCACGCTGCATTAGTTGCCAGACGATAAATGTAAACGTTTCTGAGAGTAATGCGTCCAATGTGAAGATTTTCAGTTACGTCGATACGAAAACAAATGTTGAAAACGTTATGTTTTCTGCGGTTTTTACTACGAATTACCACTTCTCGCTTTTTCTCGTGTAATATGGCTGCCAGGGTTCGGTTCATGCAAAATCTTAAGGTCCTAGGTCAACTACAAGGCAGCAAAAGCAGCCAAAAACTGAATTTTCAAAAACTAAAACTTGAATTTCTGTGCCTCTTTCTTGGTGACTGCAACAACTTAGAAGCTTCTACTTCGTACAGAGTGGTGCGACCGCAAACGTCATCACGCTGCATTAGTTGCCAGACGATAAATGTAAACGTTTCTGAGAGTAATGCGTCCAATGTGAAGATTTTCAGTTACGTCATTTCGAAAACAAATGTTGAAAACGTTATGTTTTCTGCGGTTTTTACTACGAATTACCACTTCTCGCTTTTTCTCGTGTAATGTGGTTGCCAGAGTTCGGTTCATGCAAAATCTTAAGTTCCTAGGTCAACTACAAGGCAGCAAAAGCAGCCAAAAACTGAATTTTCAAAAACTAAAACTTGAATTTCTGTGCCTCTTTGTTGGTGACTGCAACAACTTAGAAGCTTCTACTTCGTACAGAGTGGTGCGACCGCAAACGTCATCACGCTGCATTAGTTGCCAGACGATAAATGTAAACGTTTTTGAGAGTAATGCGTCCAATCTGAAGATTTTCAGTTACGTCGATACGAAAACAAATGTTGAAAACGTTATGTTTTCTGCGGTTTTTACTACGAATTACCACTTCTCGCTTTTTCTCGTGTAATGTGGCTGCCAGAGTTCGGTTCATGCAAAATCTTAAGGTCCTAGGTCAACTACAAGGCAGCAAAAGCAGCCAAAAACTGAATTTTCAAAAACTAAAACTTGAATTTCTGTGCCTCTTTCTTGGTGACTGCAACAACTTAGAAACTTCTACTTCGTACAGAGTGGTGCGACAGCAAACGTCATCACGCTGCATTAGTTGCCAGACGATAAATGTAAACGTTTCTGAGAGTAATGCGTCCAATGTGAAGATTTTCAGTTACGTCATTTCGAAAACAAATGTTGAAAACGTTATGTTTTCTGCGTGTTTCACTACGAATTACCACTTCTCGCTTTTTCTCGTGTAATGTGGCTGCCAGAGTTCAGTTCATGCAAAATATTAAGGTCCTAGGTCAACTACAAGGCAGCAAAAGCAGCCAAAAACCGAATTTTCAAAAACTAAAACTTGAATTTCTGTGCCTCTTCCTTGGTGACTGCAACAACTTAGAAGCTTCTACTTCGTACAGAGTGGTGCGACCGCAAACGTCATCACGCTGCATTAGTTGCCAGACGATAAATGTAAACGTTTCTGAGAGTAATGCGTCTAATGTGAAGATTTTCAGTTACGTCATTTCGAAAACAAATGTTGAAAACGTTATGTTTTCTGCGGTTTTTACTACGAATTACCACTTCTCGCTTTTTCTCGTGTAATGTGGCTGCCAGAGTTCGGTTCATGCAAAATCTTAAGGTCCTAGGTCAACTACAAGGCAGCAAAAGCAGCCAAAAACTGAATTTTAAAAAACTAAAACTTGAATTTCTGTGCCTCTTTCTTGGTGACTGCAACAACTTAGAAGCTTCTACTTCGTACATAGTAGTGCGACCGCAAACGTCATCACGCTGCATTAGTTGCCAGACGATAAATGTAAACGTTTCTGAGAGTAATGCGTCCAATGTGAAGATTTTCAGTTACGTCATTTCGAAAACAAATGTTGAAAACGTTATGTTTTCTGCGGTTTTTACTACGAATTACCACTTCTCGCTTTTTCTCGTGTAATGTGGCTGCCAGAGTTCGGTTCATGCAAAATCTTAAGGTCCTAGGTCAACTACAAGGCAGCAAAAGCAGCCAAAAACTGAATTTTCAAAAACTAAAACTTGAATTTCTGTGCCTCTTTCTTGGTGACTGCAACAACTTAGAAGCTTCTACTTCGTACAGAGTGGTGCGACCGCAAACGTCATCACGCTGCATTAGTTGCCAGACGATAAATGTAAACGTTTCTGAGAGTAATACGTCCAATGTGAAGATTTTCAGTTACGTCGATACGAAATCAAATGTTGAAAACGTTATGTTTTCTGCGGTTTTTACTACGAATTACTACTTCTCGCTTTTTCTCGTGTAATGTGGCTGCCAGAGTTCGGTTCATGCAAAATATTAAGGTCCTAGGTCAACTACAAGGCAGCAAAAGCAGCCAAAAACTGAATTTTCAAAAACTAAAACTTGAATTTCTGTGCCTCTTTCTTGGTGACTGCAACAACTTAGAAGTTTCTACTTAGTACAGAGTGGTGCGACCGCAAACGTCATCACGCTGCATTAGTTGCCAGACGATAAATGTAAACGTTTCGGAGAGTAATGCGTCCAATGTGAAGATTTTCAGATACGTCATTTCGAAAACAAATGTTGAAAACGTTATGTTTTCTGCGGTTTTTACTACGAATTACCACTTCTCGCTTTTTCTCGTGTAATGTGGCTGCCAGAGTTCGGTTCATGCAAAATATTAAGGTCCTAGGTCAACTACAAGGCAGCAAAACAAGCCAAAAACTGAATTTTCAAAAACTAAAACTTGAATTTCTGTGCCTCTTTCTTGGTGACTGCAACAACTTAGAAGCTTCTACTTCGTACAGAGTGGTGCGACCGCAAACGTCATCACGATGCATTAGTTGCCAGACGATAAATGTAAACGTTTCTCAGAGTAATACGTCCAATGTGAAGATTTTCAGTTACGTCGATACGAAAACAAATGTTGAAAACGTTATGTTTTCTGCGGTTTTTACTACGAATTACCACTTCTCGCTTTTTCTCGTGTAATGTGGCTGCCAGAGTTCGGTTCATGCAAAATCTTAAGGTCCTAGGTCAACTACAAGGCAGCAAAAGCAGCCAAAAACTGAATTTTCAAAAACTAAAACTTGAATTTCTGTGCCTCTTTCTTGGTGACTGCAACAACTTAGAAGTTTCTACTTAGTACAGAGTGGTGCGACCGCAAACGTCATCACGCTGCATTAGTTGCCAGACGATAAATGTAAACGTTTCGGAGAGTAATGCGTCCAATGTGAAGATTTTCAGATACGTCATTTCGAAAACAAATGTTGAAAACGTTATGTTTTCTGCGGTTTTTACTACGAATTACCACTTCTCGCTTTTTCTCGTGTAATGTGGCTGCCAGAGTTCGGTTCATGCAAAATATTAAGGTCCTAGGTCAACTACAAGGCAGTAAAAGCAGCCAAAAACTGAATTTTCAAAAACTAAAACCTGAATTTCTGTGCCTCTTTCTTGGTGACTGCAACAACTTAGAAGCTTCTACTTCGTACAGAGTGGTGCGACAGCAAACGTCATCACGCTGCATTAGTTGCCAGACGATAAATGTAAACGTTTCTGAGAGTAATGCGTCCAATGTGAAGATTTTCAGTTACGTCATTTCGAAAACAAATGTTGAAAACGTCATGTTTTCTGCGGTTTTTACTACGAATTACCACTTCTCGCTTTTTCTCGTGTAATGTGGCTGCCAGAGATCGGTTCATGCAAAATCTTAAGGTCCTAGGTCAACTACAAGGCAGCAAAAGCAGCCAAAAACTGAATTTTCAAAAACTAAAACTTGAATTTCTGTGCCTCTTTCTTGGTGACTGCAACAACTTCGAAGCTTCTACTTCGTACAGAGTGGTGCGACTGCAAACGTCATCACGCTGCATTAGTTGCCAGACGATAAATGTAAACGTTTCTGAGAGTAATGCGTCCAATGTGAAGATTTTCAGTTACGTCATTTCGAAAACAAATGTTGAAAACATTATGTTTTCTGCGGTTTTTACTACGAATTACCACTTCTCGATTTTTCTCGTGTAATGTGGCTGCCAGAGTTCGGTTCATGCAAAATCTTAAGGTCCTAGGTCAACTACAAGGCAGCAAAAGCAGCCAAAAACTGAATTTTCAAAAACTAAAACTTGAATTTCTGTGCCTCTTTCTTGGTGACTGCAACAACTTAGAAGCTTCTACTTCGTACAGAGTGGTGCGACCGCAAACGTAATCACGCTGCATTAGTTGCCAGACGATAAATGTAAACGTTTCTGAGAGTAATACGTCCAATGTGAAGATTTTCAGTTACGTCGATACTAAAACAAATGTTGAAAACGTTATGTTTTCTGCGGTTGTGACTACGAATTACCACTTCTCGCTTTTTCTCGTGTAATGTGGCTGCCAGACATCGGTTCATGCAAAATCTTAAGGTCCTGGGTCAACTACAAGGCAGCAAAAGCAGCCAAAAACTGAATTTTCAAAAACTAAAACTTGAATTTCTGTGCCTCTTTCTTGGTGACTGCAACAACTTAGAAGCTTCTACTTCGTACAGAGTGGTGCGACCGCAAACGTCATCACGCTGCATTAGTTGCCAGACGATAAATGTAAACGTTTCTGAGAGTAATGCGTCCAATGTGAAGATTTTCAGTTACGTCATTTCGAAAACAAATGTTCAAAACGTTATGTTTTCTGCGGTTTTTACTGCGAATTACCACTTCTCGCTTTTTCTCGTGTAATGTGGCTGCCAGAGTTCGGTTCATGCAAAATCTTAAGGTCCTAGGTCAACTACAAGGCAGCAAAAGCAGCCAAAAACTGAATTTTCAAAAACTAAAACTTGAATTTCTGTGCCTCTTTCTTGGTGACTGCAACAACTTAGAAGCTTCTACTTCGTACAGAGTGGTGCGACCGCAAACGTCATCACGCTGCATTAGTTGCCAGACGATAAATGTAAACGTTTCTGAGAGTAATGCGTCCAATGTGAAGATTTTCAGTTACGTCATTTCGAAAACAAATGTTGAAAACGTTATGTTTTCTGCGGTTTTTACTACGAATTACCACTTCTCGCTTTTTCTCGTGTAATGTGGCTGCCAGAGTTCGGTTCATGCAAAATCTTAAGGTCCTAGGTCAACTACAAGGCAGCAAAAGCAGCCAAAAACTGAATTTTCAAAAACTAAAACTTGAATATCTGTGCCTCTTTCTTGGTGACTGCAACAACTTAGAAGCTTCTACTTCGTATAGAGTGGTGCGACCGCAAACGTCATCACGCTGCATTAGTTGCCAGACGATAAATGTAAACGTTTCGGAGAGTAATACGTCCAATGTGAAGATTTTCAGTTACGTCGATACGAAAACAAATGTTGAAAACGTTATGTTTTCTGCGGTTTTTACTACGAATTACCACTTCTCGCTTTTTCTCGTGTAATGTGGCTGCCAGAGTTCGGTTCATGCAAAATATTAAGGTCCTAGGTCAACTACAAGGCAGCAAAAGCAGCCAAAAACTGAATTTTCAAAAACTAAAACTTGAATTTCTGTGCCTCTTTCTTGGTGACTGCAACAACTTAGAAGCTTCTACTTAGTACAGGGTGGTGCGACCGCAAACGTCATCACGCTGTATTAGTTGCCAGACGATAAATGTAAACGTTTCTGAGAGTAATACGTCCAATGTGAAGATTTTAGATACGTCATTTCGAAAACAAATGTTGAAAACGTTATGTTTTCTGCGGTTTTTACTACGAATTACCACTTCTCGCTTTTTCTCGCGTAATGTGGCTGCCAGAGTTCGGTTCATGCAAAATCCTAAGGTCCTAGGTCAACTACAAGGCAGCAAAAGCAGACAAAAACTGAATTTTCAAAAACTAAAACTTGAATTTCTGTGCCTCTTTCTTGGTGACTGCAACAACTTAGAAGCTTCTACTACGTACAGAGTGGTGCGACCGCAAACGTCATCACGCTGCATTAGTTGCCAGACGATAAATGTAAACGTTTCTGAGAGTAATGCGTCCAATGTGAAGATTTTCACTTACGTCATTTCGAAAACAAATGTTGATAACGTTATGTTTTCTGCGATTTTTACTACGAATTACCACTTCTCGCTTTTTCTCGTGTAATGTGGCTGCCAGAGTTCGGTTCGTGCAAAATCTTAAGTTCCTAGGTCAACTACAAGACAGCAAAAGCAGCCAAAAACTGAATTTTCAAAAACTAAAACTTGAACTTCTGTGCCTCTTTCTTGGTGACTGCAACAACTTAGAAGCTTCTACTTCGTACAGAGTGGTGCGACCGCAAACGTCATCACGCTGCATTAGTTGCCAGACGATAAATGTAAACGTTTCTGAGAGTAATGCGTTCAATGTGAAGATTTTCAGTTACGTCGATACGAAACAAATGTTGAAAACGTTATGTATTCTGCGGTTTTTACTACGAATTACCACTTCTCGCTTTTTCTCGTGTAATGTGGCTGCCAGAGTTCGGTTCATGCAAAATCTTAAGGTCCTAGGTCAACTACAAGGCAGCAAAAGCAGCCAAAAACTGAATTTTCAAAAACTAAAACTTGAATTTCTGTGCCTCTTTCTTGGTGACTGCAACAACTTAGAAGCTTCTACTTCGTACAGAGTGGTGCGACCGCAAACGTCCTCACGCTGCATTAGTTGCCAGACGATAAATGTAAACGTTTCTGAGAGTAATGCGTCCAATGTGAAGATTTTCAGTTACGTCGATACGAAAACAATGTAGAAAACGTTATGTTTTCTGCGGTTTTTACTACGAATTACCACTTCTCGCTTTTTCTCGTGTAATGTGGCTGCCAGAGATCGGTTCATGCAAAATCTTAAGGTCCTAGGTCAACTACAAGGCAGCAAAAGCAGCCAAAAACTGAATTTTCTAAAACTAAAACTTGAATTTCTGTGCCTCTTTCTTGGTGACTGCAACAACTTAGAAGCTTCTACTTCGTACAGAGTGGTGCGACCGCAAACGTCATCACGCTGCATTAGTTGCCAGACGATAAATGTAAACGTTTCTGAGAGTAATACGTCCAATGTGAAGATTTTCAGTTACGTCGATACGAAAACAAATGTTGAAAACGTTATGTTTTCTGCGGTTTTTACTACGAATTACCACTTCTCGCTTTTTCTCGTGTAATGTGGCTGCCAGAGTTCGGTTCATGCAAAATCTTAAGGACCTAGGTCAACTACAAGGCAGCAAAAGCAGCCAAAAACTGAATTTTCAAAAACTAAAACTTGAATTTCTGTGCCTCTTTCTTGGTGACTGCAACAACTTAGAAGCTTCTACTTAGTACAGAGTGGTGCGACCGCAAACGTCATCACTCTGCATTAGTTGCCAGACGATAAATGTAAACGTTTCTGAGAGTAATGCGTCCAATGTGAAGATTTTCAGTTACGTCATTTCGAAAATAAATGTTGAAAACGTTATGTTTTCTGCGGTTTTTACTACGAATTACCACTTCTCGCTTTTTCTCGTGTAATGTGGCTGCCAGAGTTCGGTTCATGCAAAATCTTAAGGTCCTAGATCAACTACAAGGCAGCAAAAGCAGCCAAAAACTGAATTTTCAAAAACTAAAACTTGAATTTCTGTGACTCTTTCTTGGTGACTGCAACAACTTAGAAGCTTCTACTACGTACAGAGTGGTGCGACCGCAAACGTCATCACGCTGCATTAGTTGCCAGACGATAAATGTAAACGTTTCTGAGAGTAATGCGTCCAATGTGAAGATTTTCAGTTACGTCATTACGAAAACAAATGTTGAAAACGTTATGTTTTCTGCGGTTTTTACTACGAATTACCACTTCTCGCTTTTTCTCGTGTAATGTGGCTGCCAGAGTTCGGTTCATGCAAAATCTTAAGGTCCTAGGTCAACTACAAGGCAGCAAAAGCAGCCAAAAACTGAATTTTCAAAAACTAAAACTTGAATTTCTGTGCCTCTTTCTTGGTGACTGCAACAACTTAGAAGCTTCTACTTAGTACAGAGTGGTGCGACCGCAAACGTCATCACGCTGCATTAGTTGCCAGACGATAAATGTAAACGTTTCTGAGAGTAATGCGTCCAATGTGAAGATTTTCAGTTACGTCGATACGAAAACAACTGTTGAAAACGTTATGTTTTCTGCGGTTTTTACTACGAATTACCACTTCTCGCTTTTTCTCGTGTAATGTGGCTGCCAGAGTTCGGTTCATGCAAAATCTTAAGGTCCTAGGTCAACAACAAGGCAGCAAAAGGAGCCAAAAACTGAAATTTCAAAAACTAAAACTTGAATTTCTGTCCCTCTTTCTTGGTGACTGCAACAACTTAGAAGCTTCTACTTCGTACAGAGTGGTGCGACAGCAAACGTCATCACGCTGCATTAGTTGCCAGACGATAAATGTAAACGTTTCTGAGAGTTATGCGTCCAATGTGAAGATTTTCAGTTACGTCATTTCGAAAACAAATGTTGAAAACGTTATGTTTTCTGCAGTTTTTACTACGAATTACCACTTCTCGCTTTTTCTCGTGTAATGTGGCTGCCAGAGTTCGGTTCATGCAAAATCTTAAGGTCCTAGGTGAACTAGAAGGCAGCAAAAGCAGCCAAAAACTGAATTTTCAAAATCTGAAACATGAATTTCTGTTCCTCTTTCTTGGTGACTGCAACAACTTAGAAGCTTCTACTTCGTACAGAGTGGTGCGACCGCAAACGTCATCACGCTGCATTAGTTGCCAGACGATAAATGTAAACGTTTCTGAGAGTAATGCGTCCAATGTGAAGATTTTCAGTTACGTCGATACGAAAACAACTGTTGAAAACGTTATGTTTTCTGCGGTTTTTACTACGAATTACCACTTCTCGCTTTTTCTCGTGTAATGTGGCTGCCAGAGTTCGGTTCATGCAAAATCTTAAGGTCCTAGGTCAACAACAAGGCAGCAAAAGGAGCCAAAAACTGAAATTTCAAAAACTAAAACTTGAATTTCTGTCCCTCTTTCTTGGTGACTGCAACAACTTAGAAGCTTCTACTTCGTACAGAGTGGTGCGACAGCAAACGTCATCACGCTGCATTAGTTGCCAGACGATAAATGTAAACGTTTCTGAGAGTAATGCGTCCAATGTGAAGATTTTCAGTTACGTCATTTCGAAAACAAATGTTGAAAACGTTATGTTTTCTGCGGTTTTTACTACGAATTACCACTTCTCGCTTTTTCTCGTGTAATGTGGCTGCCAGAGTTCGGTTCATGAAAAATCTTAAGGTCCTAGGTGAACTAGAAGGCAGCAAAAGCAGCCAAAAACTGAATTTTCAAAAACTGAAACATGAATTTCTGTTCCTCTTTCTTGGTGACTGCAACAACTTAGAAGCTTCTACTTCGTACAGAGTGGTGCGACCGCAAACGTCATCACGCTGCATTAGTTGCCAGACGATAAATGTAAACGTTTCTAAGAGTAATGCGTCCAATGTGAAGATTTTCAGTTACGTCATTTCAAAAACAAATGTTGAAAACGTTATGTTTTCTGCGGGTTTTACTACGAATTACCACTTCTCGCTTTTTCTCGTGTAATGTGGCTGCCAGAGTTCGGTTCATGCAAAATCTTAAGGTCCTAGGTCAACTACAAGGCAGCAAAAGCAGCCAAAAACTGAATCTTCAAAAACTAAAACTTGAATTTCTGTGCTTCTTTCTTGGTGACTGCAACAACTTAGAAGCTTCTACTTCGTACAGAGTGGTGCGACCGCAAACGTCATCACGCTGCATTAGTTACCAGACGATAAATGTAAACGTTTCTGAGAGTAATACGTCCAATGTGAAGATTTTCAGTTACGTCGATACGAAAACAAATGTTGAAAACGTTATGTTTTCTGCGGTTTTTACTACGAATTACCACTTCTCGCTTTTTCTCGTGTAATGTGGCTGCCAGAGTTCGGTTCATGCAAAATCTTAAGGTCCTAGGTCAACAACAAGGCAGCAAAAGGAGCCAAAAACTGAAATTTCAAAAACTAAAACTTGAATTTCTGTCCCTCTTTCTTGGTGACTGCAACAACTTAGAAGCTTCTACTTCGTACAGAGTGGTGCGACAGCAAACGTCATCACGCTGCATTAGTTGCCAGACGATAAATGTAAACGTTTCTGAGAGTAATGCGTCCAATGTGAAGATTTTCAGTAACGTCATTTCGAAAACAAATGTTGAAAACGTTATGTTTTCTGCGGTTTTTACTACGAATTACCACTTCTCGCTTTTTCTCGTGTAATGTGGCTGCCAGAGTTCGGTTCATGCAAAATCTTAAGGTCCTAGGTGAACTAGAAGGCAGCAAAAGCAGCCAAAAACTGAATTTTCAAAAACTGAAACATGAATTTCTGTTCCTCTTTCTTGGTGACTGCAACAACTTAGAAGCTTCTACTTCGTACAGAGTGGTGCGACCGCAAACGTCATCACGCTGCATTAGTTGCCAGACGATAAATGTAAACGTTTCTAAGAGTAATGCGTCCAATGTGAAGATTTTCAGTTACGTCATTTCGAAAACAAATGTTGAAAACGTTATGTTTTCTGCGGTTTTTACTACGAATTACCACTTCTCGCTTTTTCTCGTGTAATGTGGCTGCCAGAGTTCGGTTCATGCAAAATCTTAAGGTCCTAGGTCAACTACAAGGCAGCAAAAGCAGCCAAAAACTGAATCTTCAAAAACTAAAACTTGAATTTCTGTGCGTCTTTCTTGGTGACTGCAACAACTTAGAAGCTTCTACTTCGTACAGAGTGGTGCGACCGCAAACGTCATCACGCTGCATTAGTTGCCAGACGATAAATGTAAACGTTTCTGAGAGTAATACGTCCAATGTGAAGATTTTCAGTTACGTCGATACGAAAACAAATGTTGAAAACGTTATGTTTTCTGCGGTTTTTACTACGAATTACCACTTCTCGCTTTTTCTCGTGTAATGTGGCTGCCAGAGTTCGGTTCATGCAAAATCTTAAGGTCCTAGGTCAGCTACAAGGCAGCAAAAGCAGCCAAAAACTGAATTTTCAAAAACTAAAACTTGAATTTCTGTGCCTCTTTCTTGGTGACTGCAACAACTTAGAAGCTTCTACTTAGTACAGAGTGGTGCGACCGCAAACGTCATCACTCTGCATTAGTTGCCAGACGATAAATGTAAACGTTTCTGAGAGTAATGCGTCCAATGTGAAGATTTTCAGTTACGTCATTTCGAAAACAAATGTTGAAAACGTTATGTTTTCTGCGGTATTTACTACGAATTACCACTTCTCGCTTTTTCTCGTGTAATGTGGCTGCCAGAGTTCGGTTCATGCAAAATCTTAAGGTCCTAGGTCAACTACAAGGCAGCAAAAGCAGCCAAAAACTGAATTTTCAAAAACTAAAACTTGAATTTCTGTGCCTCTTTCCTGGTGACTGCAACAACTTAGAAGCTTCTACTACGTACAGAGTGGTGCGACCGCAAACGTCATCACGCTGCATTAGTTGCCAAACGATAAATGTAAACGTTTCTGAGAGTAATGCGTCCAATGTGAAGATTTTCAGTTACGTCATTTCGAAAACAGATGTTGAAAACGTTATGTTTTCTGCGGTTTTTACTACGAATTACCACTTCTCGCTTTTTCTCGTGTAATGTGGCTGCCAGAGTTCGGTTCATGCAAAATCTTAAGGTCCTAGGTCAACTACAAGGCAGAAAAAGCAGCCAAAAACTGAATTTTCAAAAACTAAAACTTGAATTTCTGTGCCTCTTTCTTGGTGACTGCAACAACTTAGAAGCTTCTACTTAGTACAGAGTGGTGCGACCGCAAACGTCATCACGCTGCATTAGTTGCCAGACGATAAATGTAAACGTTTCTGAGAGTAATGCGTCCAATGTGAAGATTTTCAGTTACGTCGATACGAAAACAAATGTTGAAAACGTTATGTTTTCTGCGGTTTTTACTACGAATTACTACTTCTCGCTTTTTCTCGTGTAATGTGGCTGCCAGAGTTCGGTTCATGCAAAATCTTAAGGTCCTAGGTCAACTACAAGGCAGCAAAAGCAGCCAAAAACTGAATTTTCAAAAAATAAAACTTGAATTTTTGTGCCTCTTTCTTGGTGACTGCAACAACTTAGAAGCTTCTACTTCGTACAGAGTGGTGCGACAGCAAACGTCATCACGCTGCATTAGTTGCCAGACGATAAATGTAAACGTTTCTGAGAGTAATGCGTCCAATGTGAAGATTTTCAGTTACGTCATTTCGAAAACAAATGTTGAAAACGTTATGTTTTCTGCGGTTTTCACTACGATTTTACCACTTCTCGCATTTTCTCGTGTAATGTGGCTGCCAGAGTTCGGTTCATGCAAAATTTTAAGGTCCTAGGTCAACTACAAGGCAGCAAAAGCAGCCAAAAACTGAATTTTCAAAAACTAAAACTGGAATTTCTGTGCCTCTTTCTTGGTGACTGCAACAACTTTAAAAGCCTCTACTTCGTACAGAGTGGTGCGACCGCAAAAGTCATCACGCTGCATTAGTTGCCAGACGATAAATGTAAACGTTTCTGAGAGTAATGCGTCCAATGTGAAGATTTTCAGTTACGTCATTTCGAAAACAAATTTTGAAAACGTTATGTTTTCTGCGGTTTTCACTACGAATTACCACTTCTCGCTTTTTCTCGTGTAATGTGGCTGCCAGAGTTCGGTTCATACAAAATCTTGAGGTCCTAGGTCAACTACAAGGCAGCAAAAGCAGCCAAAAACTGAATTTTCAAAAACTAAACCTTGAATTTCTGCGCCTCTTTCTTGGTGACTGCAACAACTTAGAAGCTTCTACTTCGTACAGAGTGGTGCGACAGCAAACGTCATCACGCTGCATTAGTTGCCAGACGATAAATGTAAACGTTTCTGAGAGTAATGCGTCCAATGTGAAGATTTTCAGTTACGTCATTTCGAAAACAAATGTTGAAAACGTTACGTTTTCTGCGGTTTTTACTACGAATTACCACTTCTCGCTTTTTCTCGTGTAATGTGGCTGCCAGAGTTCGGTTCATGCAAAATCTTAAGGTCCTAGGTCAACTACAAGGCAGCAAAAGCAGCCAAAAACTGAATTTTCAAAAACTGAAACATGAATTTCTGTTCCTCTTTCTTGGTGACTGCAACAACTTAGAAGCTTCTACTTCGTACAGAGTGGTGCGACCGCAAACGTCATCACGCTGCATTAGTTGCCAGACGATAAATGTAAACGTTTCTAAGAGTAATGCGTCCAATGTGAAGATTTTCAGTTACGTCATTTCGAAAACAAATGTTGAAAACGTTATGTTTTCTGCGGTTTTTACTACGAATTACCACTTCTCGCTTTTTCTCGTGTAATGTGGCTGCCAGAGTTCGGTTCATGCAAAATCTTAAGGTCCTAGGTCAACTACAAGGCAGCAAAAGCAGCCAAAAACTGAATCTTCAAAAACTAAAACTTGAATTTCTGTGCTTCTTTCTTGGTGACTGCAACAACTTAGAAGCTTCTACTTCGTACAGAGTGGTGCGACCGCAAACGTCATCACGCTGCATTAGTTACCAGACGATAAATGTAAACGTTTCTGAGAGTAATACGTCCAATGTGAAGATTTTCAGTTACGTCGATACGAAAACAAATGTTGAAAACGTTATGTTTTCTGCGGTTTTTACTACGAATTACCACTTCTCGCTTTTTCTCGTGTAATGTGGCTGCCAGAGTTCGGTTCATGCAAAATCTTAAGGTCCTAGGTCAACAACAAGGCAGCAAAAGGAGCCAAAAACTGAAATTTCAAAAACTAAAACTTGAATTTCTGTCCCTCTTTCTTGGTGACTGCAACAACTTAGAAGCTTCTACTTCGTACAGAGTGGTGCGACAGCAAACGTCATCACGCTGCATTAGTTGCCAGACGATAAATGTAAACGTTTCTGAGTGTAATGCGTCCAATGTGAAGATTTTCAGTTACGTCATTTCGAAAACAAATGTTGAAAACGTTATGTTTTCTGCGGTTTTTACTACGAATTACCACTTCTCGCTTTTTCTCGTGTAATGTGGCTGCCAGAGTTCGGTTCATGCAAAATCTTAAGGTCCTAGGTGAACTAGAAGGCAGCAAAAGCAGCCAAAAACTGAATTTTCAAAAACTGAAACATGAATTTCTGTTCCCCTTTCTTGGTGACTGCAACAACTTAGAAGCTTCTACTTCGTACAGAGTGGTGCGACCGCAAACGTCATCACGCTGCATTAGTTGCCAGACAATAAATGTAAACGTTTCTAAGAGTAATGCGTCCAATGTGAAGATTTTCAGTTACGTCATTTCGAAAACAAATGTTGAAAACGTTATGTTTTCTGCGGTTTTTACTACGAATTACCACTTCTCGCTTTTTCTCGTGTAATGTGGCTGCCAGAGTTCGGTTCATGCAAAATCTTAAGGTCCTAGGTCAACTACAAGGCAGCAAAAGCAGCCAAAAACTGAATCTTCAAAAACTAAAACTTGAATTTCTGTGCCTCTTTCTTGGTGACTGCAACAACTTAGAAGCTTCTACTTCGTACAGAGTGGTGCGACCGCAAACGTCATCACGCTGCATTAGTTGCCAGACGATAAATGTAAACGTTTCTGAGAGTAATACGTCCAATGTGAAGATTTTCAGTTACGTCGATACGAAAACAAATGTTGAAAACGTTATGTTTTCTGCGGTTTTTACTACGAATTACCACTTCTCGCTTTTTCTCGTGTAATGTGGCTGCCAGAGTTCGGTTCATGCAAAATCTTAAGGTCCTAGGTCAGCTACAAGGCAGTTAAAGCAGCCAAAAACTGAATTTTCAAAAACTAAAACTTGAATTTCTGTGCCCCTTTCTTGGTGACTGCAACAACTTAGAAGTTTCTACTTAGTACAGAGTGGTGCGACCGCAAACGTCATCACTCTGCATTTGTTGCCAGACGATAAATGTAAACGTTTCTGAGAGTAATGCGTCCAATGTGAAGATTTTCAGTTACGTCATTTCGAAAACAAATGTTGAAAACGTTATGTTTTCTGCGGTATTTACTACGAATTACCACTTCTCGCTTTTTCTTGTGTAATGTGGCTGCCAGAGTTCGGTTCATGCAAAATCTTAAGGTCCTAGGTCAACTACAAGGCAGTAAAAGCAGCCAAAAACTGAATTTTCAAAAACTAAAACTTGAATTTCTGTGCCTCTTTCCTGGTGACTGCAACAACTTAGAAGCTTCTACTACGTACAGAGTGGTGCGACCGCAAACGTCATCACGCTGCATTAGTTGCCAGACGATAAATGTAAACGTTTCTGAGAGTAATGCGTCCAATGTGAAGATTTTCAGTTACGTCATTTCGAAAACAAATGTTGAAAACGTTATGTTTTCTGCGGTTTTTACTACGAATTACCACTTCTCGCTTTTTCTCGTGTAATGTGGCTGCCAGAGTTCGGTTCATGCAAAATCTTAAGGTCCTAGGTCAACTACAAGGCAGAAAAAGCAGCCAAAAACTGAATTTTCAAAAACTAAAACTTGAATTTCTGTGCCTCTTTCTTGGTGACTGCAACAACTTAGAAGCTTCTACTTAGTACAGAGTGGTGCGACCGCAAACGTCATCACGCTGCATTAGTTGCCAGACGATAAATGTAAACGTTTCTGAGAGTAATGCGTCCAATGTGAAGATTTTCAGTTACGTCGATACGAAAACAAATGTTGAAAACGTTATGTTTTCTGCGGTTTTTACTACGAATTACTACTTCTCGCTTTTTCTCGTGTAATGTGGCTGCCAGAGTTCGGTTCATGCAAAATCTTAAGGTCCTAGGTCAACTACAAGGCAGCAAAAGCAGCCAAAAACTGAATTTTCAAAAAATAAAACTTGAATTTCTGTGCCTCTTTCTTGGTGACTGCAACAACTTAGAAGCTTCTACTTCGTACAGAGTGGTGCGACAGCAAACGTCATCACGCTGCATTAGTTGCCAGACGATAAATGTAAACGTTTCTGAGAGTAATGCGTCCAATGTGAAGATTTTCAGTTACGTCATTTCGAAAACAAATGTTGAAAACGTTATGTTTTCTGCGGTTTTCACTACGATTTTACCACTTCTCGCATTTTCTCGTGTAATGTGGCTGCCAGAGTTCGGTTCATGCAAAATTTTAGGGTCCTAGGTCAACTACAAGGCAGCAAAAGCAGCCAAAAACTGAATTTTCAAAAACTAAAACTGGAATTTCTGTGCCTCTTACTTGGTGACTGCAACAACTTTAAAAGCCTCTACTTCGTACAGAGTGGTGCGACCGCAAACGTCATCACGCTGCATTAGTTGCCAGACGATAAATGTAAACGTTTCTGAGAGTAATGCGTCCAATGTGAAGATTTTCAGTTACGTCATTTCGAAAACAAATGTTGAAAACGTTATGTTTTCTGCGGTTTTCACTACGAATTACCACTTCTCGCTTTTTCTCGTGTAATGTGGCTGCCAGAGTTCGGTTCATACAAAATCTTGAGGTCCTAGGTCAACTACAAGGCAGCAAAAGCAGCCAAAAACTGAATTTTCAAAAACTAAACCTTGAATTTCTGTGCCTCTTTCTTGGTGACTGCAACAACTTAGAAGCTTCTACTTCGTACAGAGTGGTGCGACCGCAAACCTCAGCACGCTGCATTAGTTGCCAGACAATAGATGTAAACGATTCCGAGAGAAATACATCCATTGTGAAGATTTTCAGTTACGTCATTTCGAAAACAATGTAGAAAAAGTTATGTATTCTGCGGTTTTTACTACGAATTACCACTTCTCGCTTTTTCTCGTGTAATGTGGCTGCCAGAGTTCGGTTCATGCAAAATCTTAAGGTCCTAGGTCAACTACAAGGCAGCAAAAGCAGCCAAAAACTGAATTTTCAAAAACTAAAACTGGAATTTCTGTGCCTCTTTCTTGGTGACTGCAACAACTTAGAAGCTTCTACTTCGTACAGAGTGGTGCGTCCGCACACGTCATCACGCTGCATTAGTTGCCAGACGATAAATGTAAGCGTTTCTAAGAGTAATGCGTCCAATGTGAAGATTTTCAGTTACGTCATTTCGAAAACAAATGTTGAAAACGTTATGTTTTCTGCGGTTTTTACTACGAATTACCACTTCTCGCTTTTTCTCGTGTAATGTGGCTGCCAGAGTTCGGTTCATGCAAAATCTTAAGGTCCTAGGTCAACTACAAGGCAGCAAAAGCAGCCAAAAACTGAATTTTCAAAAACTAAACCTTGAATTTCTGTGCCTCTTTCTTGGTGACTGCAACAACTTAGAAGCTTCTACTTCGTACAGAGTGGTGCGACCGCAAACCTCAGCACGCGGCATTAGTTGCCAGACAATAAATGTAAACGATTCCGAGAGAAATACATCCATTGTGAAGATTTTCAGTTACGTCATTTCGAAAACAATGTAGAAAACGTTATGTATTCTGCGGTTTTTACTACGAATTACCACTTCTCGCTTTTTCTCGTGTAATGTGGCTGCCAGAGTTCGGTTCATGCAAAATCTTAAGGTCCTAGGTCAACTACAAGGCAGCAAAAGCAGCCAAAAACTGAATTTTCAAAAACTAAAACTTGAATTTCTGTGCCTCTTTCTTGGTGACTGCAACAACTTAGAAGCTTCTACTTAGTACAGAGTGGTGCGACCGCAAACGTCATCACTCTGCATTAGTTGCCAGACGATAAATGTAAACGTTTCTGAGAGTAATGCGTCCAATGTGAAGATTTTCAGTTACGTCATTTCGAAAACAAATGTTGAAAACGTTATGTTTTCTGCGGTTTTTACTACGAATTACCACTTCTCGCTTTTTCTCGTGTAATGTGGCTGCCAGAGTTCGGTTCATGCAAAATCTTAAGGTCCTAGGTGAACTAGAAGGCAGCAAAAGCAGCCAAAAACTGAATTTTCAAAAACTGAAACTTGAATTTCTGTTCCTCTTTCTTGGTGACTGCAACAACTTAGAAGCTTCTACTTCGTACAGAGTGGTGCGACCGCAAACGTCATCACGCTGCATTAGTTGCCAGACGATAAATGTAAACGTTTCTGAGAGTAATGCGTCCAATGTGAAGATTTTCAGTTACGTCATTTCGAAAACAAATGTTGAAAACGTTATGTTTTCTACGGTTTTTCTACGAATTACCACTTCTCGCTTTTTCTCGTGTAATGTGGCTGCCAGAGTTCGGTTCATGCAAAATCTTAAGGTCCTAGGTCAACTACAAGGCAGCAAAAGCAGCCAAAAACTGAATCTTCAAAAACTAAAACTTGAATTTCTGTGCCTCTTTCTTGGTGACTGCAACAACTTAGAAGCTACTACTTCGTACAGAGTGGTGCGACCGCAAACGTCATCACGCTGCATTAGTTGCCAGACGATAAATGTAAACGTTTCTGAGAGTAATACGTCCAATGTGAAGATTTTCAGTTACGTCGATACGAAAACAAATGTTGAAAACGTTATGTTTTATGCGGTTTTTACTACGAATTACCACTTCTCGCTTTTTCTCGTGTAATGTGGCTGCCAGAGTTCGGTTCATGCAAAATCTTAAGGTCCTAGGTCAACTACAAGGCAGCAAAAGCAGCCAAAAACTGAATTTTCAAAAACTAAAACTTGAATTTCTGTGCCTCTTTCTTGGTGACTGCAACAACTTAGAAGCTTCTACTTAGTACAGAGTGGTGCGACCGCAAACGTCATCACTCTGCATTAGTTGCCAGACGATAAATGTAAACGTTTCTGAGAGTAATGCGTCCAATGTGAAGATTTTCAGTTACGTCATTTCGAAAACAAATGTTGAAAACGTTATGTTTTCTGCGGTTTTTACTACGAATTACCACTTCTCGCTTTTTCTCGTGTAATGTGGCTGCCAGAGTTCGGTTCATGCAAAATCTTAAGGTCCTAGGTCAACTACAAGGCAGCAAAAGCAGCCAAAAACTGAATTTTCAAAAACTAAAACTTGAATTTCTGTGCCTCTTTCTTGGTGACTGCAACAACTTAGAAGCTTCTACTACGTACAGAGTGGTGCGACCGTAAACGTCATCACGCTGCATTAGTTGCCAGACGATAAATGTAAACGTTTCTGAGAGTAATGCGTCCAATGTGAAGATTTTCAGTTACTTCATTTCGAAAACAAATGTTGAAAACGTTATGTTTTCTGCGGTTTTTACTACGAATTACCACTTCTCGCTTTTCTCGTGTAATGTGGCTGCCAGAGTTCGGTTCATGCAAAATCTTAAGGTCCTAGGTCAACTAGAAGGCAGCAAAAGCAGCCAAAAACTGAATTTTCAAAAACTAAAACTTGAATTTCTGTGCCTCTTTCTTGGTGACTGCAACAACTTAGAAGCTTCTACTTAGTACAGAGTGGTGCGACCGCAAACGTCATCACGCTGCATTAGTTGCCAGACGATAAATGTAAACGTTTCTGAGAGTAATGCGTCCAATGTGAAGATTTTCAGTTACGTCGATACGAAAACAAATGTTGAAAACGTTATGTTTTCTGCGGTTTTTACTACGAATTACCACTTCTCGCTTTTTCTCGTGTAATGTGGCTGCCAGAGTTCGGTTCATGCAAAATCTTAAGGTCCTAGGTCAACTACAAGGCAGCAAAAGCAGATAAAAACTGAATTTTCAAAAACTAAAACTTGAATTTCTGTGCCTCTTTCTTGGTGACTGCAACAACTTAGAAGCTTCCACTTCGTACAGGGTGGTGCGACAGCAAACGTCATCACGCTGCATTAGTTGCCAGACGATAAATGTAAACGTTTCTGAGAGTAATGCGTCCAATGTAAAGAATATCAGTTACGTCATTTCGAAAACATATGTTGAAAACGTTATGTTTTCTGCGGTTTTCACTACGAATTACCACTTCTCGCATTTTCTCGTGTAATGTGGCTGCCAGAGTTCGGTTCATGCAAAATTTTAAGGTCCTAGGTCAACTACAAGGCAGCAAAAGCAGCCAAAAACTGAATTTTCAAAAACTAAAACTGGAATTTCTGTGCCTCTTTCTTGGTGACTGCAACAACTTAGAAGCTTCTACTTCGTACAGAGTGGTGCGACCGCAAACGTCATCACGCTGCATTAGTTGCCAGACGATAAATGTAAACGTTGCTGAGAGTAATGCGTCCAATGTGAAGATTTTCAGTTACGTCATTTCGAAAACAAATGTTGAAAACGTTATGTTTTCTGCGGTTTTCACTACGAATTACCACTTCTCGCTTTTTCTCGTGTAATGTGGCTGCCAGAGTTCGGTTCATACAAAATCTTAAGGTCCTAGGTCAACTACAAGGCAGCAAAAGCAGCCAAAAACTGAATTTTCAAAAACTAAACCTTGAATGTCTGTGCCTCTTTCTTGGTGACTGCAACAACTTAGAAGCTTCTACTTCGTACAGAGTGGTGCGACCGCAAACCTCAGCACGCGGCATTAGTTGCCAGACAATAAATGTAAACGATTCCGAGAGAAATACATCCATTGTGAAGATTTTCAGTTACGTCATTTCGAAAACAATGTAGAAAACGTTATGTATTCTGCGGTTTTTACTACGAATTACCACTTCTCGCTTTTTCTCGTGTAATGTGGCTGCCAGAGTTCGGTTCATGCAAAATCTTAAGGTCCTAGGTCAACTACAAGGCAGCAAAAGCAGCCAAAAACTGAATTTTCAAAAACTAAAACTTGAATTTCTGTGCCTCTTTCTTGGTGACTGCAACAACTTAGAAGCTTCTACTTCGTACAGAGTGGTGCGACCGCAAACGTCATCACGCTGCATTAGTTGCCAGACGATAAATGTAAACGTTTCTGAGAGTAATGCGTCCAATGTGACGATTTTCAGTTACGTCATTTCGAAAACAAATGTTGAAAACGTTATGTTTTCTGCGGTTTTCACTGCGAATTACCACTTCTCGCTTTTTCTCGTGTAATGTGGCTGCCAGAGTTCGGTTCATGCAAAATCTTAAGGTCCTAGGTCAACTACAAGGCAGCAAAAGCAGCCAAAAACTGAATTTTCAAAAACTAAAACTTGAATTTCTGTGCCTCTTTCTTGGTGACTGCAACAACTTAGAAGCTTCTACTTCGTACAGAGTGGTGCGACCGCAAACGTCATCACGCTGCATTAGTTGCCAGACGATAAATGTAAACGTTTCTGAGAATAATGCGTCCAATGTGAAGATTTTCAGTTACGTCATTTCGAAAACAAATGTTGAAAACGTTATGTTTTCTGCGGTTTTTACTACGAATTACCACTTCTCGCTTTTTCTCGTGTAATGTGGCTGCCAGAGTTCGGTTCATGCAAAATCTTAAGGTCCTAGGTCAACTACAAGGCAGCAAAAGCAGCCAAGAACTGAATTTCCAAAAACTAAAACTTGAATTTCTGTGCCTCTTTCTTGGTGACTGCAACAACTTAGAAGGTTCTACTTCGTACAGAGTGGTGCGACCGCAAACGCCATCACGCTGCATTAGTTGCCAGACGATAAATGTAAACGTTTCTGAGAGTAATGCGTCCAATGTGAAGATTTTCAGTTAGCTAATTTCGAAAACAAATGTTGAAAACGATATGTTTTCTGCGGTTTTTAATATGAATTACCACTTCTCGCTTTTTCTCGTGTAATGTGGCTGCCAGAGTTCGGTTCATGCAAAATCTTAAGGTCCTAGGTCAACTACAAGGCAGCAAAAGCAGCCAAAAACTGAATTTTCAAAAACTAAAACTTGAATTTCTGTGCCTCTTTCTTGGTGACTGCAACAACTTAGAAGCTTCTACTTCGTACAGAGTGGTGCGACCGCAAACGTCATCACGCTGCATTAGTTGCCAGACGATAAATGTAAACGTTTCTGAGAGTAATGCGTCCAATGTGAAGATTTTCAGTTACGTCTATATGAAAACAAATGTTGAAAACGTTATGTTTTTTGCGGTTTTTACTACGAATTACCACTTCTCGCTTTTTCTCGTGTAATGTGGCTGCCAGAATTCGGTTCATGCAAATATTAAGGTCCTAGGTAAACTACAAGGCAGCAAAAGCAGCCAAAAACTGAATTTTCAAAAACTAAAACTTGAATTTATGTGCCTCTTTCTTGGTGACTGCAACAACTTAGAAGCTTCTACTTCGTACAGAGTGGTGCGACCGCAAACGTCATCACGCTGCATTAGTTGCCAGACGATAAATGTAAACGTTTCTGAGATTAATGCGTCCAATGTGAAGATTTTCAGTTACGTCATTTCGAAAACAAATGTTGAAAACGTTATGTTTTCTGCGGTTTTTACTACGAATTACCACTTCTCGCTTTTTCTCGTGTATTGTGGCTGCCAGAGTTCGGTTCATGCAAAATCTTAAGGTCCTAGGTCAACTACAAGGCAGCAAAAGCAGCCAAGAACTGAATTTTCAAAAACTAAAACTTGAATTTCTGTGCCTCTTTCTTGGTGACTGCAACAACTTAGAAGCTTCTACTTCGTACAGAGTGGTGCGACCGCAAACGCCATCACGCTGCATTAGTTGCCAGACGATAAATGTAAACGTTTCTGAGAGTAATGCGTCCAATGTGAAGATTTTCAGTTAGCTCATTTCGGAAACAAATGTTGAAAACGTTATGTTTTCTGCGGTTTTTACTACGAATTACCACTTCTCGCTTTTTCTCGTGTAATGTGGCTGCCAGAGTTCGGTTCATGCAAAATCTTAAGGTCCTAGGTCAACTACAAGGCAGCAAAAGCAGCCAAAAACTGAATTTTCAAAAACTAAAACTTGAATTTCTGTGCCTCTTTCTTGGTGACTGCAACAACTTAGAAGCTTCTACTTAGTACAGAGTGGTGCGACCGCAAACGTCATCACTCTGCATTAGTTGCCAGACGATAAATGTAAACGTTTCTGAGAGTAATGCGTCCAATGTGAAGATTTTCAGTTACGTCATTTCGAAAACAAATGTTGAAAACGTTATGTTTTCTGCGGTTTTTACTACGAATTACCACTTCTCGCTTTTTCTCGTGTAATGTGGCTGCCAGAGTTCGGTTCATGCAAAATCTTAAGGTCCTAGGTCAACTACAAGGCAGCAAAAGCAGCCAAAAACTGAATTTTCAAAAACTAAAACTTGAATTTCTGTGCCTCTTTCTTGGTGACTGCAACAACTTAGAAGCTTCTACTACGTACAGAGTGGTGCGACCGCAAACGTCATCACGCTGCATTAGTTGCCAGACGATAAATGTAAACGTTTCCGAGAGTAATGCGTCCAATGTGAAGATTTTCAGTTACTTCATTTCGAAAACAAATGTTGAAAACGTTATGTTTTCTGCGGTTTTTACTACGAATTACCACTTCTCGCTTTTTCTCGTGTAATGTGGCTGCCAGAGTTCGGTTCATGCAAAATCTTAAGGTCCTAGGTCAACTAGAAGGCAGCAAAAGCAGCCAAAAACTGAATTTTCAAAAACTAAAACTTGAATTTCTGTGCCTCTTTCTTGGTGACTGCAACAACTTAGAAGCTTCTACTTAGTACAGAGTGGTGCGACCGCAAACGTCATCACGCTGCATTAGTTGCCAGACGATAAATGTAAACGTTTCTGAGAGTAATGCGTCCAATGTGAAGATTTTCAGTTACGTCGATACGAAAACAAATGTTGAAAACGTTATGTTTTCTGCGGTTTTTACTACGAATTACCACTTCTCGCTTTTTCTCGTGTAATGTGGCTGCCAGAGTTCGGTTCATGCAAAATCTTAAGGTCCTAGGTCAACTACAAGGCACCAAAAGCAGATAAAAACTGAATTTTCAAAAACTAAAACTTGAATTTCTGTGCCTCTTTCTTGGTGACTGCAACAACTTAGAAGCTTCTACTTCGTACAGGGTGGTGCGACAGCAAACGTCATCACGCTGCATTAGTTGCCAGACGATAAATGTAAACGTTTCTGAGAGTAATGCGTCCAATGTAAAGAATATCAGTTACGTCATTTCGAAAACAAATGTTGAAAACGTTATGTTTTCTGCGGTTTTCACTACGAATTACCACTTCTCGCATTTTCTCGTGTAATGTGGCTGTCAGAGTTCGGTTCATGCAAAATTTTAAGGTCCTAGGTCAACTACAAGGCAGCAAAAGCAGCCAAAAACTGAATTTTCAAAAACTAAAACTGGAATTTCTGTGCCTCTTTCTTGGTGACTGCAACAACTTAGAAGCTTCTACTTCGTACAGAGTGGTGCGACCGCAAACGTCATCACGCTGCATTAGTTGCCAGACGATAAATGTAAACGTTGCTGAGAGTAATGCGTCCAATGTGAAGATTTTCAGTTACGTCATTTCGAAAACAAATGTTGAAAACCTTATGTTTTCTGCGGTTTTCACTACGAATTACCACTTCCCGCTTTTTCTCGTGTAATGTGGCTGCCAGAGTTCGGTTCATACAAAATCTTAAGGTCCTAGGTCAACTACAAGGCAGCAAAAGCAGCCAAAAACTGAATTTTCAAAAACTAAACCTTGAATGTCTGTGCCTCTTTCTTGGTGACTGCAACAACTTAGAAGCTTCTACTTCGTACAGAGTGGTGCGACCGCAAACCTCAGCACGCGGCATTAGTTGCCAGACAATAAATGTAAACGATTCCGAGAGAAATACATCCATTGTGAAGATTTTCAGTTACGCCATTTCGAAAACAATGTAGAAAACGTTATGTATTCTGCGGTTTTTACTACGAATTACCACTTCTCGCTTTTTCTCGTGTAATGTGGCTGCCAGAGTTCGGTTCATGCAAAATCTTAAGGACCTAGGTCAACTACAAGGCAGCAAAAGCAGCCAAAAACTGAATTTTCAAAAACTAAAACTTGAATTTCTGTGCCTCTTTCTTGGTGACTGCAACAACTTAGAAGCTTCTACTTCGTACAGAGTGGTGCGACCGCAAACGTCATCACGCTGCATTAGTTGCCAGACGATAAATGTAAACGTTTCTGAGAGTAATGCGTCCAATGTGAAGATTTTCAGTTACGTCATTTCGAAAACAAATGTTGAAAACGTTATGTTTTCTGCGGTTTTCACTGCGAATTACCACTTCTCGCTTTTTCTCGTGTAATGTGGCTGCCAGAGTTCGGTTCATGCAAAATCTTAAGGTCCTAGGTCAACTACAAGGCAGCAAAACCAGCCAAAAACTGAATTTTCAAAAACTAAAACTTGAATTTCTGTGCCTCTTTCTTGGTGACTGCAACAACTTAGAAGCTTCTACTTCGTACAGAGTGGTGCGACCGCAAACGTCATCACGCTGCATTAGTTGCCAGACGATAAATGTAAACGTTTCTGAGAATAATACTCCAATGTGAAGATTTTCAGTTACGTCATTTCGAAAACAAATGTTGAAAACGTTATGTTTCCTGCGGTTTTTACTACGAATTACCACTTCTCGCTTTTTCTCGTGTAATGTGGCTGCCAGAGTTCGGTTCATGCAAAATCTTAAGGTCCTAGGTCAACTACAAGGCAGCAAAAGCAGCCAAGAACTGAATTTCCAAAAACTAAAACTTGAATTTCTGTGCCTCTTTCTTGGTGACTGCAACAACTTAGAAGCTTCTACTTCGTACAGAGTGGTGCGACCGCAAACGCCATCACGCTGCATTAGTTGCCAGACGATAAATGTAAACGTTTCTGAGAGTAATGCGTCCAATGTGAAGATTTTCAGTTAGCTAATTTCGAAAACAAATGTTGAAAACGTTATGTTTTCTGCGGTTTTTAATACGAATTACCACTTCTCGCTTTTTCTCGTGTAATGTGGCTGCCAGAGTTCGGTTCATGCAAAATCTTAAGGTCCTAGGTCAACTACAAGGCAGCAAAAGCAGCCAAAAACTGAATTTTCAAAAACTAAAACTTGAATTTCTGTGCCTCTTTCTTGGTGACTGCATCAACTTAGAAGCTTCTACTTCGTACAGAGTGGTGCGACCGCAAACGTCATCACGCTGCATTAGTTGCCAGACGATAAATGTAAACGTTTCTGAGAGTAATGCGTCCAATGTGAAGATTTTCAGTTACGTCGATACGAAAACAAATGTTGAAAACGTTATGTTTTCTGTGGTTTTTACTACGAATTACCACTTTTCGCTTTTTCTCGTGTAATGTGGCTGCCAGAGTTCGGTTCATGCAAAATCTTAAGGTCCTAGGTCAACTACAAGGCAGCAAAAGCAGCCAAAAACTGAATTTTCAAAAACTAAAACTTGAATTTCTGTGCCTCTTTCTTGGTGACTGCAACAACTTAGATGCTTCTACTTCGTACAGAGTGGTGCGACCGCAAACGTCATCACGCTGCATTAGTTGCCAGACGATAAATGTAAACGTTTCTGAGAGTAATGCGTCCAATGTGAAGATTTTCAGTTACGTCTATATGAAAACAAATGTTGAAAACGTTATGTTTTCTGCGGTTTTTACTACGAATTACCACTTCTCGCTTTTTCTCGTGTAATGTGGCTGCCAGAATTCGGTTCATGCAAATATTAAGGTCCTAGGTAAACTACAAGGCAGCAAAAGCAGCCAAAAACTGAATTTTCAAAAACTAAAACTTGAATTTCTGTGCCTCTTTCTTGGTGACTGCAACAACTCAGAAGCTTCTACTTCGTACAGAGTGGTGCGACCGCAAACGTCATCACGCTGCATTAGTTGCCAGACGATAAATGTAAACGTTTCTGAGAGTAATGCGTCCAATGTGAAGATTTTCAGTTACGTCATTTCGAAAACAAATGTTGAAAACGTTATGTTTTCTGCGGTTTTTACTACGAATTACCACTTCTCGCTTTTTCTCGTGTATTGTGGCTGCCAGAGTTCGGTTCATGCAAAATCTTAAGGTCCTAGGTCAACTACAAGGCAGCAAAAGCAGCCAAGAACTAAATTTTCAAAAACTAAAACTTGAATTTCTGTGCCTCTTTCTTGGTGACTGCAACAACTTAGAAGCTTCTACTTCGTACAGAGTGGTGCGACCGCAAACGCCATCACGCTGCATTAGTTGCCAGACGATAAATGTAAACGTTTCTGAGAGTAATGCGTCCAATGTGAAGATTTTCGGTTAGCTCATTTCGGAAACAAATGTTGAAAACGTTATGTTTTCAGCGGTTTTTACTACGAATTACCACTTCTCGCTTTTTCTCGTGTAATGTGGCTGCCAGAGTTCGGTTCATGCAAAATCTTAAGGTCCTAGGTCAACTACAAGGCAGCAAAAGCAGCCAAAAACTGAATTTTCAAAAACTAAAACTTGAATTTCTGTGCCTCTTTCTTGGTGACTGCAACAACTTAGAAGCTTCTACTTCGTACAGAGTGGTGCGACCGCAAACGTCATCACGCTGCATTAGTTGCCAGACGATAAATGTAAACGTTTCTGAGAGTAATGCGTCCAATGTGAAGATTTTCAGTTACGTCGAAACGAAAACAAATGTTGAAAACGTTATGTTTTCTGCGGTTTTTACTACGAATTACCACTTCTCGCTTTTTCTCGTGTAATGTGGCTGCCAGAGTTCGGTTCATGCAAAATCTTAAGGTCCTAGGTGAACTACAAGGGAGCAAAAGCAGCCAAAAACTGAATTTTCAAAAACTAAAACTTGAATTTCTGTGCCTCTTTCTTGGTGACTGCAACAACTTAGAAGCTTCTACTTCGTACAGAGTGGTGCGACCGCAAACGTCATCACGCTGCATTAGTTGCCAGACGATAAATGTAAACGTTTCTGAGAGTAATGCGTCCAATGTGAAGATTTTCAGTTACGTCATTTCGAAAACAAATGTTGAAAACGTTATGTTTTCTGCGGTTTTTACTACGAATTACCACTTCTCGCTTTTTCTCGTGTAACGTGGCTGCAAGAGTTCGGTTCATGCAAAATCTTAAGGTCCTAGGTCAACTACAAGGCAGCAAAAGCAGCCAAAAACTGAATTTTCAAAAACAAAAACTTGAATTTCTGTGCCTCTTTCTTGGTGACTGCAACAACTTAGAAGCTTCTACTTCGTACAGAGTGGTGCGACCGCAAACGTCATCACGCTGCATTAGTTGCCAGACGATAAATGTAAACGTTTCTGAGAGTAATGCGTCCAATGTGAAGATTTTCAGTTACGTCATTTCGAAAACAAATGTTGAAAACTTTATGTTTTCTGTGGTTTTTACTACGAATTACCACTTCTCGCTTTTCCTCGTGTAATGTGGCTGCCAGAGTTCGGTTCATGCAAAATCTTAAGGTCCTAGGTCAACTACAAGGCAGCAAAAGCAGCCAAAAACTGAATTTTCAAAAACTAAAACTTGAATTTCTGTGCCTCTTTCTTGGTGACTGCAACAACTTAGAAGCTTCTACTTCGTACAAAGGGGTGCGACCGAAAACGTCATCACGCTGCATTAGTTGCCAGACGAAAAATGTAAACGTTTCTGAGAGTAATGCGTCCAATGTGAAGATTTTCAGTTACGTCATTTCGAAAAGAAATGTTGAAAACGTTATGTTTTCTGCGGTTTTTACTACGAATTACCACTTCTCGCTTTTTCTCGTGTAATGTGGCTGCCAGAGTTCGGTTCATGCAAAATCTTAAGGTCCTAGGTCAACTACAAGGCAGCAAAAGCAGCCAAAAACTGAATTTTCAAAAACTAAAACTTGAATTTCTGTGCCTCTTTCTTGGTGACTGCAACAACTTAGAAGCTTCTACTTCGTACAGAGTGGTGCGACCGCAAACGTCATCACGCTGCATTAGTTGCCAGACGATAAATGTAAACGTTTCTGAGAGTAATGCGTCCAATGTGAAGATTTTCAGTTACGTCTATACGAAAACCAATGTTGAAAACGTTATGTTTTCTGCGGTTTTTACTACGAATTACTACTTCTCGCTTTTTCTCGTGTAATGTGGCTGCCAGAGTTCGGTTCATGCAAATATTAAGGTCCTAGGTCAACTACAAGGCAGCAAAAGCAGCCAAAAACTGAATTTTCAAAAACTAAAACTTGAATTTCTGTGCCTCTTTCTTGGTGACTGCAACAACTTAGAAGCTTCTACTTCGTACAGAGTGGTGCGACCGCAAACGTCATCACGCTGCATTAGTTGCCAGACGATAAATGTAAACGTATCTGAGAGTAATGCGTCCAATGTGAAGATTTTCAGTTACGTCATTTCGAAAACAAATGTTGAAAACGTTATGTTTTCTGCGGTTTTTACTACGAATTACCACTTCTCGCTTTTTCTCGTGTAATGTGGCTGCCAGAGTTCGGTTCATGCAAAATCTTAAGGTCCTAGGTCAACTACAAGGCAGCAAAAGCAGCCAAAAACTGAATTTTCAAAAACTAAAACTTGAATTTCTGTGCCTCTTTCTTGGTGACTGCAACAACTTAGAAGCTTCTACTTCGTACAGAGTGGTGCGACCGCAAACGCCATCACGCTGCATTAGTTGCCAGACGATAAATGTAAACGTTTCTGAGAGTAATGCGTCCAATGTGAAGATTTTCAGTTAGCTCATTTCGAAAACAAATGTTGAAAACGTTATGTTTTCTGCGGTTTTTACTACGAATTACCACTTCTCGCTTTTTCTCGTGTAATGTGGCTGCCAGAGTTCGGTTCATGCAAAATCTTAAGGTCCTAGGTCAACTACAAGGCAGCAAAAGCAGCCAAAAACTGAATTTTCAAAAACTAAAACTTGAATTTCTGTACCTCTTTCTTGGTGACTGCAACAACAGAAGCTTCTACTTCGTACAGAGTGGTGCGACCGCAAACGTCATTACGCTGCATTAGTTGCCAGACGATAAATGTAAACGTTTCTGAGAGTAATGCGTCCAATGTGAAGATTTTCAGTTACGTCGAAACGAAAACAAATGTTGAAAACGTTATGTTTTCTGCGGTTTTTACTACGAATTACCACTTCTCGCTTTTTCTCGTGTAATGTGGCTGCCAGAGTTCGGTTCATGCAAAATCGTAAGGTCCTAGGTTAACTACAAGGCAGCAAAAGCAGCCAAAAACTGAATTTTCAAAAACTAAAACTTGAATTTCTGTGCCTCTATCTTGGTGACTGCAACAACTTAGAAGCTTCTACTTCGTACAGAGTGGTGCGACCGCAAACGTCATCACGCTGCATTAGTTGCCAGACGATAAATGTAAACGTTTCTGAGAGTAATGCGTCCAATGTGAAGATTTTCAGTTACGTCGATACAAAAACAAATGTTGAAAACGTTATGTTTTCTGCGGTTTTTACTACGAATTAACACTTCTCGCTTTTTCTCGTGTAATGTGGCTGCCAGAGTTCGGTTCATGCAAAATCTTAAGGTCCTAGGTCAACTACAAGGCAGCAAAAGCAGCCAAAAACTGAATTCTCAAAAACTAAAACTTGAATTTCTGTTCCTCTTTCTTGGTGACTGCAACAACTTAGAAGCTTCTACTTCGTACAGAGTGGTGCGACCGCAAACGTCATCACGCTGCATTAGTTGCCAGACGATAAATGTAAACATTTCTGAGAGTAATGCGTCCAATGTGAAGATTTTCAGTTACGTCATTTCGAAAACAAATGTTGAAAACTTTATGTTTTCTGTGGTTTTTACTACGAATTACCACTTCTCGCTTTTTCTCGTGTAATGTGGCTGCCAGAGTTCGGTTCATGCAAAATCTTAAGGTCCTAGGTAAACTACAAGGCAGCAAAAGCAGCCAAAAACTGAATTTTCAAAAACTAAAACTTGAATTTCTGTGCCTCTTTCTTGGTGACTGCAACAACTTAGAAGCTTCTACTTCGTACAGAGTGGTGCGACCGCAAACGTCATCACGCTGCATTAGTTGCCAGACGATAAATGTAAACGTTTCTGAGAGTAATGCGTCCAATGTGAAGATTTTCAGTTGCGTGTATACGAAAACAAATGTTGAAAACGTTATGTTTTCTGCGGTTTTTACTACGAATTACCACTTCTCGCTTTTTCTCGTGTAATGTGGCTGCCAGAGTTCGGTTCATGCAAAATCTTAAGGTCCTAGGTCAACTACAAGGCAGCAAAAGCAGCCAAAAACTGAATTTTCAAAAACTAAAACTTGAATTTCTGTGCCTCTTTCTTGGTGACTGCAACAACTTAGAAGCTTCTACTTCGTACAAAGGGGTGCGACCGAAAACGTCATCACGCTGCATTAGTTGCCAGACGATAAATGTAAACGTTTCTGAGAGTAATGCGTCCAATGCGAAGATTTTCAGTTACGTCATTTCGAAAACAAATGTTGAAAACGTTATATTTTCTGCGGTTTTTACTACGAATGACCACTTCTCGCTTTTTCTCGTGTAATGTGGCTGCCAGAGTTCGGTTCATGCAAAATCTTAAGGTCCTAGGTCAACTACAAGGCAGCAAAAGCAGCCAAAAACTGAATTTTCAAAAACTAAAACTTGAATTTCTGTGCCTCTTTCTTGGTGACTGCAACAACTTAGAAGCTTCTACTTCGTACAGAGTGGTGCGACCGCAAACGTCATCACGCTGCATTAATTGCCAGACGATAAATGTAAACGTTTCTGAGAGTAATGCGTCCAATGTGAAGATTTTCAGTTACGTCTACACGAAAACAAATGTTGAAAACGTTATGTTTTCTGCGGTTTTTGCTACGAATTACCACTTCTCGCTTTTTCTCGTGTAATGTGGCTGCCAGAGTTCGGTTCATGCAAATCTTAAGGTCCTAGGTCAACTACAAGGCAGCAAAAGCACCCAAAAACTGAATTTTCAAAAACTAAAACTTGAATTTCTGTGCCTCTTTCTTGGTGACTGCAACAACTTAGAAGCTTCTACTTCGTACAGAGTGGTGCGACCGCAAACGTCATCACGCTGCATTAGTTGCCAGACGATAAATGTAAACGTATCTGAGAGTAATGCGTCCAATGTGAAGATTTTCAGTTACGTCATTTCGAAAACAAATGTTGAAAACGTTATGTTTTCTGCGGTTTTTACTACGAATTACCACTTCTCGCTTTTTCTCGTGTAATGTGGCTGCCAGAGTTCGGTTCATGCAAAATCTTAAGGTCCTAGGTCAACTACAAGGCAGCAAAAGCAGCCAAAAACTGAATTTTCAAAAACTAAAACTTGAATTTCTGTGCCTCTTTCTTGGTGACTGCAACAACTTAGAAGCTTCTACTTCGTACAGAGTGGTGCGACCGCAAACGCCATCACGCTGCATTAGTTGCCAGACGATAAATGTAAACGTTTCTGAGAGTAATGCGTCCAATGTGAAGATTTTCAGTTACGTCGATACGAAAACAAATGTTGAAAACGTTATGTTTTCTGCGGTTTTTACTACGAATGACCACTTCTCGCTTTTTCTCGTGTAATGTGGCTGCCAGAGTTCGGTTCATGCAAAATCTTAAGGTCCTAGGTCAACTACAAGGCAGCAAAAGCAGCCAAAAACTGAATTTTCAAAAACTAAAACTTGAATTTCTGTACCACTTTCTTGGTGACTGCAACAACAGAAGCTTCTACTTCGTACAGAGTGGTGCGACCGCAAACGTCATTACGCTGCATTAGTTGCCAGACGATAAATGTAAACGTTTCTGAGAGTAATGCGTCCAATGTGAAGATTTTCAGTTACGTCGAAACGAAAACAAATGTTGAAAACGTTATGTTTTCTGCGGTTTTTACTACGAATTACCACTTCTCGCTTTTTCTCGTGTAGTGTGGCTGCCAGAGTTCGGTTCATGCAAAATCTTAAGGTCCTAGGTCAACTACAAGGCCACAAAAGCAGCCAAAAACTGAATTTTCAAAAACTAAAACTTGAATTTCTGTGCCTCTTTCTTGGTGACTGCAACAAATTAGAAGCTTCTACTTCGTACAGAGTGGTGCGACCGCAAACGCCATCACGCTGCATTAGTTGCCAGACGATAAATGTAAACGTTTCTGAGAGTAATGCGTCCAATGTGAAGATTTTCAGTTAGCTCATTTCGAAAACAAATGTTGAAAACGTTATGTTTTCTGCGGTTTTTACTACGAATTACCACTTCTCGCTTTTTCTCGTGTAATGTGGCTGCCAGAGTTCGGTTCATGCAAAATCTTAAGGTCCTAGGTCAACTACAAGGCAGCAAAAGCAGCCAAAAACTGAATTTTCAAAAACTAAAACTTGAATTTCTGTACCTCTTTCTTGGTGACTGCAACAACAGAAGCTTCTACTTCGTACAGAGTGGTGCGACCGCAAACGTCATTACGCTGCATTAGTTGCCAGACGATAAATGTAAACGTTTCTGAGAGTAATGCGTCCAATGTGAAGATTTTCAGTTACGTCGAAACGAAAACAAATGTTGAAAACGTTATGTTTTCTGCGGTTTTTACTACGAATTACCACTTCTCGCTTTTTCTCGTGTAATGTGGCTGCCAGAGTTCGGTTCATGCAAAATCGTAAGGTCCTAGGTTAACTACAAGGCAGCAAAAGCAGCCAAAAACTGAATTTTCAAAAACTAAAACTTGAATTTCTGTGCCTCTATCTTGGTGACTGCAACAACTTAGAAGCTTCTACTTCGTACAGAGTGGTGCGACCGCAAACGTCATCACGCTGCATTAGTTGCCAGACGATAAATGTAAACGTTTCTGAGAGTAATGCGTCCAATGTGAAGATTTTCAGTTACGTCGATACAAAAACAAATGTTGAAAACGTTATGTTTTCTGCGGTTTTTACTACGAATTACCACTTCTCGCTTTTTCTCGTGTAATGTGGCTGCCAGAGTTCGGTTCATGCAAAATCTTAAGGTCCTAGGTCAACTACAAGGCAGCAAAAGCAGCCAAAAACTGAATTCTCAAAAACTAAAACTTGAATTTCTGTTCCTCTTTCTTGGTGACTGCAACAACATAGAAGCTTCTACTTCGTACAGAGTGGTGCGACCGCAAACGTCATCACGCTGCATTAGTTGCCAGACGATAAATGTAAACATTTCTGAGAGTAATGCGTCCAATGTGAAGATTTTCAGTTACGTCATTTCGAAAACAAATGTTGAAAACTTTATGTTTTCTGTGGTTTTTACTACGAATTACCACTCCTCGCTTTTTCTCGTGTAATGTGGCTGCCAGAGTTCGGTTCATGCAAAATCTTAAGGTCCTAGGTAAACTACAAGGCAGCAAAAGCAGCCAAAAACTGAATTTTCAAAAACTAAAACTTGAATTTCTGTGCCTCTTTCTTGGTGACTGCAACAACTTAGAAGCTTCTACTTCGTACAGAGTGGTGCGACCGCAAACGTCATCACGCTGCATTAGTTGCCAGACGATAAATGTAAACGTTTCTGAGAGTAATGCGTCCAATGTGAAGATTTTCAGTTACGTCTATACGAAAACAAATGTTGAAAACGTTATGTTTTCTGCGGTTTTTACTACGAATTACCACTTCTCGCTTTTTCTCGTGTAATGTGGCTGCCAGAGTTCGGTTCATGCAAAATCTTAAGGTCCTAGGTCAACTACAAGGCAGCAAAAGCAGCCAAAAACTGAATTTTCAAAAACTAAAACTTGAATTTCTGTGCCTCTTTCTTGGTGACTGCAACAACTTAGAAGCTTCTACTTCGTACAAAGGGGTGCGACCGAAAACGTCATCACGCTGCATTAGTTGCCAGACGATAAATGTAAACGTTTCTGAGAGTAATGCGTCCAATGCGAAGATTTTCAGTTACGTCATTTCGAAAACAAATGTTGAAAACGTTATATTTTCTGCGGTTTTTACTACGAATGACCACTTCTCGCTTTTTCTCGTGTAATGTGGCTGCCAGAGTTCGGTTCATGCAAAATCTTAAGGTCCTAGGTCAACTACAAGGCAGCAAAAGCAGCCAAAAACTGAATTTTCAAAAACTAAAACTTGAATTTCTGTGCCTCTTTCTTGGTGACTGCAACAACTTAGAAGCTTCTACTTCGTACAGAGTGGTGCGACCGCAAACGTCATCACGCTGCATTAATTGCCAGACGATAAATGTAAACGTTTCTGAGAGTAATGCGTCCAATGTGAAGATTTTCAGTTACGTCGATACGAAAACAAATGTTGAAAACGTTATGTTTTCTGCGGTTTTTACTACGAATTACCTCTTCTCGCTTTTTCTCGTGTAATGTGGCTGCCAGAGTTCGGTTCATGCAAAATCTTAAGGTCCTAGGTCAACTACAAGGCAGCAAAAGCAGCCAAAAACTGAATTTTCAAAAACTAAAACTTGAATTTCTGTGCCTCTTTCTTGGTGACTGCAACAACTTAGAAGCTTCTACTTCGTACAGAGTGGTGCGACCGCAAACGCCATCACGCTGCATTAGTTGCCAGACGATAAATGTAAACGTTTCTGAGAGTAATGCGTCCAATGTGAAGATTTTCAGTTAGCTCATTTCGAAAACAAATGTTGAAAACGTTATGTTTTCTGCGGTTTTTACTACGAATTACCACTTCTCGCTTTTTCTCGTGTAATGTGGCTGCCAGAGTTCGGTTCATGCAAAATCTTAAGGTCCTAGGTCAACTACAAGGCAGCAAAAGCAGCCAAAAACTGAATTTTCAAAAACTAAAACTTGAATTTCTGTACCTCTTTCTTGGTGACTGCAACAACAGAAGCTTCTACTTCGTACAGAGTGGTGCGACCGCAAACGTCATTACGCTGCATTAGTTGCCAGACGATAAATGTAAACGTTTCTGAGAGTAATGCGTCCAATGTGAAGATTTTCAGTTACGTCGAAACGAAAACAAATGTTGAAAACGTTATGTTTTCTGCGGTTTTTACTACGAATTACCACTTCTCGCTTTTTCTCGTGTAATGTGGCTGCCAGAGTTCGGTTCATGCAAAATCGTAAGGTCCTAGGTTAACTACAAGGCAGCAAAAGCAGCCAAAAACTGAATTTTCAAAAACTAAAACTTGAATTTCTGTGCCTCTTTCTTGGTGACTGCAACAACTTAGAAGCTTCTACTTCGTACAGAGTGGTGCGACCGCAAACGTCATCACGCTGCATTAGTTACCAGACGATAAATGTAAACGTTTCTGAGAGTAATGCGTCCAATGTGAAGATTTTCAGTTACGTCGATACAAAAACAAATGTTGAAAACGTTATGTTTTCTGCGGTTTTTACTACGAATTACCACTTCTCGCTTTTTCTCGTGTAATGTGGCTGCCAGAGTTCGGTTCATGCAAAATCTTAAGGTCCTAGGTCAACTACAAGGCAGCAAAAGCAGCCAAAAACTGAATTTTCAAAAACTAAAACTTGAATTTCTGTTCCTCTTTCTTGGTGACTGCAACAACTTAGAAGCTTCTACTTCGTACAGAGTGGTGCGACCGCAAACGTCATCACGCTGCATTAGTTACCAGACGATAAATGTAAACATTTCTGAGAGTAATGCGTCCAATGTGAAGATTTTCAGTTACGTCATTTCGAAAACAAATGTTGAAAACTTTATGTTTTCTGTGGTTTTTACTACGAATTACCACTTCTCGCTTTTTCTCGTGTAATGTGGCTGCCAGAGTTCGGTTCATGCAAAATCTTAAGGTCCTAGGTCAACTACAAGGCAGCAAAAGCAGCCAAAAACTGAATTTTCAAAAACTAAAACTTGAATTTCTGTGCCTCTTTCTTGGTGACTGCAACAACTTAGAAGCTTCTACTTCGTACAGAGTGGTGCGACCGCAAACGTCATCACGCTGCATAAGTTGCCAGACGATAAATGTAAACGTTTCTGAGAGTAATGCGTCCAATGTGAAGATTTTCAGTTACGTCTATACGAAAACAAATGTTGAAAACGTTATGTTTTCTGCGGTTTTTACTACGAATTACCACTTCTCGCTTTTTCTCGTGTAATGTGGCTGCCAGAGTTCGGTTCATGCAAAATCTTAATGTCCTAGGTCAACTACAAGGCAGCAAAAGCAGCCAAAAACTGAATTTTCAAAAACTAAAACTTGAATTTCTGTGCCTCTTTCTTGGTGACTGCAACAACTTAGAAGCTTCTACTTCGTACAAAGGGGTGCGACCGAAAACGTCATCACGCTGCATTAGTTGCCAGACGATAAATGTAAACGTTTCTGAGAGTAATGCGTCCAATGTGAAGATTTTCAGTTAGCTCATTTCGAAAACAAATGTTGAAAACGTTATATTTTCTGCGGTTTTTACTACGAATTACCACTTCTCGCTTTTTCTCGTGTAATGTGGCTGCCAGAGTTCGGTTCATGCAAAAACTTAAGGTCCTAGGTCAACTACAAGGCAGCAAAAGCAGCCAAAAACTGAATTTTCAAAAACTAAAACTTGAATTTCTGTGCCTCTTTCTTGGTGACTGCAACAACTTAGAAGCTTCTACTTCGTACAGAGTGGTGCGACCGCAAACGTCATCACGCGGCATTAGTTGCCAGACGATAAATGTAAACGTTTCTGAGAGTAATGCGTCCAATGTGAAGATTTTCAGTTACGTCGATACGAAAACAAATGTTGAAAACGTTATGTTTTCTGCGGTTTTTACTACGAATTACCTCTTCTCGCTTTTTCTCGTGTAATGTGGCTGCCAGAGTTCGGTTCATGCAAAATCTTAAGGTCCTAGGTCAACTACAAGGCAGCAAAAGCAGCCAAAAACTGAATTTTCAAAAACTAAAACTTGAATTTCTGTGCCTCTTTCTTGGTGACTGCAACAACTTAGAAGCTTCTACTTCGTACAGAGTGGTGCGACCGCAAACGCCATCACGCTGCATTAGTTGCCAGACGATAAATGTAAACGTTTCTGAGAGTAATGCGTCCAATGTGAAGATTTTCAGTTAGCTCATTTCGAAAACAAATGTTGAAAACGTTATGTTTTCTGCGGTTTTTACTACGAATTACCACTTCTCGCTTTTTCTCGTGTAATGTGGCTGCCAGAGTTCGGTTCATGCAAAATCTTAAGGTCCTAGGTCAACTACAAGGCAGCAAAAGCAGCCAAAAACTGAATTTTCAAAAACTAAAACTTGAATTTCTGTACCTCTTTCTTGGTGACTGCAACAACAGAAGCTTCTACTTCGTACAGAGTGGTGCGACCGCAAACGTCATTACGCTGCATTAGTTGCCAGACGATAAATGTAAACGTTTCTGAGAGTAATGCGTCCAATGTGAAGATTTTCAGTTACGTCGAAACGAAAACAAATGTTGAAAACGTTATGTTTTCTGCGGTTTTTACTACGAATTACCACTTCTCGCTTTTTCTCGTGTAATGTGGCTGCCAGAGTTCGGTTCATGCAAAATCGTAAGGTCCTAGGTTAACTACAAGGCAGCAAAAGCAGCCAAAAACTGAATTTTCAAAAACTAAAACTTGAATTTCTGTGCCTCTTTCTTGGTGACTGCAACAACTTAGAAGCTTCTACTTCGTACAGAGTGGTGCGACCGCAAACGTCATCACGCTGCATTAGTTACCAGACGATAAATGTAAACGTTTCTGAGAGTAATGCGTCCAATGTGAAGATTTTCAGTTACGTCGATACAAAAACAAATGTTGAAAACGTTATGTTTTCTGCGGTTTTTACTACGAATTACCACTTCTCGCTTTTTCTCGTGTAATGTGGCTGCCAGAGTTCGGTTCATGCAAAATCTTAAGGTCCTAGGTCAACTACAAGGCAGCAAAAGCAGCCAAAAACTGAATTTTCAAAAACTAAAACTTGAATTTCTGTTCCTCTTTCTTGGTGACTGCCACAACTTAGAAGCTTCTACTTCGTACAGAGTGGTGCGACCGCAAACGTCATCACGCTGCATTAGTTACCAGACGATAAATGTAAACATTTCTGAGAGTAATGCGTCCAATGTGAAGATTTTCAGTTACGTCATTTCGAAAACAAATGTTGAAAACTTTATGTTTTCTGTGGTTTTTACTACGAATTACCACTTCTCGCTTTTTCTCGTGTAATGTGGCTGCCAGAGTTCGGTTCATGCAAAATCTTAAGGTCCTAGGTCAACTACAAGGCAGCAAAAGCAGCCAAAAACTGAATTTTCAAAAACTAAAACTTGAATTTCTGTGCCTCTTTCTTGGTGACTGCAACAACTTAGAAGCTTCTACTTCGTACAGAGTGGTGCGACCGCAAACGTCATCACGCTGCATTAGTTGCCAGACGATAAATGTAAACGTTTCTGAGAGTAATGCGTCCAATGTGAAGATTTTCAGTTACGTCTATACGAAAACAAATGTTGAAAACGTTATGTTTTCTGCGGTTTTTACTACGAATTACCACTTCTCGCTTTTTCTCGTGTAATGTGGCTGCCAGAGTTCGGTTCATGCAAAATCTTAAGGTCCTAGGTCAACTACAAGGCAGCAAAAGCAGCCAAAAACTGAATTTTCAAAAACTAAAACTTGAATTTCTGTGCCTCTTTCTTGGTGACTGCAACAACTTAGAAGCTTCTACTTCGTACAAAGGGGTGCGACCGAAAACGTCATCACGCTGCATTAGTTGCCAGACGATAAATGTAAACGTTTCTGAGAGTAATGCGTCCAATGTGAAGATTTTCAGTTAGCTCATTTCGAAAACAAATGTTGAAAACGTTATGTTTTCTGCGGTTTTTACTACGAATTACCACTTCTCGCTTTTTCTCGTGTAATGTGGCTGCCAGAGTTCGGTTCATGCAAAAACTTAAGGTCCTAGGTCAACTACAAGGCAGCAAAAGCAGCCAAAAACTGAATTTTCAAAAACTAAAACTTGAATTTCTGTGCCTCTTTCTTGGTGACTGCAACAACTTAGAAGCTTCTACTTCGTACAGAGTGGTGCGACCGCAAACGTCATTACGCTGCATTAGTTGCCAGACGATAAATGTAAACGTTTCTGAGAGTAATGCGTCCAATGTGAAGATTTTCAGTTACGTCGAAACGAAAACAAATGTTGGAAACGTTATGTTTTCTGCGGTTTTTACTACGAATTACCACTTCTCGCTTTTTCTCGTGTAATGTGGCTGCCAGAGTTCGGTTCATGCAACGTCTTAAGGTCCTAGGTGAACTACAAGGCAGCAAAAGCAGCCAAAAACTGAATTTTCAAAAACTAAAACTTGAATTTCTGTGCCTCTTTCTTGGTGACTGCAACAACTTAGAAGCTTCTACTTCGTACAGAGTGGTGCGACCGCAAACGTCATCACGCTGCATTAGTTGCCAGACGGTAAATGTAAAAGTTTCTGAGAGTAATGCGTCCAATGTGAAGATTTTCAGTTACGTCATTTCGAAAACAAATGTTGAAAACTTTATGTTTTCTGTGGTTTTTACTACGAATTACCACTTCTCGCTTTTTCTCGTGTAATGTGGCTGCCAGAGGTCGGTTCATGCAAAATCTTAAGGTCCTAGGTCAACTACAAGGCAGCAAAAGCAGCCAAAAACTGAATTTTCAAAAACTGAAACTTGAATTTCTGTGCCTCTTTCTTGGTGACTGCAACAACTTAGAAGCTTCTACTTCGTACAGAGTGGTGCGACCGCAAACGTCATCACGCTGCATTAGTTGCCAGACGATAAATGTAAACGTTTCTGAGAGTAATGCGTCCAATGTGAAGATTTTCAGTTACGTCTATACGAAAACAAATGTTGAAAACGTTATGTTTTCTGCGGTTTTTACTACGAATTACCACTTCTCGCTTTTTCTCGTGTAATGTGGCTGCCAGAGTTCGGTTCATGCAAAATCTTAAGGTCCTAGGTCAACTACAAGGCAGCAAAAGCAGCCAAAAACTGAAATTTCAAAAACTAAAACTTGAATTTCTGTACCTCTTTTTTGGTGGCTGCAACAACTTAGAAGCTTCTACTTCGTACAAAGGGGTGCGACCGAAAACGTCATCACGCTGCATTAGTTGCCAGACGATAAATGTAAACGTTTCTGAGAGTAATGCGTCCAATGCGAAGATTTTCAGTTACGTCATTTCGAAAACAAATGTTGAAAACGTTATATTTTCTGCGGTTTTTACTACGAATTACCACTTCTCGCTTTTTCTCGTGTAATGTGGCTGCCAGAGTTCGGTTCATGCAAAATCTTAAGGTCCTAGGTCAACTACAAGGCAGCAAAAGCAGCCAAAAACTGAATTTTCAAAAACTAAAGCTTGAATTTCTGTGCCTCTTTCTTGGTGACTGCAACAACTTAGAAGCTTCTACTTCGTACAGAGTGGTGCGACCGCAAACGTCATCACGCTGCATTAGTTGCCAGACGATAAATGTAAACGTTTCTGAGAGTAATGCGTCCAATGTGAAGATTTTCAGTTACGTCATTTCGAAAACAAATGTTGAAAACGTTATGTTTTCTGCGGTTTTTACTACGAATTACCACTTCTCGCTTTTTCTCGTGTAATGTGGCTGCCAGAGTTCGGTTCATGCAAAATCTTAAGGTCCTAGGTCAACTACAAGGCAGCAAAAGCAGCCAAAAACTGAATTTTCAAAAACTAAAACTTGAATTTCTGTGCCTCTTTCTTGGTGACTGCAACAACTTAGAAGCTTCTACTTCGTACAGAGTGGTGCGACCGCAAACGTCATTACGCTGCATTAGTTGCCAGACGATAAATGTAAACGTTTCTGAGAGTAATGCGTCCAATGTGAAGATTTTCAGTTACGTCGAAACGAAAACAAATGTTGGAAACGTTATGTTTTCTGCGGTTTTTACTACGAATTACCACTTCTCGCTTTTTCTCGTGTAATGTGGCTGCCAGAGTTCGGTTCATGCAACGTCTTAAGGTCCTAGGTGAACTACAAGGCAGCAAAAGCAGCCAAAAACTGAATTTTCAAAAACTAAAACTTGAATTTCTGTGCCTCTTTCTTGGTGACTGCAACAACTTAGAAGCTTCTACTTCGTACAGAGTGGTGCGACCGCAAACGTCATCACGCTGCATTAGTTGCCAGACGGTAAATGTAAACGTTTCTGAGAGTAATGCGTCCAATGTGAAGATTTTCAGTTACGTCATTTCGAAAACAAATGTTGAAAACTTTATGTTTTCTGTGGTTTTTACTACGAATTACCACTTCTCGCTTTTTCTCGTGTAATGTGGCTGCCAGAGGTCGGTTCATGCAAAATCTTAAGGTCCTAGGTCAACTACAAGGCAGCAAAAGCAGCCAAAAACTGAATTTTCAAAAACTAAAACTTGAATTTCTGTGCCTCTTTCTTGGTGACTGCAACAACTTAGAAGCTTCTACTTCGAACAGAGTGGTGCGACCGCAAACGTCATCACGCTGCATTAGTTGCCAGACGATAAATGTAAACGTTTCTGAGAGTAATGTGTCCAATGTGAAGATTTTCAGTTACGTCGAAACGAAAACAAATGTTGGAAACGTTATGTTTTCTGCGGTTTTTACTACGAATTACCACTTCTCGCTTTTTCTCGTGTAATGTGGCTGCCAGAGTTCGGTTCATGCAACGTCTTAAGGTCCTAGGTGAACTACAAGGCAGCAAAAGCAGCCAAAAACTGAATTTTCAAAAACTAAAACTTGAATTTCTGTGCCTCTTTCTTGGTGACTGCAACAACTTAGAAGCTTCTACTTCGTACAGAGTGGTGCGACCGCAAACGTCATCACGCTGCATTAGTTGCCAGACGGTAAATGTAAACGTTTCTGAGAGTAATGCGTCCAATGTGAAGATTTTCAGTTACGTCATTTCGAAAACAAATGTTGAAAACTTTATGTTTTCTGTGGTTTTTACTACGAATTACCACTTCTCGCTTTTTCTCGTGTAATGTGGCTGCCAGAGGTCGGTTCATGCAAAATCTTAAGGTCCTAGGTCAACTACAAGGCAGCAAAAGCAGCCAAAAACTGAATTTTCAAAAACTAAAACTTGAATTTCTGTGCCTCTTTCTTGGTGACTGCAACAACTTAGAAGCTTCTACTTCGAACAGAGTGGTGCGACCGCAAACGTCATCACGCTGCATTAGTTGCCAGACGATAAATGTAAACGTTTCTCAGAGTAATGTGTCCAATGTGAAGATTTTCAGTTACGTCATTTCGAAAACAAATGTTGAAAACGTTATGTTTTCTGCGGTTTTTACTACGAATTACCACTTCTCGCTTTTTCTCGTGTAATGTGGCTGCCAGAGTTCGGTTCATGCAAAATCTTAAGGTCCTAGGTCAACTACAAGGCAGCAAAAGCAGCCAAAAACTGAATTTTCAAAAACTAAAACTTGAATTTCTGTGCCTCTTTCTTGGTGACTGCAACAACTTAGAAGCTTCTACTTCGTACAGAGTGGTGCGACCGCAAACGTCATCACGCTGCATTAGTTGCCAGACGACAAATGTAAACGTTTCTGAGAGTAATGCGTCCAATGTGAAGATTTTCAGTTACGTCATTTCGAAAACAAATGTTGAAAACGTTATGTTTTCTGCGGTTTTTACTACGAATTACCACTTCTCGCTTTTTCTCGTGTAATGTGGCTGCCAGAGTTCGGTTCATGCAAAATCTTAAGGTCCTAGGTCAACTACAAGGCAGCAAAAGCAGCCAAAAACTGAATTTTCAAAAACTAAAACTTGAATTTCTGTGCCTCTTTCTTGGTGACTGCAACAACTTAGAAGCTTCTACTTCGTACAGAGTGGTGCGACGCAAACGTCATCACGCTGCATTAGTTGCCAGACGATAAATGTAAACGTTTCTGAGAGTAATGCGTCCAATGTGAAGATTTTCAGTTACGTCGATACCAATACAATGTAGAAAACGTTATGTTTTCTGCGGTTTTTACTACGAATTACCACTTCTCGCTTTTTCTCGTGTAATGTGGCTGCCAGAGTTCGGTTCATGCAAAATCTTAAGGTCCTAGGTAAACTACAAGGTAGCAAAAGCAGCCAAAAACTGAATTTTCAAAAACTAAAACTTGAATTTCTGTGCCTCTTCCTTGGTGACTGCAACAACTTAGAAGCTTCTACTTCGTATAGAGTGGTGCGACCGCAAACGTCATCACGCTGCATTAGTTGCCAGGCGATAAATGTAACGTTTCTGAGAGTAATGCGTCCAATGTGAAGATTTTCAGATACGTCATTTCGAAAACAAATGTTGAAAACGTTATGTTTTCTGCGGTTTTTACTACGAATTACCACTTCTCGCTTTTTCTCGTGTAATGTGGCTGCCAGAGTTCGGTTCATGCAAAATCTTAAGGTCCTAGGTCAACTACAAGGCAGCAAAAGCAGCCAAAAACTGAATTTTCAAAAACTAAATCTTGAATTTCTGTGCCTCTTTCTTGGTGACTGCAACAACTTAGAAGCTTCTACTTCGTACAGAGTGGTGCGACCGCAAACGTCATCACGCTGCATTAGTTGCCAGACGATAAATGTAAACGTTTCTGAGAGTAATGCGTCCAATGTGAAGATATTCAGTTACGTCGATACGAAAACAAATGTTGAAAACGTTATGTTTTCTGCGGTTTTTACAACGAATTACCACTTCTCGCTTTTTCTCGTGTAATGTGGCTGCCAGAGTTCGGTTCATGCAAAATCTTAAGGCCCTAGGACAACTACAAGGCAGCAAAAGCAGCCAAAAACTGAATTATCAAAAACTAAAACTTGAATTTCTGTGCCTCTTTCTTGGTGACTGCAACAACTTAGAAGCTTCTACTTCGTACAGAGTGGTGCGACGCAAACGTCATCACGCTGCATTAGTTGCCAGACGATAAATGTAAACGTTTCTGAGAGTAATGTGTCCAATGTGAAGATTTTCAGTTACGTCATTTCGAAAACAAATGTTGAAAACGTTATGTTTTCTGCGGTTTTTACTACGAATTACCACTTCTCGCTTTTTCTCGTGTAATGTGGCTGCCAGAGTTCGGTTCATGCAAAATCTTAAGGTCCTAGGTCAACTACAAGGCAGCAAAAGCAGCCAAAAACTGAATTTTCAAAAACTAAAACTTGAATTTCTGTGCCTCTTTCTTGGTGACTGCAACAACTTAGAAGCTTCTACTTCGTACAGAGTGGTGCGACCGCAAACGTCATCACGCTGCATTAGTTGCCAGACGACAAATGTAAACGTTTCTGAGAGTAATGCGTCCAATGTGAAGATTTTCAGTTACGTCATTTCGAAAACAAATGTTGAAAACGTTATGTTTTCTGCGGTTTTTACTACGAATTACCACTTCTCGCTTTTTCTCGTGTAATGTGGCTGCCAGAGTTCGGTTCATGCAAAATCTTAAGGTCCTAGGTCAACTACAAGGCAGCAAAAGCAGCCAAAAACTGAATTTTCAAAAACTAAAACTTGAATTTCTGTGCCTCTTTCTTGGTGACTGCAACAACTTAGAAGCTTCTACTTCGTACAGAGTGGTGCGACGCAAACGTCATCACGCTGCATTAGTTGCCAGACGATAAATGTAAACGTTTCTGAGAGTAATGCGTCCAATGTGAAGATTTTCAGTTACGTCGATACCAATACAATGTAGAAAACGTTATGTTTTCTGCGGTTTTTACTACGAATTACCACTTCTCGCTTTTTCTCGTGTAATGTGGCTGCCAGAGTTCGGTTCATGCAAAATCTTAAGGTCCTAGGTCAACTACAAGGCAGCAAAAGCAGCCAAAAACTGAATTTTCAAAAACTAAAACTAGAATTTCTGTGCCTCTTTCTAGGTGACTGCAAAAACTTAGAAGCTTCCACTTCGCACACAGTGGTGCGACCGCAAACTTCATCACGCTGCATTAGTTGCCAGACGATAAATGTAAACGTTTCTGAGAGTAATGCGTCCAATGTGAAGATTTTCAGTTACGTCATTTCGAAAACAAATGTTGAAAACGTTATGTTTTCTGCGGTTTTTACTACGAATTACCACTTCTCGCTTTTTCTCGTGTAATGTGGCTGCCAGAGTTCGGTTCATGCAAAATCTTAAGGTCCTAGGTCAACTACAAGGCAGAAAAAGCAGCCAAAAACTGAATTTTCAAAAACTAAAACTTGAATTTCTGTGCCTCTTTCTTGGTGACCGCAAAAACTTAGAAGCTTCTACTTCGTACAGAGTGGTGCGACCGCAAACGTCATCACGCTGCATTAGTTGCCAGACGATAAATGTAAACGTTTCTGAGAGTAATGCGTCCAATGTGAAGATTTTCAGTTACGTCATTTCGAAAACAAATGTTGAAAACGTTATGTTTTCTGCGGTTTTTACTACGAATTACCACTTCTCGCTTTTTCTCGTGTAATGTGGCTGCCAGAGTTCGGTTCATGCAAAATCTTAAGGTCCTAGGTCAACTACAAGGCAGCAAAAGCAGCAAAAAACTGAATTTTCAAAAACTAAAACTTGAATTTCTGTGCCTCTTTCTTGGTGACTGCAACAACGTAGAAGCTTCTACTTCGTACAGAGTGGTGCGACCGCAAACGTCATCACGCTGCATTAGTTGCCAGACGATAAATGTAAACGTTTCTGAGAGTAATGCGTCCAATGTGAAGATTTTCAGTTACGTCATTTCGAAAACAAATGTTGAAAATGTTATGTTTTCTGCGGTTTTTACTACGAATTACCACTTCTCGCTTTTTCTCGTGTAATGTGGCTGCCAGAGTTCGGTTCATGCAAAATCTTAAGGTCCTAGGTCAACTACAAGGCATTAAAAGCAGCCAAAAACTGAATTTTCAAAAACTAAAACTTGAATTTCTGTGCCTCTTTCTTGGTGACTGCAACAACTTAGAAGCTTCTACTTCGTACAGAGTGGTGCGACCGCAAACGTCATCACGCGGCATTAGTTGCCAGACGATAAATGTAAACGTTTCTGAGAGAAATGCGTCCAATGTGAAGATTTTCAGTTACGTCGATACGAAAACAAATGTTGAAAACGTTATGTTTTCTGTGGTTTTTACTACGAATTACCACTTCTCGCTTTTTCTCGTGTAATGTGGCTGCCAGAGTTAGGTTCATGCAAAATCTTAAGGTCCTAGGTCAACTACAAGGCAGCAAAAGCAGTCAAAAACTTAATTTTCAAAAACTAAAACTTGAATTTCTGTGCCTCTTTCTTGGTGACTGCAACAACTTAGAAGCTTCTACTTCGTACAGCGTGGTGCGACCGCAAACGTCATCACGCTGCATTAGTTGCCAGACGATAAATGTAAACGTTTCTGAGAGTAATGCGTCCAATGTGAAGATTTTCAGTTACGTCGATACGAAAACAAATTTTGGAAACGTTATGTTTTCTGCGGTTTTTACTACGAATTACCACTTCTCGCTTTTTCTCCTGTAATGTGGCTGCCAGAGTTCGGTTCATGCAAAATCTTAAGGTCCTAGGTCAACTACAAGGCAGCAAAAGCAGCCAAAAACTGAATTTTCAAAAACTAAAACTTGAATTTCTGTGCCTCTTTCTTGGTGACTGCAACAACTTAGAAGCTTCTACTTCGTACAGAGTGGTGCGACCGCAAACGTCATCACGCTGCATTAGTTGCCAGACGATAAATGTAAACGTTTCTGAGAGAAATGCGTCCAATGTGAAGATTTTCAGTTACGTCGATACGAAAACAAATGTTGAAAACGTTATGTTTTCTTCGGTTTTTACTACGAATTACCACTTCTCTCTTTTTCTCGTGTAATGTGGCTGCCAGAGTTCGGTTCATGCAAAATCTTAAGGTCCTAGGTCAACTACAAGGCAGCAAAAGCAGCCAAAAACTGAATTTTCAAAAACTAAAACTTGAATTTCTGTGCCTCTTTCTTGGTGACTGCAACAACTTAGAAGCTTCTACTTCGTACAGAGTGGTGCGACCGCAAACGTCATCACGCTGCATTAGTTGCCAGACGATAAATGTAAACGTTTCTGAGAGTAATGCGTCCAATGTGAAGATTTTCAGTTACGTCATTTCGAAAACAAATGTTGAATTCGTTATGTTTTCTGCGGTTTTTACTACGAATTACTTCTCGCTTTTTCTCGTGTAATGTGGCTGCCAGAGTTCGGTTCATGCAAAATCTTAAGGTCATAGGTCAACTACAAGGCAGCAAAAGCAGCCAAAAACTGAATTTTCAAAAACTAAAACTTGAATTTCTGTGCCTCTTTCTTGGTGACTGCAACAACTTAGAAGCTTCTACTTCGTACAGAGTGGTGCGACCGCAAACGTCATCACGCTGCATTAGTTGCCAGACGATAAATGTAAACGTTTCTGAGAGTAATGCGTCCAATGTGAAGATTTTCAGTTACGTCGAAACGAAAACAAATGTTGAAAACGTTATGTTTTCTGCGGTTTTTACTACGAATTACCACTTCTCGCTTTTTCTCGTGTAATGTGGCTGCCAGAGTTCGGTTCATGCAAAATCTTAAGGTCCTAGGTCAACTACAAGGCAGCAAAAGCAGCCAAAAACTGAATTTTCAAAAACTAAAACTTGAATTTCTGTGCCTCTTTCTTGGTGACTGCAACAACTTAGAAGCTTCTACTTCGTACAGAGTGGTGCGACCGCAAACGTCATCACGCTGCAATAGTTGCCAGACGATAAATGTAAACGTTTCTGAGAGTAATGCGTCCAATGTGAAGATTTTCAGTTACGTCTATACGAAAACAAATGTTGAAAACGTTATGTTTTCTGCGGTTTTTACTACGAATTACCACTTCTCGCTTTTTCTCGTGAAATGTGGCTGCCAGAGTTCGGTTCATGCAAAATCTTAAGGTCCTAGGTCAACTACAAGGCAGCAAAAGCAGCCAAAAACTGAATTTTCAAAAACTAAAACTTGAATTTCTGTGCCTCTTTCTTGGTGACTGCAACAACTTAGAAGCTTCTACTTCGTACAGAGTGGTGCGACCGCAAACGTCATCACGCTGCATTAGTTGCCAGACGATAAATGTAAACGTTTCTGAGAGTAATGCGTCCAATGTGAAGATTTTCAGTTACGTCGATACGAAAACAAATGTTGAAAACGTTATGTTTTCTGTGGTTTTTACTACGAATTACCACTTCTCGCTTTTTCTCGTGTAATGTGGCTGCCAGAGTTCGGTTCATGCAAAATCTTAAGGTCCTAGGTCAACTACAAGGCAGCAAAAGCAGCCAAAAACTGAATTTTCAAAAACTAAAACTTGAATTTCTGTGCCTCTTTCTTGGTGACTGCGACAACTTAGAAGCTTCTACTTCGTACAGAGTGGTGCGACCGCAAACGTCATCACGCTGCATTAGTTGCCAGACGATAAATGTAAACGTTTCTGAGAGTAATGCGTCCAAAGTGAAGATTTTCAGTTACGTCATTTCGAAAACAAATGTTGAAAACGTTATGTTTTCTGCGGTTTTTACTACGAATTACCACTTCTCGCTTTTTCTCGTGTAATGTGGCTGCCAGAGTTCGTTTCATGCGAAATCTTAAGGTCCTAGGTCAACTACAAGGCAGCAAAAGCAGCCAAAAACTGAAATTTCAAAAACTAAAACTTGAATTTCTGTGCCTCTTTCTTGGTGACTGCAACAACTTAGAAGCTTCTACTTCGTACAGAGTGGCTGCCAGAGTTCGTTTCATGCAAAATCTTAAGACCCTAGGACAACTACAAGGCAGCAAAGGCAGCCAAAAACTGAATTATCAAAAACTAAAACTTGAATTTCTGTGCCTCTTTCTTGGTGACTGCAACAACTTAGAAGCTTCTACTTCGTACAGAGTGGTGCGACCGCAAACGTCATCACGCTGCAATAGTTGCCAGACGATAAATGTAAACGTTTCTGAGAGTAATGCGTCCAATGTGAAGATTTTCAGTTACGTCGAAACGAAAACAAATGTTGAAAACGTTATGTTTTCTGCGGTTTTTACTACGAATTACCACTTCTCGCTTTTTATCGTGTAATGTGGCTGCCAGAGTTCGGTTCATGCAAAATCTTAAGGTCCTAGGTCAACTACAAGGCCACAAAAGCAGCCAAAAACTGAATTTTCAAAAACTAAAACTTGAATTTCTGTGCCTCTTTCTTGGTGACTGCAACAACTTAGAAGCTTCTACTTCGTACAGAGTGGTGCGACCGCAAACGCCATCACGCTGCATTAGTTGCCAGACGATAAATGTAAACGTTTCTGAGAGTAATGCGTCCAATGTGAAGATTTTCAGTTAGCTCATTTCGAAAACAAATGTTGAAAACGTTATGTTTTCTGCGGTTTTTACTACGAATTACCACTTCTCGCTTTTTCTCGTGTAATGTGGCTGCCAGAGTTCGGTTCATGCAAAATCTTAAGGTCCTAGGTCAACTACAAGGCAGCAAAAGCAGCCAAAAACTGAATTTTCAAAAACTAAAACTTGAATTTCTGTACCTCTTTCTTGGTGACTGCAACAACAGAAGCTTCTACTTCGTACAGAGTGGTGCGACCGCAAACGTCATTACGCTGCATTAGTTGCCAGACGATAAATGTAAACGTTTCTGAGAGTAATGCGTCCAATGTGAAGATTTTCAGTTACGTCGAAACGAAAGCAAATGGTGAAAACGTTATGTTTTCTGCGGTTTTTACTACGAATTACCACTTCTCGCTTTTTCTCGTGTAATGTGGCTGCCAGAGTTCGGTTCATGCAAAATCGTAAGGTCCTAGGTTAACTACAAGGCAGCAAAAGCAGCCAAAAACTGAATTTTCAAAAACTAAAACTTGAATTTCTGTGCCTCTATCTTGGTGACTGCAACAACTTAGAAGCTTCTACTTCGTACAGAGTGGTGCGACCGCAAACGTCATCACGCTGCATTAGTTGCCAGACGATAAATGTAAACGTTTCTGAGAGTAATGCGTCCAATGTGAAGATTTTCAGTTACGTCGATACAAAAACAAATGTTGAAAACGTTATGTTTTCTGCGGTTTTTACTACGAATTACCACTTCTCGCTTTTTCTCGTGTAATGTGGCTGCCAGAGTTCGGTTCATGCAAAATCTTAAGGTCCTAGGTCAACTACAAGGCAGCAAAAGCAGCCAAAAACTGAATTTTCAAAAACTAAAACTTGAATTTCTGTGCCTCTTTCTTGGTGACTGCAACAACTTAGAAGGTTCTACTTCGTACAGAGTGGTGCGACCGCAAACGTCATCACGCTGCATTAGTTGCCAGACGATAAATGTAAACGTATCTGAGAGTAATGCGTCCAATGTGAAGATTTTCAGTTACGTCATTTCGAAAACAAATGTTGAAAACGTTATGTTTTCTGCGGTTTTTACTACGAATTACCACTTCTCGCTTTTTCTCGTGTAATGTGGCTGCCAGAGTTCGGTTCATGCAAAATCTTAAGGTCCTAGGTCAACTACAAGGCAGCAAAAGCAGCCAAAAACTGAATTTTCAAAAACTAAAACTTGAATTTCTGTGCCTCTTTCTTGGTGACTGCAACAACTTAGAAGCTTCTACTTCGTACAGAGTGGTGCGACCGCAAACGCCATCACGCTGCATTAGTTGCCAGACGATAAATGTAAACGTTTCTGAGAGTAATGCGTCCAATGTGAAGATTTTCAGTTAGCTCATTTCGAAAACAAATGTTGAAAACGTTATGTTTTCTGCGGTTTTTACTACGAATTACCACTTCTCGCTTTTTCTCGTGTAAATTGGCTGCCAGAGTTCGGTTCATGCAAAATCTTAAGGTCCTAGGTTAACTACAAGGCAGCAAAAGCAGCCAAAAACTGAATTTTCAAAAACTAAAACTTGAATTTCTGTGCCTCTATCTTGGTGACTGCAACAACTTAGAAGCTTCTACTTCGTACAGAGTGGTGCGACCGCAAACGTCATCACGCTGCATTAGGTGCCAGACGATAAATGTAAACGTTTCTGAGAGTAATGCGTCCAATGTGAAGATTTTCAGTTACGTCGATACAAAAACAAATGTTGAAAACGTTATGTTTTCTGCGGTTTTTACTACGAATTACCACTTCTCGCTTTTTCTCGTGTAATGTGGCTGCCAGAGTTCGGTTCATGCAAAATCTTAAGGTCCTAGGTCAACTACAAGGCAGCAAAAGGAGCCAAAAACTGAATTTTCAAAAACTAAAACTTGAATTTCTGTGCCTCTTTCTTGGTGACTGCAACAACTTAGAAGCTTCTACTTCGTACAGAGTGGTGCGACCGCAAACGTCATCACGCTGCATTAATTGCCAGACGATAAATGTAAACGTTTCTGAGAGTAATGCGTCCAATGTGAAGATTTTCAGTTACGTCTATACGAAAACAAATGTTGAAAACGTTATGTTTTCTGCGGTTTTTACTACGAATTACCACTTCTCGCTTTTTCTCGTGTAATGTGGCTGCCAGAGTTCGGTTCATGCATAATCTTAAGGTCCTAGGTCAACTACAAGGCAGCAAAAGCAGCCAAAAACTGAATTCTCAAAAACTAAAACTTGAATTTCTGTTCCTCTTTCTTGGTGACTGCAACAACTTAGAAGCTTCTACTTCGTACAGAGTGGTGCGACCGCAAACGTCATCACGCTGCATTAGTTGCCAGACGATAAATGTAAACATTTCTGAGAGTAATGCGTCCAATGTGAAGATTTTCAGTTACGTCATTTCGAAAACAAATGTTGAAAACTTTATGTTTTCTGTGGTTTTTACTACGAATTACCACTCCTCGCTTTTTCTCGTGTAATGTGGCTGCCAGAGTTCGGTTCATGCAAAATCTTAAGGTCCTAGGTAAACTACAAGGCAGCAAAAGCAGCCAAAAACTGAATTTTCAAAAACTAAAACTTGAATTTCTGTGCCTCTTTCTTGGTGACTGCAACAACTTAGAAGCTTCTACTTCGTAAAGAGTGGTGCGACCGCAAACGTCATCACGCTGCATTAGTTGCCAGACGATAAATGTAAACGTTTCTGAGAGTAATGCGTCCAATGTGAAGATTTTCAGTTACGTCTATACGAAAACAAATGTTGAAAACGTTATGTTTTCTGCGGTTTTTACTACGAATTACCACTTCTCGCTTTTTCTCGTGAAATGCGGCTGCCAGAGTTCGGTTCATGCAAAATCTTAAGGTCCTAGGTCAACTACAAGGCAGCAAAAGCAGCCAAAAACTGAATTTTCAAAAACTAAAACTTGAATTTCTGTGCCTCTTTCTTGGTGACTGCAACAACTTAGAAGCTTCTACTTCGTACAAAGGGGTGCGACCGAAAACGTCATCACGCTGCATTAGTTGCCAGACGATAAATGTAAACGTTTCTGAGAGTAATGCGTCCAATGCGAAGATTTTCAGTTACGTCATTTCGAAAACAAATGTTGAAAACGTTATATTTTCTGCGGTTTTTACTACGAATGACCACTTCTCGCTTTTTCTCGTGTAATGTGGCTGCCAGAGTTCGGTTCATGCAAAATCTTAAGGTCCTAGGTCAACTACAAGGCAGCAAAAGCAGCCAAAAACTGAATTTTCAAAAACTAAAACTTGAATTTCTGTGCCTCTTTCTTGGTGACTGCAACAACTTAGAAGCTTCTACTTCGTACAGAGTGGTGCGACCGCAAACGTCATCACGCTGCATTAATTGCCAGACGATAAATGTAAACGTTTCTGAGAGTAATGCGTCCAATGTGAAGATTTTCAGTTACGTCTATACGAAAACAAATGTTGAAAACGTTATGTTTTCTGCGGTTTTTACTACGAATTACCACTTCTCGCTTTTTCTCGTGTAATGTGGCTGACAGAGTTCGGTTCATGCAAATATTAAGGTCCTAGGTCAACTACAAGGCAGCAAAAGCAGCCAAAAACTGAATTTTCAAAAACTAAAACTTGAATTTCTGTGTTTCTTTCTTGGTGACTGCAACAACTTAGAAGCTTCTACTTCGTACAGAGTGGTGCGACCGCAAACGTCATCACGCTGCATTAGTTGCCAGACGATAAATGTAAACGTATCTGAGAGTAATGCGTCCAATGTGAAGATTTTCAGTTACGTCATTTCGAAAACAAATGTTGAAAACGTTATGTTTTCTGCGGTTTTTACTACGAATTACCACTTCTCGCTTTTTCTCGTGTAATGTGGCTGCCAGAGTTCGGTTCATGCAAAATCTTAAGGTCCTAGGTCAACTACAAGGCAGCAAAAGCAGCCAAAAACTGAATTTTCAAAAACTAAAACTTGAATTTCTGTGCCTCTTTCTTGGTGACTGCAACAACTTAGAAGCTTCTACTTCGTACAGAGTGGTGCGACCGCAAACGCCATCACGCTGCATTAGTTGCCAGACGATAAATGTAAACGTTTCTGAGAGTAATGCGTCCAATGTGAAGATTTTCAGTTAGCTCATTTCGAAAACAAATGTTGAAAACGTTATGTTTTCTGCGGTTTTTACTACGAATTACCACTTCTCGCTTTTTCTCGTGTAATGTGGCTGCCAGAGTTCGGTTCATGCAAAATCGTAAGGTCCTAGGTTAACTACAAGGCAGCAAAAGCAGCCAAAAACTGAATTTTCAAAAACTAAAACTTGAATTTCTGTGCCTCTATCTTGGTGACTGCAACAACTTAGAAGCTTCTACTTCGTACAGAGTGGTGCGACCGCAAACGTCATCACGCTGCATTAGGTGCCAGACGATAAATGTAAACGTTTCTGAGAGTAATGCGTCCAATGTGAAGATTTTCAGTTACGTCGATACAAAAACAAATGTGGAAAACGTTATGTTTTCTGCGGTTTTTACTACGAATTACCACTTCTCGCTTTTTCTCGTGTAATGTGGCTGCCAGAGTTCGGTTCATGCAAAATCTTAAGGTCCTAGGTCAACTACAAGGCAGCAAAAGCAGCCAAAAACTGAATTCTCAAAAACTAAAACTTGAATTTCTGTTCCTCTTTCTTGGTGACTGCAACAACTTAGAAGCTTCTACTTCGTACAGAGTGGTGCGACCGCAAACGTCATCACGCTGCATTAGTTGCCAGACGATAAATGTAAACATTTCTGAGAGTAATGCGTCCAATGTGAAGATTTTCAGTTACGTCATTTCGAAAACAAATGTTGAAAACTTTATGTTTTCTGTGGTTTTTACTACGAATTACCACTCCTCGCTTTTTCTCGTGTAATGTGGCTGCCAGAGTTCGGTTCATGCAAAATCTTAAGGTCCTAGGTAAACTACAAGGCAGCAAAAGCAGCCAAAAACTGAATTTTCAAAAACTAAAACTTGAATTTCTGTGCCTCTTTCTTGGTGACTGCAACAACTTAGAAGCTTCTACTTCGTACAGAGTGGTGCGACCGCAAACGTCATCACGCTGCATTAGTTGCCAGACGATAAATGTAAACGTTTCTGAGAGTAATGCGTCCAATGTGAAGATTTTCAGTTACGTCTATACGAAAACAAATGTTGAAAACGTTATGTTTTCTGCGGTTTTTACTACGAATTACCACTTCCCGCTTTTTCTCGTGAAATGCGGCTGCCAGAGTTCGGTTCATGCAAAATCTTAAGGTCCTAGGTCAACTACAAGGCAGCAAAAGCAGCCAAAAACTGAATTTTCAAAAACTAAAACTTGAATTTCTGTGCCTCTTTCTTGGTGACTGCAACAACTTAGAAGCTTCTACTTCGTACAAAGGGGTGCGACCGAAAACGTCATCACGCTGCATTAGTTGTCAGACGATAAATGTAAACGTTTCTGAGAGTAATGCGTCCAATGCGAAGATTTTCAGTTACGTCATTTCGAAAACAAATGTTGAAAACGTTATATTTTCTGCGGTTTTTACTACGAATGACCACTTCTCGCTTTTTCTCGTGTAATGTGGCTGCCAGAGTTCGGTTCATGCAAAATCTTAAGGTCCTAGGTCAACTACAAGGCAGCAAAAGCAGCCAAAAACTGAATTTTCAAAAACTAAAACTTGAATTTCTGTGCCTCTATCTGGTGACTGCAACAACTTAGAAGCTTCTACTTCGTACAGAGTGGTGCGACCGCAAACGTCATCACGCTGCATTAATTGCCAGACGATAAATGTAAACGTTTCTGAGAGTGATGCGTCCAGTGTGAAGATTTTCAGTTACGTCTATACGAAAACAAATGTTGAAAACGTTATATTTTCTGCGGTTTTTACTACGAATTACCACTTCTCGCTTTTTCTCGTGTAATGTGGCTGCCAGAGTTCGGTTCATGCAAAATCTTAAGGTCCTAGGTCAACTACAAGGCAGCAAAAGCAGCCAAAAACTGAATTTTCAAAAACTAAAACTTGAATTTCTGTGCCTCTTTCTTGGTGACTGCAACAACTTAGAAGCTTCTACTTCGTACAGAGTGGTGCGACCGCAAACGCCATCACGCTGCATTAGTTGCTAGACGATAAATGTAAACGTTTCTGAGAGTAATGCGTCCAATGTGAAGATTTTCAGTTAGCTCATTTCGAAAACAAATGTTGAAAACGTTATGTTTTCTGCGGTTTTTACTACGAATTACCACTTCTCGCTTTTTCTCGTGTAATGTGGCTGCCAGAGTTCGGTTCATGCAAAATCTTAAGGTCCTAGGTCAACTACAAGGCAGCAAAAGCAGCCAAAAACTGAATTTTCAAAAACTAAAACTTGAATTTCTGTACCTCTTTCTTGGTGACTGCAACAACAGAAGCTTCTACTTCGTACAGAGTGGTGCGACCGCACACGTCATTACGCTGCATTAGTTGCCAGACGATAAATGTAAACGTTTCTGAGAGTAATGCGTCCAATGTGAAGATTTTCAGTTACGTCGAAACGAAAACAAATGTTGAAAACGTTATGTTTTCTGCGGTTTTTACTACGAATTACCTCTTCTCGCTTTTTCTCGTGTAATGTGGCTGCCAGAGTTCGGTTCATGCAAAATCGTAAGGTCCTAGGTTAACTACAAGGCAGCAAAAGCAGCCAAAAACTGAATTTTCAAAAACTAAAACTTGAATTTCTGTGCCTCTTTCTTGGTGACTGCAACAACTTAGAAGCTTCTACTTCGTACAGAGTGGTGCGACCGCAAACGTCATCACGCTGCATTAGTTGCCAGACGATAAATGTAAACGTTTCTGAGAGTAATGCGTCCAATGTGAAGATTTTCAGTTACGTCTATACGAAAACAAATATTGAAAACGTTATGTTTTCTGCGGTTTTTACTACGAATTACCACTTCTCGCTTTTTCTCGTGTAATGTGGCTGCCAGAGTTCGGTTCATGCAAAATCTTAAGGTCCTAGGTCAACTACAAGGCAGCAAAAGCAGCCAAAAACTGAATTTTCAAAAACTAAAACTTGAATTTCTGTGCCTCTTTCTTGGTGACTGCAACAACTTAGAAGCTTCTACTTCGTACAAAGGGGTGCGACCGAAAACGTCATCACGCTGCATTAGTTGCCAGACGATAAATGTAAACGTTTCTGAGAGTAATGCGTCCAATGTGAAGATTTTCAGTTAGCTCATTTCGAAAACAAATGTTGAAAACGTTATGTTTTCTGCGGTTTTTACTACGAATTACCACTTCTCGCTTTTTCTCGTGTAATGTGGCTGCCAGAGTTCGGTTCATGCAAAAACTTAAGGTCCTAGGTCAACTACAAGGCAGCAAAAGCAGCCAAAAACTGAATTTTCAAAAACTAAAACTTGAATTTCTGTGCCTCTTTCTTGGTGACTGCAACAACTTCGAAGCTTCTACTTCGTACAGAGTGGTGCGACCGCAAACGTCATTACGCTGCATTAGTTGCCAGACGATAAATGTAAACGTTTCTGAGAGTAATGCGTCCAATGTGAAGATTTTCAGTTACGTCGAAACGAAAACAAATGTTGGAAACGTTATGTTTTCTGCGGTTTTTACTACGAATTACCACTTCTCGCTTTTTCTCGTGTAATGTGGCTGCCAGAGTTCGGTTCATGCAAAGTCTTAAGGTCCTAGGTGAACTACAAGGCAGCAAAAGCAGCCAAAAACTGAATTTTCAAAAACTAAAACTTGAATTTCTGTGCCTCTTTCTTGGTGACTGCAACAACTTAGAAGCTTCTACTTCGTACAGAGTGGTGCGACCGCAAACGTCATCACGCTGCATTAGTTGCCAGACGGTAAATGTAAACGTTTCTGAGAGTAATGCGTCCAATGTGAAGATTTTCAGTTACGTCATTTCGAAAACAAATGTTGAAAACTATATGTTTTCTGTGGTTTTTACTACGAATTACCACTTCTCGCTTTTTCTCGTGTAATGTGGCTGCCAGAGGTCGGTTCATGCAAAATCTTAAGGTCCTAGGTCAACTACAAGGCAGCAAAAGCAGCCAAAAACTGAATTTTCAAAAACTGAAACATGAATTTCTGTGCCTCTTTCTTGGTGACTGCAACAACTTAGAAGCTTCTACTTCGTACAGAGTGGTGCGACCGCAAACGTCATCACGCTGCATTAGTTGCCAGACGATAAATGTAAACGTTTCTGAGAGTAATGCGTCCAATGTGAAGATTTTCAGTTACGTCTATACGAAAACAAATGTTGAAAACGTTATGTTTTCTGCGGTTTTTACTACGAATTACCACTTCTCGCTTTTTCTCGTGTAATGTGGCTGCCAGAGTTCGGTTCATGCAAAATCTTAAGGTCCTAGGTCAACTACAAGGCAGCAAAAGCAGCCAAAAACTGAATTTTCAAAAACTAAAACTTGAATTTCTGTGCCTCTTTCTTGGTGACTGCGACAACTTAGAAGCTTCTACTTCGTACAAAGGGGTGCGACCGATAACGTCATCACGCTGAATTAGTTGCCAGACGATAAATGTAAACGTTTCTGAGAGTAATGCGTCCAATGCGAAGATTTTCAGTTACGTCATTTCGAAAACAAATGTTGAAAACGTTATATTTTCTGCGGTTTTTACTACGAATTACCACTTCTCGCTTTTTCTCGTGTAATGTGGCTGCCAGAGTTCGGTTCATGCAAAATCTTAAGGTCCTAGGTCAACTACAAGGCAGCCAAAGCAGCCAAAAACTGAATTTTCAAAAACTAAAGCTTGAATTTCTGTGCCTCTTTCTTGGTGACTGCAACAACTTAGAAGCTTCTACTTCGTACAGAGTGGTGCGACCGCAAACGTCATCACGCTGCATTAGTTGCCAGACGATAAATGTAAACGTTTCTGAGAGTAATGCGTCCAATGTGAAGATTTTCAGTTACGTCGATACGAAAACAAATGTTGAAAACGTTATGTTTTCTGCGGTTTTTACTACGAATTACCACTTCTCGCTTTTTGTCGTGTAATGTGGCTGCCAGAGTTCGGTTCATGCAAAATCTTAAGGTCCTAGGTCAACTACAAGGCAGCAAAAGCAGCCAAAAACTGAATTTTCAAAAACTAAAACTTGAATTTCTGTGCCTCTTTCTGGGTGACTGCAACAACTTAGAAGCTTCTACTTCGAACAGAGTGGTGCGACCGCAAACGTCATCACGCTGCATTAGTTGCCAGACGATAAATGTAAACGTTTCTGAGAGTAATGCGTCCAATGTGAAGATTTTCAGTTAGCTCATTTCGAAAACAAATGTTGAAAACGTTATGTTTTCTGCGGTTTTTACTACGAATTACCACTTCTCGCTTTTTCTCGTGTAATGTGGCTGCCAGAGTTCGGTTCATGCAAAAACTTAAGGTCCTAGGTCAACTACAAGGCAGCAAAAGCAGCCAAAAACTGAATTTTCAAAAACTAAAACTTGAATTTCTGTGCCTCTTTCTTGGTGACTGCAACAACTTCGAAGCTTCTACTTCGTACAGAGTGGTGCGACCGCAAACGTCATTACGCTGCATTAGTTGCCAGACGATAAATGTAAACGTTTCTGAGAGTAATGCGTCCAATGTGAAGATTTTCAGTTACGTCGAAACGAAAACAAATGTTGGAAACGTTATGTTTTCTGCGGTTTTTACTACGAATTACCACTTCTCGCTTTTTCTCGTGTAATGTGGCTGCCAGAGTTCGGTTCATGCAAAGTCTTAAGGTCCTAGGTGAACTACAAGGCAGCAAAAGCAGCCAAAAACTGAATTTTCAAAAACTAAAACTTGAATTTCTGTGCCTCTTTCTTGGTGACTGCAACAACTTAGAAGCTTCTACTTCGTACAGAGTGGTGCGACCGCAAACGTCATCACGCTGCATTAGTTGCCAGACGGTAAATGTAAACGTTTCTGAGAGTAATGCGTCCAATGTGAAGATTTTCAGTTACGTCATTTCGAAAACAAATGTTGAAAACTTTATGTTTTCTGTGGTTTTTACTACGAATTACCACTTCTCGCTTTTTCTCGTGTAATGTGGCTGCCAGAGGTCGGTTCATGCAAAATCTTAAGGTCCTAGGTCAACTACAAGGCAGCAAAAGCAGCCAAAAACTGAATTTTCAAAAACTGAAACTTGAATTTCTGTGCCTCTTTCTTGGTGACTACAACAACTTAGAAGCTTCTACTTCGTACAGAGTGGTGCGACCGCAAACGTCATCACGCTGCATTAGTTGCCAGACGATAAATGTAAACGTTTCTGAGAGTAATGCGTCCAATGTGAAGATTTTCAGTTACGTCTATACGAAAACAAATGTTGAAAACGTTATGTTTTCTGCGGTTTTTACTACGAATTACCACTTCTCGCTTTTTCTCGTGTAATGTGGCTGCCAGAGTTCGGTTCATGCAAAATCTTAAGGTCCTAGGTCAACTACAAGGCAGCAAAAGCAGCCAAAAACTGAATTTTCAAAAACTAAAACTTGAATTTCTGTGCCTCTTTCTTGGTGACTGCGACAACTTAGAAGCTTCTACTTCGTACAAAGGGGTGCGACCGAAAACGTCATCACGCTGAATTAGTTGCCAGACGATAAATGTAAACGTTTCTGAGAGTAATGCGTCCAATGCGAAGATTTTCAGTTACGTCATTTCGAAAACAAATGTTGAAAACGTTATATTTTCTGCGGTTTTTACTACGAATTACCACTTCTCGCTTTTTCTCGTGTAATGTGGCTGCCAGAGTTCGGTTCATGCAAAATCTTAAGGTCCTAGGTCAACTACAAGGCAGCAAAAGCAGCCAAAAACTGAATTTTCAAAAACTAAAGCTTGAATTTCTGTGCCTCTTTCTTGGTGACTGCAACAACTTAGAAGCTTCTACTTCGTACAGAGTGGTGCGACCGCAAACGTCATCACGCTGCATTAGTTGCCAGACGATAAATGTAAACGTTTCTGAGAGTAATGCGTCCAATGTGAAGATTTTCAGTTACGTCGATACGAAAACAAATGTTGAAAACGTTATGTTTTCTGCGGTTTTTACTACGAATTACCACTTCTCGCTTTTTGTCGTGTAATGTGGCTGCCAGAGTTCGGTTCATGCAAAATCTTAAGGTCCTAGGTCAACTACAAGGCAGCAAAAGCAGCCAAAAACTGAATTTTCAAAAACTAAAACTTGAATTTCTGTGCCTCTTTCTGGGTGACTGCAACAACTTAGAAGCTTCTACTTCGAACAGAGTGGTGCGACCGCAAACGTCATCACGCTGCATTAGTTGCCAGACGATAAATGTAAACGTTTCTGAGAGTAATGTGTCCAATGTGAAGATTTTCAGTTACGTCATTTCGAAAACAAATGTTGAAAACGTTATGTTTTCTGCGGTTTTTACTACGAATTACCACTTCTCGCTTTTTCTCGTGTAATGTGGCTGCCAGAGTTCGGTTCATGCACAATCTTAAGGTCCTAGGTCAACTACAAGGCAGCAAAAGCAGCCAAAAACTGAATTTTCAAAAACTAAAACTTGAATTTCTGTGCCTCTTTCTTGGTGACTGCAACAACTTAGAAGCTTCTACTTCGTACAGAGTGGTGCGACCGCAAACGTCATCACGCTGCATTAGTTGCCAGACGATAAATGTAAACGTTTCTGAGAGTAATGCGTCCAATGTGAAGATTTTCAGTTTCGTCGATACGAAAACAAATGTTGAAAACGTTATGTTTTCTGCGGTTTTTACTACGAATTACCACTTCTCGCTTTTTCTCGTGTAATGTGGCTGCCAGAGTTCGGTTCATGCAAAATCTTAAGGTCCTAGGTCAACTACAAGGCAGCAAAAGCAGCCAAAAACTGAATTTTCAAAAACTAAAACTTGAATTTCTGTGCCTCTTCCTTGGTGACTGCAACAACTTAGAAGCTTCTACTTCGTATAGAGTGGTGCGACCGCAAACGTCATCACGCTGCATTAGTTGCCAGGCGATAAATGTAACGTTTCTGAGAGTAATGCGTCCAATGTGAAGATTTTCAGATACGTCATTTCGAAAACAAATGTTGAAAACGTTATGTTTTCTGCGGTTTTTACTACGAATTACCACTTCTCGCTTTTTCTCGTGTAATGTGGCTGCCAGAGTTCGGTTCATGCAAAATCTTAAGGTCCTAGGTCAACTACAAGGCAGCAAAAGCAGCCAAAAACTGAATTTTCAAAAACTAAAACTTGAATTTCTGTGCCTCTTTCTTGGTGACTGCAACAGCTTAGAAGCTTCTACTTCGTACAGAGTGGTGCGACCGCAAACGTCATCACGCTGCATTAGTTGCCAGACGATAAATGTAAACGTTTCTGAGAGTAATGCGTCCAATGTGAAGATATTCAGTTACGTCGATAGGAAAACAAATGTTGAAAACGTTATGTTTTCTGCGGTTTTTACTACGAATTACCACTTCTCGCTTTTTCTCGTGTAATGGGGCTGCCAGAGTTCGGTTCATGCAAAATCTTAAGGTCCTAGGTCAACTACAAGGCAGCAAAAGCAGCCAAAAACTGAATTTTCAAAAACTAAAACTTGAATTTCTGTGCCTCTTTCTTGGTGACTGCGACAACTTGGAAGCTTCTACTTCGTACAAAGGGGTGCGACCGAAAACGTCATCACGCTGAATTAGTTGCCAGACGATAAATGTAAACGTTTCTGAGAGTAATGCGTCCAACGCGAAGATTTTCAGTTACGTCATTTCGAAAACAAATGTTGAAAACGTTATATTTTCTGCGGTTTTTACTACGAATTACCACTTCTCGCTTTTTCTCGTGTAATGTGGCTGCCAGAGTTCGGTTCATGCAAAATCTTAAGGTCCTAGGTCAACTACAAGGCAGCAAAAGCAGCCAAAAACTGAATTTTCAAAAACTAAAGCTTGAATTTCTGTGCCTCTTTCTTGGTGACTGCAACAACTTAGAAGCTTCTACTTCGTACAGAGTGGTGCGACCGCAAACGTCATCACGCTGCATTAGTTGCCAGACGATAAATGTAAACGTTTCTGAGAGTAATGCGTCCAATGTGAAGATTTTCAGTTACGTCGATACGAAAACAAATGTTGAAAACGTTATGTTTTCTGCGGTTTTTACTACGAATTACCACTTCTCGCTTTTTGTCGTGTAATGTGGCTGCCAGAGTTCGGTTCATGCAAAATCTTAAGGTCCTAGGTCAACTACAAGGCAGCAAAAGCAGCCAAAAACTGAATTTTCAAAAACTAAAACTTGAATTTCTGTGCCTCTTTCTGGGTGACTGCAACAACTTAGAAGCTTCTACTTCGAACAGAGTGGTGCGACCGCAAACGTCATCACGCTGCATTAGTTGCCAGACGATAAATGTAAACGTTTCTGAGAGTAATGTGTCCAATGTGAAGATTTTCAGTTACGTCATTTCGAAAACAAATGTTGAAAACGTTATGTTTTCTGCGGTTTTTACTACGAATTACCACTTCTCGCTTTTTCTCGTGTAATGTGGCTGCCAGAGTTCGGTTCATGCAAAATCTTAAGGTCCTAGGTCAACTACAAGGCAGCAAAAGCAGCCAAAAACTGAATTTTCAAAAACTAAAACTTGAATTTCTGTGCCTCTTTCTTGGTGACTTCAACAACTTAGAAGCTTCTACTTCGTACAGAGTGGTGCGACCGCAAACGTCATCACGCTGCATTAGTTGCCAGACGACAAATGTAAACGTTTCTGAGAGTAATGCGTCCAATGTGAAGATTTTCAGTTACGTCGATACGAAAACAAATGTTGAAAACGTTATGTTTTCTGCGGTTTTTACTACGAATTACCACTTCTCGCTTTTTCTCGTGTAATGTGGCTGCCAGAGTTCGGTTCATGCAAAATCTTAAGGTCCTAGGTCAACTACAAGGCAGCAAAAGCAGCCAAAAACTGAATTTTCAAAAACTAAAACTTGAATTTCTGTGCCTCTTTCTTGGTGACTGCAACAACTTAGAAGCTTCTACTTCGTACAGAGTGGTGCGACCGCAAACGTCATCACGCTGCATTAGTTGCCAGACGATAAATGTAAACGTTTCTGAGAGTAATGCGTCCAATGTGAAGATTTTCAGTTTCGTCGATACGAAAACAAATGTTGAAAACGTTATGTTTTCTGCGGTTTTTACTACGAATTACCACTTCTCGCTTTTTCTCGTGTAATGTGGCTGCCAGAGTTCGGTTCATGCAAAATCTTAAGGTCCTAGGTCAACTACAAGGCAGCAAAAGCAGCCAAAAACTGAATTTTCAAAAACTAAAACTTGAATTTCTGTGCCTCTTCCTTGGTGACTGCAACAACTTAGAAGCTTCTACTTCGTATAGAGTGGTGCGACCGCAAACGTCATCACGCTGCATTAGTTGCCAGGCGATAAATGTAACGTTTCTGAGAGTAATGCGTCCAATGTGAAGATTTTCAGATACGTCATTTCGAAAACAAATGTTGAAAACGTTATGTTTTCTGCGGTTTTTACTACGAATTACCACTTCTCGCTTTTTCTCGTGTAATGTGGCTGCCAGAGTTCGGTTCATGCAAAATCTTAAGGTCCTAGGTCAACTACAAGGCAGCAAAAGCAGCCAAAAACTGAATTTTCAAAAACTAAAACTTGAATTTCTGTGCCTCTTTCTTGGTGACTGCAACAGCTTAGAAGCTTCTACTTCGTACAGAGTGGTGCGACCGCAAACGTCATCACGCTGCATTAGTTGCCAGACGATAAATGTAAACGTTTCTGAGAGTAATGCGTCCAATGTGAAGATATTCAGTTACGTCGATAGGAAAACAAATGTTGAAAACGTTATGTTTTCTGCGGTTTTTACTACGAATTACCACTTCTCGCTTTTTCTCGTGTAATGGGGCTGCCAGAGTTCGGTTCATGCAAAATCTTAAGGTCCTAGGTCAACTACAAGGCAGCAAAAGCAGCCAAAAACTGAATTTTCAAAAACTAAAACTTGAATTTCTGTGCCTCTTTCTTGGTGACTGCAACAACTTAGAAGCTTCTACTTCGTACAGAGTGGTGCGACCGCAAACGTCATCACGCTGCATTAGTTGCCAGACGATAAATGTAAACGTTTCTGAGAGTAATGCGTCCAATGTGAAGATTTTCAGTTACGTCATTTCGAAAACAAATGTTGAATTCGTTATGTTTTCTGCGGTTTTTACTACGAATTACCACTTCTCGCTTTTTCTCGTGTAATGTGGCTGCCAGAGTTCGGTTCATGCAAAATCTTAAGGTCCTAGGTCAACTACAAGGCAGCAAAAGCAGCCAAAAACTGAATTTTCAAAAACTAAAACTAGAATTTCTGTGCCTCTTTCTAGGTGACTGCAAAAACTTAGAAGCTTCCACTTCGTACACAGTGGTGCGACCGCAAACGTCATCACGCTGCATTAGTTGCCAGACGATAAATGTAAACGTTTCTGAGAGTAATGCGTCCAATGTCAAGATTTTCAGTTACGTCATTTCGAAAACAAATGTTGAAAACGTTATGTTTTCTGCGGTTTTTACTACGAATTACCACTTCTCGCTTTTTCTCGTGTAATGTGGCTGCCAGAGTTCGGTTCATGCGAAATCTTAACGTCCTAGGTCAACTACAAGGCAGCAAAAGCAGCCAAAACCTGAATTTTCAAAAACTAAAACTTGAATTTCTGTGCCTCTTTCTTGGTGACTGCAACAACTTAGAAGCTTCTACTTCGTACAGAGTGGTGCGACCGCAAACGTCATCACGCTGCAATAGTTGCCAGACGATAAATGTAAACGTTTCTGAGAGTAATGCGTCCAATGTGAAGATTTTCAGTTACGTCTATACGAAAACAAATGTTGAAAACGTTATGTTTTCTGCGGTTTTTACTACGAATTACCACTTCTCGCTTTTTCTCGTGAAATGTGGCTGCCAGAGTTCGGTTCATGCAAAATCTTAAGGTCCTAGGTCAACTACAAGGCAGCAAAAGCAGCCAAAAACTGAATTTTCAAAAACTAAAACTTGAATTTCTGTGCCTCTTTCTTGGTGACTGCAACAACTTAGAAGCTTCTACTTCGTACAGAGTGGTGAGACCGCAAACGTCATCACGCTGCATTAGTTGCCAGACGATAAATGTAAACGTTTCTGAGAGTAATGCGTCCAATGTGAAGATTTTCAGTTACGTCGATACAAAAACAATGTAGAAAACGTTATGTTTTCTGTGGTTTTTACTACGAATTACCACTTCTCGCTTTTTCTCGTGTAATGTGGCTGCCAGAGTTCGGTTCATGCAAAATCTTAAGGTCCTAGGTCAACTACAAGGCAGCAAAAGCAGCCAAAAACTGAAATTTCAAAAACTAAAACTTGAATTTCTGTGCCTCTTTCTTGGTGACTGCAACAACTTAGAAGCTTCTACTTCGTACAGAGTGGCTGCCAGAGTTCGTTTCATTCAAAATCTTAAGACCCTAGGACAACTACAAGGCAGCAAAAGCAGCCAAAAACTGAATTATCAAAAACTAAAACTTGAATTTCTGTGCCTCTTTCTTGGTGACTGCAACAACTTAGAAGCTTCTACTTCGTACAGAGTGGTGCGACCGCAAACGTCACCACGCTGCATTAGTTGCCAGACGATAAATATAAACGTTTCTGAGAGTAATGTGTCCAATGTGAAGATTTTCAGTTACGTCATTTTGAAAACAAATGTTGAAAACGTTATGTTTTCTGCGGTTTTTACTACGAATTACCACTTCTCGCTTTTTCTCGTGTAATGTGGCTGCCAGAGTTCGGTTCATGCAAAATCTTAAGGTCCTAGGTCAACTACAAGGCAGCAAAAGCAGCCAAAAACTGAATTTTCAAAAACTAAAACTTGAATTTCTGTGCCTCTTTCTTGGTGACTTCAACAACTTAGAAGCTTCTACTTCGTACAGAGTGGTGCGACCGCAAACGTCATCACGCTGCATTAGTTGCCAGACGACAAATGTAAACGTTTCTGAGAGTAATGCGTCCAATGTGAAGATTTTCAGTTACGTCGATACGAAAACAAATGTTGAAAACGTTATGTTTTCTGCGGTTTTTACTACGAATTACCACTTCTCGCTTTTTCTCGTGTAATGTGGCTGCCAGAGTTCGGTTCATGCAAAATCTTAAGGTCCTAGGTCAACTACAAGGCAGCAAAAGCAGCCAAAAACTGAATTTTCAAAAACTAAAACTTGAATTTCTGTGCCTCTTTCTTGGTGACTGCAACAACTTAGAAGCTTCTACTTCGTACAGAGTGGTGCGACCGCAAACGTCATCACGCTGCATTAGTTGCCAGACGATAAATGTAAACGTTTCTGAGAGTAATGCGTCCAATGTGAAGATTTTCAGTTTCGTCGATACGAAAACAAATGTTGAAAACGTTATGTTTTCTGCGGTTTTTACTACGAATTACCACTTCTCGCTTTTTCTCGTGTAATGTGGCTGCCAGAGTTCGGTTCATGCAAAATCTTAAGGTCCTAGGTCAACTACAAGGCAGCAAAAGCAGCCAAAAACTGAATTTTCAAAAACTAAAACTTGAATTTCTGTGCCTCTTCCTTGGTGACTGCAACAACTTAGAAGCTTCTACTTCGTATAGAGTGGTGCGACCGCAAACGTCATCACGCTGCATTAGTTGCCAGGCGATAAATGTAACGTTTCTGAGAGTAATGCGTCCAATGTGAAGATTTTCAGATACGTCATTTCGAAAACAAATGTTGAAAACGTTATGTTTTCTGCGGTTTTTACTACGAATTACCACTTCTCGCCTTTTCTCGTGTAATGTGGCTGCCAGAGTTCGGTTCATGCAAAATCTTAAGGTCCTAGGTCAACTACAAGGCAGCAAAAGCAGCCAAAAACTGAATTTTCAAAAACTAAAACTTGAATTTCTGTGCCTCTTTCTTGGTGACTGCAACAGCTTAGAAGCTTCTACTTCGTACAGAGTGGTGCGACCGCAAACGTCATCACGCTGCATTAGTTGCCAGACGATAAATGTAAACGTTTCTGAGAGTAATGCGTCCAATGTGAAGATATTCAGTTACGTCGATAGGAAAACAAATGTTGAAAACGTTATGTTTTCTGCGGTTTTTACTACGAATTACCACTTCTCGCTTTTTCTCGTGTGATGGGGCTGCCAGAGTTCGGTTCATGCAAAATCTTAAGGTCCTAGGTCAACTACAAGGCAGCAAAAGCAGCCAAAAACTGAATTTTCAAAAACTAAAACTTGAATTTCTGTGCCTCTTTCTTGGTGACTGCAACAACTTAGAAGCTTCTACTTCGTACAGAGTGGTGCGACCGCAAACGTCATCACGCTGCATTAGTTGCCAGACGATAAATGTAAACGTTTCTGAGAGTAATGCGTCCAATGTGAAGATTTTCAGTTACGTCATTTCGAAAACAAATGTTGAATTCGTTATGTTTTCTGCGGTTTTTACTACGAATTACCACTTCTCGCTTTTTCTCGTGTAATGTGGCTGCCAGAGTTCGGTTCATGCAAAATCTTAAGGTCCTAGGTCAACTACAAGGCAGCAAAAGCAGCCAAAAACTGAATTTTCAAAAACTAAAACTAGAATTTCTGTGCCTCTTTCTAGGTGACTGCAAAAACTTAGAAGCTTCCACTTCGTACACAGTGGTGCGACCGCAAACGTCATCACGCTGCATTAGTTGCCAGACGATAAATGTAAACGTTTCTGAGAGTAATGCGTCCAATGTCAAGATTTTCAGTTACGTCATTTCGAAAACAAATGTTGAAAACGTTATGTTTTCTGCAGTTTTTACTACGAATTACCACTTCTCGCTTTTTCTCGTGTAATGTGGCTGCCAGAGTTCGGTTCATGCGAAATCTTAACGTCCTAGGTCAACTACAAGGCAGCAAAAGCAGCCAAAACCTGAATTTTCAAAAACTAAAACTTGAATTTCTGTGCCTCTTTCTTGGTGACTGCAACAACTTAGAAGCTTCTACTTCGTACAGAGTGGTGCGACCGCAAACGTCATCACGCTGCAATAGTTGCCAGACGATAAATGTAAACGTTTCTGAGAGTAATGCGTCCAATGTGAAGATTTTCAGTTACGTCTATACGAAAACAAATGTTGAAAACGTTATGTTTTCTGCGGTTTTTACTACGAATTACCACTTCTCGCTTTTTCTCGTGAAATGTGGCTGCCAGAGTTCGGTTCATGCAAAATCTTAAGGTCCTAGGTCAACTACAAGGCAGCAAAAGCAGCCAAAAACTGAATTTTCAAAAACTAAAACTTGAATTTCTGTGCCTCTTTCTTGGTGACTGCAACAACTTAGAAGCTTCTACTTCGTACAGAGTGGTGCGACCGCAAACGTCATCACGCTGCATTAGTTGCCAGACGATAAATGTAAACGTTTCTGAGAGTAATGCGTCCAATGTGAAGATTTTCAGTTACGTCGATACAAAAACAATGTAGAAAACGTTATGTTTTCTGTGGTTTTTACTACGAATTACCACTTCTCGCTTTTTCTCGTGTAATGTGGCTGCCAGAGTTCGGTTCATGCAAAATCTTAAGGTCCTAGGTCAACTACAAGGCAGCAAAAGCAGCCAAAAACTGAATTTTCAAAAACTAAAACCTGAATTTCTGTGCCTCTTTCTTGGTGACTGCGACAACTTAGAAGCTTCTACTTCGTACAGAGTGGTGCGACCGCAAACGTCATCACGCTGCATTAGTTGCCAGACGATAAATGTAAACGTTTCTGAGAGTAATGCGTCCAATGTGAAGATTTTCAGTTACGTCGATACGAAAACAAATGTTGAAAACGTTATGTTTTCTGTGGTTTTTACTACGAATTACCACTTCTCGCTTTTTCTCGTGTAATGTGGCTGCCAGAGTTCGGTTCATGCAAAATCTTAAGGTCCTAGGTCAACTACAAGGCAGCAAAAGCAGCCAAAAACTGAAATTTCAAAAACTAAAACTTGAATTTCTGTGCCTCTTTCTTGGTGACTGCAACAACTTAGAAGCTTCTACTTCGTACAGAGTGGCTGCCAGAGTTCGTTTCATTCAAAATCTTAAGACCCTAGGACAACTACAAGGCAGCAAAAGCAGCCAAAAACTGAATTATCAAAAACTAAAACTTGAATTTCTGTGCCTCTTTCTTGGTGACTGCAACAACTTAGAAGCTTCTACTTCGTACAGAGTGGTGCGACCGCAAACGTCATCACGCTGCATTAGTTGCCAGACGATAAATATAAACGTTTCAGAGAGTAATGCGTCCAATGTGAAGATTTTCAGATACGTCATTTCGATAACAAATGTTGAAAACGTTATGTTTTCTGCGGTTTTTACTACGAATTACCACTTCTTGATTTTTCTCGTGTAATGTGGCTGCCAGAGTTCGGTTCATGCAAAATCTTAAGGTCCTAGGTCAACTACAAGTTAGCAAAAGCAGCCAAAAACTGAATTTTCAAAAACTAAAACTTGAATTTCTGTGCCTATTTCTTGGTGACTGCAACAACTTAGAAGCTTCTACTTCGTACAGAGTGGTGCGACCGCAAACGTCATCACGCTGCATTAGTTGCCAGACGATAAATGTAAACGTTTCTGAGAGTAATGCGTCCAATGTGAAGATTTTCAGTTACGTCATTTCGAAAACAAATGTTGAAAACGTTAAGTTTTCTGCGGTTTTTACTACGAATTACCACTTCTCGCTTTTTCTCGTGAAACGTGGCTGCCAGAGGTCGGTTCATGCAAAATCTTAAGGTCCTAGGTCAACTACAAGGCAGCAAAAGCAGCCAAAACCTGAATTTTCAAAAACTAAAACTTGAATTTCTGTGCCTCTTTCTTGGTGACTGCAACAACTTAGAAGCTTCTACTTCGTACAGAGTGGTGCGACCGCAAACGTCATCACTCTGCATTAGTTGCCAGACGATAAATGTAAACGTTTCTGAGAGTAATGCGTCCAATGTGAAGATTTTCAGTTACGTCGATACGAAAACAAATGTTGAAAACGTTATGTTTTCTGCGGTTTTTACAACGAATTACCACTTCTCGCTTTTTCTCGTGTAATGTGGCTGCCAGAGTTCGGTTCATGCAAAATCTTAAGGTCCTAGGTCAACTACAAGGCAGTAAAAGCAGCCAAAAACTGAATTTTCAAAAACTAAAACTTGAATTTCTGTGCCTCTTTCTTGGTGACTGCAACAACTTAGAAGCTTCTACTTCGTACAGAGTGGTGCGACCGCAAACGTCATCACGCGGCATTAGTTGCCAGACGATAAATGTAAACGTTTCTGAGAGAAATGCGTCCAATGTGAAGATTTTCAGTTACGTCGATACGAAAACAAATGTTGAAAACGTTATGTTTTCTGTGGTTTTTACTACGAATTACCACTTCTCGCTTTTTCTCGTGTAATGTGGCTGCCAGAGTTAGGTTCATGCAAAATCTTAAGGTCCTAGGTCAACTACAAGGCAGCAAAAGCAGCCAAAAACTGAATTTTCAAAAACTAAAACTTGAATTTCTGTGCCTCTTTCTTGGTGACTGCAACAACTTAGAAGCTTCTACTTCGTACAGAGTGGTGCGACCGCAAACGTCATCACGCTGCATTAGTTGCCAGACGATAAATGTAAACGTTTCTGAGAGTAATGCGTCCAATGTGAAGATTTTCAGTTACGTCGATACGAAAACAAATGTTGGAAACGTTATGTTTTCTGCGGTTTTTACTACGAATTACCACTTCTCGCTTTTTCTCGTGTAATGTGGCTGCCAGAGTTCGGTTCATGCAAAATCTTAAGGTCCTAGGTCAACTACAAGGCAGCAAAAGCAGCCAAAAACTGAATTTTCAAAAACTAAAACTCGAATTTCTGTGCCTCTTTCTTGGTGACTGCAAAAACTTAGAAGCTTCTACTTCGTACAGAGTGGTGCGACCGCAAACGTCATCACGCTGCATTAGTTGCCAGACGATAAATGTAAACGTTTCTGAGAGTAATGCGTCAAATGTGAAGATTTTCAGTTACGTCATTTCGAAAACAAATGTTGAAAACGTTATGTTTTCTGCGGTTTTTACTACGAATTACAACTTCTCGCTTTTTCTCGTGTAATGTGGCTGCCAGAGTTCGGTTCATGCAAAATCTTAAGGTCCTAGGTCAACTACAAGGCAGCAAAAGCAGCCAAAAACTGAATTTTCAAAAACTAAAACTTGAATTTCTGTGCCTCTTTCTTGGTGACTGCAACAACTTAGAAGCTTCTACTTCGTACAGAGTGGTGCGACCGTAAACGTCATCAAGCTGCATTAGTTGCCAGACGATAAATGTAAACGTTTCTGAGAGTAATGCGTCCAATGTGAAGATTTTCAGTTACGTCATTTCGAAAACAAATGTTGAAAACGTTATGTTTTCTGCGGTTTTTACAACGAATTACCACTTCTCGCTTTTTCTCGTGTAATGTAGCTGCCAGAGTTCGGTTCATGCAAAATCTTAACGTCCTAGGTCAACTACAAGGCAGCAAAAGCAGCCAAAACCTGAATTTTCAAAAACTAAAACTTGAATTTCTGTGCCTCTTTCTTGGTGACTGCAACAACTTAGAAGCTTCTACTTCGTACAGAGTGGTGCCACCACAAACGTCATCACGCTGCATTAGTTGCCAGACGATAAATGTAAACGTTTCTGAGAGTAATGCGTCCAATGTGAAGATTTTCAGTTACGTCGATACGAAAACAAATGTTGAAAACGTTATGTTTTCTGCGGTTTTTACTACGAATTACCACTTCTCGCTTTTTCTCGTGTAATGTGGATGCCAGAGTTCGGTTCATGCAAAATCTTAAGGTCCTAGGTCAACTACAAGGCAGAAAAAACAGCCAAAATCTGAATTTTCAAAAACTAAAACTTGAATTTCTGTGCCTCTTTCTTTGTGACTGCAACAACTTAGAAGCTTCTACTTCGTACAGAGTGGTGCGACCACAAACGTCATCACGCTGCATTAGTTTCCAGACGATAAATGTAAACGTTTCTGAGAGTAATGCGTCCAATGTGAAGATTTTCAGTTACGTCGATACGAAAACAAATGTTGAAAACATTATGTTTTCTGCGGTTTTTTCTACGAATTACCACTTCTCACTTTTTCTCGTGTAACGTGGCTGCCAGAGGTCGGTAATTGCAAAATCTTAGGGTCCTAGGTCAACTACAAGGCAGCAAAAGCAGCCAAAAACTGAATTTTCAAAAACTAAAACTTGAATTTCTGTGCCTCTTTCTTGGTGACTGCAACAACTTAGAAGCTTCTACTTCGTACAGAGTGGTGCGACCGCAAACGTCATCACGCTGCATTAGTTGCCAGACGATAAATGTAAACGTTTCTGAGAGTAATGCGTCCAATGTCAAGATTTTTAGTTACGTCATTTCGAAAACAAATGTTGAAAACGTTATGTTTTCTGCGGTTTTTACTACGAATTACCACTTCTCGCTTTTTCTCGTGTAATGTGGCTGCCAGAGTTCGGTTCATGCAAAATCTTAAGGTCCTAGGTCAACTACAAGGCAGTAAAATCAGCCAAAAACTGAATTTTCAAAAACTAAAACTTGAATTTCTGTGCCTCTTTCTTGGTGACTGCAACAACTTAGAAGCTTCTACTTCGTACAGAGTGGTGCGACCGCAAACGTCATCACGCTGCATTAGTTGCCAGACGATAAATGTAAACGTTTCTGAGAGTAATGCGTCCAATGTGAAGATTTTCAGTTACGTCGATACGAAAACAAATGTTGAAAACGTTATGTTTTCTGTGGTTTTTACTACGTATTACCACTTCTCGCTTTTTCTCATGTAATGTGGCTGCCAGAGTTCGGTTCATGCAAAATCTTAAGGTCCTAGGTCAACTACAAGGCAGCAAAAGCAGCCAAAAACTGAATTTTCAAAAACTAAAACTTGAATTTCTGTGCCTCTTTCTTGGTGACTGCAACAACTTAGAAGCTTCTACTTCGTACAGAGTGGTGCGACCGGAAACGTCATCACGCTGCATTAGTTGCCAGACGATAAATGTAAACGTTTCTGAGAGTAATGCGTCCAATGTGAAGAATTTCAGTTACGTCGATACGAAAACAAATGTTGAAAACGTTATGTTTTCTGCGGTATTTAGGACGAATTACCACTTCTCGCTTTTTCTCGTGTAATGTGGCTGCCAGAGTTCGGTTCATGCAAAATCTTAAGGTCCTAGGTCAACTACAAGGCAGCAAAAGCAGCCAAAAACTGAATTTTCAAAAACTAAAACTTGAATTTCTGTGCCTCTTTCTTGGTGACTGCAACAACTTAGAAGCTTCTACTTCGTACAAAGGGGTGCGACCGAAAACGTCATCACGCTGCATTAGTTGCCAGACGATAAATGTAAACGTTTCTGAGAGTAATGCGTCCAATGTGAAGATTTTCGGTTAGCTCATTTCGAAAACAAATGTTGAAAACGTTATGTTTTCTGCGGTTTTTACTACGAATTACCACTTCTCGCTTTTTCTCGTGTAATGTGGCTGCCAGAGTTCGGTTCATGCAAAATCTTAAGGTCCTAGGGCAAATACAAGGCAGCAAAAGCAGCCAAAAACTGAATTTTCAAAAACTAAAACTTGAATTTCTGTGCCTCTTTCTTGGTGATTGCAACAACTTAGAAGCTTCTACTTCGTACAGAGTGGTGCGACCGCAAACGTCATCACGCTGCATTAGTTGCCAGACGATAAATGCAAACGTTTCTGAGAGTAATGCGTCCAATGTGAAGATTTTCAGTTACATCGATACGAAAACAAATGTTGAAAACGTTATGTTTTCTGCGGTTTTTACTACGAATTACCACTTCTCGCTTTCTCTCGTGTAATGTGGCTGCCAGAGTTCGGTTCATGCAAAATCTTAAGGTCCTAGGTCAACTACGAAGCAGCAAAAGCAGCCAAAAACTGAATTTTCAAAAACTAAAACTTGAATTTCTGTGCCTCTTTCTTGGTGACTGCAACAACTTAGAAGCTTCTACTTCGTACAGAGTGGTGCGACCGCAAACGTCATCACGCTTCATTAGGTGCCAGATGATAAATGTAAACGTTTCTGAGAGTAATGCGTCCAATGTGAAGATTTTCAGTTACGTCGATACGAAAACAAATGTTGAAAACGTTATGTTTTCTGCGGTTTTTACTACGAATTACCACTTCTCGCTTTTTCTCGTGTAATGTGGCTGCCAGAGTTCGGTTCATGCAAAATCTTAAGGTCCTACGTCAACTACAAGGCAGCAAAAGCAGCCAAAAACTGAATTTTCAAAAACTAAAACTTGAATTTCTGTGCCTCTTTCTTGGTGACTGCAACAACTTAGAAGCTTCTACTTCGTACAGAGTGGTGCGACCGCAAACGTCATCACGCTGCATTAGTTGCCAGACGATAAATATAAATGTTTCTGAGAGTAATGTGTCCACTGTGAAGATTTTCAGTTACGTCTATACGAAAACAAATGTTGAAAACGTTATGTTTTCTGCGGTTTTTACTACGAATTACCACTTCTCGCTTTTTCTCGTGTAATGTGGCTGCCAGAGTTCGGTTCATGCAAAATCTTAAGGTCCTAGGTCAACTACAAGGCAGCAAAAGCAGCCAAAAACTGAAATTTCAAAAACTAAAACTTGAATTTCTGTGCCTCTTTCTTGGTGACTGCAACAACTTAGAAGCTTCTACTTCGTACAGAGTGGCTGCCAGAGTTCGTTTCATGCAAAATCTTAAGACCCTAGGACAACTACAAGGCAGCAAAAGCAGCCAAAAACTGAATTATCAAAAACTAAAACTTGAATTTCTGTGCCTCTTTCTTGGTGACTGCAACAACTTAGAAGCTTCTACTTCGTACAGAGTGGTGCGACCGCAAACGTCATCACGCTGCATTAGTTGCCAGACGATAAATATAAACGTTTCTGAGAGTAATGCGTCCAATGTGAAGATTTTCAGATACGTCATTTCGATAACAAATGTTGAAAACGTTATGTTTTCTGCGGTTTTTACTACGAATTACCACTTCTTGCTTTTTCTCGTGTAATGTGGCTGCCAGAGTTCGGTTCATGCAAAATCTTAAGGTCCTAGGTCAACTACAAGGCAGCAAAAGCAGCGAAAAACTGAATTTTCAAAAACTAAAACTTGAATTTCTGTGCCTCTTTCTTGGTGACTGCAAAAACTTAGAAGCTTCTACTTCGTACAGAGTGGTGCGACAGCAAACGTCATCACGCTGCATAAGTTGCCAGACGATAAATGTAAACGTTTCTGAGAGTAATGCGTCCAATGTGAAGATTTTCAGTTACGTCGATACTAAAACAAATGTTGAATACGTTATGTTTTCTGCGGTTTTTACTACGAATTACCACTTCTCGCTTTTTCTCGTGAAACGTGGCTGCCAGAGGTCGGTTCATGCAAAATCTTAAGGTCCTAGGTCAACTACAAGGCAGCAAAAGCAGCCAAAACCTGAATTTTCAAAAACTAAAACTTGAATTTCTGTGCCTCTTTCTTGGTGACTGCAACAACTTAGAAGCTTCTACTTCGTACAGAGTGGTGCGACCGCAAACGTCATCACTCTGCATTAGTTGCCAGACGATAAATGTAAACGTTTCTGAGAGTAATGCGTCCAATGTGAAGATTTTCAGTTACGTCATTTCGAAAACAAATGTTGAAAACGTTATGTTTTCTGCGGTTTTTACTACGAATTACCACTTCTCGCTTTTTCTCGTGTAATGTGGCTGCCAGAGTTCGGTTCATGCAAAATCTTAAGGTCCTAGGGCAACTACAAGGCAGCAAAAGCAGCCAAAAACTGAATTTTCAAATAATAAAACTTGAATTTCTGTGCCTCTTTCTTGGTGACTGCAACAACTTAGAAGCTTCTACTTCGTACAGAGTGGTGCGACCGCAAACGTCATCACGCTGCATTAGTTGCCAGACGATAAATGTAAACGTTTCTGAGAGTAATGCGTCCAATGTGAAGATTTTCAGTTACGTCGATACGAAAACAAATGTTGAAAACATTATGTTTTCTGCGGTTTTTACTACGAATTACCACTTCTCGCTTTTTCTCGTGTAATGTGGCTGCCAGAGTTCGGTTCATGTAAAATCATAAGACCCTAGGACAACTACAAGGGAGCAAAAGCAGCCAAAAACTGAATTATCAATAACTAAAACTTGAATTTCTGTGCCTCTTTCTTGGCGACTGCAACAACATAGAAGCTTCTACTTCGTACAGAGTGGTGCGACCGCAAACGTCATCACGCTGCATTAGTTGCCAGACGATAAATGTAAACGTTTCTGAGAGTAATGCGTCCAATGTGAAGATTTTCAGTTACGTCATTTCGAAAACAAATGTTGAAAACGTTATGTTTTCTGTGGTTTTTACTACGAATTACCACTTCTCGCTTTTTCTCGTGTAATGTGGCTGCCAGACTTCGGTTCATGCAAAATCTTAAGGTCCTAGGTTAACTACAAGGCAGCAAAAGCAGCCAAAAACTGAATTTTCAAAAACTAAAACTTGAATTTCTGTGCCTCTTTCTTGGTGACTGCAACAACTTAGAAGCTTCTACTTCGTACAGAGTGGTGCGACCGCAAACGTCATCACGCTGCAGTAGTTGCCAGACGATAAATGTAAACGTTTCTGAGAGTAATGCGTCCAATGTGAAGATTTTCAGTTACGTCGATACGAAAACAATGTAGAAAACGTTATGTTTTCTGCGGTTTTTACTACGAATTACCACTTCTCGCTTTTTCTCGTGTAATGTGGCTGCCAGAGTTCGGTTCATGCAAAATCTTAAGGTCCTAGGTCAACTACAAGGCAGCAAAAGCAGCCAAAAAGTGAATTTTCAAAAACTAAAACTCGAATTTCTGTGCCTCTTTCTTGGTGACTGCAAAAACTTAGAAGCTTCTACTTCGTACAGAGTGGTGCGACCGCAAACGTCATCACGCTGCATTAGTTGCCAGACGATAAATGTAAACGTTTCTGAGAGTAATGCGTCAAATGTGAAGATTTTCAGTTACGTCATTTCGAAAACAAATGTTGAAAACGTTATGTTTTCTGCGGTTTTTACTACGAATTACAACTTCTCGCTTTTTCTCGTGTAATGGGGCTGCCAGAGTTCGGTTCATGCAAAATCTTAAGGTCCTAGGTCAACTACAAGGCAGCAAAAGCAGCCAAAAACTGAATTTTCAAAAACTAAAACTTGAATTTCTGTGCCTCTTTCTTGGTGACTGCAACAACTTAGAAGCTTCTACTTCGTACAGAGTGGTGCGACCGTAAACGTCATCAAGCTGCATTAGTTGCCAGACGATAAATGTAAACGTTTCTGAGAGTAATGCGTCCAATGTGAAGATTTTCAGTTACGTCGATACGAAAACAAATGTTGAAAACGTTATGTTTTCTGCGGTTTTTACTACGAATTACCACTTCTCGCTTTTTCTCGTGTAATGTGGGTGCCAGAGTTCGGTTCATGCAAAATCTTAAGGTCCTAGGTCAACTACAAGGCAGAAAAAACAGCCAAAAACTGAATTTTCAAAAACTAAAACTTGAATTTCTGTGCCTCTTTCTTGGTGACTGCAACAACTTAGAAGCTTCTACTTCGTACAGAGTGGTGCGACCACAAACGTCATCACGCTGCATTAGTTGCCAGACGATAAATGTAAACGTTTCTGAGAGTAATGCGTCCAATGTGAAGATTTTCAGTTACGTCGATACGAAAACAATGTAGAAAATGTTATGTTTTCTGCGGTTTTTTCTACGAATTACCACTTCTCCCTTTTTCTCGTGTAACGTGGCTGCCAGAGGTCGGTAATTGCAAAATCTTAAGGTCCTAGGTCAACTACAAGGCAGCAAAAGCAGCCAAAAACTGAATTTTCAAAAACTAAAACTTTAATTTCTGTGCCTCTTTCTTGGTGATTGCAACAACTTAGAAGCTTCTACTTCGTACAGAGTGGTGCGACCGCAAACGTCATCACGCTGCATTAGTTGCCAGACGATAAATGTAAACGTTTCTGAGAGTAATGCGTCCAATGTGAAGAATTTCAGTTACGTCGATACGAAAACAAATGTTGAAAACGTTATGTTTTCTGCGGTATTTAGGACGAATTACCACTTCTCGCTTTTTCTCGTGTAATGTGGCTGCCAGAGTTCGGTTCATGCAAAATCTTAAGGTCCTAGGTCAACTACAAGGCAGCAAAAGCAGCCAAAAACTGAATTTTCAAAAACTAAAACTTGAATTTCTGTGCCTCTTTCTTGGTGACTGCAACAACTTAGAAGCTTCTACTTCGTACAAAGGGGTGCGACCGAAAACGTCATCACGCTGCATTAGTTGCCAGACGATAAATGTAAACGTTTCTGAGAGTAATGCGTCCAATGTGAAGATTTTCAGTTAGCTCATTTCGAAAACAAATGTTGAAAACGTTATGTTTTCTGCGGTTTTTACTACGAATTACCACTTCTCGCTTTTTCTCGTGTAATGTGGCTGCCAGAGTTCGGTTCATGCAAAATCTTAAGGTCCTAGGGCAAATACAAGGCAGCAAAAGCAGCCAAAAACTGAATTTTCAAAAACTAAAACTTGAATTTCTGTGCCTCTTTCTTGGTGATTGCAACAACTTAGAAGCTTCTACTTCGTACAGAGTGGTGCGACCGCAAACGTCATCACGCTGCATTAGTTGCCAGACGATAAATGCAAACGTTTCTGAGAGTAATGCGTCCAATGTGAAGATTTTCAGTTACATCGATACGAAAACAAATGTTGAAAACGTTATGTTTTCTGCGGTTTTTACTACGAATTACCACTTCTCGCTTTCTCTCGTGTAATGTGGCTGCCAGAGTTCGGTTCATGCAAAATCTTAAGGTCCTAGGTCAACTACGAAGCAGCAAAAGCAGCCAAAAACTGAATTTTCAAAAACTAAAACTTGAATTTCTGTGCCTCTTTCTTGGTGACTGCAACAACTTAGAAGCTTCTACTTCGTACAGAGTGGTGCGACCGCAAACGTCATCACGCTTCATTAGGTGCCAGATGATAAATGTAAACGTTTCTGAGAGTAATGCGTCCAATGTGAAGATTTTCAGTTACGTCGATACGAAAACAAATGTTGAAAACGTTATGTTTTCTGCGGTTTTTACTACGAATTACCACTTCTCGCTTTTTCTCGTGTAATGTGGCTGCCAGAGTTCGGTTCATGCAAAATCTTAAGGTCCTACGTCAACTACAAGGCAGCAAAAGCAGCCAAAAACTGAATTTTCAAAAACTAAAACTTGAATTTCTGTGCCTCTTTCTTGGTGACTGCAACAACTTAGAAGCTTCTACTTCGTACAGAGTGGTGCGACCGCAAACGTCATCACGCTGCATTAGTTGCCAGACGATAAATATAAACGTTTCTGAGAGTAATGTGTCCACTGTGAAGATTTTCAGTTACGTCTATACGAAAACAAATGTTGAAAACGTTATGTTTTCTGCGGTTTTTACTACGAATTACCACTTCTCGCTTTTTCTCGTGTAATGTGGCTGCCAGAGTTCGGTTCATGCAAAATCTTAAGGTCCTAGGTCAACTACAAGGCAGCAAAAGCAGCCAAAAACTGAAATTTCAAAAACTAAAACTTGAATTTCTGTGCCTCTTTCTTGGTGACTGCAACAACTTAGAAGCTTCTACTTCGTACAGAGTGGCTGCCAGAGTTCGTTTCATGCAAAATCTTAAGACCCTAGGACAACTACAAGGCAGCAAAAGCAGCCAAAAACTGAATTATCAAAAACTAAAACTTGAATTTCTGTGCCTCTTTCTTGGTGACTGCAACAACTTAGAAGCTTCTACTTCGTACAGAGTGGTGCGACCGCAAACGTCATCACGCTGCATTAGTTGCCAGACGATAAATATAAACGTTTCTGAGAGTAATGCGTCCAATGTGAAGATTTTCAGATACGTCATTTCGATAACAAATGTTGAAAACGTTATGTTTTCTGCGGTTTTTACTACGAATTACCACTTCTTGCTTTTTCTCGTGTAATGTGGCTGCCAGAGTTCGGTTCATGCAAAATCTTAAGGTCCTAGGTCAACTACAAGGCAGCAAAAGCAGCGAAAAACTGAATTTTCAAAAACTAAAACTTGAATTTCTGTGCCTCTTTCTTGGTGACTGCAAAAACTTAGAAGCTTCTACTTCGTACAGAGTGGTGCGACAGCAAACGTCATCACGCTGCATAAGTTGCCAGACGATAAATGTAAACGTTTCTGAGAGTAATGCGTCCAATGTGAAGATTTTCAGTTACGTCGATACTAAAACAAATGTTGAATACGTTATGTTTTCTGCGGTTTTTACTACGAATTACCACTTCTCGCTTTTTCTCGTGAAACGTGGCTGCCAGAGGTCGGTTCATGCAAAATCTTAAGGTCCTAGGTCAACTACAAGGCAGCAAAAGCAGCCAAAACCTGAATTTTCAAAAACTAAAACTTGAATTTCTGTGCCTCTTTCTTGGTGACTGCAACAACTTAGAAGCTTCTACTTCGTACAGAGTGGTGCGACCGCAAACGTCATCACGCTGCATTAGTTGCCAGACGATAAATGTAAACGTTTCTGAGAGTAATGCGTCCAATGTGAAGATTTTCAGTTACGTCGATACGAAAACAAATGTTGAAAACATTATGTTTTCTGCGGTTTTTACTACGAATTACCACTTCTCGCTTTTTCTCGTGTAATGTGGCTGCCAGAGTTCGGTTCATGTAAAATCATAAGACCCTAGGACAACTACAAGGGAGCAAAAGCAGCCAAAAACTGAATTATCAATAACTAAAACTTGAATTTCTGTGCCTCTTTCTTGGCGACTGCAACAACATAGAAGCTTCTACTTCGTACAGAGTGGTGCGACCGCAAACGTCATCACGCTGCATTAGTTGCCAGACGATAAATGTAAACGTTTCTGAGAGTAATGCGTCCAATGTGAAGATTTTCAGTTACGTCATTTCGAAAACAAATGTTGAAAACGTTATGTTTTCTGTGGTTTTTACTACGAATTACCACTTCTCGCTTTTTCTCGTGTAATGTGGCTGCCAGACTTCGGTTCATGCAAAATCTTAAGGTCCTAGGTTAACTACAAGGCAGCAAAAGCAGCCAAAAACTGAATTTTCAAAAACTAAAACTTGAATTTCTGTGCCTCTTTCTTGGTGACTGCAACAACTTAGAAGCTTCTACTTCGTACAGAGTGGTGCGACCGCAAACGTCATCACGCTGCAGTAGTTGCCAGACGATAAATGTAAACGTTTCTGAGAGTAATGCGTCCAATGTGAAGATTTTCAGTTACGTCGATACGAAAACAATGTAGAAAACGTTATGTTTTCTGCGGTTTTTACTACGAATTACCACTTCTCGCTTTTTCTCGTGTAATGTGGCTGCCAGAGTTCGGTTCATGCAAAATCTTAAGGTCCTAGGTCAACTACAAGGCAGCAAAAGCAGCCAAAAAGTGAATTTTCAAAAACTAAAACTCGAATTTCTGTGCCTCTTTCTTGGTGACTGCAAAAACTTAGAAGCTTCTACTTCGTACAGAGTGGTGCGACCGCAAACGTCATCACGCTGCATTAGTTGCCAGACGATAAATGTAAACGTTTCTGAGAGTAATGCGTCAAATGTGAAGATTTTCAGTTACGTCATTTCGAAAACAAATGTTGAAAACGTTATGTTTTCTGCGGTTTTTACTACGAATTACAACTTCTCGCTTTTTCTCGTGTAATGGGGCTGCCAGAGTTCGGTTCATGCAAAATCTTAAGGTCCTAGGTCAACTACAAGGCAGCAAAAGCAGCCAAAAACTGAATTTTCAAAAACTAAAACTTGAATTTCTGTGCCTCTTTCTTGGTGACTGCAACAACTTAGAAGCTTCTACTTCGTACAGAGTGGTGCGACCGTAAACGTCATCAAGCTGCATTAGTTGCCAGACGATAAATGTAAACGTTTCTGAGAGTAATGCGTCCAATGTGAAGATTTTCAGTTACGTCGATACGAAAACAAATGTTGAAAACGTTATGTTTTCTGCGGTTTTTACTACGAATTACCACTTCTCGCTTTTTCTCGTGTAATGTGGGTGCCAGAGTTCGGTTCATGCAAAATCTTAAGGTCCTAGGTCAACTACAAGGCAGAAAAAACAGCCAAAAACTGAATTTTCAAAAACTAAAACTTGAATTTCTGTGCCTCTTTCTTGGTGACTGCAACAACTTAGAAGCTTCTACTTCGTACAGAGTGGTGCGACCACAAACGTCATCACGCTGCATTAGTTGCCAGACGATAAATGTAAACGTTTCTGAGAGTAATGCGTCCAATGTGAAGATTTTCAGTTACGTCGATACGAAAACAATGTAGAAAATGTTATGTTTTCTGCGGTTTTTTCTACGAATTACCACTTCTCCCTTTTTCTCGTGTAACGTGGCTGCCAGAGGTCGGTAATTGCAAAATCTTAAGGTCCTAGGTCAACTACAAGGCAGCAAAAGCAGCCAAAAACTGAATTTTCAAAAACTAAAACTTGAATTTCTGTGCCTCTTTCTTGGTGATTGCAACAACTTAGAAGCTTCTACTTCGTACAGAGTGGTGCGACCGCAAACGTCATCACGCTGCATTAGTTGCCAGACGATAAATGTAAACGTTTCTGAGAGTAATGCGTCCAATGTGAAGAATTTCAGTTACGTCGATACGAAAACAAATGTTGAAAACGTTATGTTTTCTGCGGTATTTAGGACGAATTACCACTTCTCGCTTTTTCTCGTGTAATGTGGCTGCCAGAGTTCGGTTCATGCAAAATCTTAAGGTCCTAGGTCAACTACAAGGCAGCAAAAGCAGCCAAAAACTGAATTTTCAAAAACTAAAACTTGAATTTCTGTGCCTCTTTCTTGGTGACTGCAACAACTTAGAAGCTTCTACTTCGTACAGAGTGGCTGCCAGAGTTCGTTTCATGCAAAATCTTAAGACCCTAGGACAACTACAAGGCAGCAAAAGCAGCCAAAAACTGAATTATCAAAAACTAAAACTTGAATTTCTGTGCCTCTTTCTTGGTGACTGCAACAACTTAGAAGCTTCTACTTCGTACAGAGTGGTGCGACCGCAAACGTCATCACGCTGCATTAGTTGCCAGACGATAAATATAAACGTTTCTGAGAGTAATGCGTCCAATGTGAAGATTTTCAGATACGTCATTTCGATAACAAATGTTGAAAACGTTATGTTTTCTGCGGTTTTTACTACGAATTACCACTTCTTGCTTTTTCTCGTGTAATGTGGCTGCCAGAGTTCGGTTCATGCAAAATCTTAAGGTCCTAGGTCAACTACAAGGCAGCAAAAGCAGCGAAAAACTGAATTTTCAAAAACTAAAACTTGAATTTCTGTGCCTCTTTCTTGGTGACTGCAAAAACTTAGAAGCTTCTACTTCGTACAGAGTGGTGCGACAGCAAACGTCATCACGCTGCATAAGTTGCCAGACGATAAATGTAAACGTTTCTGAGAGTAATGCGTCCAATGTGAAGATTTTCAGTTACGTCGATACTAAAACAAATGTTGAATACGTTATGTTTTCTGCGGTTTTTACTACGAATTACCACTTCTCGCTTTTTCTCGTGAAACGTGGCTGCCAGAGGTCGGTTCATGCAAAATCTTAAGGTCCTAGGTCAACTACAAGGCAGCAAAAGCAGCCAAAACCTGAATTTTCAAAAACTAAAACTTGAATTTCTGTGCCTCTTTCTTGGTGACTGCAACAACTTAGAAGCTTCTACTTCGTACAGAGTGGTGCGACCGCAAACGTCATCACTCTGCATTAGTTGCCAGACGATAAATGTAAACGTTTCTGAGAGTAATGCGTCCAATGTGAAGATTTTCAGTTACGTCATTTCGAAAACAAATGTTGAAAACGTTATGTTTTCTGCGGTTTTTACTACGAATTACCACTTCTCGCTTTTTCTCGTGTAATGTGGCTGCCAGAGTTCGGTTCATGCAAAATCTTAAGGTCCTAGGGCAACTACAAGGCAGCAAAAGCAGCCAAAAACTGAATTTTCAAATAATAAAACTTGAATTTCTGTGCCTCTTTCTTGGTGACTGCAACAACTTAGAAGCTTCTACTTCGTACAGAGTGGTGCGACCGCAAACGTCATCACGCTGCATTAGTTGCCAGACGATAAATGTAAACGTTTCTGAGAGTAATGCGTCCAATGTGAAGATTTTCAGTTACGTCGATACGAAAACAAATGTTGAAAACATTATGTTTTCTGCGGTTTTTACTACGAATTACCACTTCTCGCTTTTTCTCGTGTAATGTGGCTGCCAGAGTTCGGTTCATGTAAAATCATAAGACCCTAGGACAACTACAAGGGAGCAAAAGCAGCCAAAAACTGAATTATCAATAACTAAAACTTGAATTTCTGTGCCTCTTTCTTGGTGACTGCAACAACTTAGAAGCTTCTACTTCGTACAGAGTGGTGCGACCGCAAACGTCATCACTCTGCATTAGTTGCCAGACGATAAATGTAAACGTTTCTGAGAGTAATGCGTCCAATGTGAAGATTTTCAGTTACGTCATTTCGAAAACAAATGTTGAAAACGTTATGTTTTCTGCGGTTTTTACTACGAATTACAACTTCTCGCTTTTTCTCGTGTAATGGGGCTGCCAGAGTTCGGTTCATGCAAAATCTTAAGGTCCTAGGTCAACTACAAGGCAGCAAAAGCAGCCAAAAACTGAATTTTCAAAAACTAAAACTTGAATTTCTGTGCCTCTTTCTTGGTGACTGCAACAACTTAGAAGCTTCTACTTCGTACAGAGTGGTGCGACCGTAAACGTCATCAAGCTGCATTAGTTGCCAGACGATAAATGTAAACGTCTCTGAGAGTAATGCGTCCAATGTGAAGATTTTCAGTTACGTCGATACGAAAACAAATGTTGAAAACGTTATGTTTTCTGCGGTTTTTACTACGAATTACCACTTCTCGCTTTTTCTCGTGTAATGTGGGTGCCAGAGTTCGGTTCATGCAAAATCTTAAGGTCCTAGGTCAACTACAAGGCAGAAAAAACAGCCAAAAACTGAATTTTCAAAAACTAAAACTTGAATTTCTGTGCCTCTTTCTTGGTGACTGCAACAACTTAGAAGCTTCTACTTCGTACAGAGTGGTGCGACCACAAACGTCATCACGCTGCATTAGTTGCCAGACGATAAATGTAAACGTTTCTGAGAGTAATGCGTCCAATGTGAAGATTTTCAGTTACGTCGATACGAAAACAATGTAGAAAATGTTATGTTTTCTGCGGTTTTTTCTACGAATTACCACTTCTCCCTTTTTCTCGTGTAACGTGGCTGCCAGAGGTCGGTAATTGCAAAATCTTAAGGTCCTAGGTCAACTACAAGGCAGCAAAAGCAGCCAAAAACTGAATTTTCAAAAACTAAAACTTGAATTTCTGTGCCTCTTTCTTGGTGATTGCAACAACTTAGAAGCTTCTACTTCGTACAGAGTGGTGCGACCGCAAACGTCATCACGCTGCATTAGTTGCCAGACGATAAATGTAAACGTTTCTGAGAGTAATGCGTCCAATGTCAAGATTTTTAGTTACGTCATTTCGAAAACAAATGTTGAAAACGTTATGTTTTCTGCGGTTTTTACTACGAATTACCACTTCTCGCTTTTTCTCGTGTAATGTGGCTGCCAGAGTTCGGTTCATGCAAAATCTTAAGGTCCTAGGTCAACTACAAGGCAGTAAAATCAGCCAAAAACTGAATTTTCAAAAACTAAAACTTGAATTTCTGTGCCTCTTTCTTGGTGACTGCAACAACTTAGAAGCTTCTACTTCGTACAGAGTGGTGCGACCGCAAACGTCATCACGCTGCATTAGTTGCCAGACGATAAATGTAAACGTTTCTGAGAGTAATGCGTCCAATGTGAAGATTTTCAGTTACGTCGATACGAAAACAAATGTTGAAAACGTTATGTTTTCTGTGGTTTTTACTACGAATTACCACTTCTCGCTTTTTCTCATGTAATGTGGCTGCCAGAGTTCGGTTCATGCAAAATCTTAAGGTCCTAGGTCAACTACAAGGCAGCAAAAGCAGCCAAAAACTGAATTTTCAAAAACTAAAACTTGAATTTCTGTGCCTCTTTCTTGGTGACTGCAACAACTTAGAAGCTTCTACTTCGTACAGAGTGGTGCGACCGGAAACGTCATCACGCTGCATTAGTTGCCAGACGATAAATGTAAACTTTTCTGAGAGTAATGCGTCCAATGTGAAGAATTTCAGTTACGTCGATACGAAAACAAATGTTGAAAACGTTATGTTTTCTGCGGTATTTAGGACGAATTACCACTTCTCGCTTTTTCTCGTGTAATGTGGCTGCCAGAGTTCGGTTCATGCAAAATCTTACGGTCCTAGGTCAACTACAAGGCAGCAAAAGCAGCCAAAACTGAATTTTCAAAAACTAAAACTTGAATTTCTGTGCCTCTTTCTTGGTGACTGCAACAACTTAGAAGCTTCTACTTCGTACAGAGTGGTGCGACCGCAAACGTCATCACGCTGCATTAGTTGCCAGACGATAAATGTAAACGTTTCTGAGAGTAATGCTTCCAATGTGAAGATTTTCAGTTACGTCGATACGAAAACAAATGTTGAAAACGTTATGTTTTCTGCGGTTTTTACTACGAATTACCACTTCTCGCTTTTTCTCGTGTAATGTGGCTGCCAGAGTTCGGTTCATGCAAAATCTTAAGGTCCTAGGGCAAATACAAGGCAGCAAAAGCAGCCAAAAACTGAATTTTCAAAAACTAAAACTTGAATTTCTGTGCCTCTTTCTTGGTGATTGCAACAACTTAGAAGCTTCTACTTCGTACAGAGTGGTGCGACCGCAAACGTCATCACGCTGCATTAGTTGCCAGATGATAAATGTAAACGTTTCTGAGAGTAATGCGTCCAATGTGAAGATTTTCAGTTACGTCATTTCGAAAACAAATGTTGAAAACGTTATGTTTTCTGCGGTTTTTACTACGAATTACCACTTCTCGCTTTCTCTCGTGTAATGTGGCTGCCAGAGTTCGGTTCATGCAAAATCTTAAGGTCCTAGGTCAACTACAAAGCAGCAAAAGCAGCCAAAAACTGAATTTTCAAAAACTAAAACTTGAATTTCTGTGCCTCTTTCTTGGTGACTGCAACAACTTAGAAGCTTCTACTTCGTACAGAGTGGTGCGACCGCAAACGTCATCACGCTGCATTAGGTGCCAGATGATAAATGTAATCGTTTCTGAGAGTAATGCGTCCAATGTGAAGATTTTCAGTTACGTCGATACGAAAACAAATGTTGAAAACGTTATGTTTTCTGCGGTTTTTACTACGAATTACCACTTCTCGCTTTTTCTCGTGTAATGTGGCTGCCAGAGTTCGGTTCATGCAAAATCTTAAGGTCCTAGGTCAACTACAAGGCAGCAAAAGCAGCCAAAAACTGAATTTTCAAAAACTGAAACTTGAATTTCTGTGCCTCTTTCTTGGTGACTGCAACAACTTAGAAGCTTCTACTTCGTACAGAGTGGTGCGACCGCAAACGTCATCACGCTGCATTAGTTGCCAGACGATAAATGTAAACGTTTCTGAGAGTAATGTGTCCAATGTGAAGATTTTCAGTTACGTCTATACGAAAACAAATGTTGAAAACGTTATGTTTTCTGCGGTTTTTACTACGAATTACCACTTCTCGCTTTTTCTCGTGTAATGTGGCTGCCAGAGTTCGGTTCATGCAAAATCTTAAGGTCCTAGGTCAACCACAAGGCAGCAAAAGCAGCCAAAAACTGAATTTTCAAAAACTAAAACTTGAATTTCTGTGCCTCTTTCTTGGTGACTGCAACAACTTAGAAGCTTCTACTTCGTACAGAGTGGTGCGACCGGAAACGTCATCACGCTGCATTAGTTGCCAGACGATAAATGTAAACGTTTCTGAGAGTAATGCGTCCAATGTGAAGAATTTCAGTTACGTCGATACGAAAACAAATGTTGAAAACGTTATGTTTTCTGCGGTATTTAGGACGAATTACCACTTCTCGCTTTTTCTCGTGTAATGTGGCTGCCAGAGTTCGGTTCATGCAAAATCTTACGGTCCTAGGTCAACTACAAGGCAGCAAAAGCAGCCAAAAACTGAATTTTCAAAAACTAAAACTTGAATTTCTGTGCCTCTTTCTTGGTGACTGCAACAACTTAGAAGCTTCTACTTCGTACAGAGTGGTGCGACCGCAAACGTCATCACACTGCATTAGATGCCAGACGATAAATGTAAACGTTTCTGAGAGTAATGCGTCCAATGTGGAGATTTTCAGTTACGTCGATACGAAAACAAATGTAGAAAACGTTATGTTTTCTGCGGTTTTTACTACGAATTACCACTTCTCACTTTTTCTCGTGTAATGTGGCTGCCAGAGTTCGGTTCATGCAAAATCTTAAGGTCCTAGGTCAACTACAAGGCAGCAAAAGCAGCCAAAAACTGAATTTTCAAAAACTAAAACTTGAATTTCTGTGCCTCTTTCTTGGTGACTGCAACAACTTAGAAGCTTCTACTTCGTACAGAGTGTTGCGACCGAAAACGTCATCACGCTGCATTAGTTGCCAGACGATAAACGTAAACGTTTATGATAGTAATGCGTCCAATGTGAAGATTTTCAGTTACGTCATTTCGAAAACAAATGTTGAAAACGTTATGTTTTTTGCGGTTTTTACTACGAATTACCACTTCTCGCTTTTTCTCGTGTAATGTGGCTGCCAGAGTTCGGTTCATGCAAAATCTTAAGGTACTAGGTCAACTACAAGGGAGCAAAAGCAGCCAAAAACTGAATTTTCAAAAACTAAAACTTGAATTTCTGTGCCTCTTTCTTGGTGACTGCAGCAACTTAGAAGCTTCTACTTCGTACAGAGTGGTGCGACCGCAAACGTCATCACGCTGCATTAGTTGCCAGACGATAAATGTAAACGTTTCTGAGAGTAATGCGTCCAATGTGAAGATTTTCAGTTACGTCGATACGTAAACAAATGTTGAAAACAATATGTTTTCTGCGGTTTATACTACGAATTACCACTTCTCGCTTTTTCTCGTGTAATGTGGCTGCCAGAGTACGGTTCATGCAAAATCTTAAGGTCCTAGGTCAACTACAAGGCAGCAAAAGCAGCCAAAAACTGAATTTTCAAAAACTAAAACTTGAATTTCTGTGCCTCTTTCTTGGTGACTGCAACAACTTAGAAGCTTCTACTTCGTACAGAGTGGTGCGACCGTAAACGTCATCACGCTGCATTAGTTGCCAGACGATAAATGTAAACGTTTCTGAGAGTAATGCGTCCAATCTGAAGATTTTCAGTTACGTCGATACGAAAACAAATGTTGAAAACGTTATGTTTTCTGCGGTTTTTACTACGAATTACCACTTCTCGCTTTTTCTCGTGTAATGTGGCTGCCAGAGTTTGGTTCATGCAAAATCTTAAGGTCCTGGGTCAACTACAAGGCAGCAAAAGCAGCCAAAAACTGAATTTTCAAAAACTAAAACTTGAATTTCTGTGCCTCTTTCTTGGTGACTGCAACAACTTAGAAGCTTCCACTTCGTACAGAGTGGTGCGACCGCAAACGTCATCACGCTGCATTAGTTGCCAGACGATAAATGTAAACGTTTCTGAGAGTAATGCGTCCAATGTGAAGATTTTCAGTTACGTCATTTCGAAAACAAATGTTGAAAACGTTATGTCTGCGGTTTTTACAACGAATTACCACTTCTCGCTTTTTCTCGTGTAATGTGGCTGCCAGAGTTCGGTTCATGCAAAATCTTAAGGTCCTAGGGCAAATACAAGGCAGCAAAAGCAGCCAAAAACTGAATTTTCAAAAACTAAAACTTGAATTTCTGTGCCTCTTTCTTGGTGATTGCAACAACTTAGAAGCTTCTACTTCGTACAGAGTGGTGCGACCGCAAACGTCATCACGCTGCATTAGTTGCCAGATGATAAATGTAAACGTTTCTGAGAGTAATGCGTCCAATGTGAAGATTTTCAGTTACGTCATTTCGAAAACAAATGTTGAAAACGTTATGTTTTCTGCGGTTTTTACTACGAATTACCACTTCTCGCTTTCTCTCGTGTAATGTGGCTGCCAGAGTTCGGTTCATGCAAAATCTTAAGGTCCTAGGTCAACTACAAAGCAGCAAAAGCAGCCAAAAACTGAATTTTCAAAAACTAAAACTTGAATTTCTGTGCCTCTTTCTTGGTGACTGCAACAACTTAGAAGCTTCTACTTCGTACAGAGTGGTGCGACCGCAAACGTCATCACGCTGCATTAGGTGCCAGATGATAAATGTAATCGTTTCTGAGAGTAATGCGTCCAATGTGAAGATTTTCAGTTACGTCGATACGAAAACAAATGTTGAAAACGTTATGTTTTCTGCGGTTTTTACTACGAATTACCACTTCTCGCTTTTTCTCGTGTAATGTGGCTGCCAGAGTTCGGTTCATGCAAAATCTTAAGGTCCTAGGTCAACTACAAGGCAACAAAAGCAGCCAAAAACTGAATTTTCAAAAACTGAAACTTGAATTTCTGTGCCTCTTTCTTGGTGACTGCAACAACTTAGAAGCTTCTACTTCGTACAGAGTGGTGCGACCGCAAACGTCATCACGCTGCATTAGTTGCCAGACGATAAATGTAAACGTTTCTGAGAGTAATGTGTCCAATGTGAAGATTTTCAGTTACGTCTATACGAAAACAAATGTTGAAAACGTTATGTTTTCTGCGGTTTTTACTACGAATTACCACTTCTCGCTTTTTCTCGTGTAATGTGGCTGCCAGAGTTCGGTTCATGCAAAATCTTAAGGTCCTAGGTCAACCACAAGGCAGCAAAAGCAGCCAAAAACTGAATTTTCAAAAACTAAAACTTGAATTTCTGTGCCTCTTTCTTGGTGACTGCAACAACTTAGAAGCTTCTACTTCGTACAGAGTGGTGCGACCGGAAACGTCATCACGCTGCATTAGTTGCCAGACGATAAATGTAAACGTTTCTGAGAGTAATGCGTCCAATGTGAAGAATTTCAGTTACGTCGATACGAAAACAAATGTTGAAAACGTTATGTTTTCTGCGGTATTTAGGACGAATTACCACTTCTCGCTTTTTCTCGTGTAATGTGGCTGCCAGAGTTCGGTTCATGCAAAATCTTACGGTCCTAGGTCAACTACAAGGCAGCAAAAGCAGCCAAAAACTGAATTTTCAAAAACTAAAACTTGAATTTCTGTGCCTCTTTCTTGGTGACTGCAACAACTTAGAAGCTTCTACTTCGTACAGAGTGGTGCGACCGCAAACGTCATCACACTGCATTAGATGCCAGACGATAAATGTAAACGTTTCTGAGAGTAATGCGTCCAATGTGGAGATTTTCAGTTACGTCGATACGAAAACAAATGTAGAAAACGTTATGTTTTCTGCGGTTTTTACTACGAATTACCACTTCTCACTTTTTCTCGTGTAATGTGGCTGCCAGAGTTCGGTTCATGCAAAATCTTAAGGTCCTAGGTCAACTACAAGGCAGCAAAAGCAGCCAAAAACTGAATTTTCAAAAACTAAAACTTGAATTTCTGTGCCTCTTTCTTGGTGACTGCAACAACTTAGAAGCTTCTACTTCGTACAGAGTGGTGCGACCGAAAACGTCATCACGCTGCATTAGTTGCCAGACGATAAACGTAAACGTTTATGATAGTAATGCGTCCAATGTGAAGATTTTCAGTTACGTCATTTCGAAAACAAATGTTGAAAACGTTATGTTTTTTGCGGTTTTTACTACGAATTACCACTTCTCGCTTTTTCTCGTGTAATGTGGCTGCCAGAGTTCGGTTCATGCAAAATCTTAAGGTACTAGGTCAACTACAAGGGAGCAAAAGCAGCCAAAAACTGAATTTTCAAAAACTAAAACTTGAATTTCTGTGCCTCTTTCTTGGTGACTGCAGCAACTTAGAAGCTTCTACTTCGTACAGAGTGGTGCGACCGCAAACGTCATCACGCTGCATTAGTTGCCAGACGATAAATGTAAACGTTTCTGAGAGTAATGCGTCCAATGTGAAGATTTTCAGTTACGTCGATACGAAAACAAATGTTGAAAACAATATGTTTTCTGCGGTTTATACTACGAATTACCACTTCTCGCTTTTTCTCGTGTAATGTGGCTGCCAGAGTACGGTTCATGCAAAATCTTAAGGTCCTAGGTCAACTACAAGGCAGCAAAAGCAGCCAAAAACTGAATTTTCAAAAACTAAAACTTGAATTTCTGTGCCTCTTTCTTGGTGACTGCAACAACTTAGAAGCTTCTACTTCGTACAGAGTGGTGCGACCGTAAACGTCATCACGCTGCATTAGTTGCCAGACGATAAATGTAAACGTTTCTGAGAGTAATGCGTCCAATCTGAAGATTTTCAGTTACGTCGATACGAAAACAAATGTTGAAAACGTTATGTTTTCTGCGGTTTTTACTACGAATTACCACTTCTCGCTTTTTCTCGTGTAATGTGGCTGCCAGAGTTTGGTTCATGCAAAATCTTAAGGTCCTGGGTCAACTACAAGGCAGCAAAAGCAGCCAAAAACTGAATTTTCAAAAACTAAAACTTGAATTTCTGTGCCTCTTTCTTGGTGACTGCAACAACTTAGAAGCTTCCACTTCGTACAGAGTGGTGCGACCGCAAACGTCATCACGCTGCATTAGTTGCCAGACGATAAATGTAAACGTTTCTGAGAGTAATGCGTCCAATGTGAAGATTTTCAGTTACGTCATTTCGAAAACAAATGTTGAAAACGTTATGTCTGCGGTTTTTACAACGAATTACCACTTCTCGCTTTTTCTCGTGTAATGTGGCTGCCAGAGTTCGGTTCATGCAAAATCTTAAGGTCCTAGGTCAACCACAAGGCAGCAAAAGCAGCCAAAAACTGAATTTTCAAAAACTAAAACATGAATTTCTGTGCCTCTTTCTTGGTGACTGCAACAACTTAGAAGCTTCTACTTCGTACAGAGTGGTGCGACCGGAAACGTCATCACGCTGCATTAGTTGCCAGACGATAAATGTAAACGTTTCTGAGAGTAATGCGTCCAATGTGAAGAATTTCAGTTACGTCGATACGAAAACAAATGTTGAAAACGTTATGTTTTCTGCGGTATTTAGGACGAATTACCACTTCTCGCTTTTTCTCGTGTAATGTGGCTGCCAGAGTTCGGTTCATGCAAAATCTTACGGTCCTAGGTCAACTACAAGGCAGCAAAAGCAGCCAAAAACTGAATTTTCAAAAACTAAAACTTGAATTTCTGTGCCTCTTTCTTGGTGACTGCAACAACTTAGAAGCTTCTACTTCGTACAGAGTGGTGCGACCGCAAACGTCATCACACTGCATTAGATGCCAGACGATAAATGTAAACGTTTCTGAGAGTAATGCGTCCAATGTGAAGATTTTCAGTTACGTCGATACGAAAACAAATGTAGAAAACGTTATGTTTTCTGCGGTTTTTACTACGAATTACCACTTCTCACTTTTTCTCGTGTAATGTGGCTGCCAGAGTTCGGTTCATGCAAAATCTTAAGGTCCTAGGTCAACTACAAGGCAGCAAAAGCAGCCAAAAACTGAATTTTCAAAAACTAAAACTTGAATTTCTGTGCCTCTTTCTTGGTGACTGCAACAACTTAGAAGCTTCTACTTCGTACAGAGTGGTGCAACCGCAAACGTCATCACGCTGCATTAGTTGCCAGACGATAAACGTAAACGTTTATGATAGTAATGCGTCCAATGTGAAGATTTTCAGTTACGTCATTTCGAAAACAAATGTTGAAAACGTTATGTTTTTTGCGGTTTTTACTACGAATTACCACTTCTCGCTTTTTCTCGTGTAATGTGGCTGCCAGAGTTCGGTTCATGCAAAATCTTAAGGTACTAGGTCAACTACAAGGGAGCAAAAGCAGCCAAAAACTGAATTTTCAAAAACTAAAACTTGAATTTCTGTGCCTCTTTCTTGGTGACTGCAGCAACTTAGAAGCTTCTACTTCGTACAGAGTGGTGCGACCGCAAACGTCATCACGCTGCATTAGTTGCCAGACGATAAATGTAAACGTTTCTGAGAGTAATGCGTCCAATGTGAAGATTTTCAGTTACGTCGATACGAAAACAAATGTTGAAAACGTTATGTTTTCTGCGGTTTATACTACGAATTACCACTTCTCGCTTTTTCTCGTGTAATGTGGCTGCCAGAGTACGGTTCATGCAAAATCTTAAGGTCCTAGGTCAACTACAAGGCAGCAAAAGCAGCCAAAAACTGAATTTTCAAAAACTAAAACTTGAATTTCTGTGCCTCTTTCTTGGTGACTGCAACAACTTAGAAGCTTCTACTTCGTACAGAGTGGTGCGACCGCAAACGTCATCACGCTGCATTAGTTGCCAGATGATAAATGTAAACGTTTCTGAGAGTAATGCGTCCAATGTGAAGATTTTCAGTTACGTCGATACGAAAACAATGTAGAAAAAGTTATGTTTTCTGCGGTTTTTACCCAGAATTACCACTTCTCGCTTTTTCTCGTGTAATGTGGCTGCCAGAGTTCGGTTCATGCAAAATCTTAAGGTCCTAGGTCAACTACAAGGCAGCAAAAGCAGCCAAAAACTGAATTTTCAAAAACTAAAACTTGAATTTCTCTGCCTCTTTCTTGGTGACTGCAACAACTTAGAAGCTTCTACTTCGTACAGAGTGGTGCGACCGTAAACGTCATCACGCTGCATTAGTTGCCAGACGATAAATGTAAACGTTTCTGAGAGTAATGCGTCCAATGTGAAGATTTTCAGTTACGTCATTACGAAAACAAATGTTGAAAACGTTATGTGTTCTGCGGTTTTTACTACGAATTACCACTTCTCGCTTTTTCTCGTGTAATGTGGCAGCCAGAGTTCGGTTCATGCAAAATCTTAAGGTCCTAGGTCAACTACAAGGCAGCAAAAGCAGCCAAAAACTGAATTTTCAAAAACTAAAACTTGAATTTCTGTGCCTCTTTCTTGGTGACTGCAACAACTTAGAAGCTTCTACTTCGTACAGAGTGGTGCGACCGCAAACGTCATCACGCTGCATTAGTTGCCAGACGATAAATGTAAACGTTTCTGAGAGTAATGCGTCCAATCTGAAGATTTTCAGTTACGTCGATACGAAAACAAATGTTGAAAACGTTATGTTTTCTGCGGTTTTTACTACGAATTACCACTTCTCGCTTTTTCTCGTGTAATGTGGCTGCCAGAGTTTGGTTCATGCAAAATCTTAAGGTCCTGGGTCAACTACAAGGCAGCAAAAGCAGCCAAAAACTGAATTTTCAAAAACTAAAACTTGAATTTCTGTGCCTCTTTCTTGGTGACTGCAACAACTTAGAAGCTTCCACTTCGTACAGAGTGGTGCGACCGCAAACGTCATCACGCTGCATTAGTTGCCAGACGATAAATGTAAACGTTTCTGAGAGTAATGCGTCCAATGTGAAGATTTTCAGTTACGTCATTTCGAAAACAAATGTTGAAAACGTTATGTCTGCGGTTTTTACAACGAATTACCACTTCTCGCTTCTTCTCGTGTAATGTTGCTGCCAGAGTTCGGTTCATGCAAAATCTTAAGGTCCTAGGTCAACTACAAGGCAGCAAAAGCAGACAAAAACTGAATTTTCAAAAACTAAAACTTGAATTTCTGCGCCTCTTTCTTGGTGACTGCAACAACTTAGAAGCTTCTACTTCGTACAGAGTGGTGCGACCGCAAACGTCATCACGCTGCATTAGTTGCCAGACGATAAATGTAAACGTTTCTGAGAGTAATGCGTCCAATGTGAAGATTTTCAGTTACGTCATTTCCAAAACAAATGTTGAAAACGTTATGTTTTCTGCGTGTTTCACTACGAATTACCACTTCTCGCTTTTACTCGTGTAACGTGGCTGCCAGAGGTCGGTTCATGCAAAATCTTAAGGTTCTAGGTCAACTACAAGGCAGCAAAAGCAGCCAAAGACTGAATTTTCAAAAACTAAAACTTGAATTTCTGTGCCTCTTTCTTGGTGACTGCAACAACTTAGAAGTTTCTACTTCGTACAGAGTGGTGCGACCGGAAACGTCATCACGCTGCATTAGTTGCCAGACGATAAATGTAAACGTTTCTGAGAGTAATGCGTCCAATGTGAAGATTTTCAGTTACGTCATTTCGAAAACAAATGTTGAAAACGTTACGTCTGCGGTTTTTACTACGAATTACCACTTCTCGCTTCTTCTCGTGTAATGTTGCTGCCAGAGTTCGGTTCATGCAAAATCTTAAGGTCCTAGGTCAACTACAAGGCAGCAAAAGCAGCCAAAAACTGAATTTTCAAAAACTAAAACTTGAATTTCTGTGCCTCTTTCTTGGTGACTGCAACAACTTAGAAGCTTCTACTTCGTACAGAGTGGTGCGACCGCAAACGTCATCACGCTGCATTAGTTGCCAGACGATAAATGTAAACGTTTCTGAGAGTAATGCGTCCAATGTGAAGATTTTCAGTTACGTCATTTCCAAAACAAATGTTGAAAACGTTATGTTTTCTGCGTGTTTCACTACGAATTACCACTTCTCGCTTTTTCTCGTGTAACGTGGCTGCCAGAGGTCGGTTCATGCAAAATCTTAAGGTTCTAGGTCAACTACAAGGCAGCAAAAGCAGCCAAAGACTGAATTTTCAAAAACTAAAACTTGAATTTCTGTGCCTCTTTCTTGGTGACTGCGACAACTTAGAAGTTTCTACTTCGTACAGAGTGGTGCGACCGCAAACGTCATCACGCTGCATTAGTTGCCAGACGATAAATGTAAACGTTTCTGAGAGTAATGCGTCCAATGTGAAGATTTTCAGTTACGTCGATACGAAAACAATGTAGAAAAAGTTATGTTTTCTGCGGTTTTTACTACGAATTACCACTTCTCGCTTTTTCTCGTGTAATGTGGCTGCCAGAGTTCGGTTCATGCAAAATCTTAAGGTCCTAGGTCAACTAGAAGGCAGCAAAAGCAGCCAAAAACTGAATTTTCAAAAACTAAAACTTGAATTTCTGTGCCTCGTTCTTGGTGACTGCAACCACTTAGAAGCTTCTACTTCGTACAGAGTGGTGCGACCGCAAACGTCATCACGCTGCATTAGTTTCCAGACGATAAATGTAAACGTTTCTGAGAGTAATGCGTCCAATGTGAAGATTTTCAGTTACGTCGATACGAAAACAACGTAGAAAACGTTATGTTTTCTGCGGTTTTTACTACGAATTACCACTTCTCGCTTTTTCTCGTGTAACGTGGCTGCCAGAGGTCGGTTCATGCAAAATCTTAAGGTCCTAGGTCAACTACAAGGCAGCAAAAGCAGCCAAAAACTGAATTTTCAAAAACTAAAACTTGAATTTCTGTGCCTCTTTCTTGGTGACTGCAACAACTTAGAAGATTCTACTTCGTACAGAGTGGTGCGACCGCAAACGTCATCACGCTGCATTAGTTGCCAGACGATAAATGTAAACGTTTCTGAGAGTAATGCGTCCAATGTGAAGATTTTCAGTTACGTCGATACGAAAACAATGTAGAAAACGTTATGTTTCCTGCGGTTTTTACTACGAATTACCACTTCTCGCTTTTTCTCGTGTAATGTGGCTGCCAGAGTTCGGTTCATGCAAAATCTTAAGGTCCTAGGTCAACTACAAGGCAGCAAAAGCAGCCAAAAACTGAATTTTCAAAAACTAAAACTTGAATTTCTGTGCCTCTTTCTTGGTGACTGCAAAAACTTAGAAGCGTTTACTTCGTACAGAGTGGTGCGACCGCAAACGTGATCACGTTGCATTAGTTGCCAGACGATAAATGTAAACGTTTCTGAGAGTAATGCGTCCAATGTGAAGATTTTCTGTTACAACATTTCGAAAACAAATGTTGAAAACGTTATGTTTTCTGCGGTTTTTACTACGAATTACCACTTCTCGCTTTTTCTCGTGTAATGTGGCTGCCAGAGTTCGGTTCATGCAAAATCTTAAGATCCTAGGTCAACTACAAGACAGCAAAAGCAGCCAAAAACTGAATTTTCAAAAACTAAAACTTGAATTTCTGTGCCTCTTTCTTGGTGACTGCAACAACTTAGAAGCTTCTACTTCGTACAGAGTGGTGCGACCGCAAACGTCATCACGCTGCATTAGTTGCCAGACGATAAATGTAAACGTTTCTGAGAGTAATGGGTCCAATGTGAAGATTTTCAGTTACGTCGATACGAAAACAATGTAGAAAACGTTATGTTTTCTGCGGTTTTTACTACGAATTACCACTTCTCGCTTTTTCTCGTGTAATGTGGCTGCCAGAGTTCGGTTCATGCAAAATCTTAAGGTCCTAGGTCAACTACAAGGCAGCAAAAGCAGCCAAAAACTGAATTTTCAAAAACTAAAACTTGAATTTCTGTGCCTCTTTCTTGGTGACTGCAACAACTTAGAAGCTTCTACTTCGTACAGAGTGGTGCGACCGCAAACGTCATCACGCTGCATTAGTTGCCAGACGATAAATGTAAACGTTTCATAGAGTAATGCGTCCAATGTGAAGATTTTCAGTTACGTCGATACGAAAACAAATGTTGAAAACGTTATGTTTTCTGCGGTTTATACTAAGAATTACCACTTCTCGCTTTTTCTCGTGTAATGTGGCTGCCAGAGTTCGGTTCATGCAAAATCTTAAGGTCCTAGGTCAACTACAAGGCAGCAAAAGCAGTCAAAAACTGAATTTTCAAAAACTAAAACTTGAATTTCTGTGCCTCTTTCTTGGTGACTGCAACAACTTAGAAGCGTCTACTTCGTACAGAGTGGTGCGACCGCAAACGTCATCACGCTGCATTAGTTGCCAGACGATAAATGTAAACGTTTCTGAGAGTAATGCGTCCAATGTGAAGATTTTCAGTTACGTCATTTCCAAAACAAATGTTGAAAACGTTATGTTTTCTGCGTGTTTCACTACGAATTACCACTTCTCGCTTTTTCTCGTGTAACGTGGCTGCCAGAGGTCGGTTCATGCAAAATCTTAAGGTTCTAGGTCAACTACAAGGCAGCAAAAGCAGCCAAAGACTGAATTTTCAAAAACTAAAACTTGAATTTCTGTGCCTCTTTCTTGGTGACTGCGACAACTTAGAAGTTTCTACTTCGTACAGAGTGGTGCGACCGCAAACGTCATCACGCTGCATTAGTTGCCAGACGATAAATGTAAACGTTTCTGAGAGTAATGCGTCCAATGTGAAGATTTTCAGTTACGTCGATACGAAAACAATGTAGAAAAAGTTATGTTTTCTGCGGTTTTTACTACGAATTACCACTTCTCGCTTTTTCTCGTGTAATGTGGCTGCCAGAGTTCGGTTCATGCAAAATCTTAAGGTCCTAGGTCAACTAGAAGGCAGCAAAAGCAGCCAAAAACTGAATTTTCAAAAACTAAAACTTGAATTTCTGTGCCTCGTTCTTGGTGACTGCAACCACTTAGAAGCTTCTACTTCGTACAGAGTGGTGCGACCGCAAACGTCATCACGCTGCATTAGTTTCCAGACGATAAATGTAAACGTTTCTGAGAGTAATGCGTCCAATGTGAAGATTTTCAGTTACGTCGATACGAAAACAACGTAGAAAACGTTATGTTTTCTGCGGTTTTTACTACGAATTACCACTTCTCGCTTTTTCTCGTGTAACGTGGCTGCCAGAGGTCGGTTCATGCAAAATCTTAAGGTCCTAGGTCAACTACAAGGCAGCAAAAGCAGCCAAAAACTGAATTTTCAAAAACTAAAACTTGAATTTCTGTGCCTCTTTCTTGGTGACTGCAACAACTTAGAAGATTCTACTTCGTACAGAGTGGTGCGACCGCAAACGTCATCACGCTGCATTAGTTGCCAGACGATAAATGTAAACGTTTCTGAGAGTAATGCGTCCAATGTGAAGATTTTCAGTTACGTCGATACGAAAACAATGTAGAAAACGTTATGTTTCCTGCGGTTTTTACTACGAATTACCACTTCTCGCTTTTTCTCGTGTAATGTGGCTGCCAGAGTTCGGTTCATGCAAAATCTTAAGGTCCTAGGTCAACTACAAGGCAGCAAAAGCAGCCAAAAACTGAATTTTCAAAAACTAAAACTTGAATTTCTGTGCCTCTTTCTTGGTGACTGCAAAAACTTAGAAGCGTTTACTTCGTACAGAGTGGTGCGACCGCAAACGTGATCACGTTGCATTAGTTGCCAGACGATAAATGTAAACGTTTCTGAGAGTAATGCGTCCAATGTGAAGATTTTCTGTTACAACATTTCGAAAACAAATGTTGAAAACGTTATGTTTTCTGCGGTTTTTACTACGAATTACCACTTCTCGCTTTTTCTCGTGTAATGTGGCTGCCAGAGTTCGGTTCATGCAAAATCTTAAGATCCTAGGTCAACTACAAGACAGCAAAAGCAGCCAAAAACTGAATTTTCAAAAACTAAAACTTGAATTTCTGTGCCTCTTTCTTGGTGACTGCAACAACTTAGAAGCTTCTACTTCGTACAGAGTGGTGCGACCGCAAACGTCATCACGCTGCATTAGTTGCCAGACGATAAATGTAAACGTTTCTGAGAGTAATGGGTCCAATGTGAAGATTTTCAGTTACGTCGATACGAAAACAATGTAGAAAACGTTATGTTTTCTGCGGTTTTTACTACGAATTACCACTTCTCGCTTTTTCTCGTGTAATGTGGCTGCCAGAGTTCGGTTCATGCAAAATCTTAAGGTCCTAGGTCAACTACAAGGCAGCAAAAGCAGCCAAAAACTGAATTTTCAAAAACTAAAACTTGAATTTCTGTGCCTCTTTCTTGGTGACTGCAACAACTTAGAAGCTTCTACTTCGTACAGAGTGGTGCGACCGCAAACGTCATCACGCTGCATTAGTTGCCAGACGATAAATGTAAACGTTTCATAGAGTAATGCGTCCAATGTGAAGATTTTCAGTTACGTCGATACGAAAACAAATGTTGAAAACGTTATGTTTTCTGCGGTTTATACTAAGAATTACCACTTCTCGCTTTTTCTCGTGTAATGTGGCTGCCAGAGTTCGGTTCATGCAAAATCTTAAGGTCCTAGGTCAACTACAAGGCAGCAAAAGCAGTCAAAAACTGAATTTTCAAAAACTAAAACTTGAATTTCTGTGCCTTTTTCTTGGTGACTGCAACAACTTAGAAGCGTCTACTTCGTACAGAGTGGTGCGACCGCAAACGTGATCACGTTGCATTAGTTGCCAGACGATAAATGTAAACGTTTCTGAGAGTAATGCGTCCAATGTGAAGATTTTCTGTTACGTCATTTCGAAAACAAATGTTGAAAACGTTATGTTTTCTGCGGTTTTTACTACGAATTACCACTTCTCGCTTTTTCTCGTGTAATGTGGCTGCCAGAGTTCGGTTCATGCAAAATCTTAAGATCCTAGGTCAACTACAAGGCAGCAAAAGCAGCCAAAAACTGAATTTTCAAAAACTAAAACTTGAATTTCTGTGCCTCTTTCTTGGTGACTGCAACAACTTAGAAGCTTCTACTTCGTACAGAGTGGTGCGACCGCAAACGTCATCACGCTGCATTAGTTGCCAGACGATAAATGTAAACGTTTCTGAGAGTAATGGGTCCAATGTGAAGATTTTCAGTTACGTCGATACGAAAACAATGTAGAAAACGTTATGTTTTCTGCGGTTTTTACTACGAATTACCACTTCTCGTTTGTTCTTGTGTAATGTGGCTGCCAGAGTTCGGTTCATGCAAAATCTTAAGGTCCTAGGTCAACTACAAGGCAGCAAAAGCAGCCAAAAACTGAATTTTCAAAAACTAAAACTTGAATTTCTGTGCCCCTTTCTTGGTGACTGCAACAACTTAGAAGCTTCTACTTCGTACAGAGTGGTGCGACCGCAAACGTCATCACGCTGCATTAGTTGCCAGACGATAAATGTAAACGTTTCTGAGAGTAATGCGTCCAACGTGAAGATTTTCAGTTACGTCATTTCGAAAACAAATGTTGAAAACGTTATGTTTTCTGCGGTTTTTACTACGAATTACCACTTCTCGCTTTTTCTCGTGTAATATGGATGCCAGAGTTCGGTTCATGCAAAATCTCAAGGTCCTACGTCAACTACAAGGCAGCAAAAGCAGCCAAAAACTGAATTTTCAAAAACTAAAACTTGAATTTCTGTGCCTCTTTCTTGGTGACTGCAACAACTTAGAAGCTTCTACTTCGTACAGAGTGGTGCGACCGCAAACGTCATCACGCTGCATTAGTTGCCAGACGATAAATGTAAACGTTTCTGAGAGTAATGCGTCCAATGTGAAGATTTTCAGTTACATCGATACGAAAACAATGTAGAAAACGGTATGTTTCCTGCGGTTTTTACTACGAATTACCATTTCTCGCTTTTTCTCGTGTAATGTGGCTGCCAGAGTTCGGTTCATGCAAAATCTTAAGGTCCTAGGTCAACTACAAGGCAGCAAAAGCAGCCAAAAACTGAATTTTCAAAAACTAAAACTTGAATTTCTGTGCCTCTTTCTTGGTGACTGCAACAACTTAGAAGCTTCTACTTCGTACAGAGTGGTGCGACCGCAAACGTCATCACGCTGCATTAGTTGCCAGACGATAAATGTAAACGTTTCTGAGAGTAATGCGTCCAATGTGAAGATTTTCAGTTTCGTCGATACGAAAACAAATGTTGAAAACGTTATGTTTTCTGCGGTTTTTACTACGAATTACCACTTCTCGCTTTTTCTCGTGTAATGTGGCAGCCAGAGTTCGGTTCATGCAAAATCTTAAGGTCCTAGGTCAACTACAAGGCAGCAAAAGCAGCCAAAAACTGAATTTTCAAAAACTAAAACTTGAATTTCTGTGCCTCTTTCTTGGTGACTGCAACAACTTAGAAGCTTCTACTTCGTACAGAGTGGTGCGACCGCAAACGTCATCACGCTGCATTAGTTGCCAGACGATAAATGTAAACGTTTCTGAGAGTAATGCGTCCAATGTGAAGATTTTCAGTTACGTCGATACGAAAACAATGTAGAAAACGTTATGTTTTCTGCGGTTTTTACTACGAATTACCACTTCTCGCTTTTTCTCGTGTAATGTGGCTGCCAGAGTTCGGTTCATGCAAAATCTTAAGGTCCTAGGTCAACTACAATCCAGCAAAAGCAGCCAAAAACTGAATTTTCAAAAACTAAAACTTGAATTTCTGTGCCTCTTTCTTGGTGACTGCAACACCTTAGAAGCTTCTACTTCGTACAGAGTGGTGCGACCGCAAACGTCATCACGCTGCATTAGTTGCCAGACGATAAATGTAAACGTTTCTGAGAGTAATGCGTCCAATCTGAAGATTTTCAGTTACGTCGATACGAAAACAAATGTTGAAAACGTTATGTTTTCTGCGGTTTTTACTACGAATTACCAGTTCTCGCTTTTTCTCGTGTAATGTGGCTGCCAGAGTTCGGTTCATGCAAAATCTTAAGGTCCTAGGTCAACTACAAGGCAGCAAAAGCAGCCAAAAACTGAATTTTCAAAAACTAAAACTTGAATTTCTGTGCCTCTTTCTTGGTGACAGCAACAACTTAGAAGCTTCTACTTCGTACAGAGTGGTGCGACCGCAAACGTCATCACGCTGCATTAGTTGCCAGACGATAAATGTAAACGTTTCTGAGAGTAATGCGTCCAATGTGAAGATTTTCAGTTACGTCGATACGAAAACAATGTAGAAAACGTAATGTTTTCTGCGGTTTTTACTACGAATTACCACTTCTCGCTTTTTCTCGTGTAATGTGGCTGCCAGAGTTCGGTTCATGCAAAATCTTATGGTCCTAGGTCAACTACAAGGCAGCAAAAGCAGCCAAAAACTGAATTTTCAAAAACTAAAACTTGAATTTCTGTGTCTCTTTCTTGGTGACTGCAACAACTTAGAAGCTTCTACTTCGTACAGAGTGGTGCGACCGCAAACGTCATCACGCTGCATTAGTTGCCAGACGATAAATGTAAACGTTTCTGAGAGTAATGCGTCCAATGTGAAGATTTTCAGTTACGTCGATACGAAAACAATGTAGAAAACGTTATGTTTTCTGCGGTTTTTACTACGAATTACCACTTCTCGCTTTTTCTCGTGTAATGTGGCTGCCAGAGTTCGGTTCATGCAAAATCTTAAGGTCCTAGGTCAACTACAAGGCAGCAAAAGCAGCCAAAAACTGAATTTTCAAAAACTAAAACTTGAATTTCTGTGCCTCTTTCTTGGTGACTGCAACAACTTAGAAGCTTCTACTTCATACAGAGTAGTGCGACCGCAAACGTCATCACGCTGCATTAGTTGCCAGACGATAAATGTAAACGTTTCTGAGAGTAATGCGTCCAATGTGAAGATTTTCAGTTACGTCGATACGAAAACAATGTAGAAAACGTTATGTTCTCTGTGGTTTTTACTACGAATTACCACTTCTCGCTTTTTCTCGTGTAATGTGGCTGCCAGAGTTCGGTCCATGCAAAATCTTAAGATCCTAGGTCAACTACAAGGCAGCAAAAGCTGCCAAAAACTGAATTTTCAAAAACTAAAACTTGAATTTCTGTGCCTCTTTCTTGGTGATTGCAACAACTTAGAAGTTTCTACTTCGTACAGAGTGGTGCGACCGCAAACGTCATCACGCTGCATTAGTTGCCAGACGATAAATGTAAACGTTTCTGAGAGTAATGCGTCCAATGTGAAGATTTTCAGTTACGTCGATACGAAAACAATGTAGAAAACGTTATGTTTTCTGCGGTTTTTGCTACGAATTACCACTTTTCGCTTTTTCTCGTGTAATGTGGCTGCCAGAGTTCGGTTCATGCAAAATCTTAAGGCCCTAGGTCAACCACAAGGCAGCAAAAGCAGCCAAAAACTGAATTTTCAAAAACTAAAACTTGAATTTCTGTGCCTCTTTCTTGGTGACTACAACAACTTAGAAGTTTCTACTTCGTACAGAGTGGTGCGACCGCGAACGTCATCACGCTGCATTAGTTGCCAGACGATAAATGTAAACGTTTCTGAGAGTAATGCGTCCAATGTGAAGATTTTCAGTTACGTCATTTCGAAAACAAATGTTGAAAACGTTATGTTTTCTGCGGTTTTTACTACGAATTACCACTTCTCGCTTTTTCTCGTGTAATGTGGCTGCCAGAGTTCGGTTCATGCAAAATCTTAAGGTCCTAGGTCAACTACAAGGCAGCAAAAGCAGCCAAAAACTGAATTTTCAAAAACTAAAACTTGAATTTCTGTGCCTCTTTCTTGGTGACTGCAACAACTTAGAAGCTTCTACTTCGTACAGAGTGGTGCGACCGCAATCGTCATCACGCTGCATTAGTTGCCAGACGATAAATGTAAACGTTTCTGAGAGTAATGCGTCCAATGTGAAGATTTTCAATTACGTCGATACGAAAACAATGTAGAAAACGTTATGTTTTCTGCGGTTTTTACTACGAATTACCACTTCTCGCTTTTTCTCGTGTAATGTGGCTGCCAGAGTTCGGTTCATGCAAAATCTTAGGGTCCTAGATCAACTACAAGGCAGCAAAAGCAGCCAAAAACTGAATTTTCAAAAACTAAAACTTGAATTTCTGTGCCTCTTTCTTGGTGACTGCAACAACTTAGAAGCTTCTACTTCGTACAGAGTGGTGCGACCGCAAACGTCATCACGTTGCATTAGTTGTCAGACGATAAATGTAAACGTTTCTGAGAGTAATGCGTCCAATGTGAAGATTTTCAGTTACGTCGATACGAAAACAATGTAGAAAACGTTATGTTTTCTGCGGTTTTTACTACGAATTACCACTTCTCGCTTTTTCTCGTGTAATGTGGCTGCCAGAGTTCGGTTCATGCAAAATCTTAAGGTCCTAGGTCAACTACAAGGCAGCAAAAGCAGCCAAAAACTGAATTTTCAAAAACTAAAACTTGAATTTCTGTGCCTCCTTCTTGGTGACTTCAACAACTTAGAAGCTTCTACTTCGTACAGAGTGGTGCGACCGCAAACGTCATCACGCTGCATTAGTTGCCAGACGATAAATGTAAACGTTTCTGAGAGTAATGCGTCCAATGTGAAGATTTTCAGTTACGTCGATACGAAAACAATGTAGAAAACGTTATGTTTTCTGCAGTTTTTACTACGAATTACCACTTCTCGCTTTTTCTCGTGTAATGTGGCTGCCAGAGTTCGGTTCATGCAAAATCTTAAGGTCCTAGGACAACTACAAGGCAGCAAAAGCAGCCAAAAACTGAATTTTCAAAAACTAAAACTTGAATTTCTGTGCCTCTTTCTTGGTGACTGCAACAACTTAGAAGCTTCTACTTCGTACAGAGTGGTGCGACCGCAAACGTCATCACGCTGCATTAGTTGCCAGACGATAAATGTAAACGTTTCTGAGAGTAATGCGTCCAATGTGAAGATTTTCAGTTACGTCATTTCGAAAACAAATGTTGAAAACGTTATGTTTTCTGCGGTTTTTACTACGAATTACCACTTCTCGCTTTTTATCGTGTAATGTGGCTGCCAGAGTTCGGTTCATGCAAAATCTTAAGGTCCTAGGTCAACTACAAGGCAGCAAAAGCAGCCAAAAACTGAATTTTCAAAAACTAAAACTTGAATTTCTGTGCCTCTTTCTTGGTGACTGCAACAACTTAGAAGCTTCTACTTCGTACAGAGTGGTGCGACCGCAAACGTCATCACGCTGCATTAGTTTCCAGACGATAAATGTAAACGTTTCTGAGAGTAATGCGTCCAATGTGAAGATTTTCAGTTACGTCATTACGAAAACAAATGTAGAAAACGTTATGTTTTCTGCGGTTTTTACTACGAATTACCACTTCTCGCTTTTTGTCGTGTAATGTGGCTGCCAGAGTTCGGTACATGCAAAATCTTAAGGTCCTAGGTCAACTACAAGGCAGCAAAAGCAGCCAAAAACTGAATTTTCAAAAAGTAAAACTTGAATTTCTGTGCCTCTTTCTTGGTGACTGCAACAACTTAGAAGCTTCTACTTCGTACAGAGTGGTGCGACCGCAAACGTCATCACGCTGCATTAGTTGCCAGACGATAAATGTAAAAGTTTCTGAGAGTAATGCGTCCAATGTGAAGATTTTCAGTTACGTCGATACGAAAACAATGTAGAAAACGTTATGTTTTCTGAGGTTTTTACTACGAATTACCACTTCTCGCTTTTTCTCGTGTAATGTGGCTGCCAGAGTTCGGTTCATGCAAAATCTTAAGATCCTAGGTCAACTACAAGGCAGCAAAAGCTGCCAAAAACTGAATTTTCAAAAACAAAAACTTGAATTTCTGTGCCTCTTACTTGGTGACTGCAACAACTTAGAAGTTTCTACTTCGTACAGAGTGGTGCGACCGCAAACGTCATCACGCTGCATTAGTTGCCAGACGATAAATGTAAACGTTTCTGAGAGTAATGCGTCCAATGTGAAGATTTTCAGTTACGTCGATACGAAAACAATGTAGAAAACGTTATGTTTTCTGCGGTTTTTACTACGAATTACCACTTCTCGCTTTTTCTCGTGTAATTTGGCTGCCAGAGTTCGGTTCATGCAAAATCTTAAGGCCCTAGGTCAACTACAAGACAGCAAAAGCAGCCAAAAACTGAATTTTCAAAAACTAAAACTTGAATTTCTGTGCGTCTTTCTTGGTGACTGCAACAACTTAGAAGCTTCTACTTCGTACAGAGTAGTGCGACCGCAAACGTCATCACGCTGCGTTAGTTGCCAGACGATAAATGTAAACGTTTCTGAGAGTAATGCGTCAAATGTGAAGATTTTCAGTTACGTCATTTCGAAAACAAATGTTGAAAACGTTATGTTTTCTGCGGTTTTTACTACGAATTACCACTTCTCGCTTTTTCTCGTGTAATGTGGCTGCCAGAGTTCGGTTCATGCAAAATCTTAAGGTCCTAGGTCAACTACAAGGCAGCAAAAGCAGCCAAAAACTGAATTTTCAAAAACTAAAACTTGAATTTCTGTGCCTCTTTCTTGGTGACTGCAACAACTTAGAAGCTTCTACTTCGTACAGAGTGGTGCGACCGCAAACGTCATCACGCTGCATTAGTTGCCAGACGATAAATGTAAACGTTTCTGAGAGTAATGCGTCCAATGTGAAGATTTTCAGTTACGTCGATACGAAAACAATGTAGAAAACGTTATGTTTTCTGCGGTTTTTACTACGAATTACCACTTCTCGCTTTTTCTCGTGTAATGTTGCTGCCAGAGTTCGGTTCATGCAAAATCTTAAGGTCCTAGGTCAACTACAAGGCAGCAAAAGGAGCCAAAAACTGAATTTTCAAAAACTAAAACTTGAATTTCTGTGCCTCTTTCTTGGTGACTGCAACAACTTAGAAGCTTCTACTTCGTACAGAGTGGTGCGACCGCAAACGTCATCCCGTTGCATTAGTTGTCAGACGATAAATGTAAACGTTTCTGAGAGTAATGCGTCCAATGTGAAGATTTTCAGTTACGTCGATACGAAAACAATGTAGAAAACGTTATGTTTTCTGCGGTTTTTACTACGAATTACCACTTCTCGCTTTTTCTCGTGTAATGTGGCTGCCAGAGTTCGGTTCATGCAAAATCTTAAGGTCCTAGGTCAACTACAAGGCAGCAAAAGCAGCCAAAAACTGAATTTTCAAAAACTAAAACTTGAATTTCTGTGCCTCTTTCTTGGTGACTGCAACAACTTAGAAGCTTCTACTTCGTACAGAGTGGTGCGACCGCAAACGTCATCACGCTGCATTAGTTGCCAGACGATAAATGTAAACGTTTCTGAGAGTAATGCGTCCAATGTGAAGATTTTCAGTTACGTCGATACGAAAACAATGTTGAAAACGTTATGTTTTCTGCGGTTTTTACTACGAATTACCACTTCTCGCTTTTTCTCGTGTAATGTGGCTGCCAGAGTTCGGTTCATGCAAAATCTTAAGGTCCTAGGTCAACTACAAGGCAGCAAAAGCAGCCAAAAACTGAATTTTCAAAAACTAAAACTTGAATTTCTGTGCCTCTTTCTTGGTGACTGCAACAACTTAGAAGCTTCTACTTCGTACAGAGTGGTGCGACCGCAAACGTCATCACGCTGCATTAGTTGCCAGACGATAAATGTAAACGTTTCTAAGAGTAATGGGTCCAATGTGAAGATTTTCAGTTACGTCGATACGAAAACAATGTAGAAAACGTTATGTTTTCTGCGGTTTTTACTACGAATTACCACTTCTCGCTTTTTCTCGTGTAATGTGGCTGCCAGAGTTCGGTTCATGCAAAATCTTAAGGTCCTAGGTCAACTACAACGCAGCAAAAGCAGCCAAAAACTGAATTTTCAAAAACTAAAACTTGCATTTCTGTGCCCCTTTCTTGGTGACTGCAACAACTTAGAAGCTTCTACTTCGTACAGAGTGGTGCGACTGCAAACGTCATCACGTTGCATTAGTTGTCAGACGATAAATGTAAACGTTTCTGAGAGTAATGCGTCCAATGTGAAGATTTTCAGTTACGTCGATACGAAAACAATGTAGAAAACGTTATGTTTTCTGCGGTTTTTACTACGAATTACCACTTCTCGCTTTTTCTAGTGTAATGTGGCTGCCAGAGTTCGGTTCATGCAAAATCTTAAGGTCCTAGGTCAACTACAAGGCAGCAAAAGCAGCCAAAAACTGAATTTTCAAAAACTAAAACTTGAATTTCTGTGCCCCTTTCTTGGTGACTGCAACAACTTAGAAGCTTCTACTACGTACAGAGTGGTGCGACCGCAAACGTCATCACGCTGCATTAGTTGCCAGACGATAAATGTAAACGTTTCTGAGAGTAATGCGTCCAATGTGAAGATTTTCAGTTACATCTATACGAAAACAATGTAGAAAACGTTATGTTTTCTGCGGTTTTAACTACGAATTACCACTTCTCGCTTTATCTCGTGTAATGTGGCTGCCAGAGTTCGGTTCATGCAAAATCTTAAGGTCCTAGGTCAACTACAAGGCAGCAAAAGCAGCCAAAAACTGAATTTTCAAAAACTAAAACTTGAATTTCTGTGCCTCTTTCTTGGTGACTGCAACAACCTAGAAGCTTCTACTTCGTACAGAGTGGTGCGACCGCAAACGTCATCACGCTGCATTAGTTGGCAAACGATAAATGTAAACGTTTCTGAGAGTAATGCGTCCACGTGAAGATTTTCAGTTACGTCATTTCGAAAACAAATGTTGAAAACGTTATGTTTTCTGCGGTTTTTACTACGAATTACCACTTCTCGCTTTTTCTCGTGTAATGTGGCTGCCAGAGTTCGGTTCATGCAAAATCTTAAGGTCCTAGGTCAACTACAAGGCAGCAAAAGCAGCCAAAAACTGAATTTTCAAAAACTAAAACTTGAATTTCTGTGCCTCTTTCTTGGTGACTGCAACAACTTAGAAGCTTCTACTTCGTACAGAGTGGTGCGACCGCAAACGTCATCACGCTGCATTAGTTGCCAGACGATAAATGTAAACGTTTCTGAGAGTAATGCGTCCAATGTGAAGATTTTCAGTTACGTCGATACGAAAACAATGTTGAAAACGTTATGTTTTCTGCGGTTTTTACTACGAATTACCACTTCTCGCTTTTTCTCGTGTAATGTGGCTGCCAGAGTTCGGTTCATGCAAAATCTTAAGGACCTAGGTCAACTACAAGGCAGCAAAAGCAGCCAAAAACTGAATTTTCAAAAACTAAAACTTGAATTTCTGTGCCTCTTTCTTGGTGACTGCAACAACTTAGAAGCTTCTACTTCGTACAGAGTGGTGCGACCGCAAACGTCATCACGCTGCATTAGTTGCCAGACGATAAATGTAAACGTTTCTGAGAGTAATGGGTCCAATGTGAAGATTTTCAGTTACGTCGATACGAAAACAATGTAGAAAACGTTATGTTTTCTGCGGTTTTTACTACGAATTACCACTTCTCGCTTTTTCTCGTGTAATGTGGCTGCCAGAGTTCGGTTCATGCAAAATCTTAAGGTCCTAGGTCAACTACAAGGCAGCAAAAGCAGCCAAAAACTGAATTTTCAAAAACTAAAACTTGAATTTCTGTGCCTCTTTCTTGGTGACTGCAACAACTTAGAAGCTTCTACTTCGTACAGAGTGGTGCGACCGCAAACGTCATCACGTTGCATTAGTTGTCAGACGATAAATGTAAACGTTTCTCAGAGTAATGCGTCCAATGTGAAGATTTTCAGTTACGTCGATACGAAAACAATGTAGAAAACGTTATGTTTTCTGCGGTTTTTACTACGAATTACCACTTCTCGCTTTTTCTCGTGTAATGTGGCTGCCAGAGTTCGGTTCATGCAAAATCTTAAGGTCCTAGGTCAACTACAAGGCAGCAAAAGCAGCCAAAAACTGAATTTTCAAAAACTAAAACTTGAATTTCTGTGCCCCTTTCTTGGTGACTGCAACAACTTAGAAGCTTCTACTACGTACAGAGTGGTGCGACCGCAAACGTCATCACGCTGCATTAGTTGCCAGACGATAAATGTAAACGTTTCTGAGAGTAATGCGTCCAATGTGAAGATTTTCAGTTACGTCGATACGAAAACAATGTAGAAAATGTTATGTTTTCTGCGGTTTTAACTACGAATTACCACTTCTCGCTTTATCTCGTGTAATGTGGCTGCCAGAGTTCGGTTCATGCAAAATCTTAAAGTCCTAGGTCAACTACAAGGCAGCAAAAGCAGCCAAAAACTGAATTTTCAAAAACTAAAACTTGAATTTCTGTGCCTCTTTCTTGGTGACTGCAACAACCTAGAAGCTTCTACTTCGTACAGAGTGGTGCGACCGCAAACGTCATCACGCTGCATTAGTTGGCAAACGATAAATGTAAACGTTTCTGAGAGTAATGCGTCCACGTGAAGATTTTCAGTTACGTCATTTCGAAAATAAATGTTGAAAACGTTATGTTTTCCGCGGTTTTTACTACGAATTACCACTTCTCGCTTTTTCTCGTGTAATGTGGCTGCCAGAGTTCGGTTCATGCAAAATCTTAAGGCCCTAGGTCAACTACAAGGCAGCAAAAGCGGCCAAAAACTGAATTTTCAAAAACTAAAACTTGAATTTCTGTGCCTCTTTCTTGGTGACTGCAACAACTTAGAAGCTTCTACTTCGTACAGAGTGGTGCGACCGCAAACGTCATCACGCTGCATTAGTTGCCAGACGATAAATGTAAACGTTTCTGAGAGTAATGCGTCCAATGTGAAGATTTTCAGTTACGTCGATACGAAAACAATGTTGAAAACGTTATGTTTTCAGCGGTTTTTACTACGAATTACCACTTCTCGCTTTTTCTCGTGTAATGTGGCTGCCAGAGTTCGGTTCATGCAAAATCTTAAGGTCCTAGGTCAACTACAAGGCAGCAAAAGCAGCCAAAAACTGAATTCTCAAAAACTAAAACTTGAATTTCTGTGACTCTTTCTTGGTGACTGCAACAACTTAGAAGCTTCTACTTCGTACAGAGTGGTGCGACCGCAAACGTCATCACGCTGCATTAGTTGCCAGACGATAAATGTAACCGTTTCTGAGAGTAATGCGTCCAATGTGAAGATTTTCAGTTACGTCATTTCGAAAACAAATGTTGAAAACGTTATGTTTTCTGCGGTTTTTACTACGAATTACCACTTCTCGCTTTTTCTCATGTAATGTGGCTGCCAGAATTCGGTTCATGCAAAATCTTAAGGTCCTAGGTCAACTACAAGGCAGCAAAAGCAGCCAAAAACTGAATTTTCAAAAACTAAAACTTGAATTTCTGTGCCTCTTTCTTGATGACTGCAACAACTTAGAAGCTTCTACTTCGTACAGAGTGGTGCGACCGCAAACGTCATCACGTTGCATTAGTTGTCAGACGATAAATGTAAACGTTTCTGAGAGTAATGCGTCCAATGTGAAGATTTTCAGTTACGTCGATACGAAAACAATGTAGAAAACGTTATGTTTTCTGCGGTTTTTACTACGAATTACCACTTCTCGCTTTTTCTCGTGTAATGTGGCTGCCAGAGTTCGGTTCATGCAAAATCTTAAGGTCCTAGGTCAACTACAAGGCAGCAAAAGCAGCCAAAAACTGAATTTTCAAAAACTAAAACTTGAATTTCTGTGCCTCTTTCTTGGTGACTGCAACAACTTAGAAGCTTCTACTTCGTACAGAGTGGTGCGACCGCAAACGTCATCACGCTGCATTAGTTGCCAGACGATAAATGTAAACGTTTCTGAGAGTAATGCGTCCAATGTGAAGATTTTCAGTTACGTCGATACGAAAACAATGTAGAAAACGTTATGTTTTCTGCGGTTTTAACTACGAATTACCACTTCTCGCTTTATCTCGTGTAATGTGGCTGCCAGAGTTCGGTTCATGCAAAATCTTAAGGTCCTAGGTCAACTACAAGGCAGCAAAAGCAGCCAAAAACTGAATTTTCAAAAACTAAAACTTGAATTTCTGTGCCTATTTCTTGGTGACTGCAACAACCTAGAAGCTTCTACTTCGTACAGAGTGGTGCGACCGCAAACGTCATCACGCTGCATTAGTTGGCAAACGATAAATGTAAACGTTTCTGAGAGTAATGCGTCCATGTGAAGATTTTCAGTTACGTCATTTCGAAAACAAATGTTGAAAACGTTATGTTTTCTGCGGTTTTTACTACGAATTACCACTTCTCGCTTTTTCTCGTGTAATGTGGCTGCCAGAGTTCGGTTCATGCAAAATCTTAAGGTCCTAGGTCAACTACAAGGCAGCAAAAGCAGCCAAAAACTGAATTTTCAAAAACTAAAACTTGAATTTCTGTGCCTCTTTCTTGGTGACTGCAACAACTTAGAAGCTTCTACTTCGTACAGAGTGGTGCGACCGCAAACGTCATCACGCTGCATTAGTTGCCAGACGATAAATGTAAACGTTTCTGAGAGTAATGCGTCCAATGTGAAGATTTTCAGTTACGTCGATACGAAAACAATGTTGAAAACGTTATGTTTTCTGCGGTTTTTACTACGAATTACCACTTCTCGCTTTTTCTCGTGTAATGTGGCTGCCAGAGTTCGGTTCATGCAAAATCTTAAGGTCCTAGGTCAACTACAAGGCAGCAAAAGCAGCCAAAAACTGAATTTTCAAAAACTAAAACTTGAATTTCTGTGCCTCTTTCTTGGTGACTGCAACAACTTAGAAGCTTCTACTTCGTACAGAGTGGTGCGACCGCAAACGTCATCACGCTGCATTAGTTGCCAGACGATAAATGTAAACGTTTCTGAGAGTAATGGGTCCAATGTGAAGATTTTCAGTTACGTCGATACGAAAACAATGTAGAAAACGTTATGTTTTCTGCGGTTTTTACTACGAATTACCACTTCTCGCTTTTTCTCGTGTAATGTGGCTGCCAGAGTTCGGTTCATGCAAAATCTTAAGGTCCTAGGTCAACTACAACGCAGCAAAAGCAGCCAAAAACTGAATTTTCAAAAACTAAAACTTGCATTTCTGTGCCCCTTTCTTGGTGACTGCAACAACTTAGAAGCTTCTACTTCGTACAGAGTGGTGCGACTGCAAACGTCATCACGTTGCATTAGTTGTCAGACGATAAATGTAAACGTTTCTGAGAGTAATGCGTCCAATGTGAAGATTTTCAGTTACGTCGATACGAAAACAATGTAGAAAACGTTATGTTTTCTGCGGTTTTTACTACGAATTACCACTTCTCGCTTTTTCTAGTGTAATGTGGCTGCCAGAGTTCGGTTCATGCAAAATCTTAAGGTCCTAGGTCAACTACAAGGCAGCAAAAGCAGCCAAAAACTGAATTTTCAAAAACTAAAACTTGAATTTCTGTGCCCCTTTCTTGGTGACTGCAACAACTTAGAAGCTTCTACTACGTACAGAGTGGTGCGACCGCAAACGTCATCACGCTGCATTAGTTGCCAGACGATAAATGTAAACGTTTCTGAGAGTAATGCGTCCAATGTGAAGATTTTCAGTTACATCTATACGAAAACAATGTAGAAAACGTTATGTTTTCTGCGGTTTTAACTACGAATTACCACTTCTCGCTTTATCTCGTGTAATGTGGCTGCCAGAGTTCGGTTCATGCAAAATCTTAAGGTCCTAGGTCAACTACAAGGCAGCAAAAGCAGCCAAAAACTGAATTTTCAAAAACTAAAACTTGAATTTCTGTGCCTCTTTCTTGGTGACTGCAACAACCTAGAAGCTTCTACTTCGTACAGAGTGGTGCGACCGCAAACGTCATCACGCTGCATTAGTTGGCAAACGATAAATGTAAACGTTTCTGAGAGTAATGCGTCCACGTGAAGATTTTCAGTTACGTCATTTCGAAAACAAATGTTGAAAACGTTATGTTTTCTGCGGTTTTTACTACGAATTACCACTTCTCGCTTTTTCTCGTGTAATGTGGCTGCCAGAGTTCGGTTCATGCAAAATCTTAAGGTCCTAGGTCAACTACAAGGCAGCAAAAGCAGCCAAAAACTGAATTTTCAAAAACTAAAACTTGAATTTCTGTGCCTCTTTCTTGGTGACTGCAACAACTTAGAAGCTTCTACTTCGTACAGAGTGGTGCGACCGCAAACGTCATCACGCTGCATTAGTTGCCAGACGATAAATGTAAACGTTTCTGAGAGTAATGCGTCCAATGTGAAGATTTTCAGTTACGTCGATACGAAAACAATGTTGAAAACGTTATGTTTTCTGCGGTTTTTACTACGAATTACCACTTCTCGCTTTTTCTCGTGTAATGTGGCTGCCAGAGTTCGGTTCATGCAAAATCTTAAGGTCCTAGGTCAACTACAAGGCAGCAAAAGCAGCCAAAAACTGAATTTTCAAAAACTAAAACTTGAATTTCTGTGCCTCTTTCTTGGTGACTGCAACAACTTAGAAGCTTCTACTTCGTACAGAGTGGTGCGACCGCAAACGTCATCACGCTGCATTAGTTGCCAGACGATAAATGTAAACGTTTCTGAGAGTAATGGGTCCAATGTGAAGATTTTCAGTTACGTCGATACGAAAACAATGTAGAAAACGTTATGTTTTCTGCGGTTTTTACTACGAATTACCACTTCTCGCTTTTTCTCGTGTAATGTGGCTGCCAGAGTTCGGTTCATGCAAAATCTTAAGGTCCTAGGTCAACTACAAGGCAGCAAAAGCAGCCAAAAACTGAATTTTCAAAAACTAAAACTTGAATTTCTGTGCCTCTTTCTTGGTGACTGCAACAACTTAGAAGCTTCTACTTCGTACAGAGTGGTGCGACCGCAAACGTCATCACGTTGCATTAGTTGTCAGACGATAAATGTAAACGTTTCTCAGAGTAATGCGTCCAATGTGAAGATTTTCAGTTACGTCGATACGAAAACAATGTAGAAAACGTTATGTTTTCTGCGGTTTTTACTACGAATTACCACTTCTCGCTTTTTCTCGTGTAATGTGGCTGCCAGAGTTCGGTTCATGCAAAATCTTAAGGTCCTAGGTCAACTACAAGGCAGCAAAAGCAGCCAAAAACTGAATTTTCAAAAACTAAAACTTGAATTTCTGTGCCCCTTTCTTGGTGACTGCAACAACTTAGAAGCTTCTACTACGTACAGAGTGGTGCGACCGCAAACGTCATCACGCTGCATTAGTTGCCAGACGATAAATGTAAACGTTTCTGAGAGTAATGCGTCCAATGTGAAGATTTTCAGTTACGTCGATACGAAAACAATGTAGAAAATGTTATGTTTTCTGCGGTTTTAACTACGAATTACCACTTCTCGCTTTATCTCGTGTAATGTGGCTGCCAGAGTTCGGTTCATGCAAAATCTTAAGGTCCTAGGTCAACTACAAGGCAGCAAAAGCAGCCAAAAACTGAATTTTCAAAAACTAAAACTTGAATTTCTGTGCCTCTTTCTTGGTGACTGCAACAACCTAGAAGCTTCTACTTCGTACAGAGTGGTGCGACCGCAAACGTCATCACGCTGCATTAGTTGGCAAACGATAAATGTAAACGTTTCTGAGAGTAATGCGTCCACGTGAAGATTTTCAGTTACGTCATTTCGAAAATAAATGTTGAAAACGTTATGTTTTCCGCGGTTTTTACTACGAATTACCACTTCTCGCTTTTTCTCGTGTAATGTGGCTGCCAGAGTTCGGTTCATGCAAAATCTTAAGGCCCTAGGTCAACTACAAGGCAGCAAAAGCGGCCAAAAACTGAATTTTCAAAAACTAAAACTTGAATTTCTGTGCCTCTTTCTTGGTGACTGCAACAACTTAGAAGCTTCTACTTCGTACAGAGTGGTGCGACCGCAAACGTCATCACGCTGCATTAGTTGCCAGACGATAAATGTAAACGTTTCTGAGAGTAATGCGTCCAATGTGAAGATTTTCAGTTACGTCGATACGAAAACAATGTTGAAAACGTTATGTTTTCAGCGGTTTTTACTACGAATTACCACTTCTCGCTTTTTCTCGTGTAATGTGGCTGCCAGAGTTCGGTTCATGCAAAATCTTAAGGTCCTAGGTCAACTACAAGGCAGCAAAAGCAGCCAAAAACTGAATTCTCAAAAACTAAAACTTGAATTTCTGTGACTCTTTCTTGGTGACTGCAACAACTTAGAAGCTTCTACTTCGTACAGAGTGGTGCGACCGCAAACGTCATCACGCTGCATTAGTTGCCAGACGATAAATGTAACCGTTTCTGAGAGTAATGCGTCCAATGTGAAGATTTTCAGTTACGTCATTTCGAAAACAAATGTTGAAAACGTTATGTTTTCTGCGGTTTTTACTACGAAATACCACTTCTCGCTTTTTCTCATGTAATGTGGCTGCCAGAATTCGGTTCATGCAAAATCTTAAGGTCCTAGGTCAACTACAAGGCAGCAAAAGCAGCCAAAAACTGAATTTTCAAAAACTAAAACTTGAATTTCTGTGCCTCTTTCTTGATGACTGCAACAACTTAGAAGCTTCTACTTCGTACAGAGTGGTGCGACCGCAAACGTCATCACGTTGCATTAGTTGTCAGACGATAAATGTAAACGTTTCTGAGAGTAATGCGTCCAATGTGAAGATTTTCAGTTACGTCGATACGAAAACAATGTAGAAAACGTTATGTTTTCTGCGGTTTTTACTACGAATTACCACTTCTCGCTTTTTCTCGTGTAATGTGGCTGCCAGAGTTCGGTTCATGCAAAATCTTAAGGTCCTAGGTCAACTACAAGGCAGCAAAAGCAGCCAAAAACTGAATTTTCAAAAACTAAAACTTGAATTTCTGTGCCTCTTTCTTGGTGACTGCAACAACTTAGAAGCTTCTACTTCGTACAGAGTGGTGCGACCGCAAACGTCATCACGCTGCATTAGTTGCCAGACGATAAATGTAAACGTTTCTGAGAGTAATGCGTCCAATGTGAAGATTTTCGGTTACGTCGATACGAAAACAATGTAGAAAACGTTATGTTTTCTGCGGTTTTAACTACGAATTACCACTTCTCGCTTTATCTCGTGTAATGTGGCTGCCAGAGTTCGGTTCATGCAAAATCTTAAGGTCCTAGGTCAACTACAAGGCAGCAAAAGCAGCCAAAAACTGAATTTTCAAAAACTAAAACTTGAATTTCTGTGCCTATTTCTTGGTGACTGCAACAACCTAGAAGCTTCTACTTCGTACAGAGTGGTGCGACCGCAAACGTCATCACGCTGCATTAGTTGGCAAACGATAAATGTAAACGTTTCTGAGAGTAATGCGTCCATGTGAAGATTTTCAGTTACGTCATTTCGAAAACAAATGTTGAAAACGTTATGTTTTCTGCGGTTTTTACTACGAATTACCACTTCTCGCTTTTTCTCGTGTAATGTGGCTGCCAGAGTTCGGTTCGTGCAAAATCTTAAGGTCCTAGGTCAACTACAAGGCAGCAAAAGCAGCCAAAAACTGAATTTTCAAAAACTAAAACTTGAATTTCTGTGCCCCTTTCTTGGTGACTGCAACAACTTAGAAGCTTCTACTACATACAGAGTGGTGCGACCGCAAACGTCATCACGCTGCATTAGTTGCCAGACGATAAATGTAAACGTTTCTGAGAGTAATGCGTCCAATGTGAAGATTTTCAGTTACGTCGATACGAAAACAATGTAGAAAACGTTATGTTTTCTGCGGTTTTAACTACGAATTACCACTTCTCGCTTTATCTCGTGTAATGTGGCTGCCAGAGTTCGGTTCATGCAAAATCTTAAGGTCCTAGGTCAACTACAAGGCAGCAAAAGCAGCCAAAAACTGAATTTTCAAAAACTAAAACTTGAATTTCTGTGCCTCTTTCTTGGTGACTGCAACAACCTAGAAGCTTCTACTTCGTACAGAGTGGTGCGACCGCAAACTTCATCACGCTGCATTAGTTGGCAAACGATAAATGTAAACGTTTCTGAGAGTAATGCGTCCACGTGAAGATTTTCAGTTACGTCATTTCGAAAATAAATGTTGAAAACGTTATGTTTTCTGCGGTTTTTACTACGAATTACCACTTCTCGCTTTTTCTCGTGTAATGTGGCTGCCAGAGTTCGGTTCATGCAAAATCTTAAGGCCCTAGGTCAACTACAAGGCAGCAAAAGCAGCCAAAAACTGAATTTTCAAAAACTAAAACTTGAATTTCTGTGCCTCTTTCTTGGTGACTGCAACAACTTAGAAGCTTCTACTTCGTACAGAGTGGTGCGACCGCAAACGTCATCACGCTGCATTAGTTGCCAGACGATAAATGTAAACGTTTCTGAGAGTAATGCGTCCAATGTGAAGATTTTCAGTTACGTCGATACGAAAACAATGTTGAAAACGTTATGTTTTCAGCGGTTTTTACTACGAATTACCACTTCTCGCTTTTTCTCGTGTAATGTGGCTGCCAGAGTTCAGTTCATGCAAAATCTTAAGGTCCTAGGTCAACTACAAGGCAGCAAAAGCAGCCAAAAACTGAATTTCAAAAACTAAAACTTTAATTTCTGTGCCCCTTTCTTGGTGACTGCAACAACTTAGAAGCTTCTACTTCGTACAGAGTGGTGCGACCGCAAACGTCATCACGCTGCATTAGTTGCCAGACGATAAATGTATACGTTTCTGAGAGTAATGCGTCCAATGTGAAGATTTTCAGTTACGTCGATACGAAAACAATGTAGAAAACGTTATGTTTTCTGCGGTTTTTGCTACGAATTACCACTTCTCGCTTTTTCTCGTGTAATGTGGCTGCCAGAGTTCGGTTCATGCAAAATCTTAAGGTCCTAGGTCAACTACAAGGCAGCAAAAGCAGCCAAAAACTGAATTTTCAAAAACTAAAACTTGAATTTCTGTGACTCTTTCTTGGTGACTGCAACAACTTAGAAGCTTCTACTTCGTACAGAGTGGTGCGACCGCAAACGTCATCACGCTGCATTAGTTGCCAGACGATAAATGTAAACGTTTCTGAGAGTAATGCGTCCAAAGTGAAGATTTTCAGTTACGTCATTTCGAAAACAAATGTTGAAAACGTTATGTTTTCTGCGGTTTTTACTACGAATTACCACTTCTCGCTTTTTCTCATGTAATGTGGCTGCCAGAATTCGGTTCATGCAAAATCTTAAGGTCCTAGGTCAACTACAAGGCAGCAAAAGCAGCCAAAAACTGAATTTTCAAAAACTAAAACTTGAATTTCTGTGCCTCTTTCTTGGTGACTGCAACAACTTAGAAGCTTCTACTTCGTACAGAGTGGTGCGACCGCAAACGTCATCACGCTGCATTAGTTGCCAGACAATAAATGTAAACGTTTCTGAGAGTAATGCGTCCAATGTGAAGATTTTCAGTTACGTCATTTCGAAAACAAATGTTGAAAACGTTATGTTTTCTGCGGTTTTTACTACGAATTACCACTTCTCGCTTTTTCTCGTGTAATGTGGCTGCCAGAGTTCGGTTCATGCAAAATCTTAAGGTCCTAGGTCAACTACAAGGCAGCAAAAGCAGCCAAAAACTGAATTTTCAAAAACTAAAACTTGAATTTCTGCGCCTCTTTCTTGGTGACTGCAACAACTTAGAAGCTTCTACTTCGTACAGAGTGGTGCGACCGCAAACGTCATCACGCTGCATTAGTTGCCAGACGATAAATGTAAACGTTTCTGAGAGTAATGCGTCCAATGTGAAGATTTTCAGTTACGTCGATACGAAAACAAATGTTGAAAACGTTATGTTTTCAGCGGTTTTTACTGCGAATTACCACTTCTCGCTTTTTCTCGTGTAATGTGGCTGCCAGAGTTCGGTTCATGCAAAATCTTAAGGTCCTAGGTCAACTACAAAGCAGCAAAAGCAGCCAAAAACTGAATTTTCAAAAACTAATACTTGAATTTCTGTGCCTCTTTCTTGGTGACTGCAACAACTTAGAAGCTTCTACTTCGTACAGAGTGGTGCGACCGCAAACGTCATCACGCTGCATTAGTTGCCAGACGATAAATGTAAACGTTTCTGAGAGTAATGCGTCCAATGTGAAGATTTTCAGTTACGTCGATACGAAAACAAATGTTAAAAACGTTATGTTTTCCGCGGTTTTTACTACGAATTACCACTTCTCGCTTTTTCTCGTGTAATGTGGCTGCCAGAGTTCGGTTCATGCTAAATCTTAAGGTCCTAGGTCAACTACAAGGCAGCAAAAGCAGCCAAAAACTGAATTTTGAAAAACTAAGACTTGAATTTCTGTGCCTCTTTCTTGGTGACTGCAACAACTTAGAAGCTTCTACTTCGTACAGAGTGGTGCGACCGCAAACGTCATCACGCTGCATTAGTTGCCAGACGATAAATGTAAACGTTTCTGAGAGTAATGCGTCCAATGTGAAGATTTTCAGTTACGTCGATACGAAAACAATGTAGAAAACGTTATGTTTTCTGCGGTTTTTACAACGAATTACTACTTCTCGCTTTTTCTCGTGTAATGTCGCTGCCAGAGTTAGGTTCATGCAAAATCTTAAGGTCCTAGGTCAACTAAAAGGCAGCAAGAGCAGCCAAAAACTGAATTTTCAAAAACTAAAACTTGAATTTCTGTGCCTCTTTCTTGGTGACTGCAACAACTTAGAAGCTTCTACTTCGTACAGAGTGGTGCGACCGCAAACGTCATCACGCTGCATTAGTTGCCAGACGATAAATGTAAACGTTTCTGAGAGTGATGCGTCCAATGTGAAGATTTTCAGTTACGTCATTTCGAAAACGAATGCTGAAGACGTTATGTTTTCTGCGGTTTTTACTACGAATTACCACTTCTCGCTTTTTCTCGTGTAATGTGGCTGCCAGAGTTCGGTTCATGCAAAATCTTAAGGTCGTAGGTCAACCACAAGGCAGCAAAAGCAGCAAAAAACTGAATTTTCAAAAACTAAAACTTGAATTTCTGTGCCTCTTTCTTGGTGACTGCAACAACTTAGAAGCTTCTACTTCGTACAGAGTGGTGCGACCGCAAACGTCATCACGCTGCATTAGTTGCCAGACGATAAATGTAAACGTTTCTGAGAGTGATGCGTCCAATGTGAGGATTTTCAGTTACGTCATTTCGAAAACAAATGTTGAAAACGTTATGTTTTCTGCGGTTTTTACTACGAATTACCACTTCTCGCTTTTTATCGTGTAATGTGGCTGCCAGAGTTCGGTTCATGCAAAATCTTAAGGTCCTAGGTCAACTACAAGGCAGCAAAAGCAGCCAAAAACTGAATTTTCAAAAACTAAAACTTGAATTTCTGTGCCCCTTTCTTGGTGACTGCAACAACTTAGAAGCTTCTACTACATACAGAGTGGTGCGACCGCAAACGTCATCACGCTGCATTAGTTGCCAGACGATAAATGTAAACGTTTCTGAGAGTAATGCGTCCAATGTGAAGATTTTCAGTTACGTCGATACGAAAACAATGTAGAAAACGTTATGTTTTCTGCGGTTTTAACTACGAATTACCACTTCTCGCTTTATCTCGTGTAATGTGGCTGCCAGAGTTCGGTTCATGCAAAATCTTAAGGTCCTAGGTCAACTACAAGGCAGCAAAAGCAGCCAAAAACTGAATTTTCAAAAACTAAAACTTGAATTTCTGTGCCTCTTTCTTGGTGACTGCAACAACCTAGAAGCTTCTACTTCGTACAGAGTGGTGCGACCGGAAACGTCATCACGCTGCATTAGTTGGCAAACGATAAATGTAAACGTTTCTGAGAGTAATGCGTCCACGTGAAGATTTTCAGTTACGTCATTTCGAAAATAAATGTTGAAAACGTTATGTTTTCTGCGGTTTTTACTACGAATTACCACTTCTCGCTTTTTCTCGTGTAATGTGGCTGCCAGAGTTCGGTTCATGCAAAATCTTAAGGCCCTAGGTCAACTACAAGGCAGCAAAAGCAGCCAAAAACTGAATTTTCAAAAACTAAAACTTGAATTTCTGTGCCTCTTTCTTGGTGACTGCAACAACTTAGAAGCTTCTACTTCGTACAGAGTGGTGCGACCGCAAACGTCATCACGCTGCATTAGTTGCCAGACGATAAATGTAAACGTTTCTGAGAGTAATGCGTCCAATGTGAAGATTTTCAGTTACGTCGATACGAAAACAATGTAGAAAACGTTATGTTTTCTGCGGTTTTTGCTACGAATTACCACTTCTCGCTTTTTCTCGTGTAATGTGGCTGCCAGAGTTCGGTTCATGCAAAATCTTAAGGTCCTAGGTCAACTACAAGGCAGCAAAAGCAGCCAAAAACTGAATTTTCAAAAACTAAAACTTGAATTTCTGTGACTCTTTCTTGGTGACTGCAACAACTTAGAAGCTTCTACTTCGTACAGAGTGGTGCGACCGCAAACGTCATCACGCTGCATTAGTTGCCAGACGATAAATGTAAACGTTTCTGAGAGTAATGCGTCCAATGTGAAGATTTTCAGTTACGTCATTTCGAAAACAAATGTTGAAAACGTTATGTTTTCTGCGGTTTTTACTACGAATTACCACTTCTCGCTTTTTCTCATGTAATGTGGCTGCCAGAATTCGGTTCATGCAAAATCTTAAGGTCCTAGGTCAACTACAAGGCAGCAAAAGCAGCCAAAAACTGAATTTTCAAAAACTAAAACTTGAATTTCTGTGCCTCTTTCTTGGTGACTGCAACAACTTAGAAGCTTCTACTTCGTACAGAGTGGTGCGACCGCAAACGTCATCACGCTGCATTAGTTGCCAGACAATAAATGTAAACGTTTCTGAGAGTAATGCGTCCAATGTGAAGATTTTCAGTTACGTCATTTCGAAAACAAATGTTGAAAACGTTATGTTTTCTGCGGTTTTTACTACGAATTACCACTTCTCGCTTTTTCTCGTGTAATGTGGCTGCCAGAGTTCGGTTCATGCAAAATCTTAAGGTCCTAGGTCAACTACAAGGCAGCAAAAGCAGCCAAAAACTGAATTTTCAAAAACTAAAACTTGAATTTCTGCGCCTCTTTCTTGGTGACTGCAACAACTTAGAAGCTTCTACTTCGTACAGAGTGGTGCGACCGCAAACGTCATCACGCTGCATTAGTTGCCAGACGATAAATGTAAACGTTTCTGAGAGTAATGCGTCCAATGTGAAGATTTTCAGTTACGTCGATACGAAAACAAATGTTGAAAACGTTATGTTTTCAGCGGTTTTTACTGCGAATTACCACTTCTCGCTTTTTCTCGTGTAATGTGGCTGCCAGAGTTCGGTTCATGCAAAATCTTAAGGTCCTAGGTCAACTACAAAGCAGCAAAAGCAGCCAAAAACTGAATTTTCAAAAACTAATACTTGAATTTCTGTGCCTCTTTCTTGGTGACTGCAACAACTTAGAAGCTTCTACTTCGTACAGAGTGGTGCGACCGCAAACGTCATCACGCTGCATTAGTTGCCAGACGATAAATGTAAACGTTTCTGAGAGTAATGCGTCCAATGTGAAGATTTTCAGTTACGTCGATACGAAAACAAATGTTAAAAACGTTATGTTTTCCGCGGTTTTTACTACGTATTACCACTTCTCGCTTTTTCTCGTGTAATGTGGCTGCCAGAGTTCGGTTCATGCTAAATCTTAAGGTCCTAGGTCAACTACAAGGCAGCAAAAGCAGCCAAAAACTGAATTTTGAAAAACTAAGACTTGAATTTCTGTGCCTCTTTCTTGGTGACTGCAACAACTTAGAAGCTTCTACTTCGTACAGAGTGGTGCGACCGCAAACGTCATCACGCTGCATTAGTTGCCAGACGATAAATGTAAACGTTTCTGAGAGTAATGCGTCCAATGTGAAGATTTTCAGTTACGTCGATACGAAAACAATGTAGAAAACGTTATGTTTTCTGCGGTTTTTACAACGAATTACTACTTCTCGCTTTTTCTCGTGTAATGTCGCTGCCAGAGTTAGGTTCATGCAAAATCTTAAGGTCCTAGGTCAACTAAAAGGCAGCAAGAGCAGCCAAAAACTGAATTTTCAAAAACTAAAACTTGAATTTCTGTGCCTCTTTCTTGGTGACTGCAACAACTTAGAAGCTTCTACTTCGTACAGAGTGGTGCGACCGCAAACGTCATCACGCTGCATTAGTTGCCAGACGATAAATGTAAACGTTTCTGAGAGTGATGCGTCCAATGTGAAGATTTTCAGTTACGTCATTTCGAAAACAAATGCTGAAGACGTTATGTTTTCTGCGGTTTTTACTACGAATTACCACTTCTCGCTTTTTCTCGTGTAATGTGGCTGCCAGAGTTCGGTTCATGCAAAATCTTAAGGTCGTAGGTCAACCACAAGGCAGCAAAAGCAGCAAAAAACTGAATTTTCAAAAACTAAAACTTGAATTTCTGTGCCTCTTTCTTGGTGACTGCAACAACTTAGAAGCTTCTACTTCGTACAGAGTGGTGCGACCGCAAACGTCATCACGCTGCATTAGTTGCCAGACGATAAATGTAAACGTTTCTGAGAGTGATGCGTCCAATGTGAAGATTTTCAGTTACGTCATTTCGAAAACAAATGTTGAAAACGTTATGTTTTCTGCGGTTTTTACTACGAATGACCACTTCTCGCTTTTTATCGTGTAATGTGGCTGCCAGAGTTCGGTTCATGCAAAATCTTAAGGTCCTAGGTCAGCTACAAGGCAGCCAAAGCAGCCAAAAACTGAATTTTCAAAAACTAAAACTTGAATTTCTGTGCCTCTTTCTTGGTGACTGCAACAACTTAGAAGCTTCTACTTCGTACAGAGTGGTGCGACCGCAAACGTCATCACTCTGCATTAGTTGCCAGACGATAAATGTAAACGTTTCTGAGAGTAATGCGTCCAATGTGAAGATTTTCAGTTACGTCGATACGAAAACAATGTAGAAAACGTTATGTTTTCTGCGGTTTTTACTACGAATTACCACTTCTCGCTTTTTCTCGTGTAATGTGGCTGCCAGAGTTCGGTTCATGCAAAATGTTAAGGTCCTAGGTCAACTACAAGGCAGCAAAAGCAGCGAAAAACTGAATTTTCAAAAACTAAAACTTGAATTTCTGTGCCTCTTTCTTGGTGACTGCAACAACTTAGAAGCTTCTACTTCGTACAGAGTGGTGCGACCGCAAACGTCATCACGCTGCATTAGTTGCCAGACGATAAGTGTAAACGTTTCTGAGAGTAATGCGTCCAATGTGAAGATTTTCAGTTACGTCATTTCGAAAACAAATGTTGAAAACGTTATGTTTTCTGCGGTTTTTACTACGAATTACCACTTCTCGCTTTTTCTCGTGTAATGTGGCTGCCAGAGTTCGGTTCATGCAAAATCTTAAGGTCCTAGGTCAACTACAAGGCAGCAAAAGCAGCCAAAAACTGAATTTTTTAAAAAACTAAAACTTGAATTTCTGTGCCTCTTTCTTGGTGACTGCAACAACTTAGAAGCTTCTACTTCGTACAGAGTGGTGCGACCGCAAACGTCATCACGCTGCATTAGTTGCCAGACGATAAATGTAAACGTTTCTGAGAGTAATGCGTCCAATGTGAAGATTTTCAGTTACGTCGATACGAAAACAAATGTTGAAAACGTTATGTTTTCAGCGGTTTTTACTGCGAATTACCACTTCTCGCATTTTCTCGTGTAATGTGGCTGCCAGAGTTCGGTTCATGCAAAATCTTAAGGTCCTAGGTCAACTACAAGGCAGCAAAAGCAGCCAAAAACTGAATTTTCAAAAACTAAAACTTGAATTTCTGTGCCTCTTTCTTGGTGACTGCAACAACTTAGATGCTTCTACTTCGTACAGAGTGGTGCGACCGCAAACGTCATCACGCTGCATTAGTTGCCAGACGATAAATGTAAACGTTTCTGAGAGTAATGCGTCCAATGTGAAGATTTTCAGTTACGTCATTTCGAAAACAAATGTTGAAAACGTTATGTTTTCTGCGGTTTTTACTACGAATTACCACTTCTCGCTTTTTCTCGTGTAATGTGGCTGCCAGAGTTCGTTTCATGCAAAATCTTAAGGTCCTAGGTCAACTACAAGGCAGCAAAAGCAGCCAAAAACTGAATTTTCAAAAACTAAAACTTGAATTTCTGTGCCTCTTTCTTGGTGACTGCAACAACTTAGATGCTTCTACTTCGTACAGAGTGGTGCGACCGCAAACGTCATCACGCTGCATTAGTTGCCAGACGATAAATGTAAACGTTTCTGAGAGTAATGCGTCCAATGTGAAGATTTTCAGTTACGTCATTTCGAAAACAAATGTTGAAAACGTTATGTTTTCTGCGGTTTTTACTACGAATTACCACTTCTCGCTTTTTCTCGTGTAATGTGGCTGCCAGAGTTCGTTTCATGCAAAATCTTAAGGTCCTAGGTCAACTACAAGGCAGCAAAAGCAGCCAAAAACTGAATTTTCAAAAACTAAAACTTGAATTTCTGTGCCTCTTTCTTGGTGACTGCAACAACTTAGAAGCTTCTACTTCGTACAGAGTGGTGCGACCGCAAACGTCATCACCCTGCATTAGTTGCCAGACGATAAATGTAAACGTTTCTGAGAGGAATGCGTCCAATGTGAAGATTTTCAGTTACGTCGATACGAAAACAAATGTTAAATACGTTATGTTTTCCGCGGTTTTTACTACGAATTACCACTTCTCGCTTTTTCTCGTGTAATGTGGCTGCCAGAGTTCGGTTCATGCTAAATCTTAAGGTCCTAGGTCAACTACAAGGCAGCAAAAGCAGCCAAAAACTGAATTTTCAAAAACTAAAACTTGAATTTCTGTGCCTCTTTCTTGGTGACTGCAACAACTTAGAAGCTTCTACTTCGTACAGAGTAGTGCGACCGCAAACGTCATCACGCTGCATTAGTTGCCAGACGATAAATGTAAACGTTTCTGAGAGTAATGCGTCCAATGTGAAGATTTTCAGTTACGTCGATACGAAAACAATGTAGAAAACGTTATGTTTTCTGCGGTTTTTACTACGAATTACCACTTCTCGCTTTTTCTCGTGTAATGTCGCTGCCAGAGTTCGGTTCATGCAAAATCTTATGGTCCTAGGTCAACTACAAGGCAGCAAAAGCAGCCAAAAACTGAATTTTCAAAAACTAAAACTTGAATTTCTGTGCCTCTTTCTTGGTGACTGCAACAACTTAGAAGCTTCTACTTCGTACAGAGTGGTGAGACCGCAAACGTCATCACGCTGCATTAGTTGCCAGACGATAAATGTAAACGTTTCTGAGAGTGATGCGTCCAATGCGAAGATTTTCAGTTACGTCATTTCGAAAACAAATGCTGAAAACGTTATGTTTTCTGCGGTTTTTACTACGAATTACCACTTCTCGCTTTTTCTCGTGTAATGTGGCTGCCAGTGTTCGGTTCATGCAAAATCTTAAGGTCGTAGGTCAACTACAAGGCAGCAAAAGCAGCCAAAAACTGAATTTTCAAAAACTAAAACTTGAATTTCTGTGCCTCTTTCTTGGTGACTGCAACAACTTAGAAGCTTCTACTTCGTACAGAGTGGTGCGACCGCAAACGTCATCACGCTGCATTAGTTGCCAGACGATAAATGTAAACGTTTCTGAGAGTAATGCGTCCAATGTGAAGATTTTCAGTTACGTCGATACGAAAACAATGTAGAAAACGTTATGTTTTCTGCGGTTTTTACTACGAATTACCACTTCTCGCTTTTTCTCGTGTAATGTGGCTGCCAGAGTTCGGTTCATGCAAAATCTTAAGGTCCTAGGTCAACTACAAGGCAGCAAAAGCAGCCAAAAACTGAATTTTCAAAAACTAAAACTTGAATTTCTGTGCCTCTTTCTTGGTGACTGCAACAACTTAGAAGCTTCTACTTCGTACAGAGTGGTGCGACCGCAAACGTCATCACGCTGCATTAGTTGCCAGACGATAAGTGTAAACGTTTCTGAGAGTAATGCGTCCAATGTGAAGATTTTCAGTTACGTCATTTCGAAAACAAATGTTGAAAACGTTATGTTTTCTGCGGTTTTTACTACGAATTACCACTTCTCGCTTTTTCTCGTGTAATGTGGCTGCCAGAGTTCGGTTCATGCAAAATCTTAAGGTCCTAGGTCAACTACAAGGCAGCAAAAGCAGCCAAAAACTGAATTTTCAAAAACTAAAACTTGAATTTCTGTGCCTCTTTCTTGGTGACTGCAACAACTTAGAAGCTTCTACTTCGTACAGAGTGGTGCGACCGCAAACGTCATCACGCTGCATTAGTTGCCAGACGATAAATGTAAACGTTTCTGAGAGTAATGCGTCCAATGTGAAGATTTTCAGTTACGTCGATACGAAAACAAATGTTGAAAACGTTATGTTTTCTGCGGTTTTTACTGCGAATTACCACTTCTCGCATTTTCTCGTGTAATGTGGCTGCCAGAGTTCGGTTCATGCAAAATCTTAAGGTCCTAGGTCAACTACAAGGCAGCAAAAGCAGCCAAAAACTGAATTTTCAAAAACTAAAACTTGAATTTCTGTGCCTCTTTCTTGGTGACTGCAACAACTTAGATGCTTCTACTTCGTACAGAGTGGTGCGACCGCAAACGTCATCACGCTGCATTAGTTGCCAGACGATAAATGTAAACGTTTCTGAGAGTAATGCGTCCAATGTGAAGATTTTCAGTTACGTCATTTCGAAAACAAATGTTGAAAACGTTATGTTTTCTGCGGTTTTTACTACGAATTACCACTTCTCGCTTTTTCTCGTGTAATGTGGCTGCCAGAGTTCGTTTCATGCAAAATCTTAAGGTCCTAGGTCAACTACAAGGCAGCAAAAGCAGCCAAAAACTGAATTTTCAAAAACTAAAACTTGAATTTCTGTGCCTCTTTCTTGGTGACTGCAACAACTTAGAAGCTTCTACTTCGTACAGAGTGGTGCGACCGCAAACGTCATCACCCTGCATTAGTTGCCAGACGATAAATGTAAACGTTTCTGAGAGGAATGCGTCCAATGTGAAGATTTTCAGTTACGTCGATACGAAAACAAATGTTAAATACGTTATGTTTTCCGCGGTTTTTACTACGAATTACCACTTCTCGCTTTTTCTCGTGTAATGTGGCTGCCAGAGTTCGGTTCATGCTAAATCTTAAGGTCCTAGGTCAACTACAAGGCAGCAAAAGCAGCCAAAAACTGAATTTTCAAAAACTAAAACTTGAATTTCTGTGCCTCTTTCTTGGTGACTGCAACAACTTAGAAGCTTCTACTTCGTACAGAGTGGTGCGACCGCAAACGTCATCACGCTGCATTAGTTGCCAGACGATAAATGTAAACGTTTCTGAGAGTAATGCGTCCAATGTGAAGATTTTCAGTTACGTCGATACGAAAACAATGTAGAAAACGTTATGTTTTCTGCGGTTTTTACTACGAATTACCACTTCTCGCTTTTTCTCGTGTAATGTCGCTGCCAGAGTTCGGTTCATGCAAAATCTTATGGTCCTAGGTCAACTACAAGGCAGCAAAAGCAGCCAAAAACTGAATTTTCAAAAACTAAAACTTGAATTTCTGTGCCTCTTTCTTGGTGACTGCAACAACTTAGAAGCTTCTACTTCGTACAGAGTGGTGAGACCGCAAACGTCATCACGCTGCATTAGTTGCCAGACGATAAATGTAAACGTTTCTGAGAGTGATGCGTCCAATGTGAAGATTTTCAGTTACGTCATTTCGAAAACAAATGCTGAAAACGTTATGTTTTCTGCGGTTTTTACTACGAATTACCACTTCTCGCTTTTTCTCGTGTAATGTGGCTGCCAGTGTTCGGTTCATGCAAAATCTTAAGGTCGTAGGTCAACTACAAGGCAGCAAAAGCAGCCAAAAACTGAATTTTCAAAAACAAAAACTTGAATTTCTGTGCCTCTTTCTTGGTGACTGCAACAACTTAGAAGCTTCTACTTCGTACAGAGTGGTGCGACCGCAAACGTCATCACGCTGCATTAGTTGCCAGACGATAAATGTAAACGTTTCTGAGAGTAATGCGTCCAATGTGAAGATTTTCAGTTACGTCGATACGAAAACAATGTAGAAAACGTTATGTTTTCTGCGGTTTTTACTACGAATTACCACTTCTCGCTTTTTCTCGTGTAATGTGGCTGCCAGAGTTCGGTTCATGCAAAATCTTAAGGTCCTAGGTCAACTACAAGGCAGCAAAAGCAGCCAAAAACTGAATTTTCAAAAACTAAAACTTGAATTTCTGTGCCTCTTTCTTGGTGACTGCAACCACTTTGAAGCTTCTACTTCGTACAGAGTGGTGCGACCGCAAACGTCATCACGCTGCATTAGTTGCCAGACGATAAATGTAAACGTTTCTGAGAGTAATGCGTCCAATGTGAAGATTTTCAGTTACGTCATTTCGAAAAGAAATGTTGAAAACGTTATGTTTTCTGCGGTTTTTACTACGAATTACCACTTCTCGCTTTTTCTCGTGTAATGTGGCTGCCAGAGTTCGGTTCATGCTAAATCTTAAGGTCCTAGGTCAACTACAAGGCAGCAAAAGCAGCCAAAAACTGAATTTTCAAAAACTAAAACTTGAATTTCTGTGCCTCTTTCTTGGTGACTGCAACAACTTAGAAGCTTCTACTTCGTACAGAGTGGTGCGACCGCAAACGTCATCACGCTGCATTAGTTGCCAGACGATAAATGTAAACGTTTCTGAGAGTAATGCGTCCAATGTGAAGATTTTCAGTTACGTCGATACGAAAACAAATGTTGAAAACGTTATGTTTTCAGCGGTTTTTACTGCGAATTACCACTTCTCGCTTTTTCCCGTGTAAAGTGGCTGCCAGAGTTCGGTTCATGCAAAATCTTAAGGTCCTAGGTCAACTACAAGGCAGCAAAAGCAGCCAAAAACTGAATTTTCAAAAACTAAAACTTGAATTTCTGTGCCTCTTTCTTGGTGACTGCAACAACTTAGAAGCTTCTACTTCGTACAGAGTGGTGCGACCGCAAACGTCATCACGCTGCATTAGTTGCCAGACGATAAATGTAAACGTTTCTGAGAGTAATGCGTCCAATGTGAAGATTTTCAGTTACGTCATTTCGAAAACAAATGTTGAAAACGTTATGTTTTCTGCAGTTTTTACTACGAATTACCACTTCTCGCTTTTTCTCGTGTAATGTGGCTGCCAGAGTTCGTTTCATGCAAAATCTTAAGGTCCTAGGTCAACTACAAGGCAGCAAAAGCAGCCAAAAACTGAATTTTCAAAAACTAAAACTTGAATTTCTGTGCCTCTTTCTTGGTGACTGCAACAACTTAGAAGCTTCTACTTCGTACAGAGTGGTGCGACCGCAAACGTCATCATGCTGCATTAGTTGCCAGACGATAAATGTAAACGTTTCTGAGAGGAATGCGTCCAATGTGAAGATTTTCAGTTACGTCGATACGAAAACAAATGTTAAAAACGTTATGTTTTTCGCGGCTTTTACTACGAATTACCACTTCTCGCTTTTTCTCGTGTAATGTGGCTGCCAGAGTTCGGTTCATGCAAAATCTTAAGGTCCTAGGTCAACTACAAGGCAGCAAAAGCAGCCAAAAACTGAATTTTCAAAAACTAAAACTTGAATTTCTGTGCCTCTTTCTTGGTGACTGCAACAACTTACAAGCTTCTACTTCGTACAGAGTGGTGCGACCGCAAACGTCATCACGCTGCATTAGTTGCCAGACGATAAATGTAAACGTTTCTGAGAGTAATGCGTCCAATGTGAAGATTTTCAGTTACGTCGATACGAAAACAATGTAGAAAACGTTATGTTTTCTGCGGTTTTTACTACGAATTACTACTTCTCGCTTTTTCTCGTGTAATGTCGCTGCCAGAGTTCGGTTCATGCAAAATCTTAAGGTCCTAGGTCAACTACAAGGCAGCAAAAGCAGCCAAAAACTGAATTTTCAAAAACTAAAACTTGAATTTCTGTGCCTCTTTCTTGGTGACTGCAACAACTTAGAAGCTTCTACTTCGTACAGAGTGGTGCGACCGCAAACGTCATCACGCTGCATTAGTTGCCAGACGATAAATGTAAACGTTTCTGAGATGCGTCCAATGTGAAGATTTTCAGTTACGTCATTTCGAAAACAAATGCTGAAAACGTTATGTTTTCTGCGGTTTTTACTACGAATTACCACTTCTCGCTTTTTCTCGTGTAATGTGGCTGCCAGAGTTCGGTTCATGCAAAATCTTAAGGTCCTAGGTCAACTACAAGGCAGCAAAAGCAGCCAAAAACTGAATTTTCAAAAACTAAAACTTGAATTTCTGTGCCTCTTTCTTGGTGACTGCAACAACTTAGAAGCTTCTACTTCGTACAGAGTGGTGCGACCGCAAACGTCATCACGCTGCATTAGTTGCCAGATGATAAATGTAAACGTTTCTGAGAGTAATGCGTCCAATGTGAAGATTTTCAGTTACTTCATTTCGAAAACAAATGTTGAAAACGTTATGTTTTCTGCAGTTTTTACTACGAATTACCACTTCTCGCTTTTTCTCGTGTAATGTGGCTGCCAGAGTTCGTTTCATGCAAAATCTTAAGGTCCGAGGTCAACTACAAGGCAGCAAAAGCAGCCAAAAACTGAATTTTCAAAAACTAAAACTTGAATTTCTGTGCCTCTTTCTTGGTGACTGCAACAACTTAGAAGCTTCTACTTCGTACAGAGTGGTGCGACCGCAAACGTCATCACGCTGCATTAGTTGCCAGACGATAAATGTAAACGTTTCTGAGAGGAATGCGTCCAATGTGAAGATTTTCAGTTACGTCGATACGAAAACAAATGTTAAAAACGTTATGTTTTCCGCGGTTTTTACTACGAAATACCACTTCTCGCTTTTTCTCGTGTAATGTGGCTGCCAGAGTTCGGTTCATGCTAAATCTTAAGGTCCTAGGTCAACTACAAGGCAGCAAAAGCAGCCAAAAACTGAATTTTCAAAAACTAAAACTTGAATTTCTGTGCCTCTTTCTTGGTGACTGCAACAACTTAGAAGCTTCTACTTCGTACAGAGTGGTGCGACCGCAAACGTCATCATGCTGCATTAGTTGCCAGACGATAAATGTAAACGTTTCTGAGAGTAATGCGTCCAATGTGAAGATTTTCAGTTACGTCGATACGAAAACAATGTAGAAAACGTTATGTTTTCTGCGGTTTTTACTACGAATTACTACTTCTCGCTTTTTCTCGTGTAATGTCGCTGCCAGAGTTCGGTTCATGCAAAATCTTAAGGTCCTAGGTCAACTACAAGGCAGCAAAAGCAGCCAAAAACTGAATTTTCAAAAACTAAAACTTGAATTTCTGTGCCTCTTTCTTGGTGACTGCAACAACTTAGAAGCTTCTACTTCGTACAGAGTGGTGCGACCGCAAACGTCATCACGCTGCATTAGTTGCCAGACGATAAATGTAAACGTTTCTGAGAGTGATGCGTCCAATGTGAAGATTTTCAGTTACGTCATTTCGAAAACAAATGTTGAAAACGTTATGTTTTCTGCGGTTTTTACTACGAATTACCACTTCTCGCTTTTTCTCGTGTAATGTGGCTGCCAGAGTTCGGTTCATGCAAAATCTTAAGGTCCTAGGTCAACTACAAGGCAGCAAAAGCAGCCAAAAACTGAATTTTCAAAAACTAAAAATTGAATTTCGTGTGCCTCTTTCTTGGTGACTGCAACAACTTAGAAGCTTCTACTTCGTACAGAGTGGTGCGACCGCAAACGTCATCACGCTGCATTAGTTGCCAGACGATAAATGTAAACGTTTCTGAGAGTGATGCGTCCAATGTGAAGATTTTCAGTTACGTCATTTCGAAAACAAATGTTGAAAACGTTATGTTTTCTGCGGTTTTTACCACGAATTACCACTTCTCGCTTTTTCTCGTGTAATGTGGCTGCCAGAGTTCGGTTCATGCAAAATCTTAAGGTCCTAGGTCAACTACAAGGCAGCAAAAGCAGCCAAAAACTGAATTTTCAAAAACTAAAAATTGAATTTCGTGTGCCTCATTCTTGGTGACTGCAACAACTTAGAAGCTTCTACTTCGTACAGAGTGGTGCGACCGCAAACGTCATCACGCTGCATTAGTTGCCAGACGATAAATGTAAACGTTTCTGAGAGTAATGCGTCCAATGAGAAGATTTTCAGTTACGTCGATACGAAAACAATGTAGAAAACGTTATGTTTTCTGCGGTTTTTACTACGAATTACCACTTCTCGCTTTTTCTCGTGTAATGTGGCTTCCAGAGTTCGGTTCATGCAAAATCTTAAGGTCCTAGGTCAACTACAAGGCAGCAAAAGCAGCCAAAAACCGAATTTTCAAAAACTAAAACTTGAATTTCTGTGCCTCTTTCTTGGTGACTGCAACCACTTAGAAGCTTCTACTTCGTACAGAGTGGTGCGACCGCAAACGTCATCACGCTGCATTAGTTGCCAGACGATAAATGTAAACGTTTCTGAGAGTAATGCGTCCAATGTGAAGATTTTCAGTTACGTCATTTCGAAAACAAATGTTGAAAACGTTATGTTTTCTGCGGTTTTTACTACGAATTACCACTTCTCGCTTTTTCTCGTGTAATGTGGCTGCCAGAGTTCGGTTCATGCAAAATGTTAAGGTCCTAGGTCAACTACAAGGCAGCAAAAGCAGCGAAAAACTGAATTTTCAAAAACTAAAACTTGAATTTCTGTGCCTCTTTCTTGGTGACTGCAACAACTTAGAAGCTTCTACTTCGTACAGAGTGGTGCGACCGCAAACGTCATCACGCTGCATTAGTTGCCAGACGATAAATGTAAACGTTTCTGAGAGTAATGCGTCCAATGTGAAGATTTTCAGTTACGTCGATACGAAAACAAATGTTGAAAACGTTATGTTTTCAGCGGTTTTTACTGCGAATTACCACTTCTCGCTTTTTCCCGTGTAAAGTGGCTGCCAGAGTTCGGTTCATGCAAAATCTTAAGGTCCTAGGTCAACTACAAGGCAGCAAAAGCAGCCAAAAACTGAATTTTCAAAAACTAAAACTTGAATTTCTGTGCCTCTTTCTTGGTGACTGCAACAACTTAGAAGCTTCTACTTCGTACAGAGTGGTGCGACCGCAAACGTCATCACGCTGCATTAGTTGCCAGACGATAAATGTAAACGTTTCTGAGAGTAATGCGTCCAATGTGAAGATTTTCAGTTACGTCGATACGAAAACAATGTAAAAAACGTTATGTTTTCTGCGGTTTTTACTACGAATTACCACTTCTCGCTTTTTCTCGTGTAATGTGGCTGCCAGAGTTCGGTTCATGCAAAATCTTAAGGTCCTAGGTCAACTACAAGGCAGCAAAAGCAGCCAAAAACTGAATTTTCAAAAACTAAAACTTGAATTTCTGTGCCTCTTTCTTGGTGACTGCAACCACTTAGAAGCTTCTACTTCGTACAGAGTGGTGCGACCGAAAACGTCATCACGCTGCATTAGTTGCCAGATGATAAATGTAAACGTTTCTGAGAGTAATGCGTCCAATGTGAAGATTTTCAGTTACGTCATTTCGAAAACAAATGTTGAAAACGTTATGTTTTCTGCGGTTTTTACTACGAATTACCACTTCTCGCTTTTTCTCGTGTAATGTGGCTGCCAGAGTTCGGTTCATGCAAAATCTTAAGGTCCTAGGTCAACTACAAGGCAGCAAAAGCAGCCAAAAACTGAATTTTCAAAAACTAAAACTTGAATTTCTGTGCCTCTTTCTTGGTGACTGCAACAACTTAGAAGCTTCTACTTCGTACAGAGTGGTGCGACCGCAAACGTCATCACGCTGCATTATTTGCCAGACGATAAATGTAAACGTTTCTGAGAGTAATGCGTCCAATGTGAAGATTTTCAGTTACGTCGATACGAAAACAAATGTTGAAAACGTTATGTTTTCAGCGGTTTTTACTGCGAATTACCACTTCTCGCTTTTTCCCGTGTACAGTGGCTGCCAGAGTTCGGTTCATGCAGAATCTTAAGGTCCTAGGTCAACTACAAGGCAGCAAAAGCAGCCAAAAACTGAATTTTCAAAAACAAAAACTTGAATTTCTGTGCCTCTTTCTTGGTGACTGCAACAACTTAGAAGCTTCTACTTCGTACAGAGTGGTGCGACCGCAAACGTCATCACGCTGCATTAGTTGCCAGACGATAAATGTAAACGTTTCTGAGAGTAATGCGTCCAATGTGAAGATTTTCAGTTACGTCATTTCGAAAACAAATGTTGAAAACGTTATGTTTTCTGCAGTTTTTACTACGAATTACCACTTCTCGCTTTTTCTCGTGTAATGTGGCTGCCAGAGTTCGTTTCATGCAAAATCTTAAGGTCCTAGGTCAACTACAAGGCAGCAAAAGCAGCCAAAAACTGAATTTTCAAAAACTAAAACTTGAATTTCTGTGCCTCTTTCTTGGTGACTGCAACAACTTAGAAGCTTCTACTTCGTACAGAGTGGTGCGACCGCAAACGTCATCACGCTGCATTAGTTGCCAGACGATAAATGTAAACGTTTCTGAGAGGAATGCGTCCAATGTGAAGATTTTCAGTTACGTCGATACGAAAACAAATGTTAAAAACGTTATGTTTTCCGCGGTTTTTACTACGAATTACCACTTCTCGCTTTTTCTCGTGTAATGTGGCTGCCAGAGTTCGGTTCATGCTAAATCTTAAGGTCCTAGGTCAACTACAAGGCAGCAAAAGCAGCCAAAAACTGAATTTTCAAAAACTAAAACTTGAATTTCTGTGCCTCTTTCTTGGTGACTGCAACAACTTAGAAGCTTCTACTTCGTACAGAGTGGTGCGACCGCAAACGTCATCACGCTGCATTAGTTGCCAGACGATAAATGTAAACGTTTCTGGGAGTAATGCGTCCAATGTGAAGATTTTCAGTTACGTCATTTCGAAAACAAATGTTGAAAACGTTATGTTTTCTGCGGTTTTTACTACGAATTACCACTTCTCGCTTTTTCTCGTGTAATGTGGCTGCCAGAGTTCGGTTCATGCAAAATCGTAAGGTCCTAGGTCAACTACAAGGCAGCAAAAGCAGCCAAAAACTGAATTTTCAAAAACTAAAACTTGAATTTCTGTGCCTCTTTCTTGGTGACTGCAACAACTTAGAAGCTTCTACTTCGTACAGAGTGGTGCGACCGCAAACGTCATCACGCTGCATTAGTTGCCAGACGATAAATGTAAACGTTTCTGAGAGTAATGCGTCCAATGTGAAGATTTTCAGTTACGTCATTTCGAAAACAAATGTTGAAAACGTTATGTTTTCTGCGGTTCTTACTACGAATTACCACTTCTCGCTTTTTCTCGTGTAATGTGGCTGCCAGAGTTCGGTTCATGCAAAATCTTAAGGTCCTAGGTCAACTACAAGGCAGCAAAAGCAGCCAAAAACTGAATTTTCAAAAACTAAAACTTGAAATTCTGTGCCTCTTTCTTGGTGACTGCAACAACTTAGAAGCTTCTACTTCATACACAGTGGTGCGACCGCAAACGTCATCACGCTGTATTAGTTGCCAGACGATAAATGTAAACGTTTCTAAGAGTAATGCGTCCAATGTGAAGATTTTCAGTTACGTCGATACGAAAACAATGTAGAAAACGTTATGTTTTCTGCGGTTTTTACTACGAATTACCACTTCTCGCTTTTTCTCGTGTAATGTGGCTGCCAGAGTTCGGTTCATGCAAAATCTTAAGGTCCTAGGTCAACTACAAGGCAGCAAAAGCAGCCAAAAACTGAATTTTCAAAAACTAAAACTTGAATTTCTGTGCCTCTTTCTTGGTGACTGCAACAACTTAGAAGCTTCTACTTCGTACAGAGTGGTGTGACCGCAAACGTCATCACGCTGCATTAGTTGCCAGACGATAAATGTAAACGTTTCTGAGAGGAATGCGTCCAATGTGAAGATTTTTAGTTACGTCGATACGAAAACAATGTAGAAAACGTTATGTTTTCTGCGGTTTTTACTACGAATTACCACTTCTCGCTTTTTCTCGTGTAATGTGGCTGCCAGAGTTCGGTTCATGCAAAATCTTAAGGTCCTAGGTCAACTACAAGGCAGCAAAAGAAGCCAAAAACTGAATTTTCAAAAACTAAAACTTGAAATTCTGTGCCTCTTTCTTGGTGACTGCAACAACTTAGAAGCTTCTACTTCATACACAGTGGTGCGACCGCAAACGTCATCACGCTGTATTAGTTGCCAGACGATAAATGTAAACGTTTCTGAGAGTAATGCGTCCAATGTGAAGATTTTCAGTTACGTCGATACGAAAACAATGTAGAAAACGTTATGTTTTCTGCGGTTTTTACTACGAATTACCACTTCTCGCTTTTTCTCGTGTAATGTGGCTGCCAGAGTTCGGTTCATGCAAAATCTTAAGGTCCTAGGTCTACAAGGCAGCAAAAGCAGCCAAAAACTGAATTTTCAAAAACTAAAACTTGAATTTCTGTGCCTCTTTCTTGGTGACTGCAACAACTTAGAAGCTTCTACTTCGTACAGAGTGGTGCGACCGCAAACGTCATCACGCTGCATTAGTTGCCAGACGATAAATGTAAACGTTTCTGAGAGGAATGCGTCCAATGTGAAGATTTTCAGTTACGTCGATACGAAAACAATGTAGAAAACGTCATGTTTTCTGCGGTTTTTACTACGAATTACCACTTCTCGCTTTTTCTCGTGTAATGTGGCTGCCAGAGTTCGGTTCATGCTAAATCTTATGGTCCTAGGTCAACTACAAGGCAGCAAAAGCAGCCAAAAACTGAATTTTCAAAAACCAAAACTTGAATTTCTGTGCCTCTTTCTTGGTGACTGCAACAACTTAGAAGCTTCTACTTCGTACAGAGTGGTGCGACCGCAAACGTCATCACGCTGCATTAGTTGCCAGATGATAAATGTAAACGTTTCTGAGAGTAATGCGTCTAATGTGAAGATTTTCAGTTACGTCGATACGAAAACAATGTAGAAAACGTTATGTTTTCTGCGGTTTTTACTACGAATTACCACTTTTCGCTTTTTCTCGTGTAATGTGGCTGCCAGAGTTCGGTTCATGCAAAATCTTAAGGTCGTAGGTCAACTACAAGGCAGCAAAAGCAGCCAAAAACTGAATTTTCAAAAACTAAAACTTGAATTTCTGTGCCTCTTTCTAGGTGACTGCAACAACTTAGGAGCTTCTACTTCGTACAGAGTGGTGCGACCGCAAACGTCATCACGCTGCATTAGTTGCCAGACGATAAATGTAAACGTTTCTGTGAGTAATGCGTCCAATGTGAAGATTTTCAGTTACGTCGATACGAAAACAATGTAGAAAACGTTATGTTTTATGCGGTTTTTACCACGAATTACCAGTTCTCGCTTTTTCTCGTGTAATGTGGCTGCCAGAGTTCGGATCATGCAAAATCTTAAGGTCCTAGGTCAACTACAAGGCAGCAAAAGCAGCCAAAAACTGAATTTTCAAAAACTAAAACTTGAATTTCTGTGCCTCTTTCTTGGTGACTGCAACAACTTAGAAGCTTCTACTTCATACGGAGTGGTGCGACCGCAAACGTCATCACGCTGCATTAGTTGCCAGACGATAAATGTAAACGTTTCTGAGAGTAATGCGTCCAATGTGAAGATCTTCAGTTACGTCATTTCGAAAACAAATGTTGAAAACGTTATGTTTTCTGCGGTTTTTACTACGAATTACCACTTCTCGCTTTTTCTCGTCTAATGTGGCTGCCAGAGTTCGGTTCATGCAAAATCTTAAGGTCCTAGGTCAACTACAAGGCAGCAAAAGAAGCCAAAAACTGAATTTTCAAAAACTAAAACTTGAATTTCTGTGCCTCTTTCTTTGTGACTGCAACAACTTAGAAGCTTCTACTTCATACACAGTGGTGCGACCGCAAACGTCATCACGCTGTATTAGTTGCCAGACGATAAATGTAAACGTTTCTGAGAGTAATGCGTCCAATGTGAAGATTTTCAATTACGTCGATACGAAAACAATGTAGAAAACGTTATGTTTTCTGCGGTTTTTACTACGAATTACCACTTCTCGCTTTTTCTCGTGTAATGTGGCTGCCAGGGTTCGGTTCATGCAAAATCTTAAGGTCCTAGGTCAACTACAAGGCAGCAAAAGCAGCCAAAAACTGAATTTTCAGAAACTAAAACTTGAATTTCTGTGCCTCTTTCTTGGTGACTGCAACAACTTAGAAGCTTCTACTTCGTACAGAGTGGTGCGACCGCAAACGTCATCACGCTGCATTAGTTGCCAGACGATAAATGTAAACGTTTCTGAGAGTAATGCGTCCAATGTGAAGATTTTCAGTTACGTCGATACGAAAACAATATAGAAAACGTCATGTTTTCTGCGGTTTTTACTACGAATTACCACTTCTCGCTTTTTCTCGTGTAATGTGGCTGCCAGAGTTCGGTACATGCTAAATCTTAAGGTCCTAGGTCAACTACAAGGCAGCAAAAGCAGCCAAAAACTGAATTTTCAAAAACTAAAACTTGAATTTCTGTGCCTCTTTCTTGGTGACTGCAACAACTTAGAAGCTTCTACTTCGTACAGAGTGGTGCGACCGCAAACGTCATCACGCTGCATTAGTTGCCAGACGATAAATGTAAACGTTTCTGAGAGGAATGCGTCCAATGTGAAGATTTTCAGTTACGTCGATACGAAAACAATGTAGAAAACGTCATGTTTTCTGCGGTTTTTACTACGAATTACCACTTCTCGCTTTTTCTCGTGTAATGTGGCTGCCAGAGTTCGGTTCATGCTAAATCTTATGGTCCTAGGTCAACTACAAGGCAGCAAAAGCAGCCAAAAACTGAATTTTCAAAAACCAAAACTTGAATTTCTGTGCCTCTTTCTTGGTGACTGCAACAACTTAGAAGCTTCTACTTCGTACAGAGTGGTGCGACCGCAAACGTCATCACGCTGCATTAGTTGCCAGATGATAAATGTAAACGTTTCTGAGAGTAATGCGTCTAATGTGAAGATTTTCAGTTACGTCGATACGAAAACAATGTAGAAAACGTTATGTTTTCTGCGGTTTTTACTACGAATTACCACTTTTCGCTTTTTCTCGTGTAATGTGGCTGCCAGAGTTCGGTTCATGCAAAATCTTAAGGTCGTAGGTCAACTACAAGGCAGCAAAAGCAGCCAAAAACTGAATTTTCAAAAACTAAAACTTGAATTTCTGTGCCTCTTTCTAGGTGACTGCAACAACTTAGGAGCTTCTACTTCGTACAGAGTGGTGCGACCGCAAACGTCATCACGCTGCATTAGTTGCCAGACGATAAATGTAAACGTTTCTGTGAGTAATGCGTCCAATGTGAAGATTTTCAGTTACGTCGATACGAAAACAATGTAGAAAACGTTATGTTTTATGCGGTTTTTACCACGAATTACCAGTTCTCGCTTTTTCTCGTGTAATGTGGCTGCCAGAGTTCGGATCATGCAAAATCTTAAGGTCCTAGGTCAACTACAAGGCAGCAAAAGCAGCCAAAAACTGAATTTTCAAAAACTAAAACTTGAATTTCTGTGCCTCTTTCTTGGTGACTGCAACAACTTAGAAGCTTCTACTTCATACGGAGTGGTGCGACCGCAAACGTCATCACGCTGCATTAGTTGCCAGACGATAAATGTAAACGTTTCTGAGAGTAATGCGTCCAATGTGAAGATCTTCAGTTACGTCATTTCGAAAACAAATGTTGAAAACGTTATGTTTTCTGCGGTTTTTACTACGAATTACCACTTCTCGCTTTTTCTCGTCTAATGTGGCTGCCAGAGTTCGGTTCATGCAAAATCTTAAGGTCCTAGGTCAACTACAAGGCAGCAAAAGAAGCCAAAAACTGAATTTTCAAAAACTAAAACTTGAATTTCTGTGCCTCTTTCTTTGTGACTGCAACAACTTAGAAGCTTCTACTTCATACACAGTGGTGCGACCGCAAACGTCATCACGCTGTATTAGTTGCCAGACGATAAATGTAAACGTTTCTGAGAGTAATGCGTCCAATGTGAAGATTTTCAATTACGTCGATACGAAAACAATGTAGAAAACGTTATGTTTTCTGCGGTTTTTACTACGAATTACCACTTCTCGCTTTTTCTCGTGTAATGTGGCTGCCAGGGTTCGGTTCATGCAAAATCTTAAGGTCCTAGGTCAACTACAAGGCAGCAAAAGCAGCCAAAAACTGAATTTTCAGAAACTAAAACTTGAATTTCTGTGCCTCTTTCTTGGTGACTGCAACAACTTAGAAGCTTCTACTTCGTACAGAGTGGTGCGACCGCAAACGTCATCACGCTGCATTAGTTGCCAGACGATAAATGTAAACGTTTCTGAGAGTAATGCGTCCAATGTGAAGATTTTCAGTTACGTCGATACGAAAACAATATAGAAAACGTCATGTTTTCTGCGGTTTTTACTACGAATTACCACTTCTCGCTTTTTCTCGTGTAATGTGGCTGCCAGAGTTCGGTACATGCTAAATCTTAAGGTCCTAGGTCAACTACAAGGCAGCAAAAGCAGCCAAAAACTGAATTTTCAAAAACTAAAACTTGAATTTCTGTGCCTCTTTCTTGGTGACTGCAACAACTTAGAAGCTTCTACTTCATACAGAGTGGTGCGACCGCAAACGTCATCACGCTGCATTAGTTGCCAGACGATAAATGTAAACGTTTCTGAGAGTAATGCGTCCAATGTGAAGATTTTCAGTTACGTCGATACGAAAACAATGTAGAAAACGTTATGTTTTCTGCGGTTTTTACTACGAATTACCACTTCTCGCTTTTTCTCGTGTAATGTGGCTGCCAGAGTTCGGTTCATGCAAAATCATAAGCTCCTAGGTCAACTACAAGGCAGCAAAAGCAGCCAAAAACTGAATTTTCAAAATCTAAAACTTGAATTTCTGTGCCTCTTTCTTGGTGACTGCAACAACTTAGAAGCTTCTACTTCATACAGAATGGTGCGACCGCAAACGTCATCACGCTGCATTAGTTGCCAGACGATAAATGTAAACGTTTCTGAGAGTAATGCGTCCAATGTGAAGATTTTCAGTTACGTCGATACGAAAACAATGTAGAAAACGTTATGTTTTCTGCATTTTTACTACGAATTACCACTTCTCGCTTTTTCTCGTGTAATGTGGCTGCCAGAGTTCGGTTCATGCAAAATCGTAAGGTCCTAGGTCAACTACAAGGCAGCATAAGCAGTCAAAAACTGATTTTTCAAAAACTAAAACTTGAATTTCTGTGCCTCTTTCTTGGTGACTGCAACAACTTAGAAGCTTCTACTTCGTACAGAGTGGTGCGACCGCAAACGTCATCACGCTGCATTAGTTGCCAGACGATAAATGTAAACGTTTCTGAGAGTAATGCGTCCAATGTGAAGATTTTCAGTTACGTCATTTCGAAAACAAATGTTGAAAACGTTATGTTTTCTGCGGTTTTTACTACGAATTACCACTTCTCGCTTTTTCTCGTGTAATGTGGCTGCCAGAGTTCGGTTCATGCAAAATCTTAAGGTCCTAGGTCAACTACAAGGCAGCAAAAGCAGCCAAAAACTGAATTTTCAAAAACTAAAACTTGAATTTCTGTGCCTCTTTCTAGGTGACTGCAACAACTTAGAAGCTTCTACTTCGTACAGAGTGGTGCGACCGCAAACGTCATCACGCTGCATTAGTTGCCAGACGACAAATGTAAACGTTTCTGAGAGTAATGCGTCCAATGTGAAGATTTTCAGTTACGTCGATACGAAAACAATGTAGAAAACGTTATGTTTTCTGCGGTTTTTACTACGAATTACCACTTCTCGCTTTTTCTCGTGTAATGTGGCTGCCAGAGTTCGGTTCATGCAAAATCTTAAGGTCCTAGGTCAACTACAAGGCAGCAAAAGCAGCCAAAAACTGAATTTTCAAAAACTAAAACTTGAAATTCTGTGCCTCTTTCTTGGTGACTGCAACAACTTAGAAGCTTCTACTTCGTACAGAGTGGTGCGATCGCAAACGTCATCACGCTGCATTAGTTGCCAGACGATAAATGTAAACGTTTCTGAGAGTATTGCGTCCAATGTGAAGATTTTCAGTTACGTCATTTCGAAAACAAATGTTGAAAACGTTATGTTTTCTGCGGTTTTTACTACGAATTACCACTTCTTGCTTTTTCTCGTGTAATGTGGCTACCAGAGTTCTGTTCATGCTAAATCTTAACGTCCTAGGTCAACTACAAGGCAGCAAAAGCAGCCAAAAACTGAATTTTCAAAAACTAAAACTTGAATTTCTTTGCCTCTTTCTTGGTGACTGCAACAACTTAGAAGCTTCTACTTCATACAGAGTGGTGCGACCGCAAACGTCATCACGCTGCATTAGTTGCCAGACGATAAATGTAAACGTTTCGGAGAGTAATGCGTCCAATGTGAAGATTTTCAGTTACGTCGATACGAAAACAATGTAGAAAACGTTATGTTTTCTGCGGTTATTTACTACGAATTACCACTTCTCGCTTTTTTTCGTGTAATGTGGCTGCCAGAGTTCGGTTCATGCAAAATCTTAAGCTCCTAGGTCAACTACAAGGCAGCAAAAGCAGCCAAAAACTGAATTTTCAAAAACTAAAACTTGAATTTCTGTGCCTCTTTCTTGGTGACTGCAACAACTTAGAAGCTTCTACTTCATACAGAGTGGTGCGACCGCAAACGTCATCACGCTGCATTAGTTGCCAGACGATAAATGTAAACGTTTCTGAGAGTAATGCGTCCAATGTGAAGATTTTCAGTTACGTCGATACGAAAACAATGTAGAAAACGTTATGTTTTCTGCGGTTTTTACTACGAATTACCACTTCTCGCTTTTTCTCGTGTAATGTTGCTGCCAGAGTTCGGTTCATGCAAAATCGTAAGGTCCTAGGTCAACTACAAGGCAGCAAAAGCAGCCAAAAACTGAATTTTCAAAAACTAAAACTTGAATTTCTGTGCCTCTTTCTTGGTGACTGCAACAACTTAGAAGCTTCTACTTCGTACAGAGTGGTGCAACCGCAAACGTCATCACGCTGCATTAGTTGCCAGACGATAAATGTAAACGTTTCTGAGAGTAATGCGTCCAATGTGAAGATTTTCAGTTACGTCATTTCGAAAACAAATGTTGAAAACGTTATGTTTTCTGCGGTTTTAACTACGAATTACCACTTCTCGCTTTTTCTCGTGTAATGTGGCTGCCAGAGTTCGGTTCATGCAAAATCTTAAGGTCCTAGGTCAACTACAAGGCAGCAAAAGCAGCCAAAAACTGAATTTTCAAAAACTAAAACTTGAATTTCTGTGCCTCTTTCTTGGTGACTGCAACAACTTAGAAGATTCTACTTCGTACAGAGTGGTGCGACCGCAAACGTCATCACGCTGCATTAGTTGCCAGACGATAAATGTAAACGTTTCTGAGAGTAATGCGTCCAATGTGAAGATTTTCAGTTACGTCGATACGAAAACAATGTAGAAAACGTTATGTTTTCTGCGGTTTTTACTACGAATTACCACTTCTCGCTTTTTCTCGTGTAATGTGGCTGCCAGAGTTCGGTTCATGCAAAATCTTAAGGTCCTAGGTCAACTACAAGGCAGCAAAAGCAGCCAAAAACTGAATTTTCAAAAACTAAAACTTGAATTTCTGTGCCTCTTTCTTGGTGACTGCAACAACTTAGAAGCTTCTACTTCATACAGAGTGGTGCGACCGCAAACGTCATCACGCTGCATTAGTTGCCAGACGATAAATGTAAACGTTTCTGAGAGTAATGCGTCCAATGTGAAGATTTCCAGTTACGTCGATACGAAAACAATGTAGAAAACGTTATGTTTTCTGCGGTTTTTACTACGAATTACCACTTCTCGCCTTTTCTCGTGTAATGTGGCTGCCAGAGTTCGGTTCATGCAAAATCATAAGCTCCTAGGTCAACTACAAGGCAGCAAAAGCAGCCAAAAACTGAATTTTCAAAAACTAAAACTTGAATTTCTGTGCCTCTTTCTTGGTGACTGCAACAACTTAGAAGCTTCTACTTCGTACAGAGTGGTGCGACCGCAAACGTCATCACGCTGCATTAGTTGCCAGACGATAAATGTAAACGTTTCTGAGAGTAATGCGTCCAATGTGAAGATTTTCAGTTACGTCGATACGAAAACAATGTAGAAAACGTTATGTTTTCTGCGGTTTTTACTACGAATTACCACTTCTCGCTTTTTCTCGTGTAATGTGGCTGCCAGAGTTCGGTTCATGCAAAATCTTAAGGTCCTAGGTCAACTACAAGGCAGCAAAAGCAGCCAAAAACTGAATTTTCAAAAACTTAAACTTGAAATTCTGTGCCTCTTTCTTGGTGACTGCAACAACTTAGAAGTTTCTACTTCGTACAGAGTGGTGCGACCGCAAACGTCATCACGCTGCATTAGTTGCCAGACGATAAATGTAAACGTTTCTGAGAGTATTGCGTCCAATGTGAAGATTTTCAGTTACGTCATTTCGAAAACAAATGTTGAAAACGTTATGTTTTCTGCGGTTTTTACTACGAATTACCACTTCTCGCTTTTTCTCGTGTAATGTGGCTGCCAGAGTTCGGTTCATGCAAAATCTTAAGGTCCTAGGTCAACTACAAGGCAGCAAAAGCAGCCAAAAACTGAATTTTCAAAAACTAAAACTTGAATTTCTGTGCCTCTTTCTTGGTGACTGCAACAACTTAGAAGCTTCTACTTCATACAGAGTGGTGCGACCGCAAACGTCATCAATCTGCATTAGTTGCCAGACGATAAATGTAAACGTTTCTGAGAGTAATGCGTCCAATGTGAAGATTTTCAGTTACGTCGATACGAAAACAATGTAGAAAACGTTATGTTTTCTGCGGTTTTTACTACGAATTACCACTTCTCGCCTTTTCTCGTGTAATGTGGCTGCCAGAGTTCGGTTCATGCAAAATCATAAGCTCCTAGGTCAACTACAAGGCAGCAAAAGCAGCCAAAAACTGAATTTTCAAAATCTAAAACTTGAATTTCTGTGCCTCTTTCTTGGTGTCTGCAACAACTTAGAAGCTTCTACTTCATACAGAATGGTGCGACCGCAAACGTCATCACGCTGCATTAGTTGCCAGACGATAAATGTAAACGTTTCTGAGAGTAATGCGTCCAATGTGAAGATTTTCAGTTACGTCATTTCGAAAACAAATGTTGAAAACGTTATGTTTTCTGCGGTTTTAACTACGAATTACCACTTCTCGCTTTTTCTCGTGTAATGTGGCTGCCAGAGTTCGGTTCATGCAAAATCTTAAGGTCCTAGGTCAACTACAAGGCAGCAAAAGCAGCCAAAAACTGAATTTTCAAAAACTAAAACTTGAATTTCTGTGCCTCTTTCTTGGTGACTGCAACAACTTAGAAGCTTCTACACTCCTGGAAATTGAAATAAGAACACCGTGAATTCATTGTCCCAGGAAGGGGAAACTTTATTGACACATTCCTGGGGTCAGATACATCACATGATCACACTGACAGAACCACAGGCACATAGACACAGGCAACAGAGCATGCACAATGTCGGCACTAGTACAGTGTATATCCACCTTTCGCAGCAATGCAGGCTGCTATTCTCCCATGGAGACGATCGTAGAGATGCTGGATGTAGTCCTGTGGAACGGCTTGCCATGCCATTTCCACCTGGCGCCTCAGTTGGACCAGAGTTCGTGCTGGACGTGCAGACCGCGTGAGACGACGCTTCATCCAGTCCCAAACATGCTCAATGGGGGACAGATCCGGAGATCTTGCTGGCCAGGGTAGTTGACTTACACCTTCTAGAGCACGTTGGGTGGCACGGGATACATGAGGACGTGCATTGTCCTGTTGGAACAGCAAGTTCCCTTGCCGGTCTAGGAATGGTAGAACGATGGGTTCGATGACGGTTTGGATGTACCGTGCACTATTCAGTGTCCCCTCGACGATCACCAGTGGTGTACGGCCAGTATAGGAGATCGCTCCCCACACCATGATGCCGGGTGTTGGCCCTGTGTGCCTCGGTCGTATGCAGTCCTGATTGTGGCGCTCAGCTTCACGGCGCCACACACGCATACGACCATCATTGGCACCAAGGCAGAAGCGACTCTCATCGCTGAAGACGACACGTCCCCATTCGTCCCTCCATTCACGCCTGTCGCGACACCACTGGAGGCGGGCTGCACGATGTTGGGGCGTGAGCGGAAGACGGCCTAACGGTGTGCGGGACCGTAGCCCAGCTTCATGAAGATGGTTGCGAATGGTCCTCGCCGATACCCCAGGAGCAACAGTGTCCCTAATTTGCTGGGAAGTGGCGGTGCGGTCCCCTACGGCACTGCGTACGATCCTACGGTCTTGGCGTGCATCCGTGCGTCGCTGCGGTCCGGTCCCAGGTCGACGGTGACGTGCACCTTCCGCCGACCACTGGCGACAACATCGATGTACTGTGGAGACCTCACGCCCCACGTGTTGAGCAATTCAGCGGTACGTCCACCCGGCCTCCCGCATGCCCACTATATGCCATCGCTCAAAGTCCGTCAACTGCACATACGGTTCACGTCCACGCTGTCGCGGCATGCTACCAGTGTTAAAGACTGCGATGGAGCTCCGTATGCCACGGCAAACTGGCTGACACTGACGGCGGCGGTGCACAAATGCTGCGCAGCTAGCGCCATTCGACGTCCAACACCGCGGTTCCTGGTGTGTCCGCTGTGCCGTGCGTGTGATCATTGCTTGTACAGCCCTCTCGCAGTGTCCGGAGCAAGTATGGTGGGTCTGACACACCGGTGTCAATGTGTTCTTTTTTCCATTTCCAGGAGTGTACTTCGTACAGAGTGGTGCGACCGCAAACGTCATCACGCTGCATTAGTTGCCAGACGATAAATGTAAACGTTTCTGAGAGTAATGCGTCCAATGTGAAGATTTTCAGTTACGTCGATACGAAAACAATGTAGAAAACGTTATGTTTTCTGCGGTTTTTACTACGAATTACCACTTCTCGCTTTTTCTCGTGTAATGTGGCTGCCAGAGTTCGGTTCATGCAAAATCTTAAGGTCCTAGGTCAACTACAAGGCAGCAAAAGCAGCCAAAAACTGAATTTTCAAAAACTAAAACTTGAATTTCTATGCCTCTTTCTTGGTGACTGCAACAACTTAGAAGCTTCTACTTCATACAGAGTGGTGCGACCGCAAACGTCATCACGCTGCATTAGTTGCCAGACGATAAATGTAAACGTTTCTGAGAGTAATGCGTCCAATGTGAAGATTTTCAGTTACGTCGATACGAAAACAATGTAGAAAACGTTATGTCTTCTGCGGTTTTTACTGCGAATTACCACTTCTCGCTTTTTCTCGTGTAATGTGGCTGCCAGAGTTCGGTTCATGCAAAATCTTAAGGTCCTAGGTCAACTACAAGGCAGCAAAAGCAGCCTAAAACTGAATTTTCAAAAACTAAAACTTGAATTTCTGTGCCACTTTCTTGGTGACTGCAACAACTTAGAAGCTTCTACTTCGTACAGAGTGGTGCGACCGCAAACGTCATCACGCTGCATTAGTTGCCAGACGATAAATGTAAACGTTTCTGAGAGTAATGCGTCCAATGTGAAGATTTTCAGTTACGTCGATACGAAAACAATGTAGAAAACGTTATGTTTTCTGCGGTTTTTACTACGAATTACCACTTCTCGCTTTTTCTCGTGTAATGTGGCTGCCAGAGTTCGGTTCATGCAAAATCTTAAGGTCCTAGGTCAACTACAAGGCAGCAAAAGCAGCCAAAAACTGAATTTTCAAAAACTAAAACTTGAATTTCTGTGCCTCTTTCTTGGTGACTGCAACAACTTAGAAGCTTCTACTTCATACAGAGTGGTGCGACCGCAAACGTCATCACGCTGCATTAGTTGCCAGACGATAAATGTAAACGTTTCTGAGAGTAATGCGTCCAATGTGAAGATTTCCAGTTACGTCGATACGAAAACAATGTAGAAAACGTTATGTTTTCTGCGGTTTTTACTACGAATTACCACTTCTCGCCTTTTCTCGTGTAATGTGGCTGCCAGAGTTCGGTTCATGCAAAATCATAAGCTCCTAGGTCAACTACAAGGCAGCAAAAGCAGCCAAAAACTGAATTTTCAAAAACTAAAACTTGAATTTCTGTGCCTCTTTCTTGGTGACTGCAACAACTTAGAAGCTTCTACTTCGTACAGAGTGGTGCGACCGCAAACGTCATCACGCTGCATTAGTTGCCAGACGATAAATGTAAACGTTTCTGAGAGTAATGCGTCCAATGTGAAGATTTTCAGTTACGTCGATACGAAAACAATGTAGAAAACGTTATGTTTTCTGCGGTTTTTACTACGAATTACCACTTCTCGCTTTTTCTCGTGTAATGTGGCTGCCAGAGTTCGGTTCATGCAAAATCTTAAGGTCCTAGGTCAACTACAAGGCAGCAAAAGCAGCCAAAAACTGAATTTTCAAAAACTTAAACTTGAAATTCTGTGCCTCTTTCTTGGTGACTGCAACAACTTAGAAGCTTCTACTTCGTACAGAGTGGTGCGACCGCAAACGTCATCACGCTGCATTAGTTGCCAGACGATAAATGTAAACGTTTCTGAGAGTATTGCGTCCAATGTGAAGATTTTCAGTTACGTCATTTCGAAAACAAATGTTGAAAACGTTATGTTTTCTGCGGTTTTTACTACGAATTACCACTTCTCGCTTTTTCTCGTGTAATGTGGCTGCCAGAGTTCGGTTCATGCAAAATCTTAAGGTCCTAGGTCAACTACAAGGCAGCAAAAGCAGCCAAAAACTGAATTTTCAAAAACTAAAACTTGAATTTCTGTGCCTCTTTCTTGGTGACTGCAACAACTTAGAAGCTTCTACTTCATACAGAGTGGTGCGACCGCAAACGTCATCAATCTGCATTAGTTGCCAGACGATAAATGTAAACGTTTCTGAGAGTAATGCGTCCAATGTGAAGATTTTCAGTTACGTCGATACGAAAACAATGTAGAAAACGTTATGTTTTCTGCGGTTTTTACTACGAATTACCACTTCTCGCCTTTTCTCGTGTAATGTGGCTGCCAGAGTTCGGTTCATGCAAAATCATAAGCTCCTAGGTCAACTACAAGGCAGCAAAAGCAGCCAAAAACTGAATTTTCAAAATCTAAAACTTGAATTTCTGTGCCTCTTTCTTGGTGTCTGCAACAACTTAGAAGCTTCTACTTCGTACAGAGTGGTGCGACCGCAAACGTCATCACGCTGCATTAGTTGCCAGACGATAAATGTAAACGTTTCTGAGAGTAATGCGTCCAATGTGAAGATTTTCAGTTACGTCATTTCGAAAACAAATGTTGAAAACGTTATGTTTTCTGCGGTTTTTACTACGAATTACCACTTCTCGCTTTTTCTCGTGTAATGTGGCTGCCAGAGTTCGGTTCATGCAAAATCTTAAGGTCCTAGGTCAACTACAAGGCAGCAAAAGCAGCCAAAAACTGAATTTTCAAAAACTAAAACTTGAATTTCTGTGCCTCTTTCTAGGTGACTGCAACAACTTAGAAGCTTCTACTTCGTACAGAGTGGTGCGACCGCAAACGTCATCACGCTGCATTAGTTGCCAGACGACAAATGTAAACGTTTCTGAGAGTAATGCGTCCAATGTGAAGATTTTCAGTTACGTCGATACGAAAACAATGTAGAAAACGTTATGTTTTCTGCGGTTTTTACTACGAATTACCACTTCTCGCTTTTTCTCGTGTAATGTGGCTGCCAGAGTTCGGTTCATGCAAAATCTTAAGGTCCTAGGTCAACTACAAGGCAGCAAAAGCAGCCAAAAACTGAATTTTCAAAAACTAAAACTTGAAATTCTGTGCCTCTTTCTTGGTGACTGCAACAACTTAGAAGCTTCTACTTCGTACAGAGTGGTGCGATCGCAAACGTCATCACGCTGCATTAGTTGCCAGACGATAAATGTAAACGTTTCTGAGAGTATTGCGTCCAATGTGAAGATTTTCAGTTACGTCATTTCGAAAACAAATGTTGAAAACGTTATGTTTTCTGCGGTTTTTACTACGAATTACCACTTCTTGCTTTTTCTCGTGTAATGTGGCTACCAGAGTTCGGTTCATGCTAAATCTTAACGTCCTAGGTCAACTACAAGGCAGCAAAAGCAGCCAAAAACTGAATTTTCAAAAACTAAAACTTGAATTTCTTTGCCTCTTTCTTGGTGACTGCAACAACTTAGAAGCTTCTACTTCATACAGAGTGGTGCGACCGCAAACGTCATCACGCTGCATTAGTTGCCAGACGATAAATGTAAACGTTTCGGAGAGTAATGCGTCCAATGTGAAGATTTTCAGTTACGTCGATACGAAAACAATGTAGAAAACGTTATGTTTTCTGCGGTTATTTACTACGAATTACTACTTCTCGCTTTTTTTCGTGTAATGTGGCTGCCAGAGTTCGGTTCATGCAAAATCTTAAGCTCCTAGGTCAACTACAAGGCAGCAAAAGCAGCCAAAAACTGAATTTTCAAAAACTAAAACTTGAATTTCTGTGCCTCTTTCTTGGTGACTGCAACAACTTAGAAGCTTCTACTTCATACAGAGTGGTGCGACCGCAAACGTCATCACGCTGCATTAGTTGCCAGACGATAAATGTAAACGTTTCTGAGAGTAATGCGTCCAATGTGAAGATTTTCAGTTACGTCGATACGAAAACAATGTAGAAAACGTTATGTTTTCTGCGGTTTTTACTACGAATTACCACTTCTCGCTTTTTCTCGTGTAATGTTGCTGCCAGAGTTCGGTTCATGCAAAATCGTAAGGTCCTAGGTCAACTACAAGGCAGCAAAAGCAGCCAAAAACTGAATTTTCAAAAACTAAAACTTGAATTTCTGTGCCTCTTTCTTGGTGACTGCAACAACTTAGAAGCTTCTACTTCGTACAGAGTGGTGCAACCGCAAACGTCATCACGCTGCATTAGTTGCCAGACGATAAATGTAAACGTTTCTGAGAGTAATGCGTCCAATGTGAAGATTTTCAGTTACGTCATTTCGAAAACAAATGTTGAAAACGTTATGTTTTCTGCGGTTTTAACTACGAATTACCACTTCTCGCTTTTTCTCGTGTAATGTGGCTGCCAGAGTTCGGTTCATGCAAAATCTTAAGGTCCTAGGTCAACTACAAGGCAGCAAAAGCAGCCAAAAACTGAATTTTCAAAAACTAAAACTTGAATTTCTGTGCCTCTTTCTTGGTGACTGCAACAACTTAGAAGATTCTACTTCGTACAGAGTGGTGCGACCGCAAACGTCATCACGCTGCATTAGTTGCCAGACGATAAATGTAAACGTTTCTGAGAGTATTGCGTCCAATGTGAAGATTTTCAGTTACGTCATTTCGAAAACAAATGTTGAAAACGTTATGTTTTCTGCGGTTTTTACTACGAATTACCACTTCTCGCTTTTTCTCGTGTAATGTGGCTGCCAGAGTTCGGTTCATGCAAAATCTTAAGGTCCTAGGTCAACTACAAGGCAGCAAAAGCAGCCAAAAACTGAATTTTCAAAAACTAAAACTTGAATTTCTGTGCCTCTTTCTTGGTGACTGCAACAACTTAGAAGCTTCTACTTCATACAGAGTGGTGCGACCGCAAACGTCATCAATCTGCATTAGTTGCCAGACGATAAATGTAAACGTTTCTGAGAGTAATGCGTCCAATGTGAAGATTTTCAGTTACGTCGATACGAAAACAATGTAGAAAACGTTATGTTTTCTGCGGTTTTTACTACGAATTACCACTTCTCGCCTTTTCTCGTGTAATGTGGCTGCCAGAGTTCGGTTCATGCAAAATCATAAGCTCCTAGGTCAACTACAAGGCAGCAAAAGCAGCCAAAAACTGAATTTTCAAAATCTAAAACTTGAATTTCTGTGCCTCTTTCTTGGTGTCTGCAACAACTTAGAAGCTTCTACTTCGTACAGAGTGGTGCGACCGCAAACGTCATCACGCTGCATTAGTTGCCAGACGATAAATGTAAACGTTTCTGAGAGTAATGCGTCCAATGTGAAGATTTTCAGTTACGTCATTTCGAAAACAAATGTTGAAAACGTTATGTTTTCTGCGGTTTTTACTACGAATTACCACTTCTCGCTTTTTCTCGTGTAATGTGGCTGCCAGAGTTCGGTTCATGCAAAATCTTAAGGTCCTAGGTCAACTACAAGGCAGCAAAAGCAGCCAAAAACTGAATTTTCAAAAACTAAAACTTGAATTTCTGTGCCTCTTTCTAGGTGACTGCAACAACTTAGAAGCTTCTACTTCGTACAGAGTGGTGCGACCGCAAACGTCATCACGCTGCATTAGTTGCCAGACGACAAATGTAAACGTTTCTGAGAGTAATGCGTCCAATGTGAAGATTTTCAGTTACGTCGATACGAAAACAATGTAGAAAACGTTATGTTTTCTGCGGTTTTTACTACGAATTACCACTTCTCGCTTTTTCTCGTGTAATGTGGCTGCCAGAGTTCGGTTCATGCAAAATCTTAAGGTCCTAGGTCAACTACAAGGCAGCAAAAGCAGCCAAAAACTGAATTTTCAAAAACTAAAACTTGAAATTCTGTGCCTCTTTCTTGGTGACTGCAACAACTTAGAAGCTTCTACTTCGTACAGAGTGGTGCGATCGCAAACGTCATCACGCTGCATTAGTTGCCAGACGATAAATGTAAACGTTTCTGAGAGTATTGCGTCCAATGTGAAGATTTTCAGTTACGTCATTTCGAAAACAAATGTTGAAAACGTTATGTTTTCTGCGGTTTTTACTACGAATTACCACTTCTTGCTTTTTCTCGTGTAATGTGGCTACCAGAGTTCGGTTCATGCTAAATCTTAACGTCCTAGGTCAACTACAAGGCAGCAAAAGCAGCCAAAAACTGAATTTTCAAAAACTAAAACTTGAATTTCTTTGCCTCTTTCTTGGTGACTGCAACAACTTAGAAGCTTCTACTTCATACAGAGTGGTGCGACCGCAAACGTCATCACGCTGCATTAGTTGCCAGACGATAAATGTAAACGTTTCGGAGAGTAATGCGTCCAATGTGAAGATTTTCAGTTACGTCGATACGAAAACAATGTAGAAAACGTTATGTTTTCTGCGGTTATTTACTACGAATTACTACTTCTCGCTTTTTTTCGTGTAATGTGGCTGCCAGAGTTCGGTTCATGCAAAATCTTAAGCTCCTAGGTCAACTACAAGGCAGCAAAAGCAGCCAAAAACTGAATTTTCAAAAACTAAAACTTGAATTTCTGTGCCTCTTTCTTGGTGACTGCAACAACTTAGAAGCTTCTACTTCATACAGAGTGGTGCGACCGCAAACGTCATCACGCTGCATTAGTTGCCAGACGATAAATGTAAACGTTTCTGAGAGTAATGCGTCCAATGTGAAGATTTTCAGTTACGTCGATACGAAAACAATGTAGAAAACGTTATGTTTTCTGCGGTTTTTACTACGAATTACCACTTCTCGCTTTTTCTCGTGTAATGTTGCTGCCAGAGTTCGGTTCATGCAAAATCGTAAGGTCCTAGGTCAACTACAAGGCAGCAAAAGCAGCCAAAAACTGAATTTTCAAAAACTAAAACTTGAATTTCTGTGCCTCTTTCTTGGTGACTGCAACAACTTAGAAGCTTCTACTTCGTACAGAGTGGTGCAACCGCAAACGTCATCACGCTGCATTAGTTGCCAGACGATAAATGTAAACGTTTCTGAGAGTAATGCGTCCAATGTGAAGATTTTCAGTTACGTCATTTCGAAAACAAATGTTGAAAACGTTATGTTTTCTGCGGTTTTAACTACGAATTACCACTTCTCGCTTTTTCTCGTGTAATGTGGCTGCCAGAGTTCGGTTCATGCAAAATCTTAAGGTCCTAGGTCAACTACAAGGCAGCAAAAGCAGCCAAAAACTGAATTTTCAAAAACTAAAACTTGAATTTCTGTGCCTCTTTCTTGGTGACTGCAACAACTTAGAAGATTCTACTTCGTACAGAGTGGTGCGACCGCAAACGTCATCACGCTGCATTAGTTGCCAGACGATAAATGTAAACGTTTCTGAGAGTAATGCGTCCAATGTGAAGATTTTCAGTTACGTCGATACGAAAACAATGTAGAAAACGTTATGTTTTATGCGGTTTTTACTACGAATTACCACTTCTCGCTTTTTCTCGTGTAATGTGGCTGCCAGAGTTCGGTTCATGCAAAATCTTAAGGTCCTAGGTCAACTACAAGGCAGCAAAAGCAGCCAAAAACTGAATTTTCAAAAACTAAAACTTGAATTTCTGTGCCTCTTTCTTGGTGACTGCAACAACTTAGAAGCTTCTACTTCATACAGGGTGGTGCGACCGCAAACGTCATCACGCTGCATTAGTTGCCAGACGATAAATGTAAACGTTTCTGAGAGTAATGCGTCCAATGTGAAGATTTCCAGTTACGTCGATACGAAAACAATGTAGAAAACGTTATGTTTTCTGCGGTTTTTACTACGAATTACCACTTCTCGCCTTTTCTCGTGTAATGTGGCTGCCAGAGTTCGGTTCATGCAAAATCATAAGCTCCTAGGTCAACTACAAGGCAGCAAAAGCAGCCAAAAACTGAATTTTCAAAAACTAAAACTTGAATTTCTGTGCCTCTTTCTTGGTGACTGCAACAACTTAGAAGCTTCTACTTCGTACAGAGTGGTGCGACCGCAAACGTCATCACGCTGCATTAGTTGCCAGACGATAAATGTAAACGTTTCTGAGAGTAATGCGTCCAATGTGAAGATTTTCAGTTACGTCGATACGAAAACAATGTAGAAAACGTTATGTTTTCTGCGGTTTTTACTACGAATTACCACTTCTCGCTTTTTCTCGTGTAATGTGGCTGCCAGAGTTCGGTTCATGCAAAATCTTAAGGTCCTAGGTCAACTACAAGGCAGCAAAAGCAGCCAAAAACTGAATTTTCAAAAACTTAAACTTGAAATTCTGTGCCTCTTTCTTGGTGACTGCAACAACTTAGAAGCTTCTACTTCGTACAGAGTGGTGCGACCGCAAACGTCATCACGCTGCATTAGTTGCCAGACGATAAATGTAAACGTTTCTGAGAGTATTGCGTCCAATGTGAAGATTTTCAGTTACGTCATTTCGAAAACAAATGTTGAAAACGTTATGTTTTCTGCGGTTTTTACTACGAATTACCACTTCTCGCTTTTTCTCGTGTAATGTGGCTGCCAGAGTTCGGTTCATGCAAAATCTTAAGGTCCTAGGTCAACTACAAGGCAGCAAAAGCAGCCAAAAACTGAATTTTCAAAAACTAAATCTTGAATTTCTGTGCCTCTTTCTTGGTGACTGCAACAACTTAGAAGCTTCTACACTCCTGGAAATTGAAATAAGAACACCGTGAATTCATTGTCCCAGGAAGGGGAAACTTTATTGACACATTCCTGGGGTCAGATACATCACATGATCACACTGACAGAACCACAGGCACATAGACACAGGCAACAGAGCATGCACAATGTCGGCACTAGTACAGTGTATATCCACCTTTCGCAGCAATGCAGGCTGCTATTCTCCCATGGAGACGATCGTAGAGATGCTGGATGTAGTCCTGTGGAACGGCTTGCCATGCCATTTCCACCTGGCGCCTCAGTTGGACCAGAGTTCGTGCTGGACGTGCAGACCGCGTGAGACGACGCTTCATCCAGTCCCAAACATGCTCAATGGGGGACAGATCCGGAGATCTTGCTGGCCAGGGTAGTTGACTTACACCTTCTAGAGCACGTTGGGTGGCACGGGATACATGAGGACGTGCATTGTCCTGTTGGAACAGCAAGTTCCCTTGCCGGTCTAGGAATGGTAGAACGATGGGTTCGATGACGGTTTGGATGTACCGTGCACTATTCAGTGTCCCCTCGACGATCACCAGTGGTGTACGGCCAGTATAGGAGATCGCTCCCCACACCATGATGCCGGGTGTTGGCCCTGTGTGCCTCGGTCGTATGCAGTCCTGATTGTGGCGCTCAGCTTCACGGCGCCACACACGCATACGACCATCATTGGCACCAAGGCAGAAGCGACTCTCATCGCTGAAGACGACACGTCCCCATTCGTCCCTCCATTCACGCCTGTCGCGACACCACTGGAGGCGGGCTGCACGATGTTGGGGCGTGAGCGGAAGACGGCCTAACGGTGTGCGGGACCGTAGCCCAGCTTCATGAAGATGGTTGCGAATGGTCCTCGCCGATACCCCAGGAGCAACAGTGTCCCTAATTTGCTGGGAAGTGGCGGTGCGGTCCCCTACGGCACTGCGTACGATCCTACGGTCTTGGCGTGCATCCGTGCGTCGCTGCGGTCCGGTCCCAGGTCGACGGTGACGTGCACCTTCCGCCGACCACTGGCGACAACATCGATGTACTGTGGAGACCTCACGCCCCACGTGTTGAGCAATTCAGCGGTACGTCCACCCGGCCTCCCGCATGCCCACTATATGCCATCGCTCAAAGTCCGTCAACTGCACATACGGTTCACGTCCACGCTGTCGCGGCATGCTACCAGTGTTAAAGACTGCGATGGAGCTCCGTATGCCACGGCAAACTGGCTGACACTGACGGCGGCGGTGCACAAATGCTGCGCAGCTAGCGCCATTCGACGTCCAACACCGCGGTTCCTGGTGTGTCCGCTGTGCCGTGCGTGTGATCATTGCTTGTACAGCCCTCTCGCAGTGTCCGGAGCAAGTATGGTGGGTCTGACACACCGGTGTCAATGTGTTCTTTTTTCCATTTCCAGGAGTGTACTTCGTACAGAGTGGTGCGACCGCAAACGTCATCACGCTGCATTAGTTGCCAGACGATAAATGTAAACGTTTCTGAGAGTAATGCGTCCAATGTGAAGATTTTCAGTTACGTCGATACGAAAACAATGTAGAAAACGTTATGTTTTCTGCGGTTTTTACTACGAATTACCACTTCTCGCTTTTTCTCGTGTAATGTGGCTGCCAGAGTTCGGTTCATGCAAAATCTTAAGGTCCTAGGTCAACTACAAGGCAGCAAAAGCAGCCAAAAACTGAATTTTCAAAAACTAAAACTTGAATTTCTATGCCTCTTTCTTGGTGACTGCAACAACTTAGAAGCTTCTACTTCATACAGAGTGGTGCGACCGCAAACGTCATCACGCTGCATTAGTTGCCAGACGATAAATGTAAACGTTTCTGAGAGTAATGCGTCCAATGTGAAGATTTTCAGTTACGTCGATACGAAAACAATGTAGAAAACGTTATGTCTTCTGCGGTTTTTACTGCGAATTACCACTTCTCGCTTTTTCTCGTGTAATGTGGCTGCCAGAGTTCGGTTCATGCAAAATCTTAAGGTCCTAGGTCAACTACAAGGCAGCAAAAGCAGCCAAAAACTGAATTTTCAAAAACTAAAACTTGAATTTCTGTGCCACTTTCTTGGTGACTGCAACAACTTAGAAGCTTCTACTTCGTACAGAGTGGTGCGACCGCAAACGTCATCACGCTGCATTAGTTGCCAGACGATAAATGTAAACGTTTCTGAGAGTAATGCGTCCAATGTGAAGATTTTCAGTTACGTCGATACGAAAACAATGTAGAAAACGTTATGTTTTCTGCGGTTTTTACTACGAATTACCACTTCTCGCTTTTTCTCGTGTAATGTGGCTGCCAGAGTTCGGTTCATGCAAAATCTTAAGGTCCTAGGTCAACTACAAGGCAGCAAAAGCAGCCAAAAACTGAATTTTCAAAAACTAAAACTTGAATTTCTGTGCCTCTTTCTTGGTGACTGCAACAACTTAGAAGCTTCTACTTCATACAGAGTGGTGCGACCGCAAACGTCATCACGCTGCATTAGTTGCCAGACGATAAATGTAAACGTTTCTGAGAGTAATGCGTCCAATGTGAAGATTTCCAGTTACGTCGATACGAAAACAATGTAGAAAACGTTATGTTTTCTGCGGTTTTTACTACGAATTACCACTTCTCGCCTTTTCTCGTGTAATGTGGCTGCCAGAGTTCGGTTCATGCAAAATCATAAGCTCCTAGGTCAACTACAAGGCAGCAAAAGCAGCCAAAAACTGAATTTTCAAAAACTAAAACTTGAATTTCTGTGCCTCTTTCTTGGTGACTGCAACAACTTAGAAGCTTCTACTTCGTACAGAGTGGTGCGACCGCAAACGTCATCACGCTGCATTAGTTGCCAGACGATAAATGTAAACGTTTCTGAGAGTAATGCGTCCAATGTGAAGATTTTCAGTTACGTCGATACGAAAACAATGTAGAAAACGTTATGTTTTCTGCGGTTTTTACTACGAATTACCACTTCTCGCTTTTTCTCGTGTAATGTGGCTGCCAGAGTTCGGTTCATGCAAAATCTTAAGGTCCTAGGTCAACTACAAGGCAGCAAAAGCAGCCAAAAACTGAATTTTCAAAAACTTAAACTTGAAATTCTGTGCCTCTTTCTTGGTGACTGCAACAACTTAGAAGCTTCTACTTCGTACAGAGTGGTGCGACCGCAAACGTCATCACGCTGCATTAGTTGCCAGACGATAAATGTAAACGTTTCTGAGAGTATTGCGTCCAATGTGAAGATTTTCAGTTACGTCATTTCGAAAACAAATGTTGAAAACGTTATGTTTTCTGCGGTTTTTACTACGAATTACCACTTCTCGCTTTTTCTCGTGTAATGTGGCTGCCAGAGTTCGGTTCATGCAAAATCTTAAGGTCCTAGGTCAACTACAAGGCAGCAAAAGCAGCCAAAAACTGAATTTTCAAAAACTAAAACTTGAATTTCTGTGCCTCTTTCTTGGTGACTGCAACAACTTAGAAGCTTCTACTTCATACAGAGTGGTGCGACCGCAAACGTCATCAATCTGCATTAGTTGCCAGACGATAAATGTAAACGTTTCTGAGAGTAATGCGTCCAATGTGAAGATTTTCAGTTACGTCGATACGAAAACAATGTAGAAAACGTTATGTTTTCTGCGGTTTTTACTACGAATTACCACTTCTCGCCTTTTCTCGTGTAATGTGGCTGCCAGAGTTCGGTTCATGCAAAATCATAAGCTCCTAGGTCAACTACAAGGCAGCAAAAGCAGCCAAAAACTGAATTTTCAAAATCTAAAACTTGAATTTCTGTGCCTCTTTCTTGGTGTCTGCAACAACTTAGAAGCTTCTACTTCATACAGAATGGTGCGACCGCAAACGTCATCACGCTGCATTAGTTGCCAGACGATAAATGTAAACGTTTCTGAGAGTAATGCGTCCAATGTGAAGATTTTCAGTTACGTCATTTCGAAAACAAATGTTGAAAACGTTATGTTTTCTGCGGTTTTAACTACGAATTACCACTTCTCGCTTTTTCTCGTGTAATGTGGCTGCCAGAGTTCGGTTCATGCAAAATCTTAAGGTCCTAGGTCAACTACAAGGCAGCAAAAGCAGCCAAAAACTGAATTTTCAAAAACTAAAACTTGAATTTCTGTGCCTCTTTCTTGGTGACTGCAACAACTTAGAAGCTTCTACACTCCTGGAAATTGAAATAAGAACACCGTGAATTCATTGTCCCAGGAAGAGGAAACTTTATTGACACATTCCTGGGGTCAGATACATCACATGATCACACTGACAGAACCACAGGCACATAGACACAGGCAACAGAGCATGCACAATGTCGGCACTAGTACAGTGTATATCCACCTTTCGCAGCAATGCAGGCTGCTATTCTCCCATGGAGACGATCGTAGAGATGCTGGATGTAGTCCTGTGGAACGGCTTGCCATGCCATTTCCACCTGGCGCCTCAGTTGGACCAGAGTTCGTGCTGGACGTGCAGACCGCGTGAGACGACGCTTCATCCAGTCCCAAACATGCTCAATGGGGGACAGATCCGGAGATCTTGCTGGCCAGGGTAGTTGACTTACACCTTCTAGAGCACGTTGGGTGGCACGGGATACATGAGGACGTGCATTGTCCTGTTGGAACAGCAAGTTCCCTTGCCGGTCTAGGAATGGTAGAACGATGGGTTCGATGACGGTTTGGATGTACCGTGCACTATTCAGTGTCCCCTCGACGATCACCAGTGGTGTACGGCCAGTATAGGAGATCGCTCCCCACACCATGATGCCGGGTGTTGGCCCTGTGTGCCTCGGTCGTATGCAGTCCTGATTGTGGCGCTCAGCTTCACGGCGCCACACACGCATACGACCATCATTGGCACCAAGGCAGAAGCGACTCTCATCGCTGAAGACGACACGTCCCCATTCGTCCCTCCATTCACGCCTGTCGCGACACCACTGGAGGCGGGCTGCACGATGTTGGGGCGTGAGCGGAAGACGGCCTAACGGTGTGCGGGACCGTAGCCCAGCTTCATGAAGATGGTTGCGAATGGTCCTCGCCGATACCCCAGGAGCAACAGTGTCCCTAATTTGCTGGGAAGTGGCGGTGCGGTCCCCTACGGCACTGCGTACGATCCTACGGTCTTGGCGTGCATCCGTGCGTCGCTGCGGTCCGGTCCCAGGTCGACGGTGACGTGCACCTTCCGCCGACCACTGGCGACAACATCGATGTACTGTGGAGACCTCACGCCCCACGTGTTGAGCAATTCAGCGGTACGTCCACCTGGCCTCCCGCATGCCCACTATATGCCATCGCTCAAAGTCCGTCAACTGCACATACGGTTCACGTCCACGCTGTCGCGGCATGCTACCAGTGTTAAAGACTGCGATGGAGCTCCGTATGCCACGGCAAACTGGCTGACACTGACGGCGGCGGTGCACAAATGCTGCGCAGCTAGCGCCATTCGACGTCCAACACCGCGGTTCCTGGTGTGTCCGCTGTGCCGTGCGTGTGATCATTGCTTGTACAGCCCTCTCGCAGTGTCCGGAGCAAGTATGGTGGGTCTGACACACCGGTGTCAATGTGTTCTTTTTTCCATTTCCAGGAGTGTACTTCGTACAGAGTGGTGCGACCGCAAACGTCATCACGCTGCATTAGTTGCCAGACGATAAATGTAAACGTTTCTGAGAGTAATGCGTCCAATGTGAAGATTTTCAGTTACGTCGATACGAAAACAATGTAGAAAACGTTATGTTTTCTGCGGTTTTTACTACGAATTACCACTTCTCGCTTTTTCTCGTGTAATGTGGCTGCCAGAGTTCGGTTCATGCAAAATCTTAAGGTCCTAGGTCAACTACAAGGCAGCAAAAGCAGCCAAAAACTGAATTTTCAAAAACTAAAACTTGAATTTCTATGCCTCTTTCTTGGTGACTGCAACAACTTAGAAGCTTCTACTTCATACAGAGTGGTGCGACCGCAAACGTCATCACGCTGCATTAGTTGCCAGACGATAAATGTAAACGTTTCTGAGAGTAATGCGTCCAATGTGAAGATTTTCAGTTACGTCGATACGAAAACAATGTAGAAAACGTTATGTCTTCTGCGGTTTTTACTGCGAATTACCACTTCTCGCTTTTTCTCGTGTAATGTGGCTGCCAGAGTTCGGTTCATGCAAAATCTTAAGGTCCTAGGTCAACTACAAGGCAGCAAAAGCAGCCAAAAACTGAATTTTCAAAAACTAAAACTTGAATTTCTGTGCCACTTTCTTGGTGACTGCAACAACTTAGAAGCTTCTACTTCGTACAGAGTGGTGCGACCGCAAACGTCATCACGCTGCATTAGTTGCCAGACGATAAATGTAAACGTTTCTGAGAGTAATGCGTCCAATGTGAAGATTTTCAGTTACGTCGATACGAAAACAATGTAGAAAACGTTATGTTTTCTGCGGTTTTTACTACGAATTACCACTTCTCGCTTTTTCTCGTGTAATGTGGCTGCCAGAGTTCGGTTCATGCAAAATCTTAAGGTCCTAGGTCAACTACAAGGCAGCAAAAGCAGCCAAAAACTGAATTTTCAAAAACTTAAACTTGAAATTCTGTGCCTCTTTCTTGGTGACTGCAACAACTTAGAAGCTTCTACTTCGTACAGAGTGGTGCGACCGCAAACGTCATCACGCTGCATTAGTTGCCAGACGATAAATGTAAACGTTTCTGAGAGTATTGCGTCCAAAGTGAAGATTTTCAGTTACGTCATTTCGAAAACAAATGTTGAAAACGTTATGTTTTCTGCGGTTTTTACTACGAATTACCACTTCTCGCTTTTTATCGTGTAATGTGGCTACCAGAGTTCGGTTCATGCTAAATCTTAACGTCCTAGGTCAACTACAAGGCAGCAAAAGCAGCCAAAAACTGAATTTTCAAAATCTAAAACTTGAATTTCTGTGCCTCTTTCTTGGTGACTGCAACAACTTAGAAGCTTCTACTTCATACAGAATGGTGCGACCGCAAACGTCATCACGCTGCATTAGTTGCCAGACGATAAATGTAAACGTTTCTGAGAGTAATGCGTCCAATGTGAAGATTTTCAGTTACGTCATTTCGAAAACAAATGTTGAAAACGTTATGTTTTCTGCGGTTTTAACTACGAATTACCACTTCTCGCTTTTTCTCGTGTAATGTGGCTGCCAGAGTTCGGTTCATGCAAAATCTTAAGGTCCTAGGTCAACTACAAGGCAGCAAAAGCAGCCAAAAACTGAATTTTCAAAAACTAAAACTTGAATTTCTGTGCCTCTTTCTTGGTGACTGCAACAACTTAGAAGCTTCTACTTCGTACAGAGTGGTGCGACCGCAAACGTCATCACGCTGCATTAGTTGCCAGACGATAAATGTAAACGTTTCTGAGAGTAATGCGTCCAATGTGAAGATTTTCAGTTACGTCGACACGAAAACAATGTAGAAAACGTTATGTTTTCTGCGGTTTTTACTACGAATTACCACTTCTCGCTTTTTCTCGTGTAATGTGGCTGCCAGAGTTCGGTTCATGCAAAATCTTAAGGTCCTAGGTCAACTACAAGGCAGCAAAAGCAGCCAAAAACTGAATTTTCAAAAACTAAAACTTGAATTTCTATGCCTCTTTCTTGGTGACTGCAACAACTTAGAAGCTTCTACTTCATACAGAGTGGTGCGACCGCAAACGTCATCACGCTGCATTAGTTGCCAGACGATAAATGTAAACGTTTCTGAGAGTAATGCGTCCAATGTGAAGATTTTCAGTTACGTCGATACGAAAACAATGTAGAAAACGTTATGTCTTCTGCGGTTTTTACTGCGAATTACCACTTCTCGCTTTTTCTCGTGTAATGTGGCTGCCAGAGTTCGGTTCATGCAAAATCTTAAGGTCCTAGGTCAACTACAAGGCAGCAAAAGCAGCCAAAAACTGAATTTTCAAAAACTAAAACTTGAATTTCTGTGCCACTTTCTTGGTGACTGCAACAACTTAGAAGCTTCTACTTCGTACAGAGTGGTGCGACCGCAAACGTCATCACGCTGCATTAGTTGCCAGACGATAAATGTAAACGTTTCTGAGAGTAATGCGTCCAATGTGAAGATTTTCAGTTACGTCGATACGAAAACAATGTAGAAAACGTTATGTTTTCTGCGGTTTTTACTACGAATTACCACTTCTCGCTTTTTCTCGTGTAATGTGGCTGCCAGAGTTCGGTTCATGCAAAATCTTAAGGTCCTAGGTCAACTACAAGGCAGCAAAAGCAGCCAAAAACTGAATTTTCAAAAACTTAAACTTGAAATTCTGTGCCTCTTTCTTGGTGACTGCAACAACTTAGAAGCTTCTACTTCGTACAGAGTGGTGCGACCGCAAACGTCATCACGCTGCATTAGTTGCCAGACGATAAATGTAAACGTTTCTGAGAGTATTGCGTCCAATGTGAAGATTTTCAGTTACGTCATTTCGAAAACAAATGTTGAAAACGTTATGTTTTCTGCGGTTTTTACTACGAATTACCACTTCTCGCTTTTTATCGTGTAATGTGGCTACCAGAGTTCGGTTCATGCTAAATCTTAACGTCCTAGGTCAACTACAAGGCAGCAAAAGCAGCCAAAAACTGAATTTTCAAAAACTAAAACTTGAATTTCTTTGCCTCTTTCTTGGTGACTGCAACAACTTAGAAGCTTCTACTTCATACAGAGTGGTGCGACCGCAAACGTCATCACGCTGCATTAGTTGCCAGACGATAAATGTAAACGTTTCTGAGAGTAATGCGTCCAATGTGAAGATTTTCAGTTACGTCGATACGAAAACAATGTAGAAAACGTTATGTTTTCTGCGGTTTTTACTACGAATTGCCACTTCTCGCTTTTTCTCGTGTAATGTGGCTGCCAGAGTTCGGTTCATGCTAAATCTTAAGGTCCTAGGTCAACTACAAGGCAGCAAAAGCAGCCAAAAACTGAATTTTCAAAAACTAAAACTTGAATTTCTGTGCCTCTTTCTTGGTGACTGCAACAACTTAGAAGCTTCTACTTCATACAGAGTGGTGCGACCGCAAACGTCATCACGCTGCATTAGTTGCCAGATGATAAATGTAAACGTTTCTGAGAGTATTGCGTCCAATGTGAAGATTTTCAGTTACGTCATTTCGAAAACAAATGTTGAAAACGTTATGTTTTCTGCGGTTTTTACTACGAATTACCACTTCTCGCTTTTTATCGTGTAATGTGGCTACCAGAGTTCGGTTCATGCTAAATCTTAACGTCCTAGGTCAACTACAAGGCAGCAAAAGCAGCCAAAAACTGAATTTTCAAAAACTAAAACTTGAATTTCTTTGCCTCTTTCTTGGTGACTGCAACAACTTAGAAGCTTCTACTTCATACAGAGTGGTGCGACCGCAAACGTCATCACGCTGCATTAGTTGCCAGACGATAAATGTAAACGTTTCTGAGAGTAATGCGTCCAATGTGAAGATTTTCAGTTACGTCGATACGAAAACAATGTAGAAAACGTTATGTTTTCTGCGGTTTTTACTACGAATTGCCACTTCTCGCTTTTTCTCGTGTAATGTGGCTGCCAGAGTTCGGTTCATGCTAAATCTTAAGGTCCTAGGTCAACTACAAGGCAGCAAAAGCAGCCAAAAACTGAATTTTCAAAAACTAAAACTTGAATTTCTGTGCCTCTTTCTTGGTGACTGCAACAACTTAGAAGCTTCTACTTCATACAGAGTGGTGCGACCGCAAACGTCATCACGCTGCATTAGTTGCCAGACGATAAATGTAAACGTTTCTGAGAGTAATGCGTCCATTGTGAAGATTTTCAGTTACGTCGATACGAAAACAAATGTTGAAAACGTTATGTTTTCTGCGGTTTTTACTACGAATTACCACTTCTCGCTTTTTCTCGTGTAATGTGGCTGCCAGAGTTCGGTTCATGCAAAATCTTAAGGTCCTAGGTCAACTACAAGGCAGCAAAAGCAGCCAAAAACTGAATTTACAAAAACTAAAACTTGAATTTCTGTGCCTCTTTCTTGGTGACTGCAACAACTTAGAAGCTTCTACTTCGTACAGAGTGGTGCGACCGCAAACGTCATCACGCTGCATTAGTTGCCAGACGATAAATGTAAACGTTTCTGAGAGTAATGCGTCCAATGTGAAGATTTTCAGTTACTTTGATACGAAAACAATGTAAAAAATGTTATGTTTTCTGCGGTTTATACTACGAATTACCACTTCTCGCTTTTTCTCGTGTAATGTGGCTGCCAGAGTTCGGTTCATGCAAAATCTTAAGGTCCTAGGTCAACTACAAGGCAGCAAAAGCAGCAAAAAACTGAATTTTCAAAAACTAAAACTTGAATTTCTGTGCCTCTTTCTTGGTGACTGCAACAACTTAGAAGCTTCTACTTCCTACAGAGTGGTGCGACCGCAAACGTCATCACGCTGCATTAGTTGCCAGACGATAAATGTAAACGTTTCTGAGAGTAATGCGTCCAATCTGAAGATTTTCAGTTACGTCGATACGATTACAATGTAGAAAACGTTATATTTTCTGCGGTTTTTACTACGAATTACCACTTCTCGCTTTTTCTCGTGTAATGTGGCTGCCAGAGTTCGGTTCATGCAAAATCTTAAGGTCCTAGGTCAACTACAAGTCAGCAAAAGCAGCCAAAAACTGAATTTTCAAAAACTAAAACTTGAATTTCTGTGCCTCTTTCTTGGTGACTGCAACAACTTAGAAGCTTCTACTTCGTACAGAGTGGTGCGACCGCAAACGTCATCACGCTGCATTAGTTGCCAGACGATAAATGTAAACGTTTCTGAGAGTAATGCGTCCAATGTGAAGATTTTCAGTTACGTCGATACGAAAACAATGTAGAAAACGTTATGTTTTCTGCGGTTTTTACTACGAATTACCACTTCTCGCTTTTTCTCGTGTAATGTGGCTGCCAGAGTTCGGTTCATGCAAAATCTTAAGGTCCTAGGTCAACTACAAGGCAGCAAAAGCAGCCAAAAACTGAATTTTCAAAAACTAAAACTTGAATTTCTATGCCTCTTTCATGGTGACTGCAACAACTTAGAAGCTTCTACTTCATACAGAGTGGTGCGACCGCAAACGTCATCACGCTGCATTAGTTGCCAGACGATAAATGTAAACGTTTCTGAGAGTAATGCGTTCAATGTGAAGATTTTCAGTTACGTCGATACGAAAACAATGTAGAAAACGTTATGTCTTCTGCGGTTTTTACTGCGAATTACCACTTCTCGCTTTTTCTCGTGTAATGTGGCTGCCAGAGTTCGGTTCATGCAAAATCTTAAGGTCCTAGGTCAACTACAAGGCAGCAAAAGCAGCCAAAAACTGAATTTTCAAAAACTAAAACTTGAATTTATGTGCCTCTTTCTTGGTGACTGCAACAACTTAGAAACTTCTACTTCGTACAGAGTGGTGCGACCGCAAACGTCATCACGCTGCATTAGTTGCCAGACGATAAATGTAAACGTTTCTGAGAGTAATGCGTCCAATGTGAAGATTTTCAGTTACGTCATTTCGAAAACAAATGTTGAAAACGTTATGTTTTCTGCGGTTTTAACTACGAATTACCACTTCTCGCTTTTTCTCGTGTAATGTGGCTGCCAGAGTTCGGTTCATGCAAAATCTTAAGGTCCTAGGTCAACTAAAAGGCAGCAAAAGCAGCCAAAAACTGAATTTTCAAAAACTAAAACTTGAATTTCTGTGCCTCTTTCTTGGTGACTGCAACAACTTAGAAGCTTCTACTTCGTACAGAGTGGTGCGACCGCAAACTTCATCACGCTGCATTAGTTGCCAGACGATAAATGTAAACGTTTCTGAGAGTAATGCGTCCAATTTGAAGATTTTCAGTTACGTCATTTCGAAAACAAATGTTGAAAACGTTATGTTTTCTGCGGTTTTTACTACGAATTACCACTTCTCGCTTTTTCTCGTGTAATGTGGCTGCCAGTGTTCGGTTCATGCAATATCTTAAGGTCCTAGGGCAACTACAAGGCAGCAAAAGCAGCCAAAAACTGAATTTTCAAAAACTAAAACTTGAATTTCTGTGCCTCTTTCTTGGTGACTGCAACAACTTAGAAGCTTCTACTTCATACAGAATGGTGCGACCGCAAACGTCATCACGCTGCATTAGTTGCCAGACGATAAATGTAAACGTTTCTGAGAGTAATGCGTTCAATGTGAAGATTTTCAGTTACGTCGATACGAAAACAATGTAGAAAACGTTATGTTTTCTGCGGTTTTTACTACGAATTACCACTTCTCGCTTTTTCTCGTGTAATGTGGCGGCCAGAGTTCGGTTCATGCTAAATCTTAAGGTCCTAGATCAACTACAAGGCAGCAAAAGCAGCCAAAAACTGAATTTTCAAAAACTAAAACTTGAATTTCTGTGCCTCTTTCTTGGTGACTGCAACAACTTAGAAGCTTCTACTTCATACAGAGTGGTGCGACCGCAAACGTCATCACGCTGCATTAGTTGCCAGACGATAAATGTAAACGTTTCTGAGAGTAATGCGTCCAATGTGAAGATTTTCAGATACGTCGATACGAAAACAATGTAGAAAACGTTATGTTTTCTGCGGTTTTTACTACGAATTACCACTTCTCGCTTTTTCTAGTGTAATGTGGCTGCCAGAGTTCGGTTCATGCTAAATCTTAAGGTCCTAGGTCAACTACAAGGCAGCAAAAGCAGCCAAAAACTGAATTTTCAAAAACTAAAACTTGAATTTCTGTGCCTCTTTCTTGGTGACTGCAACAACTTAGAAGCTTCTACTTCGTACAGAGTGGTGCGACCGCAAACGTCATCACGCTGCATTAGTTGCCAGACGATAAATGTAAATGTTTCTGAGAGTAATGCGTCCAATGTGAAGATTTTCAGTTACGTCGATACGAAAACAATGTAGAAAACGTTATGTTTTCTGCGGTTTTTACTACGAATTACCACTTCTCGCTTTTTCTCGTGTAATGTGGCTGCCAGAGTTCCGTTCATGCAAAATCTTAAGGTCCTAGGTCAACTACAAGGCAGCAAAAGCAGCCAAAAACTCAATTTTCAAAAACTAAAACTTGAATTTCTGTGCCTCTTTCTTGGTGACTGCATCAACTTAGAAGCTTCTACTTCGTACAGAGTGGTGCGACCGCAAACGTCATCACGCTGCATTAGTTGCCAGACGATAAATGTAAACGTTTCTGAGAGTAATGCGTTCAATGTGAAGATTTTCAGTTACGTCGATACGAAAACAATGTAGAAAACGTTATGTTTTCTGCGGTTTTTACTACGAATTACAACTTCTCGCTTTTTCTCGTGTAATGTGGCTACCAGAGTTCGGTTCATGCTAAATCTTATGGTCCTAGGTCAACTACAAGGCAGCAAAAGCAGCCAAAAACTGAATTTTCAAAAACTAAAACTTGATTTTCTGTGCCTCTTTCTTGGTGACTGCAACAACTTAGAAGCTTCTACTTCATACAGAGTGGTGCGACCGCAAACGTCATCACGCTGCATTAGTTGCCAGACGATAAATGTAAACGTTTCTGAGAGTAATGCGTTCAATGTGAAGATTTTCAGTTACGTCGATACGAAAACAATGTAGAAAAAGTTATGTTTTCTGCGGTTTTTACTACGAATTACCACTTCTCGCTTTTTCTCGTGTAATGTGGCTGCCGGAGTTCGGTTCATGCTAAATCTTAAGGTCCTAGGTCAACTACAAGGCAGCAAAAGCAGCCAAAAACTGAATTTTTAAAAACTAAAACTTGAATTTCTGTGCCTCTTTTGGCAACAACTAAGAAGCTTCTACTTCGTACAGAGTGGTGCGACCGCAAACGTCATCACGCTGCATTAGTTGCCAGACGATAAATGTAAACGTTTCTTAGAGTAATGCGTCCCATGTGAAGATTTTCAGTTACGTCATTTCGAAAACAAATGTTGAAAACGTTGTGTTTTCTGCGGTTTTTACTACGAATTACCACTTCTCGCTTTTTCTCGTGTAATGTGGCTGCCAGAGTTCGGTTCATGCAAAATCTTAAGCTCCTAGGTCAACTACAAGGCAGCAAAAGCAGCCAAAAACTGAATTTTCAAAAACTAAAACTTGAATTTCTGTGCCTCTTTCTTGGTGACTGCAACAACTTAGAAGCTTCTACTTCATACAGAGTGGTGCGACCGCAAACGTCATCACGCAGCATTAGTTGCCAGACGATAAATGTAAACGTTTCTGAGAGTAATGCGTCCAATGTGAAGATTTTCAGTTACGTCGATACGAAAACAATGTAGAAAACGTTATATTTTCTGCGGTTTTTACTACGAATTACCACTTCTCGCTTTTTCTCGTGTAATGTGGCTGCCAGAGTTCGGTTCATGCAAAATCTTAAGGTCCTAGGTCAACTACAAGGCAGCAAAAGCAGCCAAAAACTGAATTTTCAAAAACTAAAACTTGAATTTCTGTGCCTCTTTCTTGGTGACTGCAACAACTTAGAAGCTTCTACTTCGTACAGAGTGGTGCGACCGCAAACGTCATCACGCTGCATTAGTTGCCAGACGATAAATGTAAACGTTTGTGAAAGTAATGCGTCCAATGTGAAGATTTTCAGTTACGTCATTTCGAAAACAAATGTTGAAAACGTTATGTTTTCTGCGGTTTTAACTACGAATTACCACTTCTCGCTTTTTCTCGTGTAATGTGGCTGCCAGAGTTCGGTTCATGCAAAATCTTAAGGTCCTAGGTCAACTACAAGGCAGCAAAAGCAGCCAAAAACTGAATTTTCAAAAACTAAAACTTGAATTTCTGTGCCTCTTTCTTGGTGACTGCAACAACTTAGAAGCTTCTACTTCGTACAGAGTGGTGCGACCGCAAACGTCATCACGCTGCATTAGTTGCCAGACAATAAATGTAAACGTTTCTGAGAGTAATGCGTCCAATTTGAAGATTTTCAGTTACGTCATTTCGAAAACAAATGTGGAAAACGTTGTGTTTTCTGCGATTTTTACTACGAATTACCACTTCTCGCTTTTTCTCATGTAATGTGGCTGCCAGAGTTCGGTTCATGCAAAATCTTAAGGTCCTAGGTCAACTACAAGGCAGCAAAAGCAGCCAAAAACTGAATTTTCAAAAACTAAAACTTGAATTTCTGTGCCTCTTTCTTGGTGACTGCAACAACTTAGAAGCTTCTACTACATACAGAATGGTGCGACCGCAAACGTCATCACGCTGCATTAGTTGCCAGACGATAAATGTAAACGTTTCTGAGAGTAATGCGTTCAATGTGAAGATTTTCAGTTACGTCGATACTAAAACAATGTAGAAAACGTTATGTTTTCTGCGGTTTTTACTACGAATTACCACTTCTCGCTTTTTCTCGTGTAATGTGGCTGCCAGAGTTCGGTTCATGCTAAATCTTAAGGTCCTAGGTCAACTACAAGGCAGCAAAAGCAGCCAAAAACTGAATTTTTAAAAACTAAAACTTGAAATTCTGTGCCTGTTTCTTGGTGACTGCAACAACTTAGAAGCTTCTACTTCATACAGAGTGGTGCGACCGCAAACGTCATCACGCTGCATTAGTTGCCAGACGATAAATGTAAACGTTTCTGAGAGTAATGCGTCCAATGTGAAGATTTTCAGTTACGTCGATACGAAAACAATGTAGAAAACGTTATGTTTTCTGCGCTTTTTACTACGAATTACCACTTCTCGCTTTTTCTCGTGTAATGTGGCTGCCAGAGTTCGGTTCATGCAAAATCTTAAGGTCCTAGGTCAACTACAAGGCAGCAAAAGCAGCCAAAAACTGAATTTTCAAAAACTAAAACTTGAATTTCTGTGCCTCTTTCTTGGTGACTGCAACAACTTAGAAGCTTCTACTTCGTACAGAGTGGTGCGACCGCAAGCGTCATCACGCTGCATTAGTTGCCAGACGATAAATGTAAACGTTTCTGAGAGTAATGTGTCCAATGTGAAGATTTTCAGTTACGTCGATACGAAAACAATGTAGAAAACGTTATGTTTTCTGCGGTTTTTACTACGAAATACCACTTCTCGCTTTTTCTCGTGTAATGTGGCTGCCAGAGTTCGGTTCATGCAAAATCTTAAGGTCCTAGGTCAACTACAAGGCAGCAAAAGCAGCCAAAAACTGAATTATCAAAAACTAAAACTTGAAATTCTGTGCCTCTTTCTTGGTGACTGCAACAACTTAGAAGCTTCTACTTCGTACAGAGTGGTGCGACCGCAAACGTCATCACGCTGCATTAGTTGCCAGACGATAAATGTAAACGTTTCTGAGAGTAATGCGTCCAATGTGAAGATTTTCAGTTACGTCATTTCGAAAACAAATGTTGAAAACGTTATGTTTTCTGCGGTTTCTACTACGAATTACCACTTCTCGCTTTTTCTCGTGTAATGTGGCTGCCAGAGTTCGGTTCATGCAAAATCTTAAGGTCCTAGGTCAACTACAAGGCAGCAAAAGCAGCCAAAAACTGAATTTTCAAAAACTAAAACTTGAATTTCTGTGCCTCTTTCTTGGTGACTGCAACAACTTAGAAGCTTCTACTTCGTACAGAGTGGTGCGACCGCAAACGTCATCACGCTGCATTAGTTGCCAGACGATAAATGTAAACGTTTCTGAGAGTAATGCGTCCAATGTGAAGATTTTCAGTTACGTCATTTCGAAAACAAATGTTGAAAACGTTATGTTTTCTGCGGTTTTTACTACGAATTACCACTTCTCGCTTTTTCTCGTGTAATGTGGCTGCCAGAGTTCGGTTCATGCAAAATGTTAAGGTCCTAGGTCAACTACAAGGCAGCAAAAGCAGCCAAAAACTGAACTTTCAAAAACTAAAACTTGAATTTCTGTGCCTCTTTCTTGGTGACTGCAACAACTTAGAAGCTTCTACTTCATACAGAGTGGTGCGACCGCAAACGTCATCACGCTGCAATAGTTGCCAGACAATATATGTAAACGTTTCTGAGAGTAATGCACCCAATGTGACGATTTTCAGTTACGTCGATACGAAAACAATGTAGAAAACGTTATGTTTTCTGCGGTTTTTACTACGAATTACCACTTCTCGCTTTTTCTCGTGCTATGTGGCTACCAGAGTTCGGTTCATGCGAAATCTTAAGGTCCTAGGTCAACTACAAGGCAGCAAAAGCAGCCAAAAAATGAATTTTCAAAAACTAAAATTTGAATTTCTGTGCCTCTTTCTTGGTGACTGCAACAACTAGAAGCTTCTACTTCATACAGAGTGGTGCGACCGCAAACGTCATCACGCTGCATTAGTTGCCAGACGATAAATGTAAACGTTTCTGAGAGTAATGCGTTCAATGTGAAGATTTTCAGTTACGTCGATACGAAAACAATGTAGAAAACGTTATGTTTTCTGCGGTTTTTACTACGAATTACCACTTCTCGCTTTTTCTCGTGTAATGTGGCTGCCAGAGTTCGGTTCATGCTAAATCTTATGGTCCTAGGTCAACTACAAGGCAGCAAAAGCAGCCAAAAACTGAATTTTCAAAAACTAAAACTTGAATTTCTGTGCCTCTTTCTTGGTGACTGCAACAACTTAGAAGCTTCTACTTCATACAGAGTGGTGCGACCGCAAACGTCATCACGCTGCATTAGTTGCCAGACGATAAATGTAAACGTTTCTGAGAGTAATGCGTCCAATGTGAAGATTTTCAGTTACGTCGATACGAAAACAATGTAGAAAACGTTATGTTTTCTGCGGTTTTTACTACGAATTACCACTTCTCGCTTTTTCTCGTGTAATGTGGCTGCCAGAGTTCGGTTCATGCTAAATCTTAAGGTCCTAGGTCAACTACAAGGCAGCAAAAGCAGCCAAAAACTGAATTTTCAAAAACTATAACTTCAATTTCTGTGCCTCTTTCTTGGTGACTGCAACAACTTAGAAGCTTCTACTTCGTACAGAGTGGTGCGACCGCAAACGTCATCACGCTGCATTAGTTGAAAGACGATAAATGTAAACGTTTCTGAGAGTAATGCGTCCAATGTGAAGATTTTCAGTTACGTCGATACGAAAACAATGTAGAAAACGTTATGTTTTCTGCGGTTTTTACTACGAATTACCACTTCTCGCTTTTTCTCGTGTAATGGGGCTGCCAGAGTTCGGTTCATGCCAAATCTTAAGGTCCTAGGTCAACTACAAGGCAGCAAAAGCAGCCAAAAACTGAATTTTCAAAAACTAAAACTTGAATTTCTGTGCCTCTTTCTTGGTGACTGCAACAACTTAGAAGCTTCTACTTCATACAGAGTGGTGCGACCGCAAACGTCATCACGCTGCATTAGTTGCCAGACGATAAATGTAAACGTTTCTGAGAGTAATGCGTCCAATGTGAAGATTTTCAGTTACGTCGATACGAAAAGAATGTAGAAAACGTTATGTTTTCTGCGGTTTTTACTACGAATTACCACTTCTCGCTTTTTCTCGTGTAATGTGGCTGCCAGAGTTCGGTTCATGCTAAATCTTAAGGTCCTAGGTCAACTACAAGGCAGCAAAAGCAGCCAAAAACTGAATTTTCAAAAACTAAAACTTGAATTTCTGTGCCTCTTTCTTGGTGACTGCAACAACTTAGAAGCTTCTACTTCGTACAGAGTGGTGCGACCGCAAACGTCATCACGCGGAATTTGTTGCCAGACGATAAATGTAAACGTTTCTGAGAGTAATGAGTCCAATGTGAAGATTTTCAGTTACGTCGATACGAAAACAATGTAGAAAACGTTATATTTTCTGCGGTTTTTACTACGAATTACCACTTCTCGCTTTTTCTCGTGTAATGTGGCTGCCAGAGTTCGGTTCATGCAAAATCTTAAGGTCCTAGGTCAACTACAAGGCAGCAAAAGCAGCCAAAAACTGAATTTTCAAAAACTAAAACTTGAATTTCTGTGCCTCTTTCTTGGTGACTGCAACAACTTAGAAGCTTCTACTTCGTACAGAGTGGTGCGACCGCAAACGTCATCACGCTGCATTAGTTGCCAGACGATAAATGTAAACGTTTCTGAAAGTAATGCGTCCAATGTGAAGATTTTCAGTTACGTCATTTCGAAAACAAATGTTGAAAACGTTATGTTTTCTGCGGTTTTAACTACGAATTACCACTTCTCGCTTTTTCTCGTGTAATGTGGCTGCCAGAGTTCGGTTCATGCAAAATCTTAAGGTCCTAGGTCAACTACAAGGCAGCAAAAGCAGCCAAAAACTGAATTTTCAAAAACTAAAACTTGAATTTCTGTGCCTCTTTCTTGGTGACTGCAACAACTTAGAAGCTTCTACTTCGTACAGAGTGGTGCGACCGCAAACGTCATCACGCTGCATTAGTTGCCAGACGATAAATGTAAACGTTTCTGAGAGTAATGCGTCCAATTTGAAGATTTTCAGTTACGTCATTTCGAAAACAAATGTGGAAAACGTTGTGTTTTCTGCGATTTTTACTACGAATTACCACTTCTCGCTTTTTCTCGTGTAATGTGGCTGCCAGAGTTCGGTTCATGCAAAATCTTAAGGTCCTAGGTCAACTACAAGGCAGCAAAAGCAGCCAAAAACTGAATTTTCAAAAACTAAAACTTGAATTTCTGTGCCTCTTTCTTGGTGACTGCAACAACTTAGAAGCTTCTACTACATACAGAATGGTGCGACCGCAAACGTCATCACGCTGCATTATTTGCCAGACGATAAATGTAAACGTTTCTGAGAGTAATGCGTTCAATGTGAAGATTTTCAGTTACGTCGATACGAAAACAATGTAGAAAACGTTATGTTTTCTGCGGTTTTTACTACGAATTACCACTTCTCGCTTTTTCTCGTGTAATGTGGCTGCCAGAGTTCGGTTCATGCTAAATCTTAAGGTCCTAGGTCAACTACAAGGCAGCAAAAGCAGCCAAAAACTGAATTTTTAAAAACTAAAACTTGAAATTCTGTGCCTCTTTCTTGGTGACTGCAACAACTTAGAAGCTTCTACTTCATACAGAGTGGTGCGACCGCAAACGTCATCACGCTGCATTAGTTGCCAGACGATAAATGTAAACGTTTCTGAGAGTAATGCGTCCAATGTGAAGATTTTCAGTTACGTCGATACGAAAACAATGTAGAGAACGTTATGTTTTCTGCGCTTTTTACTACGAATTACCACTTCTCGCTTTTTCTCGTGTAATGTGGCTGCCAGAGTTCGGTTCATGCAAAATCTTAAGGTCCTAGGTCAACTACAAGGCAGCAAAAGCAGCCAAAAACTGAATTTTCAAAAACTAAAACTTGAATTTCTGTGCCTCTTTCTTGGTGACTGCAACAACTTAGAAGCTTCTACTTCGTACAGAGTGGTGCGACCGCAAACGTCATCACGCTGCATTAGTTGCCAGACGATAAATGTAAACGTTTCTGAGAGTAATGTGTCCAATGTGAAGATTTTCAGTTACGTCGATACGAAAACAATGTAGAAAACGTTATGTTTTCTGCGGTTTTTACTACGAAATACCACTTCTCGCTTTTTCTCGTGTAATGTGGCTGCCAGAGTTCGGTTCATGCAAAATCTTAAGGTCCTAGGTCAACTACAAGGCAGCAAAAGCAGCCAAAAACTGAATTTTCAAAAACTAAAACTTGAAATTCTGTGCCTCTTTCTTGGTGACTGCAACAACTTAGAAGCTTCTACTTCGTACAGAGTGGTGCGACCGCAAACGTCATCACGCTGCATTAGTTGCCAGACGATAAATGTAAACGTTTCTGAGAGTAATGCGTCCAATGTGAAGATTTTCAGTTACGTCATTTCGAAAACAAATGTTGAAAACGTTATGTTTTCTGCGGTTTCTACTACGAATTACCACTTCTCGCTTTTTCTCGTGTAATGTGGCTGCCAGAGTTCGGTTCATGCAAAATCTTAAGGTCCTAGGTCAACTACAAGGCAGCAAAAGCAGCCAAAAACTGAATTTTCAAAAACTAAAACTTGAATTTCTGTGCCTCTTTCTTGGTGACTGCAACAACTTAGAAGCTTCTACTTCGTACAGAGTGGTGCGACCGCAAACGTCATCACGCTGCATTAGTTGCCAGACGATAAATGTAAACGTTTCTGAGAGTAATGCGTCCAATGTGAAGATTTTCAGTTACGTCATTTCGAAAACAAATGTTGAAAACGTTATGTTTTCTGCGGTTTTTACTACGAATTACCACTTCTCGCTTTTTCTCGTGTAATGTGGCTGCCAGAGTTCGGTTCATGCAAAATGTTAAGGTCCTAGGTCAACTACAAGGCAGCAAAAGCAGCCAAAAACTGAACTTTCAAAAACTAAAACTTGAATTTCTGTGCCTCTTTCTTGGTGACTGCAACAACTTAGAAGCTTCTACTTCATACAGAGTGGTGCGACCGCAAACGTCATCACGCTGCAATAGTTGCCAGACAATATATGTAAACGTTTCTGAGAGTAATGCACCCAATGTGAAGATTTTCAGTTACGTCGATACGAAAACAATGTAGAAAACGTTATGTTTTCTGCGGTTTTTACTACGAATTACCACTTCTCGCTTTTTCTCGTGCAATGTGGCTACCAGAGTTCGGTTCATGCAAAATCTTAAGGTCCTAAGTCAACTACAAGGCAGCAAAAGCAGCCAAAAACTGAATTTTCAAAAACTAAAATTTGAATTTCTGTGCCTCTTTCTTGGTGACTGCAACAACTAGAAGCTTCTACTTCATACAGAGTGGTGCGACCGCAAACGTCATCACGCTGCATTAGTTGCCAGACGATAAATGTAAACGTTTCTGAGAGTAATGCGTTCAATGTGAAGATTTTCAGTTACGTCGATACGAAAACAATGTAGAAAACGTTATGTTTTCTGCGGTTTTTACTACGAATTACCACTTCTCGCTTTTTCTCGTGTAATGTGGCTGCCAGAGTTCGGTTCATGCTAAATCTTATGGTCCTAGGTCAACTACAAGGCAGCAAAAGCAGCCAAAAACTGAATTTTCAAAAACTAAAACTTGAATTTCTGTGCCTCTTTCTTGGTGACTGCAACAACTTAGAAGCTTCTACTTCATACAGAGTGGTGCGACCGCAAACGTCATCACGCTGCATTAGTTGCCAGACGATAAATGTAAACGTTTCTGAGAGTAATGCGTCCAATGTGAAGATTTTCAGTTACGTCGATACGAAAACAATGTAGAAAACGTTATGTTTTCTGCGGTTTTTACTACGAATTACCACTTCTCGCTTTTTCTCGTGTAATGTGGCTGCCAGAGTTCGGTTCATGCTAAATCTTAAGGTCCTAGGTCAACTACAAGGCAGCAAAAGCAGCCAAAAACTGAATTATCAAAAACTAAAACTTGAATTTCTGTGCCTCTTTCTTGGTGACTGCAACAACTTAGAAGCTTCTACTTCGTACAGAGTGGTGCGACCGCAAACGTCATCACGCTGCATTAGTTGAAAGACGATAAATGTAAACGTTTCTGAGAGTAATGCGTCCAATGTGAAGATTTTCAGTTACGTCGATACGAAAACAATGTAGAAAACGTTATGTTTTCTGCGGTTTTTACTACGAATTACCACTTCTCGCTTTTTCTCGTGTAATGGGGCTGCCAGAGTTCGGTTCATGCCAAATCTTAAGGTCCTAGGTCAACTACAAGGCAGCAAAAGCAGCCAAAAACTGAATTTTCAAAAACTAAAACTTGAATTTCTGTGCCTCTTTCTTGGTGACTGCAACAACTTAGAAGCTTCTACTTCATACAGAGTGGTGCGACCGCAAACGTCATCACGCTGCATTAGTTGCCAGACGATAAATGTAAACGTTTCTGAGAGTAATGCGTCCAATGTGAAGATTTTCAGTTACGTCGATACGAAAACAATGTAGAAAACGTTATGTTTTCTGCGGTTTTTACTACGAATTACCACTTCTCGCTTTTTCTCGAGTAATGTGGCTGCCAGAGTTCGGTTCATGCTAAATCTTAAGGTCCTAGGTCAACTACAAGGCAGCAAAAGCAGCCAAAAACTGAATTTTCAAAAACTAAAACTTCAATTTCTGTGCCTCTTTCTTGGTGACTGCAACAACTTAGAAGCTTCTACTTCGTAGAGAGTGGTGCGACCGCAAACGTCATCACGCTGCATTAGTTGAAAGACGATAAATGTAAACGTTTCTGAGAGTAATGCGTCCAATGTGAAGATTTTCAGTTACGTCGATACGAAAACAATGTAGAAAACGTTATGTTTTCTGCGGTTTTTACTACGAATTACCACTTCTCGCTTTTTCTCGTGTAATGGGGCTGCCAGAGTTCGGTTCATGCCAAATCTTAAGGTCCTAGGTCAACTACAAGGCAGCAAAAGCAGCCAAAAACTGAATTTTCAAAAACTAAAACTTGAATTTCTGTGCCTCTTTCTTGGTGACTGCAACAACTTAGAAGCTTCTACTTCATACAGAGTGGTGCGACCGCAAACGTCATCACGCTGCATTAGTTGCCAGACGATAAATGTAAACGTTTCTGAGAGTAATGCGTCCAATGTGAAGATTTTCAGTTACGTCGATACGAAAAGAATGTAGAAAACGTTATGTTTTCTGCGGTTTTTACTACGAATTACCACTTCTCGCTTTTTCTCGTGTAATGTGGCTGCCAGAGTTCGGTTCATGCTAAATCTTAAGGTCCTAGGTCAACTACAAGGCAGCAAAAGCAGCCAAAAACTGAATTTTCAAAAACTAAAACTTGAATTTCTGTGCCTCTTTCTTGGTGACTGCAACAACTTAGAAGCTTCTACTTCGTACAGAGTGGTGCGACCGCAAACGTCATCACGCGGAATTTGTTGCCAGACGATAAATGTAAACGTTTCTGAGAGTAATGAGTCCAATGTGAAGATTTTCAGTTACGTCGATACGAAAACAATGTAGAAAACGTTATATTTTCTGCGGTTTTTACTACGAATTACCACTTCTCGCTTTTTCTCGTGTAATGTGGCTGCCAGAGTTCGGTTCATGCAAAATCTTAAGGTCCTAGGTCAACTACAAGGCAGCAAAAGCAGCCAAAAACTGAATTTTCAAAAACTAAAACTTGAATTTCTGTGCCTCTTTCTTGGTGACTGCAACAACTTAGAAGCTTCTACTTCGTACAGAGTGGTGCGACCGCAAACGTCATCACGCTGCATTAGTTGCCAGACGATAAATGTAAACGTTTCTGAAAGTAATGCGTCCAATGTGAAGATTTTCAGTTACGTCATTTCGAAAACAAATGTTGAAAACGTTATGTTTTCTGCGGTTTTAACTACGAATTACCACTTCTCGCTTTTTCTCGTGTAATGTGGCTGCCAGAGTTCGGTTCATGCAAAATCTTAAGGTCCTAGGTCAACTACAAGGCAGCAAAAGCAGCCAAAAACTGAATTTTCAAAAACTAAAACTTGAATTTCTGTGCCTCTTTCTTGGTGACTGCAACAACTTAGAAGCTTCTACTTCGTACAGAGTGGTGCGACCGCAAACGTCATCACGCTGCATTAGTTGCCAGACGATAAATGTAAACGTTTCTGAGAGTAATGCGTCCAATTTGAAGATTTTCAGTTACGTCATTTCGAAAACAAATGTGGAAAACGTTGTGTTTTCTGCGATTTTTACTACGAATTACCACTTCTCGCTTTTTCTCGTGTAATGTGGCTGCCAGAGTTCGGTTCATGCAAAATCTTAAGGTCCTAGGTCAACTACAAGGCAGCAAAAGCAGCCAAAAACTGAATTTTCAAAAACTAAAACTTGAATTTCTGTGCCTCTTTCTTGGTGACTGCAACAACTTAGAAGCTTCTACTACATACAGAATGGTGCGACCGCAAACGTCATCACGCTGCATTAGTTGCCAGACGATAAATGTAAACGTTTCTGAGAGTAATGCGTTCAATGTGAAGATTTTCAGTTACGTCGATACGAAAACAATGTAGAAAACGTTATGTTTTCTGCGGTTTTTACTACGAATTACCACTTCTCGCTTTTTCTCGTGTAATGTGGCTGCCAGAGTTCGGTTCATGCTAAATCTTAAGGTCCTAGGTCAACTACAAGGCAGCAAAAGCAGCCAAAAACTGAATTTTTAAAAACTAAAACTTGAAATTCTGTGCCTCTTTCTTGGTGACTGCAACAACTTAGAAGCTTCTACTTCATACAGAGTGGTGCGACCGCAAACGTCATCACGCTGCATTAGTTGCCAGACGATAAATGTAAACGTTTCTGAGAGTAATGCGTCCAATGTGAAGATTTTCAGTTACGTCGATACGAAAACAATGTAGAGAACGTTATGTTTTCTGCGCTTTTTACTACGAATTACCACTTCTCGCTTTTTCTCGTGTAATGTGGCTGCCAGAGTTCGGTTCATGCAAAATCTTAAGGTCCTAGGTCAACTACAAGGCAGCAAAAGCAGCCAAAAACTGAATTTTCAAAAACTAAAACTTGAATTTCTGTGCCTCTTTCTTGGTGACTGCAACAACTTAGAAGCTTCTACTTCGTACAGAGGGGTGCGACCGCAAACGTCATCACGCTGCATTAGTTGCCAGACGATAAATGTAAACGTTTCTGAGAGTAATGTGTCCAATGTGAAGATTTTCAGTTACGTCGATACGAAAACAATGTAGAAAACGTTATGTTTTCTGCGGTTTTTACTACGAAATACCACTTCTCGCTTTTTCTCGTGTAATGTGGCTGCCAGAGTTCGGTTCATGCAAAATCTTAAGGTCCTAGGTCAACTACAAGGCAGCAAAAGCAGCCAAAAGCTGAATTTTCAAAAACTAAAACTTGAAATTCTGTGCCTCTTTCTTGGTGACTGCAACAACTTAGAAGCTTCTACTTCGTACAGAGTGGTGCGACCGCAAACGTCATCACGCTGCATTAGTTGCCAGACGATAAATGTAAACGTTTCTGAGAGTAATGCGTCCAATGTGAAGATTTTCAGTTACGTCATTTCGAAAACAAATGTTGAAAACGTTATGTTTTCTGCGGTTTCTACTACGAATTACCACTTCTCGCTTTTTCTCGTGTAATGTGGCTGCCAGAGTTCGGTTCATGCAAAATCTTAAGGTCCTAGGTCAACTACAAGGCAGCAAAAGCAGCCAAAAACTGAATTTTCAAAAACTAAAACTTGAATTTCTGTGCCTCTTTCTTGGTGACTGCAACAACTTAGAAGCTTCTACTTCGTACAGAGTGGTGCGACCGCAAACGTCATCACGCTGCATTAGTTGCCAGACGATAAATGTAAACGTTTCTGAGAGTAATGCGTCCAATGTGAAGATTTTCAGTTACGTCATTTCGAAAACAAATGTTGAAAACGTTATGTTTTCTGCGGTTTTTACTACGAATTACCACTTCTCGCTTTTTCTCGTGTAATGTGGCTGCCAGAGTTCGGTTCATGCAAAATGTTAAGGTCCTAGGTCAACTACAAGGCAGCAAAAGCAGCCAAAAACTGAACTTTCAAAAACTAAAACTTGAATTTCTGTGCCTCTTTCTTGGTGACTGCAACAACTTAGAAGCTTCTACTTCATACAGAGTGGTGCGACCGCAAACGTCATCACGCTGCAATAGTTGCCAGACAATATATGTAAACGTTTCTGAGAGTAATGCACCCAATGTGAAGATTTTCAGTTACGTCGATACGAAAACAATGTAGAAAACGTTATGTTTTCTGCGGTTTTTACTACGAATTACCACTTCTCGCTTTTTCTCGTGCAATGTGGCTACCAGAGTTCGGTTCATGCAAAATCTTAAGGTCCTAAGTCAACTACAAGGCAGCAAAAGCAGCCAAAAACTGAATTTTCAAAAACTAAAATTTGAATTTCTGTGCCTCTTTCTTGGTGACTGCAACAACTAGAAGCTTCTACTTCATACAGAGTGGTGCGACCGCAAACGTCATCACGCTGCATTAGTTGCCAGACGATAAATGTAAACGTTTCTGAGAGTAATGCGTTCAATGTGAAGATTTTCAGTTACGTCGATACGAAAACAATGTAGAAAACGTTATGTTTTCTGCGGTTTTTACTACGAATTACCACTTCTCGCTTTTTCTCGTGTAATGTGGCTGCCAGAGTTCGGTTCATGCTAAATCTTATGGTCCTAGGTCAACTACAAGGCAGCAAAAGCAGCCAAAAACTGAATTTTCAAAAACTAAAACTTGAATTTCTGTGCCTCTTTCTTGGTGACTGCAACAACTTAGAAGCTTCTACTTCATACAGAGTGGTGCGACCGCAAACGTCATCACGCTGCATTAGTTGCCAGACGATAAATGTAAACGTTTCTGAGAGTAATGCGTCCAATGTGAAGATTTTCAGTTACGTCGATACGAAAACAATGTAGAAAACGTTATGTTTTCTGCGGTTTTTACTACGAATTACCACTTCTCGCTTTTTCTCGTGTAATGTGGCTGCCAGAGTTCGGTTCATGCTAAATCTTAAGGTCCTAGGTCAACTACAAGGCAGCAAAAGCAGCCAAAAACTGAATTTTCAAAAACTAAAACTTGAATTTCTGTGCCTCTTTCTTGGTGACTGCAACAACTTAGAAGCTTCTACTTCGTACAGAGTGGTGCGACCGCAAACGTCATCACGCTGCATTAGTTGAAAGACGATAAATGTAAACGTTTCTGAGAGTAATGCGTCCAATGTGAAGATTTTCAGTTACGTCGATACGAAAACAATGTAGAAAACGTTATGTTTTCTGCGGTTTTTACTACGAATTACCACTTCTCGCTTTTTCTCGTGTAATGGGGCTGCCAGAGTTCGGTTCATGCCAAATCTTAAGGTCCTAGGTCAACTACAAGGCAGCAAAAGCAGCCAAAAACTGAATTTTCAAAAACTAAAACTTGAATTTCTGTGCCTCTTTCTTGGTGACTGCAACAACTTAGAAGCTTCTACTTCATACAGAGTGGTGCGACCGCAAACGTCATCACGCTGCATTAGTTGCCAGACGATAAATGTAAACGTTTCTGAGAGTAATGCGTCCAATGTGAAGATTTTCAGTTACGTCGATACGAAAAGAATGTAGAAAACGTTATGTTTTCTGCGGTTTTTACTACGAATTACCACTTCTCGCTTTTTCTCGTGTAATGTGGCTGCCAGAGTTCGGTTCATGCTAAATCTTAAGGTCCTAGGTCAACTACAAGGCAGCAAAAGCAGCCAAAAACTGAATTTTCAAAAACTAAAACTTGAATTTCTGTGCCTCTTTCTTGGTGACTGCAACAACTTAGAAGCTTCTACTTCGTACAGAGTGGTGCGACCGCAAACGTCATCACGCGGAATTTGTTGCCAGACGATAAATGTAAACGTTTCTGAGAGTAATGAGTCCAATGTGAAGGTTTTCAGTTACGTCGATACGAAAACAATGTAGAAAACGTTATGTGTTCTGCGGTTTTTTCTACGAATTACCACTTCTCGCTTTTTCTCGTGTCATGTGGCTGCCAGAGTTCGGTTCATGCAAAATCTTAAGGTCCTAGGTCAACTACAAGGCAGCAAAAGCAGCCAAAAACTGAATTTTCAAAAACTAAAACTTGAATTTCAGTGCCTCTTTCTTGGTGACTGCAACAACTTAGAAGCTTCTACTTCGTACAGAGTGGTGCGACCGCTAACGTCATCACGCTGCATTAGTTGCCAGACGATAAATGTAAACGTTTCTGAGAGTAATGCGTCCAATGTGAAGATTTTCAGTTACGTCGATACGAAAACAATGTAGAAAACGTTATGTTTTCTGCGGTTTTTCCTACGAATTACCACTTCTCGCTTTTTCTCGTGTAATGTGGCTGCCAGAGTTCGGTTCATGCTAAATCTTAAGGTCCTAGGTCAACTACAAGGCAGAAAAAGCAGCCAAAAACTGAATTTTCAAAAACTAAAACTTGAATTTCTGTGCCTCTTTCTTTTTGACTGCAACGACTTAGAAGCTTCTACTTCGTACAGAGTGGTGCGACCGCAAACGTCATCACGCTGCATTAGTTGCCAGACGATAAATGTAAACGTTTCTGAGAGTAATGCGTCCAATGTGAAGATTTTCAGTTACGTCGATACGAAAACAAATGTTGAAAACGTAACGTTTTCAGCGGTTTTTACTACGAATTACCACTTCTCGCTTTTTCTCGTGTAATGTGGCTGCCAGAGTTCGGTTCATGCAAAATCTTAAGGTCCTAGGTCAACTACAAGGCAGCAAAAGCAGCCAAAAACTGAACTTTCAAAAACTAAAACTTGAATTTCTGTGCCTCTTTCTTGGTGACTGCAACAACTTAGAAGCTTCTACTTCGTACAGAGTGGTGCGACCGCAAACGTCATCACGCTGCAATAGTTGCCAGACGATAAATGTAAACGTTTCTGAGAGTAATGCGTCCAATGTGAAGATTTTCAGTTACGTCATTTCGAAAACAAATGTTGAAAACGTTATGTTTTCTGCGGTTTTTACTACGAATTACCACTTCTCGCTTTTTCTCGTGTAATGTGGCTGCCAGAGTTCGGTTCATGCAAAATCTTAAGGTCCTAGGTCAACTACAAGGCAGCAAAAGCAGCCAAAAACTGAATTTTCAAAAACTAAAACTTGAATTTCTGTGCCTCTTTCTTGGTGACTGCAACAACTTAGAAGCTTCTACTTCGTACAGAGTGGTGCGACCGCAAACGTCATCACGCTGCATTAGTTGCCAGACGATAAATGTAAACGTTTCTGAGAGTAATGCGTCCAATGTGAAGATCTTCAGTTACGTCATTTCGAAAACAAATGTTGAAAACGTTATGTTTTCTGCGGTATTTACTACGAATTACCACTTCTCGCTTTTTCTCGTGTAATGTGGCTGCCAGAGTTCGGTTCATGCAGAATCTTAAGGTCCTAGGTCAACTACAAGGCAGCAAAAGCAGCCAAAAACTGAATTTTCAAAAACTAAAACTTGAATTTCTATGCCACTTTCTTGGTGACTGCAACAACTTAGAAGCTTCTACTTCGTACAGAGTGGTGCGACCGCAAACGTCATCACGCTGCATTAGTTGCCAGACGATAAATGTAAACGTTTCTGAGAGTAATGCGTCCAATGTGAAGATTTTCAGTTACGTCGATACGAAAACAAATGTTGAAAACGTTATGTTTTCAGCGGTTTTTACTACGAATTACCACTTCTCGCTTTTTCTCGTGTAATGTGGCTGCCAGAGTTCGGTTCATGCAAAATCTTAAGGTCCTAGGTCAACTACAAGGCAGCAAAAGCAGCCAAAAACTGAATTTTCAAAAACTAAAACTTGAATTTCTGTGCCTCTTTCTTGGTGACTGCAACAACTTAGAAGCTTCTACTTCGTACAGAGTGGTGCGACCGCAAACGTCATCACGCTGCATTAGTTGCCAGACGATAAATGTAAACGTTTCTGAGAGTAATGCGTCCAATGTGAAGATCTTCAGTTACGTCATTTCGAAAACAAATGTTGAAAACGTTATGTTTTCTGCGGTTTTTACTACGAATTACCACTTCTCGCTTTTTCTCGTGTAATGTGGCTGCCAGAGTTCGGTTCATGCTAAATCTTAAGGTCGTAGGTCAACTACAAGGCAGCAAAAGCAGCCAAAAACTGAATTTTCAAAAACTAAAACTTGAATTTCTGTGCCTCTTTCTTGGTGACTGCAACAACTTAGAAGCTTCTACTTCGTACAGAGTGGTGCGACCGCAAACGTCATCACGCTGCATTAGTTGCCAGACGATAAATGTAAACGTTTCTGAGAGTAATGAGTCCAATGTGAAGATTTTCAGTTACGTCGATACGAAAACAATGTAGAAAACGTTATGTTTTCTGCGGTTTTTACTACGAATTACTACTTCTCGCTTTTTCCCGTGTAATGTGGCTGCCAGAGTTCGGTTCATGCAAAATCTTAAGGTCCTAGGTCAACTACAAGGCAGCAAAAGCAGCCAAAAACTGAATTTTCAAAAACTAAAACTTGAATTTCTGTGCCTCTTTCTTGGTGACTGCAACAACTTAGAAGCTTCTACTTCGTACAGAGTGGTGCGACCGCAAACGTCATCACGCTGCATTAGTTGCCAGACGATAAATGTAAACGTTTCTGAGAGTAATGCGTCCAATGTGAAGATTTTCAGTTACGTCGATACGAAAACAATGTAGAAAACGTTATGTTTTCTGCGGTTTTTACTACGAATTACCACTTCTCACTTTTTCTCGTGTAATGTGGCTGCCAGAGTTCGGTTCATGCAAAATCTTAAGGTCCTAGGTCAACTACAAGGCAGCAAAAGCAGCCAAAAACTGAATTTTCAAAAACTAAAACTTGAATTTCTGTGATTCTTTCTTGGTGACTGCAACAACTTAGAAGCTTCTACTTCGTACAGAGTGGTTCGACCGCAAACGTCATAACGCTGCATTAGTTGCCAGACGATAAATGTAAACGTTTCTGAGAGTAATGCGTCCAATGTGAAGATTTTCAGTTACGTCGATACGAAAACAATGTAGAAAACGTTATGTTTTCTGCGGTTTTTACTACGAATTACCACTTCTCGCTTTTTCTCGTGTAATGTGGCTGCCAGAGTTCGGTTCATGCAAAATCTAAAGGTCCTAGGTCAACTACAAGGCAAGAAAAGCAGCCAAAAACTGAATTTTCAAAAACTAAAACTTGAATTTCTGTGCCTCTTTCTTGGTGACTGCAACAACTTAGAAGCTTCTACTTCGTACAGAGTGGTGCGACCGCAAACGTCATCACGCTGCATTAGTTGCCAGACGATAAATGTAAACGTTTCTGAGAGTAATGCGTCCAATGTGAAGATTTTCAGTTACGTCGATACGAAAACAAATGTTGAAAACGGTATGTTTTCTGCGGTTTTTACTACGAATTACCACTTCTTGCTTTTCCTCGTGTAATGTGGCTGCCAGAGTCCGGTTCATGCAAAATCTTAAGGTCCTAGGTCAACTACAAGGCAGCAAAAGCAGCCAAAAACTGAATTTTCAAAAACTAAAACTTGAATTTCTGTGCCTCTTTCTTGGTGACTGCAACAACTTAGAAGCTTCTACTTCGTACAGAGTGGTGCGACCGCAAACGTCATCACGCTGCATTAGTAGCCAGACGATAAATGTAAACGTTTCTGAGAGTAATGCGTCAAATGTGACGATTTTCAGTTACGTCGATACGAAAACAATGTAGAAAACGTTATGTTTTCTGCGGTTTTTACTACGAGTTACCACTTCTCGCTTTTTCTCGTGTAATGTGGCTGCCAGAGTTTGGTTCATGCTAAATCTTAAGGTCCTAGGTCAACTACAAGGCAGCAAAAGCAGCCAAAAACTGAATTTTCAAAAACTAAAACTTGAATTTCTGTGCCTCTTTCTTGGTGACTGCAACGACTTAGAAGCTTCTACTTCGTACAGAGTGGTGCGACCGCAAACGTCATCACGCTGCATTAGTTGCCAGACAATAAATGTAAACGTTTCTGAGAGTAATGCGTCCAATGTGAAGATTTTCAGTTACGTCATTTCGAAAACAAATGTTGAAAACGTTATGTTTTCTGCGGTTTTTACTACGAATTACCACTTCTCGCTTTTTCTCGTGTAATGTGGCTGCCAGAGTTCGGTTCATGCAAAATCTTAAGGTCCTAGGTCAACTACAAGGCAGCAAAAGCAGCCAAAAACTGAATTTTCAAAAACTAAAACTTGAATTTCTATGCCACTTTCTTGGTGACTGCAACAACTTAGAAGCTTCTACTTCGTACAGAGTGATGCGACCGCAAACGTCATCACGCGGCATTAGTTGCCAGACGATAAATGTAAACGTTTCTGAGAGTAATGCTTCCAATGTGAAGATTTTGAGTTACGTCATTTCGAAAACAAATGTTGAAAACGTTATGTTTTCTGCGGTTTTTACTACGAATTACCACTTCTAGCTTTTTCTCGTGTAATGTGGCTGCCAGAGTTCGGTTCATGCAAAATCTTAAGGTCCTAGGTCAACTACAAGGCAGCAAAAGCAGCCAAAAACTGAATTTTCAAAAACTAAAACTTGAATTTCTGTGCCTCTTTCTTGGTGACTGCAACAACTTAGAAGCTTCTACTTCGTACAGAGTGGAGCGACCGCAAACGTCATCACGCTGCATTAGTTGCCAGACGATAAATGTAAACGTTTCTGGGAGTAATGCGTCCAATGTGAAGATCTTCAGTTACGTCATTTCGAAAACAAATGTTGAAAACGTTATGTTTTCTGCGGTTTTTACTACGAATTACCACTTCTCGCTTTTTCTCGTGTAATGTGGCTGCCAGAGTTCGGTTCATGCAAAATCTTAAGGTCGTAGGTCAACTACAAGGCAGCAAAAGCAGCCAAAAACTGAATTTTCAAAAACTAAAACTTGAATTTCTGTGCCTCTTTCTTGGTGACTGCAACAACTTAGAAGCTTCTACTTCGTACAGAGTGGTGCGACCGCAAACGTCATCACGCTGCATTAGTTGCCAGACGATAAATGTAAACGTTTCTGAGAGTAATGCGTCCAATGTGACGATTTTCAGTTACGTCGATACGAAAACAATGTAGAAAACGTTATGTTTTCTGCGGTTTTTACTACGAATTAACACTTCTCGCTTTTTCTCGTGTAATGTGGCTGCCAGAGTTCGGTTCATGCTAAATCTTAAGGTCCTAGGTCAACTACAAGGCAGCAAAAGCAGCCAAAAACTGAATTTTCAAAAACTAAAACTTGAATTTCTGTGCCTCTTTCTTGGTGACTGCAACGACTTAGAAGCTTCTACTTCGTACAGAGTGGTGCGACCGCAAACCTCATCACGCGGCATTAGTTGCCTGACGATAAATGTAAACGTTTCTGAGAGTAATGCTTCCAATGTGAAGATTTTGAGTTACGTCATTTCGAAAACAAATGTTGAAAACGTTATGTTTTCTGCGGTTTTTACTACGAATGACCACTTCTAGCTTTTTCTCGTGTAATGTGGCTGCCAGAGTTCGGTTCATGCAAAATCTTAAGGTCCTAGGTCAACTACAAGGCAGCAAAAGCAGCCAAAAACTGAATTTTCAAAAACTAAAACTTGAATTTCTGTGCCTCTTTCTTGGTGACTGCAACAACTTAGAAGCTTCTACTTCGTACAGAGTGGAGCGACCGCAAACGTCATCACGCTGCATTAGTTGCCAGACGATAAATGTAAACGTTTCTGGGAGTAATGCGTCCAATGTGAAGATCTTCAGTTACGTCATTTCGAAAACAAATGTTGAAAACGTTATGTTTTCTGCGGTTTTTACTACGAATTACCACTTCTCGCTTTTTCTCGTGTAATGTGTCTGCCAGAGTTCGGTTCATGCAAAATCTTAAGGTCCTAGGTCAACTACAAGGCAGCAAAAGCAGCCAAAAACTGAATTTTCAAAAACTAAAACTTGAATTTCTGTGCCTCTTTCTTGGTGACTGCAACAACTTAGAAGCTTCTACTTTGTACAGAGTGGTGCGTCCGCAAACGTCATCACGCGGCATTAGTTGCCAGACGATAAATGTAAACGTTTCTGAGAGTAATGAGTCCAATGTGAAGATTTTCAGTTACGTCGATATGAAAACAATGTAGAAAACGTTATGTTTTCTGCGGTTTTTACTACGAATTACCACTTCTCGCTTTTTATCGTGTAATGTGGCTGCCAGAGTTCGGTTCATGCAAAATCTTAAGGTCCTAGGTCAACTACAAGGCAGCAAAAGCAGCCAAAAACTGAATTTTCAAAAACTAAAACTTGAATTTCTGTGCCTCTTTCTTGGTGACTGCAACAACTTAGAAGCTTCTACTTCGTACAGAGTGGTGCGACCGCAAACGTCATCACGCTGCATTAGTTGCCAGACGATAAATGTAAACGTTTCTGAGAGTAATGCGTCCAATGTGAAGATTTTCAGTTACGTCGATACGAAAGCAAATGTTGAAAACGTTATGTTTTCTGCGGTTTTTACTACGAATTACCACTTCTCGCTTTTTCTCGTGTAATGTGGCTGCCAGAGTTCGGTTCATGCAAAATCTTAAGGTCCTAGGTCAACTACAAGGCAGCAAAAGCAGCCAAAAACTGAATTTTCAAAAACTAAAACTTGAATTTCTGTGCCTCTTTCTTGGTGACTGCAACAACTTAGAAGCTTCTACTTCGTACAGAGTGGTGCGACCGCAAACGTCATCACGCTGCATTAGTTGCCAGACGATAAATGTAAACGTTTCTGAGAGTAATGCGTCCAATGTGAAGATTTTCAGTTACGTCGATACGATTACAATGTAGAAAACGTTATGTTTTCTGCGGTTTTTACTACGAATTACCACTTCTCGCTTTTTCTCGTGTAATGTGGCCGCCAGAGTTCGGATCATGCAAAATCTTAAGGTCGTAGGTCAACTACAAGGCTGCAAAAGCAGCCAAAAACTGAATTTTCAAAAACTAAAACTTGAATTTCTGTGCCTCTTTCTTGGTGACTGCAACAACTTAGAAGCTTCTACTTCGTACAGAGTGGTGCGACCGCTAACGTCATCACGCTGCATTAGTTGCCAGACGATAAATGTAAACGTTTCTGAGAGTAATGCGTCCAATGTGAAGATTTTCAGTTACGTCGATACGAAAACAATGTAGAAAACGTTATGTTTTCTGCGGTTTTTACTACGAATTACCACCTCTCGCTTTTTCTCGTGTAATGTGGCTGCCAGAGTTCGGTTCATGCAAAATCTTAAGGTCCTAGGTCAACTACAAGGCAGCAAAAGCAGCCAAAAACTGAATTTTCAAAAACTAAAACTTGAATTTCTGTGCCTCTTTCTTGGTGACTGCAACGACTTAGAAGCTTCTACTTCGTACAGAGTGGTGCGACCGCAAACGTCATCACGCGGCATTAGTTGCCTGACGATAAATGTAAACGTTTCTGAGAGTAATGCTTCCAATGTGAAGATTTTGAGTTACGTCATTTCGAAAACAAATGTTGAAAACGTTATGTTTTCTGCGGTTTTTACTACGAATGACCACTTCTAGCTTTTTCTCGTGTAATGTGGCTGCCAGAGTTCGGTTCAAGCAAAATCTTAAGGTCCTAGGTCAACTACAAGGCAGCAAAAGCAGCCAAAAACTGAATTTTCAAAAACTAAAACTTGAATTTCTGTGCCTCTTTCTTGGTGACTGCAACAACTTAGAAGCTTCTACTTCGTACAGAGTGGAGCGACCGCAAACGTCATCACGCTGCATTAGTTGCCAGACGATAAATGTAAACGTTTCTGGGAGTAATGCGTCCAATGTGAAGATCTTCAGTTACATCATTTCGAAAACAAATGTTGAAAACGTTATGTTTTCTGCGGTTTTTACTACGAATTACCACTTCTCGCTTTTTATCGTGTAATGTGGCTGCCAGAGTTCGGTTCATGCAAAATCTTAAGGTCCTAGGTCAACTACAAGGCAGCAAAAGCAGCCAAAAACTGAATTTTCAAAAACTAAAACTTGAATTTCTGTGCCTCTTTCTTGGTGACTGCAACAACTTAGAAGCTTCTACTTCGTACAGAGTGGTGCGACCGCAAACGTCATCACGCTGCATTAGTTGCCAGACGATAAATGTAAACGTTTCTGAGAGTAATGCGTCCAATGTGAAGATTTTCAGTTACGTCGATACGAAAGCAAATGTTGAAAACGTTATGTTTTCTGCGGTTTTTACTACGAATTACCACTTCTCGCTTTTTCTCGTGTAATGTGGCTGCCAGAGTTCGTTTCATGCAAAATCTTAAGGTCCTAGGTCAACTACAAGGCAGCAAAAGCAGCCAAAAACTGAATTTTCAAAAACTAAAACTTGAATTTCTGTGCCTCTTTCTTGGTGACTGCAACAACTTAGAAGCTTCTACTTCGTACAGAGTGGTGCGACCGCAAACGTCATCACGCTGCATTAGTTGCCAGACGATAAATGTAAACGTTTCTGAGAGTAATGCGTCCAATGTGAAGATTTTCAGTTACGTCGATACGATTACAATGTAGAAAACGTTATGTTTTCTGCGGTTTTTACTACGAATTACCACTTCTCGCTTTTTCTCGTGTAATGTGGCCGCCAGAGTTCGGATCATGCAAAATCTTAAGGTCGTAGGTCAACTACAAGGCAGCAAAAGCAGCCAAAAACTGAATTTTCAAAAACTAAAACTTGAATTTCTGTGCCTCTTTCTTGGTGACTGCAACAACTTAGAAGCTTCTACTTCGTACAGAGTGGTGCGACCGCTAACGTCATCACGCTGCATTAGTTGCCAGACGATAAATGTAAACGTTTCTGAGAGTAATGCGTCCAATGTGAAGATTTTCAGTTACGTCGATACGAAAACAATGTAGAAAACGTTATGTTTTCTGCGGTTTTTACTACGAATTACCACCTCTCGCTTTTTCTCGTGTAATGTGGCTGCCAGAGTTCGGTTCATGCAAAATCTTAAGGTCCTAGGTCAACTACAAGGCAGCAAAAGCAGCCAAAAACTGAATTTTCAAAAACTAAAACTTGAATTTCTGTGCCTCTTTCTTGGTGACTGCAACAACTTAGAAGCTTCTACTTCGTACAGAGTGGCGCGACCGCAAACGTCATCACGCTGCATTAGTTGCCAGACGATAAATGTAAACGTTTCTGAGAGTAATGCGTCCAATGTGAAGATTTTCAGTTACGTCGATACGAAAACAATGTAGAAATCGTTATGTTTTCTGCGGTTTTTACTACGAATTACCACTTCTCGCTTTTTCTCGTGTAATGTGGCTGCTAGAGTTCGGTTCATGCAAAATCTAAACTTCCTAGGTCAACTACAAGGCAAGAAAAGCAGCCAAAAATTGAATTTTCAAAAACTAAAACTTGAATTTCTGTGCCTCTTTCTTGGTGACTGCAACAACGTAGAAGCTTCTACTTCGTACAGAGTGGTGCGTCCGCAAACGTCATCACGCTGCATTAGTTGCCAGACGATAAATGTAAACGTTTCTGAGAGTAATGCGTCCAATGTGAAGATTTTCAGTTACGTCGATACGAAAACAAATGTTGAAAACGTTATGTTTTCTGCGGTTTTTACTACGAATTACCACTTCTCGCTTTTTCTCGTGTAATGTGGCTGCCAGAGTTCGGTTCATGCAAAATCTTAAGGTCCTAGGTCAACTACAAGTCAGCAAAAGCAGCCAAAAACTGAATTTTCAAAAACTAAAACTTGAATTTCTGTGCCTCTTTCTTGGTGACTGCAACAACTTAGAAGCTTCTACTTTGTACAGAGTGGTGCGACCGCAAACGTCATCACGCTGCATTAGTTGCCAGACGATAAATGTAAACGTTTCTGAGAGTAATGCGTCCAATGTGAAGATTTTCAGTTACGTCGATACGAAAACAATGTAGAAAACGTTATGTTTTCTGCGGTTTTTACTACGAATTACCACTTCTCGCTTTTTCTCGTGTAATGTGGCTGCCAGAGTTCGGTTCATGCAAAATCTTAAGGTCCTAGGTCAACTACAAGGCAGCAAAAGCAGCCAAAAACTGAATTTTCAAAAACTAAAACTTGAATTTCTGTGCCTCTTTCTGCAACAACTTAGAAGCTTCTACTTCGTACAGAGTGGTGCGACCGCAAACGTCATCACGCTGCATTAGTTGCCAGACGATAAATTTAAACGTTTCTGAGAGTAATGCGTCCCATGTGAAGATTTTCAGTTACGTCATTTCGAAAACAAATGTTGAAAACGTTATGTTTTCTGCGGTTTTTACTACGAATTACCACTTCTCGCTATTTCTCGTGTAATGTGGCTGCCAGAGTTCGGTTCATGCAAAATCTTAAGGTCCTAGGTCAACTACAAGGCAGCAAAATCAGCCAAAAACTGAATTTTCAAAAACTAAAACTTGAATTTCTGTGCCTCTTTCTTGGTGACTGCAACAACTTAGAAGCTTCTACTTCGTACAGAGTGGTGCGACCGCAAACGTCATCACGCGGCATTAGTTGCCAGACGATAAATGTAAACGTTTCTGAGAGTAATGCCTCCAATGTGAAGATTTTCAGTTACGTCATTTCGAAAAAAAATGTTGAAAACGTTATGTTTTCTGCGGTTTTTTCTACAAATTACCACTTCTCGCTTTTTCTCGTGTAATGTGGCTGCCAGAGTTCGGTTCATGCAAAATCTTAAGGTCCTAGGTCAACTACAAGGCAGCAAAAGCAGCCAAAAACTGAATTTTCGAAAACTAAAACTTGAATTTCTGTGCCTCTTTCTTGGTGACTGCAACAACTTAGATGCTTCTACTTCGTACAGAGTGGTGCGACCGCTAACGTCATCACGCTGCATTAGTTGCCAGACGATAAATGTAAACGTTTCTGAGAGTAATGCGTCCAATGTGAAGATTTTCAGTTACGTCGATACGAAAACAATGTAGAAAACGTTATGTTTTCTGCGGTTTTTACTACGATTTAACCACTTCTCGCTTTTTCTCGTGTAATGTGGCTGCCACAGTTCGGTTCATGCAAAATCTTAAGGTCCTAGGTCAACTACAAGGCAGCAAAAGCAGCCAAAAACTGAATTTTCAAAAACTAAAATTTGAAATTCTGTGCCCCTTTCTTGGTGACTGCAACAACTTAGATGCTTCTACTTCGTACAGAGTGGTGCGACCGCAAACGTCATCACGCTGCATTAGTTGCCAGACGATAAATGTAAATGTTTCTGAGAGTAATGCGTCCAATGTGAAGATTTTCAGTTACGTCATTTCGAAAACAAATGTTGAACACGTTACGTTTTCTGCGGTTTTTACTACGAATTACCACTTCTCGCTTTTTCTCGTGTTTTGTGGCTGCCAGAGTTCGGTTCATGCAAAATCTTAAGGTCCTAGGTCAACTACAAGGCAGCAAAAGCAGCCAAAAACTGAATTTTCAAAAACTAAAACTTGAATTTCTGTGCCTCTTTCTTGGTGACTGCAACAACTTATAAGCTTCTACTTCGTACAGTGTGGTGCAAACCGCAAACGTCATCACGCTGCATTAGTTGCCAGACGATAAATGTAAACGTTTCTGAGAGTAATGCGTCCAATGTGAAGATTTTCAGTTACGTCGATACGAAAACAATATAGAAAACGTTATGTTTTCTGCGGTTTTTAATACGTATTACCACTTCTCGCTTTTTCTCGTGTAATGTGGCTGCCAGAGTTTGGTTCATGCAAAATCTTAAGTTCCTAGGTCAACTACAAGGCAGCAAAAGCAGCCAAAAACTGAATTTTCAAAAACTAAAACTTGAATTTCTGTGCCTCTTTCTTGGTGACTGCAACAACTTAGAAGCTTCTACTTCGTACAGAGTGGTGCGACCGCAAACGTCATCACGCTGCATTAGTTGCCAGACGATAAATGTAAACGTTTCTGAAAGTAATGCGCCCAATGTGAAGATTTTCAGTTACGTCGATACGAAAACAATGTAGAAAACGTTATGTTTTCTGCGGTTTTTACTACGAATTACCACTTCTCGCTTTTTCTCGTGTAATGTGGCTGCCAGAGTTCGGTTCATGCAAAATCTTAAGGTCCTAGGTCAACTACAAGGCAGCAAAAGCAGCCAAAAACTGAATTTTAAAAAACTAAAACTTGAATTTCTGTGCCTCTTTCTTGGTGACTGCAACAACTTAGAAGCTTCTACTTCGTACAGAGTGGTGCGACCGCAAACGTCATCACGCGGCATTAGTTGCCAGACGATAAATGTAAACGTTTCTGAGAGTAATGCCTCCAATGTGAAGATTTTCAGTTACGTCATTTCGAAAAAAAATGTTGAAAACGTTATGTTTTCTGCGGTTTTTTCTACAAATTACCACTTCTCGCTTTTTCTCGTGTAATGTGGCTGCCAGAGTTCGGTTCATGCAAAATCTTAAGGTCCTAGGTCAACTACAAGGCAGCAAAAGCAGCCAAAAACTGAATTTTCGAAAACTAAAACTTGAATTTCTGTGCCTCTTTCTTGGTGACTGCAACAACTTAGAAGCTTCTACTTCGTACAGAGTGGTGCGACCGCAAACGTCATCACGCGGCATTAGTTGCCAGACGATAAATGTAAACGTTTCTGAGAGTAATGCGTCCAATGTGAAGATTTTCAGTTACGTCATTTCGAAAACAAATGTTGAAAACGTTATGTTTTCTGCGGTTTTTACTGCGAATTACCACTTCTCGCTTTTTCTCGTGTAATGTGGCTGCCAGAGTTCGGTTCATGCAAAATCTTAAGGTCCTAGGTCAACTACAAGGCAGCAAAAGCAGCCAAAAACTGAATTTTCAAAAACTAAAACTTGAATTTCTGTGCCTCTTTCTTGGTGACTGCAACAACTTAGAAGCTTCTACTTCGTACAGAGTGGTGCGACCGCAAACGTCATCACGCTGCATTAGTTGCCAGACGATAAATGTAAACGTTTCTGAGATTAATGCGTCCAATGTGAAGATTTTCAGTTACGTCGATACGAAAACAAATGTTGAAAACGTTATGTTTTCTGCGGTTTTTACTACGAATTACCACTTCTCGCTTTTTCTCGTGTAATGTGGCTACCAGAGGTCGGTTCATGCAAAATCTTAAGGTCCTAGGTCAACTACAAGGCAGCAAAAGCAGCCAAAAACTGAATTTTCAAAAACTAAAACTTGAATTTCTGTGCCTCTTTCTTGGTGACTGCGACAACTTAGAAGCTTCTACTTCGTACAGAGTGGTGCGACTGCAAACGTCATCACGCTGCATTAGTTGCCAGACGATAAATGTAAACGTTTCTGAGAGTAATGCGTCCAATGTGAAGATTTTCAGTTACGTCGATACGAAAACAATGTAGAAAACGCTATGTTTTCTGCGGTTTTTGCTACGAATTACCACTTCTCGCTTTTTCTCGTGTAATGCGGCTGCCACAGTTCGGTTCATGCAAAATCTTAAGGTCCTAGGTCAACTACAAGGCGGCAAAAGCAGCCAAAAACTGAATTTTCAAAAACTAAAACTTGCATTTCTGTGCCTCTTTCTTGGTGACTGCAACAACTTAGAAGCTTCTACTTCGTACAGAGTGGTGCGACCGCAAACGTCATCACGCTGCATTAGTTGCCAGACGATAAATGTAAACGTTTCTGAGAGTAATGTGTCCAATGTGAAGATTTTCAGTTACGTCGTTATGAAAACGATGTAGAAAACGTTATGTTTTCTGCGGTTTTTACTACGAATTACCACTTCTCGCTTTTTCTCGTGTAATGTGGCTGCCAGAGGTCGGTTCATGCAAAATCTTAAGGTCCTAGGTCAACTACAAGGCAGCAAAAGCAGCCAAAAACTGAATTTTCAAAAACTGAAACTTGAATTTCTGTGCCTCTTTCTTGGTGACTGCAACAACTTAGAAGCTTCTACTTCGTACAGAGTGGTGCGACCGCAAACGTCATCACGCTGCATTAGCTGCCAGACGATAAATGTAAACGTTTCTGAGAGTAATGCGTCCAATGTGAAGATTTTTAGTTACGTCGATAAGATTACAATGTAGAAAACGTTATGTTTTCTGCGGTTATTACTACGAATTACCACTTCTCGCTTTTTCTCGTGTAATGTGGCTGCCAGAGTTCGTTTCATGCAAAATCTTAAGGTCCTAGGTCTACTACAAGGCAGCAAAAGCAGCCAAAAACTGAATTTTCAAAAACTAAAACTTGAATTTCTGTGCCTCTTTCTTGGTGACTGCAACAACTTAGAAGCTTCTACTTCGTACAGAGTGGTGCGACCGCAAATGTCATCACGCTGCATTAGTTGCCAGACGATAAATGTAAACGTTTCTGAGAGTAATGCGTCCATTGTGAAGATTTTCAGTTACGTCGATACGAAAACAATGTAGAAAACGTTATGTTTTCTGCGGTTTTTACTACGAATTACCACTTCTCGCTTTTTCTCGAGTAATGTGGCTGCTAGAGTTCGGTTCATGCAAAATCTTAAGGTCCTAGGTCAACTACAAGGCAGCAAAAGCAGCCAAAAACTGAATTTACAAAAACTAAAACTTGAATTTCTGTGCCTCTTTCTTGGTGACTGCAACAACTTAGAAGCTTCTACTTCGTACAGAGTGGTGCGACCGCAAACGTTATCACGCTGCATTAGTTGCCAGACGATAAGTGTAAACGTTTCTGAGAGTAATGCGTCCAATGTGAAGATTTTCAGTTACTTTGATACGAAAACAATGTAGAAAACGTTATGTTTTCTGCGGTTTATACTACGAATTACCACCTCTCGCTTTTTCTCGTGTAATGTGGCTGCCAGAGTTCGGTTCATGCAAAATCTTAAGGTCCTAGGTCAACTACAAGTAGCAAAAGCAGCCAGAAACTGAATTTTCAAAAACTAAAACTTGAATTTCTGTGCCTCTTTCTTGGTGACTGCAACAACTTAGAAGCTTCTACTTCGTACAGAGTGGTGCGACCGCAAACGTCATCACGCTGCATTAGTTGCCAGACGATAAATGTAAACGTTTCTGAGAGTAATGCGTCCAATGTGAAGATTTTCAGTTACGTCATTTCGAAAACAAATGTTGAAAACGTTATGTTTTCTGCGGTTCTTACTACGAATTACCACTTCTCGCTTTTTCTCGTGTAATGTGGCTGCCAGAGTTCGGTTCATGCAAAATCTTAAGGTCCTAGGTCAACTACAAGGCAGCAAAAGGAGCCAAAAACTGAATTTTCAAAAACTAAAACTTGAATTTCTGTGCCTCTTTCTGCAACAACTTAGAAGCTTCTACTTCGTACAGAGTGGTGCGACCGCAAACGTCATCACGCTGCATTAGTTGCCAGACGATAAATGTAAACGTTTCTGAGAGTAATGCGTCCCATGTGAAGATTTTCAGTTACGTCATTTCGAAAACAAATGTTGAAAACGTTATGTTTTCTGCGGTTTTTACTACGAATTACCACTTCTCGCTTTTTCTCGTGTAATGTGGCTGCCAGAGTTCGGTTCATGCAAAATCTTAAGGTCCTAGGTCAACTACAAGGCAGCAAAAGCAGCCAAAAACTGAATTTTCAAAAACTAAAACTTGAATTTCTGTGCCTCTTTCTTGGTGACTGCAACAACTTAGAAGCTTCTACTTCGTACAGAGTGGTGCGACCGCAAACGTCATCACGCGGCATTAGTTGCCAGACGATAAATGTAAACGTTTCTGAGAGTAATGCGTCCAATGTGAAGATTTTCAGTTACGTCATTTCGAAAAAAAATGTTGAAAACGTTATGTTTTCTGCGGTTTTTACTACGAATTACCACTTCTCGGTTTTTCTCGTGTAATGTGGCTGCCAGAGTTCGGTTCATGCATAATCGTAAGGTCCTAGGTCAACTACAAGGCAGGAAAAGCAGCCAAAAACTGAATTTTCAAAAACTAAAACTTGAATTTCTGTGCCTCTTTCTTGGTGACTGCAACAACTTAGAAGCTTCTACTTCGTACAGAGTGGTGCGACCGCAAACGTCATCACGCTGCAATAGTTGCCAGACGATAAATGTAAACGTTTCTGAGAGTAATGCGTCCAATGTGAAGATTTTCAGTTACGTCGATACGAAAACAATGTTGAAAACGTCATGTTTTCTGCGGATTTTACTACGAATTACCACTTCTCGCTTTTTCTCGTGTAATGTGGCTGCCAGAGTTCGGTTCATGCAAAATCTTAAGGTCATAGGTCAACTACAAGGCAGCAAAAGCAGCCAAAAACTGAATTTTCAAAAACTAAAACTTGAAATTCTGTGCCTCTTTCTTGGTGCCTGCAACAACTTAGAGGCTTCTACTTCGTACAGAGTGGTGCGACCGCAAACGTCATCACGCTGCATTAGTTGCCAGACGATAAATGTAAACGTTTCTGAGAGTAATGCGTCCAATGTGAAGATTTTCAGTTACGTCATTTCGAAAACAAATGTTGAAAACGTTATGCTTTCTGCGGTTTTTACTACGAATTACCACTTCTCGCTTTTTCTCGTGTTTTGTGGCTGCCAGAGTTCGGTTCATGCAAAATCTTAAGGTCCTAGGTCAACTACAAGGCGGCAAAAGCAGCCAAAAACTGAATTTTCAAAAGAAAAACTTGAATTTCTGTGCCTCTTTCTTGGTGACTGCAACAACTTAGAAGCTTCTACTTCGTACAGAGTGGTGCGACCGCAAACGTCATCACGCTGCATTAGTTGCCAGACGATAAATGTAAACGTTTCTGAGAGTAATGTGTCCAATGTGAAGATTTTCAGTTACGTCGATACGAAAACAATGTAGAAAACGTTATGTTTTCTGCGGTTTTTACTACGAATTACCACTTCTCGCTTTTTCTCGTATAATGTGGCTGCCAGAGTTCGGTTCATGCCAAATCTTAAGGTCCTAGGTCAACTACAAGGCAGCAAAAGAAGCCAAAAACTGAATTTACAAAAACTAAAACTTGAATTTCTGTGCCTCTTTCTTGGTGACTGCAACAACTTAGAAGCTTCTACTTCGTACAGAGTGGTGCGACCGCAAACGTCATCACGCTGCATTAGTTGCCAGACGATAAATGTAAACGTTTCTGAGAGTAATGCGTCCAATGTGAAGATTTTCAGTTACGTCGATACGAAAACAATGTAGAAAACGTTATATTTTCTGCGGTTTATACTACGAATTACCACTTCTCGCTTTTTCTCGTGTAATGTGGCTGCCAGAGTTCGGTTCATGCAAAATCTTAAGGTCCTAGGTCAACTACAAGGCAGCAAAAGCAGCCAAAAACTGAATTTTCAAAAACTAAAACTTGAATTTCTGTGCCTCTTTCTTGGTGACTGCAACAACTTAGAAGCTTCTACTTCGTACAGAGTGGTGCGACCGCAAACGTCATCACGCTGCATTAGTTGCCAGACGATAAATGTAAACGTTTCTGAGAGTAATGCGTCCAATGTGAAGATTTTCAGTTACGTCATTTCGAAACCAAATGTTGAAAACGTTATGTTTTCTGCGGTTTTTACTACGAATTACCACTTCTCGCTTTTTCTCGTGTAATGTGGCTGCCAGAGTTCGGTTCATGCAAAATCTTAAGGTCCTAGGACAACTACAAGGCAGCAAAAGCAGCCAAAAACTGAATTTTCAAAAACTAAAACTTGAATTTCTGTGCCTCTTTCTTGGTGACTGCAACAATTTAGAAGCTTCTACTTCGTACAGAGTGGTGCGACCGCAAACGTCATCACGCTGCATTAGTTGCCAGACGATAAATGTAAACGTTTCTGAGAGTAATGCGTCCAATGTGAAGATTTTCAGTTACGTCGATACGAAAACAATGTAGAGAACGTTATGTTTTCTGCGGTTTTTACTATGAATTACCACTTCTCGCTTTTTCTCGTGTAATGTGGCTGCCAGAGTTCGGTTCATGCAAAATCTTAAGGTCCTAGGTCAACTACAAGGCAGCAAAAGCAGCCAAAAACTGAATTTTCAAAAACTAAAACTTGAATTTCTGTGCCTCTTTCTTGGTGACTGCAACAACTTAGAAGCTTCTACTTCGTACAGAGTGGTGCGACCGCAAACGTCATCACGCTGCATTAGTTGCCAGACGTTAAATGTAAACGTTTCTGAGAGTAATGCGTCCAATGTGAAGATTTTCAGTTACGTCGATACGAAAACAATGTAGAAAACGTTATGTTTTCTGCGGTTTTTACTACGAATTACCACTTCTCGCTTTTTCTCGTGTAATGTGGCTGCCAGAGTTCGGTTCATGCAAAATCTTAAGGTCCTAGGTCAACTACAAGGCAGCAAAAGCAGCCAAAAACTGAATTTTCAAAAACTAAAACTTGAATTTCTGTGCCTCTTTCCGCAACAACTTAGAAGCTTCTACTTCGTACAGAGTGGTGCGAACGCAAACGTCATCACGCTGCATTAGTTGCCAGACGATAAATGTAAACGTTTCTGAGAGTAATGCGTCCCATGTGAAGATTTTCAGTTACGTCATTTCGAAAACAAATGTTGAAAACGTTATGTTTTCTGCGGTTTTACTACGAATTACCACTTCTCGCTATTTCTCGTGTAATGTGGCTGCCAGAGTTCGGTTCATGCAAAATCTTAAGGTCCTAGGTCAACTACAAGGCAGCAAAAGCAGCCAAAAACTGAATTTTCAAAAACTAAAACTTGAATTTCTGTGCCTCTTTCTTGGTGACTGCAACAACTTAGAAGCTTCTACTTCGTACAGAGTGGTGCGACCGCAAACGTCATCACGCTGCATTAGTTGCCAGACGATAAATGTAAACGTTTCTGAGAGTAATGCGTCCAATGTGAAGATTTTCAGTTACGTCGACACGAAAACAATGTAGAAAACGTTATGTTTTCTGCGGTTTTTACTACGAATTACCACTTCTCGCTTTTTCTCGTGTAATGTGGCTGCCAGAGTTCGGTTCATGCAAAATCTTAAGGTCCTAGGTCAACTACAAGGCAGCAAAAGCAGCCAAAAACTGAATTTTCAAAAACTAAAACTTGAATTTCTGTGCCTCTTTCTTGGTGACTGCAACAACTTAGAAGCTTCTACTTCGTACAGAGTGGTGCGACTGCAAACGTCATCACGCTGCATTAGTTGCCAGACGATAAATGTAAACGTTTCTGAGAGTAATGCGTCCAATGTGAAGATTTTCAGTTACGTCATTTCGAAAACAAATGTTGAAAACGTTATGTTTTCTGCGGTTTTTACTACGAATTACCACTTCTCGCTTTTTCTCGTGTTTTGTGGCTGCCAGAGTTCGGTTCATGCAAAATCTTAAGGTCCTAGGTCAACTACAAGGCGGCAAAAGCAGCCAAAAACTGAATTTTCAAAAACTAAAACTTGAATTACTGTGCCTCTTTCTTGGTGACTGCAACAACTTAGAAGCTTCTACTTCGTACAGAGTGGTGCGACCGCAAACGTCATCACGCTGCATTAGTTGCCAGACGATAAATGTAAACGTTTCTGAGAGTAATGCGTCCAATGTGAAGATTTTCAGTTACGTCATTTCGAAACCAAATGTTGAAAACGTTATGTTTTCTGCGGTTTTTACTACGAATTACCACTTCTCGCTTTTTCTCGTGTAATGTGGCTGCCAGAGTTCGGTTCATGCAAAATCTTAAGGTCCTAGGACAACTACAAGGCAGCAAAAGCAGCCAAAAACTGAATTTTCAAAAACTAAAACTTGAATTTCTGTGCCTCTTTCTTGGTGACTGCAACAATTTAGAAGCTTCTACTTCGTACAGAGTGGTGCGACCGCAAACGTCATCACGCTGCATTAGTTGCCAGACGATAAATGTAAACGTTTCTGAGAGTAATGCGTCCAATGTGAAGATTTTCAGTTACGTCGATACGAAAACAATGTAGAGAACGTTATGTTTTCTGCGGTTTTTACTATGAATTACCACTTCTCGCTTTTTCTCGTGTAATGTGGCTGCCAGAGTTCGGTTCATGCAAAATCTTAAGGTCCTAGGTCAACTACAAGGCAGCAAAAGCAGCCAAAAACTGAATTTTCAAAAACTAAAACTTGAATTTCTGTGCCTCTTTCTTGGTGACTGCAACAACTTAGAAGCTTCTACTTCGTACAGAGTGGTGCGACCGCAAACGTCATCACGCTGCATTAGTTGCCAGACGTTAAATGTAAACGTTTCTGAGAGTAATGCGTCCAATGTGAAGATTTTCAGTTACGTCGATACGAAAACAATGTAGAAAACGTTATGTTTTCTGCGGTTTTTACTACGAATTACCACTTCTCGCTTTTTCTCGTGTAATGTGGCTGCCAGAGTTCGGTTCATGCAAAATCTTAAGGTCCTAGGTCAACTACAAGGCAGCAAAAGCAGCCAAAAACTGAATTTTCAAAAACTAAAACTTGAATTTCTGTGCCTCTTTCCGCAACAACTTAGAAGCTTCTACTTCGTACAGAGTGGTGCGAACGCAAACGTCATCACGCTGCATTAGTTGCCAGACGATAAATGTAAACGTTTCTGAGAGTAATGCGTCCCATGTGAAGATTTTCAGTTACGTCATTTCGAAAACAAATGTTGAAAACGTTATGTTTTCTGCGGTTTTACTACGAATTACCACTTCTCGCTATTTCTCGTGTAATGTGGCTGCCAGAGTTCGGTTCATGCAAAATCTTAAGGTCCTAGGTCAACTACAAGGCAGCAAAAGCAGCCAAAAACTGAATTTTCAAAAACTAAAACTTGAATTTCTGTGCCTCTTTCTTGGTGACTGCAACAACTTAGAAGCTTCTACTTCGTACAGAGTGGTGCGACCGCAAACGTCATCACGCTGCATTAGTTGCCAGACGATAAATGTAAACGTTTCTGAGAGTAATGCGTCCAATGTGAAGATTTTCAGTTACGTCGACACGAAAACAATGTAGAAAACGTTATGTTTTCTGCGGTTTTTACTACGAATTACCACTTCTCGCTTTTTCTCGTGTAATGTGGCTGCCAGAGTTCGGTTCATGCAAAATCTTAAGGTCCTAGGTCAACTACAAGGCAGCAAAAGCAGCCAAAAACTGAATTTTCAAAAACTAAAACTTGAATTTCTGTGCCTCTTTCTTGGTGACTGCAACAACTTAGAAGCTTCTACTTCGTACAGAGTGGTGCGACTGCAAACGTCATCACGCTGCATTAGTTGCCAGACGATAAATGTAAACGTTTCTGAGAGTAATGCGTCCAATGTGAAGATTTTCAGTTACGTCATTTCGAAAACAAATGTTGAAAACGTTATGTTTTCTGCGGTTTTTACTACGAATTACCACTTCTCGCTTTTTCTCGTGTTTTGTGGCTGCCAGAGTTCGGTTCATGCAAAATCTTAAGGTCCTAGGTCAACTACAAGGCGGCAAAAGCAGCCAAAAACTGAATTTTCAAAAGAAAAACTTGCATTTCTGTGCCTCTTTCTTGGTGACTGCAACAACTTAGAAGCTTCTACTTCGTACAGAGTGGTGCGACCGCAAACGTCATCACGCTGCATTAGTTGCCAGACGATAAATGTAAACGTTTCTGAGAGTAATGTGTCCAATGTGAAGATTTTCAGTTACGTCGATACGAAAACAATGTAGAAAACGTTATGTTTTCTGCGGTTTTTACTACGAATTACCACTTCTCGCTTTTTCTCGTGTAATGTGGCTGCCAGAGTTCGGTTCATGCAAAATCTTAAGGTCCTAGGTCTACTACAAGGCAGCAAAAGCAGCCAAAAACTGAATTTTCAAAAACTAAAACTTGAATTACTGTGCCTCTTTCTTGGTGACTGCAACAACTTAGAAGCTTCTACTTCGTACAGAGTGGTGCGACCGCAAACGTCATCACGCTGCATTAGTTGCCAGACGATAAATGTAAACGTTTCTGAGAGTAATGCGTCCATTGTGAAGATTTTCAGTTACGTCGATACGAAAACAATGTAGAAAACGTTATGTTTTCTGCGGTTTTTACTACGAATTACCACTTCTCGCTTTTTCTCGAGTAATGTGGCTGCCAGAGTTCGGTTCATGCAAAATCTTAAGGTCCTAGGTCAACTACAAGGCAGCAAAAGCAGCCAAAAACTGAATTTACAAAAACTAAAACTTGAATTTCTGTGCCTCTTTCTTGGTGACTGCAACAACTTAGAAGCTTCTACTTCGTACAGAGTGGTGCGACCGCAAACGTCATCACGCTGCATTAGTTGCCAGACGATAAATGTGAACGTTTCTGAGAGTAATGCGTCCAATGTGAAGATTTTCAGTTACTTTGATACGAAAACAATGTAGAAAACGTTATGTTTTCTGCGGTTTATACTACGAATTACCACTTCTCGCTTTTTCTCGTGTAATGTGGCTGCCAGAGTTCGGTTCATGCAAAATCTTAAGGTCCTAGGTCAACTACAAGGCAGCAAAAGCAGCCAAAAACTGAATTTTCAAAAACTAAAACTTGAATTTCTGTGCCTCTTTCTTGGTGACTGCAACAACTTAGAAGCTTCTACTTCGTACAGAGTGGTGCGACCGCAAACGTCATCACGCTGCATTAGTTGCCAGACGATAAATGTAAACGTTTCTGAGAGTAATGCGTCCAATGTGAAGATTTTCAGTTACGTCATTTCGAAACCAAATGTTGAAAACGTTATGTTTTCTGCGGTTTTTACTACGAATTACCACTTCTCGCTTTTTCTCGTGTAATGTGGCTGCCAGAGTTCGGTTCATGCAAAATCTTAAGGTCCTAGGTCAACTACAAGGCAGCAAAAGCAGCCAAAAACTGAATTTTCAAAAACTAAAACTTGAATTTCTGTGCCTCTTTCTTGGTGACTGAACCAACTTAGAAGCTTCTACTTCGTACAGAGTGGTGCGACCGCAAACGTCATCACGCTGCATTAGTTGCCAGACGATAAATGTAAACGTTTCTGAGAGTAATGCGTCCAATGTGAAGATTTTCAGTTACGTCGATACGAAAACAATGTAGAAAACGTTATGTTTTCTGCGGTTTTTACTACGAATTACCACTTCTCGCTTTTTCTCGTGTAATGTGGCTGCCAGAGTTCGGTTCATGCAAAATCTTAAGGTCCTAGGTCAACTACAAGGCAGCAAAAGCAGCCAAAAACTGAATTTTCAAAAACTAAAACTTGAATTTCTGTGCCTCTTTCTTGGTGACTGCAACAACTTAGAAGCTTCTACTTCGTACAGAGTGGTGGGACCGCAAACGTCATCACGCTGCATTAGTTGCCAGACGATAAATGTAAACGTTTCTGAGAGTAATGCGTCCAATGTGAAGATTTTCAGTTACGTCTATACGAAAACAATGTAGAAAACGTTATGTTTTCTGCGGTTTTTACTACGAATTACCACTTCTCGCTTTTTCTCGTGTAATGTGGCTGCCAGAGTTCGGTTCATGCAAAATCTTAAGGTCCTAGGTCAACTACAAGGCAGCAAAAGCAGCCAAAAACTGAATTTTCAAAAACTAAAACTTGAATTTCTGTGCCTCTTTCCGCAACAACTTAGAAGCTTCTACTTCGTACAGAGTGGTGCGAACGCAAACGTCATCACGCTGCATTAGTTGCCAGACGATACATGTAAACGTTTCTGAGAGTAATGCGTCCCATGTGAAGATTTTCAGTTACGTCATTTCGAAAACAAATGTTGAAAACGTTATGTTTTCTGCGGTTTTTACTACAAATTACCACTTCTCGCTATTTCTCGTGTAATGTGGCTGCCAGAGTTCGGTTCATGCAAAATCTTAAGGTCCTAGGTCAACTACAAGGCAGCAAAAGCAGCCAAAAACTGAATTTTCAAAAACTACAACTTGAATTTCTGTGCCTCTTTCTTGGTGACTGCAACAACTTAGAAGCTTCTACTTCGTACAGAGTGGTGCGACCGCAAACGTCATCACGCTGCATTAGTTGCCAGACGATAAATGTAAACGTTTCTGAGAGTAATGCGTCCAATGTGAAGATTTTCAGTTACGTCGACACGAAAACAATGTAGAAAACGTTATGTTTTCTGCGGTTTTTACTACGAATTACCGCTTCTCGCTTTTTCTCGTGTAATGTGGCTGCCAGAGTTCGGTTCATGCAAAATCTTAAGGTCCTAGGTCAACTACAAGGCAGCAAAAGCAGCCAAAAACTGAATTTTCAAAAACTAAAACTTGAATTTCTGTGCCTCTTTCTTGGTGACTGCAACAACTTAGAAGCTTCTACTTCGTACAGAGTGGTGCGACCGCAAACGTCATCACGCTGCATTAGTTGCCAGACGATAAATGTAAACGTTTCTGTGAGTAATGCGTCCAATGTGAAGATTTTCAGTTACGTCGATACGAAAACAATGTAGAAAACGTTATGTTTTCTGCGGTTTTTACTACGAATTACCACTTCTCGCTTTTTCTCGTGTAATGTGGCTGCCAGAGTTCGGTTCATGCAAAATCTTAAGGTCCTAGGTCAACTACAAGGCAGCAAAAGCAGCCAAAAACTGAATTTTCAAAAACTAAAACTTGTATTTCTGTGCCTCTTTCTGCAACAACTTAGAAGCTTCTACTTCGTACAGAGTGGTGCGACCGCAAACGTCATCACGCTGCATTAGTTGCCAGACGATAAATGTAAACGTTTCTGAGAGTAATGCGTCCCATGTGAAGATTTTCAGTTACGTCATTTCGAAAACAAATGTTGAAAACGTTATGTTTTCTGCGGTTTTTACTACGAATTACCACTTCTCGCTTTTTCTCGTGTAATGTGGCTGCCAGAGTTCGGTTCATGCAAAATCTTAAGGTCCTAAGTCAACTACAAGGCAGCAAAAGCAGCCAAAAACTGAATTTTCAAAAACTAAAACTTGAATTTCTGTGCATCTTTCTTGGTGACTGCAACAACTTAGAAGCTTCTACTTCGTACAGAGTGGTGCGACCGCAAACGTCATCACGCGGCATTAGTTGCCAGACGATAAATGTAAACGTTTCTGAGAGTAATGCGTCCAATGTGAAGATTTTCAGTTACGTCGATACGAAAACAATGTAGAAAACGTTATGTTTTCTGCGGTTTTTTCTACGAATTACCACTTCTCGCTTTTTCTCGTGTAATGTGGCTGCCAGAGTTCGGTTCATGCAAAATCTAAAGGTCCTAGGTCAACTACAAGGCAGCAATAGCAGCCAAAAACTGAATTTTCAAAAACTAAAACTTGAATTTCTGTGCCTCTTTCTTGGTGACTGCAACAACTTAGAAGCTTCTACTTCGTACAGAGTGGTGCGACCGCAAACGTCATCACGCTGCATTAGTTGCCAGACGATAAATGTAAACGTTTCTGAGAGTAATGCGTCCAATGTGAAGATTTTCAGTTACGTCGATACGAAAACAATGTAGAAAACGTTACGTTTTCTGCGGTTTTTACTACGAATTACCACTTCTCGCTTTTTCTCGTGTAATGTGGCTGCCAGAGTTCGGTTCATGCAAAATCTTAAGGTCCTAGGTCAACTACAAGGCATCAAAAGCAGCCAAAAACTGAATTTTCAAAAACTAAAACTTGAAATTCTGTGCCTCTTTCTTGGTGCCTGCAACAACTTAGAAGCTTCTACTTCGTACAGAGTGGTGCGAGCGCAAACGTCATCACGCTGCATTAGTTACCAGACGATAAATGTAAACGTTTCTGAGAGTAATACGTCCAATGTGAAGATTTTCAGTTACGTCATTTCGAAAACAAATGTTGAAAACGTTATGTTTTCTGCGGTTTTTACTACGAATTACCACTTCTCGCTTTTTCTCGTGTTTTGTGGCTGCCAGAGTTCGGTTCATGCAAAATCTTAAGGTCCTAGGTCAACTACAAGGCAGCAAAAGCAGCCAAAAACTGAATTTTCAAAAACTAAAACTTGAATTTCTGTGCCTCTTTCTTGGTGACTGCAACAACTTAGTAGCTTCTACTTCGTACAGAATGGTGCGACCGCAAACTTCATCACGCGGCATTAGTTGCCAGACGATAAATGTAAACGTTTCTGAGAGTAATGCGTCCAATGTGAAGATTTTCAGTTACGTCATTTCGAAAACAAATGTTGAAAACGTTATGTTTTCTGCGGTTTTTACTACGAATTACCACTTCTCGCTTTTTCTCGTGCAATGTGGCTGCCAGAGTTCGGTTCATGCAAAATCTTAAGGTCCTAGGTCAACTACAAGGCAGCAAAAGCAGCCAAAAACTGAATTTTCAAAAACTAAAACTTGAATTTCTGTGCCTCTTTCTTGGTGCCTGCAACAACTTAGAAGCTTCTACTTCGTACAGAGTGGTGCGAGCGCAAACGTCATCACGCTGCATTAGTTACCAGACGATAAATGTAAACGTTTCTGAGAGTAATGCGTCCAATGTGAAGATTTTCAGTTACGTCGATACGAAAACAATGTAGAAAACGTTATGTTTTTTGCGGTTTTTACTACGAATCACCACTTCTCGCTTTTTCTCGTGTAATGTGGCTGCCAGAGTTCGGTTCATGCAAAATCTTAAGGTCCTAGGTCAACTACAAGGCAGCAAAAGCAGCCAAAAACTGAATTTTCAAAAACTAAAACTTGAATTTCTGTGCCTCTTTCTTGGTGACTGCAACAACTTAGAAGCTTCTACTTGGTACAGAGTGGTGCGACCGCAAACGTCATCACGCTGCATTAGTTGCCAGACGATAAATGTAAACGTTTCTGAGATTAATGCGTCCAATGTGAAGATTTTCAGTTACGTCATTTCGAAAACAAAAGTTGAAAACGTTATGTTTTCTGCGGTTTTTACTACGAATTACCACTTCTCGCTTTTTCTCGTGTATTGTGGCTGCCAGTGTTCGTTTAATGCAAAATCTTAAGGTCCTAGGTCAACTACAAGGCAGCAAAAGCAGCCAAAAACTGAATTTTCAAAAACTAAAACTTGAATTTCTGTGCCTCTTTCTTGGTGACTGCAACAACTTAGAATCTTCTACTTCGTACAGAGTGGTGCGACCGCAAACGTCATCACGCTGCATTAGTTGCCAGACGATAAATGTAAACGTTTCTGAGAGTAATGCGTCCAATGTGAAGATTTTCAGTTACGTCGATACGAAAACAATATAGAAAACGTTATGTTTTTTGCGGTTTTTAATACGTATTACCACTTCTCGCTTTTTCTCGTGTAATGTGGCTGCCAGAGTTCGTTTCATGCAAAATCTTAAGGTCCTAGGTCAACTACAAGGCAGCAAAAGCAGCCAAAAACTGAATTTTCAAAAACTAAAACTTGAATTTCTGTGCCTCTTTCTGCAACAACTTAGAAGCTTCTACTTCGTACAGAGTGGTGCGACCGCAAACGTCATCACGCTGCATTAGTTGCCAGACGATAAATGTAAACGTTTCTGAGAGTAATGCGTCCCATGTGAAGATTTTCAGTTACGTCATTTCGAAAACAAATGTTGAAAACGTTATGTTTACTGCGGTTTTTACTACGAATTACCACTTCTCGCATTTTCTCGTGTAATGTGGCTGCCAGAGTTCGGTTCATGCAAAATCTTAAGGTCCTAAGTCAACTACAAGGCAGCAAAAGCAGCCAAAAACTGAATTTTCAAAAACTAAAACTTGAATTTCTGTGCATCTTTCTTGGTGACTGCAACAACTTAGAAGCTTCTACTTCGTACAGAGTGGTGCGACCGCAAACGTCATCACGCGGCATTAGTTGCCAGACGATAAATGTAAACGTTTCTGAGAGTAATGCGTCCAATGTGAAGATTTTCAGTTACGTCGATACGAAAACAATGTAGAAAACGTTATGTTTTCTGCGGTTTTTACTACGAATTACCACTTCTCGCTTTTTCTCGTGTAATGTGGCTGCCAGAGTTCGGTTCATGCAAAATCTTAAGGTCCTAGGTCAACTACAAGGCAGCAAAAGCAGCCAAAAACTGAATTTTCAAAAACTAAAACTTGAATTTCTGTGCCTCTTTCTTGGTGACTGCAACAACTTAGAAGCTTCTACTTGGTACAGAGTGGTGCGACCGCAAACGTCATCACGCTGCATTAGTTGCCAGACGATAAATGTAAACGTTTCTGAGGTTAATGCGTCCAATGTGAAGATTTTCAGTTACGTCATTTCGAAAACAAAAGTTGAAAACGTTATGTTTTCTGCGGTTTTTACTACGAATTACCACTTCTCGCTTTTTCTCGTGTATTGTGGCTGCCAGAGTTCGTTTCATGCAAAATCTTAAGGTCCTAGGTCAACTACAAGTCAGCAAAAGCAGCCAAAAACTGAATTTTCAAAAACTAAAACTTGAATTTCTGTGCCTCTTTCTTGGTGACTGCAACAACTTAGAAGCTTCTACTTCGTACAGAGTGGTGCGACCGCAAACGTCATCACGCTGCATTAGTTGCCAGACGATAAATGTAAACGTTTCTGAGAGTAATGCGTCCAATGTGAAGATTTTCAGTTACGTCGATACGAAAACAATATAGAAAACGTTATGTTTTTTGCGGTTTTTAATACGTATTACCACTTCTCGCTTTTTCTCGTGTAATGTGGCTGCCAGAGTTCGGTTCATGCAAAATCTTAAGGTCCTAGGTCAACTACAAGGCAGGAAAAGCAGCCAAAAACTGAATTTTCAAAAACTAAAACTTGAATTTCTGTGCCTCTTTCTTGGTGACTGCAACAACTTAGAAGCTTCTACTTCGTACAGAGTGGTGCGACCGCAAACGTCATCACGCTGCATTAGTTGCCAGACGATAAATGTAAACGTTTCTGAAAGTAATGCGCCCAATGTGAAGATTTTCAGTTACGTCGATACGAAAACAATGTAGAAAACGTTATGTTTTCTGCGGTTTTTACTACGAATTACCACTTCTCGCTTTTTCTCGTGTATTGTGGCTGCCAGAGTTCGGTTGATGCAAAATCTTAAGGTCCTAGGTCAACTACAAGGCAGCAAAAGCAGCCAAAAACTGAATTTTCAAAAACTAAAACTTGAATTTCTGTGCCTCTTTCTTGGTGACTGCAACAACTTAGAAGCTTCTACTTCGTACAGAGTGGTGCGACCGCAAACGTCATCACGCTGCATTAGTTGCCAGACGATAAATGTAAACGTTTCTGAGATTAATGCGTCCAATGTGAAGATTTTCAGTTACGTCATTTCGAAAACAAATGTTGAAACCATTATGTTTTCTGCGGTTTTTACTACGAATTACCACTTCTCGCTTTTTCTCGTGTAATGTGGCTGCCAGAGTTCGGTTCATGCAAAATCTTAAGGTCCTAGGTCAACTACAAGGCAGCAAAAGCAGCCAAAAACTGAATTTTCAAAAACTAAAACTTGAATTTCTGTGCCTCTTTCTTGGTGACTGCAACAACTTAGAAGCTTCTACTTGGTACAGAGTGGTGCGACCGCAAACGTCATCACGCTGCATTAGTTGCCAGACGATAAATGTAAACGTTTCTGAGATTAATGCGTCCAATGTGAAGATTTTCAGTTACGTCATTTCGAAAACAAAAGTTGAAAACGTTATGTTTTCTGCGGTTTTTACTACGAATTACCACTTCTCGCTTTTTCTCGTGTATTGTGGCTGCCAGAGTTCGTTTCATGCAAAATCTTAAGGTCCTAGGTCAACTACAAGGCAGCAAAAGCAGCCAAAAACTGAATTTTCAAAAACTAAAACTTGAATTTCTGTGCCTCTTTCTTGGTGACTGCAACAACTTAGAATCTTCTACTTCGTACAGAGTGGTGCGACCGCAAACGTCATCACGCTGCATTAGTTGCCAGACGATAAATGTAAACGTTTCTGAGAGTAATGCGTCCAATGTGAAGATTTTCAGTTACGTCGATACGAAAACAATATAGAAAACGTTATGTTTTTTGCGGTTTTTAATACGTATTACCACTTCTCGCTTTTTCTCGTGTAATGTGGCTGCCAGAGTTCGTTTCATGCAAAATCTTAAGGTCGTAGGTCAACTACAAGGCAGCAAAAGCAGCCAAAAACTGAATTTTCAAAAACTAAAACTTGAATTTCTGTGCCTCTTTCTGCAACAACTTAGAAGCTTCTACTTCGTACAGAGTGGTGCGACCGCAAACGTCATCACGCTGCATTAGTTGCCAGACGATAAATGTAAACGTTTCTGAGAGTAATGCGTCCCATGTGAAGATTTTCAGTTACGTCATTTCGAAAACAAATGTTGAAAACGTTATGTTTACTGCGGTTTTTACTACGAATTACCACTTCTCGCTTTTTCTCGTGTAATGTGGCTGCCAGAGTTCGGTTCATGCAAAATCTTAAGGTCCTAAGTCAACTACAAGGCAGCAAAAGCAGCCAAAAACTGAATTTTCAAAAACTAAAACTTGAATTTCTGTGCCTCTTTCTTGGTTACTGCAACAACTTAGAAGCTTCTACTTCGTACAGAGTGGTGCGACCGCAAACGTCATCACGCTGCATTAGTTGCCAGACGATAAATGTAAACGTTTCTGAGAGTAATGCGTCCAATGTGAAGATTTTCAGTTACGTCGACACGAAAACAATGTAGAAACCGTTATGTTTTCTGCGGTTTTTACTACGAATTACCACTTCTCGCTTTTTCTCGTGTAATGTGGCTGCCAGAGTTCGGTTCATGCAAAATCTTAAGGTCCTAGGTCAACTACAAGGCAGCAAAAGCAGCCAAAAACTGAATTTTCAAAAACTAAAACTTGAATTTCTGTGCCTCTTTCTTGGTGACTGCAACAACTTAGAAGCTTCTACTTGGTACAGAGTGGTGCGACCGCAAACGTCATCACGCTGCATTAGTTGCCAGACGATAAATGTAAACGTTTCTGAGATTAATGCGTCCAATGTGAAGATTTTCAGTTACGTCATTTCGAAAACAAAAGTTGAAAACGTTATGTTTTCTGCGGTTTTTACTACGAATTACCACTTCTCGCTTTTTCTCGTGTATTGTGGCTGCCAGAGTTCGTTTCATGCAAAATCTTAAGGTCCTAGGTCAACTACAAGTCAGCAAAAGCAGCCAAAAACTGAATTTTCAAAAACTAAAACTTGAATTTCTGTGCCTCTTTCTTGGTGACTGCAACAACTTAGAAGCTTCTACTTCGTACAGAGTGGTGCGACCGCAAACGTCATCACGCTGCATTAGTTGCCAGACGATAAATGTAAACGTTTCTGAGAGTAATGCGTCCAATGTGAAGATTTTCAGTTACGTCGATACGAAAACAATATAGAAAACGTTATGTTTTTTGCGGTTTTTAATACGTATTACCACTTCTCGCTTTTTCTCGTGTAATGTGGCTGCCAGAGTTCGGTTCATGCAAAATCTTAAGGTCCTAGGTCAACTACAAGGCAGCAAAAGCAGCCAAAAACTGAATTTTCAAAAACTAAAACTTGAATTTCTGTGCCTCTTTCTTGGTGACTGCAACAACTTAGAAGCTTCTACTTCGTACAGAGTGGTGCGACCGCAAACGTCATCACGCTGCATTAGTTGCCAGACGATAAATGTAAACGTTTCTGAAAGTAATGCGCCCAATGTGAAGATTTTCAGTTACGTCGATACGAAAACAATGTAGAAAACGTTATGTTTTCTGCGGTTTTTACTACGAATTACCACTTCTCGCTTTTTCTCGTGTATTGTGGCTGCCAGAGTTCGGTTGATGCAAAATCTTAAGGTCCTAGGTCAACTACAAGGCAGCAAAAGCAGCCAAAAACTGAATTTTCAAAAACTAAAACTTGAATTTCTGTGCCTCTTTCTTGGTGACTGCAACAACTTAGAAGCTTCTACTTCGTACAGAGTGGTGCGACCGCAAACGTCATCACGCTGCATTAGTTGCCAGACGATAAATAAAAACGTTTCTGAGATTAATGCGTCCAATGTGAAGATTTTCAGTTACGTCATTTCGAAAACAAAAGTTGAAAACGTTATGTTTTCTGCGGTTTTTACTACGAATTACCACTTCTCGCTTTTTCTCGTGTATTGTGGCTGCCAGAGTTCGTTTCATGCAAAATCTTAAGGTCCTAGGTCAACTACAAGGCAGCAAAAGCAGCCAAAAACTGAATTTTCAAAAACTAAAACTTGAATTTCTGTGCCTCTTTCTTGGTGACTGCAACAACTTAGAATCTTCTACTTCGTACAGAGTGGTGCGACCGCAAACGTCATCACGCTGCATTAGTTGCCAGACGATAAATGTAAACGTTTCTGAGAGTAATGCGTCCAATGTGAAGATTTTCAGTTACGTCGATACGAAAACAATATAGAAAACGTTATGTTTTTTGCGGTTTTTAATACGTATTACCACTTCTCGCTTTTTCTCGTGTAATGTGGCTGCCAGAGTTCGTTTCATGCAAAATCTTAAGGTCGTAGGTCAACTACAAGGCAGCAAAAGCAGCCAAAAACTGAATTTTCAAAAACTAAAACTTGAATTTCTGTGCCTCTTTCTGCAACAACTTAGAAGCTTCTACTTCGTACAGAGTGGTGCGACCGCAAACGTCATCACGCTGCATTAGTTGCCAGACGATAAATGTAAACGTTTCTGAGAGTAATGCGTCCCATGTGAAGATTTTCAGTTACGTCATTTCGAAAACAAATGTTGAAAACGTTATGTTTACTGCGGTTTTTACTACGAATTACCACTTCTCGCTTTTTCTCGTGTAATGTGGCTGCCAGAGTTCGGTTCATGCAAAATCTTAAGGTCCTAAGTCAACTACAAGGCACCAAAAGCAGCCAAAAACTGAATTTTCAAAAACTAAAACTTGAATTTCTGTGCATCTTTCTTGGTGACTGCAACAACTTAGAAGCTTCTACTTCGTACAGAGTGGTGCGACCGCAAACGTCATCACGCGGCATTAGTTGCCAGACGATAAATGTAAACGTTTCTGAGAGTAATGCGTCCAATGTGAAGATTTTCAGTTACGTCGATACGAAAACAATGTAGAAAACGTTATGTTTTCTGCGGTTTTTACTACGAATTACCACTTCTCGCTTTTTCTCGTGTAATGTGGCTGCCAGAGTTCGGTTCATGCAAAATCTTAAGGTCCTAGGTCAACTACAAGGCAGCAAAAGCAGCCAAAAACTGAATTTTCAAAAACTAAAACTTGAATTTCTGTGCCTCTTTCCGCAACAACTTAGAAGCTTCTACTTCGTACAGAGTGGTGCGAACGCAAACGTCATCACGCTGCATTAGTTGCCAGACGATAGATGTAAACGTTTCTGAGAGTAATGCGTCCCATGTGAAGATTTTCAGTTACGTCATTTCGAAAACAAATGTTGAAAACGTTATGTTTTCTGCGGTTTTTACTACGAATTACCACTTCTCGCTATTTCTCGTGTAATGTGGCTGCCAGAGTTCGGTTCATGCAAAATCTTAAGGTCCTAGGTCAACTACAAGGCAGCAAAAGCAGCCAAAAACTGAATTTTCAAAAACTAAAACTTGAATTTCTGTGCCTCTTTCTTGGTTACTGCAACAACTTAGAAGCTTCTACTTCGTACAGAGTGGTGCGACCGCAAACGTCATCACGCTGCATTAGTTGCCAGACGATAAATGTAAACGTTTCTGAGAGTAATGCGTCCAATGTGAAGATTTTCAGTTACGTCGACACGAAAACAATGTAGAAAACGTTATGTTTTCTGCGGTTTTTACTACGAATTACCACTTCTCGCTTTTTGTCGTGTAATGTGGCTGCCAGAGTTCGGTTCATGCAAAATCTTAAGGTCCTAGGTCAACTACAAGGCAGCAAAAGCAGCCAAAAACTGAATTTTCAAAAACTAAAACTTGAATTTCTGTGCCTCTTTCTTGGTGACTGCAACAACTTAGAAGCTTCTACTTGGTACAGAGTGGTGCGACCGCAAACGTCATCACGCTGCATTAGTTGCCAGACGATAAATGTAAACGTTTCTGAGATTAATGCGTCCAATGTGAAGATTTTCAGTTACGTCATTTCGAAAACAAAAGTTGAAAACGTTATGTTTTCTGCGGTTTTTACTACGAATTACCACTTCTCGCTTTTTCTCGTGTATTGTGGCTGCCAGAGTTCGTTTCATGCAAAATCTTAAGGTCCTAGGTCAACTACAAGTCAGCAAAAGCAGCCAAAAACTGAATTTTCAAAAACTAAAACTTGAATTTCTGTGCCTCTTTCTTGGTGACTGCAACAACTTAGAAGCTTCTACTTCGTACAGAGTGGTGCGACCGCAAACGTCATCACGCTGCATTAGTTGCCAGACGATAAATGTAAACGTTTCTGAGAGTAATGCGTCCAATGTGAAGATTTTCAGTTACGTCGATACGAAAACAATATAGAAAACGTTATGTTTTTTGCGGTTTTTAATACGTATTACCACTTCTCGCTTTTTCTCGTGTAATGTGGCTGCCAGAGTTCGGTTCATGGAAAATCTTAAGGTCCTAGGTCAACTACAAGGCAGGAAAAGCAGCCAAAAACTGAATTTTCAAAAACTAAAACTTGAATTTCTGTGCCTCTTTCTTGGTGACTGCAACAACTTAGAAGCTTCTACTTCGTACAGAGTGGTGCGACCGCAAACGTCATCACGCTGCATTAGTTGCCAGACGATAAATGTAAACGTTTCTGAAAGTAATGCGCCCAATGTGAAGATTTTCAGTTACGTCGATACGAAAACAATGTAGAAAACGTTATGTTTTCTGCGGTTTTTACTACGAATTACCACTTCTCGCTTTTTCTCGTGTATTGTGGCTGCCAGAGTTCGGTTGATGCAAAATCTTAAGGTCCTAGGTCAACTACAAGGCAGCAAAAGCAGCCAAAAACTGAATTTTCAAAAACTAAAACTTGAATTTCTGTGCCTCTTTCTTGGTGACTGCAACAACTTAGAAGCTTCTACTTCGTACAGAGTGGTGCGACCGCAAACGTCATCACGCTGCATTAGTTGCCAGACGATAAATAAAAACGTTTCTGAGATTAATGCGTCCAATGTGAAGATTTTCAGTTACGTCATTTCGAAAACAAATGTTGAAACCATTATGTTTTCTGCGGTTTTTACTACGAATTACCACTTCTCGCTTTTTCTCGTGTAATGTGGCTGCCAGAGTTCGGTTCATGCAAAATCTTAAGGTCCTAGGTCAACTACAAGGCAGCAAAAGCAGCCAAAAACTGAATTTTCAAAAACTAAAACTTGAATTTCTGTGCCTCTTTCTTGGTGACTGCAACAACTTAGAAGCTTCTACTTCGTACAGAGTAGTGCGACCGCAATCGTCATCACGCGGCGTTAGTTGCCAGACGATAAATGTAAACGTTTCTGAGAGTAATGCGTCCAATGTGAAGATTTTCAGTTACGTCATTTCGAAAACAAATGTTGAAAACGTTATGTTTTCTGCGGTTTTTGCTGCGAATTACCACTTCTCGCTTTTTCTCGTGTAATGTGGCTGCCAGAGTTCGGTTCATGCAAAATCTTAAGGTCCTAGGTCAACTACAAGGCAGCAAAAGCAGCCAAAAACTGAATTTTCAAAAACTAAAACTTGAATTTCCGTGCCTCTTTCTTGGTGACTGCAACAACTTAGAAGCTTCTACTTCGTACAGAGTGGTGCGACCGCAAACGACATCACGCGGCATTAGTTGCCAGACGATAAATGTAAACGTTTCTGAGAGTAATGCGTCCAATGTGAAGATTTTCAGTTACGTCGATACGAAAACAATGTAGAAAACGTTATGTTTTCTGCGGTTTTTACTACGAATTACCACTTCTCGCTTTTTATCGTGTAATGTGGCTGCCAGAGTTCGGTTCATGCAAAATCTTAAGGTCCTAGGCCAACTACAAGGCAGCATAAGCAGCCAAAAACTGAATTTTCAAAAACAAAAACTTTAATTTCTGTGCCTCTTTCTTGGTGACTGCAACAACTTAGAAGCTTCTACTTCGTACAGGGTGGTGCGACCGCAAACGTCATCACGCGGCATTAGTTGCCAGACGATAAATGTAAACGTTTCTGAGAGTAATGCGTCCAATGTGAAGATTTTCAGTTACCTCGATACGAAAGCAATGTTGAAAACGTTATGTTTTCTGCGGTTTTTACTACGAATTACCACTTCTCGCTTTTCACGTGTAATGTGGCTGCCAGAGTTCGGTTCATGCAAAATCTGAAGGTCCTAGGTCAACTACAAGGCAGCAAAAGCAGCCAAAAACTGAATTTTCAAAAACTAAATTTCTGTGCCTCTTTCTTGGTGACTACAACAACTTACAAGCTTCTACTTCGTACAGAGTGGTGCGACCGCAAACGTCATCACGCGGCATTAGTTGCCAGACGATAAATGTAAACGTTTCTGAGAGTAATGCGTCCAATGTGAAGATTTTCAGTTACGTCGATACGAAAACAATGTAGAAAACGTTATGTTTTCTGCGGTTTTTACTACGAATTACCACTTCTCGCTTTTTCTCGTGTAATGTGGCTGCCAGAGTTCGGTTCATGCAAAATCTTGAGGTCCTAGGTCCCTACAAGGCAGCAAAAGCAGCCAAAAACTGAATTTTCAAAAACTAAAATTTGAATTTCTGTTCCTCTTTCTTGGTGGTTGCAACAACTTAGAAGCTTCTACTTCGTACAGAGTGGTGCGACCGCAAACGTCATCACGCTGCATTAGTTGCCAGACGATAAATGTAAATGTTTCTGAGAGTAATGCGTCCAATGTAAAGATTTTCAGTTACGTCGATACGAAAACAAATGTTGAAAACGTTATGTTTTCTGCGGTTTTTACTACGAATTACCACTTCTCGCTTTTTCTCGTGTAATGTGGCTGCCAGAGTTCGGTTCATGCAAAATCTTAAGGTCCTAGGTCAACTACAAGGCAGCAAAGCAGCCAAAAACTGAATTTTCAAAAACTAAAACTTGAATTTCTGTGCCTCTTTCTTGGTGACTGCAACAACTTAGAAGCTTCTACTTCGTACAGAGTGGTGCGACCGCAAACGTCATCACGCTGCATTAGTTGCCAGACGATAAATGTAAACGTTTCTGAGAGTAATGCGTCCAATGTGAAGATTTTCAGTTACGTCATTTCGAAAACAAATGTTGAAAACGTTATGTTTTCTGCGGTTTTTACTACGAATTACCACTTCTCGCTTTTTCTCGTGTAATGTGGCTGCCAGAGTTCGGTTCATGCAAAATCTTAAGGTCCTATGTCAACTACAAGGCGGCAAAAGCAGCCAAAAACTGAATTTTCAAAAACTAAAACTTGAATTTCTGTGCCTCTTTCTTGGTGACTGCAACAACTTAGAAGCTTCTACTTCGTACAGAGTGGTGCGACCGCAAACTTCATCACGCGGCATTAGTTGCCAGACGATAAATGTAAACGTTTCTGAGAGTAATGCGTCCAATGTGAAGATTTTCAGTTACGTCGATACGAAAACAATGTAGAAAACGTTATGTTTTCTGCGGTTTTTACTACGAATTACCACTTCTCGCTTTTTCTTGTGTAATGTGGCTGCCAGAGATCGGTTCATGCAAGATCTTAAGGTCCTAGGTCAACTACAAGGCAGCAAAAGCAGCCAAAAACTGAATTTTCAAAAACTAAAACTTGAATTTCTGTGCCTCTTTCTTGGTGACTGCAACAACTTAGAAGCTTCTACTTCGTACAGAGTGGTGCGACCGCAAACGTCATCACGCTGCATTAGTTGCCAGACGATAAATGTAAACGTTTCTGAGAGTAATGCGTCCATTGTGAAGATTTTCAGTTACGTCATTTCGAAAACAAATGTTGAATACGTTATGTTTTCTGCGGTTTTTACTACGAATTACCACTTCTCGCTTTTTCTCGTGTTGTGGCTGCCAGAGTTCGGTTCATGCAAAATCTTAAGGTCCTAGGTCAACTACAAGGCAGCAAAAGCAGCCAAAAACTGAATTTTCAAAAACTAAAACTTGAATTTCTGTGCCTCTTTCTTGGTGACTGCAACAACTTAGAAGCTTCTACTTCGTACAGAGTGGTGCGACCGCAAACGTCATCACGCTGCATTAGTTGCCAGACGATATATGTAAACGTTTCTGAGAGTAATGCGTCCAATGTGAAGATTTTCAGTTACGTCGATACGAAAACAATGTAGAAAACGTTATGTTTTCTGCGGTTTTTACTACGAATTACCACTTCTCGCTTTTTCTCGTGTAATGTGGCTGCCAGAGTTCGGTTCATGCAAAATATTAAGGTCCTAGGTCAACTACAAGGCAGCAAAAGCAGCCAAAAACTGAATTTTCAAAAACTAAAACTCGAATTTCTGTGCCTCTTTCTTGGTGACTGCAACAACTTAGAAGTTTCTACTTCGTACAGAGTGGTGCGACCGCAAACGTCATCACGCTGCATTAGTTGCCAGACGATAAATGTAAACGTTTCTGAGAGTAATGCGTCCAATGTGAAGATTTTCAATTACGTCATTCGGAAAACAAATGTTGAAAACGTTATGTTTTCTGCGGTTTTTACTACGAATTACCACTTCTCGCTTTTTCTCGTGTAATGTGGCTGCCAGAGTTCGGTTCATGCAAAATCTTAAGGTTCTAGGACAACTACGAGGCAGCAAAAGCAGCCAAAAACTGAATTTTCAAAAACTAAAACTTGAATTTCTGTGCCTCTTTCTTGGTGACTGCAACAACTTAGAAGCTTCTACTTCGTACAGAGTGGTGCGACCGCAAACGTGATCACGCTGCATTAGTTGCCAGACGATAAATGTAAACGTTTCTGAGAGTAATGCGTCCAATGTGAAGATTTTCAGTTACGTCGATACGAAAACAATGTAGAAAACGTTATGTTTTCTGCGGTTTTTACTACGAATTACCACTTCTCGCTTTTTCTCGTGTAATGTGGCTGCCAGAGTTCGGTTCATGCAAAATCTTAAAGTCCCAGGTCAACTACAAGGCAGCAAAAGCAGCCAAAAACTGAATTTTCAAAAACTAAAACTTGAATTTCTGTGCCTCTTTCTTGGTGACTGCAACAACTTAGAAGCTTCTACTTCGTACAGAGTGGTGCGACCGCAAACGTCATCACGCTGCATTAGTTGCCAGACGATAAATGTAAACGTTTCTGAGAGTAATGCGTCCAATGTGAAGATTTTCAGTTACGTCATTTCGAAAACAAATGTTGAAAACGTTATGTTTTATGCGGTTTTTACTACGAATTACCACTTCTCGCTTTTTCTCGTGTAATGTGGCTGCCAGAGTTCGGTTCATGCAAAATCTTAAGGTCCTAGGTCAACTACAAGGCAGCAAAAGCAGCCAAAAACTGAATTTTCAAAAACTAAAACTTGAATTTCTGTGCCTCTTTCTTGGTGGTTGCAACAACTTAGAAGCTTCTGCTTCGTACAGAGTGGTGCGACCGCAAACGTCATCACGCTGCATTAGTTGCCAGACGATAAATGTAAACGTTTCTGAGAGTAATGCGTCCAATGTGAAGATTTTCAGTTACGTGGATACGAAAACAAATGTTGAAAACGTTATGTTTTCTGCGGTTTTTACTACGAATTACCACTTCTCGCTTTTTCTCGTGTAATGTGGCTGCCAGAGTTCGGTTCATGCAAAATCTTGAGGTCGTAGGTCAACTACAAGGCAGCAAAAGCAGCCAAAAACTGAATTTTCAAAAACTAAAACTTGAATTTCTGTGGCTCTTTCTTGGTGACTGCAACAACTTAGAAGCTTCTACTTCGTACAGAGTGGTGCGACCGCAAACGTCATCACGCTGCATTAGTTGCCAGACGATAAATGTAAACGTTTCTGAGAGTAATGCGTCCAATGTGAAGATTTTCAGTTACGTCATTTCGAAAACAAATGTTGAATACGTTATGTTTTCTGCGGTTTTTACTACGAATTACCACTTCTCGCTTTTTCTCGTGTAATGTGGCTGCCAGAGTTCGGTTCATGCAAAATCTTAAGGTCCTAGGTCAACTACAAGGCAGCAAAAGCAGCCAAAAACTGAATTTTCAAAAACTAAAACTTGAATTTCTGTGCCTCTTTCTTGGTGACTGCAGCAACTTAGAAGCTTCTACTTCGTACAGAGTGGTGCGACCGCAAACGTCATCACGCTGCATTAGTTGCCAGACGATATATGTAAACGTTTCTGAGAGTAATGCGTCCAATGTGAAGATTTTCAGTTACGTCGATACGAAAACAATGTAGAAAACGTTATGTTTTCTGCGGTTTTTACTACGAATTACCACTTCTCGCTTTTTCTCGTGTAATGTGGCTGCCAGAGTTCGGTTCATGCAAAATCTTAAGGTCCTAGGTCAACTACAAGGCAGCAAAAGCAGCCAAAAACTGAATTTTCAAAAACTAAAACTCGAATTTCTGTGCCACCTTCTTGGTGACTGCAACAACTTAGAAGTTTCTACTTCGTACAGAGTGGTGCGACCGCAAACGTCATCACGCGGCATTAGTTGCCAGACGATAAATGTAAACGTTTCTGAGAGTAATGCGTCCAATGTGAAGATTTTCAGTTACGTCGATACGAAAACAATGTAGAAAACGTTATGTTTTCTGCGGTTTTTACTACGAATTACCACTTCTCGCTTTTTCTCGTGTAATGTGGCTGCCAGAGTTCGGTTCATGCAAAATCTTAAGGTCCTAGGCCAACTACAAGGCAGCATAAGCAGCCAAAAACTGAATTTTCAAAAACAAAAACTTGAATTTCTGTGCCTCTTTCTTGGTGACTGCAACAACTTAGAAGCTTCTACTTCGTACAGGGTGGTGCGACCGCAAACGTCATCACGCGGCATTAGTTGCCAGACGATAAATGTAAACGTTTCTGAGAGTAATGCGTCCAATGTGAAGATTTTCAGTTACCTCGATACGAAAGCAATGTTGAAAACGTTATGTTTTCTGCGGTTTTTACTACGAATTACCACTTCTCGCTTTTCACGTGTAATGTGGCTGCCAGAGTTCGGTTCATGCAAAATCTTAAGGTCCTAGGTCAACTACAAGGCAGCAAAAGCAGCCAAAAACTGAATTTTCAAAAACTAAATTTCTGTGCCTCTTTCTTGGTGACTACAACATCTTACAAGCTTCTACTTCGTACAGAGTGGTGCGACCGCAAACGTCATTACGCGGCATTAGTTGCCAAACGATAAATGTAAACGTTTCTGAGAGTAATGCGTCCAATGTGAAGATTTTCAGTTACGTCGATACGAAAACAATGTAGAAAACGTTATGTTTTCTGCGGTTTTTACTACGAATTACCACTTCTCGCTTTTTCTTGTGTAATGTGGCTGCCAGAGATCGGTTCATGCAAGATCTTAAGGTCCTAGGTCAACTACAAGGCAGCAAAAGCAGCCAAAAACTGAATTTTCAAAAACTAAAACTTGAATTTCTGTGCCTCTTTCTTGGTGACTGCAACAACTTAGAAGCTTCTACTTCGTACAGAGTGGTGCGACCGCAAACGTCATCACGCTGCATTAGTTGCCAGACGATAAATGTAAACGTTTCTGAGAGTAATGCGTCCATTGTGAAGATTTTCAGTTACGTCATTTCGAAAACAAATGTTGAAAACGTTATGTTTTATGTGGTTTTTACTACGAATTACCACTTCTCGCTTTTTCTCGTGTAATGTGGCTGCCAGAGTTCGGTTCATGCAAAATCTTAAGGTCCTAGGTCAACTACAAGGCAGCAAAAGCAGCCAAAAACTGAATTTTCAAAAACTAAAATTTGAATTTCTGTGCCTCTTTCTTGGTGGTTGCAACAACTTAGAAGCTTCTACTTCGTACAGAGTGGTGCGACCGCAAACGTCATCACGCTGCATTAGTTGCCAGACGATAAATGTAAACGTTTCTGAGAGTAATGCGTCCAATGTGAAGATTTTCAGTTACGTGGATACGAAAACAAATGTTGAAAACGTTATGTTTTCTGCGGTTTTTACTACGAATTACCACTTCTCGCTTTTTCTCGTGTAATGTGGCTGCCAGAGTTCGGTTCATGCAAAATCTTGAGGTCCTAGGTCAACTACAAGGCAGCAAAAGCAGCCAAAAACTGAATTTTCAAAAACTAAAACTTGAATTTCTGTGGCTCTTTCTTGGTGACTGCAACAACTTAGAAGCTTCTACTTCGTACAGAGTGGTGCGACCGCAAACGTCATCACGCTGCATTAGTTGCCAGACGATAAATGTAAACGTTTCTGAGAGTAATGCGTCCAATGTGAAGATTTTCAGTTACGTCATTTCGAAAACAAATGTTGAATACGTTATGTTTTCTGCGGTTTTTACTACGAATTACCACTTCTCGCTTTTTCTCGTGTAATGTGGCTACCAGAGTTCGGTTCATGCAAAATCTTAAGGTCCTAGGTCAACTACAAGGCAGCAAAAGCAGCCAAAAACTGAATTTTCAAAAACTAAAACTTGAATTTCTGTGCCCCTTTCTTGGTGACTGCAGCAACTTAGAAGCTTCTACTTCGTACAGAGTGGTGCGACCGCAAACGTGATCACGCTGCATTAGTTGCCAGACGATAAATGTAAACGTTTCTGAGAGTAATGCGTCCAATGTGAAGATTTTCAGTTACGTCGATACGAAAACAATGTAGAAAACGTTATGTTTTCTGCGGTTTTTACTACGAATTACCACTTCTCGCTTTTTCTCGTGTAATGTGGCTGCCAGAGTTCGGTTCATGCAAAATCTTAAAGTCCCAGGTCAACTACAAGGCAGCAAAAGCAGCCAAAAACTGAATTTTCAAAAACTAAAACTTGAATTTCTGTGCCTCTTTCTTGGTGACTGCAACAACTTAGAAGCTTCTACTTCGTACAGAGTGGTGCGACCGCAAACGTCATCACGCTGCATTAGTTGCCAGACGATAAATGTAAACGTTTCTGAGAGTAATGCGTCCAATGTGAAGATTTTCAGTTACGTCATTTCGAAAACAAATGTTGAAAACGTTATGTTTTATGCGGTTTTTACTACGAATTACCACTTCTCGCTTTTTCTCGTGTAATGTGGCTGCCAGAGTTCGGTTCATGCAAAATCTTAAGGTCCTAGGTCAACTACAAGGCAGCAAAAGCAGCCAAAAACTGAATTTTCAAAAACTAAAATTTGAATTTCTGTGCCTCTTTCTTGGTGGTTGCAACAACTTAGAAGCTTCTACTTCGTACAGAGTGGTGCGACCGCAAACGTCATCACGCTGCATTAGTTGCCAGACGATAAATGTAAACGTTTCTGAGAGTAATGCGTCCAATGTGAAGATTTTCAGTTACGTGGATACGAAAACAAATGTTGAAAACGTTATGTTTTCTGCGGTTTTTACTACGAATTACCACTTCTCGCTTTTTCTCGTGTAATGTGGCTGCCAGAGTTCGGTTCATGCAAAATCTTGAGGTCCTAGGTCAACTACAAGGCAGCAAAAGCAGCCAAAAACTGAATTTTCAAAAACTAAAACTTGAATTTCTGTGGCTCTTTCTTGGTGACTGCAACAACTTAGAAGCTTCTACTTCGTACAGAGTGGTGCGACCGCAAACGTCATCACGCTGCATTAGTTGCCAGACGATAAATGTAAACGTTTCTGAGAGTAATGCGTCCAATGTGAAGATTTTCAGTTACGTCATTTCGAAAACAAATGTTGAATACGTTATGTTTTCTGCGGTTTTTACTACGAATTACCACTTCTCGCTTTTTCTCGTGTAATGTGGCCACCAGAGTTCGGTTCATGCAAAATCGTAAGGTCCTAGGTCAACTACAAGGCAGCAAAAGCAGCCAAAAACTGAATTTTCAAAAACTAAAACTTGAATTTCTGTGCCCCTTTCTTGGTGACTGCAGCAACTTAGAAGCTTCTACTTCGTACAGAGTGGTGCGACCGCAAACGTCATCACGCTGCATTAGTTGCCAGACGATATATGTAAACGTTTCTGAGAGTAATGCGTCCAATGTGAAGATTTTCAGTTACGTCGATACGAAAACAATGTAGAAAACGTTATGTTTTCTGCGGTTTTTACTACGAATTACCACTTCTCGCTTTTTCTCGTGTAATGTGGCTGCCAGAGTTCGGTTCATGCAAAATCTTAAGGTCCTAGGTCAACTACAAGGCAGCAAAAGCAGCCAAAAACTGAATTTTCAAAAACTAAAACTCGAATTTCTGTGCCTCCTTCTTGGTGACTGCAACAACTTAGAAGTTTCTACTTCGTACAGAGTGGTGCGACCGCAAACGTCATCACGCGGCATTAGTTGCCAGACGATAAATGTAAACGTTTCTGAGAGTAATGCGTCCATTGTGAAGATTTTCAGTTACGTCATTTCGAAAACAAATGTTGAATACGTTATGTTTTCTGCGGTTTTTACTACGAATTACCACTTCTCGCTTTTTCTCGTGTAATGTGGCTGCCAGAGTTCGGTTCATGCAAAATCTTAAGGTCCTAGGTCAACTACAAGGCAGCAAAAGCAGCCAAAAACTGAATTTTCAAAAACTAAAACTTGAATTTCTGTGCCTCTTTCTTGGTGACTGCAACAACTTAGAAGCTTCTACTTCGTACAGAGTGGTGCGACCGCAAACGTCATCACGCTGCATTAGTTGCCAGACGATATATGTAAACGTTTCTGAGAGTAATGCGTCCAATGTGAAGATTTTCAGTTACGTCGATACGAAAACAATGTAGAAAACGTTATGTTTTCTGCGGTTTTTACTACGAATTACCACTTCTCGCTTTTTCTCGTGTAATGTGGCTGCCAGAGTTCGGTTCATGCAAAATATTAAGGTCCTAGGTCAACTACAAGGCAGCAAAAGCAGCCAAAAACTGAATTTTCAAAAACTAAAACTCGAATTTCTGTGCCTCTTTCTTGGTGACTGCAACAACTTAGAAGTTTCTACTTCGTACAGAGTGGTGCGACCGCAAACGTCATCACGCGGCATTAGTTGCCAGACGATAAATGTAAACGTTTCTGAGAGTAATGCGTCCAATGTGAAGATTTTCAATTACGTCATTCGGAAAACAAATGTTGAAAACGTTATGTTTTCTGCGGTTTTTACTACGAATTACCACTTCTCGCTTTTTCTCGTGTAATGTGGCTGCCAGAGTTCGGTTCATGCAAAATCTTAAGGTTCTAGGACAACTACGAGGCAGCAAAAGCAGCCAAAAACTGAATTTTCAAAAACTAAAACTTGAATTTCTGTGCCTCTTTCTTGGTGACTGCAACAACTTAGAAGCTTCTACTTCGTACAGAGTGGTGCGACCGCAAACGTCATCACGCTGCATTAGTTGCCAGACGATAAATGTAAACGTTTCTGAGAGTAATGCGTCCAATGTGAAGATTTTCAGTTACGTCGATACGAAAACAATGTAGAAAACGTTATGTTTTCTGCGGTTTTTACTACGAATTACCACTTCTCGCTTTTTCTCGTGTAATGTGGCTGCCAGAGTTCGGTTCATGCAAAATCTTAAAGTCCCAGGTCAACTACAAGGCAGCAAAAGCAGCCAAAAACTGAATTTTCAAAAACTAAAACTTGAATTTCTGTGCCTCTTTCTTGGTGACTGCAACAACTTAGAAGCTTCTACTTCGTACAGAGTGGTGCGACCGCAAACGTCATCACGCTGCATTAGTTGCCAGACGATAAATGTAAACGTTTCTGAGAGTAATGCGTCCAATGTGAAGATTTTCAGTTACGTCATTTCGAAAACAAATGTTGAAAACGTTATGTTTTATGCGGTTTTTACTACGAATTACCACTTCTCGCTTTTTCTCGTGTAATGTGGCTGCCAGAGTTCGGTTCATGCAAAATCTTAAGGTCCTAGGTCAACTACAAGGCAGCAAAAGCAGCCAAAAACTGAATTTTCAAAAACTAAAATTTGAATTTCTGTGCCTCTTTCTTGGTGGTTGCAACAACTTAGAAGCTTCTACTTCGTACAGAGTGGTGCGACCGCAAACGTCATCACGCTGCATTAGTTGCCAGACGATAAATGTAAACGTTTCTGAGAGTAATGCGTCCAATGTGAAGATTTTCAGTTACGTGGATACGAAAACAAATGTTGAAAACGTTATGTTTTCTGCGGTTTTTACAACGAATTACCACTTCTCGCTTTTTCTCGTGTAATGTGGCTGCCAGAGTTCGGTTCATGCAAAATCTTGAGGTCCTAGGTCAACTACAAGGCAGCAAAAGCAGCCAAAAACTGAATTTTCAAAAACTAAAACTTGAATTTCTGTGGCTCTTTCTTGGTGACTGCAACAACTTAGAAGCTTCTACTTCGTACAGAGTGGTGCGACCGCAAACGTCATCACGCTGCATTAGTTGCCAGACGATAAATGTAAACGTTTCTGAGAGTAATGCGTCCAATGTGAAGATATTCAGTTACGTCATTTCGAAAACAAATGTTGAATACGTTATGTTTTCTGCGGTTTTTACTACGAATTACCACTTCTCGCTTTTTCTCGTGTAATGTGGCTGCCAGAGTTCGGTTCATGCAAAATCTTAAGGTCCTAGGTCAACTACAAGGCAGCAAAAGCAGCCAAAAACTGAATTTTCAAAAACTAAAACTTGAGTTTCTGTGCCTCTTTCTTGGTGACTGCAGCAACTTAGAAGCTTCTACTTCGTACAGAGTGGTGCGACCGCAAACGTCATCACGCTGCATTAGTTGCCAGACGATATATGTAAACGTTTCTGAGAGTAATGCGTCCAATGTGAAGATTTTCAGTTACGTCGATACGAAAACAATGTAGAAAACGTTATGTTTTCTGCGGTTTTTACTACGAATTACCACTTCTCGCTTTTTCTCGTGTAATGTGGCTGCCAGAGTTCGGTTCATGCAAAATCTTAAGGTCCTAGGTCAACTACAAGGCAGCAAAAGCAGCCAAAAACTGAAATTTCAAAAACTAAAACTCGAATTTCTGTGCCTCCTTCTTGGTGACTGCAACAACTTAGAAGTTTCTACTTCGTACAGAGTGGTGCGACCGCAAACGTCATCACGCGGCATTAGTTGCCAGACGATAAATGTAAACGTTTCTGAGAGTAATGCGTGCAATGTGAAGATTTTCAATTACGTCATTCGGAAAACAAATGTTGAAAACGTTATGTTTTCTGCGGTTTTTACTACGAATTACCACTTCTCGCTTTTTCGCGTGTAATGTGGCTGCCAGAGTTCGGTTCATGCAAAATCTTAAGGTTCTAGGACAACTACGAGGCAGCAAAAGCAGCCAAAAACTGAATTTTCAAAAACTAAAACTTGAATTTCTGTGCCTCTTTCTTGGTGACTGCAACAACTTAGAAGCTTCTACTTCGTACAGAGTAGTGCGACCGCAAACGTCATCACGCTGCATTAGTTGCCAGACGATAAATGTAAACGTTTCTGAGAGTAATGCGTCCAATGTGAAGATTTTCAGTTACGTCGATACGAAAACAATGTAGAAAACGTTATGTTTTCTGCGGTTTTTACTACGAATTACCACTTCTCGCTTTTTCTCGTGTAATGTGGCTGCCAGAGTTCGGTTCATGCAAAATCTTGAGGTCCTAGGTCAACTACAAGGCAGCAAAAGCAGCCAAAAACTGAATTTTCAAAACCTAAAACTTGAATTTCTGTGCCTCTTTCTTGGTGACTGCAACAACTTAGAAGATTCTACTTCGTACAGAGTGGTGCGACCGCAAACGTCATCACGCTGCATTAGTTGCCAGACGATAAATGTAAACGTTTCTGAGAGTAATGCGTCCAATGTGAAGATTTTCAGTTACGTCATTTCGAAAACAAATGTTGAAAACGTTATGTTTTATGCGGTTTTTACTACGAATTACCACTTCTCGCTTTTTCTCGTGTAATGTGGCTGCCAGAGTTCGGTTCATGCAAAATCTTAAAGTCCCAGGTCAACTACAAGGCAGCAAAAGCAGCCAAAAACTGAATTTTCAAAAACTAAAACTTGAATTTCTGTGCCTCTTTCTTGGTGACTGCAACAACTTAAAAGCTTCTACTTCGTACAGAGTGGTGCGACCGCAAACGTCATCACGCTGCATTAGTTGCCAGACGATAAATGTAAACGTTTCTGAGAGTAAGGCGTCCAATGTGAAGATTTTCAGTTACGTCATTTCGAAAACAAATGTTGAAAACGTTATGCTTTATGCGGTTTTTACTACGAATTACCACTTCCCGCTTTTTCTCGTGTAATGTGGCTGCCAGAGTTCCGTTCATGCAAAATCTTAAGGTCCTAGGTCAACTACAAGGCAGCAAAAGCAGCCAAAAACTGAATTTTCAAAAACTAAAATTTGAATTTCTGTGCCTCTTTCTTGGTGGTTGCAACAACTTAGAAGCTTCTACTTCGTACAGAGTGGTGCGACCGCAAACGTCATCACGCTGCATTAGTTGCCAGACGATAAATGTAAACGTTTCTGAGAGTAATGCGTCCAATGTGAAGATTTTCAGTTACGTGGATACGAAAACAAATGTTGAAAACGTTATGTTTTCTGCGGTTTTTACTACGAATTACCACTTCTCGCTTTTTGTCGTGTAATGTGGCTGCCAGAGTTCGGTTCATGCAAAATCTTGAGGTCCTAGGTCAACTACAAGGCAGCAAAAGCAGCCAAAAACTGAATTTTCAAAAACTAAAACTTGAATTTCTGTGCCTCTTTCCTGGTGACTGCAACAACTTAGAAGATTCTACTTCGTACAGAGTGGTGCGACCGCAAACGTCATCACGCTGCATTAGTTGCCAGACGATAAATGTAAACGTTTCTGAGAGTAATGCGTCCAATGTGAAGATTTTCAGTTACGTCATTTCGAAAACAAATGTTGAAAACGTTATGTTTTCTGCGGTTTTTGCTATGAATTACCACTTCTCGCTTTTTCTCGTGTAATGTCGCTGCCAGAGTTCGGTTCATGCAAAATCTTAGGGTCCTAGGTCAACTACAAGAGAGCAAAAGCAGCCAAAAACTGAATTTTCAAAAACTAAAACTTGAATTTCTGTGCCTCTTTCTTGGTGACTGCAACAACTTAGAAGCTTCTACTTCGTACAGAGTGGTGCGACCGCAAACCTCATCACGCTGCATTAGTTGCCAGACGATAAATGTAAACGTTTCTGAGAGTAATGCGTCCAATGTGAAGATTTTCAGTTATGTCGATACGAAAACAATGTAGAAAACGTTATGTTTTCTGCGGTTTTTACTACGAATTACCACTTCTCGCCTTTTCTTGTGTAATGTGGCTGCCAGAGTTCGGTTCATACAAAATCTTAAGGTCCTAGGTCAATTACAAGGCAGCAAAAGCAGCCAAAAGCTGAATTTTCAAAAACTAAAACTTGAATTTCTGTGCCTCTTTCTTGGTGACTGCTACAACTTAGAAGCTTCTACTTCGTACAGAGTGGTGCGACCGCAAACGTCATCACGCTGCATTAGTTGCCAGACGATAAATGTAAACGTTTCTGAGAGTAATGCGTCCAATGTGAAGATTTTCAGTTACGTGGATACGAAAACAAATGTTGAAAACGTTATGTTTTCTGCGGTTTTTACAACGAATTACCACTTCTCGCTTTTTCTCGTGTAATGTGGCTGCCAGAGTTCGGTTCATGCAAAATCTTGAGGTCCTAGGTCAACTACAAGGCAGCAAAAGCAGCCAAAAACTGAATTTTCAAAAACTAAAACTTGAATTTCTGTGGCTCTTTCTTGGTGACTGCAACAACTTAGAAGCTTCTACTTCGTACAGAGTGGTGCGACCGCAAACGTCATCACGCTGCATTAGTTGCCAGACGATAAATGTAAACGTTTCTGAGAGTAATGCGTCCAATGTGAAGATTTTCAGTTACGTCATTTCGAAAACAAATGTTGAATACGTTATGTTTTCTGCGGTTTTTACTACGAATTACCACTTCTCGCTTTTTCTCGTGTAATGTGGCTGCCAGAGTTCGGTTCATGCAAAATCTTAAGGTCCTAGGTCAACTACAAGGCAGCAAAAGCAGCCAAAAACTGAATTTTCAAAAACTAAAACTTGAATTTCTGTGCCTCTTTCTTGGTGACTGCAGCAACTTAGAAGCTTCTACTTCGTACAGAGTGGTGCGACCGCAAACGTCATCACGCTGCATTAGTTGCCAGACGATATATGTAAACGTTTCTGAGAGTAATGCGTCCAATGTGAAGATTTTCAGTTACGTCGATACGAAAACAATGTAGAAAACGTTATGTTTTCTGCGGTTTTTACTACGAATTACCACTTCTCGCTTTTTCTCGTGTAATGTGGCTGCCAGAGTTCGGTTCATGCAAAATCTTAAGGTCCTAGGTCAACTACAAGGCAGCAAAAGCAGCCAAAAACTGAAATTTCAAAAACTAAAACTCGAATTTCTGTGCCTCCTTCTTGGTGACTGCAACAACTTAGAAGTTTCTACTTCGTACAGAGTGGTGCGACCGCAAACGTCATCACGCGGCATTAGTTGCCAGACGATAAATGTAAACGTTTCTGAGAGTAATGCGTGCAATGTGAAGATTTTCAATTACGTCATTCGGAAAACAAATGTTGAAAACGTTATGTTTTCTGCGGTTTTTACTACGAATTACCACTTCTCGCTTTTTCTCGTGTAATGTGGCTGCCAGAGTTCGGTTCATGCAAAATCTTAAGGTTCTAGGACAACTACGAGGCAGCAAAAGCAGCCAAAAACTGAATTTTCAAAAACTAAAATTTGAATTTCTGTGCCTCTTTCTTGGTGACTGCAACAACTTAGAAGCTTCTACTTCGTACAGAGTAGTGCGACCGCAAACGTCATCACGCTGCATTAGTTGCCAGACGATAAATGTAAACGTTTCTGAGAGTAATGCGTCCAATGTGAAGATTTTCAGTTACGTCGATACGAAAACAATGTAGAAAACGTTATGTTTTCTGCGGTTTTTACTACGAATTACCACTTCTCGCTTTTTCTCGTGTAATGTGGCTGCCAGAGTTCGGTTCATGCAAAATCTTGAGGTCCTAGGTCAACTACAAGGCAGCAAAAGCAGCCAAAAACTGAATTTTCAAAACCTAAAACTTGAATTTCTGTGCCTCTTTCTTGGTGACTGCAACAACTTAGAAGATTCTACTTCGTACAGAGTGGTGCGACCGCAAACGTCATCACGCTGCATTAGTTGCCAGACGATAAATGTAAACGTTTCTGAGAGTAATGCGTCCAATGTGAAGATTTTCAGTTACGTCATTTCGAAAACAAATGTTGAAAACGTTATGTTTTATGCGGTTTTTACTACGAATTACCACTTCTCGCTTTTTCTCGTGTAATGTGGCTGCCAGAGTTCGGTTCATGCAAAATCTTAAAGTCCCAGGTCAACTACAAGGCAGCAAAAGCAGCCAAAAACTGAATTTTCAAAAACTAAAACTTGAATTTCTGTGCCTCTTTCTTGGTGACTGCAACAACTTAAAAGCTTCTACTTCGTACAGAGTGGTGCGACCGCAAACGTCATCACGCTGCATTAGTTGCCAGACGATAAATGTAAACGTTTCTGAGAGTAAGGCGTCCAATGTGAAGATTTTCAGTTACGTCATTTCGAAAACAAATGTTGAAAACGTTATGCTTTATGCGGTTTTTACTACGAATTACCACTTCCCGCTTTTTCTCGTGTAATGTGGCTGCCAGAGTTCGGTTCATGCAAAATCTTAAGGTCCTAGGTCAACTACAAGGCAGCAAAAGCAGCCAAAAACTGAATTTTCAAAAACTAAAATTTGAATTTCTGTGCCTCTTTCTTGGTGGTTGCAACAACTTAGAAGCTTCTACTTCGTACAGAGTGGTGCGACCGCAAACGTCATCACGCTGCATTAGTTGCCAGACGATAAATGTAAACGTTTCTGAGAGTAGTGCGTCCAATGTGAAGATTTTCAGTTACGTGGATACGAAAACAAATGTTGAAAACGTTATGTTTTCTGCGGTTTTTACTACGAATTACCACTTCTCGCTTTTTGTCGTGTAATGTGGCTGCCAGAGTTCGGTTCATGCAAAATCTTGAGGTCCTAGGTCAACTACAAGGCAGCAAAAGCAGCCAAAAACTGAATTTTCAAAAACTAAAACTTGAATTTCTGTGCCTCTTTCCTGGTGACTGCAACAACTTAGAAGATTCTACTTCGTACAGAGTGGTGCGACCGCAAACGTCATCACGCTGCATTAGTTGCCAGACGATAAATGTAAACGTTTCTGAGAGTAATGCGTCCAATGTGAAGATTTTCAGTTACGTCATTTCGAAAACAAATGTTGAAAACGTTATGTTTTCTGCGGTTTTTGCTACGAATTACCACTTCTCGCTTTTTCTCGTGTAATGTCGCTGCCAGAGTTCGGTTCATGCAAAATCTTAGGGTCCTAGGTCAACTACAAGAGAGCAAAAGCAGCCAAAAACTGAATTTTCAAAAACTAAAACTTGAATTTCTGTGCCTCTTTCTTGGTGACTGCAACAACTTAGAAGCTTCTACTTCGTACAGAGTGGTGCGACCGCAAACCTCATCACGCTGCATTAGTTGCCAGACGATAAATGTAAACGTTTCTGAGAGTAATGCGTCCAATGTGAAGATTTTCAGTTATGTCGATACGAAAACAATGTAGAAAACGTTATGTTTTCTGCGGTTTTTACTACGAATTACCACTTCTCGCCTTTTCTTGTGTAATGTGGCTGCCAGAGTTCGGTTCATACAAAATCTTAAGGTCCTAGGTCAATTACAAGGCAGCAAAAGCAGCCAAAAGCTGAATTTTCAAAAACTAAAACTTGAATTTCTGTGCCTCTTTCTTGGTGACTGCTACAACTTAGAAGCTTCTACTTCGTACAGAGTGGTGCGACCGCAAACGTCATCACGCTGCATTAGTTGCCAGACGATAAATGTAAACGTTTCTGAGAGTAATGCGTCCAATGTGAAGATTTTCAGTTACGTCATTTCGAAAACAAATGTTGAAAACGTTATGTTTTCTGCGGTTTTTACTACGAATTACAACTTCTCGCTTTTTCTCGTGTAATGTGGCTGCCAGAGTTCGGTTCATGCAAAATCTTAAGGTCCTATGTCAACTACAAGGCAGCAAAAGCAGCCAAAAACCGAATTTTCAAAAACTAAAACTTGAATTTCTGTGCCTCTTTCTTGGTGACTGCAACAACTTAAAAGCTTCTACTTCGTACAGAGTGGTGCGACCGCAAACGTCATCACGCTGCATTAGTTGCCAGACGATAAATGTAAACGTTTCTGAGAGTAATGCGTCCAATGTGAAGATTTTCAGTTACGTCGATACGAAAACAATGTAGAAAACTTTATGTTTTCTGCGGTTTTTACTACGAATTACCACTTCTCGCTTTTTCTCGTGTAATGTGGCTGCCAGAGATCGGTTCATGCAAGATCTTAAGGTCCTAGGTCAACTACAAATCAGCAAAAGCAGCCAAAAACTGAATTTTCAAAAACTAAAACTTGAATTTCTGTGCCTCTTTCTTGGTGACTGCAACAACTTAGAAGCTTCTACTTCGTACAGAGTGGTGCGACCGCAAACGTCATCACGCTGCATTAGTTGCCAGACGATAAATGTAAACGTTTCTGAGAGTAATGCGTCCAATGTGAAGATTTTCAGTTGCGTCATTTCGAAAACAAATGTTGAATACGTTATGTTTTCTGCGGTTTTTACTACGAATTACCACTTCTCGCTTTTTCTCGTGTAATGTGGCTGCCAGAGTTCGGTTCATGCAAAATCTTAAGGTCCTAGGTCAACTACAAGGCAGCAAAAGCAGCCAAAAACTGAATTTTCAAAAACTAAAACTTGAATTTCTGTGCCTCTTTCTTGGTGACTGCAACAACTTAGAAGCTTCTACTTCGTACAGAGTGGTGCGACCGCAAACGTCATCACGCTGCATTAGTTGCCAGACGATAAATGTAAACGTTTCTGAGAGTAATGCGTCCAATGTGAAGATTTTCAGTTACGTCGATACGAAAACAATGTAGAAAACGTTATGTTTTCTGCGGTTATTACTACGAATTACCACTTCTCGCTTTTTCTCGTGTAATGTGGCTGCCAGAGTTCGGTTCATGCAAAATCTTAAAGTCGTAGGGCAACTACAAGGCAGCAAAAGCAGCCAAAAACTGAATTTTCAAAAACTAAAACTTGAATTTCTGTGCCCCTTTCTTGGTGACTGCAACAACTTAGAAGCTTCTACTTCGTACAGAGTGGTGCGACCGCAAACGTCATCACGCTGCATTAGTTGCCAGACGATAAATGTAAACGTTTCTGAGAGTAATGCGTCCAATGTGAGGATTTTCAGTTACGTCATTTCGAAAACAAATGTTGAAAACGTTATGTTTTATGCGGTTTTTACTACGAATTACCACTTCTCGCCTTTTCTCGTGTAATGTGGCTGCCAGAGTTCGGTTCATGCAAAATCTTAAGGTCCTAGGTCAACTACAAGGCAGCAAAAGCAGCCAAAAACTGAATTTTCAAAAACTAAAATTTGAATTTCTGTGCCTCTTTCTTGGTGGTTGCAACAACTTAGAAGCTTCTACTTCGTACAGAGTGGTGCGACCGCAAACGTCATCACGCTGCATTAGTTGCCAGACGATAAATGTAAACGTTTCTGAGAGTAATGCGTCCAATGTGAAGATTTTCAGTTACGTGGATACGAAAACAAATGTTGAAAACGTTATGTTTTCTGCGGTTTTTACTACGAATTACCACTTCTCGCTTTTTGTCGTGTAATGTGGCTGCCAGAGTTCGGTTCATGCAAAATCTTGAGGTCCTAGGTCAACTACAAGGCAGCAAAAGCAGCCAAAAACTGAATTTTCAAAAACTAAAACTTGAATTTCTGTGCCTCTTTCCTGGTGACTGCAACAACTTAGAAGATTCTACTTCGTACAGAGTGGTGCGACCGCAAACGTCATCACGCTGCATTAGTTGCCAGACGATAAATGTAAACGTTTCTGAGAGTAATGCGTCCAATGTGAAGATTTTCAGTTACGTCATTTCGAAAACAAATGTTGAAAACGTTATGTTTTCTGCGGTTTTTGCTACGAATTACCACTTCTCGCTTTTTCTCGTGTAATGTCGCTGCCAGAGTTCGGTTCATGCAAAATCTTAGGGTCCTAGGTCAACTACAAGAGAGCAAAAGCAGCCAAAAACTGAATTTTCAAAAACTAAAACTTGAATTTCTGTGCCTCTTTCTTGGTGACTGCAACAACTTAGAAGCTTCTACTTCGTACAGAGTGGTGCGACCGCAAACCTCATCACGCTGCATTAGTTGCCAGACGATAAATGTAAACGTTTCTGAGAGTAATGCGTCCAATGTGAAGATTTTCAGTTATGTCGATACGAAAACAATGTAGAAAACGTTATGTTTTCTGCGGTTTTTACTACGAATTACCACTTCTCGCCTTTTCTTGTGTAATGTGGCTGCCAGAGTTCGGTTCATACAAAATCTTAAGGTCCTAGGTCAATTACAAGGCAGCAAAAGCAGCCAAAAGCTGAATTTTCAAAAACTAAAACTTGAATTTCTGTGCCTCTTTCTTGGTGACTGCTACAACTTAGAAGCTTCTACTTCGTACAGAGTGGTGCGACCGCAAACGTCATCACGCTGCATTAGTTGCCAGACGATAAATGTAAACGTTTCTGAGAGTAATGCGTCCAATGTGAAGATTTTCAGTTACGTCATTTCGAAAACAAATGTTGAAAACGTTATGTTTTCTGCGGTTTTTACTACGAATTACAACTTCTCGCTTTTTCTCGTGTAATGTGGCTGCCAGAGTTCGGTTCATGCAAAATCTTAAGGTCCTATGTCAACTACAAGGCAGCAAAAGCAGCCAAAAACCGAATTTTCAAAAACTAAAACTTGAATTTCTGTGCCTCTTTCTTGGTGACTGCAACAACTTAAAAGCTTCTACTTCGTACAGAGTGGTGCGACCGCAAACGTCATCACGCTGCATTAGTTGCCAGACGATAAATGTAAACGTTTCTGAGAGTAATGCGTCCAATGTGAAGATTTTCAGTTACGTCGATACGAAAACAATGTAGAAAACTTTATGTTTTCTGCGGTTTTTACTACGAATTACCACTTCTCGCTTTTTCTCGTGTAATGTGGCTGCCAGAGATCGGTTCATGCAAGATCTTAAGGTCCTAGGTCAACTACAAATCAGCAAAAGCAGCCAAAAACTGAATTTTCAAAAACTAAAACTTGAATTTCTGTGCCTCTTTCTTGGTGACTGCAACAACTTAGAAGCTTCTACTTCGTACAGAGTGGTGCGACCGCAAACGTCATCACGCTGCATTAGTTGCCAGACGATAAATGTAAACGTTTCTGAGAGTAATGCGTCCAATGTGAAGATTTTCAGTTGCGTCATTTCGAAAACAAATGTTGAATACGTTATGTTTTCTGCGGTTTTTACTACGAATTACCACTTCTCGCTTTTTCTCGTGTAATGTGGCTGCCAGAGTTCGGTTCATGCAAAATCTTAAGGTCCTAGGTCAACTACAAGGCAGCAAAAGCAGCCAAAAACTGAATTTTCAAAAACTAAAACTTGAATTTCTGTGCCTCTTTCTTGGTGACTGCAACAACTTAGAAGCTTCTACTTCGTACAGAGTGGTGCGACCGCAAACGTCATCACGCTGCATTAGTTGCCAGACGATAAATGTAAACGTTTCTGAGAGTAATGCGTCCAATGTGAAGATTTTCAGTTACGTCGATACGAAAACAATGTAGAAAACGTTATGTTTTCTGCGGTTATTACTACGAATTACCACTTCTCGCTTTTTCTCGTGTAATGTGGCTGCCAGAGTTCGGTTCATGCAAAATCTTAAAGTCGTAGGGCAACTACAAGGCAGCAAAAGCAGCCAAAAACTGAATTTTCAAAAACTAAAACTTGAATTTCTGTGCCCCTTTCTTGGTGACTGCAACAACTTAGAAGCTTCTACTTCGTACAGAGTGGTGCGACCGCAAACGTCATCACGCTGCATTAGTTGCCAGACGATAAATGTAAACGTTTCTGAGAGTAATGCGTCCAATGTGAGGATTTTCAGTTACGTCATTTCGAAAACAAATGTTGAAAACGTTATGTTTTATGCGGTTTTTACTACGAATTACCACTTCTCGCCTTTTCTCGTGTAATGTGGCTGCCAGAGTTCGGTTCATGCAAAATCTTAAGGTCCTAGGTCAACTACAAGGCAGCAAAAGCAGCCAAAAACTGAATTTTCAAAAACTAAAATTTGAATTTCTGTGCCTCTTTCTTGGTGGTTGCAACAACTTAGAAGCTTCTACTTCGTACAGAGTGGTGCGACCGCAAACGTCATCACGCTGCATTAGTTGCCAGACGATAAATGTAAACGTTTCTGAGAGTAATGCGTCCAATGTGAAGATTTTCAGTTACGTGGATACGAAAACAAATGTTGAAAACGTTATGTTTTCTGCGGTTTTTACTACGAATTACCACTTCTCGCTTTTTCTCGTGTAATGTGGCTGCCAGAGTTCGGTTCATGCAAAATCTTGAGGTCCTAGGTCAACTACAAGGCAGCAAAAGCAGCCAAAAACTGAATTTTCAAAAACTAAAACTTGAATTTCTGTGCCTCTTTCTTGGTGACTGCAACAACTTAGAAGCTTCTACTTCGTACAGAGTGGTGCGACCGCAAAACGTCATCACGCTGCATTAGTTGCCAGACGATAAATGTAAACGTTTCTGAGAGTAATGCGTCCAATGTGAAGATTTTCAGTTACGTCATTTCGAAAACAAATGTTGAAAACGTTATGTTTTCTGCGGTTTTTACTACGAATTACCACTTCTCGCTTTTTCTCGTGTAATGTGGCTGCCAGAGTTCGGTTCATGCAAAATCTTAAAGTCGTAGGTCAACTACAAGGCAGCAAAAGCAGCCAAAAACTGAATTTTCAAAAACTAAAACTTGAATTTCTGTGCCCCTTTCTTGGTGACTGCAACAACTTAGAAGCTTCTACTTCGTACAGAGTGGTGCGACCGCAAACGTCATCACGCTGCATTAGTTGCCAGACGATAAATGTAAACGTATCTGAGAGTAATGCGTCCAATGTGAGGATTTTCAGTTACGTCATTTCGAAAACAAATGTTGAAAACGTTATGTTTTATGCGGTTTTTACTACGAATTACCACTTCTCGCTTTTTCTCGTGTAATGTGGCAGCCAGAGTTCGGTTCATGCAAAATCTTAAGGTCCTAGGTCAACTACAAGGCAGCAAAAGCAGCCAAAAACTGAATTTTCAAAAACTAAAATTTGAATTTCTGTGCCTCTTTCTTGGTGGTTGCAACAACTTAGAAGCTTCTACTTCGTACAGAGTGGTGCGACCGCAAACGTCATCACGCTGCATTAGTTGCCAGACGATAAATGTAAACGTTTCTGAGAGTAATGCGTCCAATGTGAAGATTTTCAGTTACGTGGATACGAAAACAAATGTTGAAAACGTTATGTTTTCTGTGGTTTTTACTACGAATTACCACTTCTCGCTTTTTCTCGTGTAATGTGGCTGCCAGAGTTCGGTTCATGCAAAATCTTGAGGTCCTAGGTCAACTACAAGGCAGCAAAAGCAGCCAAAAACTGAATTTTCAAAAACTAAAACTTGAATTTCTGTGCCTCTTTCTTGGTGACTGCAACAACTTAGAAGCTTCTACTTCGTACAGAGTGGTGCGACCGCAAACGTCATCACGCTGCATTAGTTGCCAGACGATAAATATAAACGTTTCTGAGAGTAATGCGTCCAATGTGAAGATTTTCAGTTACGTCATTTCGAAAACAAATGTTGAAAACGTTATGTTTTCTGCGGTTTTTACTACGAATTACCACTTCTCGCTTTTTCTCGTGTAATGTGGCTGCCAGAGTTCGGTTCATGCAAAATCTTAAGGTCCTAGGTCAACTACAAGAGAGCAAAAGCAGCCAAAATCTGAATTTTCAAAAACTAAAACTTGAATTTCTGTGCTTCTTTCTTGGTGACTGCAACAACTTAGAAGCTTCTACTTCGTACAGAGTGGTGCGACCGCAAACGTCATCACGCTGCATTAGTTGCCAGACGATAAATGTAAACGTTTCTGAGAGTAATGCGTCCCATGTGAAGATTTTCAGTTACGACATTTCGAAAACAAATGTTGAAAACGTTATGTTTTCTGCGGTTTTTACTACGAATTACCACTACTCGCTTTTTCTCGTGTAATGTGGCTGCCAGAGTTCGGTTCATGCAAAATCTTAAGGTCCTAGGTCAACTAGAAGGTAGCAAAAGCAGCCAAAAACTGAATTTTCAAAAACTAAAACTTGAATTTCTGTGCCTCTTTCTTGGTGACTGCAACAACTTAGAAGCTTCTACTTCGTACAGAGTGGTGCGACCGCAAACGTCATCACGCTGCATTAGTTGCCAGACGATAAATGTAAACGTTTCTGAGAGTAATGCGTCCAATGTGAAGATTTTCAGTTACGTCGATACGAAAACAATGTAGAAAACGTTATGTTCTCTGCGGTTTTTACTACGAATTACCACCTCTCGCTTTTTCTCGTGTAATGTGGCTGCCAGAGTTCAGTTCACGCAAAATCTTAAGGTCCTAGGTCAACTACAAGGCAGCAAAAGCAGCCAAAAACTGAATTTTCAGAAACTAAAACTTGAATTTCTGTGCCTCTTTCTTGGTGACTGCAACAACTTAGAAGCTTCTACTTCGTACAGAGTGGTGCGACCGCAAACGTCATCACGCTGCATTAGTTGCCAGACGATAAATGTAAACGTTTCTGAGAGTAATGCGTCCAATGTGAAGATTTTCAGTTACGTCATTTCGAAAACAAATGTTGAAAACGTTATGTTTTCTGCGGTTTTTACTACGAATTACCACTTCTCGCTTTTTCTCGTGTAATGTGGCTGCCAGAGTTCGGTTCATGCAAAATCTTAAGGTCCTAGGTCAACTACAAGGCAGCAAAAGCAGCCAAAAACTGAATTTTCAAAAACTAAAACTTGAATTTCTGTGCCTCTTTCTCGGTGGCTGCAACAACGTAGAAGCTTCTACTTCGTACAGAGTGGTGCGACCGCAAACGTCATCACGCTGCATTAGTTGCCAGACGATAAATGTAAACGTTTCTGAGAGTAATGCGTCCAATGTGAAGATTTTCAGTTACGTCGATACGAAAACAAATGTTGAAAACGTTATGTTTTCTGCGGTTTTTACTACGAATTACCACTTCTCGCTTTTTCTCGTGTAATGTGGCTGCCAGAGTTCGGTTCATGCAAAATCTTAAGGTTCTAGGTCAACTACGAGGCAGCAAAAGCAGCCAAAAACTGAATTTTCAAAAATAAAACTTGAATTTCTGTGCCTCTTTCTTGGTGACTGCAACAACTTAGAAGCTTCTACTTCGTACAGAGTGGTGCGACCGCAAACGTCATCACGCTGCATTAGTTGCCAGACGATAAATGTAAACGTTTCAGAGAGTAATGCGTCCAATGTGAAGATTTTCAGTTACGTCGATACGAAAACAATGTAGAAAACGTTATGTTTTCTGCGGTTTTTACTACGAATTACCACTTCTCGCTTTTTCTCGTGTAATGTGGCTGCCAGAGTTCGGTTCATGCAAAATCTTAAAGTCCTAGGTCAACTACAAGGCAGCAAAAGCAGCCAAAAACTAAATTTTCAAAAACTAAAACTTGAATTTCTGTGCCTCTTTCTTGGTGACTGCAACAACTTAGAAGCTTCTACTTCGTACAGAGTGGTGCGACCGCAAACGTCATCACGCTGCATTAGTTGCCAGACGATAAATGTAAACGTTTCTGAGAGTAATGCGTCCAATGTGAAGATTTTCAGTTACGTCGATACGAAAACAATGTAGAAAACGTTATGTTTTCTGCGGTTTTTACTACGAATTACCACTTCTCGCTTTTTCTCGTGTAATGTGGCTGCCAGAGTTCGGTTCATGCAAAATCTTAAAGTCCTAGGTCAACTACAAGGCAGCAAAAGCAGCCAAAAACTGAATTTTCAAAAACTAAAACTTGAATTTCTGTGCCTCTTTCTTGGTGACTGCAACAACTTAGAAGCTTCTACTTCGTACAGAGTGGTGCGACCGCAAACGTCATCACGCTGCATTAGTTGCCAGACGATAAATGTAAACGTTTCTGAGAGTAATGCGTCCAATGTGAAGATTTTCAGTTACGTCATTTCGAAAACAAATGTTGAAAACGTTATGTTTTCTGCGGTTTTTACTACGAATTACCACTTCTCGCTTTTTCTCGTGTAATGTGGCTGCCAGAGTTCGGTTCATGCAAAATCTTAAGGTTCTAGGTCAACTACAAGGCAGCAAAAGCAGCCAAAAACTGAATTTTCAAAAACTAAAACTTGAATTTCTGTGCCTCTTTTTTGGTGACTGCAACAACTTAGAAGCTTCTACTTCGTACAGAGTGGTGCGACCGCAAACGTCATCACGCTGCATTAGTTGCCAGACGATAAATGTAAACGTTTCTGAGAGTAATGCGTCCAATGTGAAGATTTTCAGTTACGTCGATACGAAAACAATGTAGAAAACGTTATGTTTTCTGCGGTTTTTACTACGAATTACCACTTCTCGCTTTTTCTCGTGTAATGTGGCTGCCAGAGTTCGGTTCATGCAAAATCTTAAAGTCCTAGGTCAACTACAAGGCAGCAAAAGCAGCCAAAAACTGAATTTTCAAAAACTAAAACTTGAATTTCTGTGCCTCTTTCTTGGTGACTGCAACAACTTAGAAGCTTCTACTTCGTACAGAGTGGTGCGACCGCAAACGTCATCACGCTGCATTAGTTGCCAGACGATAAATGTAAACGTTTCTGAGAGTAATGCGTCCAATGTGAAGATTTTCAGTTACGTCATTTCGAAAACAAATGTTGAAAACGTTATGTTTTCTGCGGTTTTTACTACGAATTACCACTTCTCGCTTTTTCTCGTATAATGTGGCTGCCAGAGTTCGGTTCATGCAAAATCTTAAGGTCCTATGTCAACTACAAGGCAGCAAAAGGAGCCAAAAACTAAATTTTCAAAAACTAAAACTTGAATTTCTGTGCCTCTTTCTTGGTGACTGCAACAACTTAGAAGCTTCTACTTCGTACAGAGTGGTGCGACCGCAAACGTCATCACGCTGCGTTAGTTGCCAGACGATAAATGTAAACGTTTCTGAGAGTAATGCGTCCAATGTGAAGATTTTCAGTTACGTCGATACGAAAACAATGTAGAAAACGTTATGTTTTCTGCGGTTTTTACTACGAATTACCACTTCTCGCTTTTTCTCGTGTAATGTGGCTGCCAGAGATCGGTTCATGCAAGATCTTAAGGTCCTAGGTCAACTACAAGGCAGCAAAAGCAGCCAAAAACTGAATTTTCTAAAACTAAAACTTGAATTTCTGTGCCTCTTTCTTGGTGACTGCAACAGCTTAGAAGCTTCTACTTCGTACAGAGTGGTGCGACCGCAAACGTCATCACGCTGCATTAGTTGCCAGACGATAAATGTAAACGTTTCTGAGAGTAATGCGTCCAATGTGAAGATTTTCAGTTACGTCATTTCGAAAACAAATGTTGAATACGTTATGTTTTCTGCGGTTTTTACTACGAATTACCACTTCTCGCTTTTTCTCGTGTAATGTGGCTGCCAGAGTTCGGTTCATGCAAAATCTTAAAGTCCTAGGTCAACTACAAGGCAGCAAAAGCAGCCAAAAACTGAATTTTCAAAAACTAAAACTTGAATTTCTGTGCCTCTTTCTTGGTGACTGCAACAACGTAGAAGCTTCTACTTCGTACAGAGTGGTGCGACCGCAAACGTCATCACGCTGCATTAGTTGCCAGACGATAAATGTAAACGTTTCTGAGAGTAATGCGTCCAATGTGAAGATTTTCAGTTACGTGGATACGAAAACAAATGTTGAAAACGTTATGTTTTCTGCGGTTTTTACTACGAATTACCACTTCTCGCTTTTCCTCGTGTAATGTGGCTGCCAGAGTTCGGTTCATGCAAAATCTTAAGGTTCTAGGTCAACTACGAGGCAGCAAAAGCAGCCAAAAACTGAATTTTCAAAAACTAAAACTTGAATTTCTGTGCCTCTTTCTTGGTGACTGCAACAACTTAGAAGCTTCTACTTCGTACAGAGTGGTGCGACCGCAAACGTCATCACGCTGCATTAGTTGCCAGACGATAAATGTAAACGTTTCTGAGAGTAATGCGTCCAATGTGAAGATTTTCAGTTACGTGGATACGAAAACAAATGTTGAAAACGTTATGTTTTCTGCGGTTTTTACTACGAATTACCACTTCTCGCTTTTTCTCGTGTAATGTGGCTGCCAGAGTTCGGTTCATGCAAAATCTTAAAGTCCTAGGTCAACTACAAGGCAGCAAAAGCAGCCAAAAACTGAATTTTCAAAAACTAAAACTTGAATTTCTGTGCCTCTTTCTTGGTGACTGCAACAACTTAGAAGCTTCTACTTCGTACAGAGTGGTGCGACCGCAAACGTCATCACGCTGCATTAGTTGCCAGACGATAAATGTAAACGTTTCTGAGAGTAATGCGTCCAATGTGAAGATTTTCAGTTACGTCATTTCGAAAACAAATGTTGAAAACGTTATGTTTTCTGCGATTTTTACTACGAATTACCACTTCTCGCTTTTTCTCGTGTAATGTGGCTGCCAGAGTTCGGTTCATGCAAAATCTTAAGGTCCTATGTCAACTACAAGGCAGCAAAAGGAGCCAAAAACTGAATTTTCAAAAACTAAAACTTGAATTTCTGTGCCTCTTTCTTGGTGACTGCAACAACTTAGAAGCTTCTACTTCGTACAGAGTGGTGCGACCGCAAACGTCATCACGCTGCGTTAGTTGCCAGACGATAAATGTAAACGTTTCTGAGAGTAATGCGTCCAATGTGAAGATTTTCAGTTACGTCGATACGAAAACAATGTAGAAAACGTTATGTTTTCTGCGGTTTTTACTACGAATTACCACTTCTCGCTTTTTCTCGTGTAATGTGGCGGCCAGAGTTCAGTTCATGCAAAATCTTAAAGTCCTAGGTCAACTACAAGACAGCAAAAGCAGCCAAAAACTGAATTTTCAAAAACTAAAACTTGAATTTCTGTGCCTCTTTCTTGGTGGCTGCAACAACTTAGAAGCTTCTACTTCGTACAGAGTGGTGCGACCGCAAACGTCATCACGCTGCATTAGTTGCCAGACGATAAATGTAAACGTTTCTGAGAGTAATGCGTCCAATGTGAAGATTTTCAGTTACGTCATTTCGAAAACAAATGTTGAAAACGTTATGTTTTCTGCAGTTTTTACTACGAATTACCACTTCTCGCTTTTTCTCGTGTAATGTGGCTGCCAGAGTTCGGTTCATGCAAAATCTTAAGGTTCTAGGTCAACTACGAGGCAGCAAAAGCAGCCAAAAACTGAATTTTCAAAAACTAAAACTTGAATTTCTGTGCCTCTTTTTTGGTGACTGCAACAACTTAGAAGCTTCTACTTCGTACAGAGTGGTGCGACCGCAAACGTCATCACGCTGCATTAGTTGCCAGACGATAAATGTAAACGTTTCAGAGAGTAATGCGTCCAATGTGAAGATTTTCAGTTACGTCGATACGAAAACAATGTAGAAAACGTTATGTTTTCTGCGGTTTTTACTACGAATTACCACTTCTCGCTTTTTCTCGTGTAATGTGGCTGCCAGAGTTCGGTTCATGCAAAATCTTAAAGTCCTAGGTCAACTACAAGGCAGCAAAAGCAGCCAAAAACTGAATTTTCAAAAACTAAAACTTGAATTTCTGTGCCTCTTTCTTGGTGACTGCAACAACTTAGAAGCTTCTACTTCGTACAGAGTGGTGCGACCGCAAACGTCATCACGCTGCATTAGTTGCCAGACGATAAATGTAAACGTTTCTGAGAGTAATGCGTCCAATGTGAAGATTTTCAGTTACGTCATTTCGAAAACAAATGTTGAAAACGTTATGTTTTCTGCGGTTTTTACTACGAATTACCACTTCTCGCTTTTTCTCGTGTAATGTGGCTGCCAGAGTTCGGTTCATGCAAAATCTTAAGGTCCTAGGTCAACTACAAGGCAGCAAAAGCAGCCAAAAACTGAATTTTCAAAAACTAAAACTTGAATTTCTGTGCCTCTTTCTTGGTGACTGCAACAACTTAGAAGCTTCTACTTCGTACAGAGTGGTGCGACCGCAAACTTCATCACGCTGCATTAGTTGCCAGACGATAAATGTAAACGTTTCTGAGAGTAATGCGTCCAATGTGAAGATTTTCAGTTACGTCATTTCGAAAACAAATGTTGAAAACGGTATGTTTTCTGCGGTTTTTACTACGAATTACCACTTCTCGCTTTTTCTCGTGTAATGTGGCTGCCAGAGTTCGGTTCATGCAAAATCTTAAGGTCCTATGTCAACTACAAGGCAGCAAAAGGAGCCAATAACTGAATTTTCAAAAACTAAAACTTGAATTTCTGTGCCTCTTTCTTGGTGACTGCAACAACTTAGAAGCTTCTACTTCGTACAGAGTGGTGCGACCGCAAACGTCATCACGCTGCGTTAGTTGCCAGACGATAGATGTAAACGTTTCTGAGAGTAATGCGTCCAATGTGAAGATTTTCAGTTACGTCGATACGAAAACAATGTAGAAAACGTTATGTTTTCTGCGGTTTTTACTACGAATTACCACTTCTCGCTTTTTCTCGTGTAATGTGGCTGCCAGAGGTCGGTTCATGCAAGATCTTAAGGTCCTAGGTCAACTACAAGGCAGCAAAAGCAGCCAAAAACTTAATTTTCTAAAACTAAAACTTGAATTTCTGTGCCTCTTTCTTGGTGACTGCAACAGCTTAGAAGCTTCTACTTCGTACAGAGTGGTGCGACCGCAAACGTCATCACGCTGCATTAGTTGCCAGACGATAAATGTAAACGTTTCTGAGAGTAATGCGTCCAATGTGAAGATTTTCAGTTACGTCATTTCGAAAACAAATGTTGAATACGTTATGTTTTCTGCGGTTTTTACTACGAATTACCACTTCTCGCTTTTTCTCGTGTAATGTGGCTGCCAGAGTTCGGTTCATGCAAAATCTTAAGGTCCTAGGTCAACTACAAGGCAGCAAAAGCAGCCAAAAACTGAATTTTCAAAAACTAAAACTTGAATTTCTGTGCCTCTTTCTTGGTGACTGCAACAACTTAGAAGCTTCTACTTCGTACAGAGTGGTGCGACCGCAAACGTCATCACGCTGCATTAGTTGCCAGACGATAAATGTAAACGTTTCTGAGAGTAATTCGTCCAATGTGAAGATTTTCAGTTACGTCATTTCGAAAACATTGTGGAAAACGTTATGTTTTCTGCGGTTTTTACTACGAATTACCACTTCTCGCTTTTTCTCGTGTAATGTGGCTGCCAGAGTTCGGTTGATGCAAAATCTTAAGGTCCTAGGTCAATTACAAGGCAGCAAAAGCAGCCAAAAACTGAATTTTCAAAAACTAAAACTTGAATTTCTGTGCCTCTTTCTTGGTGACTGCAACAACTTAGAAGCTTCTACTTCGTACAGAGTGGCGCGACCGCAAACGTCATCACGCTGCATTAGTTGCCAGACGATAAATGTAAACGTTTCTGAGAGTAATGCATCCAATGTGAAGATTTTCAGTTACGTCATTTCGAAAACAAATGTTGAAAACGTTATGTTTTCTGTGGTTTTTACTACGAATTACCACTTCTCGCTTTTTCTCGTGTAATGTGGCTGCCAGAGTTCGGTTCATGCAAAATCTTAAGGTCTTAGGTCAACTACAAGGCAGCAAAAGCAGACAAAAACTGAATTTTCAAAAACTAAGACTTGAATTTCTGTGCCTCTTTCTTGGTGACTGCAACAACTTAGAAGCTTCTACTTCGTACAGAGTGGTGCGACCGCAAACGTCATCACGCGGCATTAGTTGCCAGACGATAAATGTAAACGTTTCTGAGAGTAATGCGTCCAATGTGAAGATTTTCAGTTACGTCATTTCGAAAACAAATGTTGAAAACGTTATGTTTTCTGCGGTTTTACTACGAATTACCACTTCTCGCTTTTTCTCGTGTAATGTGGCTGCCAGAGTTCGGTTCATGCAAAATCTTAAGGTCCTAGGTCAACTACAAGGCAGCAAAGGCAGCCAAAAACGGAATTTTCAAAAACTAAAACTTGAACTTCTGTGTCACTTTCTTGGTGACTGCAACAACTTAGAAGCTTCTACTTCGTACAGAGTGGTGCGACCGCAAGCGTCATCATGCGGCATTGGTTGCCAGACGATAAATGTAAACGTTTCTGACAGTAATGCGTCCAATGTGAAGATTTTCAGTTATGTCGATACGAAAACAATGTAGAAAACGTTACGTTTTCTGCGGTTTTTACTACGAATTACCACTTCTCGCTTTTTCTCGTGTAATGTGGCTGCCAGAGTTCGGTTCATGCAAAATCTTAAGGTCCTAGGTCAACTACAAGGCAGCAAAAGCAGCCAAAAACTGAATTTTCAAAAACTAAAACTTGAATTTCTGTGCCTCTTTCTTGGTGACTGCAACAACTTAGAAGCTTCTACTTCGTACAGAGTGGCGCGACCGCAAACGTCATCACGCTGCATTAGTTGCCAGACGATAAATGTAAACGTTTCTGAGAGTAATGCGTCCAATGTGAAGATTTTCAGTTACGTCATTTCGAAAACAAATGTTGAAAACGTTATGTTTTCTGCGGTTTTTACTACGAATTACCACTTCTCGCTTTTTCTCGTGTAATGTGGCTGCCAGAGTTCGGTTCATGCAAAATCTTAAGGTCCTAGGTCAACTACAAGGCAGCAAAAGCAGCCGAAAACCGAAGTTTCAAAATCTAAAACTTGAATTTCTGTGCCTCTTTCTTGGTGACTGCAACAACTTAGAAGCTTCTACTTCGTACAGAGTGGTGCGACCGCAAACGTCATCACGCTGCATTAGTTGCCAGACGATAAATGTAAACGTTTCTGAGAGTAATGCGTCCAATGTGAAGATTTTCAGTTACGTCATTTCGAAAACAAATGTTGAAAACGTTATGTTTTCTGTGGTTTTTACTACGAATTACCACTTCTCGCTTTTTCTCGTGTAATGTGGCTGCCAGAGTTCGGTTCATGCAAAATCTTAAGGTCTTAGGTCAACTACAAGGCAGCAAAAGCAGCCAAAAACTGAATTTTCAAAAACTAAGACTTGAATTTCTGTGCCTCTTTCTTGGTGACTGCAACAACTTAGAAGCTTCCACTTCGTACAGAGTGGTGCGACCGCAAACGTCATCACGCGGCATTAGTTGCCAGACGATAAATGTAAACGTTTCTGAGAGTAATGCGTCCAATGTGAAGATTTTCAGTTACGTCATTTCGAAAACAAATGGTGAAAACGTTATGTTTTCTGCGGTTTTACTACGAATTACCACTTCTCGCTTTTTCTCGTGTAATGTGGCTGCCAGAGTTCGGTTCATGCAAAATCTTAAGGTCCTAGGTCAACTACAAGGCAGCAAAAGCAGCCAAAAACTGAATTTTCAAAAACTAAAACTTGAATTTCTGTGTCTCTTTCTTGGTGACTGCAACAACTTAGAAGCTTCTACTTCGTACAGAGTGGTGCGACCGCAAACGTCATCATGCGGCATTGGTTGCCAGACGATAAATGTAAACGTTTCTGACAGTAATGCGTCCAATGTGAAGATTTTCAGTTATGTCGATACGAAAACAATGTAGAAAACGTTACGTTTTCTGCGGTTTTTACTACGAATTACCACTTCTCGCTTTTTCTCGTGTAATGTGGCTGCCAGAGTTCGGTTCATGCAAAATCTTAAGGTCCTAGGTCAACTACAAGGCAGCAAAAGCAGCCAAAAACTGAATTTTCAAAAACTAAAACTTGAATTTCTGTGCCTCTTTCTTGGTGACTGCAACAACTTAGAAGCTTCTACTTCGTACAGAGTGGTGCGACCGCAAACGTCATCACGCTGCATTAGTTGCCAGACGATAAATGTAAACGTTTCTGAGAGTAATGCGTACAATGTGAAGATTTTCAGTTACGTCGATACGAAAACAATGTAGAAAACGTAATGTTTTCTGCGGTTTTTACTACGAATTACCACTTCTCGCTTTTTCTCGTGTAATGTGGCCGCCGGAGTTCGGTTCATGCAAAATCTTAAGGTCCTAGGTCAACTACAAGGCAGCAAAAGCAGCCAAAAACTGAATTTTCAAAAACTAAAAGTTGAATTTCTGTGCCCCTTTCATGGTGACTGCAACAACTTAGAAGCCTCTACTTCGTACAGAGTGGTGCGACCGCAAACGTCATCACGCTGCATTAGTTGCCAGACGATAAATGTAAACGTTTCTGAGAGTAATGCGTCCAATGTGAAGATTTTCAGTTACGTCATTTCGAAAACAAGGTAGAAAACGTTATGTTTTCTGCGGTTTTTACTACGAATTACCACTTCTCGCTTTTTCTCGTGTAATGTGGCTGCCAGAGTTCGGTTCATGCAAAATCTTAAGGTCCTAGGTCAACTACAAGGCAGCAAAAGCAGCCAAAAACTGAATTTTCAAAAACTAAAACTTGAATTTCTATGCCTCTTTCTTGGTGACTGCAACAACTTAGAAGCTTCTACTTCGTACAGAGTGGTGCGACCGCAAACGTCATCACGCTGCATTACTTGACAGACGATAAATGTAAACGTTTCTGAGAGTAATGCGTCCAATGTGAAGATTTTCAGTTACGTCATTTCGAAAACAAATGTTGAAAACGTTATGTTTTCTGCGGTTTTTACTACGAATTACCACTTCTCGCTTTTTCTCGTGTAATGTGGCTGCCAGAGTTCGGTTCATGCAATGTCTTAAGGTCCTAGGTCAACTACAAGGCAGCAAAAGCAGCCGAAAACTGAATTTTCAAAATCTAAAACTTGAATTTCTGTGCCTCTTTCTTGGTGACTGCAACAACTTAGAAGCTTCTACTTCGTACAGAGTGGTGCGACCGCAAACGTCATCACGCTGCATTAGTTGCCAGACGATAAACGTAAACGTTTCTGAGAGTAATGCGTCCAGTGTGAGGAGTTTCTGTTACGTCATTTCGAAAACAAATGTTGAAAACGTTATGTTTTCTGCGGTTTTTACTACGAATTACCACTTCTCGCTTTTTCTCGTGTAATGTGGCTTCCAGAGTTCGGTTCATGCAAAATCTTAGGGTCTTAGGTCAACTACAAGGCAGCAAAAGCAGCCAAAAACTGAATTTTCAAAAACTAAAACTTGAATTTCTGTGCCTCTTTCTTGGTGACTGCAACAACGTAGAAGCTTCTACTTCGTACAGAGTGGTGCGACCGCAAACGTCATCACGCTGCATTAGTTGCCAGACGATAAATGTAAACGTTTCTGAGAGTAATGCGTCCAATGTGAAGATTTTCAGTTACGTCGATACGAAAACAATGTAGAAAACGTTATGTTTTCTGCGGTTTTTACTACGAATTACCACTTCTCGCTTTTTCTCGTGTAATGTGGCTGCCAGAGTTCGGTTCATGCAAAATCTTAAAGTCCTAGGTCAACTACAAGGCAGCAAAAGCAGCCAAAAACTGAATTTTCAAAAACTAAAACTTGAATTTCTGTGCCTCTTTCTTGGTGACTGCAACAACTTAGAAGCTTCTACTTCGTACAGAGTGGTGCGACCGCAAACGTCATCACGCTGCATTAGTTGTCAGACGATAAATGTAAACGTTTCTGAGAGTAATGCGTCCAATGTGAAGATTTTCAGTTACGTCATTTCGAAAACAAATGTTGAAAACGTTATGTTTTCTGCGATTTTTACTACGAATTACCACTTCTCGCTTTTTCTCGTGTAATGTGGCTGCCAGAGTTCGGTTCATGCAAAATCTTAAGGTCCTATGTCAACTACAAGGCAGCAAAAGGAGCCAAAAACTGAATTTTCAAAAACTAAAACTTGAATTTCTGTGCCTCTTTCTTGGTGACTGCAACAACTTAGAAGCTTCTACTTCGTACAGAGTGGTGCGACCGCAAACGTCATCACGCTGCGTTAGTTGCCAGACGATAAATGTAAACGTTTCTGAGAGTAATGCGTCCAATGTGAAGATTTTCAGTTACGTCGATACGAAAACAATGTAGAAAACGTTATGTTTTCTGCGGTTATTACTACGAATTACCACTTCTCGCTTTTTCTCGTGTAATGTGGCTGCCAGAGATCGGTTCATGCAAGATCTTAAGGTCCTAGGTCAACTACAAGGCAGCAAAAGCAGCCAAAAACTGAATTTTCTAAAACTAAAACTTGAATTTCTGTGCCTCTTTCTTGGTGACTGCAACAGCTTAGAAGCTTCTACTTCGTACAGAGTGGTGCGACCGCAAACGTCATCACGCTGCATTAGTTGCCAGACGATAAATGTAAACGTTTCTGAGAGTAATGCGTCCAATGTGAAGATTTTCAGTTACGTCATTTCGAAAACAAATGTTGAATACGTTATGTTTTCTGCGGTTTTTACTACGAATTACCACTTCTCGCTTTTTCTCGTGTAATGTGGCTGCCAGAGTTCGGTTCATGCAAAATCTTAAGGTCCTAGGTCAACTACAAGGCAGCAAAAGCAGCCAAAAACTGAATTTTCAAAAACTAAAACTTGAATTTCTGTGCCTCTTTCTTGGTGACTGCAACAACTTAGAAGCTTCTACTTCGTACAGAGTGGTGCGACCGCAAACGTCATCACGCTGCATTAGTTGCCAGACGATAAATGTAAACGTTTCTGAGAGTAATGCGTCCAATGTGAAGATTTTCAGTTACGTCGATACGAAAACAATGTAGAAAACGTTATGTTTTCTGCGGTTTTTACTACGAATTACCACTTCTCGCTTTTTCTCGTGTAATGTGGCTGCCAGAGTTCGGTTCATGCAAAATCTTAAGGTCCTAGGTCAACTACAAGGCAGCAAAAGCAGCCAAAAACTGAATTATCCAAAACTAAAACTTGAATTTCTGTGCCTCTTTCTTGGTGACTGCAACAACTTAGAAGCTTCTACTTCGTACAGAGTGGTGCGACCGCAAACGTCATCACGGGGCATTAGTTGCCAGACGATAAATGTAAACGTTTCTGAGAGTAATGCGTCCAATGTGAAGATTTTCAATTACGTCATTCGGAAAACAAATGTTGAAAACGTTATGTTTTCTGCGGTTTTTACTACGAATTACCACTTCTCGCTTTTTCTCGTGTAATTTGGCTGCCAGAGTTCGGTTCATGCAAAATCTTAAGGTTCTATGTCAACTACGAGGCAGCAAAAGCAACCAAAAACTGAATTTTCAAAAACTAAAACTTGAATTTCTGTGCCTCTTTCTTGGTGACTGCAACAACTTAGAAGCTTCTACTTCGTACAGAGTGGTGCGACCGCAAACGTCATCACGCTGCATTAGTTGCCAGACGATAAATGTAAACGTTTCTGAGAGTAATGCGTCCAATGTGAAGATTTTCAGTTACGTCGATACGAAAACAATGTAGAAAACGTTATGTTTTCTGCGGTTTTTACTACGAATTACCACTTCTCGCTTTTTCTCGTGTAATGTGGCTGCCAGAGTTCGGTTCATGCAAAATCTTAAAGTCCTAGGTCAACTACAAGGCAGCAAAAGCAGCCAAAAACTGAATTTTCAAAAACTAAAACTTGAATTTCTGTGCCTCTTTCTTGGTGACTGCAACAACGTAGAAGCTTCTACTTCGTACAGAGTGGTGCGACCGCAAACGTCATCACGCTGCATTAGTTGCCAGACGATAAATGTAAACGTTTCTGAGAGTAATGCGTCCAATGTGAAGATTTTCAGTTACGTGGATACGAAAACAAATGTTGAAAACGTTATGTTTTCTGCGGTTTTTACTACGAATTACCACTTCTCGCTTTTTCTCGTGTAATGTGGCTGCCAGAGTTCGGTTCATGCAAAATCTTAAAGTCCTAGGTCAACTACAAGGCAGCAAAAGCAGCCAAAAACTGAATTTTCAAAAACTAAAACTTGAATTTCTGTGCCTCTTTCTTGGTGACTGCAACAACTTAGAAGCTTCTACTTCGTACAGAGTGGTGCGACCGCAAACGTCATCACGCTGCATTAGTTGCCAGACGATAAATGTAAACGTTTCTGAGAGTAATGCGTCCAATGTGAAGATTTTCAGTTACGTCATTTCGAAAACAAATGTTGAAAACGTTATGTTTTCTGCGATTTTTACTACGAATTACCACTTCTCGCTTTTTCTCGTGTAATGTGGCTGCCAGAGTTCGGTTCATGCAAAATCTTAAGGTCCTATGTCAACTACAAGGCAGCAAAAGGAGCCAAAAACTGAATTTTCAAAAACTAAAACTTGAATTTCTGTGCCTCTTTCTTGGTGACTGCAACAACTTAGAAGCTTCTACTTCGTACAGAGTGGTGCGACCGCAAACGTCATCACGCTGCGTTAGTTGCCAGACGATAAATGTAAACGTTTCTGAGAGTAATGCGTCCAATGTGAAGATTTTCAGTTACGTCGATACGAAAACAATGTAGAAAACGTTATGTTTTCTGCGGTTTTTACTACGAATTACCACTTCTCGCTTTTTCTCGTGTAATGTGGCGGCCAGAGTTCAGTTCATGCAAAATCTTAAAGTCCTAGGTCAACTACAAGGCAGCAAAAGCAGCCAAAAACTGAATTTTCAAAAACTAAAACTTGAATTTCTGTGCCTCTTTCTTGGTGGCTGCAACAACTTAGAAGCTTCTACTTCGTACAGAGTGGTGCGACCGCAAACGTCATCACGCTGCATTAGTTGCCAGACGATAAATGTAAACGTTTCTGAGAGTAATGCGTCCAATGTGAAGATTTTCAGTTACGTCATTTCGAAAACAAATGTTGAAAACGTTATGTTTTCTGCAGTTTTTACTACGAATTACCACTTCTCGCTTTTTCTCGTGTAATGTGGCTGCCAGAGTTCGGTTCATGCAAAATCTTAAGGTTCTAGGTCAACTACGAGGCAGCAAAAGCAGCCAAAAACTGAATTTTCAAAAACTAAAACTTGAATTTCTGTGCCTCTTTTTTGGTGACTGCAACAACTTAGAAGCTTCTACTTCGTACAGAGTGGTGCGACCGCAAACGTCATCACGCTGCATTAGTTGCCAGACGATAAATGTAAACGTTTCAGAGAGTAATGCGTCCAATGTGAAGATTTTCAGTTACGTCGATACGAAAACAATGTAGAAAACGTTATGTTTTCTGCGGTTTTTACTACGAATTACCACTTCTCGCTTTTTCTCGTGTAATGTGGCTGCCAGAGTTCGGTTCATGCAAAATCTTAAAGTCCTAGGTCAACTACAAGGCAGCAAAAGCAGCCAAAAACTGAATTTTCAAAAACTAAAACTTGAATTTCTGTGCCTCTTTCTTGGTGACTGCAACAACTTAGAAGCTTCTACTTCGTACAGAGTGGTGCGACCGCAAACGTCATCACGCTGCATTAGTTGCCAGACGATAAATGTAAACGTTTCTGAGAGTAATGCGTCCAATGTGAAGATTTTCAGTTACGTCATTTCGAAAACAAATGTTGAAAACGTTATGTTTTCTGCGGTTTTTACTACGAATTACCACTTCTCGCTTTTTCTCGTGTAATGTGGCTGCCAGAGTTCGGTTCATGCAAAATCTTAAGGTCCTAGGTCAACTACAAGGCAGCAAAAGCAGCCAAAAACTGAATTTTCAAAAACTAAAACTTGAATTTCTGTGCCTCTTTCTTGGTGACTGCAACAACTTAGAAGCTTCTACTTCGTACAGAGTGGTGCGACCGCAAACTTCATCACGCTGCATTAGTTGCCAGACGATAAATGTAAACGTTTCTGAGAGTAATGCGTCCAATGTGAAGATTTTCAGTTACGTCATTTCGAAAACAAATGTTGAAAACGGTATGTTTTCTGCGGTTTTTACTACGAATTACCACTTCTCGCTTTTTCTCGTGTAATGTGGCTGCCAGAGTTCGGTTCATGCAAAATCTTAAGGTCCTATGTCAACTACAAGGCAGCAAAAGGAGCCAATAACTGAATTTTCAAAAACTAAAACTTGAATTTCTGTGCCTCTTTCTTGGTGACTGCAACAACTTAGAAGCTTCTACTTCGTACAGAGTGGTGCGACCGCAAACGTCATCACGCTGCGTTAGTTGCCAGACGATAGATGTAAACGTTTCTGAGAGTAATGCGTCCAATGTGAAGATTTTCAGTTACGTCGATACGAAAACAATGTAGAAAACGTTATGTTTTCTGCGGTTTTTACTACGAATTACCACTTCTCGCTTTTTCTCGTGTAATGTGGCTGCCAGAGGTCGGTTCATGCAAGATCTTAAGGTCCTAGGTCAACTACAAGGCAGCAAAAGCAGCCAAAAACTTAATTTTCTAAAACTAAAACTTGAATTTCTGTGCCTCTTTCTTGGTGACTGCAACAGCTTAGAAGCTTCTACTTCGTACAGAGTGGTGCGACCGCAAACGTCATCACGCTGCATTAGTTGCCAGACGATAAATGTAAACGTTTCTGAGAGTAATGCGTCCAATGTGAAGATTTTCAGTTACGTCATTTCGAAAACAAATGTTGAATACGTTATGTTTTCTGCGGTTTTTACTACGAATTACCACTTCTCGCTTTTTCTCGTGTAATGTGGCTGCCAGAGTTCGGTTCATGCAAAATCTTAAGGTCCTAGGTCAACTACAAGGCAGCAAAAGCAGCCAAAAACTGAATTTTCAAAAACTAAAACTTGAATTTCTGTGCCTCTTTCTTGGTGACTGCAACAACTTAGAAGCTTCTACTTCGTACAGAGTGGTGCGACCGCAAACGTCATCACGCTGCATTAGTTGCCAGACGATAAATGTAAACGTTTCTGAGAGTAATTCGTCCAATGTGAAGATTTTCAGTTACGTCATTTCGAAAACATTGTGGAAAACGTTATGTTTTCTGCGGTTTTTACTACGAATTACCACTTCTCGCTTTTTCTCGTGTAATGTGGCTGCCAGAGTTCGGTTGATGCAAAATCTTAAGGTCCTAGGTCAATTACAAGGCAGCAAAAGCAGCCAAAAACTGAATTTTCAAAAACTAAAACTTGAATTTCTGTGCCTCTTTCTTGGTGACTGCAACAACTTAGAAGCTTCTACTTCGTACAGAGTGGCGCGACCGCAAACGTCATCACGCTGCATTAGTTGCCAGACGATAAATGTAAACGTTTCTGAGAGTAATGCATCCAATGTGAAGATTTTCAGTTACGTCATTTCGAAAACAAATGTTGAAAACGTTATGTTTTCTGTGGTTTTTACTACGAATTACCACTTCTCGCTTTTTCTCGTGTAATGTGGCTGCCAGAGTTCGGTTCATGCAAAATCTTAAGGTCTTAGGTCAACTACAAGGCAGCAAAAGCAGACAAAAACTGAATTTTCAAAAACTAAGACTTGAATTTCTGTGCCTCTTTCTTGGTGACTGCAACAACTTAGAAGCTTCTACTTCGTACAGAGTGGTGCGACCGCAAACGTCATCACGCGGCATTAGTTGCCAGACGATAAATGTAAACGTTTCTGAGAGTAATGCGTCCAATGTGAAGATTTTCAGTTACGTCATTTCGAAAACAAATGTTGAAAACGTTATGTTTTCTGCGGTTTTACTACGAATTACCACTTCTCGCTTTTTCTCGTGTAATGTGGCTGCCAGAGTTCGGTTCATGCAAAATCTTAAGGTCCTAGGTCAACTACAAGGCAGCAAAGGCAGCCAAAAACGGAATTTTCAAAAACTAAAACTTGAACTTCTGTGTCACTTTCTTGGTGACTGCAACAACTTAGAAGCTTCTACTTCGTACAGAGTGGTGCGACCGCAAGCGTCATCATGCGGCATTGGTTGCCAGACGATAAATGTAAACGTTTCTGACAGTAATGCGTCCAATGTGAAGATTTTCAGTTATGTCGATACGAAAACAATGTAGAAAACGTTACGTTTTCTGCGGTTTTTACTACGAATTACCACTTCTCGCTTTTTCTCGTGTAATGTGGCTGCCAGAGTTCGGTTCATGCAAAATCTTAAGGTCCTAGGTCAACTACAAGGCAGCAAAAGCAGCCAAAAACTGAATTTTCAAAAACTAAAACTTGAATTTCTGTGCCTCTTTCTTGGTGACTGCAACAACTTAGAAGCTTCTACTTCGTACAGAGTGGCGCGACCGCAAACGTCATCACGCTGCATTAGTTGCCAGACGATAAATGTAAACGTTTCTGAGAGTAATGCGTCCAATGTGAAGATTTTCAGTTACGTCATTTCGAAAACAAATGTTGAAAACGTTATGTTTTCTGCGGTTTTTACTACGAATTACCACTTCTCGCTTTTTCTCGTGTAATGTGGCTGCCAGAGTTCGGTTCATGCAAAATCTTAAGGTCCTAGGTCAACTACAAGGCAGCAAAAGCAGCCGAAAACCGAAGTTTCAAAATCTAAAACTTGAATTTCTGTGCCTCTTTCTTGGTGACTGCAACAACTTAGAAGCTTCTACTTCGTACAGAGTGGTGCGACCGCAAACGTCATCACGCTGCATTAGTTGCCAGACGATAAATGTAAACGTTTCTGAGAGTAATGCGTCCAATGTGAAGATTTTCAGTTACGTCATTTCGAAAACAAATGTTGAAAACGTTATGTTTTCTGTGGTTTTTACTACGAATTACCACTTCTCGCTTTTTCTCGTTTAATGTGGCTGCCAGAGTTCGGTTCATGCAAAATCTTAAGGTCTTAGGTCAACTACAAGGCAGCAAAAGCAGCCAAAAACTGAATTTTCAAAAACTAAGACTTGAATTTCTGTGCCTCTTTCTTGGTGACTGCAACAACTTAGAAGCTTCCACTTCGTACAGAGTGGTGCGACCGCAAACGTCATCACGCGGCATTAGTTGCCAGACGATAAATGTAAACGTTTCTGAGAGTAATGCGTCCAATGTGAAGATTTTCAGTTACGTCATTTCGAAAACAAATGGTGAAAACGTTATGTTTTCTGCGGTTTTACTACGAATTACCACTTCTCGCTTTTTCTCGTGTAATGTGGCTGCCAGAGTTCGGTTCATGCAAAATCTTAAGGTCCTAGGTCAACTACAAGGCAGCAAAAGCAGCCAAAAACTGAATTTTCAAAAACTAAAACTTGAATTTCTGTGTCTCTTTCTTGGTGACTGCAACAACTTAGAAGCTTCTACTTCGTACAGAGTGGTGCGACCGCAAACGTCATCATGCGGCATTGGTTGCCAGACGATAAATGTAAACGTTTCTGACAGTAATGCGTCCAATGTGAAGATTTTCAGTTATGTCGATACGAAAACAATGTAGAAAACGTTACGTTTTCTGCGGTTTTTACTACGAATTACCACTTCTCGCTTTTTCTCGTGTAATGTGGCTGCCAGAGTTCGGTTCATGCAAAATCTTAAGGTCCTAGGTCAACTACAAGGCAGCAAAAGCAGCCAAAAACTGAATTTTCAAAAACTAAAACTTGAATTTCTGTGCCTCTTTCTTGGTGACTGCAACAACTTAGAAGCTTCTACTTCGTACAGAGTGGTGCGACCGCAAACGTCATCACGCTGCATTAGTTGCCAGACGATAAATGTAAACGTTTCTGAGAGTAATGCGTACAATGTGAAGATTTTCAGTTACGTCGATACGAAAACAATGTAGAAAACGTAATGTTTTCTGCGGTTTTTACTACGAATTACCACTTCTCGCTTTTTCTCGTGTAATGTGGCCGCCGGAGTTCGGTTCATGCAAAATCTTAAGGTCCTAGGTCAACTACAAGGCAGCAAAAGCAGCCAAAAACTGAATTTTCAAAAACTAAAAGTTGAATTTCTGTGCCCCTTTCATGGTGACTGCAACAACTTAGAAGCCTCTACTTCGTACAGAGTGGTGCGACCGCAAACGTCATCACGCTGCATTAGTTGCCAGACGATAAATGTAAACGTTTCTGAGAGTAATGCGTCCAATGTGAAGATTTTCAGTTACGTCATTTCGAAAACAAGGTAGAAAACGTTATGTTTTCTGCGGTTTTTACTACGAATTACCACTTCTCGCTTTTTCTCGTGTAATGTGGCTGCCAGAGTTCGGTTCATGCAAAATCTTAAGGTCCTAGGTCAACTACAAGGCAGCAAAAGCAGCCAAAAACTGAATTTTCAAAAACTAAAACTTGAATTTCTATGCCTCTTTCTTGGTGACTGCAACAACTTAGAAGCTTCTACTTCGTACAGAGTGGTGCGACCGCAAACGTCATCACGCTGCATTACTTGACAGACGATAAATGTAAACGTTTCTGAGAGTAATGCGTCCAATGTGAAGATTTTCAGTTACGTCATTTCGAAAACAAATGTTGAAAACGTTATGTTTTCTGCGGTTTTTACTACGAATTACCACTTCTCGCTTTTTCTCGTGTAATGTGGCTGCCAGAGTTCGGTTCATGCAATGTCTTAAGGTCCTAGGTCAACTACAAGGCAGCAAAAGCAGCCGAAAACTGAATTTTCAAAATCTAAAACTTGAATTTCTGTGCCTCTTTCTTGGTGACTGCAACAACTTAGAAGCTTCTACTTCGTACAGAGTGGTGCGACCGCAAACGTCATCACGCTGCATTAGTTGCCAGACGATAAACGTAAACGTTTCTGAGAGTAATGCGTCCAGTGTGAGGAGTTTCTGTTACGTCATTTCGAAAACAAATGTTGAAAACGTTATGTTTTCTGCGGTTTTTACTACGAATTACCACTTCTCGCTTTTTCTCGTGTAATGTGGCTTCCAGAGTTCGGTTCATGCAAAATCTTAGGGTCTTAGGTCAACTACAAGGCAGCAAAAGCAGCCAAAAACTGAATTTTCAAAAACTAAGACTTGAATTTCTGTGCCTCTTTCTTGGTGACTGCAACAACTTAGAAGCTTCTACTTCGTACAGAGTGGTGCGACCGCAAACGTCATCACGCGGCATTAGTTGCCAGACGATAAATGTAAACGTTTCTGAGAGTAATGCGTCCAATGTGAAGATTTTCAGTTACGTCATTTCGAAAACAAATGTTGAAAACGTTATGTTTTCTGCGGTTTTTACTACGAATTACCACTTCTCGCTTTTTCTCGTGTAATGTGGCTGCCAGAGTTCGGTTCATGCAAAATCTTAAGGTCCTAGGTCAACTACAAGGCAGCAAAAGCAGCCAAAAACTGAATTTTCAAAAACTAAAACTTGAATTTCTGTGTCTCTTTCTTGGTGACTGCAACAACTTAGAAGCTTCTACTTCGTACAGAGTGGTGCGACCGCAAACGTCATCATGCGGCATTGGTTGCCAGACGATAAATGTAAACGTTTCTGACAGTCATGCGTCCAATGTGCAGATTTTCAGTTATGTCGATACGAAAACAATGTAGAAAACGTTATGTTTTCTGCGGTTTTTACTACGAATTACCACTTCTCGCTTTTTCTCGTGTAATGTGGCTGCCAGAGTTCGGTTCATGCAAAATCATAAGGTCCTAGGTCAACTACAAGGCAGCAAAAGCAGCCAAAAACTGAATTTTCAAAAACTAAAACTTGAATTTCTGTGCCTCTTTCTTGGTGACTGCAACAACTTAGAAGCTACTACTTCGTACAGAGTGGTGCGACCGCAAACCTCATCACGCTGCATTATTTGCCAGACGATAAATGTAAACGTTTCTGAGAGTCATGCGTCCAATGTGAAGATTTTCAGTTACGACATTTCGAAAACAATGTAGAAAACGTTATGTTTTCTGCGGTTTTTACTACGAATTACCACTTCTCGCTTTTTCTCGTGTAATGTGGCTGCCAGAGTTAGGTTCATGTAAAATCTTAAGGTCCTAGGTCAACTACAAGGCAGCAAAAGCAGCCAAAAACTGAATTTTCAAAAACTAAAACTTGAATTTCTGTGCCTCTTTCTTGCTGACTGCAACAACTTAGAAGCTTCTACTTCGTACAGAGTGGTGCGACCGCTAACGTCATCACGCTGCATTAGTTGCCAGAAGATAAATGTAAACGTTTCTGAGAGTAATGCGTCCAATGTGAAGATTCTCAGTTACGTCATTTCGAAAACAAATGTTGAAAACGTTATGTTTTCTGCGGTTTTTACTACGAATTACCAGTTCTCGCTTTTTCCCGTGTAATGTGGCTGCCAGAGTTCGGTTAATGCAAAATCTTAAGGTCCTAGGTCATGTACAAGGCAGCAAAAGCAGCCAAAAACTGAATTTTCAAAAACTAAAACTTGAATTTCTGTGCCTCTTTCTTGGTGACTGCAACAACTTAGAAGCTTCTACTTCGCACAGAGTGGTGCGACCTCAAACGTCATCACGCTGCGTTAGTTGCCAGACGATGAATGTAAACGTTTCTGAGAGTAATGCGTCCAATGTGAAGATTTTCAGTTACGTCATTTCGAAAACAATGTAGAAAACGTTATGTTTTCTGCGGTTTTTACTACGAATTACCACTTCTCGCTTTTTCTCGTGTAATGTGGCTGCCAGAGTTCGGTTCATGCAAAATCATAAGGTCCTAGGTCAACTACAAGGCAGCAAAAGCAGCCAAAAACTGAATTTTCAAAAACTAAAACTTGAATTTCTGTGCCTCTTTCTTGGTGACTGCAACAACTTAGAAGCTACTACTTCGTACAGAGTGGTGCGACCGCAAACCTCATCACGCTGCATTATTTGCCAGACGATAAATGTAAACGTTTCTGAGAGTCATGCGTCCAATGTGAAGATTTTCAGTTACGACATTTCGAAAACAATGTAGAAAACGTTATGTTTTCTGCGGTTTTTACTACGAATTACCACTTCTCGCTTTTTCTCGTGTAATGTGGCTGCCAGAGTTAGGTTCATGTAAAATCTTAAGGTCCTAGGTCAACTACAAGGCAGCAAAAGCAGCCAAAAACTGAATTTTCAAAAACTAAAACTTGAATTTCTGTGCCTCTTTCTTGCTGACTGCAACAACTTAGAAGCTTCTACTTCGTACAGAGTGGTGCGACCGCTAACGTCATCACGCTGCATTAGTTGCCAGAAGATAAATGTAAACGTTTCTGAGAGTAATGCGTCCAATGTGAAGATTCTCAGTTACGTCATTTCGAAAACAAATGTTGAAAACGTTATGTTTTCTGCGGTTTTTACTACGAATTACCAGTTCTCGCTTTTTCCCGTGTAATGTGGCTGCCAGAGTTCGGTTAATGCAAAATCTTAAGGTCCTAGGTCATGTACAAGGCAGCAAAAGCAGCCAAAAACTGAATTTTCAAAAACTAAAACTTGAATTTCTGTGCCTCTTTCTTGGTGACTGCAACAACTTAGAAGCTTCTACTTCGCACAGAGTGGTGCGACCTCAAACGTCATCACGCTGCGTTAGTTGCCAGACGATGAATGTAAACGTTTCTGAGAGTAATGCGTCCAATGTGAAGATTTTCAGTTACGTCATTTCGAAAACAATGTAGAAAACGTTATGTTTTCTGCGGTTTTTACTACGAATTACCACTTCTCGCTTTTTCTCGTGTAATGTGGCTGCCAGAGTTCGGTTCATGCAAAATCTTAAGATCCTAGGTCAACTACAAGGCAAGCAAAAGCAGCCAAAAACTGAATTTTCAAAAACTAAAACTTGAATTTCGGTGCCTCTTTCTTGGTGACTGCAACAACTTAGAAGCTTCTACTTCGTACAGAGTGGTGCGACCGCAAACGTCATCACGCTGCATTATTTGCCAGACGATAAATGTAAACGTTTCTGAGAGTCATGCGTCCAATGTGAAGATTTTCAGTTACCACATTTCGAAAACAATGAAGAAAACGTTATGTTTTCTGCGGTTTTTACTACGAATTACCACTTCTCGCTTTTTCTCGTGTAATGTGGCTGCCAGAGTTAGGTTCATGTAAAATCTTAAGGTCCTAGGTCAACTACAAGGCAGCAAAAGCAGCCAAAAACTGAATTTTCAAAAACTAAAACTTGAATTTCTGTGCCTCTTTCTTGGTGACTGCAACAACTTAGAAGCTTCTACTTCGTACAGAGTGGTGCGACCGCTAACGTCATCACGCTGCATTAGTTGCCAGAAGATAAATGTAAACGTTTCTGAGAGTAATGCGTCCAATGTGAAGATTCTCAGTTACGTCATTTCGAAAATAAATGTTGAAAACGTTATGTTTTCTGCGGTTTTTACTACGAATTACCAGTTCTCGCTTTTTCCCGTGTAATGTGGCTGCCAGAGTTCGGTTAATGCAAAATCTTAAGGTCCTAGGTCATCTACAAGGCAGCAAAAGCAGCCAAAAACTGAATTTTCAAAAACTAAAACTTGAATTTCTGTGCCTCTTTCTTGGTGACTGCAACAACTTAGAAGCTTCTACTTCGCACAGAGTGGTGCGACCTCAAACGTCATCACGCTGCGTTAGTTGCCAGACGATGAATGTAAACGTTTCTGAGAGTAATGCGTCCAATGTGAAGATTTTCAGTTACGTCATTTCGAAAACAATGTAGAAAACGTTATGTTTTCTGCGGTTTTTACTACGAATTACCACTTCTCGCTTTTTCTCGTGTAATGTGGCTGCCAGAGTTCGGTTCATGCAAAATCGTAAGGTCCTAGGTCAACTACAAGGCAGCAAAAGCAGCCAAAAACTGAATTTTCAAAAACTAAAACTTGAATTTCTGTGCCTCTTTCTTGGTGACTGCAACAACTTAGAAGCTTCTACTTCGTACAGAGTGGTGCGACCGCAAACGTCATCACGCTGCATTAGTTGCCAGACGATAAATGTAAACGTTTCTGAGAGTACTGCGTCCAATGTGAAGATTTTCAGTTACGTCATTTCGAAAACAAATGTTGAAAACGTTATGTTTTCTGCGGTTTTACTACGAATTACCACTTCTCGCTTTGTCTCGTGTAATGTGGCTGCCAGAGTTCGGTTCATTAAAATCTTAAGGTCCGAGGTCAACTACAAGGCAAGCAAAAGCAGCCAAAAACTGAATTTTCAAAAACTAAAACTTGAATTTCGGTGCCTCTTTCTTGGTGACTGCAACAACTTAGAAGCTTCTACTTCGTACAGAGTGGTGCGACCGCAAACGTCATCACGCTGCATTATTTGCCAGACGATAAATGTAAACGTTTCTGAGAGTCATGCGTCCAATGTGAAGATTTTCAGTTACGTCATTTCGAAAACAATGTAGAAAACGTTATGTTTTCTGCGGTTTTTAATACGAATTACCACTTCTCGCTTTTTCTCGTGTAATGTGGCTGCCAGAGTTAGGTTCATGCAAAATCTTAAGGTCCTAGGTCATCTACAAGGCAGCAAAAGCAGCCAAAAACTGAATTTTCAAAAACTAAAACTTGAATTTCTGTGCCTCTTTCTTGGTGACTGCAACAACTTAGAAGCTTCTACTTCGTACAGAGTGGTGCGACCGCTAACGTCATCACGCTGCATTAGTTGCCAGAAGATAAATGTAAACGTTTCTGAGAGTAATGCGTCCAATGTGAAGATTCTCAGTTACGTCATTTCGAAAACAAATGTTGAAAACGTTATGTTTTCTGCGGTTTTTACTACGAATTACCAGTTCTCGCTTTTTCCCGTGTAATGTGGCTGCCAGAGTTCGGTTAATGCAAAATCTTAAGGTCCTAGGTCATCTACAAGGCAGCAAAAGCAGGCAAAAACTGAATTTTCAAAAACTAAAACTTGAATTTCTGTGCCTCTTTCTTGGTGACTGCAACAACTTAGAAGCTTCTACTTCGCACAGAGTGGTGCGACCTCAAACGTCATCACGCTGCATTAGTTGCCAGACGATGAATGTAAACGTTTCTGAGAGTAATGCGTCCAATGTGAAGATTTTCAGTTACGTCATTTCGAAAACAATGTAGAAAACGTTATGTTTTCTGCGGTTTTTACTACGAATTACCACTTCTCGCTTTTTCTCGTGTAATGTGGCTGCCAGAGTTCGGTTCATGCAAAATCTTAAGGTCCTAGGTCAACTACAAGGCAGCAAAAGCCGCCAAAAACTGAATTTTCAAAAACTAAAACTTGAATTTCTGTGCCTCTTTCTTGGTGACTGCAACAACTTAGAAGCTTCTACTTCGTACAGAGTGGTGCGACCGCAAACGTCATCACGCTGCATTAGTTGCCAGACGATAAATGTAAACGTTTCTGAGAGTAATGCGTCCAATGTGAAGATTTTCAGTTACGTCATTTCGAAAACAAATGTTGAGAACGTTATGTTTTCTGCGGTTTTACTACGAATTACCACTTCTCGCTTTGTCTCGTGTAATGTGGCTGCCAGAGTTCGGTTCATGCAAAATCTTAAGGTCCTAGGTCAACTACAAGGCAGCAAAAGCAGCCAAAAACTAAATTTTCAAAAACTAAAACTTGAATTTCTGTGCCTCTTTCTTGGTGACTGCAACAACTTAGAAGCTTCTACTTCGTACAGAGTGATGCGACCGGAAACGTCATCACGCGGCATTAGTTGCCAGACGATAAATGTAAACGTTTCTGACAGTAATGCGTCCAATGTGAAGATTTTCGGTTACGTCGATACGAAAACAATGTAGAAAACGTTATGTTTTCTGCGGTTTTTACTACCAATTACCACTTCTCGCTTTTTCTCGTGTAATGTGGCTGCCAGAGTTCGGTTCATGCAAAATCTTAAGGTCCTAGGTCAACTACAATGCAGCAAAAGCAGCCAAAAACTGAATTTTCAAAAACTAAAACTTGAATTTCGGTGCCTCTTTCTTGGTGACTGCAACAACTTAGAAGCTTCTACTTCGTACAGAGTGGTGCGACCGCAAACGTCATCACCCTGCATTAGTTGCCAGACGATAAATGTAAACGTTTCTGAGAGTAATGCGTCCAATGTGAAGATTTTCAGTTACGTCGATACGAAAACAATGTAGAAAACGTTATGTTTTCTGCGGTTTTTACTACGAATTACCACTTCTCGCTTTGTCTCGTGTAATGTGGCTGCCAGAGTTCGGTTCATGCAAAATCTTAAGGTCCTAGGTCAACTACAGGGCAAGCAAAAGCAGCCAAAAACTGAATTTTCAAAAACTAAAACTTGAATTTCGGTGGTTCTTTCTTGGTGACTGCAACAACTTAGAAGCTTCTACTTCGTACAGAGTGGTGCGACCGCAAACGTCATCACGCTGCATTATTTGCCAGACGATAAATGTAAACGTTTCTGAGAGTCATGCGTCCAATGTGAAGATTTTCAGTTACGACATTTCGAAAACAATGAAGAAAACGTTATGTTTTCTGCTGTTTTTACTACGAATTACCACTTCTCGCTTTTTCTCGTGTAATGTGGCTGCCAGAGTTAGGTTCATGTAAAATCTTAAGGTCCTAGGTCAACTACAAGGCAAGCAAAAGCAGCCAAAAACTGAATTTTCAAAAACTAAAACTTGAATTTCTGTGCCTCTTTCTTGGTGACTGCAACAACTTAGAAGCTTCTACTTCGTACAGAGTGGTGCGACCGCTAACGTCATCACGCTGCATTAGTTGCCAGAAGATAAATGTAAACGTTTCTGAGAGTAATGCGTCCAATGTGAAGATTCTCAGTTACGTCATTTCGAAAATAAATGTTGAAAACGTTATGTTTTCTGCGGTTTTTACTACGAATTACCAGTTCTCGCTTTTTCCCGTGTAATGTGGCTGCCAGAGTTCGGTTAATGCAAAATCTTAAGGTCCTAGGTCATCTACAAGGCAGCAAAAGCAGCCAAAAACTGAATTTTCAAAAACTAAAACTTGAATTTCTGTGCCTCTTTCTTGGTGACTGCAACAACTTAGAAGCTTCTACTTCGCACAGAGTGGTGCGACCTCAAACGTCATCACGCTGCGTTAGTTGCCAGACGATGAATGTAAACGTTTCTGAGAGTAATGCGTCCAATGTGAAGATTTTCAGTTACGTCATTTCGAAAACAATGTAGAAAACGTTATGTTTTCTGCGGTTTTTACTACGAATTACCACTTCTCGCTTTTTCTCGTGTAATGTGGCTGCCAGAGTTCGGTTCATGCAAAATCGTAAGGTCCTAGGTCAACTACAAGGCAGCAAAAGCAGCCAAAAACTGAATTTTCAAAAACTAAAACTTGAATTTCTGTGCCTCTTTCTTGGTGACTGCAACAACTTAGAAGCTTCTACTTCGTACAGAGTGGTGCGACCGCAAACGTCATCACGCTGCATTAGTTGCCAGACGATAAATGTAAACGTTTCTGAGAGTAATGCGTCCAATGTGAAGATTTTCAGTTACGTCATTTCGAAAACAAATGTTGAGAACGTTATGTTTTCTGCGGTTTTACTACGAATTACCACTTCTCGCTTTGTCTCGTGTAATGTGGCTGCCAGAGTTCGGTTCATGCAAAATCTTAAGGTCCTAGGTCAACTACAAGGCAGCAAAAGCAGCCAAAAACTAAATTTTCAAAAACTAAAACTTGAATTTCTGTGCCTCTTTCTTGGTGACTGCAACAACTTAGAAGCTTCTACTTCGTACAGAGTGATGCGACCGCAAACGTCATCACGCGGCATTAGTTGCCAGACGATAAATGTAATCGTTTCTGACAGTAATGCGTCCAATGTGAAGATTTTCGGTTACGTCGATACGAAAACAATGTAGAAAACGTTATGTTTTCTGCGGTTTTTACTACCAATTACCACTTCTCGCTTTTTCTCGTGTAATGTGGCTGCCAGAGTTCGGTTCATGCAAAATCTTAAGGTCCTAGGTCAACTACAATGCAGCAAAAGCAGCCAAAAACTGAATTTTCAAAAACTAAAACTTGAATTTCGGTGCCTCTTTCTTGGTGACTGCAACAACTTAGAAGCTTCTACTTCGTACAGAGTGGTGCGACCGCAAACGTCATCACCCTGCATTAGTTGCCAGACGATAAATGTAAACGTTTCTGAGAGTAATGCGTCCAATGTGAAGATTTTCAGTTACGTCGATACGAAAACAATGTAGAAAACTTTATGTTTTCTGCGGTTTTTACTACGAATTACCACTTCTCGCTTTGTCTCGTGTAATGTGGCTGCCAGAGTTCGGTTCATGCAAAATCTTAAGGTCCTAGGTCAACTACAAGGCAAGCAAAAGCAGCCAAAAACTGAATTTTCAAAAACTAAAACTTGAATTTCGGTGGTTCTTTCTTGGTGACTGCAACAACTTAGAAGCTTCTACTTCGTACAGAGTGGTGCGACCGCAAACGTCATCACGCTGCATTATTTGCCAGACGATAAATGTAAACGTTTCTGAGAGTCATGCGTCCAATGTGAAGATTTTCAGTTACGACATTTCGAAAACAATGAAGAAAACGTTATGTTTTCTGCTGTTTTTACTACGAATTACCACTTCTCGCTTTTTCTCGTGTAATGTGGCTGCCAGAGTTAGGTTCATGTAAAATCTTAAGGTCCTAGGTCAACTACAAGGCAGCAAAAGCAGCCAAAAACTGAATTTTCAAAAACTAAAACTTGAATTTCTGTGCCTCTTTCTTGGTGACTGCAACAACTTAGAAGCTTCTACTTCGTACAGAGTGGTGCGACCGCTAACGTCATCACGCTGCATTAGTTGCCAGAAGATAAATGTAAACGTTTCTGAGAGTAATGCGTCCAATGTGAAGATTCTCAGTTACGTCATTTCGAAAACAAATGTTGAAAACGTTATGTTTTCTGCGGTTTTTACTACGAATTACCAGTTCTCGCTTTTTCCCGTGTAATGTGGCTGCCAGAGTTCGGTTAATGCAAAATCTTAAGGCCCTAGGTCATCTACAAGGCAGCAAAAGCAGCCAAAAACTGAATTTTCAAAAACTAAAACTTGAATTTCTGTGCCTCTTTCTTGGTGACTGCAACAACTTAGAAGCTTCTACTTCGCACAGAGTGGTGCGACCTCAAACGTCATCACGCTGCGTTAGTTGCCAGACGATGAATGTAAACGTTTCTGAGAGTAATGCGTCCAATGTGAAGATTTTCAGTTACGTCATTTCGAAAACAATGTAGAAAACGTTATGTTTTCTGCGGTTTTTACTACGAATTACCATTTCTCGCTTTTTCTCGTGTAATGTGGCTGCCAGAGTTCGGTTCATGCAAAATCGTAAGGTCCTAGGTCAACTACAAGGCAAGCAAAAGCAGCCAAAAACTGAATTTTCAAAAACTAAAACTTGAATTTCGGTGCCTCTTTCTTGGTGACTGCAACAACTTAGAAGCTTCTACTTCGTACAGAGTGGTGCGACCGCAAACGTCATCACGCTGCATTATTTGCCAGACGATAAATGTAAACGTTTCTGAGAGTCATGCGTCCAATGTGAAGATTTTCAGTTACGTCATTTCGAAAACAATGTAGAAAACGTTATGTTTTCTGCGGTTTTTAATACGAATTACCACTTCTCGCTTTTTCTCGTGTAATGTGGCTGCCAGGGTTCGGTTCATGCAAAATCTTAAGGTCCTAGGTCAACTACAAGGCAGCAAAAGCAGCCAAAAACTGAATTTTTAAAAACTAAAACTTGAATTTCTGTGCCTCTTTCTTGGTGACTGCAACAACTTAGAAGCTTCTACTTCGTACAGAGTGGTGCGACCGCTAACGTCATCACGCTGCATTAGTTGCCAGAAGATAAATGTAAACGTTTCTGAGAGTAATGCGTCCAATGTGAAGATTCTCAGTTACGTCATTTCGAAAACAAATGTTGAAAACGTTATGTTTTCTGCGGTTTTTACTACGAATTACCAGTTCTCGCTTTTTCCCGTGTAATGTGGCTGCCAGAGTTCGGTTAATGCAAAATCTTAAGGTCCTAGGTCATCTACAAGGCAGCAAAAGCAGCCAAAAACTGAATTTTCAAAAACTAAAACTTGAATTTCTGTGCCTCTTTCTTGGTGACTGCAACAACTTAGAAGCTTCTACTTCGCACAGAGTGGTGCGACCTCAAACGTCATCACGCTGCGTTAGTTGCCAGACGATGAATGTAAACGTTTCTGAGAGTAATGCGTCCAAAGTGAAGATTTTCAGTTACGTCATTTCGAAAACAATGTAGAAAACGTTATGTTTTCTGCGGTTTTTACTACGAATTACCACTTCTCGCTTTTTCTCGTGTAATGTGGCTGCCAGAGTTCGGTTCATGCAAAATCGTAAGGTCCTAGGTCAACTACAAGGCAAGCAAAAGCAGCCAAAAACTGAATTTTCAAAAACTAAAACTTGAATTTCGGTGCCTCTTTCTTGGTGACTGCAACAACTTAGAAGCTTCTACTTCGTACAGAGTGGTGCGACCGCAAACGTCATCACGCTGCATTATTTGCCAGACGATAAATGTAAACGTTTCTGAGAGTCATGCGTCCAATGTGAAGATTTTCAGTTACGTCATTTCGAAAACAATGTAGAAAACGTTATGTTTTCTGCGGTTTTTAATACGATATACCACTTCTCGCTTTTTCTCGTGTAATGTGGCTGCCAGAGTTAGGTTCATGCAAAATCTTAAGGTCCTAGGTCAACTACAAGGCAGCAAAAGCAGCCAAAAACTGAATTTCAAAAACTAAAACTTGAATTTCTGTGCCTCTTTCTTGGTGACTGCAACAACTTAGAAGCTTCTACTTCGTACAGAGTGGTGCGACCGCTAACGTCATCACGCTGCATTAGTTGCCAGAAGATAAATGTAAACGTTTCTGAGAGTAATGCGTCCAATGTGAAGATTCTCAGTTACGTCATTTCGAAAACAAATGTTGAAAACGTTATGTTTTCTGCGGTTTTTACTACGAATTACCAGTTCTCGCTTTTTCCCGTGTAATGTGGCTGCCAGAGTTCGGTTAATGCAAAATCTTAAGGTCCTAGGTCATCTACAAGGCAGCAAAAGCAGGCAAAAACTGAATTTTCAAAAACTAAAACTTGAATTTCTGTGCCTCTTTCTTGGTGACTGCAACAACTTAGAAGCTTCTACTTCGCACAGAGTGGTGCGACCTCAAACGTCATCACGCTGCATTAGTTTCCAGACGATGAATGTAAACGTTTCTGAGAGTAATGCGTACAATGTGAAGATTTTCAGTTACGTCATTTCGAAAACAATGTAGAAAACGTTATGTTTTCTGCGGTTTTTACTACGAATTACCACTTCTCGCTTTTTCTCGTGTAATGTGGCTGCCAGAGTTCGGTTCATGCAAAATCGTAAGGTCCTAGGTCAACTACAAGGCAGCAAAAGCAGCCAAAAACTGAATTTTCAAAAACTAAAACTTGAATTTCTGTGCCTCTTTCTTGGTGACTGCAACAACTTAGAAGCTTCTACTTCGTACAGAGTGGTGCGACCGCAAACGTCATCACGCTGCATTAGTTGCCAGACGATAAATGTAAACGTTTCTGAGAGTAATGCGTCCAATGTGAAGATTTTCAGTTACGTCATTTCGAAAACAAATGTTGAGAACGTTATGTTTTCTGCGGTTTTACTACGAATTACCACTTCTCGCTTTGTCTCGTGTATTGTGGCTGCCAGAGTTCGGTTCATGCAAAATCTTAAGGTCCTAGGTCAACTACAAGGCAGCAAAAGCAGCCAAAAACTAAATTTTCAAAAACTAAAACTTGAATTTCTGTGCCTCTTTCTTGGTGACTGCAACAACTTAGAAGCTTCTACTTCGTACAGAGTGATGCGACCGCAAACGTCATCACGCGGCATTAGTTGCCAGACGATAAATTTAATCGTTTCTGACAGTAATGCGTCCAATGTGAAGATTTTCGGTTACGTCGACACGAAAACAATGTAGAAAACGTTATGTTTTCTGCGGTTTTTACTACCAATTACCACTTCTCGCTTTTTCTCGTGTAATGTGGCTGCCAGAGTTCGGTTCATGCAAAATCTTAAGGTCCTAGGTCAACTACAATGCAGCAAAAGCAGCCAAAAACTGAATTTTCAAAAACTAAAACTTGAATTTCGGTGCCTCTTTCTTGGTGACTGCAACAACTTAGAAGCTTCTACTTCGTACAGAGTGGTGCGACCGCAAACGTCATCACCCTGCATTAGTTGCCAGACGATAAATGTAAACGTTTCTGAGAGTAATGTGTCCAATGTGAAGATTTTCAGTTACGTCGATACGAAAACAATGTAGAAAACGTTATGTTTTCTGCGGTTTTTACTACGAATTACCACTTCTCGCTTTGTCTCGTGTAATGTGGCTGCCAGAGTTCGGTTCATGCAAAATCTTAAGGTCCTAGGTCAACTACAAGGCAAGCAAAATCAGCCAAAAACTGAATTTTCAAAAACTAAAACTTGAATTTCGATGCCTCTTTCTTGGTGACTGCAACAACTTAGAAGCTTCTACTTCGTACAGAGTGGTGCGACCGCAAACGTCATCACGCTGCATTATTTGCCAGACGATAAATGTAAACGTTTCTGAGAGTCATGCGTCCAATGTGAAGATTTTCAGTTACGACATTTCGAAAACAATGAAGAAAACGTTATGTTTTCTGCGGTTTTTACTACGAATTACCACTTCTCGCTTTTTCTCGTGTAATGTGGCTGCCAGAGTTAGGTTCATGTAAAATCTTAAGGTCCTAGGTCAACTACAAGGCAGCAAAAGCAGCCAAAAACTGAATTTTCAAAAACTAAAACTTGAATTTCTGTGCCTCTTTCTTGGTGACTGCAACAACTTAGAAGCTTCTACTTCGTTCAGAGTGGTGCGACCGCTAACGTCATCACGCTGCATTAGTTGCCAGAAGATAAATGTAAACGTTTCTGAGAGTAATGCGTCCAATGTGAAGATTCTCAGTAACGTCATTTCGAAAACAAATGTTGAAAACGTTATGTTTTCTGCGGTTTTTACTACGAATTACCAGTTCTCGCTTTTTCCCGTGTAATGTGGCTGCCAGAGTTCGGTTAATGCAAAATCTTAAGGTCCTAGGTCATCTACAAGGCAGCAAAAGCAGCCAAAAACTGAATTTTCAAAAACTAAAACTTGAATTTCTGTGCCTCTTTCTTGGTGACTGCAACAACTTAGAAGCTTCTACTTCGCACAGAGTGGTGCGACCTCAAACGTCATCACGCTGCGTTAGTTGCCAGACGATGAATGTAAACGTTTCTGAGAGTAATGCGTCCAATGTGAAGATTTTCAGTTACGTCATTTCAAAAACAATGTAGAAAACGTTATGTTTTCTGCGGTTTTTACTACGAATTACCACTTCTCGCTTTTTCTCGTGTAATGTGGCTGCCAGAGTTCGGTTCATGCAAAATCGTAAGGTCCTAGGTCAACTACAAGGCAAGCAAAAGCAGCCAAAAACTGAATTTTCAAAAACTAAAACTTGAATTTCGGTGCCTCTTTCTTGGTGACTGCAACAACTTAGAAGCTTCTACTTCGTACAGAGTGGTGCGACCGCAAACGTCATCACGCTGCATTATTTGCCAGACGATAAATGTAAACGTTTCTGAGAGTAATGCGTCCAATGTGAAGATTTTCAGTTACGTCGATACGAAAACAATGTAGAAAACGTTATGTTTTCTGCGGTTTTTAATACGAATTACCACTTCTCGCTTTTTCTCGTGTAATGTGGCTGCCAGAGTTAGGTTCATGCAAAATCTTAAGCTCCTAGGTCAACTACAAGGCAGCAAAAGCAGCCAAAAACTGAATTTTCAAAAACTAAAACTTGAATTTCTGTGCCTCTTTCTTGGTGACTGCAACAACTTAGAAGCTTCTACTTCGTACAGAGTGGTGCGACCGCAAACGTCATCACGCTGCATTAGTTGCCAGACGATAAATGTAAACGTTTCTGAGAGTAATGCGTCCAATGTGAAGATTTTCAGTTACGTCATTTCGAAAACAAATGTTGAGAACGTTATGTTTTCCGCGGTTTTACTACGAATTACCACTTCTCGCTTTGTCTCGTGTAATGTGGCTGCCAGAGTTCGGTTCATGCAAAATCTTAAGGTCCTAGGTCAACTACAAGGCAGCAAAAGCAGCCAAAAACTAAATTTTCAAAAACTAAAACTTGAATTTCTGTGCCTCTTTCTTGGTGACTGCAACAACTTAGAAGCTTCTACTTCGTACAGAGTGATGCGACCGCAAACGTCATCACGCGGCATTAGTTGCCAGACGATAAATGTAATCGTTTCTGACAGTAATGCGTCCAATGTGAAGATTTTCAGTTACGTCGATACGAAAACAATGTAGAAAACGTTATGTTTTCTGCGGTTTTTACTACCAATTACCACTTCTCGCTTTTTCTCGTGTAATGTGGCTGCCAGAGTTCGGTTCATGCAAAATCTTAAGGTCCTAGGTCAACTACAATGCAGCAAAAGCAGCCAAAAACTGAATTTTCAAAAACTAAAACTTGAATTTCGGTGCCTCTTTCTTGGTGACTGCAACAACTTAGAAGCTTCTACTTCGTACAGAGTGGTGCGACCGTAAACGTCATCACCCTGCATTAGTTGCCAGACGATAAATGTAAACGTTTCTGAGAGTAATGCGTCCAATGTGAAGATTTTCAGTTACGTCGATACGAAAACAATGTAGAAAACGTTATGTTTTCTGCGGTTTTTACTACGAATTACCACTTCTCGCTTTTTCTCGTGTAATGTGGCTGTCAGAGTTCGGTTCATGCAAAATCTTAAGGTCCTAGGTCAACTACAATGCAGCAAAAGCAGCCAAAAACTGAATTTTCAAAAACTAAACTTGAATTTCGGTGCCTCTTTCTTGGTGACTGCAACAACTTAGAAGCTTCTACTTCGTACAGAGTGGTGCGACCGCTAACGTCATCACGCTGCATTAGTTGCCAGAAGATAAATGTAAACGTTTCTGAGAGTAATGCGTCCAATGTGAAGATTCTCAGTTACGTCATTTCGAAAACAAATGTTGAAAACGTTATGTTTTCTGCGGTTTTTACTACGAATTACCAGTTCTCGCTTTTTCCCGTGTAATGTGGCTGCCAGAGTTCGGTTAATGCAAAATCTTAAGGTCCTAGGTCATCTACAAGGCAGCAAAAGCAGGCAAAAACTGAATTTTCAAAAACTAAAACTTGAATTTCTGTGCCTCTTTCTTGGTGACTGCAACAACTTAGAAGCTTCTACTTCGTACAGAGTGGTGCGACCGCTAACGTCATCACGCTGCATTAGTTGCCAGAAGATAAATGTAAACGTTTCTGAGAGTAATGCGTCCAATGTGAAGATTCTCAGTTACGTCATTTCGAAAACAAATGTTGAAAACGTTATGTTTTCTGCGGTTTTTACTACGAATTACCAGTTCTCGCTTTTTCCCGTGTAATGTGGCTGCCAGAGTTCGGTTAATGCAAAATCTTAAGGTCCTAGGTCATCTACAAGGCAGCAAAAGCAGCCAAAAACTGAATTTTCAAAAACTAAAACCTGAATTTCTGTGCCTCTTTCTTGGTGACTGCAACAACTTAGAAGCTTCTACTTCGCACAGAGTGGTGCGACCTCAAACGTCATCACGCTGCGTTAGTTGCCAGACGATGAATGTAAACGTTTCTGAGAGTAATGCGTCCAATGTGAAGATTTTCAGTTACGTCATTTCGAAAACAATGTAGAAAACGTTATGTTTTCTGCGGCTTTTACTGCGAATTACCACTTCTCGCTTTTTCTCGTGTAATGTGGCTGCCAGAGTTCGGTTCATGCAAAATCGTAAGGTCCTAGGTCAACTACAAGGCAAGCAAAAGCACCCAAAAACTGAATTTTCAAAAACTAAAACTTGAATTTCGGTGCCTCTTTCTTGGTGACTGCAACAACTTAGAAGCTTCTACTTCGTACAGAGTGGTGCGACCGCAAACGTCATCACGCTGCATTATTTGCCAGACGATAAATGTAAACGTTTCTGAGAGTCATGCGTCCAATGTGAAGATTTTCAGTTACGTCATTTCGAAAACAATGTAGAAAACGTTATGTTTTCTGCGGTTTTTAATACGAATTACCACTTCTCGCTTTTTCTCGTGTAATGTGGCTGCCAGAGTTAGGGTCATGCAAAATCTTAAGCTCCTAGGTCAACTACAAGGCAGCAAAAGCAGCCAAAAACTGAATTTTCAAAAACTAAAACTTGAATTTCTGTGCCTCTTTCTTGGTGACTGCAACAACTTAGAAGCTTCTACTTCGTACAGAGTGGTGCGACCGCAAACGTCATCACGCTGCATTAGTTGCCAGACGATAAATGTAAACGTTTCTGAGAGTAATGCGTCCAATGTGAAGATTTTCAGTTACGTCATTTCGAAAACAAATGTTGAGAACGTTATGTTTTCTGCGGTTTTACTACGAATTACCACTTCTCGCTTTGTCTCGTGTACTGTGGCTGCCAGAGTTCGGTTCATGCCAAATCTTAGGGTCCTAGGTCAACTACAAGGCAGCAAAAGCAGCCAAAAACTAAATTTTCAAAAACTAAAACTTTAATTTCTGTGCCTCTTTCTTGGTGACTGCAACAACTTAGAAGCTTCTACTTCGTACAGAGTGATGCGACCGCAAACGTCATCACGCGGCATTAGTTGCCAGACGATAAATGTAATCGTTTCTGACAGTAATGCGTCCAATGTGAAGATTTTCAGTTACGTCGATACGAAAACAATGTAGAAAACGTTATGTTTTCTGCGGTTTTTACTACCAATTACCACTTCTCGCTTTTTCTCGTGTAATGTGGCTGCCAGAGTTCGGTTCATGCAAAATCTTAAGGTCCTAGGTCAACTACAATGCAGCAAAAGCAGCCAAAAACTGAATTTTCAAAAACTAAAACTTGAATTTCGGTGCCTCTTTCTTGGTGACTGCAACAACTTAGAAGCTTCTACTTCGTACAGAGTGGTGCGACCGCAAACGTCATCACCCTGCATTAGTTGCCACACGATAAATGTAAACGTTTCTGAGAGTAATGCGTCCAATGTGAAGATTTTCAGTTACGTCGATACGAAAACAATGTAGAAAACGTTATGTTTTCTGCGGTTTTTACTACCAATTACCACTTCTCGCTTTTTCTCGTGTAATGTGGCTGCCAGAGTTAGGTTCATGCAAAATCTTAAGGTCCTAGGTCAACTACAAGGCAGCAAAAGCAGCCAAAAACTGAATTTTCAAAAACTAAAACTTGAATTTCTGTGCCTCTTTCTTGGTGACTGCAACAACTTAGAAGCTTCTAATTCGTACAGAGTGGTGCGACCGCAAACGTCATCACGCTGCATTAGTTGCCAGACGATAAATGTAAACGTTTCTGAGAGTAATGTGTCCAATGTGAAGATTTTCAGTTACGTCATTTCGAAAACAAATGTTGAAAACCTTATGTTTTCTGCGGTTTTTACTACGAATTACCACTTCTCGCTTTTTCTCGTATAATGTGGCTGCCAGAGTTCGGTTCATGCAAAATCTCAAGGTCCTAGGTCAACTACAAGGCAGCAAAAGCAGTCAAAAACTGAATTTTTAAAAACTAAAACTTGAATTTCTGTGCCTCTTTCCTGGTGACTGCAACAACTTAGAAGCTTCTACTTCGTACAGAGTGGTGCGACCGCAAACGTCATCACGCTGCATTAGTTGCCAGACGATAAATGTAAACGTTTCTGAGAGTAATGCGTCCAATGTGAAGATTTTCAGTTACGTCGATACGAAAACAATGTAGAAAACGTTATGTTTTCTGCGGTTTTTACTACGAATTACCTCTTCTCGCTTTTTCTCGTGTAATGTGGCTGCCAGAGTTCGGTTCATGCAAAATCTTAAGGTCCTAGGTCAACTACAAGGCAGCAAAAGCAGCCAAAAACTCAATTCTCAAAAACTAAAACTTGAATTTCTGTGCCGCTTTCTTGGTGACTGCAACAACTTAGAAGCTTCTACTTCGTACAGAGTGGTGAGACCGCAAACGTCATCACGCTGCATTAGTTGCCAGACGATTAATGTAAACGTTTCTGAAAGTAATGCGTCCAATGTGAAGATTTTCAGTTACGTCGATACGAAAACAATGTAGAAAACGTTATGTTTTCTGCGGTTTTTACTACGAATTACCACTTCTCGCTTTTTCTCGTGTAATGTGGCTGCCAGAGTTCGGTTCATGCAATATCTTAAGGTCCTATGTGAACTACAAGGCAGCTAAAGCAGCCAAAAACTGAATTTTCAAAAACTAAAACTTGAATTTCTGTGCCTCTTTCTTGGTGACTGCAACAACTTAGAAGCTTCTACTTCGTACAGAGTGGTGCGACCGCAAACGTCATCACGCGGCATTAGGTGCCAGACGATAAATGTAAACGTTTCTGAGAGTAATGCGTCCAATGTGAAGATTTTCAGTTACGTCGATACGAAAACAATGTAGAAAACGTTATGTTTTCTGCGGTTTTTACTACGAATTACCACTTCTCGCTTTTTCTCGTGTAATGTGGCTGCCAGAGTTCGGTTCATGCAAAATCTTAAGGTCCTAGGTCAACTACAAGGCAGCAAAAGCAGCCAAAAACTGAATTTTCAAAAACTAAAACTTGAATTTCTGTGCCTCATCTTGGTGACTGCAACAACTTAGAAGCTTCTACTTCGTACAGAGTGTTGCGACCGCAAACGTCATCACGCGGCATTAGTTGCCAGACGATAAATGTAAACGTTTCTGAGAGTAATGCGTCCAATGTGAAGATTTTCGGTTACGTCGATACGAGAACAATGTAGAAAACGTTATGTTTTCTGCGGTTTTTACTACGAATTACCACTTCTCGCTTTTTCTCGTGTAATGTGGCTGCCAGAGTTCGGTTCATGCAAAATCTTAAGGTCCTTGGTCAACAACAAGGCAGCAAAAGCAGCCAAAAACTGAATTTTCAAAAACTAAAACTTGAATTTCTGTGCCTCTTTCTTGGTGACTGCAACAACTTAGAAGCTTCTACTTCGTACAGAGTGGTGCCACCGCAAACGTCATCACGCTGCATTAGTTGCCAGACGATAAATGTAAACGTTTCTGAGAGTAATGCGTCCAATGTGAAGATTTTCAGTTACGTCGATACGAAAACAATGTAGAAAACGTTATGTTTTCTGCGGTTTATACTACGAATTACCACTTCTCGCTTTTTTTCGTGTAATGTGGCTGCCAGAGTTCGGTTCATGCAAAATCTTAAGGTCCTAGGTCAACTACAAGGCAGCAAAAGCAGCCAAAAACTGAATTTTCAAAAACTAAAGCTTGAATTTCTGTGCCTCTTTCTTGGTGACTGCAACAACTTAGAAGCTTCTACTTCGTACAGAGTGGTGCGACCGCAAACGTCATCACGCTGCATTAGTTGCCAGACGATAAATGTAAACGTTTCTGAGAGTCATGCGTCCAATGTTAAGATTTTCAGTTACGTCATTTCGAAAACATGTGTTGAAAACGTTATGTTTTCTGCGGTTTTTACTGCGAATTACCCCTTCTCGCTTTTTCTCGTGTAATGTGGCTGCCAGAGTTCGGTTCATGCAAAATCTTAAGGTCCTAGGTCAACTACAAGGCAGCAAAAGCAGCCAAAAACTGAATTTTCAAAAACTAAAACTTGAATTTCTGTGCCTCTTTCTTGGTGACTGCAACAACTTAGAAGCTTCTACTTCGTACAGAGTGGTGCGACCGCAAACGTCATCACGCTGCATTAGTTGCCAGACGATAAATGTAAACGTTTCTGAGAGTAATGCGTCCAATGTGAAGATTTTCAGTTACGTCGATACGAAAACAATGTAGAAAACGTTATGTTTTCTGCGGTTTTTACTACGAATTACCACTTCTCGCTTTTTCTCGTGTAATGTGGCTGCCAGAGTTCGGTTCATGCAAAATCTTAAGGTCCTAGGTCAACTACAAGGCAGCAAAAGCAGCCAAAAACTGAATTTTGAAAAACTAAAACTTGAATTTCTGTGTGTCTTTCTTGGTGACTGCAACAACTTAGAAGCTTCTACTTCGTACAGAGTGGTGCGACCGCAAACGTCATCACGCGGTATTAGTTGCCAGACGATAAATGTAAACGTTTCTGAGAGTAATGCGTCCAATGTGAAGATTTTCAGTTACGTCGATACGAAAACAATGTAGAAAACGTTATGTTTTCTGCGGTTTTTACTACGAATTACCACTTCTCGCTTTTTATCGTGTAATGTGGCTGCCAGAGTTCGGTTCATGCAATATCTTAAGGTCCTAGGTGAACTACAAGGCAGCAAAAGCAGCCAAAAACTGAATTTTCAAAAACTAAAACTTGAATTTCTGTGCCTCTTTCTTGGTGACTGCAACAACTTAGAAGCTTCTACTTCGTACAGAGTGGTGCGACCGCAAACGTCATCACGCGGCATTAGGTGCCAGACGATAAATGTAAACGTTTCTGAGAGTAATGCGTCCAATGTGAAGATTTTCAGTTACGTCGATACGAAAACAATGTAGAAAACGTTATGTTTTCTGCGGTTTTTACTACGAATTACCACTTCTCGCTTTTTCTCGTGTAATGTGGCTGCCAGAGTTCGGTTCATGCAAAATCTTAAGGTCCTAGGTCAACTACAAGGCAGCAAAAGCAGCCAAAACCTGAATTTTCAAAAACTAAAACTTGAATTTCTGTGCCTCTTTCTTGGTGACTGCAACAACTTAGAAGCTTCTACTTCGTACAGAGTGGTGCGACCGCAAACGTCATCACGCTGCATTAGTTGCCAGACGATAAATGTAAACGTTTCTGAGAGTAATGCGTCCAATGTGAAGATTTTCAGTTACGTCATTTCGAAAACAAATGTTGAAAACGTTATGTTTTCTGCGGTTTTTACTACGAATTACCACTTCTCGCTTTTTCTCGTATAATGTGGCTGCCAGAGTTCGGTTCATGCAAAATCTTAAGGTCCTAGGTCAACTACAAGGCAGCAAAAGCAGCCAAAAACTGAATTTTCAAAAACTAAAACTTGAATTTCTGTGCCACTTTCTTGGTGACTGCAACAACTTAGAAGCTTCTACTTCGTACAGAGTGGTGCGACCGCAAACGTCATCACGCTGCATTAGTTGCCAGACGATAAATGTAAACGTTTCTGAGAGTAATGCGTCCAATGTGAAGATTTTCAGTTACGTCGATACAAAAACAATGTAGAAAACGTTATGTTTTCTGCGGTTTTTACTACGAATTACCACTTCTCGCTTTTTCTCGTGTAATGTGGCTGCCAGAGTTCGGTTCATGCAAAATCTTAAGGTCCTAGGTCAACTACAAGGCAGCAAAAGCAGCCAAAAACTGAATTTTCAAAAATTAAAACTTGAATTTCTGTGCCTCTTTCTTGGTGACTGTAACAACTTAGAAGCTTCTACTTCGTACAGAGTGGTGCGACCGCAAACGTCATCACGCTGCATTAGTTGCCAGACGATAAATGTAAACGTTTCTGAGAGTAATGCGTCCAATGTGAAGATTTTCAGTTACGTCATTTCGAAAACAAATGTTGAAAACGTTATGTTTTCTGCGGTTTTTACTACCAATTACCACTTCTCGCTTTTTCTCGTGTAATGTGGCTGCCAGAGGTCGGTTCATGCAAAATCTTAAGGTCCTAGGTCAACTACAAGGCAGCAAAAGCATCAAAAAACTCAATTTTCAAAAACTAAAACTTGAATTTCTGTGCCTCTTTCTTGGTGACTGCAACAACTTAGAAGCTTCTACTTCATACAGAGTGGTGAGACCGCAAACGTCATCGCGCTGTATTAGTTGCCAGACGATAAATGTAAACGTTTCTGAGAGTAATGCGTCCAATGTGAAGATTTTCAGTTACGTCGATACGAAAACAATGTAGAAAACGTTATGTTTTCTGCGGTTTTTACTACGAATTACCACTTCTCGCTTTTTATCGTGTAATGTGGCTGCCAGAGTTCGGTTCATGCAATATCTTAAGGTCCTAGGTCAACTACAAGGCAGCAAAAGCAGCCAAAAACTGAATTTTCAAAAACTAAAACTTGAATTTCTGTGCCTCTTTCTTGGTGACTGCAACAACTTAGAAGCTTCTACTTCGTACAGAGTGGTGCGACCGCAAACGTCATCACGCGGCATTAGGTGCCAGACGATAAATGTAAACGTTTCTGAGAGTAATGCGTCCAATGTGAAGATTTCCAGTTACGTCGATACGAAAACAATGTAGAAAACGTTATGTTTTCTGCGGTTTTTACTACGAATTACCACTTCTCGCTTTTTCTCGTGTAATGTGGCTGCCAGAGATCGGTTCATGCAAAATCTTAAGGTCCTAGGTCAACTACAAGGCAACAAAAGCAGCCAAAAACTGCATTTTCAAAAATAAAAAACTTGAATTTCTGTGCCTCTTTCTTGGTGACTGCAACAACTTAGAAGCTTCTACTTCGTACAGAGTGGTGCGACCGCAAACGTCATCACGCTGCATTAGTTGCCAGACGATAAATGTAAACGTTTCTGAGAGTAATGCGTCCAATGTGAAGATTTTCGGTTACGTCGATATGAAAACAATGTAGAAAACGTTATGTTTTCTGCGGTTTTTACTACGAATTACCACTTCTCGCTTTTTATCGTGTAATGTGGCTGCCAGAGTTCGGTTCATGCAATATCTTAAGGTCCTAGGTCAACTACAAGGCAGCAAAAGCAGCCAAAAACTGAATTTTCAAAAACTAAAACTTGAATTTCTGTGCCTCTTTCTTGGTGACTGCAACAACTTAGAAGCTTCTACTTCGTACAGAGTGGTGCGACCGCAAACGTCATCACGCGGCATTAGGTGCCAGACGATAAATGTAAACGTTTCTGAGAGTAATGCGTCCAATGTGAAGATTTTCAGTTACGTCGATACGAAAACAATTTAGAAAACGTTATGTTTTCTGCGGTTTTTACTACGAATTACCACTTCTCGCTTTTTCTCGTGTAATGTGGCTGCCAGAGTTCGGTTCATGCAAAATCTTAAGGTCCTAGGTCAACTACAAGGCAGCAAAAGCAGCCAAAAACTGAATTTTCAAAAACTAAAACTTGAATTTCTGTGCCTCTTTCTTGGTGACTGCAACAACTTAGAAGCTTCTACTTCGTACAGAGTGGTGCGACCGCAAACGTCATCACGCTGCATTAGTTGCCAGACGATAAATGTAAACGTTTCTGAGAGTAATGCGTCCAATGTGAAGATTTTCAGTTACGTCGATACGAAAACAATGTAGAAAACGTTATGTTTTCTGCGGATTGTACTAAGAATTACCACTTCTCGCTTTTTCTCGTGTAATGTGGCTGCCAGAGTTCGGTTCATGCAAAATCGTAAGGTCCTAGATCAACTACAAGGCAACAAAAGCAGCCAAAAACTGAATTTTCAAAAACTAAAACTTGAATTTCTGTGCCTCTTTCTTGGTGACTGCAACAACTTAGAAGCTTCTACTTCGTACAGAGTGGTGCGACCGCAAACGTCATCACGCTGCATTAGTTGCCAGACGATAAATGTAAACGTTTCTGAGAGTAATGCGTCCAATGGGAAGATTTTCAGTTACGTCGATATGAAAACAATGTAGAAAACGTTATGTTTTCTGCGGTTTTTACTACGAATTACCACTTCTCGCTTTTTCTCGTGTAATGTGGCTGCCAGAGTTCGGTTCATGCAAAATCTTAAGGTCCTAGGTCAACTACAAGGCAGCGAAAGCAGCCAAAAACTGAATTTTCAAAAACTAAAACTTGAATTTCTGTGCCTCTTTCTTGGTGACTGCAACAACTTAGAAGCTTCTACTTCGTACAGAGTCATGCGACCGCAAACGTCATCACGCTGCATTAGTTGCCAGACGATAAATGTAAACGTTTCTGAGAGTCATGCGTCCAATGTGAAGATTTTCAGTTACGTCATTTCGAAAACAAATGTTGAAATCGTTATGTTTTCTGCGGTTTTTATTAAGAATTACCATTTCTCGCTTTTTCTCGTGTAATGTGCCTGCCAGAGGTCGGTTCATGCAAAATCTTAAGGTCCTAGGTCAACTACAAGGCAGCAAAAGCAGCCAAAAACTGAATTTTCAAAAACTAAAACTTGAATTTCTGTGCCTCTTTCTTGGTGACTGCAACAACTTAGAAGCTTCTACTTCGAACAGAGTGGTGCGACCGCAACCGTCATCACGCTGCATTAGTTGCCAGACGATAAATGTAAACGTTTCTGAGAGTCATGCGTCCAATGTGAAGATTTTCAGTTACGTCACTTCGAAAACAAATGTTGAAAACGTTATGTTTTCTGCGGTTTTTACTACGAATTACCACTTCTCGCTTTTTCTCGTGTAATGTGGCTGCCAGAGTTCGGTTCATGCAAAATCTTAAGGTCCTAGGTCAACTACAAGGCAGCAAAAGCAGCCAAAAACTGAATTTTCAAAAACTAAAACTTGAATTTCTGTGCCTCTTTCTTGGTGACTGCAACAACTTAGAAGCTTCTACTTCGTACAGAGTGGTGCGACCGCAAACGTCATCACGTTGCATTAGTTGCCAGACGATAAATGTAAACGTTTCTGAGAGTCATGCGTCCAATGTGAAGATTTTCAGTTACGTCATTTCGAAAACAAATGTTGAAAACGTTATGTTTTCTGCGGTTTTTACTACGAATTACCACTTCTCGCTTTTTCTCGTGTAATGTGGCTGCCAGAGATCGGTTCATGCAAAATCTTAAGGTCCTAGGTCAACTACAAGGCAGCAAAAGCAGCCAAAAACTGAATTTTCAAAAACTAAAACTTGAATTTCTGTGCCTCTTTCTTGGTGACTGCAACAACTTAGAAGCTTCTACTTCGTACAGAGTGGTGCGACCGCAAACGTCATCACGCTGCATTAGTTGCCAGACGATGAATGTGAACGTTTCTGAGAGTCATGCGTCCAATGTGAAGATTTTCAGTGACGTCATTTCGAAAACAAATGTTGAAAACGTTATGTTTTCTGCGGTTTTTACTACGAATTACCACTTCTCGCTTTTTCTCGTGTAATGTGGCTGCCAGAGTTCGGTTCATGCAAAATCTTAAGGTCCTAGGTCAACTACAAGGCAGCAAAAGCAGCCAAAAACTGAATTTTCAAAAACTAAAACTTGAATTTCTGTGCCTCTTTCTTGGTGACTGCAACAACTTAGAAGCTTCTACTTCGTACAGAGTGGTGCGACCGCAAACGTCATCACGCTGCATTAGTTGCCAGACGATAAATGTAAACGTTTCTGAGAGTCATGCGTCCAATGTGAAGATTTTCAGTTTCGTCATTTCGAAAACAAATGTTGAAAACGTTATGTTTTCTGCGGTTTTTACTACGAATTACCACTTCTCGCTTTTTCTCGTGTAATGTGGCTGCCAGAGTTCGGTTCATGCAAAATCTTAAGGTCCTAGGTCAACTACAAGGCAGCAAAAGCAGCCAAAAGCTGAATTTACAAAAACTAAAACTTGAATTTCTGTGCCTCTTTCTTGGTGACTGCAACAACTTAGAAGCTTCTACTTCGTACAGAGTGGTGCGACCGCAAACGTCATCACGCTGCATTAGTTGCCAGACGATAAATGTAAACGTTTCTGAGAGTCATGCGTCCAATGTGAAGATTTTCAGTTACGTCATTTCGATAACAAATGTTGAAATCGTTATGTTTTCTGCGGTTTTTACTACGAATTACCACTTCTCGCTTTTTCTCGTGTAATGGGGCTCCCAGAGATCGGTTCATGCAAAATCGTAAGGTCCTAGGTCAACTACAAGGCAGCAAAAGCAGTCAAAAACTTAATTTTCATAAACTAAAACTTGAATTTCTGTGCCTCTTTCTTGGTGACTGCAACAACTTAGAAGCTTCTACTTCGAACAGAGTGGTGCGACGGCAAACGTCATCACGCTGCATTAGTTGCCAGACGATAAATGTAAACGTTTCTGAGAGTCATGCGTCCAATGTGAAGATTTTCAGTTACGTCATTTCGAAAACAAATGTTGAAAACGTTATGTTTTCTGCGGTTTTTACTACGAATTACAACTTCTCGCTTTTTCTCGTGTAATGTGGCTGCCAGAGATCGGTTCATGCAAAATCTTAAGGTCCTAGGTCAACTACAAGGCAGCAAAAGCAGCCAAAAACTGAATTTTCAAAAACTAAAACTTGAATTTCTGTGCCTCTTTCTTGGTGACTGCAACAACTTAGAAGCTTCTACCTCGTACAGAGTGGTGCGACCGCAAACGTCATCACGCTGCATTAGTTGCCAGACGATAAATGTAAACGTTTCTGAGAGTCATGCGTTCAATGTGAAGATTTTCAGTTACGTCATTTCGAAAACAAATGTAGAAAACGTTATGTTTTCTGCGGTTTTTACTACGAATTACCACTTCTCGCTTTTTCTCGTGTAATGTGGCTGCCAGAGTTCGGTTCATGCAAAATCTTAAGGTGCTAGGTCAACTACAAGGCAGCAAAAGCAGCCAAAAACTGAATATTCAAAAACTAAAACTTGAATTTCTGTGCCTCTTTCTTGGTGACTGCAACAACTTAGAAGCTTCTACTTCGTACAGAGTGGTGCGACCGCAAACGTCATCACGCTGCATTAGTTGCGAGACGATAAATGTAAACGTTTCTGAGAGTCATGCGTCCAATGTGAAGATTTTCAGTTACGTCATTTCGAAAACAAATGTAGAAAACGTTATGTTTTCTGCGGTTTTTACTACGAATTACCACTTCTCGCTTTTTCTCGTGTAATGTGGCTGTCAGAGTTCAGTTCATGAAAAATCTTAAGGTCTTAGGTCAACTACAAGATAGCAAAAGCAGCCAAAAACTGAATTTTCAAAAACTAAAACTTGAATTTCTGTGCCTCTTTCTTGGTGACTGCAACAACTTAGAAGCTTCTACTTCGTACAGAGTGGTGCGGCCGCAAACGTCATCGCGCTGCATTAGTTGCCAGACGATAAATGTAAACGTTTCTGAGAGTCATGCGTCCAATGTGAAGATTTTCAGTTACGTCATTTCGAAAACAAATGTAGAAAACGTTATGTTTTCTGCGGTTTTTACTACGAATTACCACTTCTCGCTTTTTCTCGTGTAATGTGGCTGCCAGAGTTCGGTTCATGCAAAATCTTAAGGTCCTAGGTCAACTACAAGGCAGCAAAAGCAGCCAAAAACTGAATTTTCAAAAACTAAAACTTGAATTTCTGTGCCTCTTTCTTGGTGACTGCAACAACTTAGAAGCTTCTACTTCGTACAGAGTGGTGCGACCGCAAACGTCATCACGTTGCATTAGTTGCCAGACGATAAATGTAAACGTTTCTGAGAGTCATGCGTCCAATGTGAAGATTTTCAGTTACGTCATTTCGAAAACAAATGTTGAAAACGTTATGTTTTCTGCGGTTTTTACTACGAATTACCACTTCTCGCTTTTTCTCGTGTAATGTGGCTGCCAGAGATCGGTTCATGCAAAATCTTAAGGTCCTAGGTCAACTACAAGGCAGCAAAAGCAGCCAAAAACTGAATTTTCAAAAACTAAAACTTGAATTTCTGTGCCTCTTTCTTGGTGACTGCAACAACTTAGAAGCTTCTACTTCGTACAGAGTGGTGCGACCGCAAACGTCATCACGCTGCATTAGTTGCCAGACGATGAATGTGAACGTTTCTGAGAGTCATGCGTCCAATGTGAAGATTTTCAGTGACGTCATTTCGAAAACAAATGTTGAAAACGTTATGTTTTCTGCGGTTTTTACTACGAATTACCACTTCTCGCTTTTTCTCGTGTAATGTGGCTGCCAGAGTTCGGTTCATGCAAAATCTTAAGGTCCTAGGTCAACTACAAGGCAGCAAAAGCAGCCAAAAACTGAATTTTCAAAAACTAAAACTTGAATTTCTGTGCCTCTTTCTTGGTGACTGCAACAACTTAGAAGCTTCTACTTCGTACAGAGTGGTGCGACCGCAAACGTCATCACGCTGCATTAGTTGCCAGACGATAAATGTAAACGTTTCTGAGAGTCATGCGTCCAATGTGAAGATTTTCAGTTACGTCATTTCGAAAACAAATGTTGAAAACGTTATGTTTTCTGCGGTTTTTACTACGAATTACCACTTCTCGCTTTTTCTCGTGTAATGTGGCTGCCAGAGTTCGGTTCATGCAAAATCTTAAGGTCCTAGGTCAACTACAAGGCAGCAAAAGCAGCCAAAAGCTGAATTTTCAAAAACTAAAACTTGAATTTCTGTGCCTCTTTCTTGGTGACTGCAACAACTTAGAAGCTTCTACTTCGTACAGAGTGGTGCGACCGCAAACGTCATCACGCTGCATTAGTTGCCAGACGATAAATGTAAACGTTTCTGAGAGTCATGCGTCCAATGTGAAGATTTTCAGTTACGTCATTTCGATAACAAATGTTGAAATCGTTATGTTTTCTGCGGTTTTTACTACGAATTACCACTTCTCGCTTTTTCTCGTGTAATGGGGCTCCCAGAGATCGGTTCATGCAAAATCGTAAGGTCCTAGGTCAACTACAAGGCAGCAAAAGCAGCCAAAAACTTAATTTTCATAAACTAAAACTTGAATTTCTGTGCCTCTTTCTTGGTGACTGCAACAACTTAGAAGCTTCTACTTCGAACAGAGTGGTGCGACGGCAAACGTCATCACGCTGCATTAGTTGCCAGACGATAAATGTAAACGTTTCTGAGAGTCATGCGTCCAATGTGAAGATTTTCAGTTACGTCATTTCGAAAACAAATGTTGAAAACGTTATGTTTTCTGCGGTTTTTACTACGAATTACAACTTCTCGCTTTTTCTCGTGTAATGTGGCTGCCAGAGATCGGTTCATGCAAAATCTTAAGGTCCTAGGTCAACTACAAGGCAGCAAAAGCAGCCAAAAACTGAATTTTCAAAAACTAAAACTTGAATTTCTGTGCCTCTTTCTTGGTGACTGCAACAACTTAGAAGCTTCTACCTCGTACAGAGTGGTGCGACCGCAAACGTCATCACGCTGCATTAGTTGCCAGACGATAAATGTAAACGTTTCTGAGAGTCATGCGTTCAATGTGAAGATTTTCAGTTACGTCATTTCGAAAACAAATGTGGAAAACGTTATGTTTTCTGCGGTTTTTACTACGAATTACCACTTCTCGCTTTTTCTCGTGTAATGTGGCTGCCAGAGTTCGGTTCATGCAAAATCTTAAGGTGCTAGGTCAACTACAAGGCAGCAAAAGCAGCCAAAAACTGAATATTCAAAAACTAAAACTTGAATTTCTGTGCCTCTTTCTTGGTGACTGCAACAACTTAGAAGCTTCTACTTCGTACAGAGTGGTGCGACCGCAAACGTCATCACGCTGCATTAGTTGCGAGACGATAAATGTAAACGTTTCTGAGAGTCATGCGTCCAATGTGAAGATTTTCAGTTACGTCATTTCGAAAACAAATGTAGAAAACGTTATGTTTTCTGCGGTTTTTACTACGAATTACCACTTCTCGCTTTTTCTCGTGTAATGTGGCTGTCAGAGTTCAGTTCATGAAAAATCTTAAGGTCTTAGGTCAACTACAAGATAGCAAAAGCAGCCAAAAACTGAATTTTCAAAAACTAAAACTTGAATTTCTGTGCCTCTTTCTTGGTGACTGCAACAACTTAGAAGCTTCTACTTCGTACAGAGTGGTGCGGCCGCAAACGTCATCGCGCTGCATTAGTTGCCAGACGATAAATGTAAACGTTTCTGAGAGTCATGCGTCCAATGTGAAGATTTTCAGTTACGTCATTTCGAAAACAAATGTAGAAAACGTTATGTTTTCTGCGGTTTTTACTACGAATTACCACTTCTCGCTTTTTCTCGTGTAATGTGGCTGCCAGAGTTCGGTTCATGCAAAATCTTAAGGTCCTAGGTCAACTACAAGGCAGCAAAAGCAGCCAAAAACTGAATTTTAAAAAACTATAACTTGAATTTCTGTGCCTCTTTCTTGGTGACTGCAACAACTTAGAAGCTTCTACTTCGTACAGATTGAAGCGACCGCAAACGTCATCACGCTGCATTAGTTGCCAGACGATAAATGTAAACGTTTCTGAGAGTCATGCGTCCAATGTGAAGATTTTCAGTTACGTCAGCTCGAAAACAAATGTTGAAAACGTTATGTTTTCTGCGGTTTTTACTACGAATTACCACTTCTCGCTTTTTCTCGTGTAATGTGGCTGCCAGAGTTCAGTTCATGCAAAATCTTAAGGTCCTAGGTCAACTACAAGGCAGCAAAAGCAGCCAAAAACTGAATTTTCAAAAACTATAACTTGAATTTCTGTGCCTCTTTCTTGGTGACTGCAACAACTTAGAAGCATCTACTTCGTACAGAGTGGTGCGACTGCAAACGTCATCACGCTGCATTAGTTGCCAGACGATAAATGTAAACGTTTCTGAGAGTAATGCGTCCAATGTGAAGATTTTCAGTTACGTCATTTCGAAAACAGATGTAGAAAACGTTATGTTTTCTGCGGTTTTCACTACGAATTACCACTTCTCGCTTTTTCTCGTGTAATGTGGCTGCCAGAGTTCGGTTCATGCAAAATCTTAAGGGCCTAGGTCAACTACAAGGCAGCAAAAGCAGCCAAAAACTGTATTTTCAAAAACTAAAACTTGAATTTCTATGCCTCTTTCTTGGTGACTGCAACAACTTAGAAGCTTCTACTTCGTACAGAGTGGTGCGACCGCAAACGTCATCACGCTGCATTAGTTGCCAGACGATAAATGTAAACGTTTCTGAGAGTCATGCGTCCAATGTGAAGATTTTCAGTTACGTCATTTCAAAAACAAATGTAGAAAACGTTATGTTTTCTGCGGTTTTTACTACGAATTACCACTTCTCGCTTTTTCTCGTGTAATGTGGCTGCCAGAGTTCGGTTCATGCAAAATCTTAAGGTCCTAGGTCAACTACAAGGCAGCAAAAGCAGCCAAAAACCGAATTTTCAAAAACAAAAACTTGAATTTCTGTGCCTCTTTCTTGGTGGCTGCAACAACTTAGAAGCTTCTACTTCTTACAGAGTGGTGCGACCGCAAACGTCATCACGCTGCATTAGTTGCCAGACGATAAATGTAAACGTTTCTGAGAGTAATGCGTCCAATGTGAAGATTTTCAGTTACGTCATTTCGAAAACAAATGTTGAAAACGTTATGTTTTCTGCGGTTTTTACTACGAATTACCACTTCTCGTTTTTTCTCGTGTAATGTGGCTGCCAGAGTTCGGTTCATGCAAAATCTTAAGATCCTAGGTCAACTACAAGGCAGCAAAAGCAGCCAAAAACGGAATTTTCAAAAACTAAAACTTGAATTTCTGTGCCTCTTTCTTGGTGACTGCAACAACTTAGAAGCTTCTACTTCGTACAGAGTGGTGCGACCGCAAACGTCATCACGCTGCATTAGTTGCCAGACGATAAATGTAAAAGTTTCTGAGAGTAATGCGTCCAATGTGAAGATTTTCAGTTACGTCGGTACGAAAACAATGTAGAAAACGTTATGTTTCCTGCGGTTTTTACTACGAATTACCACTTCTCGCTTTTTCTCGTGTAATGTGGCAGCCAGAGTTCGGTTCATGCAAAATCTTAAGGTTCTAGGTCAACTACAAGGCAGCAAAAGCAGCAAAAAACTGAATTTTCAAAAACTAAAACTTGAATTTCTGTGCCTCTTTCTTGGTGACTGCAACAACTTAGAAGCTTCTGCTTCGAACAGAGTGGTGCTACCGCAAACGTCATCACGCTGCATTAGTTGCCAGACGATAAATGTAAACGTTTCTGAGAGTAATGCGTCCAATGTGAAGATTTTCAGTTACGTCGATACGAAAACAATGTAGAAAACGTTATGTTTTCTGCGGTTTTTACTACGAATTACCACTTCTCGCTTTTTCTCGTGTAATGTGGCTGCCAGAGTTCGGTTCATGCAAAATCTTAAGGTCCTAGTCCAACTACAAGGCAGCAAAAGCAGCCAAAAACTGAATTTTCAAAAACTAAAACTTGAATTTCTGTGCCTCTTTCTTGGTGACTGCAACAACTTAGAAGCTTCTACTTCGTACAGAGTGGTGCGACCGCAAACGTCATCACGCTGCATTAGTTGGCAGACGATAAATGTAAACGTTTCTGAGAGTAATGCGTCCAATGTGAAGATTTTCAGTTACGTCGATACGAAAACAATGTAGAAAACGTTATGTTTTCTGCGGTTTTTACTACGAATTACCACTTCTCGCTTTTTCTCGTGTAATCTGGCTGCCAGAGTTCGGTTCATGCAAAATCTTAAGGTCCTAGGTCAACTACAAGGCAGCAAAAGCAGCCAAAAACTGAATTTTCAAAAACTAAAACTTGAATTTCTGTGCCTCTTTCTTGGTGACTGCAACAACTTAGAAGCTTCTACTTCGTACAGAGTGTTGCGACCGCAAACGTCATCACGCTGCATTAGTTGCCAGACGATAAATGTAAACGTTTCTGAGAGTAATGCGTCCAATGTGAAGATTTTCAGTTACGTCATTTCGAAAACAAATGTTGAAAACGTTATGTTTTCTGCGGTTTTTACTACGAATTACCACTTCTCGCTTTTTCTCGTGTAATGTGGCTGCCAGAGTTCGGTTCATGCAAAATCTTAAGGTCCTAGGTCAACTACAAGGCAGCAAAAGCAGCCAAAAACTGAATTTTCAAAAACTAAAACTTGAATTTCTGTGCCTCTTTCTTGGTGACTGCAACAACTTAGAAGCTTCTACTTCGTACAGAGTGGTGCGACCGCAAACGTCATCACGCTGCATTAGTTGCCAGACGATAAATGTAAACGTTTCTGAGAGTAATGCGTCCAATGTGAAGATTTTCAGTTACGTCGATACGAAAACAATGTAGAAAACGTTATGTTTTCTGCGGTTTTTACCACGAATTACCACTTCTCGCTTTTTATCGTGTAATGTGGCTGCCAGAGTTCGGTTCATGCAAAATCTTAAGGTCCTAGGTCAACTACAAGGCTGCAAAAGCAGCCAATAACTGAATTTTCAAAAACTAAAACTTGAATTTCTGTGCCTCTTTCTTGGTGACTGCAACAACTTAGAAGCTTCTACTTCGAACAGAATGGTGCAACCTCAAACGTCATCACGCTGCATTAGTTGCCAGACAATAAACGTAAACGTTTCTGAGAATAATGCGTCCAATGTGAAGATTTTCAGTTACGTCGATACGAAAACAATGTAGAAAACGTTATGTTTTCTGCGGTTTTTACTACGAATTACCACTTCTCGCTTTTTCTCGTGTAATGTGGCTGCCAGAGTTCGGTTCATGCAAAATCGTAAGGTCCTAGGTCAACTACAAGGCAGCAAAAGCAGCCAAAAACTGAATTTTCAAAAACTAAAACTTGAATTTCTGTGCCTCTTTCTTGGTGACTGCAACAACTTAGAAGCCTCTACTTCGTACAGAGTGGTGCGACCGCAAACGTCATCACGCAGCATTGGTTACCAGACGATAAATGTAAACGTTTCTGAGAGTAATGCGTCCAATGTGAAGATTTTCAGTTACGTCGATACGAAAACAATGTAGAGAACGTTATGTTTTCTGCGGTTTTTACTACGAATTGCCACTTCTCGCATTTCTCGTGTAAAGTGGCTGCCAGAGTTCGGTTCATGCAAAATCTTAAGGTCCTAGGTCAACTACAAGGCAGCAAAAGCAGCCAAAAACTGAATTTTCAAAACCGAAAACTTAAATTTCTGTGCCTCTTTCTTGGTGACTGCAACAACTTAGAAGCCTCTACTTCGTACAGAGTGGTGCGACCGCAAACGTCATCACGCTGCATTAGTTGCCAGACGATAAATGTAAACGTTTCTGAGAATAATGCGTCCAATGTGAAGATTTTCAGTTACGTTGATACGAAAACAATGTAGAAAACGTTATGTTTTCTGCGGTTTTTACTACGAATTACCACTTCTCGCTTTTTCTCGTGTAATGTGGCTGCCAGAGTTCGGTTCATGCAAAATCTTAAGGTCCTAGGTCAACTACAAGGCAGCAAAAGCAGCCAAAAACTGAATTTTCAAAAACTAAAACTTGAATTTCTGTGCCTCTTTCTTGGTGACTGCAACAACTTAGAAGCTTCTGCTTCGAACAGAGTGATGCAATCGCAAACGTCATCACGCTGCATTAGTTGCCAGACGATAAATGTAAACGTTTCTGAGAGTAATGCGTCCAATGTGAAGATTTTCAGTTACGTCGATACGAAAACAATGTAGAAAACGTTATGTTTTCTGCGGTTTTTACTACGAATTACCACTTCTCGCTTTTTCTCGTGTAATGTGGCTGCCAGAGTTCGGTTCATGCAAAATCTTAATGTCATAGTTCAACTTCAAGGCAGCAAAAGCAGCCAAAAACTGAATTTTCAGAAACTAAAACTTGAATTTCTGTGCCTCTTTCTTGGTGACTGCAACAACTTAGAAGCTTCTACTTCGTACAGAGTGGTGCGACCGCAAACGTCATCACGCTGCATTAGTTGCCAGACGATAAATGTAAACGTTTCTGAGAGTAATGCGTCCAATGTGAAGATTTTCAGTTACGTCGATACGAAAACAATGTAGAAAACGTTATGTTTTCTGCGGTTTTTACTACGAATTACCACTTCTCACTTTTTCTCGTGTAATGTGGCTGCCAGGGTTCGGTTCATGCAAAATCTTAAGGTCTTAGGTCAACTACAAGGCAGCAAAAGCAGCCAAAAACTGAATTTTCAAAAACTAAAACTTGAATTTCTGTGCCTCTTTCTTGGTGACTGCAACAACTTAGAAGCTTCTACTTCGTACAGAGTGGTGCGACCGCAAACGTCATCGCGCTGCATTAGTTGCCAGACGATAAATGTAAACGTTTCTGAGAGTAATGCGTCCAATGTGAAGATTTTCAGTTACGTCGATACGAAAACAATGTAGAAAACGTTATGTTTTCTGCGGTTTTTACTACGAATTACCACTTCTCGCTTTTTCTCGTGTAATGTGGCTGCCAGAGTTCGGTTCATGCAAAATCTTAAGGTCCTAGGTCAACAACAAGGCAGCAAAAGCAGCCAAAAACTGATTTTTCAAAAACTAAAACTTGAATTTCTGTGCCTCTTTCTTGGTGACTGCAACAACTTAGAAGCTTCTACTTCGTACAGAGTGGTGCGACCGCAAACGTTATCACGCTGCATTAGTTGCCAGACGATAAATGTAGACTTTTCTGAGAGTAATGCGTCCAATGTGAAGATTTTCAGTTACGTCATTTCGAAAACAAATGTTGAAAACGTTATGTTTTCTGCGGTTTTTACTACGAATTACCACTTCTCGCTTTTTCTCGTGTAATGTGGCTGCCAGAGTTCGGTTCATGCAAAATGTTAAGGACCTAGGTCAACTACAAGGCAGCAAAAGCAGCCAAAAACTGAATTTTCAAAAACTAAAACTTGAATTTCTGTGCCTCTTTCTTGGTGACTGCAACAACTTAGAAGCTTCTACTTCGTACAGAGTGGTGCGACCGCAAATGTCATCACGCTGCATTAGTTGCCAGACGATAAATGTAAACGTTTCTGAGAGTAATGCGTCCAATGTGAAGATTTTCAGTTACGTCGATACGAAAACAATGTAGAAAACGTTATGTTTTCTGCTCGTTTTTACTACGAATTAGGACTTCTCGCTTTTTCTCGTGTAATGTGGCTGCCAGAGTTCGGTTCATGCAAAATCTTAAGGTCCTAGGTCCACTACAAGGCAGCAAAAGCAGCCAAAAACTGAATTTTCAAAAACTAAAACTCGAATTTCTGTGCCTCTTTCTTGGTGACTGCAACAACTTAGAAGCTTCTACTTCGAACAGAGTGGTGCAACCGCAAACGTCATCACGCTGCATTAGTTGCCAGACAATAAACGTAAACGTTTCTGAGAGTAATGCGTCCAATGTGAAGATTTTCAGTTACGTCGATACGAAAACAATGTAGAAAACGTTATGTTTTCTGCGGTTTTTACTACGAATTACCACTTCTCGCTTTTTCTCGTGTAATGTGGCTGCCAGAGTTCGGTTCATGAAAAATCGTAAGGTCCTAGGTCAACTACAAGGCAGCTAAAGCAGCCAAAAACTGAATTTTCAAAAACTAAAACTTGAATTTCTGTGCCTCTTTCTTGGTGACTGCAACAACTTAGAAGCCTCTACTTCGTACAGAGTGGTGCGACTGCAAACGTCATCACGCTGCATTAGTTGCCAGACGATAAATGTAAACGTTTCTGAGAGTAATGCGTCCAATGTGAAGATTTTCAGTTACGTCGATACGAAAACAATGTAGAAAACGTTATGTTTTCTGCGGTTTTTACTACGAATTACCACTTCTCGCTTTTTCTCGTGTAATGTGGCTGCCAGAGTTCGGTTCATGCAAAATCTTAAGGTCCTAGGTCAACTACAAGGCAGAAAAAGCAGCCAAAAACTGAATTTTCAAAAACTAAAACTTGAATTTCTGTGCCTCTTTCTTGGTGACTGCAACAACTTAGAAGCTTCTGCTTCGAACAGAGTGGTGCAACCGCAAACGTCATCACGCTGCATTAGTTGCCAGACGATAAATGTAAACGTTTCTGAGAGTAATGCGTCCAATGTGAAGATTTTCAGTTACGTCGATACGAAAACAATGTAGAAAACGTTATGTTTTCTGCGGTTTTTACTACGAATTACCACTTCTCGCTTTTTCTCGTGTAATGTGGCTGCCAGAGTTCGGTTCATGCAAAATCTTAAGGTCCTAGGTCAACTACAAGGCAGCAAAAGCAGCCAAAAACTGAATTTTCAAGAACTAAAACTTGAATTTCTGTGCCTCTTTCTTGGTGACTGCAACAACTTAGAAGCTTCTACTTCGTACAGAGTGGTGCGACCGCAAACGTCATCACGCTGCATTAGTTACCAGACGATAAATGTAAACGTTTCTGAGAGTAATGCGTCCAATGTGAAGATTTTCAGTTACGTCGATACGAAAACAATGTAGAAAACGTTATGTTTTCTGCGGTTTTTACTACGAATTACCACTTCTCGCTTTTTCTCGTGTAATGTGGCTGCCAGAGTTCGGTTCATGCAAAATCTTAAGGTCCTAGGTCAACTACAAGGCAGCAAAAGCAGCCAAAAACTGAATTTTCAAAAACTAAAACTTGAATTTCTGTGCCTCTTTCTTGGTGACTGCAACAACTTAGAAGCCTCTACTTCGTACAGAGTGGTGCGACCGCAAACGTCATCACGCTGCATTAGTTACCAGACGATAAATGTAAACGTTTCTGAGAGTAATGCGTCCAATGTGCAGATTTTCAGTTACGTCGATACGAAAACAATGTAGAAAACGTTATGTTTTCTGCGGTTTTTACTACGAATTAGCACTTATCGCTTTTTCTCGTGTAATGTGGCTGCAAGAGTTCGGTTCATGCAAAATCTTAAGGTCCTAGGTCAACTACAAGGCAGCAAAAGCAGCCAAAAACTGAATTTTCAAAACCTAAAACTTAAATTTCTGTGCCTCTTTCTTGGGGACTGCAACAACTTAGAAGGTTCTACTTCGTACAGAGTGGTGCGACCGCAAACGTCATCACGCTGCATTAGTTGCCAGACGATAAATGTAAACGTTTCTGAGAGTAATGCGTCCAATGTGAAGATTTTCAGTTACGTCGATACGAAAACAATGTAGAAAACGTTATGTTTTCTGCGGTTTTTACTACGAATTACCACTTCTCGCTTTTTCTCGTGTAATGCGGCTGCCAGAGTTCGGTTCATGCAAAATCTTAAGGTCCTAGGTCAACTACAAGGCAGCAAAAGCAGCCAAAAACTGAATTTTCAAAAACTAAAACTTGAATTTCTGTGCCTCTTTCTTGGTGACTGCAACAACTTAGAAGCTTCTGCTTCGAACAGAGTGGATCAACCGCAAACGTCATCACGCTGCATTAGTTGCCAGACGATAAATGTAAACGTTTCTGAGAGTAATGCGTCCAATGTGAAGATTTTCAGTTACGTCGATACGAAAACAATGTAGAAAACGTTATGTTTTCTGCGGTTTTTACTACGAATTACCACTTCTCGCTTTTTCTCGTGTAATGTGGCTGCCAGAGTTCGGTTCATGCAAAATCTTAAGGTCCTAGGTCAACTACAAGGCAGCAAAAGCAGCCAAAAACTGAATTTTCAAAAACTAAAACTTGAATTTCTGTGCCTCTTTCTTGGTGACTGCAACCACTTAGAAGCTTCTACTTCGAACAGAGTGGTGCAACCGCAAACGTCATCACGCTGCATTAGTTGCCAGACAATAAACGTAAACGTTTCTGAGAGTAATGCGTCCAATGTGAAGATTTTCAGTTACGTCGATACGAAAACAATGTAGAAAACGTTATGTTTTCTGCGGTTTTTACTACGAATTACTACTTCTCGCTTTTTCTCGTGTAATGTGGCTGCCTGTGTTCGGTTCATGCAAAATCTTAAGGTCCTAGGTCAACTGCAAGGCAGCAAAAGCAACCAAAAACTGAATTTTCAAAAACTAAAACTTGAATTTCTGTGCCTCTTTCTTGGTGACTGCAACAACTTAGAAGCCTCTACTTCGTACAGAGTGGTGCGACCGCAAACGTCATCACGCTACATTAGTTACCAGACGATAAATGTAAACGTTTCTGAGAGTAATGCGTCCAATGTCAAGATTTTCAGTTACGTCGATACGAAAACAATGTAGAAAACGTTATGTTTTCTGCGGTTTTTACTACGAATTACTACTTCTCGCTTTTTCTCGCGTAATGTGGCTGCCAGAGTTCGGTTCATGCAAAATCGTAAGGTCCTAGGTCATCTACAAGGCAGCAAAAGCAGCCAAAAACTGAATTATCAAAACCTAAAACTTAAATTTCTGTGCCTCTTTCTTGGTGACTGCAACAACTTAGAAGCTTCTACTTCGTACAGAGTGGTGCGACCGCAAACGTCATCACGCTGCATTAGTTGCCAGACGATAAATGTAAACGTTTCTGAGAGTAATGCGTCCAATGTGAAAATTTTCAGTTACGTCGATACGAAATCAATGTAGAAAACGTTATGTTTTCTGCGGTTTTTACTACGAATTACCACTTCTCGCTTTTTCTCGTGTAATGTGGCTGCCAGAGTTCGGTTCATGCAAAATCTTAAAGTCCTAGGTCAACTACAAGGCAGCAAAAGCAGCCAAAAACTGAATTTTCAAAAACTAAAACTTGAATTTCTGTGCCTCTTTCTTGGAGACTGCAACAACTTAGAAGCTTCTACTTCGTACAGAGTGGTGCGACCGCAAACGTCATCACGCTGCATTAGTTGCCAGACGATAAATGTTAACGTTTCTGAGAGTAATGCGTCCAATGTGAAGATTTTCAGTTACGTCGATACGTAAACAATGTAGAAAACGTTATGTTTTCTGCGGGTTTTACTACGAATTACCACTTCTCGCTTTTTCTCGTGTAATGTGGCTGCCAGAGTTCGGTTCATGCAAAATCTTAAGGTCCTAGGTCAACTACAAGGCAGCAAAAGCAGCCAAAAACTGAATTTTCAAAAACTAATACTTGAATTTCTGTGCCTCTTTCTTGGTGACTGCAACAACTTAGAAGCTTCTACTTCGTACAGAGTGGTGCGACCGCAAACGTCATCACGCTGCGCTAGTTGCCAGACGATAAATGTAAACGTTTCTGAGAGTAGTGCGTCCAATGTGAAGATTTTCAGTTACGTCGATACGAAAACAATGTAGAAAACGTTATGTTTTCTGCGGTTTTTACTACGAATTACCACTTCTCGCTTTTTCTCGTGTAATGTGGCTGCCAGAGTTCGGTTCATGCAAAATCTTAAGGTCCTAGGTCAACTACAAGGCAGCAAAAGCAGCCAAAAACTGAATTTTCAAAAACTAAAACTTGAATTTCTGTGCCTCTTTCTTGGTGACTGCAACAACTTAGAAGCTTCTACTTCGTACAGAGTGGTGCGACCGCAAACGTCATCGCGCTGCATTAGTTGCCAGACGATAAATGTAAACGTTTCTGAGAGTAACGCGTCCAATGTGAGGATTTTCAGTTACGTCGATACGAAAACAATGTAGAAAACGTTACGTTTTCTGCGGTTTTTACTACGAATTACCACTTCTCGCTTTTTCTCGTGTAATGTGGCTGCCAGAGTTCGGTTCATGCAAAATCTTAAGGTCCTAGGTCAACTACAAGGCAGCAAAAGCAGCCAAAAACTGAATTTTCAAAAACTAAAACTTGAATTTCTGTGCCTCTTTCTTGGTGACTGCAACAACTTAGAAGCTTCTACTTCGTACAGAGTGGTGTGACCGCAAACGTCATCACGCTGCATTAGTTGCCAGACGATAAATGTAAACGTTTCTGAGAGTAATGCGTCCAATGTGAAGATTTTCAGTTACGTCGATACGTAAACAATGTAGAAAACGTTATCTTTTCTGCGGTTTTTACTACGAATTACCACTTCTCGCTTTTTCTCGTGTAATGTGGCTGCCAGAGTTCGGTTCATGCAAAATCTTAAGGTCCTAGTTCAACTACAAGGCAGCAAAAGCCGCCAAAAACTGAATTTTCAAAAACTAAAACTTGAATTTCTGTGCCTCTTTCTTGGTGACTGCAACAACTTAGAAGCTTCTACTTCGTACAGAGTGGTGCGACCGCAAACGTCATCACGCTGCATTAGTTGCCAGACAATAAATGTAAACGTTTCTGAGAGTAATGCGTCCAATGTGAAGATTTTCTGTTACGTCGATACGAAAACAATGTAGAAAACGTTATGTTTTCTGCGGTTTTTACTACGAATTACCACTTCTCGCTTTTTCTCGTGTAATGTGGCTGCCAGAGTTCGGTTCATGCAAAATCTTAAGGTCCTAGTTCAACAACAAGGCAGCAAAAGCAGCCAAAAACTGAATTTTCAAAAACTAAAACTTGAATTTCTGTGCCTCTTTCTTGGTGACTGCAACAACTTAGAAGCTTCTACTTCGTACAGAGTGGTGCGACCGCAAACGTCATCACGCTGCATTAGTTGCCAGACAATAAATGTAAACGTTTCTGAGAGTAATGCGTCCAATGTGAAGATTTTCAGTTACGTCGATACGAAAACAATGTAGAAAACGTTATGTTTTCTGCGGTTTTTACTACGAATTACCACTTCTCGCTTTTTCTCGTGTAATGTGGCTGCCAGAGTTCGGTTCATGCAAAATCTCAAGGTCCTAGGTCAACTAGAAGGCAGCAAAAGCAGCCAAAAACTGAATTTTCAAAAACTAAAACTTGAATTTCTGTGCCTCTTTCTTGGTGACTGCAACAACTTAGAAGCTTCTACTTCGTACAGAGTGGTGCGACCGAAAACGTCATCGCGCTGCATTAGTTGCCAGACGATAAATGTAAACGTTTCTGAGAGTAATGCGTCCAATGTGAAAATTTTCAGTTACGTCGATACGAAAACAATGTAGAAAACGTTAGGTTTTCTGCGGTTTTTACTACGCATTACAAATTCTCGCTTTTTCTCATGTTATGTGGCTGCCAGGGTTTGCTCATGCAAAATCTTAAGGTCCTAGGTTAACTACAAGGTTTCAAAACCGGCCAAAAATTGAATTTTCAAAAACTAAAACTTGAATTTCTGTGCCTCTTTCTTGGTGACTGCAACAACTTAGAAGCTTCTACTTCGTACAGAGTGGTGCGACCGCAAACGTCATCACGCTGCATTAGTTGCCAGACGATAAATGTAAACGTTTCTGAGAGTAATGCGTCCAATGTGAAGATTTTCAGTTACGTCATTTCGAAAACAAATGTAGAAAACGTTATGTTTTCTGCGGTTTTTACTACGAATTACCACTTCTCGCTTTTTACCGTGTAATGTGGCTGCCTGAGTTCGGTTCATGAAAAATCTTAAGGTCCTAGGTCAACTACAAGGCAGCAAAACCGGCCAAAAATTGAATTTTCAAAAACTAAAACTTGAATTTCTGTGCTCCTTTCTTGGTGACTGCAACAACTTAGAAGCTTCTACTTCGTACAGAATGATGCGACCGCAAACCTCGTCACGCGGCATTAGTTGCCAGATGATAAATTTAAACGTTTCCGAGAGAAATGCGTCTATTGTGACGGTTTTCAGTTACGTCACTTCGAAAACAAATGTAGAAAACAATAGGTTTTCTGCGGTTTTTACTACGCATTTCCACTTCTCGCTTTTTCACGTGTAATGTGGCTGCCAGGGTTCGGTTCATGCAAAATCTTAAGGTCCTAGGTCAAATACAAGACAGCAAATCCGGCCAAAAACTGAAATTACAAAAACTACAACTTCAATTTATGTGCTACATTCTTTTTGACTGCAACAACATAGAAGCTTCTACATCGTACAGAGTGGTGCGACCGCAAACCTCATCACGCGGCATTAGTTGCCAGACGATAAATGTAAACTTTTCCGAGAGAAATGCGTAGATTGTATAGATTTTCAGTTACGTCATTTCGAAAACAAATGTAGAAAACGTTAGGTTTTCTGCGGTTTCTACTACGCATTACCACTTCTCGCTTTTTCTCGTGTAATGTGGCTGCCAGAGTTCGGTTCATGCAAAATTTTAAGGTCCTAGGTCAAATACAAGGCAGCAATACCAGCCAAAACTTGAATTTGCAAGAAGTAAAACTTGAATTTCTGTGCCCATTTCTTGGTGACTGCAACAACTTAGAATTTTCTACTTCGTACAGAGTGGTGGGACCGTAAACCTCATCACGCGGCATTAGTAGCCAGACGATAAATGTAAACGTTTCCGAGAGAAATGCGTCCAATGTGTCGATTTTCAGTTACGTCATTTCGAAAACAAATGTAGAAAACGTTAGGTTTTCTGCGGTGTTTACTACGCATTACCACTTCTCGCTTTTTCTCGTGTAATGTGGCTGCCAGGATTCGATTCGTGCAAAATCTTAAGGTCCTAGGATAACTACAAGACTGCAAAAGCGGACAAAAACTGAATTTTCAAAAACTAAAACTTGAATTTCTGTGCGCCTTTCTTGCTGACTGCAACAATTTAGAAGCTTCTACTTCGTACAGAGTGGTGCGACCGCAAACCTCATCACGCGGCATTAGTTGCCAGACAATAAATGTAAACGTTTCCGAGAGAAATGCGCCCAATATGACAATTTCCAGTTACCTGATTTCGAAAACAAATGTTGAGAACGTTTGGTTTTCTGCGGTTTTTACTCTGCATTACCACTGCTCGTTTTTTCTCGTGTAATGTGGCTGTCAGAGTTCGGTTCATGCAATATCTTAAGGTCCTAGGTCAACTACAAGGCAGCATAAGCGGCCAAAAACTGAATTTTCAAAAACTAAAACTTGAATTTCTGTGCTCCTTTCTTGGTGACTGCAACAACTTAGAAGCTTCTACTTCGTAAAGAGTGGTGCGAACGCAAACCTCGTCACGCGGCATTAGTTGCCAGACGATAAATGTAAACGTTTCATAGAGAAATGAGTCCAATGTGACGATTTTCAGTTGTGTCATTTCGAAGACAAATGTAGAAAACGTTAGGTTTTCTGCTGTTTTTACTACGCATTACCACTTCTCGCTTTTTCTCGTGTAATGTGGCTGCCAGAGTTCGGTTCATGCAAAATCTTAAGGTCCTAGGTCAACTACAAGGCTGCAAAAGCGGCCGAAAACTCAATTTTTAAAAACTAAAACTTGAATCTCTGTGCCCCTTTCTTAGTGGCTGCAACAACTTAGAAGCTTCTACTTCGTACAGAGTGGTGCGACCGCAAACCTCATCTCGCGGCATTAGTTGCCAGACGATAAATGTAAATGTTTCTGAGCGTAATGCGTCCAATGTGACGATTTACAGTTACGTCATTTCGAAAACAAATGTAGAAAACGTTAGGTTTTCTGCAGTGTTTACTACGCATTACCACTTCTCGATTTTTCTCGTGTAATGTGGCTGCCAGGGTTCGATTTATGCTAAACCTTAAGGTCCTAGGTCAAATACAAGGCTGCAAAAGCGGCCTAAAACTGAATTTTCAGAAACTGAAACTTGAATTTCTGTGCCCCTTTCTTGGTGACTGCAACAACTTACAAGGTTCTACTTCGTACACAGTGGTGCGACCGCAAACCTCGTCGCGCGGCATTAGTTTCCATACGATAAATGTAAACGTTTCCGAGAGAAATGCGTCCAATGCGACGATTTCCAGTTACGTCATTTCGAAAAAATATGTAGAAAACGTTAAATTTTCTGCGGTTATCACTACGCATTACAAGTCCTCGCTTTTTCCCGTGTGATGTGGCTGCCAGTGTTCGGTTCATGCATAATCTTAAGGTCCTAGGTCAACTACAAGGCAACAAAAGCGGCCAAAAATTGAAGTTTAAAAAAAAAAAATTGAATTTCTGTGCACTTCTTGGTGACTGAAACAACTTAGAAGCTTCTACTTCGTACAGAGTGGTGCACCGCAAACCTCGTCACGCGGCATTTGTTACCAGACGACAAATGTAAACGTTTCTGAGAGAAATGCGTCCAATGTGACGATTTTCAATTACGTCATTTCGAAAACATATGTAGAAAACGTTAGATTTTTTGCGGTTTTTACAACGCATTACAACTTCTCCCTTTTTCTCGTGTAATGTGGCTGCCAGAGTTCGGTTCATGCAAAATCTTAAGGTCCTAGGTCAACTACAAGGCAGCAAAACCGGCCAAAAATTGAATTTTCAAAAACTAAAACTTGAATTTCTGTGCTGCTTTCTTGGTGATTGCAACAACTTAGAGGCTTCTACTTAGTACACAGTGGTGTGACCGCAAACCTCATCTTGCGGCATTAGTTGCCAGACGATAAATGTAAACGTTTCATAGAGAAATGAGTCCAATGTGACGATTTTCAGTTGTGTCATTTCGAAGACAAATGTAGAAAACGTTAGGTTTTCTGCTGTTTTTACTACGCATTACCACTTCTCGCTTTTTCTCGTGTAATGTGGCTGCCAGAGTTCGGTTCATGCAAAATCTTAAGGTCCTAGGTCAACTACAAGGCTGCAAAAGCGGCCGAAAACTCAATTTTTAAAAACTAAAACTTGAATCTCTGTGCCCCTTTCTTAGTGGCTGCAACAACTTAGAAGCTTCTACTTCGTACAGAGTGGTGCGACCGCAAACCTCATCTCGCGGCATTAGCTGCCAGACGATAAATGTAAATGTTTCTGAGCGTAATGCGTCCAATGTGGCGATTTTCAGTTACGTCATTTCGAAAACAAATGTAGAAAACGTTAGGTTTTCTGCGGTGTTTACTACGCATTACCACTTCTCGATTTTTCTCGTGTAATGTGGCTGCCAGGGTTCGATTCATGCTAAACCTTAAGGTCCTAGGTCAAATACAAGGCTGCAAAAGCGGCCTAAAACTGAAATTTCATAAACTAAAACTTGAATTTCTGCGTCCCTTTCTTGGTGACTGCATCAACTTGGAAGCTTCTACTTCGTACAGAGTGGTGCGACCGCAAACCTCATCACGCGGCATTGGTTTACAGACGATAATTGTAAACGTTTCCGAGAGAAATGCGTCCATTGTGAAGATTTTCAGTTACGTCATTTCGAAAACAAATGTAGAAAACGTTAGGTTTTCTGCGGTTTTTACTATGCATTACCACTGCTCGATTTTTCTCGTGTAAAGTGGCTGCCAGAGTTCGGTTCATGCAAAATCTTAAGGTACTAGGTCAACTACAAGGCAGTATAAGCGGCCAAAAACTGAATTTTCAGAAACTGAAACTTGAATTTCTGTGCCCCTTTCTTGGTGACTGCAACAACTTACAAGGTTCTACTTCGTACACAGTGGTGCGACCGCAAACCTCGTCGCGCGGCATTAGTTGCCATACGATAAATGTAAACGTTTCCGAGAGAAAAGCGTCCAATGCGACGATTTCCAGTTACGTCATTTCGAAAAAATATGTAGAAAACGTTAGGTTTACTGCGGTTATCACTACGCATTACAAGTCCTCGCTTTTTCCCGTGTAATGTGGCTGCCAGTGTTCGGTTCATGCATAATCTTAAGGTCCTAGGTCAACTACAAGGCAACAAAAGCGGCCAAAAATTGAAGTTTAAAAAAAAAAAAATTGAATTTCTGTGCACTTCTTGGTGACTGAAACAACTTAGAAGCTTCTACTTCGTACAGAGTGGTGCACCGCAAACCTCGTCACGCGGCATTTGTTACCAGACGATAAATGTAAACGTTTCTGAGAGAAATGCGTCCAATGTGACGATTTTCAATTACGTCATTTCGAAAACATATGTAGAAAACGTTAGATTTTCTGCGGTTTTTACAACGCATTACAACTTCTCCCTTTTTCTCGCGTAATGTGGCTGCCAGAGTTCGGTTCATGCAAAATCTTAAGGTCCTAGGTCAACTACAAGGCAGCAAAACCGGCAAAAAATTGAATTTTCAAAAACTAAAACTTGAATTTCTGTGCTGCTTTCTTTGGGATTGCAACAACTTAGAGGCTTCTACTTAGTACACAGTGGTGTGACTGCAAACCTCATCTTGCGGCATTAGTTGCCAGACGATAAATGGAAACGTTTCCGGGAAAAATGCGTTCATTGTGAAGATTTTCATTTACGTCATTTCGAAAACACATGTAGAAAACATTTGGTTTTCTGCAGTTTTTACTACGCATTACCACTTCTCGCTTTTTGTCGTGTAATGTGGCTGCCAGAGTTCGGATCATGCAAAATCTTAAGGTCCTAGGTCAACTACAAGGCAGCAAAACCGGCCAAAAATTGAATTATCAAAAACTAAAACTTGAATTTCTGTGCCCCTTTCTTGGTGATTGCAACAACTTAGAAGGTTCTACTTCGTACACAGTGGTGCGACCGCAAGCTTCATCACTCGGCGTTAGTTGTCAGACGATAAAAGAAAACGTTTCCGAGAGAAATGCGTCCAATGTGACGATTTCCAGTTACGTAATTTCGGAAACAAATGTAGAAAACGTTAGGTTATCTGCGGATATCACTACGCATTACCACTTCTCGCTTTTTCCCGTGTAATGTGGCTGCCAGAGTTCGGTTCATGAAAAATTTTAAGGTCCTCGGTCAACTACTAGGCAGCAAAACTCGCCAAAAATTGATTTTGCAAAAAATTTAACTTGAATATCTGTGCTCCTTTCTTGGTGACTGCAACAACTTAGAAGTTACTACTTCGTACAGAGTGGTGCGACCGTAAACCTCATCACGCGGCGTTAGTTGCCAGACGATAAAAGAAAACGTTTCCGAGAGAAATGCGTCCAATGTGACGATTTTCAGTTACGTCATTTCGAAAACAAATGTAGAAAACGTTAGGTTTCTACGGTTTTGACCACGCATTACATATTCTCTCTGTTTATCGTGTAATGTGGATGCCATTGTTCGGTTCATGCAAAATCGTAAGGTCCTAGGTCAACTACAAGGCAGCAATTCCGGCCAAAAAATAATTTTCAAAAACTAAAGCTTGAACTTCTGTGCCCCTTTCTTGTTGACTGCAACAGATTAGAAACTTCTACTTCGTACAGAGTGTTGCGACCGCAAACCTCGTCACGCGGCATTAGGTACCAGACGATAAAAGTAAACATTTCTGAGCGTAATGCGTCCAATGTGACGATTTTCAGTTACGTTATTTCGAAAACAAATGTAGAAAACGTTAGGTTTTCTGCGGTGTTTACTACGCATTACCACTTCTCGCTTTTTCTCGTGTAATGTGGCTGCCAGGATTCGATTCGAGCAAAATCTTAAGGTCCTAAGACAACTACAAGACTGCAAAAGCGGACAAAAACTGAATTTTCAAAAACTAAAACTTGAATTTCTGTGCGCCTTTCTTGCTGACTGCAACAATTTAGAAGCTTCTACTTCGTACAGAGTGGTGCGACCGCAAACCTCATCACGCGGCATTAGTTGCCAGACAATAAATGTAAACGTTTCCGAGAGAAATGCGTCCATTTTGATGATTTTCAGTTACGGCAATTCGAAAACAAATGTAAAAAACGTTAGGTTTTCTGCGGTGTTTACTAAACATTTCCACTTCTCGCTTTTTCTCGTGTAATGTGGCTGCCAGAGTTCGGTTCATGCAAAATCTTAAGGTCCTAGGTAAACTACAGGGCAGAAATTCCGACCAAAAACTTAATTTTAAGTTACGTTATTTCGAAAACAAATGTAGAAAACGTTAGGTTGCTGCGGTTTTTACTACGCATTACCACTTCTCCTTTTTCTCGTGTAATGTGGCTGCCAGAGTTCGGTTCATGCAAAATCATAAGGATCTAGGTCAACCACAAGGCTAAAAAAGCGAAAAAAAACTGAAATTTCAAAAACTAAAACTTGAATTTCTGTGCTCCTTTCTTGGTGACTGCAACAACTTAGAAGCTTCTACTTCGTACAGAGTGGTGCGAACGCAAACCTCGTCACGCGGCATTAGTTGCCTGACGATAAATGTAAACGTTTCATAGAGAAATGAGTCCAATGTGACGATTTTCAGTTATGTCATTTCGAAGACAAATGTAGAAAACGTTAGGTTTTCTGCTGTTTTTACTACGCATTACAACTTCTCGCTTTTTCTCGTTTAATGTGGCTGCCAGAGTTCGGTTCATGCAAAATCTTAAGGTCCTAGGTCAACTACAAGGCTGCAAAAGCGTCCGAAAACTCAATTTTTAAAAACTAAAACTTGAATTTCTGTGCCCCTTTCTTAGTGGCTGCAACAACTTAGAAGCTTCTACTTCGTACAGAGTGGTGCGACCGCAAACATCGTCTCGTGGCATTGGTTGCCAGACGATAAATGTAAATGTTTCTTAGCGTAATGCGTCCAATGTGACGATTTTCAGTTACGTCATTTCGAAAACAAATGTAGAAAACGTTAGGTTTTCTGCGGTGTTTACTACGCATTACCACTTCTCGATTTTTCTCGTGTAATGTGGCTGCCAGGGTACATCTACATCTGTACTCCGCGAGCCACCTTACGGTGTGTGGCGGAGGGTACTTATTGTACCACTATCTGATCCCCCCTTCCCTGTTCCATTCACGAATTGTGCGTGGGAAGAACGACTGCTTGTAAGTCTCCGTATTTGCTCTAATTTCTCGGATCTTTTCGTTGTGATCATTACGCGAGATATATGTGGGCGGTAGTAATATGTTGCCCATCTCTTCCCGGAATGTGCTCTCTCGTAATTTCGATAATAAACCTCTCCGTATTGCGTAACGCCTTTCTTGAAGTGTCCGCCACTGGAGCTTGTTCAGCATCTCCGTAACGCTCTCGCGCTGACTAAATGTCCCCATGACGAATCGCGCTGCTTTTCGCTGGATCATGTCTATCTCTTCTATTAATCCAACCTGGTAAGGGTCCCATACTGATGAGCAATACTCAAGAATCGGACGAACAAGCGTTTTGTAAGCTACTTCTTTCGTCGATGAGTCACATTTTCTTAGAATTCTTCCTATGAATCTCAACCTGGCGCCTGCTTTTCCCACTATTTGTTTTATGTGATCATTCCACTTCAGATCGCTCCGGATAGTAACTCCTAAGTATTTTACGGTCGTTACCGCTTCCAATGATTTACCATGGTAAACCTTAAGGTCCTAGGTCAACTACAAGGCTGCAAAAGCGGCCTAGAACTGAATTTTAAAAAACTAAAATTTGAATTTCTGTGCCCCTTTCTTGGTGACTGCAGCAACTTACAAGGTTCTACTTCGTACACAGTGGTGCGACCGCAAACCTCGTCGCGCGGCATTAGTTGCCAGACGATAAATGTAAACGTTTGCGAGAGAAATGCGTCCAATGTGACGATTTCCAGTTACGTTATTTCGAAAACATATGTAGAAAACGTTAGGTTTTCTGCGGTTATCACTACGCATTACATGTGCCCGCTTTTTCCTGAGTATTGTGGCTGCCAGAGTTCGGTTCATGCAAAATCTTAAGGTCCTAGGTCAACTACAAGGCAACAAAAGCGGCCAAAAATTGAAGTTTCAAAAAAAAAAAAATTGAATATCTGTGCTCTTCTTGGTGACTGAAACAACTTAGAAACTTCTACTTCGTACAGAGTGGTGCACCGCAAACCTCGTCACGCGGCATTAGTTGCCAGACGATAAATGTAAACGTTTCCGGGAACAATGCGCCCATTGTGAAGATTTTCATTTACGTCATTTCGAAAACACATGTAGAAAACATTTGGTTTTCTGCCGTTTTTAATACGCATTACCACTTCTCGCTTTTTGTCGTGTAATGTGGCGGCCAGAGTTCGGATCATGCAAAATCTTAAGGTCCTAGGTCAACTACAAGGCAGCAAAACCGGCCAAAAATTGAATTATCAAGACCTAAAACTTGAATTTCTGTGCCCCTTTCTTGGTGATTGCAACAACTTAGAAGGTTCTACTTCGTACACAGTGGTGCGACCGCAAGCTTCATCACGCGGCGTTAGTTGCCAGACGATAAATATAAACGTTTCCGAGAGAAATGCGTCCATTGTGAAGATTTTCAGTTACGTCATTTTGAAAACAAATGTAGAAAACGTTAGGTTTTCTGCGGTTTTTACTTCACATTACCACTTCTCGCTCTTACTCGTGTAATGTGGCTGCCAGTGTTCGGTTCATGCAAAATCGTAACGTCCTCGGTCAACTACTAGGCAGCAAAACTGGCCAAAAATTGATTTTTCAAAAAATATAACTTGAGTATCTGTGCTCCTTTCTTGGTGACTGCAAACACTTAGAAGTTACTACTTCGTACAGGGTGGTGCGACCGTAAACCTCATCACGCGGCATTAGTTGCCAGACGATAAAAGAAAACGTTTCCGAGAGAAATGCGTCCAATGTGACGATTTTCTGTTACATTTCGAAAACAAATGTAGGAAACCTTAGGTTTACAGCGGTTTTTACTACGCATTACCACTTCTCGCTTTTTCCCGTGTAATGTGGTTGCCAGGGTTCGGTTCATGCAAAATCTTCAGGTATTAGGTCAACTACAAAGCAGCAAAACCGGCCAAAAATTGAATTTTCAAAAACTAAAACTTGAATTTCTGTGCTCCTATCTTGGTGACTGCAACGACTTAGAAGCTTCTAATTCGTACAGAGTGGTGCGACCACAAAGCTCGTCACGCGGCATTAGTTGCCAGACGATTAATGTAAACGTTTCTGAGAGAAATGCGTCCAATGTGACGATTTCCAGTTACGTCATTTCGAAAGAAAATGTAGAAAACGTTAGGTTTTCTGCGGTTTTCACTACGCATTACCACTTCTCGCTTTTTCCCGTGAAATGTGGCAGCCAGAGTTCGGTTCATGCAAAATTTTAAGATCCTAGGTCAACTACAAGGCAGCAAAACCGACCAAAAATTGAATTTTCAAAAACAAAAACTTGAATTTCTGTGCTCCTTTCTTGGTGACTGCAACAACTTAGAATCTTCTACTTCGTACACAGTGGTTCGATGGCAAACATCATCATGCGGCATTTGTTACCAGACGATAAATGTAAACGTTTGCGAGAGAAATGCGTCCATTGCGAAGTTGTTCAGTGACGTCAATTCGATAACAAATGTAGAAAACGTTAGGTTTTCTGCGGTTTTTACTACACATTACCACTTCTCGCTTTTTCTCGTGTAATGTGGCTGCCAGAGTTCGGTTCATGCAAAATCTTAAGGTCCTAGGTAAACTACAAGGCAGCAATACCGGCCAATAACAGAATTTCCAGTTACGTCATTTCGAAAACAAATGTAGAAAGCGTTAGGTTTTCAGCGGTTTTTACTACGCATTACCACCTCTCGCTACTTCTCGTGTAATGTGGCTGCCAGGCTTCGGTTCATGCAAAATCTTAAGGCCCTAGGTCAACTACAAGGCTGCAGAAGCGGCCAAAAACTCAATTTTCAAAAACTATAACTAGAATTTCTGTTCTCCTTTCTTGGTGACTGCAACAACTTAGGAGCTTCTACTTCGTACAGAGTGGTGCGGCCGCAAACCTCGACACGCGGCATTAGTTGCCAGTCGATAAATGTAAACGTTTCCGAGAGAAATGCGTCCAATGTGACGATTTTCAGTTACGTCATTTCGAAAACAAATGTAGAAAACGTTAGGCTTTCTGTAGTTTCTACTATGCATTACCACTTCTCGCTTTTTCTCGTGTAATGTGGCTGCCAGGGTTCGGTTCATGCTAAATCGTAAGGCCCTACGACAACTACAAGGCAGCAAAACCGGCAAAAATTTGAATTTTAAAAACTAAAGCTTGAATTCCTGTGCTCTATTCTTGGTGACTGCAACAACTTAGAAGCTTCTACTTCGTACAGAGTGGTGCGACCGCAAACCTCATCACGCGGCGTTAGTTGCCAGACGATAAATGTGAACATTTTCGAGAGAAATGCGTCCCATTGGACGATTTTCAGTTACGTCATTTCGAAAACTAATGTATCAAACGTTAGGTTTTCTGCGGTTCTTACAGCGCATTAGCACTTCTCGATTTTTGTCGTGAAATGTGGCTGCCAGAGTTCGGTTCATGCAAAATCTTAAGGTCCGAGAGCAACTACAGCGTAGCAAAAGCGGCCAAAAACTGAATTTTCAAAAACTAAAACTTGAATTTCTGTGCCCCTTTCTTGGTGACTGGAACAACTTAGAAGCTTATACATCGTACAGAGTGGTGTGACCGCAAACTTCATCACGCGGCGTTAGTTGCCAGACGATAAATGTAAGCGTTTCCGAGAGAAATGCGTCCAATGTGAAGATTTTCAGTTACGTCATTTTAAAAACAAGTGTAGAAAACGATAAGTTTTCTGCGGTTTTTACTGCGCATTACCACTTTTCGCTTTTGCTAGTGTAATGTGGCTGCCAGAGTTCCGTTCATGCTAAATCTTAGGAGTCCTAGGTCAACTACAAGGCAGCAAAAGTGGCCAAAAACTGCATTTTCAAGAACTAAAACTTGAATTTCTGTGCCACTTCTTGGTGTCTGAAACAACTTGGAAGCTTCTACTTCGTACAGAGTAGTGCGAGAGCAAACCTCGTCACGCGGCATTAGTTGCCAGGCGATAAATGTAAACGTTTCCGAAAGAAATGCGTCCAATGTGAGTATTTTCATTTACGTCATTTCGATAACAAATGTAGAAAACGTTAGGGTTTCTGCGGTTTTTACTACGCATTACCACTTCTCACATTCTCTCGTCTAATGTGTCTGCCAGGGTTCGGTTCATGCAAAATCATAAGGTCCTAGGTCAACTACAAGGCTGCAAAAGCGGCCATAAACTGATTTTTCAAAAACTAAAACTTGAATTTCTGTGCCCCTTTCTGGGTGACTGCAACAAGTTAGAAGCTTCTACTTCGTACAGAGTGGTGCGACCGTAAACCTTGCCACGCGGCATTAGTTGCCAGACGATAAATGTAAAAATTTCCAAGAGATATGCGTTCAATGTGACGATTTTCAGTTACGTCATTTAGAAAACAAATGTAGAGAACGTTTGGTTTTCTGCGGTTTTTACTACGCATTACCACTTTTCGCTTCTTCTCGTGTAATGTGGTTGCCATTGTTCTGTTCATCCAAAATCGTAAGGCCCTACGACAACTACAAGGCAGCAAAACCGGCAAAAATTTGAATTTTAAAAACTAAAACTTGAATTCCTGTGCTCTATTCTTGGTGACTGCAACAACTTAGAAGCTTCTACTTCGTACAGAGTGGTGCGACCGCCAATCTCATCAGGCGGCATTAGTTGCCAGACGATAAATGTAAACATTTCCGAGAGAAATGCGTCCCATGTGACGATTTTCAGTTACGTCATTTCGAAAACTAATGTAGCAAACGTTAGGTTTTCTGCGGTTCTTACTACGCATTAGCACTTCTCGATTTTTCTCGTGTAATGTGGCTGCCAGAGTTCGGTTCATCCAAAATCTTAAGGTCCGAGGGCAACTAGAAGGCTGCAAAACCGTACAAAAATTGAATTTTCGTAAACTAAAACTTGAACTTCTGTGCTCCTTTTTTGTGACTGCAACAACTTGGAAGCTTCTACTTCGTACAGAGTGGTGCGACCGTATACTTCATCACGCGGCATTAGTTGTCAGACGATAAATGTAAACGTTTCCGAGATAAATGCGTCCAATGTGACGATTTTCATTACGTCATTTCCAAAACAAATGTAGAAAACGTTAGGTTTTCTGCGGTTTTTACCGCGCATTACCACTTCTCGCCTTTTCTCGTGTAATGTGGCTGCCGGAGTTCGGTTCATGCAAATTCTTAAGGTCCTCGGTCAACTACAAGGCAGCAAAAGCGGCCAAAAACTGAATTTTCAAAAACTAAACCTTGAATTTCTGTGCCCCTTTCTTGGTGACTGCAACAACTTAGAAGCTTCTACTTCGTACAGAGTGGTGCGACCGCAAACCTCATCACGCGGCATTAGTTGCCAGACGATAAATTTAAACGTTTCCGAGAGAAATGAGTCAATTGTGACGATTTTCAGTTACGTCATTTCGAAAACAAATGTAGAAAACGTTAGGTTTTCTGCGGTTTTTACTAAGCTTTACCACTTATCGCTTTTTCTCGTGTAATGTGGCTGCCAGGGTTCGGTTCACGCAAAATCTTAAGGTCCTAGGTCAACTACAAGGCAGCAAAACCGGCCACAAATTGAATTTTCAAAAACTAAAACTTGAATTACCGTGGTCCTTTATTGGTGACTGCGACAACTTAGAAGCTTCGACTTCGTACAGAGCGGTGAGACCGCAAAACCTTGTCACGCGGCATTAGTTGCCAGACGATTAATGTAAACGTTTCCGATAGAAATGCGTCCATTGTGACGATTTCCAGTTACGTCATTTCGAAAACAAATGTAGAAAACGTTAAGTTTTCTGCGGTTTTTACAGCGCATTACCACTTCTCGCTTTTTCTCATGTAATGTGGCTGCCAGAGTTCGGTTCATGCAAAATCTTAAGGTTCTAGGTCAACTACAAGGCAGCAAAAGTGGATAAAACTGAATTTTCTAAAACTAAAACTTGAATTTCTGTGCTCCTTTCTTGGTGCCTTCAACAACTTAGATGCTTTTGCTTCGTGCAGAGTGGTGAGACCGCAAACCTAGTCACGCGGAATTAGTTGCCAGACGATAAATGTTAACGTTTCCGAGAGAAATGCGTCCATTGTGAAGATTTTCAGTTACGTCATTTCGAAAACAAGTATAGAAAATGTTAGGTTTTCTGTGGTTTTTACTACGCATTGCCACTTCTCGCGTTTTCTCTTGTAATGTGGCTGCCAGGGTAGTTGTCATGCAAAATCTTGAGGTCCTAGGTCAACTACAAGGCAGAAAAACCGGCCAAAAATTGAATTTTCAAAAACTAAAACTTGAAAATCTGTACTCCTTTATTGGTGACTGCAACAACTTAGAAGCTTCTACTTCGTACACAGTGGTGAGACCGCAAAACTCGTCACGCGGCATTAGTTGCCAGACGATTAATGTAAAAGTTTCAGAGAGAAATGCGTCCAATGTGATGATTTCCAGGTATGTCATTTCGAAAACAAATGTAGAAAACGTTAGGTTTTCTGCGGTTTTTACTACGTATTACCACTTCTCGGTTTTTCTCGTGTAATGTGGCTGCCAGAGTTCGGATCATGCAATATCTTAAGGTCCCAGGTCAACTACAAGGCAGCAAAACCGGCCAAAAGTTTAATTTTCAAAAACTAAAACTTGAATTTCTGTTCTCCTTTCTATGTGACTGCGACAACTTAGAAGCTTCTACTTCGTACAGAGTGGTGCGACCGCAAACCTCATCACGCGCCATTAGTTGCCAGACGAAAAATGTAAACGTTTCCGAGTGAAATGCGTGCATTGTGAAGATTTTCAGTTACGTCATTTCGAAAACAAATGTAGAAAACGATAGGTTTTCAGCGGTTTTTACTACGCATTACAAGTTCTCGCTTTTTCTCGTGTAATGTGGCTGCCAGAGTTCGGTTCATGCAAAATCTTAAGTTCCTAGGTCAACTACAAGGCAGCAAAAGCAGCCAAAAATTGAATTTCAAAAACTAAAACTCGAATTTCTGTGTCCCTTTCTTGGTGACTGCAACAACTTAGAAGGTTCTACTTCGTACAGAGTGGTGCGACCGCAAATCTCATCAGGCGGCAATAGTTGCCAGACGATAAATGTAAACATTTTCGAGAGAAATGCGTCCCATTGGACGATTTTCAGTTACGTCATTTCGAAAACTAATGTATCAAACGTTAGGTTTTCTGCGGTTCTTACAGCGCATTAGCACTTCTCGATTTTTGTCGTGAAATGTGGCTGCCAGAGTTCGGTTCATGCAAAATCTTAAGGTCCGAGAGCAACTACAGCGTAGCAAAAGCGGCCAAAAACTGAATTTTCAAAAACTAAAACTTGAATTTCTGTGCCCCTTTCTTGGTGACTGGAACAACTTAGAAGCTTATACATCGTACAGAGTGGTGTGACCGCAAACTTCATCACGCGGCGTTAGTTGCCAGACGATAAATGTAAGCGTTTCCGAGAGAAATGCGTCCAATGTGAAGATTTTCAGTTACGTCATTTTAAAAACAAGTGTAGAAAACGATAAGTTTTCTGCGGTTTTTACTGCGCATTACCACTTTTCGCTTTTGCTAGTGTAATGTGGCTGCCAGAGTTCCGTTCATGCTAAATCTTAGGAGTCCTAGGTCAACTACAAGGCAGCAAAAGTGGCCAAAAACTGCATTTTCAAGAACTAAAACTTGAATTTCTGTGCCACTTCTTGGTGTCTGAAACAACTTGGAAGCTTCTACTTCGTACAGAGTAGTGCGAGAGCAAACCTCGTCACGCGGCATTAGTTGCCAGGCGATAAATGTAAACGTTTCCGAAAGAAATGCGTCCAATGTGAGTATTTTCATTTACGTCATTTCGAAAACAAATGTAGAAAACGTTAGGGTTTCTGCGGTTTTTACTACGCATTACCACTTCTCACATTCTCTCGTCTAATGTGTCTGCCAGGGTTCGGTTCATGCAAAATCATAAGGTCCTAGGTCAGCTACAAGGCTGCAAAAGCGGCCATAAACTGATTTTTCAAAAACTAAAACTTGAATTTCTGTGCCCCTTTCTGGGTGACTGCAACAAGTTAGAAGCTTCTACTTCGTACAGAGTGGTGCGACCGTAAACCTTGCCACGCGGCATTAGTTGCCAGACGATAAATGTAAAAATTTCCAAGAGATATGCGTTCAATGTGACGATTTTCAGTTACGTCATTTAGAAAACAAATGTAGAGAACGTTTGGTTTTCTGCGGTTTTTACTACGCATTACCACTTTTCGCTTCTTCTCGTGTAATGTGGTTGCCATTGTTCTGTTCATCCAAAATCGTAAGGCCCTACAACAACTACAAGGCAGCAAAACCGGCAAAAATTTGAATTTTAAAAACTAAAACTTGAATTCCTGTGTTCTATTCTTGGTGACTGCAACAACTTAGAAGCTTCTACTTCGTACAGAGTGGTGCGACCGCAAATCTCATCAGGCGGCATTAGTTGCCAGACGATAAATGTAAACATTTCCGAGAGAAATGCGTCCCATGTGACGATTTTCAGTTACGTCATTTCGAAAACTAATGTAGCAAACGTTAGGTTTTCTGCGGTTCTTACTACGCATTAGCACTTCTCGATTTTTCTCGTGTAATGTGGCTGCCAGAGTTCGGTTCATCCAAAATCTTAAGGTCCGAGGGCAACTAGAAGGCTGCAAAACCGTACAAAAATTGAATTTTCGTAAACTAAAACTTGAACTTCTGTGCTCCTTTTTTGTGACTGCAACAACTTGGAAGCTTCTACTTCGTACAGAGTGGTGCGACCGTATACCTCATCACGCGGCATTAGTTGTCAGACGATAAATGTAAACGTTTCCGAGATAAATGCGTCCAATGTGACGATTTTCATTACGTCATTTCCAAAACAAATGTAGAAAACGTTAGGTTTTCTGCGGTTTTTACCGCGCATTACCACTTCTCGCCTTTTCTCGTGTAATGTGGCTGCCGGAGTTCGGTTCATGCAAATTCTTAAGGTCCTCGGTCAACTACAAGGCAGCAAAAGCGGCCAAAAACTGAATTTTCAAAAACTAAACCTTGAATTTCTGTGCCCCTTTCTTGGTGACTGCAACAACTTAGAAGCTTCTACTTCGTACAGAGTGGTGCGACCGCAAACCTCATCACGCGGCATTAGTTGCCAGACGATAAATTTAAACGTTTCCGAGAGAAATGAGTCAATTGTGACGATTTTCAGTTACGTCATTTCGAAAACAAATGTAGAAAACGTTAGGTTTTCTGCGGTTTTTACTAAGCTTTACCACTTATCGCTTTTTCTCGTGTAATGTGGCTGCCAGGGTTCGGTTCACGCAAAATCTTAAGGTCCTAGGTCAACTACAAGGCAGCAAAACCGGCCACAAATTGAATTTTCAAAAACTAAAACTTGAATTACCGTGGTCCTTTATTGGTGACTGCGACAACTTAGAAGCTTCGACTTCGTACAGAGCGGTGAGACCGCAAAACCTTGTCACGCGGCATTAGTTGCCAGGCGATTAATGTAAACGTTTCCGATAGAAATGCGTCCATTGTGACGATTTCCAGTTACGTCATTTCGAAAACAAATGTAGAAAACGTTAAGTTTTCTGCGGTTTTTACAGCGCATTACCACTTCTCGCTTTTTCTCATGTAATGTGGCTGCCAGAGTTCGGTTCATGCAAAATCTTAAGGTTCTAGGTCAACTACAAGGCAGCAAAAGTGGATAAAACTGAATTTTCTAAAACTAAAACTTGAATTTCTGTGCTCCTTTCTTGGTGCCTTCAACAACTTAGATGCTTTTGCTTCGTGCAGAGTGGTGAGACCGCAAACCTAGTCACGCGGAATTAGTTGCCAGACGATAAATGTTAACGTTTCCGAGAGAAATGCGTCCATTGTGAAGATTTTCAGTTACGTCATTTCGAAAACAAGTATAGAAAATGTTAGGTTTTCTGTGGTTTTTACTACGCATTGCCACTTCTCGCGTTTTCTCTTGTAATGTGGCTGCCAGGGTAGTTTTCATGCAAAATCCTGAGGTCCTAGGTCAACTACAAGGCAGAAAAACCGGCCAAAAATTGAATTTTCAAAAACTAAAACTTGAAAATCTGTACTCCTTTATTGGTGACTGCAACAACTTAGAAGCTTCTACTTCGTACACAGTGGTGAGACCGCAAAACTCGTCACGCGGCATTAGTTGCCAGACGATTAATGTAAAAGTTTCAGAGAGAAATGCGTCCAATGTGATGATTTCCAGGTATGTCATTTCGAAAACAAATGTAGAAAACGTTAGGTTTTCTGCGGTTTTTACTACGTATTACCACTTCTCGGTTTTTCTCGTGTAATGTGGCTGCCAGAGTTCGGATCATGCAATATCTTAAGGTCCCAGGTCAACTACAAGGCAGCAAAACCGGCCAAAAATTTAATTTTCAAAAACTAAAACTTGAATTTCTGTTCTCCTTTCTATGTGACTGCGACAACTTGGAAGCATCTACTTCGTACAGAGTGGTGCGACCGTATACCTCATCACGCGGCATTAGTTGTCAGACGATAAATGTAAACGTTTCCGACATAAATGCGTCCAATGTGACGATTTTCATATACGTCATTTCCAAAACAAATGTACAAAACGTTAGGTTTTCTGCGGATTTTACCGCGCATTACCACTTCTCGCCTTTTCTCGTGTAATGTGGCTGCCAGAGTTCGGTTCATGCAAAATCTTAAGGTCCTCGGTCAACTACAAGGCAGCAAAAGCGGCCAAAAACTGAATTTTCAAAAACTAAACCTTGAATTTCTGTGCCCCTTTCTTGGTGACTGCAACAACTTAGAAGCTTCTACTTCGTACAGAGTGGTGCGACCGCAAACCTCATCACGCGGCATTAGTTGCCAGACGATAAATGTAAACGTTTCCGAGAGAAATGAGTCAATTGTGACGATTTTCAGTTACGTCATTTCGAAAACAAATGTAGAAAACGTTAGGTTTTCTGCGGTTTTTACTAAGCATTACCACTTCTCGCTTTTTCTCGTGTAATGTGGCTGCCAGGGTTCGGTTCACGCAAAATCTTAAGGTCCTAGGTCAACTACAAGGCAGCAAAACCGGCCACAAATTGAATTTTCAAAAACTAAAACTTGAATTACCGTGGTCCTTTATTGGTGACTGCGACAACTTAGAAGCTTCTACTTCGTACAGAGCGGTGAGACCGCAAAACCTTGTCACGCGGCATTAGTTGCCAGACGATTAATGTAAACGTTTCCGATAGAAATGCGTCCATTGTGACGATTTCCAGTTACGTCATTTCGAAAACAAATGTAGAAAACGTTAAGTTTTCTGCGGTTTTTACAGCGCATTACCACTTCTCGCTTTTTCTCGTGTAATGTGGCTGCCAGAGTTCGGTTCATGCAAAATCTTAAGGTTCTAGGTCAACTACAAGGCAGCAAAAGTGGATAAAACTGAATTTTCTAAAACTAAAACTTGAATTTCTGTGCTCCTTTCTTGGTGCCTTCAACAACTTAGAAGCTTTTGCTTCGTACAGAGTGGTGAGACCGCAAACCTAGTCACGCGGAATTAGTTGCCAGACGATAAATGTTAACGTTTCCGAGAGAAATGCGTCCATTGTGAAGATTTTCAGTTACGTCATTTCGAAAACAAGTATAGAAAATGTTAGGTTTTCTGTGGTTTTTACTACGCATTGCCACTTCTCGCGTTTTCTCTTGTAATGTGGCTGCCAGGGTAGTTTTCATGCAAAATCTTGAGGTCCTAGGTCAACTACAAGGCAGAAAAACCGGCCAAAAATTGAATTTTCAAAAACTAAAACTTGAAAATCTGTACTCCTTTATTGGTGACTGCAACAACTTAGAAGCTTTTACTTCGTACAGAGTGGTGCGCCCGCAAACCTCATCACGCGGCATTAGTTGACAGACGATAAATGTAAACGTTTCCGAGAGAAATGCGTCCAATGTGATGATTTTCAGTTACGTCATTTCGAAAACAAATGTAGAAAACGTTAGGTTTTCTGCTGTTTCACTACGCATTAACACTTCTCGCTTTTTCTCGTGTAATGTGGCTGCCAGAGTTCGGTTCACGCAAAATCTTTAGGCCCTAGGTCAACTACAAGGCAGCAAAACCGGCCAAAAATTGAATTTTCAAAAACTAAAACTTGAATTCTGTGCTCCTTTCTTGCTGACTGCAACAACTTAGAAGCTTCTACTTCGTACAGAGTGGTGCGACCGGTAACCTCATCACGCGGCATTAGTTGCCAGACGAAAAATGTAAACGTTTCCGAGAGAAATGCGTCCATTTTGAGGAATTTCAGTTACGTCATTTCCAAAACAAATCTAGAAAACGTTAGGTTTTCTGCGGTTTTTAGAACGGATTACAACTTCTCGCATTTTCTCGTGTAATGTGGCTGCCAGAGATCGGTTCATGGAAAATCTTAAGGTCCTAGGTCAACTACAAGGCAGCAAAAGCGGCCAAAAACTGAATTTTCAAAAACTAAAACTTGAATTTCTGTGCCCCTTTCTCGGTGACTGCAACACCTTAGAAGGTTCAACTTCGTACACAGTGGTGCGACCGCAAACGTCGTCACGCGGCATTAGTTGCCAGACGATAAATGTAAACGTTTCCGAGAGAAAGGCGTCCAATGTGACGATTTTCAGTTACGTCATTTCGAAAACAAATGTAGAAAACGTTAGGTTTTCTGCGGTTATTACTACGCATTACCACTTCTCGCTTTTTCTCGTGTAATGTGGCTGCCAGAGTTCGGTTCATACAAAATCTTAAGGTCCTAGGTCAAGTACATGGCAGCAAAAGCTGCCAAAAACCGAATTTTCAAAAACTAAAACTTAAATTTCTGTGCTCCTTTCTTGGTGAGTGCAACAACTTAGAAGCTTCTACTTCGTACAGAGTGGTGCGACCGGTAACCTCATCACGGGGCATTAGTTGCCAGACGAAAAATGTAAACGTTTCCGAGTGAAATGCATCCATTGTGAAGATTTTCAGTTACGTCATTTCGTAAATAAATGTAGAAAACTTTAGGTTTTCTGCGCTTTTTACTACGCGTTACAACTTCTCGCTTTTTCAAGTGTAATGTGGCTGCCAGAGTTCGGTTCACGCAAAATCTTAAGGTCCTCGTTCAACTACAAGGCAGCCAAACCGGCCAAAAATTGAATTTTCAAAAAGTAAACTTGAATTTCTATGCTCCTTTCCTGGTGACTGCAACAACTTAGAAGCTTCTACTTCGTGCAGAATGGTGCGACCGCAAACCTCATTACGCGGCATTAGTTGCCAGACGAAGAATGTAAACGTTTCCGAGAGAAATGCGACCATTGTGAAGATTTTCAGTTACGTCATTTCGAAAACAAATGCAAAAACGTTAGGTTTTCTGCGGTTTTTACTACGCATTACAACTTCTCGCTATTTCTCGTGAACTGTGGCTGCCAGAGTTCGGTTCATGCAAAATCTTAAGGTCCTAGGTCAACTACAAGGCAGCAAAAGCGGCCAAAAACCTAATTTTTGAAAACTACAACTTGAATTTCTGTGCCCCTTTCTTGGTGACTGCAACAACTTAGAAGCTTCTACTTCGTACAGAGTGGCGCGACCGCAAACCTCATCATGCGGTTTTAGTTGCCAGACGATAAATGTAAACGTTTCCGAGAGAAATGCGTTCAATGTGACGATTTTCAGTTACGTCATTTCGAAAACAAATGTAGAAAACGTTAGGTTTTCTGCGGTTTTTACTACGCATTACCACTTCTCGCTTTTTCTCGTGTAATGTGGCTGCCAGAGTTCGGTTCACGCAAGGTCTTAAGGTCCTAGGTCAACTACAAGCAGCAATACCAGCCAAAAATTAAATTTTCAAAAACTAAAACTTGAATTTCTGTGCTCCTTTCTTGGTGACTGCAACAACTTAGAAGCTTCTACTTCGTACAGAGTGGCGCGACCGCAAACCTCATCATGCGGGTTTAGTTGCCAGACGATAAATGTAAACGTTCCCGAGAGAAATGCGTTCAATGTGACGATTTTCAGTTACGTCATTTCGAAAACAAATGTAGAATAGTTAGGTTTTCTGCGGTATTTACTACGCATTACTACTTCTCGCTTTATTTCGTGTAATGTGGCTGCCAGAGTTCGGTTCATGCAAAATCTTAAGGTCCTAGGTTAACTACAAGGCCGGAAAAACAGCCAAAAATTGAATTTTCAATAACTAAAACTTGATTTTTCTGTTCTCTTTTCTTGGTGACTGCAACAACTTAGAAGCTTTTACTTCGTACAGAGTGGTGCGACCGCAAACCTCATCACGCAGCATTAGTTGACAGACGATAAATGTAAACGTTTCCGAGAGAAATGCGTCCAATGTGATGATTTTCAGTTACGTCATTTCGAAAACAAATGTAGAAAACGTTAGGTTTTCTGCTGTTTCACTACGCATTACCACTTCTCGCTTTTTCTCGTGTAATGTGGCTGCCAGAGTTCGGTTCACGCAAAATCTTTGGGTCCTAGGTCAACTACAAGGCAGCAAAACCGGCCAAAAATTGAATTTTCAAAAACTAAAACTTGAATTTCTGTGCTCATTTTTTGGTGACTGCTACAACTTAGAAGCTTCTGTTTCGTACAGAGTGGTGCACCCGCAAACCTCATCACGCGGCATTAGTTGCCAGACGAAAAATGTAAACGTTTCCGAGAGAAATGCGTCCATTGTGATGATTTTCAGTTACGTCATTTCGAAAACAAATGTAGAAAGCGTTAGGTTTTATGCTTTTTTTACTACGCATTACAACGTCTCGCTTTTTCTCGTGTAATGTGGCTGCCAGACTTCGGTTCATGCAAAATCTTACGGTCCTACGTCAACTACAAGGCAGCAAAACCGGCCAAAAACTGAATTTTCAAAAACTAAAACTTGAATTTCTGTGCCCCTTTCTTGATGACTGCAACAACTTAGAAGCTTCACCTTCGTGCAGAGTGGTGCGACCGCAAACCTCATCACGCGGCATTAGTTGCCAGACGATAAATGTAACCGTTTCCGAGAGAAATGCGTTCAATGTGACGATTTCCACTTACGTCATTCCGAAAACAAATGTTGAAAACGTTAGGTTTTGTGCGGTTTTTACTACGCATTACCGCTTCTCGTTTTTTGTCGTGTAATGTGGATGCCAGAGTTCGGTTCGTGTAAAATCTAAAGGTCCTAGGTCAACTACAAGGCAGCAAACGCAGCCAAAAACTAAATTTTCATAAACAAAAACTTGAATTTCTGTGCCCCTTTCTTGGTGACTGCAACTACTTAGAAGTTTCTACTTCCTTCAGAGTGGTGTGACCGGTAACCTCACTAAGCGGCATTAGTTTCCAGACGATAAAAGTAAACGTTTCCGAGAGTAATGCGTCCATTGTGAGGATTTTCAGTTACGTCATTTCGAAAACAAATGTAGAGACCGTTAGGTTTTCTGCGGTTTTTACTAAGCATTACCACTTCTCGCTTTTTCTCGTGTAATTTGGCTGCCAGAGTTCGGTTCACGTTAAATGTTAAGGTCCTAGGACAACTACACGGCAGAAACCAGCAAAAAATTGATTTATCAAAAACTAAAACTTGAATTTCTGTGCTCCTTTCTTGGTGAGTGCAACAACTTAGAAGCTTCTACTTCGTACAGAGTGGTGCGACCGGTAACCTCATCACGCGGCATTAGTTGCCAGACGAAAAATGTAAACGTTTCCGAGTGAAATGCATCCATTGCGATGATTTTCAGTTACGGCATTTCGTAAATAAATGTAGAAAACTTTAGGTTTTCTGCGGTTTTTACTACGCGTTACCACTTCTCGCTTTTTCTCGTGTAATGTGGCTGCCAGAGTTCGGTTCACGCAAAATCTTAAGGTCCTCGTTCAACTACAAGGCAGCCAAACCGGCCAAAAATTGAATTTTCAAAAAGTAAACTTGAATTTCTATGCTCCTTTCTTAGTGACTGCAACAACTTAGAAGCTTCTACTTCGTGCAGAGTGGTGCGACCGCAAACCTCATTACGCGGCATTAGTTGCCATACGAAGAATGTAAACGTTTCCGAGAGAAATGCGACCATTGTGAAGATTTTCAGTTACGTCATTTCGAAAACAAATGCAAAAACGTTAGGTTTTCTGCGGTTTTTAGAACGGATTACAACTTCTCGCTTTTTCTCGTGTAATGTGGCTGCCAGAGATCGGTTCATGGAAAATCTTAAGGTCCTAGGTCAACTACAAGGCAGCAAAAGCGGCCAAAAACTGAATTTTCAAAAACTAAAACTTGAATTTCTGTGCCCCTTTCTTGGTGACTGCAACACCTTAGAAGGTTCAACTTCGTACACAGTGGTGCGACCGCAAACCTCGTCACGCGGCATTAGTTGCCAGACGATAAATGTAAACGTTTCCGAGAGAAAGGCGTCCAATGTGACGATTTTCAGTTACGTCATTTCGAAAACAAATGTAGAAAACGTTTTGTTTTCTGCGGTTTTTACTACGCATTACCACTTCTCGCTTTTTCTCGTGTAATCTGGCTGCCAGAGTTCGGTTCATACAAAATCTTAAGGTTCTAGGTCAAGTACATGGCAGCAAAAGCTGCCAAAAACCGAATTTTCAAAAACTAAAACTTGAATTTCTGTGCTCCTTTCTTGGTGAGTACAACAACTTAGAAGCTTCTACTTCGTACAGAGTGGTGCGACCGGTAACCTCATCACGCGGCATTAGTTGCCAGACGAAAAATGTAAACGTTTCCGAGAGAAATGCGTCCATTTTGAGGAATTTCAGTTACGTCATTTCCAAAACAAATCTAGAAAACGTTAGGTTTTCTGCGGTTTTTAGAACGGATTACAACTTCTCGCTTTTTCTCGTGTAATGTGGCTGCCAGAGATCGGTTCATGGAAAATCTTAAGGTCCTAGGTCAACTACAAGGCCGCAAAACCCGCCAAAAATTGAATTTTCAAAAACTAAAACTTGAATTTCTTTGCTCCTTTTTTGGTGACTGCAACAACTTAGAAGCTTCTATTTCGTACAGAGTGGTGCGACCGCAAACCTCATCACGCGGCAATAGTTGCCAGACGAAAAATGTAAACGTTTCCGAGAGAAATGCGTCCATTGTGATGATTTTCAGTTACGTCATTTCGAAAACAAATGTAGAAAGCGTTAGGTTTTATGCTTTTTTTACTACGCATTACAACGTCTCGCTTTTTCTCGTGTAATGTGGCTGCCAGACTTCGGTTCATGCAAAATCTTACGGTCCTACGTCAACTACAAGGCAGAAAAACCGGCCAAAAACTGAATTTTCAAAAACTAAAACTTGAATTTCTGTGCCCCTTTCTTGATGACTGCAACAACTTAGAAGCTTCACCTTCGTACAGAGTGGTGCGACCGCAAACCTCATCACGCGGCATTAGTTGCCAGACGATAAATGTAACCGTTTCCGAGAGAAATGCGTTCAATGTGACGATTTCCACTTACGTCATTCCGAAAACAAATGTTGAAAACGTTAGGTTTTGTGCGGTTTTTACTACGCATTACCGCTTGTCGTTTTTTCTCGTGTAATGTGGATGCCAGAGTTCGGTTCATGCAAAATCTTAAGGTCCTAGGTCAACTACAAGGCCGGAAAAACAGCCAAACATTGAAATTTCAAAAACTAAAACTTGATTTTTCTGTTCTCCTTTCTTGGTGACTGCAACTACTTAGAAGTTTCTACTTCCTTCAGAGTGGTGTGACCGGTAACCTCACTACGCGGCATTAGTTTCCAGACGATAAACGTAAACGTTTCCGAGAGTAATGCGTCCATTGTGAGGATTTTCAGTTACGTCATTTCGAAAACAAATGTAGAGATCGTTAGGTTTTCTGCGGTTTTTACTACGCATTACCACTTCTCGCTTTTTCTCGTGTAATGTGGCTGCCAGAGTTCGGTTCACGCAAGGTCTTAAGGTCCTAGGTCAACTACAAGCAGCAATACCAGCCAAAAATTAAATTTTCAAAAACTAAAACTTGAATTTCTGTGCTCCTTTCTTGGTGACTGCAACAACTTAGAAGCTTCTACTTCGTACAGAGTGGCGCGACCGCAAACCTCATCATGCGGTTTTAGTTGCCAGACGATAAATGTAAACGTTCCCGAGAGAAATGCGTTCAATGTGACGATTTTCAGTTACGTCATTTCGAAAACAAATGTAGAATAGTTAGGTTTTCTGCGGTATTTACTACGCATTACTACTTCTCGCTTTATTTCGTGTAATGTGGCTGCCAGAGTTCGGTTCATGCAAAATCTTAAGGTCCTAGGTTAACTACAAGGCCGGAAAAACAGCCAAAAATTGAATTTTCAATAACTAAAACTTGATTTTTCTGTTCTCTTTTCTTGGTGACTGCAACAACTTAGAAGCTTTTACTTCGTACAGAGTGGTGCGACCGCAAACCTCATCACGCAGCATTAGTTGACAGACGATAAATGTAAACGTTTCCGAGAGAAATGCGTCCAATGTGATGATTTTCAGTTACGTCATTTCGAAAACAAATGTAGAAAACGTTAGGTTTTCTGCTGTTTCACTACGCATTACCACTTCTCGCTTTTTCTCGTGTAATGTGGCTGCCAGAGTTCGGTTCACGCAAAATCTTTGGGTCCTAGGTCAACTACAAGGCAGCAAAACCGGCCAAAAATTGAATTTTCAAAAACTAAAACTTGAATTTCTGTGCTCATTTTTTGGTGACTGCAACAACTTAGAAGCTTCTGTTTCGTACAGAGTGGTGCACCCGCAAACCTCATCACGCGGCATTAGTTGCCAGACGAAAAATGTAAACGTTTCCGAGAGAAATGCGTCCATTGTGATGATTTTCAGTTACGTCATTTCGAAAACAAATGTAGAAAGCGTTAGGTTTTATGCTTTTTTTACTACGCATTACAACGTCTCGCTTTTTCTCGTGTAATGTGGCTGCCAGACTTCGGTTCATGCAAAATCTTACGGTCCTACGTCAACTACAAGGCAGCAAAACCGGCCAAAAACTGAATTTTCAAAAACTAAAACTTGAATTTCTGTGCCCCTTTCTTGATGACTGCAACAACTTAGAAGCTTCACCTTCGTGCAGAGTGGTGCGACCGCAAACCTCATCACGCGGCATTAGTTGCCAGACGATAAATGTAACCGTGTCCGAGAGAAATGCGTTCAATGTGACGATTTCCACTTACGTCATTCCGAAAACAAATGTTGAAAACGTTAGGTTTTGTGCGGTTTTTACTACGCATTACCGCTTCTCGTTTTTTGTCGTGTAATGTGGATGCCAGAGTTCGGTTCGTGTAAAATCTAAAGGTCCTAGGTCAACTACAAGGCAGCAAACGCAGCCAAAAACTAAATTTTCATAAACAAAAACTTGAATTTCTGTGCCCCTTTCTTGGTGACTGCAACTACTTAGAAGTTTCTACTTCCTTCAGAGTGGTGTGACCGGTAACCTCACTAAGCGGCATTAGTTTCCAGACGATAAAAGTAAACGTTTCCGAGAGTAATGCGTCCATTGTGAGGATTTTCAGTTACGTCATTTCGAAAACAAATGTAGAGACCGTTAGGTTTTCTGCGGTTTTTACTAAGCATTACCACTTCTCGCTTTTTCTCGTGTAATTTGGCTGCCAGAGTTCGGTTCACGTTAAATGTTAAGGTCCTAGGACAACTACACGGCAGAAACCAGCAAAAAATTGATTTATCAAAAACTAAAACTTGAATTTCTGTGCTCCTTTCTTGGTGAGTGCAACAACTTAGAAGCTTCTACTTCGTACAGAGTGGTGCGACCGGTAACCTCATCACGCGGCATTAGTTGCCAGACGAAAAATGTAAACGTTTCCGAGTGAAATGCATCCATTGCGATGATTTTCAGTTACGGCATTTCGTAAATAAATGTAGAAAACTTTAGGTTTTCTGCGGTTTTTACTACGCGTTACCACTTCTCGCTTTTTCTCGTGTAATGTGGCTGCCAGAGTTCGGTTCACGCAAAATCTTAAGGTCCTCGTTCAACTACAAGGCAGCCAAACCGGCCAAAAATTGAATTTTCAAAAAGTAAACTTGAATTTCTATGCTCCTTTCTTAGTGACTGCAACAACTTAGAAGCTTCTACTTCGTGCAGAGTGGTGCGACCGCAAACCTCATTACGCGGCATTAGTTGCCATACGAAGAATGTAAACGTTTCCGAGAGAAATGCGACCATTGTGAAGATTTTCAGTTACGTCATTTCGAAAACAAATGCAAAAACGTTAGGTTTTCTGCGGTTTTTACTACGCATTACAACTTCTCGCTATTTCTCGTGAACTGTGGCTGCCAGAGTTCGGTTCATGCAAAATCTTAAGGTCCTAGGTCAACTACAAGGCAGCAAAAGCGGCCAAAAACCTAATTTTTGAAAACTAAAACTTGAATTCCTGTGCCCCTTTCCTGGTGACTGCAACAACTTAGAAACTTCTATTTCGTACAGAGTGGTGCGACCGCAAACCTCATCACGCGGCTTTAGTTGCCAGACGATAAAAGTAAACGTTTCCGAGAGAAATGCATCCAATGTGATGATTTTCAGTTACGTCTTTTCGAAAACAAATGTAGAAAACGTTAGGTTTTCTGCGGCTTTCACTAAGCATTACCACTTCTCGCTTTTTCTCGTGTAATGTGGCTGCCAGAGTTCGGTTCACGCAAAGTCTTAAGGTCCTAGGTCAACTACAAGGCCGCAAAACCCGCCAAAAATTGAATTTTCAAAATCTAAAACTTGAATTTCTGTGCTCCTTTCTTGGTGACTGCAACAACTTAGATGCTTCTACTTCGTATAGAGTGGTGCGACCGCTAACCTCATCATGCGGCATTAGTTCCTAGACGAAAAATGTAAACGTTTCCGAGATAAATGCGTCCATTGTGAAGATTTTCAGTTACGTCATTTCGAAAACCAATGTAGAAAACGTTAGGTTTTCTGCGGTTTTTACTACGCATTACCACTTCTCGCTGTTTCTCGTGTAATGTGGCTGCCTGAGTTCGGTTCACGCAAAGTCTTAAGGTCCTAGGCCAACTACAAGCAGCAATACCGGCCAAAAGTTAAATTTTCAAAAACTAAAACTTGAATTTCTGTGCTCCTTTCTTGGTGACTGCAACAACTTAGAAGCTTTTACTTCGTACAGAGTGGTGCGACCGCAAACCTCATCACGCGGCATTAGTTGACAGACGATAAATGTAAACGTTTCCGAGAGAAATGCGTCCAATGTGATGATTTTCAGTTACGTCATTTCGAAAACAAATGTGGAAAACGTTAGGTTTTCTGCTGTTTCACTACGCATTACCACTTCTAACTTTTTCTCGTGTAATGTGGCTGCCAGAGTTCGGTTCACGCAAAATCTTTAGGTCCTAGGTCAACTACAAGGCAGCAAAACCGGCCAAAAATTGAATTTTCAAAAACTAAAACTTGAATTTCTGTGCTCCTTTTCTGGTGACTGCAACAACTTAGAAGCTTCTACTTCGTACAGAGTGGTGCGACCGGTAACCTCATCACGCGGCATTAGTTGCCAGACGAAAAATGTAAACGTTTCCGAAAGAAATGCGTCCATTTTGAGGAATTTCAGTTACGTCATTTCCAAAACAAATCTAGAAAACGTTAGGTTTTCTGCGGTTTTTAGAACGGATTACAACTTCTCGCTTTTTCTCGTGTAATGTGGCTGCCAGAGATCGGTTCATGGAAAATCTTAAGGTCCTAGGTCAACTACAAGGCAGCAAAAGCGGCCAAAAACTGAATTTTCAAAAACTAAAACTTGAATTTCTGTGCCCCTTTCTTGGTGACTGCAACACCTTAGAAGGTTCAACTTCGTACACAGTGGTGCGACCGCAAACCTCGTCACGCGGCATTAGTTGCCAGACGATAAATGTAAACGTTTCCGAGAGAAAGGCGTCCAATGTGACGATTTTCAGTTACGTCATTTCGAAAATAAATGTAGAAAACGTTTTGTTTTCTGCGGTTTTTACTACGCATTACCACTTCTCGCTTTTTCTCGTGTAATCTGGCTGCCAGAGTTCGGTTCATACAAAATCTTAAGGTTCTAGGTCAAGTACATGGCAGCAAAAGCTGCCAAAAACCGAATTTTCAAAAACTAAAACTTGAATTTCTGTGCTCCTTTCTTGGTGAGTACAACAACTTAGAAGCTTCTACTTCGTACAGAGTGGTGCGACCGGTAACCTCATCACGCGGCATTAGTTGCCAGACGAAAAATGTAAACGTTTCCGAGAGAAATGCGTCCATTTTGAGGAATTTCAGTTACGTCATTTCCAAAACAAATCTAGAAAACGTTAGGTTTTCTGCGGTTTTTAGAACGGATTACAACTTCTCGCTTTTTCTCGTGTAATGTGGCTGCCAGAGATCGGTTCATGGAAAATCTTAAGGTCCTAGGTCAACTACAAGGCAGCAAAAGTGGCCAAAAACTGAATTTTCAAAAACTAAAATTTGAATTTCTGTGCCCCTTTCTTTGTGACTGCAACAACTTAGAAGCTTCTATTTCGTACAGAGTGGTGCGACCGCAAACATCATCACGCGGCATTAGTTGCCAGACGAAAAATGTAAACGTTTCCGAGTGAAATGCATCCATTGTGAAGATTTTCAGTTACGTCATTTCGTAAATAAATGTATAAAACTTTAGGTTTTCTGCGGTTTTTACTACGCGTTACCACTTCTCGCTTTTTCTCGTGTAATGTGGCTGCCAGAGTTCGGTTCACGCAAAATCTTAAGGTCGTCGTTCAACTACAAGGCAGCCAAACCGGCCAAAAATTGAATTTTCAAAAAGTAAACTTGAATTTCTATGCTCCTTTTTTGGTGACTGCAACAACTTAGAAGCTTCTACTTCGTGCAGAGTGGTGCGACCGCAAACCTCATTACGCGGCATTAGTTGCCAGACGAAGAATGTAAATGTTTCCGAGAGAAATCCGACCATTGTGAAGATTTTCAGTTACGTCATTTCGAAAACAAATGCAAAAACGTTAGGTTTTCTGCGGTTTTTACTACGCATTACAACTTCTCGCTATTTCTCGTGAATTGTGGCTGCCAGAGTTCGGTTCATGCAAAATCTTAAGGTCCTAGGTCAACTACAAGGCAGCAAAAGCGGCCAAAAACCTAATTTTTGAAAACTAAAACTTGAATTTCTGTGCCCCTTTCCTGGTGACTGCAACAACTTAGAAACTTCTATTTCGTACAGAGTGGTGCGACCGGTAACCTCATCACGCGGCATTAGTTGCCAGACGAAAAATGTAAACGTTTCCGAGAGAAATGCGTCCATTGTGATGATTTTCAGTTACGTCATTTCGAAAACAAATGTAGAAAGCGTTAGGTTTTATGCTCTTTTTACTACGCATTACAACGTCTCGCTTTTTCTCGTGTAATGTGGCTGCCAGACTTCGGTTCATGCAAAATCTTACGGTCCTACGTCAACTACAAGGCAGAAAAACCGGCCAAAAAGTGAATTTTCAAAAACTAAAACTTGAATTTCTGTGCCCCTTTCTTGATGACTGCAACAACTTAGAAGCTTCACCTTCGTACAGAGTGGTGCGACCGCAAACCTCATCACGCGGCATTAGTTGCCAGACGATAAATGTAACCGTTTCCGAGAGAAATGCGTTCAATGTGACGATTTCCACTTACGTCATTCCGAAAACAAATGTTGAAAACGTTAGGTTTTGTGCGGTTTTTACTACGCATTACCGCTTGTCGTTTTTTCTCGTGTAATGTGGATGCCAGAGTTCGGTTCATGCAAAATCTTAAGGTCCTAGGTCAACTACAAGGCCGGAAAAACAGCCAAACATTGAAATTTCAAAAACTAAAACTTGATTTTTCTGTTCTCCTTTCTTGGTGACTGCAACTACTTAGAAGTTTCTACTTCCTTCAGAGTGGTGTGACCGGTAACCTCACTACGCGGCATTAGTTTCCAGACGATAAACGTAAACCTTTCCGAGAGTAATGCGTCCATTGTGAGGATTTTCAGTTACGTCATTTCGAAAACAAATGTAGAGATCGTTAGGTTTTCTACGGTTTTTACTAAGGATTACCACTTCTCGCTTTTTCTCGTGTAATTTGGCTGCCAGAGTTCGGTTCACGTTAAATATTAAGGTCCTAGGACAACTACACGGCAGCAAAACCGGCAAAAAATTGAATTATCAAAAACTAAAACTTGAATTTCTGTGCTCCTTTCTTGCTGACTGCAACAACTTAGAAGCTTCTACTTCGTACAGAGTGGTGCGACCGGTAACCTCATCACGCGGCATTAGTTGCCAGACGAAAAATGTAAACGTTTAAGAGAGAAATGCGTCCATTTTGAGGAATTTCAGTTACGTCATTTCCAAAACAAATCTAGAAAACGTTAGGTTTTCTGCGGTTTTTAGAACGGATTACAACTTCTCGCTTTTTCTCGTGTAATGTGGCTGCCAGAGATCGGTTCATGGAAAATCTTAAGGTCCTAGGTCAACTACAAGGCAGCAAAAGTGGCCAAAAACTGCATTTTCAAAAACTAAAACTTGAATTTCTGTGCCCCTTTCTTGGTGACTGCAATACCTTAGAAGGTTCAACTTCGTACACAGTGGTGCGACCGCAAACCTCGTCACGCGGCATTAGTTGCCAGACGATAAATGTAAACGTTTCCGAGAGAAAGGCGTCAAATGTGACGATTTTCAGTTACGTCATTTGGAAAACAAATGTAGAAAACGTTAGGTTTTCTGCGGTTTTTACTACGCATTACCACTTCTCGCTTTTTCTCGTGTAACGTGGCTGCCAGAGTTCGGTTCATACAAAATCTTAAGGTCCTAGGTCAAGTACATGGCAGCAAAAGCTGCCAAAAACCGAATTTTCAAAAACTAAAACTTGAATTTCTGTGCTCCTTTCTTGGTGAGTGCAACAACTTAGAAGCTTCTACTTCGTACAGAGTGGTGCGACCGGTAACCTCATCACGCGGCATTAGTTGCCAGACGAAAAATGTAAACGTTTCCGAGAGAAATGCGTCCATTTTGAGGAATTTCAGTTACGTCATTTCCAAAACAAATCTAGAAAACGTTAGGTTTTCTGCGGTTTTTAGAACGGATTACAACTTCTCGCTTTTTCTCGTGTAATGTGGCTGCCAGAGATCGGTTCATGGAAAATCTTAAGGTCCTAGGTCAACTACAAGGCAGCAAAAGCGGCCAAAAACTGAATTTTCAAAAACTAAAACTTGAATTTCTGTGCTCCTTTCTTGGTGACTGCAACAACGTAGAAGCTTCTATTTCGTACAGAGTGGTGCGACCGCAAACATCATCACGCGGCATTAGTTGCCGGACGAAAAATGTAAACGTTTCCGAGTGAAATGCATCCATTGTGAAGATTTTCAGTTACGTCATTTCGTAAATAAATGTAGAAAACTTTAGGTTTTCTGCGGTTTTTACTACGCGTTACCACTTCTCGCTTTTTCTCGTGTAATGTGGCTGCCAGAGTTGGGTTCACGCAAAATCTTAAGGTCCTCGTCAACTACAAGGCAGCCAAACCGGTCAAAAATTGAATTTTCAAAAAGTAAATGTGAATTTCTATGCTCCTTTCTTGGTGACTGCAACAACTTAGAAGCTTCTACTTCGTGCAGAGTGGTGCGACCGCAAACCTCAGCATGCGGCATTAGTTGCCAGAAAATAAATGTAAACGTTTCCGAGAGAAATGCATCCATTGTGAAGATTTTCAGTTACGTCATTTCGAAAACAAATGTTGAAAACGTTATGTTTTCTGCGGTTTTTACTACGAATTACCACTTCTCGCTTTTTCTCGTGTAATGTGGCTGCCAGAGTTCGGTTCATGCAAAATCTTAAGCTCCTAGGTCAACTACAAGGCAGCAAAAGCAGCCAAAAACTGAATTTTCAAAAACTAAAACTTCAATTTCTGTGCCTGTTTCTTGGTGACTGCAACAACTTAGAAGCTTCTACTTCGTACAGAGTGGTGCGACCGCAAACCTCAGCACGCGGCATTAGTTGCCAGACAATAAATGTAAACGTTTCCGAGAGAAATGCATCCATTGTGAAGATTTTCAGTTACGTCATTTCGAAAACAAATGTTGAAAACGTTATGTTTTCTGCGGTTTTTACTAAGAAATTACCACTTCTCGCTTTTTCTCGTGTAATGTGGCTGCCAGAGTTAGGTTCATGCAAAATCTTAAGGTCCCAGGTCAACTACAAGGCAGCAAAAGCAGCCAAAAACTGAATTTTCAAAAACAAAAACTTGAATTTCTGTGCCTCTTTCTTGGTGACTGCAACAACTTAGAAGCTTCTACTTCGTACAGGGTGCTGCGACCGCAAACCTCAGCACGCGGCATTAGTTGCCAGACAATAAATGTAAACGTTTCCGAGAGAAATGCATCCATTGTGAAAATTTTCAGTTACGTCATTTCGAAAACAAATGAAGAAAACGTTGTGTTTTCTGCGGTTTTTACTACGAATTACCACTTCTCGCTTTTTTTCGTGTAATGTGGCTGCCAGAGTTCGGTTCATGCAAAATCTTAAGCTCCTAGGTCAACTACAAGGCAGCAAAAGCAGCCAAAAATGAATTTTCAAAAACAAAAACTTGAATTTCTGTGCCTCTTTCTTGGTGACTGCAACAACTTAGAAGTTTCTACTTCGTACAGAGTGGTGCGACCGCAAACCTCAGCACGCGGCATTAGTTGCCAGACAATAAATGTAAACGTTTCCGAGAGAAATGCATCCATTGTGAAGATTTTCAGTTACGTCATTTCGAAAACAAATGTTGAACACGTTATGTTTTCTGCGGTTTTTACTACGAATTACCACTTCTCGCTTTTTCTCGTGTAATGTGGCTGCCAGAGTTCGGTTCATGCAAAATCTTAAGGTCTTAGGTCAACTACAAGGCAGCAAAAGCAGCCAAAAACTGAATTTTCAAAAACAAAAACTTGAATTTCTGTGCCTCTTTCTTGGTGACTGCATCAACTTAGAAGCTTCTACTTCGTACAGAGTGGTGCGACCGCAAACCTCAGCACGCGGCATTAGTTGCCAGACAATAAATGTAAACGTTTCCGAGAGAAATGCATCCATTGTGAAGATTTTCAGTTACGTCATTTCGAAAACAAATGTAGATAACGTTATGTTTTCTGCGGTTTTTACTACGCATTACCACTTCTCGCTTTTTCCCGTGTAATGTGGCTGCCAGAGTTCGGTTCATGCAAAATCTTAAGGTCCTAGGTCAACTACAAGGCAGCAAAAGCAGCCAAAAACTGAATTTTCAAAAACAAAAACGTGAATTTCTGTGCCTCTTTCTTGGTGACTGCAACAACTTAGAAGCTTCTACTTCGTACAGAGTGGTGCGACCGCAAACCTCAGCACGCGGCATTAGTTGCCAGACAATAAATGTAAACGTTTCCCACAGAATTGCATCCATTGTGAAGATTTTCAGTTACGTCATTTCGAAAACATATGTAGAAAACGTTATGTTTTCTGTGGTTTTTTCTACGAATTACCACTTCTCGCTTTTTCTCGTGTAATGTGGCTGCCAGAGTTCGGTTCATGCAAAATCTTAAGGTCCTAGGTCAACTACAAGGCATCAAAAGCAGCCAAAAACTGAATTTTCAAAAACAAAAACTTGAATTTCTGTGCCTCTTTCTTGGTGACTGCAACAACTTAGAAGCTTCTACTTCGTACAGAGTGGTGCGACCGCAAACCTCAGCACGCGGCATTAGTTGCCAGACAATAAATGTAAACGTTTCCCACAGAATTGCATCCATTGTGAAGATTTTCAGTTACGTCATTTCGAAAACATATGTAGAAAACGTTATGTTTTCTGTGGTTTTTTCTACGAATTACCACTTCTCGCTTTTTCTCGTGTAATGTGGCTGCCAGAGTTCGGTTCATGCAAAATCTTAAGGTCCTAGGTCAACTACAAGGCAGCAAAAGCAGCCAAAAACTGAATTTTCAAAAACAAAAACTTGAATTTCTGTGCCTCTTTCTTGGTGACTGCAACAACTTAGAAGCTTCTACTTCGTACAGAGTGGTGCGACCGCAAACCTCAGCACGCGGCATTAGTTGCCAGACAATAAATGTAAACGTTTCCCACAGATTTGCATCCATTGTGAAGATTTTCAGTTACGTCATTTCGAAAACAAATGTTGAAAACGTTATGTTTTCTGCGGTTTTTACTACGAATTACCACTTCTCGCTTTTTCTCGTGTAATGTGGCTCCCAGAGTTCGGTTCATGCAAAATCTTAAGGTCCTAGGTCAACTACAAGGCAGCAAAAGCAGCCAAAAACTGAATTTTCAAAAACTAAAACTTGAATTTCTGTGCCTGTTTCTTGGTGACTGCAACAACTTAGAAGCTTCTACTTCGTACAGAGTGGTGCGACCGCAAACCTCAGCACGCGGCATTAGTTGCCAGACAATAAATGTAAACGTTTCCGAGAGAAATGCATCCATTGTGAAGATTTTCAGTTACGTCATTTCGAAAACAAATGTTGAAAACGTTATGTTTTCTGCGGTTTTTACTACGAATTACCACTTCTCGCTTTTTCTCGTGTAATGTGGCTGCCAGAGTTCGGTTCATGCAAAATCTTAAGGTCCCAGGTCAACTACAAGGCAGCAAAAGCAGCCAAAAACTGAATTTTCAAAAACAAAAACTTGAATTTCTGTGCCTCTTTCTTGGTGACTGCAACAACTTAGAAGCTTCTACTTCGTACAGAGTGGTGCGACCGCAAACCTCAGCACGCGGCATTAGTTGCCAGACAATAAATGTAAACGATTCCGAGAGAAATGCATCCATTGTGAAGATTTTCAGTTACGTCATTTCGAAAACAAATGTAGATAACGTTATGTTTTCTGCGGTTTTTACTACGAATTACCACTTCTCGCTTTTTCTCGTGTAATGTGGCTGCCAGAGTTCGGTTCATGCAAAATCTTAAGGTCCTAGATCAACTACAAGGCAGCAAAAGCAGCCAAAAACTGAATTTTCAAAAACAAAAACTTGAATTTCTGTGCCTCTTTCTTGGTGTACTGCAACAACTTAGAAGCTTCTACTTCGTACAGAGTGGTGCGACCGCAAACCTCAGCACGCGGCATTAGTTGCCAGACAATAAATGTAAACGTTTCCGAGAGAAATGCATCCATTGTGAAAATTTTCAGTTACGTCATTTCGAAAACAAATGAAGAAAACGTTGTGTTTTCTGCGGTTTTTACTACGAATTACCACTTCTCGCTTTTTCTCGTGTAATGTGGCTGCCAGAGTTCGGTTCATGCAAAATCTTAAGCTCCTAGGTCAACTACAAGGCAGCAAAAGCAGCCAAAAACTGAATTTTCAAAAACAAAAACTTGAAATTCTCTGCCTCTTTCTTGGTGACTGCAACAACTTAGAAGCTTCTACTTCGTACAGAGTGGTGCGACCGCAAACCTCAGCACGCTGCATTAGTTGCCAGACAATAAATGTAAACGTTTCCGAGAGAAATGCATCCATTGTGAAGATTTTCAGTTACGTCATTTCGAAAACAAATGTTGAACACGTTATGTTTTCTGCGGTTTTTACTACGAATTACCACTTCTCGCTTTTTCTCGTGTAATGTGGCTGCCAGAGTTCGGTTCATGCAAAATCTTAAGGTCTTAGGTCAACTACAAGGCAGCAAAAGCAGCCAAAAACTGAATTTTCAAAAACAAAAACTTGAATTTCTGTGCCTCTTTCTTGGTGACTGCATCACCTTAGAAGCTTCTACTTCGTACAGAGTGGTGCGACCGCAAACCTCAGCACGCGGCATTAGTTGCCAGACAATAAATGTAAACGTTTCCGAGAGAAATGCATCCATTGTGAAGATTTTCAGTTACGTCATTTCGAAAACAAATGTAGATAACGTTATGTTTTCTGCGGTTTTTACTACGCATTACCACTTCTCGCTTTTTCTCGTGTAATGTGGCTGCCAGAGTTCGGTTCATGCAAAATCTTAAGGTCCTAGGTCAACTAAAAGGCAGCAAAAGCAGCCAAAAACTGAATTTTCAAAAACAAAAACTTGAATTTCTGTGCCTCTTTCTTGGTGACTGCAAGAACTTAGAAGCTTCTACTTCGTACAGAGTGGTGCGACCGCAAACCTCAGCACGCGGCATTAGTTGCCAGACAATAAATGTAAACGTTTCCCACAGAATTGCATCCATTGTGAAGATTTTCAGTTACGTCATTTCGAAAACATATGTAGAAAACGTTATGTTTTCTGTGGTTTTTTCTACGAATTACCACTTCTCGCTTTTTCTCGTGTATTGTGGCTGCCAGAGTTCGGTTCATGCAAAATCTTAAGGTCCTAGGTCAACTACAAGGCATCAAAAGCAGCCAAAAACTGAATTTTCAAAAACAAAAACTTGAATTTCAGTGCCTCTTTCTTGGTGACTGCAACAACTTAGAAGCTTCTACTTCGTACAGAGTGGTGCGACCGCAAACCTCAGCACGCGGCATTAGTTGCCAGACAATAAATGTAAACGTTTCCCACAGAATTGCATCCATTGTGAAGATTTTCAGTTACGTCATTTCGAAAACATATGTAGAAAACGTTATGTTTTCTGTGGTTTTTTCTACGAATTACCACTTCTCGCTTTTTCTCGTGTAATGTGGCTGCCAGAGTTCGGTTCATGCAAAATCGTAAGGTCCTAGGTCAACTACAAGGCAGCAAAAGCAGCCAAAAACTGAATTTTCAAAAACAAAAACTTGAATTTCTGTGCCTCTTTCTTGGTGACTGCAACAACTTAGAAGCTTCTACTTCGTACAGAGTGGTGCGACCGCAAACCTCAGCACGCGGCATTAGTTGCCAGACAATAAATGTAAACGTTTCCGAGAGAAATTCATCCATTGTGAAGATTTTCAGTTACGTCATTTCGAAAACAAATGTTGAAAACGTTATGTTTTCTGCGGTTTTTACTACGAATTAACACTTGTCGCTTTTTCTCGTGGAATGTGGCCGCCAGAGTTCGGTTCATGCAAAATCTTAAGGTCCTAGGTCAACTACAAGGCAGCAAAAGCAGCCAAAAACTGAATTTTCAAAAACAAAAACTTGAATTTCTCTGCCTCTTTCTTGGTGACTGCAACAGCTTAGAAGCTTCTACTTCGTACAGAGTGGTGCGACCGCAAACCTCAGCACGCGGCATTAGTTGCCAGACAGTAAATGTAAACGTTTCCGAGAGAAATGCATCCATTGTGAAGATTTTCAGTTACGTCATTTCGAAAACAAATGTTGAAAACGTTATGTTTTCTGCGGTTTTTACTACGAATTACCACTTCTCGCTTTTTCTCGTGTAATGTGGCTGCCAGAGTTCGGTTCATGCAAAATCTTAAGGTCCTAGGTCAACTACAAGGCAGCAAAAGCAGCCAAAAACTGAATTTTCAAAAACAAAAACTTGAATTTCTGTGCCTCTTTCTTGGTGACTGCAACAACTTAGAAGCTTCTACTTCGTACAGAGTGGTGCGACCGCAAACCTCAGCACGCGGCATTAGTTGCCAGACAATAAATGTAAACGTTTCCGAGAGAAATACATCCATTGTGAAGATTTTCAGTTACGTCATTTCGAAAACAAATGTTGAAAACGTTATGTTTTCTGCGGTTTTTACTACGAATTACCACTTGTCGCTTTTTCTCGTGGAATGTGGCTGCCAGAGTTCGGTTCATGCAAAATCTTAAGGTCCTAGGTCAACTACAAGGCAGCAAAAGCAGCCAAAAACTGAATTTTCAAAAACAAAAACTTGAATTTCTGTGCCTCTTTCTTGGTGACTGCAACAACTTAGAAGCTTCTACTTCGTACAGAGTGGTGCGACCGCAAACCTCAGCACGCGCCATTAGTTGCCAGACAATAAATGTAAACGTTTCCGAGAGAAATGCATCCATTGTGAAGATTTTCAGTTACGTCATTTCGAAAACAAATGTTGAAAACGTTATGTTTTCTGCGGTTGTTACTACAAATTACCACTTCTCGCTTTTTCTCGTGTAATGTGGCTGCCAGAGTTCGGTTCATGCAAAATCTTAAGGTCCTAGGTCAACTACAAGGCAGCAAAAGCAACCAAAAACTGAATTTTCAAAAACAAAAACTTGAATTTCTGTGCCTCTTTCTTGGTGTACTGCAACAACTTAGAAGCTTCTACTTCGTACAGAGTGGTGCGACCGCAAACCTCAGCACGCGGCATTAGTTGCCAGACAATAAATGTAAACGTTTCCGAGAGAAATGCATCCATTGTGAAGATTTTCAGTTACGTCATTTCGAAAACAAATGTTGAAAACGTTATGTTTTCTGCGGTTTTTACTACGAATTACCACTTCTCGCTTTTTCTCGTGTAATGTGGCAGCCAGAGTTCGGTTCATGCAAAATCTTAAGGTCCTAGGTCAACTACAAGGCAGCAAAAGCAGCCAAAAACTGAATTTTCAAAAACAAAAACTTGAATTTCTGTGCCTCTTTCTTGGTGTACTGCAGAAACTTAGAAGCCTCTACTTCGTACAGAGTGGTGCGACCGCAAACCTCAGCACGCGGCATTAGTTGCCAGACAATAAATGTAAACGTTTCCGACAGAAATGCATCCATTGTGAAGATTTTCAGTTACGTCATTTCGAAAACAAATGTAGAAAACGTTATGTTTTCTGCTGTTTTTACTACGAATTACCACTTCTCGCTTTTTCTCGTGTAATGTGGCTGCCAGAGTTCGGTTCATGCAAAATCTTAAGGTCCTAGGTCAACTACAAGGCAGCAAAAGCAGCCAAAAACTGAATTTTCAAAAACAAAAACTTGAATTTCTGTGCCTGTTTCTTGGTGACTGCAACAACTTAGAAGTTTCTACTTCGTACAGAGTGGTGCGACCGCAAACCTCAGCACGCGGCATTAGTTGCCAGACAATAAATGTAAACGTTTCCGAGAGAAATAAATCCATTGTGAAGATTTTCAGTTACGTCATTTGGAAACAAATGTTGAAAACGTTATGTTCTCTGCGGTTTTTACTACGAATTACCACTTCTCGCTTTTTCTCGTGTAATGTGGCTGCCAGATTTCGGTTCATGCAAAATCTTAAGGTCCTAGGTCAACTACAAGGCAGCAAAAGCAGCCAAAAACTAAATTTTCAAAAACTAAAATTTGATTTTCTGTGCCTCTTTCTTGGTGACTGCAACAACTTAGAATTTTCTACTTCGTACAGAGTGGTGCGACCGCAAACGTCATCACGCGGCATTAGTTGCCAGACGATAAATGTAAACGTTTCTGAGAGTAATGCGTCCAATGTGAAGATTTTCAGTTACGTCGATTCGAAAACAATGTAGAAAACGTTATGTTTTCTGCGGTTTTTACTACGAATTACCACTTCTTGCTTTTTCTCGTGTAGTGTGGCTGCCAGAGTTCGGTTCATGCAAAATCTTAAGGTCCTGGGTCAACTACAAGGCAGCAAAAGCAGCCAAAAACTGAATTTTCAAAAACCAAAACTTGAATTTCTGTGCCTCTTTCTTGGTGACTGCAACAACTTAGAAGCTTCTACTTCGTACTGACTGGTGCGACCGCAAACGTCATCACGCGGCATTAGTTGCCAGACGATAAATGTAAACGTTTCTGAGAGTAATGCGTCCAATGTGAAGATTTTCAGTTACGTCGATACGAAAACAATGTAGAAAACGTTATGTTTTCTGCCGTTTTTACTACGAATTATCACTTCTCGCTTTTTCTCGTGTAATGTGGCTGCCAGAGGTCGGTTCATGCAAAATCTTAAGGTCCTAGGTCAACTACAAGGCAGCAAAAGCAGCCAAAAACTGAATTTTCAAAAACTAAAACTTGAATTTCTGTGCCTCTTTCTTGGTGACTTCAACAACTTAGAAGCTTCAACTTCGTACAGAGTGGTGCGATCGCAAACGTCATCACGCGGCATTAGTTGCCAGACGATAAATGTAAACGTTTCTGAGAGTAATGCGTCCAATCTGAAGATTTTCAGTTACGTCGATACGAAAACAATGTAGAAAACGGTCTGTTTTCTGCGGTTTTTACTACGAATTACCACTTCTCGCTTTTTCTCGTGTAATGTGGCTGCCAGAGTTCGGTTCAAGCAAAATCTTAAGGTCCTAGGTCAACTTCAAGGCAGCAAAAGCAGCCAAAAACTGAATTTTCAAAAACTAAAACTTGAATTTCTGTGCCTCTTTCTTGGTGACTGCAACAACTTAGAAGCTTCTACTTCGTACAGAGTGGTGCGACCGCAAACGTCATCACGCGGCATTAGTTGCCAAACGATAAATGTAAACGTTTCTGAGAGTAATGCGTCCAATGTGAAGATTTTCAGTTACGTCGATACGAAAACAATGTAGAAAACGTTATGTTTTCTGCGGTTTTTACTACGAATTACCACTTTTCGCTTTTTCTCGTGTAATGTGGCTGCCAGAGTTCGGTTCATGCAAAATCTTAAGGTCCTAGGTCAACTACAAGGCAGCAAAAGCAGCCAAAAACTGAATTTTCAAAAACTAAAACTTGAATTTCTGAGCCTCTTTCTTGGTGACTGCAACAACTTAGAAGCTTCTACTTCGTACAGAGTGGTGCGACCGCAAACGTCATCACGCGGCATTAGTTGCCAGACGATAAATGTAAACGTTTCTGAGAGTAATGCGTCCAATGTGAAGATTTTCAGTTACGTCGATACGAAAACAATGTAGAAAACGTTATGTTTTCTGCGGTTTTTACTACGAATTACCACTTCTCGCTTTTTCTCGTGTAATGTAGCTGCCAGAGTTCGGTTCATGCAAAATCTTAAGGTCCTAGGTCAACTACAAGGCAGCAAAAGCAGCCAAAAACTGAATTTTCAAAAACTAAAACTTGAATTTCTGTGCCTCTTTCTTGGTGACTGCAACAACTTAGAAGCTTCTACTTCGTACAGAGTGGTGCGACCGCAAACGTCATCACGCGGCATTAGTTGCCAGACGATAAATGTAAACGTTTCTGAGAGTAATGCGTCCAATGTGAAGATTTTCAGTTACGTCGATACGAAAACAATGTAGAAAACGTTATGTTTTCTGCGGTTTTTACTACGAATTACCACTTCTCGCTTTTTTCTCGTGTAATGTGGCTGCCAGAGTTCGGTTCATGCAGACTCTTAAGGTCCTAGGTCAACTACAAGGCAGCAAAAGCAGCCAAAAACTGAATTTTCAAAAACTAAAACTTGAATTTCTGTGCCTCTTTCTTGGTGACTGCAACAACTTAGAAGCTTCTACTTCGTACAGGGTGGTGCGACCGCAAACGTCATCACGCGGCATTAGTTGCCAGACGATAAATGTAAACGTTTCTGAGAGTAATGCGTCCAATGTGAAGATTTTCAGTTACGTCGATACGAAAACAATGTAGAAAACGTTATGTTTTCTGCGGTTTTTACTACGAATTACCACTTCTCGCTTTTTCTCGTGTAATGTGGCTGCCAGAGTTCGGATCATGCAAAATCTTAAGGTCCTAGGTCAACTACAAGGCAGCAAAAGCAGCCAATAACTGAATTTTCAAAAACTAAAACTTGAATTTCTGTGCCTCTTTCTTGGTGACTGCAACAACTTAGAAGCTTCTACTTCGTACAGAGTGGTGCGACCGCAAACGTCATCACGCGGCATTAGTTGCCAGACGATAAATGTAAACGTTTCTGAGAGTAATGCGTCCAATGTGAAGATTTTCAGTTACGTCGATACGAAAACAATGTAGAAAACGTTATGTTTTCTGCGGTTTTTACTACGAATTACCACTTCTCGCTTTTTCTCGTATAATGTAGCTGCCAGAGTTCGGTTCATGCAGAATCTTAAGGTCCTAGGTCAACTACAAGGCAGCAAAAGCAGCCAAAAACTGAATTTTCAAAAACTAAAACTTGAATTTCTGTGCCTCTTTCTTGGTGACTGCAACAACTTAGAAGCTTCTACTTCGTACAGAGTGGTGCGACCGCAAACGTCATCACGCGGCATTAGTTGCCAGACGATAAATGTAAACGTTTCTGAGAGTAATGCGTCCAATGTGAAGATTTTCAGTTACGTCGATACCAAAACAATGTAGCAAACGTTATGTTTTCTGCGGTTTTTACTACGAATTACCACTTCTCGCTTTTTCTCGTGTAATGTGGCTGCCAGAGTTCGGTTCATGCAAAATCTTGAGGTCCTAGGTCAACTACAAGGCAGCAATAGCAGCCAAAAACTAAATTTTCAAAAACTAAAACTTGAATTTCTGTGCCTCTTTCTTGGTGACTGCAACAACTTAGAAGCTTCTACTTCGTACAGAGTGGTGCGACCGCAAACGTCATCACGCGGCATTAGTTGCCAGACGATAAATGTAAACGTTTCTGAGAGTAATGCGTCCAATGTGAAGATTTTCAGTTACGTCGATACAAAAACAATGTAGAAAACGTTATGTTTTCTGCGGTTTTTACTACGAATTACCACTACTCGCTTTTTCTCGTGTAATGTGGCTGCCAGAGTTCGGTTCATTCAAAATCTTAAGGTCCTAGGTCAACTACAAGGCAGCAAAAGCAGCCAAAAACTGAATTTTCAAAAACTGAAACTTGAATTTCTGTGCCTCTTTCTTGATGACTGCAAAAACTTAGAAGCTTCTACTTCGTACTGAGTGGTGCGACCGCAAACGTCATCACGCCGCATTAGTTGCCAGACGATAAATGTAAACGTTTCTGAGAGTAATGCGTCCAATGTGAAGATTTTCAGTTTCGTCGATACCAAAACAATGTAGAAAACGTTATGTTTTCTGCGGTTTTTACTACGAATTACCACTTCTCGCTTTTTCTCGTGTAATGTGGCTGCCAGAGTTCGGTTCATGCAAAATCTTAAGGTCCTAGGTCAACTACAAGGCAGCAAAAGCAGCCAAAAACTGAATTTTCAAAAACTAAAACTTGAATTTCTGAGCCTCTTTCTTGGTGACAGCAACAACTTAGAAGCTTCTACTTCGTACAGAGTGGTGCGACCGCAAACGTCATCACGCGGCATTAGTTGCCAGACGATAAATGTAAACGTTTCTGAGAGTAATGCGTCCAATGTGAAGATTTTCAGTTACGTCGATACGAAAACAATGTAGAAAACGTTATGTTTTCTGCGGTTTTTACTACGAATTACCACTTCTCGCTTTTTCTCGTGTAATGTAGCTGCCAGAGTTCGGTTCATGCAAAATCTTAAGGTCCTAGGTCAACTACAAGGCAGCAAAAGCAGCCAAAAACTGAATTTTCAAAAACTAAAACTTGAATTTCTGTGCCTCTTTCTTGGTGACTGCAACAACTTAGAAGCTTCTACTTCGTACAGAGTGGTGCGACCGCAAACGTCATCACGCGGCATTAGTTGCCAGACGATAAATGTAAACGTTTCTGAGAGTAATGCGTCCAATGTGAAGATTTTCAGTTACGTCGATACGAAAACAATGTAGAAAACGTTATGTTTTCAGCGGTTTTTACTACGAATTACCACTTCTCGCTTTTTCTCGTGTAATGTGGCTGCCAGAGTTCGGTTCATGCAGACTCTTAAGGTCCTAGGTCAACTACAAGGCAGCAAAAGCAGCCAAAAACTGAATTTTCAAAAACTAAAACTTGAATTTCTGTGCCTCTTTCTTGGTGACTGCAACAACTTAGAAGCTTCTACTTCGTACAGGGTGGTGCGACCGCAAACGTCATCACGCGGCATTAGTTGCCAGACGATAAATGTAAACGTTTCTGAGAGTAATGCGTCCAATGTGAAGATTTTCAGTTACGTCGATACGAAAACAATGTAGAAAACGTTATGTTTTCTGCGGTTTTTTCTACGAATTACCACTTCTCGCTTTTTCTCGTGTAATGTGGCTGCCAGAGTTCGGATCATGCAAAATCTTAAGGTCCTAGGTCAACTACAAGGCAGCAAAAGCAGCCAAATACTGAATTTCCAAAAACTAAAACTTGAATTTCTGTGCCTCTTTCTTGGTGACTGCAACAACTTAGAAGCTTCTACATCGTACAGAGTGGTGCGACCGCAAACGTCATCACGCGGCATTAGTTGCCAGACGATAAATGTAAACGTTTCTGAGAGTAATGCGTCCAATGTAAAGATTTTCAGTTACGTCGATACGAAAACAATGTAGAAAACGTTATGTTTTCTGCGGTTTTTACTACGAATTACCACTTCTCGCTTTTTCTCGTGTAATGTGGCTGCCAGAGTTCGGTTCATGCAGAATCTTAAGGTCCTAGGTCAACTACAAGGCAGCAAAAGCAGCCAAAAACTGAATTTTCAAAAACTAAAACTTGAATTTCTGTGCCTCTTTCTTGGTGACTGCAACAACTTAGAAGCTTCTACTTCGTACAGAGTGGTGCGACCGCAAACGTCATCACGCGGCATTAGTTGCCAGACGATAAATGTAAACGTTTCTGAGAGTAATGCGTCCAATGTGAAGATTTTCAGTTACGTCGATACGAAAACAATGTAGAAAACGTTATGTTTTCTGCGGTTTTTACTACGAATTACCACTTCTCGCTGTTTCTCGTGTAATGTGGCTGCCAGAGTTCGGTTCATGCAGAATCTTAAGGTCCTAGGTCAACTACAAGGCAGCAAAAGCAGCCAAAAACTGAATTTTCAAAAACTAAAACTTGAATTTCTGTGCCTCTTTCTTGGTGACTGCAACAACTTAGAAGCTTCTACTTCGTACAGAGTTGTGCGACCGCAAACGTCATCACGCGGCATTAGTTGCCAGACGATAAATGTAAACGTTTCTGAGAGTAATGCGTCCAATGTGAAGATTTTCAGTTACGTCGATACCAAAACAATGTAGCAAACGTTATGTTTTCTGCGGTTTTTACTACGAATTACCACTTCTCGCTTTTTCTCGTGTAATGTGGCTGCCAGAGTTCGGTTCATGCAAAATCTTAAGGTCCTAGGTCAACTACAAGGCAGCAAAAGCAGCCAAAAACTGAATTTTCAAAAACTGAAACTTGAATTTCTGTGCCTCTTTCTTGGTGACTGCAACAACTTAGAAGCTTCTACTTCGTACAGAGTGGTGCGACCGCAAACGTCATCACGCGGCATTAGTCGCCAGACGATAAATGTAAACGTTTCTGAGAGTAATGCGTCCAATGTAAAGATTTTCAGTTACGTTGATACGAAAACAATGTAGAAAACGTTATGTTTTCTGCGGTTTTTATTACGAATTACCACTTCTCGCTTTTTCTCGTGTAATGTGGCTGCCAGAGTTCGGTTCATGCAAAATCTTACGGTCCTAGGTCAACTACAAGGCAGCAAAAGCAGCCAAAAACTGAATTTTCAAAAACTAAAACTTGAATTTCTGTGCCTCTTTCTTGGTGACTGCAACAACTTAGAAGCTTCTACTTCGTACAGAGTGGTGCGACCGCAAACGTCATCACGCGGCATTAGTTGCCAGACGATAAATGTAAACGTTTCTGAGAGTAATGCGTCCAATGTGAAGATTTTCAGTTACGTCGATACGAAAACAATGTAGAAAACGTTATGGTTTCTGCGGTTTTTACTACGAATTACCACTTCTCGCTTTTTCTCGTGTAATGTGGCTGCCAGAGTTCGGTTCATGCAAAATCTTAAGGTCCTAGGTGAACTACAAGGCAGCAAAAGCATCCAAAAACTGAATTTTCCAAAACTAAAACTTGAATTTCTGTGCCTCTTTCTTGGTGACTGCAACAACTTAGAAGCTTCTACTTCGTACAGAGTGGTGCGACCGTAAACGTCATCCCGCGGCATTAGTTGCCAGACGATAAATGTAAACGTTTCTGAGAGTAATGCGTCCAATGTGAAGATTTTCAGTTAGGTCGATACGAAAACAATGTAGAAAACGTTATGTTTTCTGCTGTTTTTACTACGAATTACCACTTCTCGCTTTTTCTCGTGTAATGTGGCTGCCAGAGTTCGGTTCATGCAAAATCTTGAGGTCCTAGGTCAACTACAAGGCAGCAATAGCAGCCAAAAACTAAATTTTCGAAAACTAAAACTTGAATTTCTGTGCCTCTTTCTTGGTGACTGCAACAACTTAGAAGCTTCTACTTCGTACAGAGTGGTGCGACCGCAAACGTCATCACTCGGCATTAGTTGCCAGACGATAAATGTAAACGTTTCTGAGAGTAATGCGTCCAATGTGAAGATTTTCAGTTACGTCGATACAAAAACAATGTAGAAAACGTTATGTTTTCTGCGGTTTTTACTACGATTTACCACTACTCGCTTTTTCTCGTGTAATGTGGCTGCCAGAGTTCGGTTCATGCAAAATCTCAAGGTCCTAGGTCAACTACAAGGCAGCAAAAGCAGCCAAAAACTGAATTTTCAAAAACTAAAACTTGAATTTCTGTGCCTCTTTCTTGGTGACTGCAACAACTTAGAAGCTTCTACTTCGTACAGAGTGGTGCGACCGCAAACGTCATCACGCGGCATTAGTTGCCAGACGATAAATGTAAACGTTTCTGAGAGTAATGCGTCCAATGTGAAGATTTTCAATTACGTCGATACGAAAACAATGTAGAAAACGTTATGTTTTCTGCGGTTTTTACTACGAATTACCACTTCTCGCTTTTTCTCGTGTAATGTGGCTGCCAGAGTTCGGTTCATGCAAAATCGTAAGGTCCTAGGTCAACTACAAGGCAGCAAAAGCAGCCAAAAACTGAATTTTCAAAAACTAAAACTTGAATTTCTGTGCCTCTTTCTTGGTGACTGCAACAACTTAGAAGCTTCTACTTCGTACTGAGTGGTGCGACCGCAAACGTCATCACGCGGCATTAGTTGCCAGAAGATAAATGTAAACGTTTCTGAGAGTAATGCGTCCAATGTGAAGATTTTCAGTTACGTCGATACGAAAACAATGTAGAAAACGTTATGTTTTCTGCGGTTTTTACTACTAATTACCACTACTCGCTTCTTCTCGTGTAATGTGGCTGCCAGAGTTCGGTTCATGCAAAATCTTTAGGTCCTAGGTCAACTACAAGGCAGCAAAAGCAGCCGAAAACTGAATTTTCAAAAACTAAAACTTGAATTTCTGTGCCTCTTTCTTGATGACTGCAACAACTTAGAAGCTTCTACTTCGTACAGAGTGGTGCGACCGCAAACGTCATCACGCGGCGTTAGTTGCCAGACGATAAATGTAAACGTTTCTGAGAGTAATGCGTCCAATGTGAAGATTTTCAGTTACGTCGATACGAAAACAATGTAGAATACGTTATGTTTTCTGCGGTTTTTACTACGAATTACCACTTCTCGCTTTTTCTCGTGTAATGTGGCTGCCAGAGTTCGGTTCATGCAAAATCTTAAGGTCCTAGGTCAACTACAAGGCAGCTAAAGCAGCCAAAAACTGAATTTTCAAAAACTAAAACTTGAATTTCTGTGCCTCTTTCTTGGTGACTGCAACAACTTAGAAGCTTCTACTTCGTACAGAGTGGTGCGACCGCAAATATCATCACGCGGCATTAGTTGCCAGACGATAAATGTAAACGTTTCTGAGAGTAATGCGTCCAATGTGAAGATTTTCAGTTACGTCGATACGAAAACAATGTAGGAAACGTTATGTTTTCTGCGGTTTTTACTACGAATTACCACTTCTCGCATTTTCTCGTGTAATGTGGCTGCCAGAGTTCGGTTCATGCAAAATCGTAAGGTCCTAGGTCAACTACAAGGCAGCAAAAGCAGCCAAAAACTGAATTTTCAAAAACTAAAACTTGAATTTCTGTGCCTCTTTCTTGGTGACTGCAACAACTTAGAAGCTTCTACTTCGTACAGAGTGGTGCGACCGCAAACGTCATCACGCGGCGTTAGTTGCCAGACGACAAATGTAAACGTTTCTGAGAGTAATGCGTCCAATGTGAAGATTTTCAGTTACGTCGATACGAAAACAATGTAGAAAACGTTATGTTTTCTGCGGTTTTTACTACGAATTACCACTTCTCGCTTTTTCTCGTGTAATGCGGCTGCCAGAGTTCGGTTCATGCAAAATCTTAAGGTCCTAGGTCAACTACAAGGCAGCAAAAGCAGCCAAAAACTGAATTTTCAAAAACTGAAACTTGAATTTCTGTGCCTCTTTCTTGGTGACTGCAACATCTTAGAAGCTTCTACTTCGTACAGAGTGGTGCGACCGCAAACGTCATCTCGCGGCATTAGTCGCCAGACGATAAATGTAAACGTTTCTGAGAGTAATGCGTCCAATGTGAAGATTTTCAGTTACGTCGATACGAAAACAATGTAGAAAACGTTATGTTTTCTGCGGTTTTTACTACGAATTACCACTTCTCGCTTTTTCTCGTGTAATGTGGCTGCCAGAGTTCGGTTCATGCAAAATCTTAAGGTCCTAGGTCAACTACAAGGCAGCAAAAGCAGCCAAAAACTGAATTTTCAAAAACTAAAACTTGAATTTCTGTGCCTCTTTCTTGGTGACTGCAACAACTTAGAAGCTTCTACTTCGTACAGAGTGGTGCGACCGCAAACGTCATCACGCGGCATTAGTTGCCAGACGATAAATGTAAACGTTTCTGAGAGTAATGCGTCCAATGTGAAGATTTTCAGTTACGTCGATACAAAAACAATGTAGAAAACGTTATGTTTTCTGCGGTTTTTACTACGAATTACCACTACTCGCTTTTTCTCGTGTAATTTGGCTGCCAGAGTTCGGTTCATGCAAAATCTTAAGGTCCTAGGTCAACTACAAGGCAGCAAAAGCAGCCAAAAACTGAATTTTCAAAAACTAAAACTTGAATTTCTGTGCCTCTTTCTTGATGACTGCAACAACTTAGAAGCTTCTACTTCGTACAGAGTGGTGCGACCGCAAACGTCATCACGCGGCGTTAGTTGCCAGACGATAAATGTAAACGTTTCTGAGAGTAATGCGTCCAATGTGAAGATTTTCAGTTACGTCGATACGAAAACAATGTAGAAAACGTTATGTTTTCTGCGGTTTTTACTACGAATTACCACTTCTCGCTTTTTCTCGTGTAATGTGGCTGCCAGAGTTCGGTTCATGCAAAATCTTAAGGTCCTAGGTCAACTACAAGGCAGCTAAAGCAGCCAAAAACTGAATTTTCAAAAACTAAAACTTGAATTTCTGTGCCTCTTTCTTGGTGACTGCAACAACTTAGAAGCTTCTACTTCGTACAGAGTTGTGCGACCGCAAACGTCATCACGCGGCATTAGTTGCCAGACGATAAATGTAAACGTTTCTGAGAGTAATGCGTCCAATGTGAAGATTTTCAGTTACGTCGATACCAAAACAATGTAGCAAACGTTATGTTTTCTGCGGTTTTTACTACGAATTACCACTTCTCGCTTTTTCTCGTGTAATGTGGCTGCCAGAGTTCGGTTCATGCAAAATCTTAAGGTCCTAGGTCAACTACAAGGCAGCAAAAGCAGCAAAAAACTGAATTTTCAAAAACTGAAACTTGAATTTCTGTGCCTCTTTCTTGGTGACTGCAACAACTTAGAAGCTTCTACTTCGTACAGAGTGTTGCGACCGCAAACGTCATCACGCGGCATTAGTCGCCAGACGATAAATGTAAACGTTTCTGAGAGTAATGCGTCCAATGTAAAGATTTTCAGTTACGTTGATACGAAAACAATGTAGAAAACGTTATGGTTTCTGCGGTTTTTACTACGAATTACCAGTTCTCGCTTTTTCTCGTGTAATGTGGCTGCCAGAGTTCGGTTCATGCAAAATCTTAAGGTCCTAGGTCAACTACAAGGCAGCAAAAGCAGCCAAAAACTGAATTTTCAAAAACTAAAACTTGAATTTCTGAGTCTCTTTCTTGGTGACAGCAACAACTTAGAAGCTTCTACTTCGTACAGAGTGGTGCGACCGCAAACGTCATCACGCGGCATTAGTTGCCAGACGATAAATGTAAACGTTTCTGAGAGTAATGCGTCCAATGTGAAGATTTTCAGTTACGTCGATACGAAAACAATGTAGAAAACGTTATGTTTTCTGCGGTTTTTACTACGAATTACCACTTCTCGCTTTTTCTCGTGTAATGTAGCTGCCAGAGTTCGGTTCATGCAAAATCTTAAGGTCCTAGGTCAACTACAAGGCAGCAAAAGCAGCCAAAAACTGAATTTTCAAAAACTAAAACTTGAATTTCTGTGCCTCTTTCTTGGTGACTGCAACAACTTAGAAGCTTCTACTTCGTACAGAGTGGTGCGACCGCAAACGTCATCACGCGGCATTAGTTGCCAGACGATTAATGTAAACGTTTCTGAGAGTAATGCGTCCAATGTGAAGATTTTCAGTTACGTCGATACGAAAACAATGTAGAAAACGTTATGTTTTCAGCGGTTTTTACTACGAATTACCACTTCTCGCTTTTTCTCGTGTAATGTGGCTGCCAGAGTTCGGTTCATGCAGACTCTTAAGGTCCTAGGTCAACTACAAGGCAGCAAAAGCAGCCAAAAACTGAATTTTCAAAAACTAAAACTTGAATTTCTGTGCCTCTTTCTTGGTGACTGCAACAACTTAGAAGCTTCTACTTCGTACAGGGTGGTGCGACCGCAAACGTCATCACGCGGCATTAGTTGCCAGACGATAAATGTAAACGTTTCTGAGAGTAATGCGTCCAATGTGAAGATTTTCAGTTACGTCGATACGAAAACAATGTAGAAAACGTTATGTTTTCTGCGGTTTTTACTACGAATTACCACTTCTCGCTTTTTCTCGTGTAATGTGGCTGCCAGAGTTCGGATCATGCAAAATCTTAAGGTCCTAGGTCAACTACAAGGCAGCAAAAGCAGCCAAATACTGAATTTCCAAAAACTAAAACTTGAATTTCTGTGCCTCTTTCTTGGTGACTGCAACAACTTAGAAGCTTCTACATCGTACAGAGTGGTGCGACCGCAAACGTCATCACGCGGCATTAGTTGCCAGACGATAAATGTAAACGTTTCTGAGAGTAATGCGTCCAATGTAAAGATTTTCAGTTACGTCGATACGAAAACAATGTAGAAAACGTTATGTTTTCTGCGGTTTTTACTACGAATTACCACTTCTCGCTTTTTCTCGTGTAATGTGGCTGCCAGAGTTCGGTTCATGCAGAATCTTAAGGTCCTAGGTCAACTACAAGGCAGCAAAAGCAGCCAAAAACTGAATTTTCAAAAACTAAAACTTGAATTTCTGTGCCTCTTTCTTGGTGACTGCAACAACTTAGAAGCTTCTACTTCGTACAGAGTGGTGCGACCGCAAACGTCATCACGCGGCATTAGTTGCCAGACGATAAATGTAAACGTTTCTGAGAGTAATGCGTCCAATGTGAAGATTTTCAGTTACGTCGATACGAAAACAATGTAGAAAACTTTATGTTTTCTGCGGTTTTTACTACGAATTACCACTTCTCGCTGTTTCTCGTGTAATGTGGCTGCCAGAGTTCGGTTCATGCAGAATCTTAAGGTCCTAGGTCAACTACAAGGCAGCAAAAGCAGCCAAAAACTGAATTTTCAAAAACTAAAACTTGAATTTCTGTGCCTCTTTCTTGGTGACTGCAACAACTTAGAAGCTTCTACTTCGTACAGAGTTGTGCGACCGCAAACGTCATCACGCGGCATTAGTTGCCAGACGATAAATGTAAACGTTTCTGAGAGTAATGCGTCCAATGTGAAGATTTTCAGTTACGTCGATACCAAAACAATGTAGCAAACGTTATGTTTTCTGCGGTTTTTACTACGAATTACCACTTCTCGCTTTTTCTCGTGTAATGTGGCTGCCAGAGTTCGGTTCATGCAAAATCTTAAGGTCCTAGGTCAACTACAAGGCAGCAAAAGCAGCCAAAAACTGAATTTTCAAAAACTGAAACTTGAATTTCTGTGCCTCTTTCTTGGTGACTGCAACAACTTAGAAGCTTCTACTTCGTACAGAGTGTTGCGCCCGCTAACGTCATCACGCGGCATTAGTCGCCAGACGATAAATGTAAACGTTTCTGAGAGTAATGCGTCCAATGTGAAGATTTTCAGTTAGGTCGATACGAAAACAATGTAGAAAACGTTATGTTTTCTGCTGTTTTTACTACGAATTACCACTTCTCGCTTTTTCTCGTGTAATGTGGCTGCCAGAGTTCGGTTCATGCAAAATCTTGAGGTCCTAGGTCAACTACAAGGCAGCAATAGCAGCCAAAAACTAAATTTTCGAAAACTAAAACTTGAATTTCTGTGCCTCTTTCTTGGTGACTGCAACAACTTAGAAGCTTCTACTTCGTACAGAGTGGTGCGACCGCAAACGTCATCACTCGGCATTAGTTGCCAGACGATAAATGTAAACGTTTCTGAGAGTAATGCGTCCAATGTGAAGATTTTCAGTTACGTCGATACAAAAACAATGTAGAAAACGTTATGTTTTCTGCGGTTTTTACTACGAATTACCACTACTCGCTTTTTCTCGTGTAATGTGGCTGCCAGAGTTCGGTTCATGCAAAATCTCAAGGTCCTAGGTCAACTACAAGGCAGCAAAAGCAGCCAAAAACTGAATTTTCAAAAACTAAAACTTGAATATCTGTGCCTCTTTCTTGGTGACTGCAACAACTTAGAAGCTTCTACTTCGTACAGAGTGGTGCGACCGCAAACGTCATCACGCGGCATTAGTTGCCAGACGATAAATGTAAACGTTTCTGAGAGTAATGCGTCCAATGTGAAGATTTTCAATTACGTCGATACGAAAACAATGTAGAAAACGTTATGTTTTCTGCGGTTTTTACTACGAATTACCACTTCTCGCTTTTTCTCGTGTAATGTGGCTGCCAGAGTTCGGTTCATGCAAAATCGTAAGGTCCTAGGTCAACTACAAGGCAGCAAAAGCAGCCAAAAACTGAATTTTCAAAAACTAAAACTTGAATTTCTGTGCCTCTTTCTTGGTGACTGCAACAACTTAGAAGCTTCTACTTCGTACTGAGTGGTGCGACCGCAAACGTCATCACGCGGCATTAGTTGCCAGAAGATAAATGTAAACGTTTCTGAGAGTAATGCGTCCAATGTGAAGATTTTCAGTTACGTCGATACGAAAACAATGTAGAAAACGTTATGTTTTCTGCGGTTTTTACTACTAATTACCACTACTCGCTTCTTCTCGTGTAATGTGGCTGCCAGAGTTCGGTTCATGCAAAATCTTTAGGTCCTAGGTCAACTACAAGGCAGCAAAAGCAGCCGAAAACTGAATTTTCAAAAACTAAAACTTGAATTTCTGTGCCTCTTTCTTGATGACTGCAACAACTTAGAAGCTTCTACTTCGTACAGAGTGGTGCGACCGCAAACGTCATCACGCGGCGTTAGTTGCCAGACGATAAATGTAAACGTTTCTGAGAGTAATGCGTCCAATGTGAAGATTTTCAGTTACGTTGATACGAAAACAATGTAGAATACGTTATGTTTTCTGCGGTTTTTACTACGAATTACCACTTCTCGCTTTTTCTCGTGTAATGTGGCTGCCAGAGTTCGGTTCATGCAAAATCTTAAGGTCCTAGGTCAACTACAAGGCAGCTAAAGCAGCCAAAAACTGAATTTTCAAAAACTAAAACTTGAATTTCTGTGCCTCTTTCTTGGTGACTGCAACAACTTAGAAGCTTCTACTTCGTACAGAGTGGTGCGACCGCAAATGTCATCACGCGGCATTAGTTGCCAGTCGATAAATGTAAACGTTTCTGAGAGTAATGCGTCCAATGTGAAGATTTTCAGTTACGTCGATACGAAAACAATGTAGGAAACGTTATGTTTTCTGCGGTTTTTACTACGAATTACCACTTCTCGCATTTTCTCGTGTAATGTGGCTGCCAGAGTTCGGTTCATGCAAAATCGTAAGGTCCTAGGTCAACTACAAGGCAGCAAAAGCAGCCAAAAACTGAATTTTCAAAAACTAAAACTTGAATTTCTGTGCCTCTTTCTTGGTGACTGCAACAACTTAGAAGCTTCTACTTCGTACAGAGTGGTGCGACCGCAAACGTCATCACGCGGCGTTAGTTGCCAGACGACAAATGTAAACGTTTCTGAGAGTAATGCGTCCAATGTGAAGATTTTCAGTTACGTCGATACGAAAACAATGTAGAAAACGTTATGTTTTCTGCGGTTTTTACTACGAATTACCACTTCTCGCTTTTTCTCGTGTAATGCGGCTGCCAGAGTTCGGTTCATGCAAAATCTTAAGGTCCTAGGTCAACTACAAGGCAGCAAAAGCAGCCAAAAACTGAATTTTCAAAAACTGAAACTTGAATTTCTGTGCCTCTTTCTTGGTGACTGCAACATCTTAGAAGCTTCTACTTCGTACAGAGTGGTGCGACCGCAAACGTCATCTCGCGGCATTAGTCGCCAGACGATAAATGTAAATGTTTCTGAGAGTAATGCGTCCAATGTGAAGATTTTCAGTTACGTCGATACGAAAACAATGTAGAAAACGTTATGTTTTCTGCGGTTTTTACTACGAATTACCACTTCTCGCTTTTTCTCGTGTAATGTGGCTGCCAGAGTTCGGTTCATGCAAAATCTTAAGGTCCTAGGTCAACTACAAGGCAGCAAAAGCAGCCAAAAACTGAATTTTCAAAAACTAAAACTTGAATTTCTGTGCCTCTTTCTTGGTGACTGCAACAACTTAGAAGCTTCTACTTCGTACAGAGTGGTGCGACCGCAAACGTCATCACGCGGCATTAGTTGCCAGACGATAAATGTAAACGTTTCTGAGAGTAATGCGTCCAATGTGAAGATTTTCAGTTACGTCGATACAAAAACAATGTAGAAAACGTTATGTTTTCTGCGGTTTTTACTACGAATTACCACTACTCGCTTTTTCTCGTGTAATGTGGCTGCCAGAGTTCGGTTCATGCAAAATCTTAAGGTCCTAGGTCAACTACAAGGCAGCAAAAGCAGCCAAAAACTGAATTTTCAAAAACTAAAACTTGAATTTCTGTGCCTCTTTCTTGATGACTGCAACAACTTAGAAGCTTCTACTTCGTACAGAGTGGTGCGACCGCAAACGTCATCACGCGGCGTTAGTTGCCAGACGATAAATGTAAACGTTTCTGAGAGTAATGCGTCCAATGTGAAGATTTTCAGTTACGTCGATACGAAAACAATGTAGAAAACGTTATGTTTTCTGCGGTTTTTACTACGAATTACCACTTCTCGCTTTTTCTCGTGTAATGTGGCTGCCAGAGTTCGGTTCATGCAAAATCTTAAGGTCCTAGGTCAACTACAAGGCAGCTAAAGCAGCCAAAAACTGAATTTTCAAAAACTAAAACTTGAATTTCTGTGCCTCTTTCTTGGTGACTGCAACAACTTAGAAGCTTCTACTTCGTACAGAGTTGTGCGACCGCAAACGTCATCACGCGGCATTAGTTGCCAGACGATAAATGTAAACGTTTCTGAGAGTAATGCGTCCAATGTGAAGATTTTCAGTTACGACGATACCAAAACAATGTAGCAAACGTTATGTTTTCTGCGGTTTTTACTACGAATTACCACTTCTCGCTTTTTCTCGTGTAATGTGGCTGCCAGAGTTCGGTTCATGCAAAATCTTAAGGTCCTAGGTCAACTACAAGGCAGCAAAAGCAGCAAAAAACTGAATTTTCAAAAACTGAAACTTGAATTTCTGTGCCTCTTTCTTGGTGACTGCAACAACTTAGAAGCTTCTACTTCGTACAGAGTGTTGCGACCGCAAACGTCATCACGCGGCATTAGTCGCCAGACGATAAATGTAAACGTTTCTGAGAGTAATGCGTCCAATGTAAAGATTTTCAGTTACGTTGATACGAAAACAATGTAGAAAACGTTATGGTTTCTGCGGTTTTTACTACGAATTACCACTTCTCGCTTTTTCTCGTGTAATGTGGCTGCCAGAGTTCGGTTCATGCAAAATCTTAAGGTCCTAGGTCAACTACAAGGCAGCAAAAGCAGCCAAAAACTGAATTTTCAAAAACTAAAACTTGAATTTCTGTGCCTCTTTCTTGGTGACTGCAACAACTTAGAAGCTTCTACTTCGTACAGAGTGGTGCGACCGCAAACGTCATCACGCGGCATTAGTTGCCAGACGATAAATGTAAACGTTTCTGAGAGTAATGCGTCCAATGTGAAGATTTTCAATTACGTCGATACGAAAACAATGTAGAAAACGTTATGTTTTCTGCGGTTTTTACTACGAATTACCACTTCTCGCTTTTTCTCGTGTAATGTGGCTGCCAGAGTTCGGTTCATGCAAAATCGTAAGGTCCTAGGTCAACTACAAGGCAGCAAAAGCAGCCAAAAACAGAATTTTCAAAAACTAAAACTTGAATTTCTGTGCCTCTTTCTTGGTGACTGCAACAACTTAGAAGCTTCTACTTCGTACTGAGTGGTGCGACCGCAAACGTCATCACGCGGCATTAGTTGCCAGAAGATAAATGTAAACGTTTCTGAGAGTAATGCGTCCAATGTGAAGATTTTCAGTTACGTCGATACGAAAACAATGTAGAAAACGTTATGTTTTCTGCGGTTTTTACTACTAATTACCACTACTCGCTTCTTCTCGTGTAATGTGGCTGCCAGAGTTCGGTTCATGCAAAATCTTTAGGTCCTAGGTCAACTACAAGGCAGCAAAAGCAGCCGAAAACTGAATTTTCAAAAACTAAAACTTGAATTTCTGTGCCTCTTTCTTGATGACTGCAACAACTTAGAAGCTTCTACTTCGTACAGAGTGGTGCGACCGCAAACGTCATCACGCGGCGTTAGTTGCCAGACGATAAATGTAAACGTTTCTGAGAGTAATGCGTCCAATGTGAAGATTTTCAGTTACGTCGATACGAAAACAATGTAGAATACGTTATGTTTTCTGCGGTTTTTACTACGAATTACCACTTCTCGCTTTTTCTCGTGTAATGTGGCTGCCAGAGTTCGGTTCATGCAAAATCTTAAGGTCCTAGGTCAACTACAAGGCAGCTAAAGCAGCCAAAAACTGAATTTTCAAAAACTAAAACTTGAATTTCTGTGCCTCTTTCTTGGTGACTGCAACAACTTAGAAGCTTCTACTTCGTACAGAGTGGTGCGACCGCAAATGTCATCACGCGGCATTAGTTGCCAGACGATAAATGTAAACGTTTCTGAGAGTAATGCGTCCAATGTGAAGATTTTCAGTTACGTCGATACGAAAACAATGTAGGAAACGTTATGTTTTCTGCGGTTTTTACTACGAATTACCACTTCTCGCATTTTCTCGTGTAATGTGGCTGCCAGAGTTCGGTTCATGCAAAATCGTAAGGTCCTAGGTCAACTACAAGGCAGCAAAAGCAGCCAAAAACTGAATTTTCAAAAACTAAAACTTGAATTTCTGTGCCTCTTTCTTGGTGACTGCAACAACTTAGAAGCTTCTACTTCGTACAGAGTGGTGCGACCGCAAACGTCATCACGCGGCGTTAGTTGCCAGACGACAAATGTAAACGTTTCTGAGAGTAATGCGTCCAATGTGAAGATTTTCAGTTACGTCGATACGAAAACAATGTAGAAAACGTTATGTTTTCTGCGGTTTTTACTACGAATTACCACTTCTCGCTTTTTCTCGTGTAATGCGGCTGCCAGAGTTCGGTTCATGCAAAATCTTAAGGTCCTAGGTCAACTACAAGGCAGCAAAAGCAGCCAAAAACTGAATTTTCAAAAACTGAAACTTGAATTTCTGTGCCTCTTTCTTGGTGACTGCAACATCTTAGAAGCTTCTACTTCGTACAGAGTGGTGCGACCGCAAACGTCATCACGCGGCATTAGTCGCCAGACGATAAATGTAAACGTTTCTGAGAGTAATGCGTCCAATGTGAAGATTTTCAGTTACGTCGATACGAAAACAATGTAGAAAACGTTATGTTTTCTGCGGTTTTTACTACTAATTACCACTTCTCGCTTTTTCTCGTGTAATGTGGCTGCCAGAGTTCGGTTCATGCAAAATCTTAAGGTCCTAGGTCAACTACAAGGCAGCAAAAGCAGCCAAAAACTGAATTTTCAAAAACTAAAACTTGAATTTCTGTGCCTCTTTCTTGGTGACTGCAACAACTTAGAAGCTTCTACTTCGTACAGAGTGGTGCGACCGCAAACGTCATCACGCGACATTAGTTGCCAGACGATAAATGTAAACGTTTCTGAGAGTAATGCGTCCAATGTGAAGATTTTCAGTTACGTCGATACAAAAACAATGTAGAAAACGTTATGTTTTCTGCGGTTTTTACTACGAATTACCACTACTCGCTTTTTCTCGTGTAATGTGGCTGCCAGAGTTCGGTTCATGCAAAATCTTGAGGTCCTAGGTCAACTACAAGGCAGCAAAAGCAGCCAAAAACTGAATTTTCAAAAACTGAAACTTGAATTTCTGTGCCTCTTTCTTGATGACTGCAACAACTTAGAAGCTTCTACTTCGTACAGAGTGGTGCGACCGCAAACGTCATCACGCGGCGTTAGTTGCCAGACGATAAATGTAAACGTTTCTGAGAGTAATGCGTCCAATGTGAAGATTTTCAGTTACGTCGATACGAAAACAATGTAGAAAACGTTATGTTTTCTGCGGTTTTTACTACGAATTACCACTTCTCGCTTTTTCTCGTGTAATGTGGCTGCCAGAGTTCGGTTCATGCAAAATCTTAAGGTCCTAGGTCAACTACAAGGCAGCTAAAGCAGCCAAAAACTGAATTTTCAAAAACTAAAACTTGAATTTCTGTGCCTCTTTCTTGGTGACTGCAACAACTTAGAAGCTTCTACTTCGTACAGAGTGGTGCGACCGCAAATGTCATCACGCGGCATTAGTTGCCAGACGATAAATGTAAACGTTTCTGAGAGTAATGCGTCCAATGTGAAGATTTTCAGTTACGTCGATACGAAAACAATGTAGAAAACGTTATGTTTTCTGCGGTTTTTACTACGAATTACCACTTCTCGCTTTTTCTCGTGTAATGTGGCTGCCAGAGTTCGGTTCATGCAAAATCGTAAGGTCCTAGGTCAACTACAAGGCAGCAAAAGCAGCCAAAAACAGAAATTTTCAAAAACTAAAACTTGAATTTCTGTGCCTCTTTCTTGGTGACTGCAACAACTTAGAAGCTTCTACTTCGTACTGAGTGGTGCGACCGCAAACGTCATCACGCGGCATTAGTTGCCAGAAGATAAATGTAAACGTTTCTGACAGTAATGCGTCCAATGTGAAGATTTTCAGTTACGTCGATACGAAAACAATGTAGAAAACGTTATGTTTTCTGCGGTTTTTACTACGAATTACCACTTCTCGCTTTTTCTCGTGTAATGTGGCTGCCAGAGTTCGGTTCATGCAGAATCCTAAGGTCCTAGGTCAACTACAAGGCAGCAAAAGCAATCAAAAACTGAATTTTCAAAAACTAAAACTTGAATTTCTGTGCCTCTTTCTTGGTGACTGCAACAACTTAGAAGCTTCTACATCGTACAGAGTGGTGCGACCGCAAACGTCATCACGCGGCATTAGTTGCCAGACGATAAATGTAAACGTTTCTGAGAGTAATGCGTCCAATGTGAAGATTTTCAGTTACGTCGATACAAAAACAATGTAGAAAACGTTATGTTTTCTGCGGTTTTTACTACGAATTACCACTTCTCGCTTTTTCTCGTGTAATGTGGCTGCCAGAGTTCGGTTCATGCAAAATCTTAAGGTCCTAGGTCAACTACAAGGCAGCAAAAGCAGCCAAAAACTGAATTTTCAAAAACTAAATCTTGAATTTCTGTGCCTCTTTCTTGATGACGGAAACAACTTAGAAGCTTCTACTTCGTACAGAGTGGTGCGACCGCAAACGTCATCACGCGGCGTTAGTTGCCAGACGATAAATGTAAACGTTTCTGAGAGTAATGCGTCCAATGTGAAGATTTTCAGTTACGTCGATACGAAAACAATGTAGAAAACGTTATGTTTTCTGCGGTTTTTACTACGAATTACCACTTCTCGCTTTTTCTCGTGTAATGTGGCAGCCAGAGTTCGGTTCATGCAAAATCGTAATGTCCTAGGTCAACTACAAGGCAGCAAAAGCAGCCAAAAACAGAAATTTTCAAAAACTAAAACTTGAATTTCTGTGCCTCTTTCTTGGTGACTGCAACAACTTAGAAGCTTCTACTTCGTACTGAGTGGTGCGACCGCAAACGTCATTACGCGGCATTAGTTGCCAGAAGATAAATGTAAACGTTTCTGAGAGTAATGCGTCCAATGTGAAGATTTTCAGTTACGTCGATACGAAAACAATGTAGAAAACGTTATGTTTTCTGCGGTTTTTACTACGAATTACCACTTCTCGCTTTTTCTCGTGTAATGTGGCTGCCAGAGTTCGGTTCATGCAGAATCTTAAGGTCCTAGGTCAACTACAAGGCAGCAAAAGCAATCAAAAACTGAATTTCCAAAAACTAAAACTTGAATTTCTGTGCCTCTTTCTTGGTGACTGCAACAACTTAGAAGCTTCTACTTCGTACAGAGTGGTGCGACCGCAAACGTCATCACGCGGCATTAGTTGCCAGACGACAAATGTAAACGTTTCTGAGAGTAATGCGTCCAATGTGAAGATTTTCAGTTACGTCGATACCGAAACAATGTAGAAAACGTTATGTTTTCTGCGGTTTTTACTACGAATTACCACTTCTCGCTTTTTCTCGTGTAATGTGGCTACCAGAGTTCGGTTCATGCAAAATCTTAAGGTCCTAGGTCAACTACAAGGCAGCAAAAGCAGCCAAAAACTGTATTTTCAAAAACTGGAACTTGAATTTCTGTGCCTCTTTCTTGGTGACTGCAAGATCTTAGAAGCTTCTACTTCGTACAGAGTGGTGCGACCGCAAACGTCATCACGCGGCATTAGTCGCCAGACGATAAATGTAAACGTTTCTGAGAGTAATGCGTCCAATGTGAAGATTTTCAGTTACGTCGATACGAAAACAATGTAGAAAACGTTATGTTTTCTGCGGTTTTTACTACGAATTACCACTTCTCGCTTTTTCTCGTGTAATGTGGCTGCCAGAGTTGGGTTCATGCAAAATCTTAAGGTCCTAGGTCAACTACAAGGCAGCAAAAGCAGCCAAAAACTGAATTTTCAAAAACTAAAACTTGAATTTCTGTGCCTCTTTCTTGGTGACTGCAACAACTTAGAAGCTTCTACTTCGTACAGAGTGGTGCGACCGCAAACGTCATCACGCGGCATTAGTTGCCAGACGATAAATGTAAACGTTTCTGAGAGTAATGCGTCCAATGTGAAGATTTTCAGTTACGTCGATACAAAAACAATGTAGAAAACGTTATGTTTTCTGCGGTTTTTACTACGAATTACCACTACTCGCTTTTTCTCGTGTAATGTGGCTGCCAGAGTTCGGTTCATGCAAAATCTTAAGGTCCTAGGTCAACTACAAGGCAGCAAAAGCAGCCAAAAACTGAATTTTCAAAAACTAAAACTTGAATTTCTGTGCCTCTTTCTTGATGACTGCAACAACTTAGAAGCTTCTACTTCGTACAGAGTGGTGCGACCGCAAACGTCATCACGCGGCGTTAGTTGCCAGACGATAAATGTAAACGTTTCTGAGAGTAATGCGTCCAATGTGAAGATTTTCAGTTACGTCGATACGAAAACAATGTAGAAAACGTTATGTTTTCTGCGGTTTTTACTACGAATTACCACTTCTCGCTTCTTCTCGTGCAATGTGGCTGCGAGAGTTCGGTTCATGCAAAATCTTGAGGTCCTAGGTCAACTACAAGGCAGCAAAAGCAGCCAAAACCTGAATTTTCGAAAACTAAAACTTGAATTTCTGTGCCTCTTTCTTGGTGACTGCAACAACTTAGAAGCTTCTACTTCGTACAGAGTGTTTCGACCGCAAACGTCATCACGCGGCATTAGTTGCCAGACGATAAATTTAAACGTTTCTGAGAGTAATGCGTCCAATGTGAAGATTTTCAGTTACGTCGATACGAAAACAATGTAGAAAACGTTATGTTTTCTGCGGTTTTTACTACGAATCACCACTTCTCGCTTCTTCTCGTGCAATGTGGCTGCGAGAGTTCGGTTCATGCAAAATCTTGAGGTCCTAGGTCAACTACAAGGCAGCAAAAGCAGCCAAAAACTGAATTTTCGAAAACTAAAACTTGAATTTCTGTGCCTCTTTCTTGGTGACTGCAACAACTTAGAAGCTTCTACTTCGTACAGAGTGGTTCGACCGCAAACGTCATCACGCGGCATTAGTTGCCAGACGATAAATTTAAACGTTTCTGAGAGTAATGCGTCCAATGTGAAGATTTTCAGTTACGTCGATACGAAAACAATGTAGAAAACGTTATGTTTTCTGCGGTTTTTAGTACGAATTAACACTTCTCGCTTTTTCTCGTGTAATGTGGCTGCCAGAGTTCGGTTCATGCAAAATCTTAAGGTCCTAGGTCAACTACAAGGCAGCAGAAGCAGCCAAAAACTGAATTTTCAAAAACTAAAACTTGAATTTCTGTGCCTCTTTCTTGGTGACTGCAACAACTTAGAAGCTTCTACTTCGTACAGAGTGGTGCGATCGCAAACGTCATCACGCGGCATTAGTTGCCAGACGATAAATGTAAACGTTTCTGAGAGTAATGCGTCCAATGTGAAGATTTTCAGTTACGTCGATACCGAAACAATGTAGAAAACGTTATGTTTTCTGCGGTTTTTACTACGAATTACCACTTCTCGCTTTTTCTCGTGTAATGTGGCTGCCAGAGTTCGGTTCATGCAAAATCTTAAGGTCCTAGGTCAACTACAAGGCAGCAAAAGCAGCCAAAAACTGAATTTTCAAAAACTGGAACTTGAATTTCTGTGCCTCTTTCTTGGTGACTGCAACATCTTAGAAGCTTCTACTTCGTACAGAGTGGTGCGACCGCAAACGTCATCACGCGGCATTAGTCGCCAGACGATAAATGTAAACGTTTCTGAGAGTAATGCGTCCAATGTGAAGATTTTCAGTTACGTCGATACGAAAACAATGTAGAAAACGTTATGTTTTCTGCGGTTTTTACTACGAATTACCACTTCTCGCTTTTTATCGTGTAATGTGGCTGCCAGAGTTGGGTTCATGCAAAATCTTAAGGTCCTAGGTCAACTACAAGGCAGCAAAAGCAGCCAAAAACTGAATTTTCAAAAACTAAAACTTGAATTTCTGTGCCTCTTTCTTGGTAACTGCAACAACTTAGAAGCTTCTACTTCGTACAGAGTGGTGCGACCGCAAACGTCATCACGCGGCATTAGTTGCCAGACGATAAATGTAAACGTTTCTGAGAGTAATGCGTCCAATGTGAAGATTTTCAGTTACGTCGATAAGAAAACAACGTAGAAAACGTTATGTTTTCTGCTGTTTTTACTACGAATTACCACTTCTCGCTTTTTCTCGTGTAATGTGGCTGCCAGAGTTCGGTTCATGCAAAATCTTAAGGTCCTAGGTCAACTACAAGGCAGCAAAAGCAGCCAAAAACTGAATTTTCAAGAACTAAAACTTGAATTTCTGTGCCTCTTTCTTGGTGACTGCAACAATTTAGCAGCTTCTACTTCGTACTGAGTGGTGCGACCGCAAACGTCATCACGCGGCATTAGTTGCCAGACGATAAATGTAAACGTTTCTGAGAGTAATGCGTCCAATGTGAAGATTTTCAGTTACGTCGATACGAAAACAATGTAGAAAACGATATGTTTTCTGCGGTTTTTACTACGAATTACCACTTCTCGCTTTTTCTCGTGTAATGTGGCTGCCAGAGTTCGGTTCATGCAGAATCTTAAGGTCCTAGGTCAACTACAAGGCAGCAAAAGCAACAAAAACCGAATTTTCAAAAACTAAAACTTGAATTTCTGTGCCTCTTTCTTGGTGACTGCAACAACTTAGAAGCTTCTACTTCGTACAGAGTGGTGCGACCGCAAACGTCATCACGCGGCATTAGTTGCCAGACGATAAATGTAAACATTTCTGAGAGTAATGCGTCCAATGTGAAGATTTTCAGTTACGTCGATACGAAAACAATGTAGAAAACGTAATGTTTTCTGCGGTTTTTACTACGAATTACCACTTCTCGCTTTTTCTCGTGTAATGTGGCTGCCAGAGTTCGGTTCATGCAAAATGTTAAGGTCCTAGGTCAACTACAAGGCAGCAAAAGCAGCCAAAAACTGAATTTACAAAAACTGAAACTTGAATTTCTGTGCCTCTTTCTTGGTGACTGCAACAACTTAGAAGCTTCTACTTCGTACAGAGTGGTGCGACCGCAAACGTCATCACGCGGCATTAGTCGCCAGACGATAAATGTAAACGATTCTAAGAGTAATGCGTCCAATGTGAAGATTTTCAGTTACGTCGATACGAAAACAATGTAGAAAACGTTATGTTTTCTGCGGTTTTTACTACGAATTACCACTTCTCGCTTTTTCTCGTGTAATGCGGCTGCCAGAGTTCGGTTCATGCAAAATCTTGAGGTCCTAGGTCAACTACAAGGCAGCAAAAGCAGCCAAAAACTGAATTTTCGAAAACTAAAACTTGAATTTCTGTGCCTCTTTCTTGGTGACTGCAACAACTTAGAAGCTTCCACTTCGTATAGAGTGCTGCGATCGCAAACGTCATCACGCGGCATTAGTTGCCAGACGATAAATGTAAACGTTTCTGAGAGTAATGCGTTCAATGTGAAGATTTTCAGTTACGTCGATACGAAAACAATGTAGAAAACGTTATGTTTTCTGCGGTTTTTACTACGAATTACGACTTCTCGCTTTTTCTCGTGTAATGTGGCTGCCATAGTTCGGTTCATGCAAAATCGTAAGGTCCTGGGTCAAATACAAGGCAGCAAAAGCAGCCAAAAATGAATTTTCAAAAACAAAAACTTGAATTTCTGTGCCTCTTTCTTGGTGACTGCAACAACTTAGAAGCTTCTACTTCGTACAGAGTGGTGCGACCGCAAACGTCATCACGCGGCATTAGTTGCCAGACGATAAATGTAAACGTTTCTGAGAGTAATGCGTCCAATGTGAAGATTTTCAGTTACGTCATTTCGATAACAAATGTTGAAAACGTTGTGTTTTCTGCGGTTTTTACTACGAATTTCCACTTCTCGCTTTTTCTCGTGTAATGTGGCTGCCAGAGTTCGGTTCATGCGAAATCTTAAGGTCCTAGGTCAACTACAAGGAAGCAAAAGCTGCCAAAAACTGAATTTTCAAAAACAAAAACTTGAATTTCTGTGCCTCTTTCTTGGTGACTGCAACAACTTAGAAGCTTCTACATCGTACAGAGTGGTGCGACCGCAAACGTCATCACGCTGCATTAGTTGCCAGACGATAAATGTAAACGTTTCTGAGAGTAATGCGTCCAATGTGAAGATTTTCAGTTACGTCGATACGAAAACAATGTAGAAAACGTTATGTTTTCTGCGGTTTTTACTACGAATTACCACTTCTCGCTTTTTCTCGTGTAATGTGGCTGCCAGAGTTCGGTTCATGCAAAATCTTAAGGTCCTAGGTCAACTAAAAGGCAGCAAAAGCAGCCAAAAACTGAATTTTCAAAAACTAAAACTTGAATTTCTGTGCCTCTTTCTTGGTGACTGCAACAACTTAGAAGCTTCTACTTCGTACAGAGTGATGCGACCGCAAACGTCATCACGCGGCATTAGTTGCCAGACGATAAATGTAAACGTTTCTGAGAGTAATGCGTCCAATGTGAAGATTTTCAGTTACGTCGATACGAAAACAATGTAGAAAACGTTATGTTTTCTGCGGTTTTTACTACTAATTACCAGTTCTCGCTTTTTCTCGTGTAATGTGGCTGCCAGAGTTCGGTTCATGCAAAATCTTAAGGTCCTGGGTCAACTACAAGGCAGCAAAAGCAGCCAAAAACTGAATTTTCAAAAACTAAAACTTGAATTTCTGTGCCTCTTTCTTGGTGACTGCAACAACTTAGAAGCTTCTACTTCGTACAGAGTGGTGCGACCGCAAACGTCATCACGCGGCATTAGTTGCCAGACGATAAATGTAAACGTTTCTGAGAGTAATGCGTCCAATGTGAAGATTTTCAGTTACGTCATTCCGAAAACAAATGTTGAAAACGTTATGTTTTCTGCGGTTTTTACTACGAATTACCACTTCTCGCTTTTTCTCGTGTAATGTGGCTGCCAGAATTCGGTTCATGCAAAATCTTAAGGTCCTAGGTCAACTACAAGGCATCCAAAGCAGCCAAAAACTGAATTTTCAAAAACAAAAACTTGATTTTCTGTGCCTCTTTCTTGGTGACTGCAACAACTTAGAAGCTTCTACTTCGTACAGAGTGGTGCGACCGCAAACGTCATCACGCGGCATTAGTTGCCAGACGATAAATGTAAACGTTTCTGAGAGTAATGCGTCCAATGTGAAGATTTTCAGTTACGTCGATACGAAAACAATGTAGAAAACGTTATGTTTTCTGCGGTTTTTACTACGAATTACCACTTCTCGCTTTTTCTCGTGTAATGTGGCTGCCAGAGTTCCGTTCATGCAAAATCTTAAGGTCCTAAGTCAACTACAAGCCAGCAAAAGCAGCCAAAAACTGAATTTACAAAAACTAAAACTTGAATTTCTGTGCCTCTTTCTTGGTGACTGCAACAACTTAGAAGCTTCTACTTCGTACAGAGTGGTGCGACCGCAAACGTCATCACGCGGCATTAGTTGCCAGACGATAAATGTAAACGTTTCTGAGAGTAATGCGTCCAATGTGAAGATTTTCAGTTACGTCATTTCGATAACAAATGTTGAAAACGTTATGTTTTCTGCGGTTTTTACTACGAATTTCCACTTCTCGCTTTTTCTCGTGTAATGTGGCTGCCAGAGTTCGGTTCATGCAAAATCTTAAGGTCCTAGGTCAACTACAAGGAAGCAAAAGCTGCCAAAAACTGAATTTTCAAAAACAAAAACTTGAATTTCTGTGCCTCTTTCTTGGTGACTGCAACAACTTAGAAGCTTCTACATCGTACAGAGTGGTGCGACCGCAAACGTCATCACGCGGCATTAGTTGCCAGACGATAAATGTAAACGTTTCTGAGAGTAATGCGTCCAATGTGAAGATTTTCAGTTACGTCGATACGAAAACAATGTAGAAAACGTTATGTTTTCTGCGGTTTTTACTACGAATTACCACTTCTCGCTTTTTCTCGTGTAATGTGGCTGCCAGAGTTCGGTTCATGCAAAATCTTAAGGTCCTAGGTCAACTACAAGGCAGCAAAAGCAGCCAAAACCTGAATTTTCAAAAACAAAAACTTGGATTTCTGTGCCTCTTTCTTGGTGACTGCAACAACTTAGAAGCTTCTACTTCGTACAGAGTGGTGCGACCGCAAACGTCATCACGCGGCATTAGTTGCCAGACGATAAATGTAAACGTTTCTGAGAGTAATGCGTCCAATGTGAAGATTTTCAGTTACGTCGATACGAAAACAATGTAGAAAACGTTATGTTTTCTGCGGTTTTTACTACGAATTACCACTTCTCGCTTTTTCTCGTGTAATGTGGCTGCCAGAGTTCGGTTTATGCAAAATCTTAAGGTCCTAGGTCAACTACAAGGCAGCAAAAGCAGCCAAAAACTGAATTTTCAAAAACTAAAACTTGAATTTCTGTGCCTCTTTCTTGGTGACTGCAACAACTTAGAAGCTTCTACTTCGTACAGGGTGGTTCGACCGCAAACGTCATCACGCGGCATTAGTTGCCAGACGATAAATTTAAACGTTTCTGAGAGTAATGCGTCCAATGTGAAGATTTTCAGTTACGTCGATACGAAAACAATGTAGAAAACGTTATGTTTTCTGCGGTTTTTACTACGAATTACCACTTCTCGCTTTTTCTCGTGTAATAGGGCTGCCAGAGTTCGGTTCATGCAAAATCTTAAGGTCTTAGGTCAACCACAAGGCAGCAAAAGCAGACAAAAACTGAATTTTCAAAAACTAAAACTTGAATTTCTGTGCCTCTTTCTTGGTGACTGCAACAACTTAGAAGCTTCTACTTCGTACAGAGTGGTGCGACCGCAAACGTCATCACGCGGCATTAGTTGCCAGACGATAAATGTAAACGTTTCTGAGAGTAATGCGTCCAATGTGAAGATTTTCAGTTACGTCATTTCGAAAACAAATGTTGAAAACGTTATTTTTTCTGCGGTTTTTACTACGAATTACCACTTCTCGCTTTTTCTCGTGTAATGTGGCTGCCAGAGTTCGGTTCATGCAAAATCATAAGGTCCTAGGTCAACTACAAGGCAGCAAAAGCAGCCAAAAACTGAATTTTCAAAAACTAAAACTTGAATTTCTGTGCCTCTTTCTTGGTGACTGCAACAACTTAGAAGCTTCTACTTCGTACAGAGTGGTGCGACCGCAAACGTCATCACGCGGCATTAGTTGCCAGACGATAAATGTAAACGTTTCTGAGAGTAATGCGTCCAATGTGAAGATTTTCAGTTACGTCGATACGAAAACAATGTAGAAAACGTTATGTTTTCTGCGGTTTTTACTACGAATTACCACTTCTCGCTTTTTCTCGTGTAATGTGGCTGCCAGAGTTCGGTTTATGCAAAATCTTAAGGTCCTAGGTCAACTACAAGGCAGCAAAAGCAGCCAAAAACTGAATTTTCAAAAACTAAAACTTGAATTTCTGTGCCTCTTTCTTGGTGACTGCAACAACTTAGAAGCTTCTACTTCGTACAGGGTGGTTCGACCGCAAACTTCATCACGCGGCATTAGTTGCCAGACGATAAATTTAAACGTTTCTGAGAGTAATGCGTCCAATGTGAAGATTTTCAGTTACGTCGATACGAAAACAATGTAGAAAACGTTATGTTTTCTGCGGTTTTTACTACGAATTACCACTTCTCGCTTTTTCTCGTGTAATAGGGCTGCCAGAGTTCGGTTCATGCAAAATCTTAAGGTCTTAGGTCAACCACAAGGCAGCAAAAGCAGACAAAAACTGAATTTTCAAAAACTAAAACTTGAATTTCTGTGCCTCTTTCTTGGTGACTGCAACAACTTAGAAGCTTCTACTTCGTACAGAGTGGTGCGACCGCAAACGTCATCACGCGGCATTAGTTGCCAGACGATAAATGTAAACGTTTCTGAGAGTAATGCGTCCAATGTGAAGATTTTCAGTTACGTCGATACCAAAACAATGTAGAAAACGTTATGTTTTCTGCGGTTTTTACTACGAATTACCACTTCTCGCTTTTTCTCGTGTAATGTGGCTGCCAGAGTTCGGTTCATGCAAAATCTTAAGGTCCTAGGTCAACTACAAGGCAGCAAAAGCAGCCAAAAACTGAATTTTCAAAAACTAAAACTTGAATTTCTGTGCCTCTTTCTTGGTGACTGCAACAACTTAGAAGCTTCTACTTCGTACAGAGTGGTGCGACCGCAAACGTCATCACGCGGCATTAGTTGCCAGACGATAAATGTAAACGTTTCTGAGAGTAATGCGTCCAATGTGAAGATTTTCAGTTACGTCATTTCGAAAACAAATGTTGACAACGTTATGTTTTCTGCGGTTTTTACTACGAATTACCACTTCTCGCTTTTTCTCGTGTAATGTGGCTGCCAGAGTTCGGTTCATGCAAAATCTTAAGGTCCTAGGTCAACTACAAGGCAGCAAAAGCAGCCAAAAATTGAATTTTCAAAAACTAAAACTTGAATTTCTGTGCCTCTTTCTTGGTGACTGCAACAACTTAGAAGCTTCTACTTCGTACAGAGTGGTGCGACCGCAAACGTCATCACGCGGCATTAGTTGAGAGACGATAAATGTAAACTTTTCTGAGAGTAATGCGTCCAAAGTGAAGATTTTCAGTTACGTCATTTCGGAAACAAATGTAGAAAACGTAATGTTTTCTGCGGTTTTTACTACGAATTACCACTTCTCGCTTTTTCTCGTGTAATGTGGCTGCCAGAGTTCGGTTCATGCAAAATCTTAAGGTCCTAGGTCAACTACAAGGTAGCAAAAGCGGCCAAAAACTGAATTTTCAAAAACTAAAACTTGAATTTCTGTGCCTCTTTCTTGGTGACTGCAACAACTTAGAAGCTTCTACTTCGTACAGAGTGGTGCGACCGCAAACGTCATCACGCGGCATTAGTTGCCAGACGATAAATGTAAACGTTTCTGAGAGTAATGCGTCCAATGTGAAGATTTTCAGGTACGTCATTTCGAAAACAAATGTTGAACACGTTATGTTTTCTGCGGTTTTTACTACGAATTACCACTTCTCGCTTTTTCTCGTGTAATGTGGCTGCCAGAGTTCGGTTCATGCAAAATCTTAAGGTCCTAGGTCAACTACAAGGCAGCAAAAGCAGCCAAAAACTGAATTTTCAAAAACTAAAACTTGAATTTCTCTGCCTCTTTCTTGGTGACTGCAACAACTTAGAAGCTTCTACTTCGTACAGAGTGGTGCGACCGCAAACGTCATCACGCGGCATTAGTTGCCATACGATAAATGTAAACTTTTCTGAGAGTAATGCGTCCAATGTGAAGATTTTCAGTTTCGTCGATACGAAAACAATGCAGAAACCGTTATGTTTTCTGCGGTTTTTACTACGAATTACCACTTCTCGCTTTTCTCGTGTAATGTGGCTGCCAGAGTTCGGTTCATGCAAAATCTTAAGGTCCTAGGTCAACTACAAGGCAGCAAAAGCAGCCAAAAACTGAATTTTCAAAAACTAAAACTTGAATTTCTGTGCCTCTTTCTTGGTGACTGCAACAACTTAGAAGCTTCTACTTCGTACAGAGTGGTGCGACCGCAAACGTCATCACGCGGCATTAGTTGCCAGACGATAAATGTAAACGTTTCTGAGAGTAATGCGTCCAAAGTGAAGATTTTCAGTTACGTCATTTCGAAAACAAATGATGAAAACGTAATGTTTTCTGAGGTTTTTACTACGAATTACCACTTCTCGCTTTTTCTCGTGTAATGTGGCTGCCAGAGTTCGGTTCATGCAAAATCTTAAGGTCCTAGGTCAACTACAAGGCAGCAAAAGCAGCCAAAAACTGAATTTTCAAAAACTAAAACTTGAATTTCTGTGCCTCTTTCTTGGTGACTGCAACAACTTAGAAGCTTCTACTTCGTACAGAGTGGTGCGACCGCAAACGTCATCACGCGGCATTAGTTGCCAGACGATAAATGTAAACGTTTCTGAGAGTAATGCGTCCACTGTGAAGATTTTCAGTTACGTCGATACGAAAACAATGTAGAAAACGTTATGTTTTCTGCGGTTTTTACTACGAATTACCACTTCTCGCTTTTCTCGTGTAATGTGGCTGCCAGAGTTCGGTTCATGCAAAATCGTAAGGTCCTAGGTCAACTACAAGGCAGCAAAAGCAGCCAAAAAGCGAATTTTCAAAAACTAAAACTTGAATTTCTGTGCCTCTTTCTTGGTGACTGCAACAACTTAGAAGCTTCTACTTCGTACAGAGTGGTGCGACCGCAATCGTCATCACGCGGCATTAGTTGCCAGACGATAAATGTAAACGTTTCTGAGAGTAATGCGTCCAATGTGAAGATTTTCAGTTACGTCGATACCAAAACAATGTAGAAAACGTTATGTTTTCTGCGGTTTTTACCACGAATTACCACTTCGCGCTTTTTCTCGTGTAATGTGGCTGCCAGAGTTCGGTTCACGCAAAATCTTAAGGTCCTAGGTCAACTACAAGGCTGCAAAAGCAGCCAAAAACTGAATTTTCAAAAACTAAAACTTGAATTTCTGTGCCTCTTTCTTGGTGACTGCAACAACTTAGAAGCTTCTACTTCGTACAGAGTGGTGCGACCGCAAACGTCATCACGCAGCATTAGTTGCCAGACGATAAATGTAAACGTTTCTGAGAGTAATGCGTCCAATGTGAAGATTTTCAGTTACGTCGATACGAAAACAATGTAGAAAACGTTATGTTTTCTGCGGGTTTTACTACGAATTACCACTTCTCGCTTTTTCTCGTGTAATGTGGCTGCCAGAGTTCGGTTCATGCAAAATCTTAAGGTCCTAGGTCAACTACAAGGCAGCAAAAGCAGCCAAAAACTGAATTTTCAAAAACTAAAACTTGAATTTCTGTGCCTCTTTCTTGGTGACTGCAACAACTTAGAAGCTTCTACTTCGTACAGAGTGGTGCGACCGCAAACGTCATCACGCGGCATTAGTTGCCAGACGATAAATGTAAACGTTTCTGAGAGTAATGCGTCCAATGTGAAGGTTTTCAGTTACGTCGATACGAAAACAATGTAGAGAACGTTATGTTTTCTGCGGTTTTTACTACGAATTACCACTTCTCGCTTTTTCTCGTGTAATGTGGCTGCCAGAGTTCGGTTCATGCAAAATCTTAAGGTCCTAGGTCAACTACAAGGCAGCAAAAGCAGCCAAAAACTGAATTTTCAAAAACTAAAACTTGAATTTCTGTGCCTCTTTCTTGGTGACTGCAACAACTTAGAAGCTTCTACTTCGTACAGAGTGGTGCGACCGCAAACGTCATCACGCGGCATTAGTTGCCAGCCGATAAATGTAAACGTTTCTGAGAGTAATGCGTCCAATGTGAAGATTTTCAGTTACGTCATTTCGAAAACAAATGTTAAAAACATTATGTTTTCTGCGGTTTTTACTACGAATTACCACTTATCGCTTTTTCTCGTGTAATGTGGCTGCCAGAGTTCGGTTCATGCAAAATCTTAAGGTCCTAGGTCAACTACAAGGCAGCAAAAGCAGCCAAAAACTGAATTTTCAAAAACAAAAACTTGAATTTCTGTGCCTATTTCTTGGTGACTGCAACAACTTAGAAGCTTCTACTTCGTACAGAGTGGTGCGACCGCAAACGTCATCACGCGGCATTAGTTGCCAGACGATAAATGTAAACGTTTCTGAGAGTAATGCGTCCAATGTGAAGATTTTCAGTTACGTCAATACGAAAACAATGTAGAAAACGTTATGTTTTCTGCGGTTTTGCTACGAATTACCACTTCTCGCTTTTTCTCGTGTAATGTGGCTGCCAGAGTTCGGTTGATGCAAAATCTTAAGGTCCTAGGTCAACTCCAAGGCAGCAAAAGCAGCCAAAAACTGAATTTTCAAAAACTAAAACTTGAATTACTGTGCCTCTTTCTTGGTGACTGCAACAACTTAGAAGCTTCTACTTCGTACAGAGTGGTGCGACCGCAAACGTCATCACGCGGCATTAGTTGCCAGACGATAAATGTAAACGTTTCTGACAGTAATGCGTCCAATGTGAAGATTTTCAGTTACGTCGATACGAAAACAATGTAGAAAACGTTATGTTTTCTGCGGTTTTTACTACGAATTACCACTTCTCGCTTTTTCTCGTGTAATGTGGCTGCCAGAGTTCGGTTCATGCAAAATCTTAAGGTCCTAGGTCAACTACAAGGCAGCAAAAGCAGCCAAAAACTGAATTTTCAAAAACTGAAACTTGAATTTCTGTGCCACTTTCTTGGTGACTGCAACAACTTAGAAGCTTCTACTTCGTACAGAGTGGTGCGACCGCAAACGTCATCACGCGGCATTAGTTGAGAGACGATAAATGTAAACTTTTCTGAGAGTAATGCGTCCAAAGTGAAGATTTTCAGTTACGTCATTTCGGAAACAAATGTAGAAAACGTAATGTTTTCTGCGGTTTTTACTACGAATTACCACTTCTCGCTTTTTCTCGTGTAATGTGGCTGCCAGAGTTCGGTTCATGCAAAATCTTAAGGTCCTAGGTCAACTACAAGGTAGCAAAAGCGGCCAAAAACTGAATTTTCAAAAACTAAAACTTGAATTTCTGTGCCTCTTTCTTGGTGACTGCAACAACTTAGAAGCTTCTACTTCGTACAGAGTGGTGCGACCGCAAACGTCATCACGCGGCATTAGTTGCCAGACGATAAATGTAAACGTTTCTGAGAGTAATGCGTCCAATGTGAAGATTTTCAGGTACGTCATTTCGAAAACAAATGTTGAACACGTTATGTTTTCTGCGGTTTTTACTACGAATTACCACTTCTCGCTTTTTCTCGTGTAATGTGGCTGCCAGAGTTCGGTTCATGCAAAATCTTAAGGTCCTAGGTCAACTACAAGGCAGCAAAAGCAGCCAAAAACTGAATTTTCAAAAACTAAAACTTGAATTTCTCTGCCTCTTTCTTGGTGACTGCAACAACTTAGAAGCTTCTACTTCGTACAGAGTGGTGCGACCGCAAACGTCATCACGCGGCATTAGTTGCCATACGATAAATGTAAACTTTTCTGAGAGTAATGCGTCCAATGTGAAGATTTTCAGTTTCGTCGATACGAAAACAATGCAGAAACCGTTATGTTTTCTGCGGTTTTTACTACGAATTACCACTTCTCGCTTTTCTCGTGTAATGTGGCTGCCAGAGTTCGGTTCATGCAAAATCTTAAGGTCCTAGGTCAACTACAAGGCAGCAAAAGCAGCCAAAAACTGAATTTTCAAAAACTAAAACTTGAATTTCTGTGCCTCTTTCTTGGTGACTGCAACAACTTAGAAGCTTCTACTTCGTACAGAGTGGTGCGACCGCAAACGTCATCACGCGGCATTAGTTGCCAGACGATAAATGTAAACGTTTCTGAGAGTAATGCGTCCAAAGTGAAGATTTTCAGTTACGTCATTTCGAAAACAAATGATGAAAACGTAATGTTTTCTGAGGTTTTTACTACGAATTACCACTTCTCGCTTTTTCTCGTGTAATGTGGCTGCCAGAGTTCGGTTCATGCAAAATCTTAAGGTCCTAGGTCAACTACAAGGCAGCAAAAGCAGCCAAAAACTGAATTTTCAAAAACTAAAACTTGAATTTCTGTGCCTCTTTCTTGGTGACTGCAACAACTTAGAAGCTTCTACTTCGTACAGAGTGGTGCGACCGCAAACGTCATCACGCGGCATTAGTTGCCAGACGATAAATGTAAACGTTTCTGAGAGTAATGCGTCCACTGTGAAGATTTTCAGTTACGTCGATACGAAAACAATGTAGAAAACGTTATGTTTTCTGCGGTTTTTACTACGAATTACCACTTCTCGCTTTTCTCGTGTAATGTGGCTGCCAGAGTTCGGTTCATGCAAAATCGTAAGGTCCTAGGTCAACTACAAGGCAGCAAAAGCAGCCAAAAAGCGAATTTTCAAAAACTAAAACTTGAATTTCTGTGCCTCTTTCTTGGTGACTGCAACAACTTAGAAGCTTCTACTTCGTACAGAGTGGTGCGACCGCAATCGTCATCACGCGGCATTAGTTGCCAGACGATAAATGTAAACGTTTCTGAGAGTAATGCGTCCAATGTGAAGATTTTCAGTTACGTCGATACCAAAACAATGTAGAAAACGTTATGTTTTCTGCGGTTTTTACCACGAATTACCACTTCGCGCTTTTTCTCGTGTAATGTGGCTGCCAGAGTTCGGTTCACGCAAAATCTTAAGGTCCTAGGTCAACTACAAGGCTGCAAAAGCAGCCAAAAACTGAATTTTCAAAAACTAAAACTTGAATTTCTGTGCCTCTTTCTTGGTGACTGCAACAACTTAGAAGCTTCTACTTCGTACAGAGTGGTGCGACCGCAAACGTCATCACGCAGCATTAGTTGCCAGACGATAAATGTAAACGTTTCTGAGAGTAATGCGTCCAATGTGAAGATTTTCAGTTACGTCGATACGAAAACAATGTAGAAAACGTTATGTTTTCTGCGGGTTTTACTACGAATTACCACTTCTCGCTTTTTCTCGTGTAATGTGGCTGCCAGAGTTCGGTTCATGCAAAATCTTAAGGTCCTAGGTCAACTACAAGGCAGCAAAAGCAGCCAAAAACTGAATTTTCAAAAACTAAAACTTGAATTTCTGTGCCTCTTTCTTGGTGACTGCAACAACTTAGAAGCTTCTACTTCGTACAGAGTGGTGCGACCGCAAACGTCATCACGCGGCATTAGTTGCCAGACGATAAATGTAAACGTTTCTGAGAGTAATGCGTCCAATGTGAAGGTTTTCAGTTACGTCGATACGAAAACAATGTAGAGAACGTTATGTTTTCTGCGGTTTTTACTACGAATTACCACTTCTCGCTTTTTCTCGTGTAATGTGGCTGCCAGAGTTCGGTTCATGCAAAATCTTAAGGTCCTAGGTCAACTACAAGGCAGCAAAAGCAGCCAAAAACTGAATTTTCAAAAACTAAAACTTGAATTTCTGTGCCTCTTTCTTGGTGACTGCAACAACTTAGAAGCTTCTACTTCGTACAGAGTGGTGCGACCGCAAACGTCATCACGCGGCATTAGTTGCCAGCCGATAAATGTAAACGTTTCTGAGAGTAATGCGTCCAATGTGAAGATTTTCAGTTACGTCATTTCGAAAACAAATGTTAAAAACATTATGTTTTCTGCGGTTTTTACTACGAATTACCACTTATCGCTTTTTCTCGTGTAATGTGGCTGCCAGAGTTCGGTTCATGCAAAATCTTAAGGTCCTAGGTCAACTACAAGGCAGCAAAAGCAGCCAAAAACTGAATTTTCAAAAACAAAAACTTGAATTTCTGTGCCTATTTCTTGGTGACTGCAACAACTTAGAAGCTTCTACTTCGTACAGAGTGGTGCGACCGCAAACGTCATCACGCGGCATTAGTTGCCAGACGATAAATGTAAACGTTTCTGAGAGTAATGCGTCCAATGTGAAGATTTTCAGTTACGTCAATACGAAAACAATGTAGAAAACGTTATGTTTTCTGCGGTTTTGCTACGAATTACCACTTCTCGCTTTTTCTCGTGTAATGTGGCTGCCAGAGTTCGGTTGATGCAAAATCTTAAGGTCCTAGGTCAACTCCAAGGCAGCAAAAGCAGCCAAAAACTGAATTTTCAAAAACTAAAACTTGAATTACTGTGCCTCTTTCTTGGTGACTGCAACAACTTAGAAGCTTCTACTTCGTACAGAGTGGTGCGACCGCAAACGTCATCACGCGGCATTAGTTGCCAGACGATAAATGTAAACGTTTCTGACAGTAATGCGTCCAATGTGAAGATTTTCAGTTACGTCGATACGAAAACAATGTAGAAAACGTTATGTTTTCTGCGGTTTTTACTACGAATTACCACTTCTCGCTTTTTCTCGTGTAATGTGGCTGCCAGAGTTCGGTTCATGCAAAATCTTAAGGTCCTAGGTCAACTACAAGGCAGCAAAAGCAGCCAAAAACTGAATTTTCAAAAACTGAAACTTGAATTTCTGTGCCACTTTCTTGGTGACTGCAACAACTTAGAAGCTTCTACTTCGTACAGAGTGGTGCGACCGCAAACGTCATCACGCGGCATTAGTTGCCAGACGATAAATGTAAACGTTTCTGAGAGTAATGCGTCCAATGTGAAGATTTTCAGTTACGTCGATACGAAAACAATGTAGAAAACGTTATGTTTTCTGCGGTTTTTACTACGAATTACTACTTCTCGCTTTTTCTCGTGTAATGTGGCTGCCAGATTTCGGTTCATGCAAAATCTTAAGGTCCTAGATCAACTACAAGGCAGCAAAAGCAGCCAAAAACTGAATTTTCAAAAACAAAAACGTGAATTTCTGTGCCTCTTTCTTGGTGACTGCAACAACTTAGAAGCTTCTACTTCGTACAGAGTGGTGCGACCGCAAACGTCATCACGCGGCATTAGTTGCCAGACGATAAATGTAAACGTTTCTGAGAGTAATGCGTCCAATGTGAAGATTTTCAGTTACGTCGATACGAAAACAATGTAGAAAACGTTATGTTTTCTGCGGTTTTTACTACGAATTACCACTTCTCGCTTTTTCTCGTGTAATGTGGCTGCCAGAGTTCGGTTCATGCAAAATCTTAAGGTCCTAGGTCAACTACAAGGCAGCAAAAGCAGCCAAAAACTGAATTTTCAAAAACTAAAACTTGAATTTCTGTGCCTCTTTCTTGGTGACTGCAACAACTTAGAAGCTTCTACTTCGTACAGAGTGGTGCGACCGCAAACGTCATCACGCGGCATTAGTTGCCAGACGATAAATGTAAACGTTTCTGAGAGTAATGCGTCCAATGTGAAGATTTTCAGTTACGTCGATACGAAAACAATGTAGAAAACGTTATGTTTTCTGCGGTTTTTACTACGAATTACCACTTCTCGCTTTTTCTCGTGTAATGTGGCTGATAGAGTTCGGTTCATGCAAAATCTTAAGGTCCTAGGTCAACTACAAGGCAGCAAAAGCAGCCAAAAACTGAATTTTCAAAAACTAAAACTTGAATTTCTGTGCCTCTTTCTTGGTGACTGCAACAACTTAGAAGCTTCTACTTCGTACAGAGTGGTGCGACCGCAAACGTCATCACGCGGCATTAGTTGCCAGACGATAAATGTAAACGTTTCTGAGAGTAATGCGTCCAATGTGAAGATTTTCAGTTACGTCGATACGAAAACAATGTAGAAAACGTTATGTTTTCTGCGGTTTTTACTACGAATTACCACTTCTCGCTTTTTCTCGTGTAATGTGGCTGATAGAGTTCGGTTCATGCAAAATCTAAAGGTCCTAGGTCGACTACAAGGCAGCAAAAGCAGACAAAAACGGAATTTTCAAAAACAAAAACTTGAATTTCTGTGCCTCTTTCTTGGTGACTGCAACAACTTAGAAGCTTCTACTTCGTACAGAGTGGTGCGACCGCAAACGTCATCACGCGGCATTAGTTGCCAGACGATAAATGTAAACGTTTCTGAGAGTAATGCGTCCAATGTGAAGATTTTCAGTTACGTCATTTCGAAAACAAATGTTGAAAACGTTATGTTTTCTGCGGTTTTTACTACGAATTACCACTTCTCGCTTTTTCTCGTGTAATGTGGCTGCCAGAGTTCGGTTCATGGAAAATCTTAAGGTCCTACGTCAACTACAAGGCAGCAAAAGCAGCCAAAAACTGAATTTTCAAAAACTAAAACTTGAATTTCTGTGCCTCCTTCTTGGTGACTGCAACAACTTAGAAGCTTCTACTTCGTACAGAGTGGTGCGACCGCAAACGTCATCACGCGGCATTAGTTGCCAGACGATAAATGTAAACGTTTCTGAGAGTAATGAGTCCAATGTGAAGATTTTCAGTTACGTCGATACGAAAACAATGTAGAAAACGTTATGTTTTCTGCGGTTTTTACTATGAATTACCACTTCTCCCTTTTTCTCGTGTAATGTGGCTGCCAGAGTTCGGTTCATGCAAAATCTTAAGGTCCTAGGTCAACTACAAGGCAGCAAAAGCAGCCAAAAACTGAATTTTCAAAAACAAAAACTTGAATTTCTGTGCCTCTTTCTTGGTGACTGCAACAACTTAGAAGCTTCTACTTCGTACAGAGTGGTGCGACCGCAAACGTCATCACGCGGCATTAGTTGCCAGACGATAAATGTAAACGTTTCTGAGAGTAATGCGTCCAATGTGAAGATTTTCAGTTACGTCGATACGAAAACAATGTAGAAAACGTTATGTTTTCTGCGGTTTTTACTACGAATTACCACTTCTCGCTTTTTCTCGTGTAATGTGGCTGCCAGAGTTCGGTTCATGCAAAATCTTAAGGTCCTAGGTCAACTACAAGGCAGCAAAAGCAGCCAAAAACTGAATTTTCAAAAACTAAAACTTGAATTTCTGTGCCTCTTTCTTGGTGACTGCAACAACTTAGAAGCTTCTACTTCGTAGAGTGGTGCGACCGCAAACGTCATCACGCGGCATTAGTTGCCAGACGATAAATGTAAACGTTTCTGAGAGTAATGCGTCCAATGTGAAGATTTTCAGTTACGTCGATACGAAAACAATGTAGAAAACGTTATGTTTTCTGCGGTTTTTACTACGAATTACCACGTCTCGCTTTTTCTCGTGTAATGTGGCTGCCAGAGTTCGGTTCACGCAAAATCTTAAGGTCCTAGGTCAACTACAAGGCAGCAAAAGCAGCCAAAAACTGAATTTTCAAAAACTAAAACTTGAATTTCTGTGCCTCTTTCTTGGTGACTGCAACAACTTAGAAGCTTCTACTTCGTACAGAGTGGTGCGACCGCAAACGTCATCACGCGGCATTAGTTGCCAGCCGATAAATGTAAACGTTTCTGAGAGTAATGCGTCCAATGTGAAGATTTTCAGTTACGTCGATACGAAAACAATGTAGAAAACGTTATGTTTTCTGCGGGTTTTACTACGAATTACCACTTCTCGCTTTTTCTCGTGTCATGTGGCTGCCAGAGTTCGGTTCATGCAAAATCTTAAGGTCCTAGGACAACTACAAGGCAGCAAAAGCAGCCAAAAACTGAATTTTCAAAAACTAAAACTTGAATTTCTGTGCCTCTTTCTTGGTGACTGCAACAACTTAGAAGCTTCTACTTCGTACAGAGTGGTGCGACCGCAAACGTCATCACGCGGCATTAGTTGCCAGACGATAAATGTAAACGTTTCTGAGAGTAATGCGTCCAATGTGAAGGTTTTCAGTTACGTCGATACGAAAACAATGTAGAGAACGTTATGTTTTCTGCGGTTTTTACTACGAATTACCACTTCTCGCTTTTTCTCGTGTAATGTGGCTGATAGAGTTCGGTTCATGCAAAATCTTAAGGTCCTAGGTCAACTACAAGGCAGCAAAAGCAGCCAAAAACTGAATTTTCAAAAACTAAAACTTGAATTTCTGTGCCTCTTTCTTGGTGACTGCAACAACTTAGAAGCTTCTACTTCGTACAGAGTGGTGCGACCGCAAACGTCATCACGCGGCATTAGTTGCCAGACGATAAATGTAAACGTTCCTGAGAGTAATGCGTCCAATGTGAAGATTTTCAGTTACGTCGATACGAAAACAATGTAGAAAACGTTATGTTTTCTGCGGTTTTTACTACGAATTACCACTTCTCGCTTTTTCTCGTGTAATGTGGCTGCCAGATTTCGGTTCATGCAAAATCTTAAGGTCCTAGATCAACTACAAGGCAGCAAAAGCAGCCAAAAACTGAATTTTCAAAAACAAAAACGTGAATTTCTGTGCCTCTTTCTTGGTGACTGCAACAACTTAGAAGCTTCTACTTCGTACAGAGTGGTGCGACCGCAAACGTCATCACGCGGCATTAGTTGCCAGACGATAAATGTAAACGTTTCTGAGAGTAATGCGTCCAATGTGAAGATTTTCAGTTACGTCGATACGAAAACAATGTAGAAAACGTTATGTTTTCTGCGGTTTTTACTACGAATTACCACTTCTCGCTTTTTCTCGTGTAATGTGGCTGCCAGAGTTCGGTTCATGCAAAATCTTAAGGTCCTAGGTCAACTACAAGGCAGCAAAAGCAGCCAAAAACTGAATTTTCAAAAACTAAAACTTGAATTTCTGTGCCTCTTTCTTGGTGACTGCAACAACTTAGAAGCTTCTACTTCGTACAGAGTGGTGCGACCGCAAACGTCATCACGCGGCATTAGTTGCCAGACGATAAATGTAAACGTTTCTGAGAGTAATGCGTCCAATGTGAAGATTTTCAGTTACGTCGATACGAAAACAATGTAGAAAACGTTATGTTTTCTGCGGTTTTTACTACGAATTACCACTTCTCGCTTTTTCTCGTGTAATGTGGCTGATAGAGTTCGGTTCATGCAAAATCTTAAGGTCCTAGGTCAACTACAAGGCAGCAAAAGCAGCCAAAAACTGAATTTTCAAAAACTAAAACTTGAATTTCTGTGCCTCTTTCTTGGTGACTGCAACAACTTAGAAGCTTCTACTTCGTACAGAGTGGTGCGACCGCAAACGTCATCACGCGGCATTAGTTGCCAGACGATAAATGTAAACGTTTCTGAGAGTAATGCGTCCAATGTGAAGATTTTCAGTTACGTCGATACGAAAACAATGTAGAAAACGTTATGTTTTCTGCGGTTTTTACTACGAATTACCACTTCTCGCTTTTTCTCGTGTAATGTGGCTGATAGAGTTCGGTTCATGCAAAATCTAAAGGTCCTAGGTCGACTACAAGGCAGCAAAAGCAGCCAAAAACTGAATTTTCAAAAACTAAAACTTGAATTTCTGTGCCTCTTTCTTGGTGACTGCAACAACTTAGAAGCTTCTACTTCGTACAGAGTGGTGCGACCGCAAACGTCATCACGCGGCATTAGTTGCCAGACGATAAATGTAAACGTTTCTGAGAGTAATGCGTCCAATGTGAAGATTTTCAGTTACGTCATTTCGAAAACAAATGTTGAAAACGTTATGTTTTCTGCGGTTTTTACTACGAATTACCACTTCTCGCTTTTTCTCGTGTAATGTGGCTGCCAGAGTTCGGTTCATGGAAAATCTTAAGGTCCTACGTCAACTACAAGGCAGCAAAAGCAGCCAAAAACTGAATTTTCAAAAACTAAAACTTGAATTTCTGTGCCTCCTTCTTGGTGACTGCAACAACTTAGAAGCTTCTACTTCGTACAGAGTGGTGCGACCGCAAACGTCATCACGCGGCATTAGTTGCCAGACGATAAATGTAAACGTTTCTGAGAGTAATGAGTCCAATGTGAAGATTTTCAGTTACGTCGATACGAAAACAATGTAGAAAACGTTATGTTTTCTGCGGTTTTTACTATGAATTACCACTTCTCCCTTTTTCTCGTGTAATGTGGCTGCCAGAGTTCGGTTCATGCAAAATCTTAAGGTCCTAGGTCAACTACAAGGCAGCAAAAGCAGCCAAAAACTGAATTTTCAAAAACAAAAACTTGAATTTCTGTGCCTCTTTCTTGGTGACTGCAACAACTTAGAAGCTTCTACTTCGTACAGAGTGGTGCGACCGCAAACGTCATCACGCGGCATTAGTTGCCAGACGATAAATGTAAACGTTTCTGAGAGTAATGCGTCCAATGTGAAGATTTTCAGTTACGTCGATACGAAAACAATGTAGAAAACGTTATGTTTTCTGCGGTTTTTACTACGAATTACCACTTCTCGCTTTTTCTCGTGTAATGTGGCTGCCAGAGTTCGGTTCATGCAAAATCTTAAGGTCCTAGGTCAACTACAAGGCAGCAAAAGCAGCCAAAAACTGAATTTTCAAAAACTAAAACTTGAATTTCTGTGCCTCTTTCTTGGTGACTGCAACAACTTAGAAGCTTCTACTTCGTAGAGTGGTGCGACCGCAAACGTCATCACGCGGCATTAGTTGCCAGACGATAAATGTAAACGTTTCTGAGAGTAATGCGTCCAATGTGAAGATTTTCAGTTACGTCGATACGAAAACAATGTAGAAAACGTTATGTTTTCTGCGGTTTTTACAACGAATTACCACGTCTCGCTTTTTCTCGTGTAATGTGGCTGCCAGAGTTCGGTTCACGCAAAATCTTAAGGTCCTAGGTCAACTACAAGGCAGCAAAAGCAGCCAAAAACTGAATTTTCAAAAACTAAAACTTGAATTTCTGTGCCTCTTTCTTGGTGACTGCAACAACTTAGAAGCTTCTACTTCGTACAGAGTGGTGCGACCGCAAACGTCATCACGCGGCATTAGTTGCCAGACGATAAATGTAAACGTTTCTGAGAGTAATGCGTCCAATGTGAAGATTTTCAGTTACGTCGATACGAAAACAATGTAGAAAACGTTATGTTTTCTGCGGGTTTTACTACGAATTACCACTTCTCGCTTTTTCTCGTGTCATGTGGCTGCCAGAGTTCGGTTCATGCAAAATCTTAAGGTCCTAGGACAACTACAAGGCAGCAAAAGCAGCCAAAAACTGAATTTTCAAAAACTAAAACTTGAATTTCTGTGCCTCTTTCTTGGTGACTGCAACAACTTAGAAGCTTCTACTTCGTACAGAGTGGTGCGACCGCAAACGTCATCACGCGGCATTAGTTGCCAGACGATAAATGTAAACGTTTCTGAGAGTAATGCGTCCAATGTGAAGGTTTTCAGTTACGTCGATACGAAAACAATGTAGAGAACGTTATGTTTTCTGCGGTTTTTACTACGAATTACCACTTCTCGCTTTTTCTCGTGTAATGTGGCTGATAGAGTTCGGTTCATGCAAAATCTTAAGGTCCTAGGTCAACTACAAGGCAGCAAAAGCAGCCAAAAACTGAATTTTCAAAAACTAAAACTTGAATTTCTGTGCCTCTTTCTTGGTGACTGCAACAACTTAGAAGCTTCTACTTCGTACAGAGTGGTGCGACCGCAAACGTCATCACGCGGCATTAGTTGCCAGACGATAAATGTAAACGTTTCTGAGAGTAATGCGTCCAATGTGAAGATTTTCAGTTACGTCGATACGAAAACAATGTAGAAAACGTTATGTTTTCTGCGGTTTTTACTGCGAATTACCACTTCTCGCTTTTTCTCGTGTAATGTGGCTGATAGAGTTCGGTTCATGCAAAATCTTAAGGTCCTAGGTCGACTACAAGGCAGCAAAAGCAGCCAAAAACTGAATTTTCAAAAACTAAAACTTGAATTTCTGTGCCTCTTTCTTGGTGACTGCAACAACTTAGAAGCTTCTACTTCGTACAGAGTGGTGCGACCGCAAACGTCATCACGCGGCATTAGTTGCCAGACGATAAATGTAAACGTTTCTGAGAGTAGTGCGTCCAATGTGAAGGTTTTCAGTTACGTCGATACGAAAACAATGTAGAGAACGTTATGTTTTATGCGGTTTTTACTACGAATTACCACTTCTCGCTTTTTCTCGTGTAATGTGGCTGCCAGAGTTCGGTTCATGCAAAATCTTAAGGTCCTAGGTCAACTACAAGGCAGCAAAAGCAGCCAAAAACTGAATTTTCAAAAACAAAAACTGGAATTTCTGTGCCTCTTTCTTGGTGACTGCAACAACTTAGAGGCTTCTACTTCGTACAGAGTGGTGCGACCGCAAACGTCACCACGCGGCATTAGTTGCCAGACGATAAATGTAAACGTTTCTGAGAGTAATGCGTCCAATGTGAAGATTTTCAGTTACGTCATTTCGAAAACAAATGTTAAAAACGTTATGTTTTCTGCGGTTTTTACTACGAATTACCACTTCTCGCTTTTTCTCGTGTAATGTGGCTGCCAGAGTTCGGTTCATGCAAAATCTTAAGGTCCTAGGTCTACTACAAGGCAGCAAAAGCAGCCAAAAACTGAATTTTCAAAAACAAAAACTTGAATTTCTGTGCCTCTTTCTTGGTGACTGCAACAACTTAGAAGCTTCTACTTCGTACAGAGTGGTGCGACCGCAAACGTCATCACGCGGCATTAGTTGCCAGACGATAAATGTAAACGTTTCTGAGAGTAATGAGTCCAATGTGAAGATTTTCAGTTACGTCGATACGAAAACAATGTAGAAAACGTTATGTTTTCTGCGGTTTTTACTATGAATTACCACTTCTCGCTTTTTCTCGTGTAATGTGGCTGCCAGAGTTCGGTTCATGCAAAATCTTAAGGTCCTAGGTCAACTACAAGGCAGCAAAAGCAGCCAAAAACTGAATTTTCAAAAACAAAAACTTGAATTTCTGTGCCTCTTTCTTGGTGACTGCAACAACTTAGAAGCTTCTACTTCGTACAGAGTGGTGCGACCGCAAACGTCATCACGCGGCATTAGTTGCCAGACGATAAATGTAAACGTTTCTGAGAGTAATGCGTCCAATGTGAAGATTTTCAGTTACGTCGATACGAAAACAATGTAGAAAACGTTATGTTTTCTGCGGTTTTTACTACGAATTACCACTTCTCGCTTTTTCTCGTGTAATGTGGCTGCCAGAGTTCGGTTCATGCAAAATCTTAAGGTCCTAGGTCAACTACAAGGCAGCAAAAGCAGCCAAAAACTGAATTTTCAAAAACTAAAACTTGAATTTCTGTGCCTCTTTCTTGGTGACTGCAACAACTTAGAAGCTTCTACTTCGTACAGAGTGGTGCGACCGCAAACGTCATCACGCGGCATTAGTTGCCAGACGATAAATGTAAACGTTTCTGGGAGTAATGCGTCCAATGTGAAGATTTTCAGTTACGTCGATACGAAAACAATGTAGAAAACGTTATGTTTTCTGCGGTTTTTACTACGAATTACCACTTCTCGCTTTTTCTCGTGTAATGTGGCTGCCAGAGTTCGGTTCACGCAAAATCTTAAGGTCCTAGGTCAACTACAAGGCAGCAAAAGCAGCCAAAAACTGAATTTTCAAAAACTAAAACTTGAATTTCTGTGCCTCTTTCTTGGTGACTGCAACAACTTAGAAGCTTCTACTTCGTACAGAGTGGTGCGACCGCAAATGTCATCACGCGGCATTAGTTGCCAGACGATAAATGTAAACGTTTCTGAGAGTAATGCGTCCAATGTGAAGATTTTCAGTTACGTCGATACGAAAACAATGTAGAAAACGTTATGTTTTCTGCGGTTTTTACTACGAATTACCACTTCTCGCTTTTTCTCGTGTAATGTGGCTGCCAGAGTTCGGTTCATGCAAAATCTTAAGGTCCTAGGTCAACTACAAGGCAGCAAAAGCAGCCAAAAACTGAATTTTCAAAAACTAAAACTTGAATTTCTGTGCCTCTTTCTTGGTGAGTGCAACAACTTAGAAGCTTCTACTTCGTACAGAGTGGTGCGACCGCAAACTTCATCACGCGGCATTAGTTGCCAGACGATAAATGTAAACGTTTCTGAGAGTAATGCGTCCAAAGTGAAGATTTTCAGTTACGTCGATACGAAAACAATGTAGAAAACGTTATGTTTTCTGCGGTTTTTACTACGAATTACCACTTCTCGCTTTTTCTCGTGTAATGTGGCTGCCAGAGTTCGGTTCATGCAAAATCTTAAGGTCCTAGGTCAACTACAAGGCAGCAAAAGCAGCCAAAAACTGAATTTTCAAAAACAAAAACTTGAATTTCTGTGCCTCTTTCTTGGTGACTGCAACAACTTAGAAGCTTCTACTTCGTACAGAGTGGTGCGACCGCAAACGTCGTCACGCGGCATTAGTTGCCAGACGATAAATGTAAACGTTTCTGAGAGTAATGCGTCCAATGTGAAGATTTTCAGTTACGTCGATACGAAAACAATGTAGAAAACGTTATGTTTTCTGCGGTTTTTACTACGAATTACCACTTCTCTCTTTTTCTCGTGTAATGAGGCTGCCAGAGTTCGGTTCATGCAAAATCTTAAGGTCCTAGGTCAACTACAAGGCAGCAAAAGCAGCCAAAAACTGAATTTTCAAAAACTAAAACTTGAATTTCTGTGCCTCTTTCTTGGTGACTGCAACAACTTAGAAGCTTCTACTTCGTACAGAGTGGTGCGACCGCAAACGTCATCACGCGGCATTAGTTGCCAGACGATAAATGTAAACGTTTCTAAGAGTAATGCGTCCAATGTGAAGATTTTCAGTTACGTCATTTCGAAAACAAATGATGAAAACGTTATGTTTTCTGCGGTTTTTACTACGAATTACCACTTCTCGCTTTTTCTCGTGTAATGTGGCTGCCAGAGTTCGGTTCATGCAAAATCTTAAGGTCCTAGGTCAACTACAAGGCAGCAAAAGCAGCCAAAAACTGAATTTTCAAAAACTAAAACTTGAATTTCTGTGCCTCTTTCTTGGTGACTGCAACAGCTTAGAAGCTTCTACTTCGTACAGAGTGGTGCGACCGCAAACGTCATCACGCGGCATTAGTTGCCAGACGATAAATGTAAACGTTTCTGAGAGTAATGCGTCCAATGTGAAGATTTTCAGTTACGTCGATACGAAAACAATGTAGAAAACGTTATGTTTTCTGCGGTTTTTACTACGAATTACCACTTCTCGCTTTTTCTCGTGTAATGTGGCTGATAGAGTTCGGTTCATGCAAAATCTTAAGGTCCTAGGTCAACTACAAGGCAGCAAAAGCAGCCAAAAACTGAATTTTCAAAAACTAAAACTCGAATTTCTGTGCCTCTTTCTTGGTGACTGCAACAACTTAGAAGCTTCTACTTCGTACAGAGTGGTGCGACCGCAAACGTCATCACGCTGCATTAGTTGCCAGACGATAAATGTAAACGTTTCTGAGAGTAATGCGTCCAATGTGAAGATTTTCAGTTACGTCATTTCGAAAACAAATGTGGAAAACGTTATGTTTTCTGCGGTTTTTACTACGAATTACCACTTCTCGCTTTTTCTCGTGTAATGTGGCTGCCAGAGTTCGGTTCATGCAAAATCTTAAGGTCCTAGGTCAACTACAAGGCAGCAAAAGCAGCCAAAAACTGAATTTTCAAAAACTAAAACTTGAATTTCTGTGCCTCTTTCTTGGTGACTGCAACAACTTAGAAGCTTCTACTTCGTACAGAGTGGTGCGACCGCAAACGTCATCACGCGGCATTAGTTGCCAGACGATAAATGTAAACGTTTCTGAGAGTAATGCGTCCAATGTGAAGATTTTCAGTTACGTCGATACGAAAACAATGTAGAAAACGTTATGTTTTCTGCGGTTTTTACTACGAATTACCACTTCTCGCTTTTTCTCGTGTAATGCGGCTGCCAGAGTTCGGTTCATGCAAACTCGTAAGGTCCTAGGTCAATTACAAGGCAGCAAAAGCAGCCAAAAACTGAATTTTCAAAAACAAAAACTTGAATTTCTGTGCCTCTTTCTTAGTGACTGCAACAACTTAGAAGCTTCTACCTCGTACAGAGTGGTGCGACCGCAAACGTCATCACGCGGCATTAGTTGCCAGACGATAAATATAAACTTTTCTGAGAGTAATGCGCCCAATGTGAAGATTTTCAGTTACGTCGATACGAAAACAATGTAGAAAACGTTATGTTTTCTGCGGTTTTTACTACGAATTACCACTTCTCGCTTTTTCTCGTGTAATGTGGCTGCCAGAGTTCGGTTCATGCAAAATCTTAAGGTCCTAGGTCAACTACAAGGCAGCAAAAGCAGCCAAAAACTGAATTTTCAAAAACAAAAACTTGAATTTCTGTGCCTCTTTCTTGGTGACTGCAACAACTTAGAAGCTTCTACTTCGTACAGAGTGGTGCGACCGTAAATGTCATCACGCGGCATTAGTTGCCAGACGATAAATGTAAACGTTTCTGAGAGTAATGCGTCCAATGTGAAGGTTTTCAGTTACGTCGGTACGAAAACAATGTAGAGAACGTTATGTTTTCTGCGGTTTTTACTACGAATTACCACTTCTTGCTTTTTCTCGTGTAATGTGGCTGCCAGAGTTCGGTTCATGCAAAATCTTAAGGTCCTAGGTCAACTACAAGGCAGCAAAAGCAGCCAAAAACTGAATTTTCAAAAACTAAAACTTGAATTTCTGTGCCTCTTTCTTGGTGACTGCAACAACTTAGAAGCTTCTACTTCGTACAGAGTGGTGCAACCGCAAACGTCATCACGCGGCATTAGTTGCCAGACGATAAATGTAAACGTTTCTGAGATTAATGAGTCCAATGTGAAGATTTTCAGTTACGTCGATACGAAAACAATGTAGAAAACGTTATGTTTTCTGCGGTTTTTACTATGAATTACCACTTCTCCCTTTTTCTCGTGTAATGCGGCTGCCAGAGTTCGGTTCATGCAAAATCTTAAGGTCCTAGGTCAACTACAAGGCAGCAAAAGCAGCCAAAAACTGAATTTTCAAAAACTAAAACTTGAATTTCTGTGCCTCTTTCTTGGTGACTGCAACAACTTAGAAGCTTCTACTTCGTACAGAGTGGTGCGACCGCAAACGTCATCACGCGGCATTAGTTGCCAGCCGATAAATGTAAACGTTTCTGAGAGTAATGCGTCCAATGTGAAGATTTTCAGTTACGTCGATACGAAAACAATGTAGAAAACGTTATGTTTTCTGCGGTTTTTACTACGAATTACCACTTCTCGCTTTTTCTCGTGTAATGTGGCTGCCAGAGTTCGGTTCATGCAAAATCTTAAGGTCCTAGGTCAACTACAAGGCAGCAAAAGCAGCCAAAAACTGAATTTTCAAAAACTAAAACTTGAATGTCTGTGCCTCTTTCTTGGTGACTGCAACAACTTAGCAGCTTCTACTTCGTACAGAGTGGTGCGACCGCAAACGTCATCACGCGGCATTAGTTGCCAGACGATAAATGTAAACGTTTCTGAGAGTAATGCGTCCAATGTGAAGATTTTCAGTTACGTCGATACGAAAACAATGTAGAAAACGTTATGTTTTCTGCGGTTTTTACTACGAATTACCACTTCTCGCTTTTTCTCGTGTAATGTGGCTGCCAGAGTTCGGTTCATGCAAAATCTTAAGGTCCTAGGTCAACTACAAGGCAGCAAAAGCAGCCAAAAACTGAATTTTCAAAAACAAAAACTTGAATTTCTGTGCCTCTTTCTTGGTGACTGCAACAACTTAGAAGCTTCTACTTCGTACAGAGTGGTGCGACCGTAAATGTCATCACGCGGCATTAGTTGCCAGACGGTAAATGTAAACGTTTCTGAGAGTAATGCGTCCAATGTGAAGGTTTTCAGTTACGTCGATACGAAAACAATGTAGAGAACGTTATGTTTTCTGCGGTTTTTACTACGAATTACCACTTCTTGCTTTTTCTCGTGTAATGTGGCTGCCAGAGTTCGGTTCATGCAAAATCTTAAGGTCCTAGGTCAACTACAAGGCAGCAAAAGCAGCCAAAAACTGAATTTTCAAAAACTAAAACTTGAATTTCTGTGCCTCTTTCTTGGTGACTGCAACAACTTAGAAGCTTCTACTTCGTACAGAGTGGTGCTACCGCAAACGTCATCACGCTGCATTAGTTGCCAGACGATAAATGTAAACGTTTCCGAGAGTAATGCGTCCAATGTGAAGATTTTCAGTTACGTCGACACGAAAACAAATGATGAAAACGATATGTTTTCTGCGGTTTTTACTACGAATTACCACTTCTCGCTTTTTCTCGTGTAATGTGGCTGCCAGAGTTCGGTTCTTGCAAAATCTTAAGGTCCTAGGTCAACTACAAGGCAGCAAAAGCAGCCAAAAACTGAATTTTCAAAAACAAAAACTTGAATTTCTGTGCCTCTTTCTCGGTGACTGCAACAACTTAGAAGCTTCTACTTCGTACAGAGTGGTGTGACCGCAAACGTCATCACGCGGCATTAGTTGCCAGACGATAAATGTAAACGTTTCTGAGAGTAATGCGTCCAATGTGAAGATTTTCAGTTACGTCGATACGAAAACAATGTAGAAAACGTTATGTTTTCTGCGGTTTTTACTATGAGTTACCACTTCTCGCTTTTTCTCGTGTAATGTGGCTGCCAGAGTTCGGTTCATGCAAAATCTTAAGGTCCTAGGTCAACTACAAGGCAGCAAAAGCAGCCAAAAACTGAATTTTCAAAAACTAAAACTTGAATGTCTGTGCCTCTTTCTTGGTGACTGCAACAACTTAGCAGCTTCTACTTCGTACAGAGTGGTGCGACCGCAAACGTCATCACGCGGCATTAGTTGCCAGACGATAAATGTAAACGTTTCTGAGAGTAATGCGTCCAATGTGAAGATTTTCAGTTACGTCGATACGAAAACAATGTAGAAAACGTTATGTTTTCTGCGGTTTTTACTACGAATTACCACTTCTCGCTTTTTCTCGTGTAATGTGGCTGCCAGAGTTCGGTTCATGCAAAATCTTAAGGTCCTAGGTCAACTACAAGGCAGCAAAAGCAGCCAAAAACTGAATTTTCAAAAACAAAAACTTGAATTTCTGTGCCTCTTTCTTGGTGACTGCAACAACTTAGAAGCTTCTACTTCGTACAGAGTGGTGCGACCGTAAATGTCATCACGCGGCATTAGTTGCCAGACGGTAAATGTAAACGTTTCTGAGAGTAATGCGTCCAATGTGAAGGTTTTCAGTTACGTCGATACGAAAACAATGTAGAGAACGTTATGTTTTCTGCGGTTTTTACTACGAATTACCACTTCTTGCTTTTTCTCGTGTAATGTGGCTGCCAGAGTTCGGTTCATGCAAAATCTTAAGGTCCTAGGTCAACTACAAGGCAGCAAAAGCAGCCAAAAACTGAATTTTCAAAAACTAAAACTTGAATTTCTGTGCCTCTTTCTTGGTGACTGCAACAACTTAGAAGCTTCTACTTCGTACAGAGTGGTGCTACCGCAAACGTCATCACGCTGCATTAGTTGCCAGACGATAAATGTAAACGTTTCCGAGAGTAATGCGTCCAATGTGAAGATTTTCAGTTACGTCGACACGAAAACAAATGATGAAAACGATATGTTTTCTGCGGTTTTTACTACGAATTACCACTTCTCGCTTTTTCTCGTGTAATGTGGCTGCCAGAGTTCGGTTCATGCAAAATCTTAAGGTCCTAGGTCAACTACAAGGCAGCAAAAGCAGCCAAAAACTGAATTTTCAAAAACAAAAACTTGAATTTCTGTGCCTCTTTCTCGGTGACTGCAACAACTTAGAAGCTTCTACTTCGTACAGAGTGGTGTGACCGCAAACGTCATCACGCGGCATTAGTTGCCAGACGATAAATGTAAACGTTTCTGAGAGTAATGCGTCCAATGTGAAGATTTTCAGTTACGTCGATACGAAAACAATGTAGAAAACGTTATGTTTTCTGCGGTTTTTACTATGAGTTACCACTTCTCGCTTTTTCTCGTGTAATGTGGCTGCCAGAGTTCGGTTCATGCAAAATCTTAAGGTCCTAGGTCAACTACAAGGCAGCAAAAGCAGCCAAAAACTGAATTTTCAAAAACTAAAACTTGAATGTCTGTGCCTCTTTCTTGGTGACTGCTACAACTTAGCAGCTTCTACTTCGTACAGAGTGGTGCGACCGCAAACATCATCTCGCTGCATTAGTTGCCAGACGATAAATGTAAACGTTTCTGAGAGTAATGCGTCCAATGTGAAGATTTTCAGTTACGTCGATACGAAAACAATGTAGAAAACGTTATGTTTTCTGCGGTTTTTAGTACGAAATACCACTTCTCGCTTTTTCTCGTGTAATGTGGCTGCCAGAGTTCGGTTCATGCAAAATCTTAAGGTCCTAGGTCAACTACAAGGCAGCAAAAGCAGCCAAAAACTGAATTTTCAAAAACTAAAACTTGAATTTCTGTGCCTCTTTCTTGGTGACTGCAACAACTTAGAAGCTTCTACTTCGTACAGAGTGGTGCGACCGCAAACGTCATCACGCGGCATTAGTTGCCAGCCGATAAATGTAAACGTTTCTGAGAGTAATGCGTCCAATGTGAAGATATTCAGTTACGTCGATACGAAAACAATGTAGAAAACGTTATGTTTTCTGCGGTTTTTACTACGAATTACCACTTCTCGCTTTTTCTCGTGTAATGTGGCTGCCAGAGTTCGGTTCATGCAAAATCTTAAGGTCCTAGGTCAACTACAAGGCAGCAAAAGTAGCCAAAAACTGAATTTTCAAAAACTAAAACTTGAATGTCTGTGCCTCTTTCTTGGTGACTGCAACAACTTAGCAGCTCCTACTTCGTACAGAGTGGTGCGACCGCAAACGTCATCACGCGGCATTAGTTGCCAGACGATAAATGTAAACGTTTCTGAGAGTAATGCGTCCAATGTGAAGATTTTCAGTTACGTCATTTCGAAAACAAATGTTGAAAACGTTATGTTTTCTGCGGTTTTTACTACGAATTACCACTTCTCGCTTTTTCTCGTGTAATGTGGCTGCCAGAGTTCGGTTCATGCAAAATCTTAAGGTCCTAGGTCAACTACAAGGCAGCAAAAGCAGCCAAAAACTGAATTTTCAAAAACTAAAACTTGAATTTCTGTGCCTCTTTCTTGGTGACTGCAGCAACTTAGAAGCTTCTACTTCGTACAGAGTGGTGCGACCGCAAACGTCATCACGCGGCATTAGTTGAGAGACGATAAATGTAAACTTTTCTGAGAGTAATGCGTCCAATGTGAAGATTTTCAGTTACGTCGATACGAAAACAATGTAGAAAACGTTATGTTTTCTGCGGTTTTTACTACGAATTACCACTTCTCGCTTTTTCTCGTGTAATGTGGCTGCCAGAGTTCGGTTCATGCAAAATCTTAAGGTCCTAGGTCAACTACAAGGCAGCAAAAGCAGCCAAAAACTGAATTTTCAAAAACTAAAACTTGAATTTCTGTGCCTCTTTCTTGGTGACTGCAACAACTTAGAAGCTTCTACTTCGTACAGAGTGGTGCGACCGCAAACGTCATCACGCGGCATTAGTTGCCAGACGATAAATGTAAACGTTTCTGAGAGTAATGCGTCCAATGTGAAGATTTTCAGTTACGTCGATACGAAAACAATGTAGAAAATGTTATGTTTTCTGCGGTTTTTACTACGAATTACCACTTCCCGCTTTTTCTCGTGTAATGTGGCTGCCAGAGTTCGGTTCATGCAAAATCTTAAGGTCCTAGGTCAACTACAAGGCAGCAAAAGCAGCCAAAAACTGAATTTTCAAAAACAAAAACTTGAATTTCTGTGCCTCTATCCTGGTGACTGCAACAACTTAGAAGCTTCTACTTCGTACAGAGTGGTGCGACCGTAAATGTCATCACGCGGCATTAGTTGCCAGACGGTAAATGTAAACGTTTCTGAGAGTAATGCGTCCAATGTGAAGGTTTTCAGTTACGTCGATACGAAAACAGTGTAGAGAACGTTATGTTTTCTGCGGTTTTTACTACGAATTACCACTTCTTGCTTTTTCTCGTGTAATGTGGCTGCCAGAGTTCGGTTCATGCAAAATCTTAAGGTCCTAGGTCAACTACAAGGCAGCAAAAGCAGCCAAAAACTGAATTTTCAAAAACTAAAACTTGAATTTCTGTGCCTCTTTCTTGGTGACTGCAACAACTTAGAAGCTTCTACTTCGTACAGAGTGGTGCGACCGCAAACGTCATCACGCTGCATTAGTTGCCAGACGATAAATGTAAACGTTTCCGAGAGTAATGCGTCCAATGTGAAGATTTTCAGTTACGTCGATACGAAAACAAATGATGAAAACGTTATGTTTTCTGCGGTTTTTACTACGAATTACCACTTCTCGCTTTTTCTCGTGTAATGTGGCTGCCAGAGTTCGGTTCATGCAAAATCTTAAGGTCCTAGGTCAACTACAAGGCAGCAAAAGCAGCCAAAAACTGAATTTTCAAAAACAAAAACTTGAATTTCTGTGCCTCTTTCTCGGTGACTGCAACAACTTAGAAGCTTCTACTTCGTACAGAGTGGTGTGACCGCAAACGTCATCACGCGGCATTAGTTGCCAGACGATAAATGTAAACGTTTCTGAGAGTAATGCGTCCAATGTGAAGATTTTCAGTTACGTCGATACGAAAACAATGTAGAAAACGTTATGTTTTCTGCAGTTTTTACTACGAGTTACCACTTCTCGCTTTTTCTCGTGTAATGTGGCTGCCAGAGTTCGGTTCATGCAAAATCTTAAGGTCCTAGGTCCACTACAAGGCATCAAAAGCAGCCAAAAACTGAATTTTCAAAAACTAAAACTTGAATGTCTGTGCCTCTTTCTTGGTGACTGCTACAACTTAGCAGCTTCTACTTCGTACAGAGTGGTGCGACCGCAAACATCATCTCGCTGCATTAGTTGCCAGACGATAAATGTAAACGTTTCTGAGAGTAATGCGTCCAATGTGAAGATTTTCAGTTACGTCGATACGAAAACAATGTAGAGAACGTTATGTTTTCTGCGGTTTTTACTACGAATTACCACTTTTCGCTTTTTCTCGTGTAATGTGGCTGCCAGAGTTCGATTCATGCAAAATCTTAAGGTCCTAGGTCAACTACAAGGCAGCAAAAGCAGCCAAAAACTGAATTTTCAAAAACTAAAACTTGAATTTCTGTGCCTCTTTCTTGGTGACTGCAACAACTTAGAAGCTTCTACTTCGTACAGAGTGGTGCGACCGCAAACTTCATCACGCGGCATTAGTTGCCAGACGATAAATGTAAACGTTTCTGAGAGTAATGCGTCCAATGTGAAGATTTTCAGATACGTCATTTCGAAAACAAATGTTGAAAACGTTATGTTTTCTGCGGTTTTTACTACGAATTACCACTTCTCGCTTTTTCTCGTGTAATGTGGCTGCCAGAGTTCGGTTCATGCTAAATCTTAAGGTCCTAGGTCAACTACAAGGCAGCAAAAGCAGCCAAAAACTGAATTTTCAAAAACAAAAACTTGAATTTCTGTGCCTCTTTCTTGGTGACTGCAACAACTTAGAAGCTTCTACTTCGTACAGAGTGGTGCGACCGCAAACGTCATCACGCGGCATTAGTTGCCAGACGATAAATGTAAACGTTTCTGAGAGTAATGCGTCCAATGTGCAGATTTTCAGTTACGTCGATACGAAAACAATGTAGAAAACGTTATGTTTTCTGCGGTTTTTACTACGAATTACCACTTCTCGCTTTTTCTCGTGTAATGTGGCTGCCAGAATTTGGTTCATGCAAAATCTTAAGGTCCTAGGTCAACTACAAGGCAGCAAAAGCAGCCAAACACTGAATTTTCATAAACTAATACTTGAATTTCTGTGCCTCTTTCTTGGTGACTGCAACAACTTAGAAGCTTCTACTTCGTACAGAGTGGTGCGACCGCAAACGTCATCACGCTGCATTAGTTGCCAGACGGTAAATGTAAACGTTTCTGAGAGTAATGCGTCCAATGTGAAGATTTTCAGTTACGTCATTTCGAAAACAAATGTTGAAAACGTTATGTTTTCTGCGGTTTTTACTACGAATTACCACTTCTCGCTTTTTCTCGTGTAATGTGGCTGCCAGAGTTCGGTTCATGCAAAATCTTAAGGTCCTAGGTCAACTACAAGGCAGCAAAAGCAGCCAAAAACTGAATTTTCAAAAACTAAAACTTGAATTTCTGTGCCTCTTTCCTGGTGACTGCAACAACTTAGAAGCTTCTACTTCGTACAGAGTGGTGCGACCGCAAACGTCATCACGCGGCATTAGTTGCCAGACGATAAATGTAAACGTTTCTGAGAGTAATGCGTCCAATGTGAAGATTCTCAGTTACGTCATTTCGAAAACAAATGTTGAAAACGTTATGGTTTCTGCGGTTTTTACTACGAATTACCACTTCTCGCTTTTTCTCGTGTAATGTGGCTGCCAGAGTTCGGTTGATGCAAAATCTTAAGGTCCTAGGTCAACTACAAGGCAGCAAAAGCAGCCAAAAACTGAATTTTCAAAAACTAAAACTTGAATTTCTGTGCCTCTTTCTTGGTGACTACAACAACTTAGAAGCTTCTACTTCGTACAGAGTGGTGCGACCGCAAACGTCATCACGCTGCATTAGTTGCCAGACGATAAATGTAAACGTTTCTGAGAGTAATGCGTCCAATGTGAAGATTTTCAGTTACGTCATTTCGAAAACAATGTAGAAAACGTTATGTTTTCTGCGGTTTTTACTACGAATTACCACTTCTCGCTTTTTCTCGTGTAATGTGGCTGCCAGAGTTCGGTTCATGCAAAATCTTAAGGTCCTAGGTCAACTACAAGGCAGCAAAAGCAGCCAAAAACTGAATTTTCAAAAACAAAAACCTGAATTTCTGTGCCTCTTTCTCGGTGACTGCAACAACTTAGAAGCTTCTACTTCGTACAGAGTGGTATGACCGCAAACGTCATCACGCGGCATTAGTTGCCAGACGATAAATGTAAACGTTTCTGAGAGTAATGCGTCCAATGTGAAGATTTTCAGTTACGTCGATACGAAAACAATGTAGAAAACGTTATGTTTTCTGCGGTTTTTACTACGAGTTACCACTTCTCGCTTTTTCTCGTGTAATGTGGCTGCCAGAGTTCGGTTCATTCAAAATCTTAAGGTCCTAGGTCAACTACAAAGCAGCAAAAGCAGCCAAAAACTGAATTTCCAAAAACTAAAACTTGAATTTCTGTGCCTCTTTCTTGATGACTGCAACAACTTAGAAGCTTCTACTTCGTACAGAGTGGAGCGACCGCAAACGTCATCACGCGGCATTAGTTGCCAGACGATAAATGTAAACGTTTCTGAGAGTAATGCGTCCAATGTGCAGATTTTCAGTTACGTCGATACGAAAACAATGTAGAAAACGTTATGTTTTCTGCGGTTTTTACTACGAATTACCACTTCTCGCTTTTTCTCGTGTAATGTGGCTGCCAGAATTTGGTTCATGCAAAATCTTAAGGTCCTAGGTCAACTACAAGGCAGCAAAAGCAGCCAAAAACTGAATTTTCAAAAACTAATACTTGAATTTCTGTGCCTCTTTCTTGGTGACTGCAACAACTTAGAAGCTTCTACTTCATACAGAGTGGTGCGACCGCAAACGTCATCACGCTGCATTAGTTGCCAGACGATAAATGTAAACGTTTCTGAGAGTAATGCGTCCAATGTGAAGATTTTCAGTTACGTCATTTCGAAAACAAATGTTGAAAACGTTATGTTTTCTGCGGTTTTTACTACGAATTACCACTTCTCGCTTTTTCTCGTGTAATGTGGCTGCCAGAGTTCGGTTCATGCAAAATCTTAAGGTCCTAGGTCAACTACAAGGCAGCAAAAGCAGCCAAAAACTGAATTTTCAAAAACTAAAACTTGAATTTCTGTGCCTCTTTCCTGGTGACTGCAACAACTTAGAAGCTTCTACTTCGTACAGAGTGGTGCGACCGCAAACGTCATCACGCGGCATTAGTTGCCAGACGATAAATGTAAACGTTTCTGAGAGTAATGCGTCCAATGTGAAGATTCTCAGTTACGTCATTTCGAAAACAAATGTTGAAAACGTTATGGTTTCTGCGGTTTTTACTACGAATTACCACTTCTCGCTTTTTCTCGTGTAATGTGGCTGCCAGAGTTCGGTTGATGCAAAATCTTAAGGTCCTAGGTCAACTACAAGGCAGCAAAAGCAGCCAAAAACTGAATTTTCAAAAACTAAAACTTGAATTTCTGTGCCTCTTTCTTGGTGACTACAACAACTTAGAAGCTTCTACTTCGTACAGAGTGGTGCGACCGCAAACGTCATCACGCTGCATTAGTTGCCAGACGATAAATGTAAACGTTTCTGAGAGTAATGCGTCCAATGTGAAGATTTTCAGTTACGTCATTTCGAAAACAATGTAGAAAACGTTATGTTTTCTGCGGTTTTTACTACGAATTACCACTTCTCGCTTTTTCTCGTGTATTGTGGCTGCCAGAGTTCGGTTCATGCAAAATCTTAAGGTCCTAGGTCAACTACAAGGCAGCAAAAGCATCCAAAAACTAAATTTTCAAAAACTAAAACTTGAATTTCTGTGCCTCTTTCTTGGTGACTGCAACAACTTAGAAGCTTCTACTTCGTACAGAGTGGTGCGACCGCAAACGTCATCACGCTGCATTAGTTGCCAGACGATAAATGAAAACGTTTCTGAGAGTAATGCGTCCAATGTGAAGATTTTCAGTTACGTCATTTCGCAAACAAATGTTGAAAACGTTATGTTTTCTGCGGTTTTTACTACGAATTACCACTTCTCGCTTTTTCTCGTGTAATGTGGCTGCCAGAGTTCGGTTCATGCAAAATCTTAAGGTCCTAGGTCAACTACAAGGCAGCAAAAGCAGCCAAAAACTGAATTTTCAAAAACTAAAACTTGAATTTCTGTGCCTCTTTCTTGGTGACTGCAACAACTTAGAAGCTTCTACTTCGTACAGAGTTGTGCGACCGCAAACGTCATCACGCTGCATTAGTTGCCAGACGATAAATGTAAACGTTTCTGAGAGTAATGCGTCCAATGTGAAGATTTTCAGTTACGTCATTTCGAAAACAATGTAGAAAACGTTATGTTTTCTGCGGTTTTTACTACGAATTACCACTTCTCGCTTTTTCTCGTGTAATGTGGCTGCCAGAGTTCGGTTCATGCAAAATCTTAAGGTCCTAGGTCAACTACAAGGCAGCAAAAGCAGCCAAAAACTGAATTTTCAAAAACTAAAACTTGAATTTCTGTGCCTCTTTCTTGGTGACTGCAACAACTTAGAAGCTTCTACTTCGTACAGAGTGGTGCGACCGCAAACGTCATCACGCGGCATTAGTTGCCAGACGATAAATGTAAACGTTTCTGAGAGTAATGCGTCCAATGTGAAGATTTTCAGTTACGTCGATACGAAAACAATGTAGAAAATGTTATGTTTTCTGCGGTTTTTACTACGAATTACCACTTCCCGCTTTTTCTCGTGTAATGTGGCTGCCAGAGTTCGGTTCATGCAAAATCTTAAGGTCCTAGGTCAACTACAAGGCAGCAAAAGCAGCCAAAAACTGAATTTTCAAAAACAAAAACTTGAATTTCTGTGCCTCTATCCTGGTGACTGCAACAACTTAGAAGCTTCTACTTCGTACAGAGTGGTGCGACCGTAAATGTCATCACGCGGCATTAGTTGCCAGACGGTAAATGTAAACGTTTCTGAGAGTAATGCGTCCAATGTGAAGGTTTTCAGTTACGTCGATACGAAAACAGTGTAGAGAACGTTATGTTTTCTGCGGTTTTTACTACGAATTACCACTTCTTGCTTTTTCTCGTGTAATGTGGCTGCCAGAGTTCGGTTCATGCAAAATCTTAAGGTCCTAGGTCAACTACAAGGCAGCAAAAGCAGCCAAAAACTGAATTTTCAAAAACTAAAACTTGAATTTCTGTGCCTCTTTCTTGGTGACTGCAACAACTTAGAAGCTTCTACTTCGTACAGAGTGGTGCGACCGCAAACGTCATCACGCTGCATTAGTTGCCAGACGATAAATGTAAACGTTTCCGAGAGTAATGCGTCCAATGTGAAGATTTTCAGTTACGTCGATACGAAAACAAATGATGAAAACGTTATGTTTTCTGCGGTTTTTACTACGAATTACCACTTCTCGCTTTTTCTCGTGTAATGTGGCTGCCAGAGTTCGGTTCATGCAAAATCTTAAGGTCCTAGGTCAACTACAAGGCAGCAAAAGCAGCCAAAAACTGAATTTTCAAAAACAAAAACTTGAATTTCTGTGCCTCTTTCTCGGTGACTGCAACAACTTAGAAGCTTCTACTTCGTACAGAGTGGTGTGACCGCAAACGTCATCACGCGGCATTAGTTGCCAGACGATAAATGTAAACGTTTCTGAGAGTAATGCGTCCAATGTGAAGATTTTCAGTTACGTCGATACGAAAACAATGTAGAAAACGTTATGTTTTCTGCAGTTTTTACTACGAGTTACCACTTCTCGCTTTTTCTCGTGTAATGTGGCTGCCAGAGTTCGGTTCATGCAAAATCTTAAGGTCCTAGGTCCACTACAAGGCATCAAAAGCAGCCAAAAACTGAATTTTCAAAAACTAAAACTTGAATGTCTGTGCCTCTTTCTTGGTGACTGCTACAACTTAGCAGCTTCTACTTCGTACAGAGTGGTGCGACCGCAAACATCATCTCGCTGCATTAGTTGCCAGACGATAAATGTAAACGTTTCTGAGAGTAATGCGTCCAATGTGAAGATTTTCAGTTACGTCGATACGAAAACAATGTAGAGAACGTTATGTTTTCTGCGGTTTTTACTACGAATTACCACTTTTCGCTTTTTCTCGTGTAATGTGGCTGCCAGAGTTCGATTCATGCAAAATCTTAAGGTCCTAGGTCAACTACAAGGCAGCAAAAGCAGCCAAAAACTGAATTTTCAAAAACTAAAACTTGAATTTCTGTGCCTCTTTCTTGGTGACTGCAACAACTTAGAAGCTTCTACTTCGTACAGAGTGGTGCGACCGCAAACTTCATCACGCGGCATTAGTTGCCAGACGATAAATGTAAACGTTTCTGAGAGTAATGCGTCCAATGTGAAGATTTTCAGATACGTCATTTCGAAAACAAATGTTGAAAACGTTATGTTTTCTGCGGTTTTTACTACGAATTACCACTTCTCGCTTTTTCTCGTGTAATGTGGCTGCCAGAGTTCGGTTCATGCTAAATCTTAAGGTCCTAGGTCAACTACAAGGCAGCAAAAGCAGCCAAAAACTGAATTTTCAAAAACAAAAACTTGAATTTCTGTGCCTCTTTCTTGGTGACTGCAACAACTTAGAAGCTTCTACTTCGTACAGAGTGGTGCGACCGCAAACGTCATCACGCGGCATTAGTTGCCAGACGATAAATGTAAACGTTTCTGAGAGTAATGCGTCCAATGTGCAGATTTTCAGTTACGTCGATACGAAAACAATGTAGAAAACGTTATGTTTTCTGCGGTTTTTACTACGAATTACCACTTCTCGCTTTTTCTCGTGTAATGTGGCTGCCAGAATTTGGTTCATGCAAAATCTTAAGGTCCTAGGTCAACTACAAGGCAGCAAAAGCAGCCAAACACTGAATTTTCATAAACTAATACTTGAATTTCTGTGCCTCTTTCTTGGTGACTGCAACAACTTAGAAGCTTCTACTTCGTACAGAGTGGTGCGACCGCAAACGTCATCACGCTGCATTAGTTGCCAGACGGTAAATGTAAACGTTTCTGAGAGTAATGCGTCCAATGTGAAGATTTTCAGTTACGTCATTTCGAAAACAAATGTTGAAAACGTTATGTTTTCTGCGGTTTTTACTACGAATTACCACTTCTCGCTTTTTCTCGTGTAATGTGGCTGCCAGAGTTCGGTTCATGCAAAATCTTAAGGTCCTAGGTCAACTACAAGGCAGCAAAAGCAGCCAAAAACTGAATTTTCAAAAACTAAAACTTGAATTTCTGTGCCTCTTTCCTGGTGACTGCAACAACTTAGAAGCTTCTACTTCGTACAGAGTGGTGCGACCGCAAACGTCATCACGCGGCATTAGTTGCCAGACGATAAATGTAAACGTTTCTGAGAGTAATGCGTCCAATGTGAAGATTCTCAGTTACGTCATTTCGAAAACAAATGTTGAAAACGTTATGGTTTCTGCGGTTTTTACTACGAATTACCACTTCTCGCTTTTTCTCGTGTAATGTGGCTGCCAGAGTTCGGTTGATGCAAAATCTTAAGGTCCTAGGTCAACTACAAGGCAGCAAAAGCAGCCAAAAACTGAATTTTCAAAAACTAAAACTTGAATTTCTGTGCCTCTTTCTTGGTGACTACAACAACTTAGAAGCTTCTACTTCGTACAGAGTGGTGCGACCGCAAACGTCATCACGCTGCATTAGTTGCCAGACGATAAATGTAAACGTTTCTGAGAGTAATGCGTCCAATGTGAAGATTTTCAGTTACGTCATTTCGAAAACAATGTAGAAAACGTTATGTTTTCTGCGGTTTTTACTACGAATTACCACTTCTCGCTTTTTCTCGTGTAATGTGGCTGCCAGAGTTCGGTTCATGCAAAATCTTAAGGTCCTAGGTCAACTACAAGGCAGCAAAAGCAGCCAAAAACTGAATTTTCAAAAACAAAAACTTGAATTTCTGTGCCTCTTTCTTGGTGACTGCAACAACTTAGAAGCTTCTACTTCGTACAGAGTGGTGCGACCGTAAATGTCATCACGCGGCATTAGTTGCCAGACGGTAAATGTAAACGTTTCTGAGAGTAATGCGTCCAATGTGAAGGTTTTCAGTTACGTCGATACGAAAACAATGTAGAGAACGTTATGTTTTCTGCGGTTTTTACTACGAATTACCACTTCTTGCTTTTTCTCGTGTAATGTGGCTGCCAGAGTTCGGTTCATGCAAAATCTTAAGGTCCTAGGTCAACTACAAGGCAGCAAAAGCAGCCAAAAACTGAATTTTCAAAAACTAAAACTTGAATTTCTGTGCCTCTTTCTTGGTGACTGCAACAACTTAGAAGCTTCTACTTCGTACAGAGTGGTGCTACCGCAAACGTCATCACGCTGCATTAGTTGCCAGACGATAAATGTAAACGTTTCCGAGAGTAATGCGTCCAATGTGAAGATTTTCAGTTACGTCGACACGAAAACAAATGATGAAAACGTTATGTTTTCTGCGGTTTTTACTACGAATTACCACTTCTCGCTTTTTCTCGTGTAATGTGGCTGCCAGAGTTCGGTTCATGCAAAATCTTAAGGTCCTAGGTCAACTACAAGGCAGCAAAAGCAGCCAAAAACTGAATTTTCAAAAACAAAAACCTGAATTTCTGTGCCTCTTTCTCGGTGACTGCAACAACTTAGAAGCTTCTACTTCGTACAGAGTGGTATGACCGCAAACGTCATCACGCGGCATTAGTTGCCAGACGATAAATGTAAACGTTTCTGAGAGTAATGCGTCCAATGTGAAGATTTTCAGTTACGTCGATACGAAAACAATGTAGAAAACGTTATGTTTTCTGCGGTTTTTACTACGAGTTACCACTTCTCGCTTTTTCTCGTGTAATGTGGCTGCCAGAGTTCGGTTCATTCAAAATCTTAAGGTCCTAGGTCAACTACAAAGCAGCAAAAGCAGCCAAAAACTGAATTTCCAAAAACTAAAACTTGAATTTCTGTGCCTCTTTCTTGATGACTGCAACAACTTAGAAGCTTCTACTTCGTACAGAGTGGAGCGACCGCAAACGTCATCACGCGGCATTAGTTGCCAGACGATAAATGTAAACGTTTCTGAGAGTAATGCGTCCAATGTGCAGATTTTCAGTTACGTCGATACGAAAACAATGTAGAAAACGTTATGTTTTCTGCGGTTTTTACTACGAATTACCACTTCTCGCTTTTTCTCGTGTAATGTGGCTGCCAGAATTTGGTTCATGCAAAATCTTAAGGTCCTAGGTCAACTACAAGGCAGCAAAAGCAGCCAAAAACTGAATTTTCAAAAACTAATACTTGAATTTCTGTGCCTCTTTCTTGGTGACTGCAACAACTTAGAAGCTTCTACTTCATACAGAGTGGTGCGACCGCAAACGTCATCACGCTGCATTAGTTGCCAGACGATAAATGTAAACGTTTCTGAGAGTAATGCGTCCAATGTGAAGATTTTCAGTTACGTCATTTCGAAAACAAATGTTGAAAACGTTATGTTTTCTGCGGTTTTTACTACGAATTACCACTTCTCGCTTTTTCTCGTGTAATGTGGCTGCCAGAGTTCGGTTCATGCAAAATCTTAAGGTCCTAGGTCAACTACAAGGCAGCAAAAGCAGCCAAAAACTGAATTTTCAAAAACTAAAACTTGAATTTCTGTGCCTCTTTCCTGGTGACTGCAACAACTTAGAAGCTTCTACTTCGTACAGAGTGGTGCGACCGCAAACGTCATCACGCGGCATTAGTTGCCAGACGATAAATGTAAACGTTTCTGAGAGTAATGCGTCCAATGTGAAGATTCTCAGTTACGTCATTTCGAAAACAAATGTTGAAAACGTTATGGTTTCTGCGGTTTTTACTACGAATTACCACTTCTCGCTTTTTCTCGTGTAATGTGGCTGCCAGAGTTCGGTTGATGCAAAATCTTAAGGTCCTAGGTCAACTACAAGGCAGCAAAAGCAGCCAAAAACTGAATTTTCAAAAACTAAAACTTGAATTTCTGTGCCTCTTTCTTGGTGACTACAACAACTTAGAAGCTTCTACTTCGTACAGAGTGGTGCGACCGCAAACGTCATCACGCTGCATTAGTTGCCAGACGATAAATGTAAACGTTTCTGAGAGTAATGCGTCCAATGTGAAGATTTTCAGTTACGTCATTTCGAAAACAATGTAGAAAACGTTATGTTTTCTGCGGTTTTTACTACGAATTACCACTTCTCGCTTTTTCTCGTGTATTGTGGCTGCCAGAGTTCGGTTCATGCAAAATCTTAAGGTCCTAGGTCAACTACAAGGCAGCAAAAGCATCCAAAAACTAAATTTTCAAAAACTAAAACTTGAATTTCTGTGCCTCTTTCTTGGTGACTGCAACAACTTAGAAGCTTCTACTTCGTACAGAGTGGTGCGACCGCAAACGTCATCACGCTGCATTAGTTGCCAGACGATAAATGAAAACGTTTCTGAGAGTAATGCGTCCAATGTGAAGATTTTCAGTTACGTCATTTCGCAAACAAATGTTGAAAACGTTATGTTTTCTGCGGTTTTTACTACGAATTACCACTTCTCGCTTTTTCTCGTGTAATGTGGCTGCCAGAGTTCGGTTCATGCAAAATCTTAAGGTCCTAGGTCAACTACAAGGCAGCAAAAGCAGCCAAAAACTGAATTTTCAAAAACTAAAACTTGAATTTCTGTGCCTCTTTCTTGGTGACTGCAACAACTTAGAAGCTTCTACTTCGTACAGAGTTGTGCGACCGCAAACGTCATCACGCTGCATTAGTTGCCAGACGATAAATGTAAACGTTTCTGAGAGTAATGCGTCCAATGTGAAGATTTTCAGTTACGTCATTTCGAAAACAATGTAGAAAACGTTATGTTTTCTGCGGTTTTTACTACGAATTACCACTTCTCGCTTTTTCTCGTGTAATGTGGCTGCCAGAGTTTGGTTCATGCAAAATCTTAAGGTCCTAGGTCAACTACAAGGCAGCAAAAGCATCCAAAAACTAAATTTTCAAAAACTAAATCTTGAATTTCTGTGCCTCTTTCTTGGTGACTGCAACAACTTAGAAGCTTCTACTTCGTACAGAGTGGTGCGACCGCAAACGTCATCACGCTGCATTAGTTGCCAGACGATAAATGTAAACGTTTCTGAGAGTAATGCGTCCAACGTGAAGATTTTCGGTTACGTCGATACGAAAACAATGTAGAAAACGTTATGTTTTCTGCGGTTTTTACTACGAATTACCACTTCTCGCTTTTTCTCGTGTAATGTGGCTGCTAGAGTTCGGTTCATGCAAAATCTTAAGGTCCTAGGTCAACTACAAGGCAGCAAAAGCAACCAAAAACTGAATTTTCAAAAACTAAAACTTGAATTTCTGTGCCTCTTTCTTGGTGACTGCAACAACTTAGAAGCTTCTACTTCGTACAGAGTGGTGCGACCGCAAACGTCATTACGCGGCATTAGTTGCCAGACGATAAATGTAAACGTTTCTGAGAGTAATGCGTCCAATGTGAAGATTTTCAGTTACGTCATTTCGAAAACAACTGTTGCAAACGTTATGGTTTCTGCGGTTTTTACTACGAATTACCACTTCTCGCTTTTTCTCGTGTAATGCGGCTGCCAGAGTTCGGTTCATGCAAAATCTTAAGGTCCTAGGTCAACTACAAGGCAGCAAAAGCAGCCAAAAACTGAATTTTCAAAAACTAAAACTTGAATTTCTGTGCCTCTTTCTTGGTGACTGCAACAACTTAGAAGCTTCTACTTCGTACAGAGTGGTGCGACCGCAAACGTCATCACGCTGCATTAGTTGCCAGACGATAAATGTAAACGTTTCTGAGAGTAATGCGTCCAATGTGAAGATTTTCAGTTACGTCATTTCGAAAACAATGTAGAAAACGTTATGTTTTTTGCAGTTTTTACTACGAATTACCAATTCTCGCTTTTTCTCGTGTAATGTGGCTGCCAGAGTTCGGTTCATGCAAAATCTTAAGGTCCTAGGTCAACTACAAGGCAGTAAATGCAGCCAAAAACTGAATTTTCAAAAACTAAAACTTGAATTTCTGTGCCTCTTTCTTGGTGACTGCAACAACTTAGAAGCTTCTACTTCGTACAGAGTGGTGCGACCGCAAACGTCATCACGCTGCATTAGTTGCCAGACGATAAATGTAAACGTTTCTGAGAGTAATTTGTCCAATGTGAAGATTTTCAGTTACGTCGATACGAAAACAATGTAGAAAACGTTATGTTTTCTGCGGTTTTTACTACGAATTACCACTTCTCGCTTTTGCTCGTGTAACGTGGCTGCCAGAGTTCGGTTCATGCAAAATCTTAAGGTCCTAGGTCAATTACAAGGCAGCAAAAGCAGCCAAAAACTGAATTTTCAAGAACTAAAACTTGAATTTCTGTGCCTCTTTCTTGGTGACTGCAACAACTTAGAAGCTTCTACTTCGTACAGAGTGGTGCGACCGCAAACGTCATCACGCTGCATTAGTTGCCAGACGATAAATGTAAACGTTTCTGAGAGTAATGCGTCCAATGAGAAGATTTTCAGTTACGTCGATACGAAAACAATGTAGAAAACGTTATGTTTTCTGCGGTTTTTACTACGAATTACCACTTCTCGCTTTTTCTCGTGTAATGTGGCTGCCAGAGTTCGGTTCATGCAAAATCTTAAGGTCCTAGGTCAACTACAAGGCAGCAAAAGCAGCCAAAAACTGAATTTTCAAAAACTAAAACTTGTATTTCTGTGCCTCTTTCTTGGTGACTGCAACAACTTAGAAGCTTCTACTTCGTACAGAGTGGTGCGTCCGCAAACGTCATCACGCTGCATTAGTTGCCAGTCGATAAATGTAAACGTTTCTGAGAGTAATGCGTCCAATGTGAAGATTTTCAGTTACGTCATTTCGAAAACAAATGTATAAAACGTTATGTTTTCTGCGGTTTTTACTACGAATTACCACTTCTCGCTTTTTCTCGTGTAATGTGGCTGCCAGAGTTCGGTTCATGCAAAATCTTAAGGTCCTAGGTCAACTACAAGGCAGCAAAAGCAGCCAAAAACTGAATTTTCAAAAACTAAAACTTGAATTTCTGTGCCTCTTTCTTGGTGACTGCAACAACTTAGAAGCTTCTACTTCGTACAGAGTGGAGCGACCGCAAACGTCATCACGCTGCATTAGTTGCCAGACGATAAATGTAAACGTTTCTGAGAGTAATGCGTCCAATGTGAAGATTTTCAGTTACGTCATTTCGAAAACAAATGTTGAAAACGTTATGTTTTCTGCGGTTTTTACTACGAATTACCACTTCTCGCTTTTTCTCATGTAATGTGGCTGCCAGAGTTCGGTTCATGCAAAATCTTAAGGTCCTAGGTCAACTACAAGGCAGCAAAAGCAGCCAAAAACTGAATTTTCAAAAAGTAAAACTTGAATTTCTGTGCCTCTTTCTTGGTGACTGCAACAACTTAGAAGCTTCTACTTCGTACAGAGTGGTGCGACCGCAAACGTCATCACGCTGCATTAGTTGCCAGACGATAAATGTAAACGTTTCTGAGAGTAATGCGTCCAATGTGAAGATTTTCAGTTACGTCATTTCGAAAACAAATGTTGAAAACTTTATGTTTTCTGCGGTTTTTAGTAGGAATTACCACTTCTCGCTTTTTCTCGTGTAATGTGCCTGCCAGAGTTCGGTTCATGCAAAATCTTAAGGTCCTAGGTCAACTACAAGGCAGCAAAAGCAACCAAAAACTGAATTTTCAAAAACTAAAACTTGAATTTCTGTGCCTCTTTCTTGGTGACTGCAACAACTTAGAAGCTTCTACTTCGTACAGAGTGGTGCGACCGCAAACGTCATCACGTGGCATTAGTTGCCAGACGATAAATGTAAACGTTTCTGAGAGTAATGCGTCTAATGTGAAGATTTTCAGTTACGTCGATACGAAAACAATGTAGAAAACGTTATGTTTTCTGCGGTTTTTACTACGAATTACCACTTCTCGCTTTTTCTCGTGTAATGTGGCTGCCAGAGTTCGGTTCATGCAAAATCTTAAGGTCCTAGGTCAACTACAAGGCAGCAAAAGCAGCCAAAAACTGAATTTTCAAAAACTAAAACTTGAATTTCTGTGCCTCTTTCTTGGTGACTGCAACAACTTAGAAGCTTCTACTTCGTACAGAGTGGTGCGACCGCAAACGTCATCACGCTGCATTAGTTGCCAGACGATAAATGTAAACGTTTCTGAGAGTAATGCGTCCAATGTGAAGATTTTCAGTTACGTCGATACGAAAACAAATATTGAAAACGTTATGTTTTCTCCGGTTTTTACTACGAATTACCACTTCTCGCTTTTTCTCGTGTAATGTGGCTGCCAGAGTTCGGTTCGTGCAAAGTCTTAAGGTCCTAGGTCAACTACAAGGCAGCAAAAGCAGCCAAAAACTGAATTTTCAAAAACTAAAACTTGAATTTCTGTGCCTCTTTCTTGGTGACTGCAACAACTTAGAAGCTTCTACTTCGTACAGAGTGGTGCGACCGCAAACGTCATCACGCTGCATTAGTTGCCAGACGATAAATGTAAACGTTTCTGAGAGTAATGCGTCCAATGTGAAGATTTTCAGTTACGTCGATACGAAAACAATGTAGAAAACGTTATGTTTTCTGCGGTTTTTACTACGAATTACCACTTCTCGCTTTTTCTCGTGTAATGTGGCTGCCAGAGTTCGGTTCATGCAAAATCTTAAGGTCCTAGGTCAACTACAAGGCAGCAAAAGCAGCCAAAAACTGAAATTTCAAAAACTAAAACTTGAATTTCTGTGCCTCTTTCTTGGTGACTGCAACAACTTAGAAGCTTCTACTTCGTACAGAGTGGTGCGACCGCAAACGTCATCACGCTGCGTTAGTTGCCAGACGGTAAATGTGAACGTTTCTGAGAGTAATGCGTCCAATGTGAAGATTTTCAGTTACGTCATTTCGAAAACAAATGTTGAAAACGTTATGTTTTCTGCGGTTTTTACTACGAATTACCAGTTCTCGCTTTTTCTCGTGTAATGTGGCTGCCAGAGTTCGGTTCATGCAAAATCTTAAGGTCCTAGGTCAACTACAAGGCAGCAAAAGCAGCCAAAAACTGAATTTTCAAAAACTAAAACTTGAATTTCTGTGCCTCTTTCTTGGTGACTGCAACAACTTAGAAGCTTCTACTTCGTACAGAGTGGTGCGACCGCAAACGTCATCACGCTGCATTAGTTGCCAGACGATAAATGTAAACGTTTCTGAGAGTAATGCGTCCAATGTGAAGATTTTCAGTTACGTCATTTGGAAAACAATGTAGAAAACGTTATGTTTTCTGCGGTTTTTACTACGAATTACCACTTCTCGCTTTTTCTCGTGTAATGTGGCTGCCAGAGTTCGGTTCATGCAAAATCTTCAGGTCCTAGGTCAACTACAAGGCAGCAAAAGCAGCCAAAAACTGAATTTTCAAAAACTAAAACATGAATTTCTGTGCCTCTTTCTTGGTGACTGCAACAACTTAGAAGCTTCTACTTCGTACAGAGTGGTGCGACCGCAAACGTCATCACGCTGCATTAGCTGCCAGACGATAAATGTAAACGTTTCTGAGAGTAATGCGTCCAATGTGAAGATTTTCAGTTACGTCATTTCGAAAACAATGTAGAAAACGTTATGTTTTCTGCGGTTTTTACTACGAATTACCACTTCTCGCTTTTTCTCGTGTATTGTGGCTGCCAGAGTTAGGTTCATGCAAAATCTTAAGGTCCTAGGTCAACTACAAGGCAGCAAAAGCAGCCAAAAACTGAATTTTCAAAAACTAAAACTTGAATTTCTGTGCCTCTTTCTTGGTGACTGCAACAACTTAGAAGCTTCTACTTCGTACAGAGTGGTGCGACCGCAAACGTCATCACGCTGCATTAGTTGCCAGACGATAAATGTAAACGTTTCTGAGAGTAATGCGTCCAATGTGAAGATTTTCAGTTTCGTCATTTCGAAAACAATGTAGAAAACGTTATGTTTTCTGCGGTTTTTACTACGAATTACCACTTCTCGCTTTTTCTCGTGTAATGTGGCTGCCAGAGTTCGGTTCATGCAAAATCTTAAGGTCCTAGGTCAACTACAAGGCAGCAAAAGCAACCAAAAACTGAATTTTCAAAAACTAAAACTTGAATTTCTGTGCCTCTTTCTTGGTGACTGCAACAACTTAGAAGCTTCTACTTCGCACAGAGTGGTGCGACCGCAAACGTCATCACGCGGCATTAGTTGCCAGAAGATAAATGTAAACGTTTCTGAGAGTAATGCGTCCAATGTGAAGATTTTCAGTTACGTCATTTCGAAAACAACTGTTGAAAACGTTATGGTTTCTGCGGTTTTTACTACGAATTACCACTTCTCGCTTTTTCTCGTGTAATGTGGCTGCCAGAGTTCGGTTCATGCAAAATCTTCAGGTCCTAGGTCAACTACAAGGCAGCAAAAGCAGCCAAAAACTGAATTTTCAAAAACTAAAACATGAATTTCTGTGCCTCTTTCTTGGTGACTGCAACAACTTAGAAGCTTCTACTTCGTACAGAGTGGTGCGACCGCAACCGTCATCACGCTGCATTAGCTGCCAGACGATAAATGTAAACGTTTCTGAGAGAATGCGTCCAATGTGAAGATTTTCAGTTACGTCATTTCGAAAACAATGTAGAAAACGTTATGTTTTCTGCGGTTTTTACTACGAATTACCACTTCTCGCTTTTTCTCGTGTATTGTGGCTGCCAGAGTTAGGTTCATGCAAAATCTTAAGGTCCTAGGTCAACTACAAGGCAGCAAAAGCATCCTAAAACTAAATTTTCAAAAACTAAAACTTGAATTTCTGTGCCTCTTTCTTGGTGACTGCAACAACTTAGAAGCTTCTACTTCGTACAGAGTGGTGCGACCGCAAACGTCATCACGCTGCATTAGTTGCCAGACGATAAATGTAAACGTTTCTGAGAGTAATGCGTCCAATGTGAAGATTTTCAGTGACGTCGATACGAAAACAATGTAGAAAACGTTATGTTTTCTGCGGTTTTTACTACGAATTACCACTTCTCGCTTTTTCTCGTGTAATGTGGCTGCCAGAGTTCGGTTCATGCAAAATCTTAAGGTCCTAGGTCAACTACAAGGCAGCAAAAGCAGCCAAAAACTGAATTTTCAAAAACTAAAACTTGAATTTCTGTGCCTCTTTCTTGGTGACTGCAACAACTTAGAAGCTTCTACTTCGTACAGAGTGGTGCGACCGCAAACGTCATCACGCTGCGTTAGTTGCCAGACGATAAATGTGAACGTTTCTGAGAGTAATGCGTCGATTGTGAAGATTTTCAGTTACGTCATTTCGAAAACAAATGTTGAAAACGTTATGTTTTCTGCGGTTTTTACTACGAATTACCAGTTCTCGCTTTTTCTCGTGTAATGTGGCTGCCAGAGTTCGGTTCATGCAAAATCTTAAGGTCCTAGGTCAACTACAAGGCAGCAAAAGCAGCCAAAAACTGAATTTTCAAAAACTAAAACTTGAATTTCTGTGCCTCTTTCTTGGTGACTGCAACAACTTAGAAGCTTCTACTTCGTACAGAGTGGTGCGACCGCAAACGTCATCACGCTGCATTAGTTGCCAGACGATAAATGTAAACGTTTCTGAGAGTAATGCGTCCAATGTGAAGATTTTCAGTTACGTCATTTCGAAAACAATGTAGAAAACGTTATGTTTTCTGCGGTTTTTACTACGAATTACCACTTCTCGCTTTTTCTCGTGTAATGTGGCTGCCAGAGTTCGGTTCATGCAAAATCTTAAGGTCCTAGGTCAACTACAAGGCAGCAAAAGCAACCAAAAACTGAATTTTCAAAAACTAAAACTTGAATTTCTGTGCCTCTTTCTTGGTGACTGCAACAACTTAGAAGCTTCTACTTCGTACAGAGTGGTGCGACCGCAAACGTCATCACGCGGCATTAGTTGCCAGACGATAAATGTAAACGTTTCTGAGAGTAATGCGTCCAATGTGAAGATTTTCAGTTACGTCATTTCGAAAACAACTGTTGAAAACGTTATGGTTTCTGCGGTTTTTACTACGAATTACCACTTCTCGCTTTTTCTCGTGTAATGTGGCTGCCAGAGTTCGGTTCATGCAAAATCTTCAGGTCCTAGGTCAACTACAAGGCAGCAAAAGCAGCCAAAAACTGAATTTTCAAAAACTAAAACATGAATTTCTGTGCCTCTTTCTTGGTGACTGCAACAACTTAGAAGCTTCTACTTCGTACAGAGTGGTGCGACCGCAAACGTCATCACGCTGCATTAGCTGCCAGACGATAAATGTAAACGTTTCTGAGAGTAATGCGTCCAATGTGAAGATTTTCAGTTACGTCATTTCGAAAACAATGTAGAAAACGTTATGTTTTCTGCGGTTTTTACTACGAATTACCACTTCTCGCTTTTTCTCGTGTATTGTGGCTGCCAGAGTTAGGTTCATGCAAAATCTTAAGGTCCTAGGTCAACTACAAGGCAGCAAAAGCACCCAAAAACTGAATTTTCAAAAACTAAAACTTGAATTTCTGTGCCTCTTTCTTGGTGACTGCAACAACTTAGAAGCTTCTACTTCGTACAGAGTGGTGCGACCGCAAACGTCATCACGCTGCATTAGTTGCCAGACGATAAATGTAAACGTTTCTGAGAGTAATGCGTCCAATGTGAAGATTTTCAGTTTCGTCATTTCGAAAACAATGTAGAAAACGTTATGTTTTCTGCGGTTTTTACTACGAATTACCACTTCTCGCTTTTTCTCGTGTAATGTTGCTGCCAGAGTTCGGTTCATGCAAAATCTTAAGGTCCTAGGTCAACTACAAGGCAGCAAAAGCAACCAAAAACTGAATTTTCAAAAACTAAGACTTGAATTTCTGTGCCTCTTTCTTGGTGACTGCAACAACTTAGAAGCTTCTACTTCGCACAGAGTGGTGCGACCGCAAACGTCATCACGCGGCATTAGTTGCCAGACGATAAATGTAAACGTTTCTGAGAGTAATGCGTCCAATGTGAAGATTTTCAGTTACGTCATTTCGAAAACAACTGTTGAAAACGTTATGGTTTCTGCGGTTTTTACTACGAATTACCACTTCTCGCTTTTTCTCGTGTAATGTGGCTGCCAGAGTTCGGTTCATGCAAAATCTTCAGGTCCTAGGTCAACTACAAGGCAGCAAAAGCAGCCAAAAACTGAATTTTCAAAAACTAAAACATGAATTTCTGTGCCTCTTTCTTGGTGACTGCAACAACTTAGAAGCTTCTACTTCGTACAGAGTGGTGCGACCGCAAACGTCATCACGCTGCATTAGTTGCCAGACGATAAATGTAAACGTTTCTGAAAGTAATGCGTCCAATGTGAAGATTTTCAGTTACGTCATTTCGAAAACAAATGTTGAAAACGTTATTTTTTCTGCGGTTTTTACAACGAATTACCACTTCTCGCTTTTTTTCGTGTAATGTGGCTGCCAGAGTTCGGTTCATGCAAAATCTTAAGGTCCTAGGTCAACTACAAGGCAGCTAAAGCAGCCAAAAACTGAATTTTCAAAAACTAAAACTTGAATTTCTGTGCCTTTTTCTTGGTGACTGCAACAACTTAGAAGCTTCTACTTCGTACAGAGTGGTGCGACCGCAAACGTCATCACGCTGCATTAGTTGCCAGACGATAAATGTAAACGTTTCTGAGAGTAATGCGTCCAATGTGAAGATTTTCAGTTACGTCATTTCGAAAACAATGTAGAAAACGTTATGTTTTCTGCGGTTTTTACTACGAATTACCACTTCTCGCTTTTTCTCGTGTATTGTGGCTGCCAGAGTTCGGTTCATGCAAAATCATAAGGTCCTAGGTCAACTACAAGGCAGCAAAAGCAACCAAAAACTGAACTTTCGAAAACTAAAACTTGAATTTCTGTGCCTCTTTCTTGGTGACTGCAACAACTTAGAAGCTTCTACTTCGTACAGAGTGGTGCGACCGCAAACGTCATCACGCTGCATTAGTTGCCAGACGATAAATGTAAACGTTTCTGAGAGTAATGCGTCCAATGTGAAGATTTTCAGTTACGTCATTTCGAAAACAAATGTTGAAAACGTTATGTTTTCTGCGGTTTTTACTACGAATTACCACTTCTCGCTTTTTCTCGTGTAATGTGGCTGCCAGAGTTCGGTTCATGCAAAATCTTAAGGTCCTAGGTCAACTACAAGGCAGCAAAAGCAGCCAAAAAATGAATTTTCAAAAACTAAAACTTGAATTTCTGTGCCTCTTTCTTGGTGACTGCAACAACTTAGAAGCTTCTACTTCGTACAGAGTGGTGCGACCGCAAACGTCATCACGCTGCATTAGTTGCCAGACGATAAATGTAAACGTTTCTGAGAGTAATGCGTCCAATGTGAAGATTTTCAGTTACGTCATCTCGAAAACAAATGTTGAAAACGTTATGTTTTCTGCGGTTTTTACTACGAATTACCACTTCTCGCTTTTTCTCGTGTAATGTGGCTGCCAGAGTTCGGTTCATGCAAAATCTTAAGGTCCTAGGTCAACTACAAGGCAGCAAAAGCAGCCAAAAACTGAATTTTCAAAACCTAAAACTTGAATTTCTGTGCCTCTTTCTTGGTGACTGCACCAACTTAGAAGCTTCTACTTCGTACAGAGTGGTGCGACCGCAAACGTCATCACGCTGCATTAGTTGCCAGACGATAAATGTAAACGTTTCTGAGAGTAATGCTTCCAATGTGAAGATTTTCAGGAACGTCATTTCGAAAACAAATGTTGAAAACGTTATGTTTTCTGCGGTTTTTACTACGAAATACCACTTCTCGCTTTTTCTCGTGTAATGTGGCTGCCAGAGTTCGGTTCATGCAAAATCTTAGGGTCCTAGGTCAACTACAAGGCAGCAAAAGCAGCCAAAAACTGAATTTTCAAAAATTAAAAGTTGAATTTCTGTGCCTCTTTCTTGGTGACTGCAACAACTTAGAAGCTTCTACTTCGTACAGAGTGGTGCGACCGCAAACGTCATCACGCTGCATTAATTGCCAGACGATAAATGTAAACGTTTCTGAGAGTAATGCGTCCAATGTGAAGATTTTCAGTTATGTCGATACGAAAACAATGTAGAAAACATTATGTTTTCTGCGGTTTTTACTACGAATTACCACTTCTCGCTTTTTCTCGTGTAATGTTGCTGCCAGAGTTCGGTTCATGCAAAATCTTAAGGTCCTAGGTCAACTACAAGGCAGCAAAAGCAGCCAAAAACTGAATTTTCAAAAACTAAAACTTGAATTTCTGTGCCTCTTTCTTGGTGACTGCAACAACTTAGAAGCTTCTACTTCGTACAGAGTGGTGCGACCGCAAACTTAATCACGCTGCATTAGTTGCCAGACGATAAATGTAAACGTTTCTGAGAGTAATGCGTCCAATGTGAAGATTTTCAGTTACGTCATTTCGAAAACAAATGTTTAAAACGTTATGTTTTCTGCGATTTTTACTACGAATTACCACTTCTCGCTTTTTCTCGTGTAATGTGGCTGCCAGAGTTCGGTTCATGCAAAATCTTAAGGTCCTACGTCAACTACAAGGCAGCAAAAGCAGCCAAAAACTGAATTGTCAAAAACTAAAACTTGAATTTCTGTGCCTCTTTCTTGGTGACTGCAACAACTTAGAAGCTTCTACTTCGTACAGAGTGGTGCGACCGCAAACGTCATTACGCTGCATTAGTTGCCAGACGATAAATGTAAAGGTTTCTGAGAGTAATGCGTCCAATGTGCAGATTTTCAGTTACGTCATTTCGAAAACAATGTAGAAAACGTTATGTTTTCTGCGGTTTTTACCACGAATTAAGACTTCTCGCTTTTTCTCGTGTAATGTGGCTGCCAGAGTTCGGTTCATGCAAAATCTTAAGGTCCTAGGTCAACTACAAGGCAGCAAAAGCAGCCAAAAACTGAATTTTCAAAAACTAAAACTTGAATTTCTGTGCCTCTTTCTTGGTGACTGCAACAACTTAGAAGCTTCTACTTCGTACAGAATGGTGCGACCGCAAACTTCATCACGCTGCATTAGTTGCCAGACGATAAATGTAAACGTTTCTGAGAGTAATGCGTCCAATTTGAAGATTTTCAGTTACGTCATTTCGAAAACAAATGTTGAAAACGTTATGTTTTCTGCGGTTTTCACTACGAATTACCACTTCTCGCTTTTCCTCGCGTAATGTGGCTGCCAGAGTTCGGTTCATGCAAAATCTTAAGGTCCTAGGTCAACTACAAGGCAGCAAAAGCAGCCAAAAACTGAATTTTCAAAAACTAAAACTTGAATTTCTGTGCCTCTTTCTTGGTGACTGCAACAACTTAGAAGCTTCTACTTCGTACGGAGTGGTGCGACCGCAAACGTCATCACGCTGCATTAGTTGCCAGACGACAAATGTAAACGTTTCTGAGAGTAATGCGTCCAATGTGCAGATTTTCAGTTACGTCATTTCGAAAACAATGTAGAAAACGTTATGTTTTCTGCGGTTTTTACTACGAATTACCACTTCTCGCTTTTTCTCGTGTAATCTGGCTGCCAGAGTTCGCTTCATGCAAAGTCTTAAGGTCCTAGGTCAACTACAAGGCAGCAAAAGCAGCCAAGAACTGAATTTTCAAAAACTAAAACTTGAATTTCTGTGCCTCTTTCTTGGTGACTGCAACAACTTAGAAGCTTCTACTTCGTACAGAGTGGTGCGACCGCAAACGTCATCACGCGGCATTAGTTGCCAGACGATAAATGTAAACGTTTCTGAGAGTAATGCGTCCAATGTGAAGATTTTCAGTTACGTCATTTCGAAAACAAATGTTGAAAACGTTATGTTTCCTGCGGTTTTTACTACGAATTACCACTTCTCGCTTTTTCTCGTGTAATGTGGCTGCCAGAGTTCGGTTCATGCAAAAGCCTAAGGTCTTCGGTCAACTACAAGGCAGCAAAAGCAGCCAAAAACTGAATTTTCAAAAACTAAAACTTGAATTTCTGTGCCTCTTTCTTGGTGACTGCAACAACTTAGAAGCTTCTACTTCGTACAGAGTGGTGCGACCGCAAACGTCATCACGCTGCATTGGTTGCCAGACGATAAATGTAAACGTTTCTGAGAGTAATGCGTCCAATGTGAAGATTTTCAGTTACGTCATTTCGAAAACAAATGTTGAAAACGTTATGTTTTCTGCGGTTTTTACTACGAATTACCACTTCTCGCTTTTTCTCGTGTAATGTGGCTGCCAGAGTTCGGTTCATGCAAAATCTTAAGGTCCTAGGTCAACTACAAGGCAGCAAAAGCAGCCAAAAACTGAATTTTTAAAAACTAAAACTTGAATTTCTGTGCCTCTTTCTTGGTGACTGCAACAACTTAGAAGCTTCTACTTCGTACAGAGTGGTGCGACCGCAAACGTCATCACGCTGCATTAGTTGCCAGACGATAAATGTAAACGTTTCTGAGAGTAATGCGTCCAATGTGAAGATTTTCAGTTACGTCATTTCGAAAACAAATGTTGAAAACGTTATGTTTTCTGCGGGTTTTACTACGAATTACCACTTCTCGCTTTTTCTCGTGTAATGTGGCTGCCAGAGTTCGGTTGATGCAAAATCTTAAGGTCCTAGGTCAACTACAAGGCAGCAAAAGCAGCCAAAAACTGAATTTTCAAAAACTAAAACTTGAATTTCTGTGCCTCTTTCTTGGTGACTGCAACAACTTAGAAGCTTCTACTTCGTACAGAGTGGTGCGACCGCAAACGTCATCACGCTGCATTTGTTGCCAGACGATAAATGTAAACGTTTCTGAGAGTAATGCGTCCAATGTGAAGATTTTCAGTTACGTCATTTCGAAAACAAATGTTGAAAACGTTATGTTTTCTGCGGTTCTTACTACGAATTACCACTTCTCGCTTTTTCTCGTGTAATGTGGCTGCCAGAGTTCGGTTCATGCAAAAGCCTAAGGTCTTAGGTCAACTACAAGGCAGCAAAAGCAGCCAAAAACTGAATTTTCAAAAACTAAAACTTGAATTTCTGTGCCTCTTTCTTGGTGACTGCAACAACTTAGAAGCTTCTACTTCGTACAGAGTGGTGCGACCGCAAACGTCATCACGCTGCATTAGTTGCCAGACGATAAATGTAAACGTTTCTGAGAGTAATGCGTCCAATGTGAAGATTTTCAGTTACGTCATTTCGAAAACAAATGTTGAAAACGTTATGTTTTCTGCGGTTTTTACTACGAATTACCACTTCTCGCTTATTCTCGTGTAATGTGGCTGCCAGAGTTCGGTTCATGCAAAATCTTAAGGTCCTAGGTCAACTACAAGGCAGCAAAAGCAGCCAAAAACTGAATTTTTAAAAACTAAAACTTGAATTTCTGTGCCTCTTTCTTGGTGACTGCAACAACTTAGAAGCTTCTACGTCGTACAGAGTGGTGCGACCGCAAACGACATCACGCTGCATTAGTTGCCAGACGATAAATGTAAACGTTTCTGAGAGTAATGCGTCCAATGTGAAGATTTTCAGTTACGTCATTTCGAAAACAAATGTTGAAAACGTTATGTTTTCTGCGGTTTTTACTACGAAATACCACTTCTCGCTTTTTCTCGTGTAATGTGGCTGCCAGAGTTCGGTTCATGCAAAATCTTAGGGTCCTAGGTCAACTACAAGGCAGCAAAAGCAGCCAAAAACTGAATTTTCAAAAATTAAAAGTTGAATTTCTGTGCCTCTTTCTTGGTGACTGCAACAACTTAGAAGCTTCTACTTCGTACAGAGTGGTGCGACCGCAAACGTCATCACGCTGCATTAATTGCCAGACGATAAATGTAAACGTTTCTGAGAGTAATGCGTCCAATGTGAAGATTTTCAGTTATGTCGATACGAAAACAATGTTGAAAACATTATGTTTTCTGCGGTTTTTACTACGAATTACCACTTCTCGCTTTTTCTCGTGTAATGTTGCTGCCAGAGTTCGGTTCATGCAAAATCTTAAGGTCCTAGGTCAACTACAAGGCAGCAAAAGCAGCCAAAAACTGAATTTTCAAAAACTAAAACTTGAATTTCTGTGCCTCTTTCTTGGTGACTGCAACAACTTAGAAGCTTCTACTTCGTACAGAGTGGTGCGACCGCAAACTTAATCACGCTGCATTAGTTGCCAGACGATAAATGTAAACGTTTCTGAGAGTAATGCGTCCAATGTGAAGATTTTCAGTTACGTCATTTCGAAAACAAATGTTTAAAACGTTATGTTTTCTGCGATTTTTACAACGAATTACCACTTCTCGCTTTTTCTCGTGTAATGTGGCTGCCAGAGTTCGGTTCATGCAAAATCTTAAGGTCCTACGTCAACTACAAGGCAGCAAAAGCAGCCAAAAACTGAATTGTCAAAAACTAAAACTTGAATTTCTGTGCCTCTTTCTTGGTGACTGCAACAACTTAGAAGCTTCTACTTCGTACAGAGTGGTGCGACCGCAAACGTCATTACGCTGCATTAGTTGCCAGACGATAAATGTAAAGGTTTCTGAGAGTAATGCGTCCAATGTGCAGATTTTCAGTTACGTCATTTCGAAAACAATGTAGAAAACGTTATGTTTTCTGCGGTTTTTACCACGAATTAAGACTTCTCGCTTTTTCTCGTGTAATGTGGCTGCCAGAGTTCGGTTCATGCAAAATCTTAAGGTCCTAGGTCAACTACAAGGCAGCAAAAGCAGCCAAAAACTGAATTTTCAAAAACTAAAACTTGAATTTCTGTGCCTCTTTCTTGGTGACTGCAACAACTTAGAAGCTTCTACTTCGTACAGAATGGTGCGACCGCAAACTTCATCACGCTGCATTAGTTGCCAGACGATAAATGTAAACGTTTCTGAGAGTAATGCGTCCAATTTGAAGATTTTCAGTTACGTCATTTCGAAAACAAATGTTGAAAACGTTATGTTTTCTGCGGTTTTCACTACGAATTACCACTTCTCGCTTTTCCTCGCGTAATGTGGCTGCCAGAGTTCGGTTCATGCAAAATCTTAAGGTCCTAGGTCAACTACAAGGCAGCAAAAGCAGCCAAAAACTGAATTTTCAAAAACTAAAACTTGAATTTCTGTGCCTCTTTCTTGGTGACTGCAACAACTTAGAAGCTTCTACTTCGTACGGAGTGGTGCGACCGCAAACGTCATCACGCTGCATTAGTTGCCAGACGACAAATGTAAACGTTTCTGAGAGTAATGCGTCCAATGTGCAGATTTTCAGTTACGTCATTTCGAAAACAATGTAGAAAACGTTATGTTTTCTGCGGTTTTTACTACGAATTACCACTTCTCGCTTTTTCTCGTGTAATGTGGCTGCCAGAGTTCGCTTCATGCAAAGTCTTAAGGTCCTAGGTCAACTACAAGGCAGCAAAAGCAGCCAAGAACTGAATTTTCAAAAACTAAAACTTGAATTTCTGTGCCTCTTTCTTGGTGACTGCAACAACTTAGAAGCTTCTACTTCGTACAGAGTGGTGCGACCGCAAACGTCATCACGCGGCATTAGTTGCCAGACGATAAATGTAAACGTTTCTGAGAGTAATGCGTCCAATGTGAAGATTTTCAGTTACGTCATTTCGAAAACAAATGTTGAAAACGTTATGTTTCCTGCGGTTTTTACTACGAATTACCACTTCTCGCTTTTTCTCGTGTAATGTGGCTGCCAGAGTTCGGTTCATGCAAAAGCCTAAGGTCTTCGGTCAACTACAAGGCAGCAAAAGCAGCCAAAAACTGAATTTTCAAAAACTAAAACTTGAATTTCTGTGCCTCTTTCTTGGTGACTGCAACAACTTAGAAGCTTCTACTTCGTACAGAGTGGTGCGACCGCAAACGTCATCACGCTGCATTGGTTGCCAGACGATAAATGTAAACGTTTCTGAGAGTAATGCGTCCAATGTGAAGATTTTCAGTTACGTCATTTCGAAAACAAATGTTGAAAACGTTATGTTTTCTGCGGTTTTTACTACGAATTACCACTTCTCGCTTTTTCTCGTGTAATGTGGCTGCCAGAGTTCGGTTCATGCAAAATCTTAAGGTCCTAGGTCAACTACAAGGCAGCAAAAGCAGCCAAAAACTGAATTTTTAAAAACTAAAACTTGAATTTCTGTGCCTCTTTCTTGGTGACTGCAACAACTTAGAAGCTTCTACTTCGTACAGAGTGGTGCGACCGCAAACGTCATCACGCTGCATTGGTTGCCAGACGATAAATGTAAACGTTTCTGAGAGTAATGCGTCCAATGTGAAGATTTTCAGTTACGTCATTTCGAAAACAAATGTTGAAAACGTTATGTTTTCTGCGGTTTTTACTACGAATTACCACTTCTCGCTTTTTCTCGTGTAATGTGGCTGCCAGAGTTCGGTTCATGCAAAATCTTAAGGTCCTAGGTCAACTACAAGGCAGCAAAAGCAGCCAAAAACTGAATTTTTAAAAACTAAAACTTGAATTTCTGTGCCTCTTTCTTGGTGACTGCAACAACTTAGAAGCTTCTACTTCGTACAGAGTGGTGCGACCGCAAACGTCATCACGCTGCATTAGTTGCCAGACGATAAATGTAAACGTTTCTGAGAGTAATGCGTCCAATGTGAAGATTTTCAGTTACGTCATTTCGAAAACAAATGTTGAAAACGTTATGTTTTCTGCGGGTTTTACTACGAATTACCACTTCTCGCTTTTTCTCGTGTAATGTGGCTGCCAGAGTTCGGTTGATGCAAAATCTTAAGGTCCTAGGTCAACTACAAGGCAGCAAAAGCAGCCAAAAACTGAATTTTCAAAAACTAAAACTTGAATTTCTGTGCCTCTTTCTTGGTGACTGCAACAACTTAGAAGCTTCTACTTCGTACAGAGTGGTGCGACCGCAAACGTCATCACGCTGCATTTGTTGCCAGACGATAAATGTAAACGTTTCTGAGAGTAATGCGTCCAATGTGAAGATTTTCAGTTACGTCATTTCGAAAACAAATGTTGAAAACGTTATGTTTTCTGCGGTTCTTACTACGAATTACCACTTCTCGCTTTTTCTCGTGTAATGTGGCTGCCAGAGTTCGGTTCATGCAAAAGCCTAAGGTCTTAGGTCAACTACAAGGCAGCAAAAGCAGCCAAAAACTGAATTTTCAAAAACTAAAACTTGAATTTCTGTGCCTCTTTCTTGGTGACTGCAACAACTTAGAAGCTTCTACTTCGTACAGAGTGGTGCGACCGCAAACGTCATCACGCTGCATTAGTTGCCAGACGATAAATGTAAACGTTTCTGAGAGTAATGCGTCCAATGTGAAGATTTTCAGTTACGTCATTTCGAAAACAAATGTTGAAAACGTTATGTTTTCTGCGGTTTTAATACGAATTACCACTTCTCGCTTATTCTCGTGTAATGTGGCTGCCAGAGTTCGGTTCATGCAAAATCTTAAGGTCCTAGGTCAACTACAAGGCAGCAAAAGCAGCCAAAAACTGAATTTTTAAAAACTAAAACTTGAATTTCTGTGCCTCTTTCTTGGTGACTGCAACAACTTAGAAGCTTCTACGTCGTACAGAGTGGTGCGACCGCAAACGACATCACGCTGCATTAGTTGCCAGACGATAAATGTAAACGTTTCTGAGAGTAATGCGTCCAATGTGAAGATTTTCAGTTACGTCATTTCGAAAACAAATGTTGAAAACGTTATGTTTTCTGCGGTTTTTACTACGAAATACCACTTCTCGCTTTTTCTCGTGTAATGTGGCTGCCAGAGTTCGGTTCATGCAAAATCTTAGGGTCCTAGGTCAACTACAAGGCAGCAAAAGCAGCCAAAAACTGAATTTTCAAAAATTAAAAGTTGAATTTCTGTGCCTCTTTCTTGGTGACTGCAACAACTTAGAAGCTTCTACTTCGTACAGAGTGGTGCGACCGCAAACGTCATCACGCTGCATTAATTGCCAGACGATAAATGTAAACGTTTCTGAGAGTAATGCGTCCAATGTGAAGATTTTCAGTTATGTCGATACGAAAACAATGTAGAAAACATTATGTTTTCTGCGGTTTTTACTACGAATTACCACTTCTCGCTTTTTCTCGTGTAATGTTGCTGCCAGAGTTCGGTTCATGCAAAATCTTAAGGTCCTAGGTCAACTACAAGGCAGCAAAAGCAGCCAAAAACTGAATTTTCAAAAACTAAAACTTGAATTTCTGTGCCTCTTTCTTGGTGACTGCAACAACTTAGAAGCTTCTACTTCGTACAGAGTGGTGCGACCGCAAACTTAATCACGCTGCATTAGTTGCCAGACGATAAATGTAAACGTTTCTGAGAGTAATGCGTCCAATGTGAAGATTTTCAGTTACGTCATTTCGAAAACAAATGTTTAAAACGTTATGTTTTCTGCGATTTTTACTACGAATTACCACTTCTCGCTTTTTCTCGTGTAATGTGGCTGCCAGAGTTCGGTTCATGCAAAATCTTAAGGTCCTACGTCAACTACAAGGCAGCAAAAGCAGCCAAAAACTGAATTGTCAAAAACTAAAACTTGAATTTCTGTGCCTCTTTCTTGGTGACTGCAACAACTTAGAAGCTTCTACTTCGTACAGAGTGGTGCGACCGCAAACGTCATTACGCTGCATTAGTTGCCAGACGATAAATGTAAAGGTTTCTGAGAGTAATGCGTCCAATGTGCAGATTTTCAGTTACGTCATTTCGAAAACAATGTAGAAAACGTTATGTTTTCTGCGGTTTTTACCACGAATTAAGACTTCTCGCTTTTTCTCGTGTAATGTGGCTGCCAGAGTTCGGTTCATGCAAAATCTTAAGGTCCTAGGTCAACTACAAGGCAGCAAAAGCAGCCAAAAACTGAATTTTCAAAAACTAAAACTTGAATTTCTGTGCCTCTTTCTTGGTGACTGCAACAACTTAGAAGCTTCTACTTCGTACAGAATGGTGCGACCGCAAACTTCATCACGCTGCATTAGTTGCCAGACGATAAATGTAAACGTTTCTGAGAGTAATGCGTCCAATTTGAAGATTTTCAGTTACGTCATTTCGAAAACAAATGTTGAAAACGTTATGTTTTCTGCGGTTTTCACTACGAATTACCACTTCTCGCTTTTCCTCGCGTAATGTGGCTGCCAGAGTTCGGTTCATGCAAAATCTTAAGGTCCTAGGTCAACTACAAGGCAGCAAAAGCAGCCAAAAACTGAATTTTCAAAAACTAAAACTTGAATTTCTGTGCCTCTTTCTTGGTGACTGCAACAACTTAGAAGCTTCTACTTCGTACGGAGTGGTGCGACCGCAAACGTCATCACGCTGCATTAGTTGCCAGACGACAAATGTAAACGTTTCTGAGAGTAATGCGTCCAATGTGCAGATTTTCAGTTACGTCATTTCGAAAACAATGTAGAAAACGTTATGTTTTCTGCGGTTTTTACTACGAATTACCACTTCTCGCTTTTTCTCGTGTAATGTGGCTGCCAGAGTTCGCTTCATGCAAAGTCTTAAGGTCCTAGGTCAACTACAAGGCAGCAAAAGCAGCCAAGAACTGAATTTTCAAAAACTAAAACTTGAATTTCTGTGCCTCTTTCTTGGTGACTGCAACAACTTAGAAGCTTCTACTTCGTACAGAGTGGTGCGACCGCAAACGTCATCACGCGGCATTAGTTGCCAGACGATAAATGTAAACGTTTCTGAGAGTAATGCGTCCAATGTGAAGATTTTCAGTTACGTCATTTCGAAAACAAATGTTGAAAACGTTATGTTTCCTGCGGTTTTTACTACGAATTACCACTTCTCGCTTTTTCTCGTGTAATGTGGCTGCCAGAGTTCGGTTCATGCAAAAGCCTAAGGTCTTCGGTCAACTACAAGGCAGCAAAAGCAGCCAAAAACTGAATTTTCAAAAACTAAAACTTGAATTTCTGTGCCTCTTTCTTGGTGACTGCAACAACTTAGAAGCTTCTACTTCGTACAGAGTGGTGCGACCGCAAACGTCATCACGCTGCATTGGTTGCCAGACGATAAATGTAAACGTTTCTGAGAGTAATGCGTCCAATGTGAAGATTTTCAGTTACGTCATTTCGAAAACAAATGTTGAAAACGTTATGTTTTCTGCGGTTTTTACTACGAATTACCACTTCTCGCTTTTTCTCGTGTAATGTGGCTGCCAGAGTTCGGTTCATGCAAAATCTTAAGGTCCTAGGTCAACTACAAGGCAGCAAAAGCAGCCAAAAACTGAATTTTTAAAAACTAAAACTTGAATTTCTGTGCCTCTTTCTTGGTGACTGCAACAACTTAGAAGCTTCTACTTCGTACAGAGTGGTGCGACCGCAAACGTCATCACGCTGCATTAGTTGCCAGACGATAAATGTAAACGTTTCTGAGAGTAATGCGTCCAATGTGAAGATTTTCAGTTACGTCATTTCGAAAACAAATGTTGAAAACGTTATGTTTTCTGCGGGTTTTACTACGAATTACCACTTCTCGCTTTTTCTCGTGTAATGTGGCTGCCAGAGTTCGGTTGATGCAAAATCTTAAGGTCCTAGGTCAACTACAAGGCAGCAAAAGCAGCCAAAAACTGAATTTTCAAAAACTAAAACTTGAATTTCTGTGCCTCTTTCTTGGTGACTGCAACAACTTAGAAGCTTCTACTTCGTACAGAGTGGTGCGACCGCAAACGTCATCACGCTGCATTTGTTGCCAGACGATAAATGTAAACGTTTCTGAGAGTAATGCGTCCAATGTGAAGATTTTCAGTTACGTCATTTCGAAAACAAATGTTGAAAACGTTATGTTTTCTGCGGTTCTTACTACGAATTACCACTTCTCGCTTTTTCTCGTGTAATGTGGCTGCCAGAGTTCGGTTCATGCAAAAGCCTAAGGTCTTAGGTCAACTACAAGGCAGCAAAAGCAGCCAAAAACTGAATTTTCAAAAACTAAAACTTGAATTTCTGTGCCTCTTTCTTGGTGACTGCAACAACTTAGAAGCTTCTACTTCGTACAGAGTGGTGCGACCGCAAACGTCATCACGCTGCATTAGTTGCCAGACGATAAATGTAAACGTTTCTGAGAGTAATGCGTCCAATGTGAAGATTTTCAGTTACGTCATTTCGAAAACAAATGTTGAAAACGTTATGTTTTCTGCGGTTTTTACTACGAATTACCACTTCTCGCTTATTCTCGTCTAATGTGGCTGCCAGAGTTCGGTTCATGCAAAATCTTAAGGTCCTAGGTCAACTACAAGGCAGCAAAAGCAGCCAAAAACTGAATTTTTAAAAACTAAAACTTGAATTTCTGTGCCTCTTTCTTGGTGACTGCAACAACTTAGAAGCTTCTACTTCGTACAGAGTGGTGCGACCGCAAACGACATCACGCTGCATTAGTTGCCAGACGATAAATGTAAACGTTTCTGAGAGTAATGCGTCCAATGTGAAGATTTTCAGTTACGTCATTTCGAAAACAAATGTTGAAAACGTTATGTTTTCTGCGGTTTTTACTACGAATTACCACTTCTCGCTTTTTCTCGTGTAATGTGGCTGCCAGAGTTCGGTTGATGCAAAATCTTAAGGTCCTAGGTCAACTACAAGGCAGCAAAAGCAGCCAAAAACTGAATTTTCAAAAACTAAAACTTGAATTTCTGTGCCTCTTTCTTGGTGACTGCAACAACTTAGAAGCTTCTACTTCGTACAGAGTGGTGCGACCGCAAACGTCATCACGCTGCATTCGTTGCCAGACGATAAATGTAAACGTTTCTGAGAGTAATGCGTCCAATGTGAAGATTTTCAGTTACGTCATTTCGAAAACAAATGTTGAAAACGTTATGTTTTCTGCGGTTTTTACTACGAATTACCACTCCTCGCTTTTTCTCGTGTAATGTGGCTCCCAGAGTTCGGTTCATGCAAAATCTTAAGGTCCTAGGTCAACTACAAGGCAGCAAAAGCAGCCAAAAACTGAATTTTCAAAAACTAAAACTTGAATTTCTGTGCTCCTTTCTTGGTGACTGCAACAACTTAGAAGCTTCTACTTCGTACAGAGTGGTGCGACCGAAAACGTCATTACGCTGCATTAGTTGCCAGACGATAAATGTGAACGTTTCTGAGAGTAATGCGTCCAATGTGAAGATTTTCAGTTACGTCATTTCGAAAACAAATGTTGAAAACGTTATGTTTTCTGCGGTTTTTACTACGAATTACCACTTCTCGCTTTTTATCGTGTAATGTGGCTGCCAGAGTTCGGTTCATGCAAAATCTTAAGGTCCTAGGTCAACTACAAGGCAGCAAAAGCAGCCAAAAACTGAATTTTCAAAAACTAAAACTTGAATGTCTGTGCCTCTTTCTTGGTGACTGCAACAACTTAGAAGCTTCTACTTCGTACAGAGTGGTGCGACCACAAACGTCATCACGCGGCATTAGTTGCCAGACGATAAATGTAAACGTTTCTGAGAGTAATGCGTCCAATGTGAGGATTTTCAGTTACGTCATTTCGAAAACAAATGTTGAAAACGTTATGGTTTCTGCGGTTTTTACTACGAATTACCACTTCTCGCTTTTTCTCGTGTAATGTGGCTGCCAGAGTTCGGTTCATGCAAAATCTTAAGGTCCTAGGACAACTACAAGGCAGCAAAAGCAGCCAAAAACTGAATTTTCAAAAACTAAAACTTGAATATCTGTGCCTCTTTCTTGGTGACTGCAACAACTTAGAAGCTTCTACTTCGTACAGAGTGGTGCGACCGCAAACGTCATCACGCTGCATTAGTTGCCAGACGATAAATGTAAACGTTTCTGAGAGCAATGCGTCCAATGTGAAGATTTTCAGTTACGTCATTTCGAAAACAATGTAGAAAACGTTATGTTTTCTGCGGTTTTTACTACGAATTACCACTTCTCGCTTTTTCTCTTGTATTGTGGCTGCCAGAGTTCGGTTCATGCAAAATCTTAAGGTCCTAGGTCAACTACAAGGCAGCAAAAGCATCCAAAAACGAAATTTTCAAAAACTAAAACTTGAATTTCTGTGCCTCTTTCTTGGTGACTGCAACAACTTAGAAGCTTCTACTTCGTACAGAGTGGTGCGACCGCAAACGTCATCACGCTGCATTCGTTGCCAGACGATAAATGTAAACGTTTCTGAGAGTAATGCGTCCAATGTGAAGATTTTCAGTTACGTCATTTCGAAAACAAATGTTGAAAACGTTATGTTTTCTGCGGTTTTTACTACGAATTACCACTCCTCGCTTTTTCTCGTGTAATGTGGCTGCCAGAGTTCGGTTCATGCAAAATCTTAAGGTCCTAGGTCAACTACAAGGCAGCAAAAGCAGCCAAAAACTGAATTTTCAAAAACTAAAACTTGAATTTCTGTGCCCCTTTCTTGGTGACTGCAACAACTTAGAAGCTTCTACTTCGTACAGAGTGGTGCGACCGAAAACGTCATCACGCTGCATTAGTTGCCAGACGATAAATGTAAACGTTTCTGAGAGTAATGCGTCCAATGCGAAGATTTTCAGTTACGTCATTTCGAAAACAAATGTTGAAAACGTTATGTTTTCTGCGGTTTTTACTACGAATTACCACTTATCGTTTTCTCTCGTGTAATGTGGCTGCCAGAGTTCGGTTCATGCAAAATCTTAAGGTCCTAGGTCAACTACAAGGCAGCAAAAGCATCCAAAAACTGAATTTTCAAAAATTAAAACTTGAATTTCTGTGCCTCTTTCTTGGTGACTGCAACAACTTAGAAGCTTCTACTTCGTACAGAGTGGTGCGACCGCAAACGTCATCACGCTGCATTAGTTGCCAGACGATAAATGTAAACGTTTCTGAAAGTAATGCGTCCAATGTGAAGATTTTCAGTTACGTCATTTCGAAAACAAATGTTGAAAACGTTATTTTTTCTGCGGTTTTTACAACGAATTACCACTTCTCGCTTTTTTTCGTGTAATGTGGCTGCCAGAGTTCGGTTCATGCAAAATCTTAAGGTCCTAGGTCAACTACAAGGCAGCTAAAGCAGCCAAAAACTGAATTTTCAAAAACTAAAACTTGAATTTCTGTGCCTTTTTCTTGGTGACTGCAACAACTTAGAAGCTTCTACTTCGTACAGAGTGGTGCGACCGCAAACGTCATCACGCTGCATTAGTTGCCAGACGATAAATGTAAACGTTTCTGAGAGTAATGCGTCCAATGTGAAGATTTTCAGTTACGTCATTTCGAAAACAATGTAGAAAACGTTATGTTTTCTGCGGTTTTTACTACGAATTACCACTTCTCGCTTTTTCTCGTGTATTGTGGCTGCCAGAGTTCGGTTCATGCAAAATCTTAAGGTCCTAGGTCAACTACAAGGCAGCAAAAGCAACCAAAAACTGAACTTTCGAAAACTAAAACTTGAATTTCTGTGCCTCTTTCTTGGTGACTGCAACAACTTAGAAGCTTCTACTTCGTACAGAGTGGTGCGACCGCAAACGTCATCACGCTGCATTAGTTGCCAGACGATAAATGTAAACGTTTCTGAGAGTAATGCGTCCAATGTGAAGATTTTCAGTTACGTCATTTCGAAAACAAATGTTGAAAACGTTATGTTTTCTGCGGTTTTTACTACGAATTACCACTTCTCGCTTTTTCTCGTGTAATGTGGCTGCCAGAGTTCGGTTCATGCAAAATCTTAAGGTCCTAGGTCAACTACAAGGCAGCAAAAGCAGCCAAAAACTGAATTTTCAAAAACTAAAACTTGAATTTCTGTGCCTCTTTCTTGGTGACTGCAACAACTTAGAAGCTTCTACTTCGTACAGAGTGGTGCGACCGCAAACGTCATCACGCTGCATTAGTTGCCAGACGATAAATGTAAACGTTTCTGAGAGTAATGCGTCCAATGTGAAGATTTTCAGTTACGTCATTTCGAAAACAAATGTTGAAAACGTTATGTTTTCTGCGGTTTTTACTACGAATTACCACTTCTCGCTTTTTCTCGTGTAATGTGGCTGCCAGAGTTCGGTTCATGCAAAATCTTAAGGTCCTAGGTCAACTACAAGGCAGCAAAAGCAGCCAAAAACTGAATTTTCAAAAACTAAAACTTGAATTTCTGTGCCTCTTTCTTGGTGACTGCAACAACTTAGAAGCTTCTACTTCGTACAGAGTGGTGCGACCGCAAACGTCATCACGCTGCATTAGTTGCCAGACGATAAATGTAAACGTTTCTGAGAGTAATGCGTCCAATGTGAAGATTGTCAGGAACGTCATTTCGAAAACAAATGTTGAAAACGTTATGTTTTCTGCGGTTTTTACTACGAATTACCACTTCTCGCTTTTTCTCGTGTAATGTGGCTGCCAGAGTTCGGTTCATGCAAAATCTTAGGGTCCTAGGTCAACTACAAGGCAGCAAAAGCAGCCAAAAACTGAATTTTCAAAAATTAAAAGTTGAATTTCTGTGCCTCTTTCTTGGTGACTGCAACAACTTAGAAGCTTCTACTTCGTACAGAGTGGTGCGACCGCAAACGTCATCACGCTGCATTAATTGCCAGACGATAAATGTAAACGTTTCTGAGAGTAATGCGTCCAATGTGAAGATTTTCAGTTATGTCGATACGAAAACAATGTAGAAAACATTATGTTTTCTGCGGTTTTTACTACGAATTACCACTTCTCGCTTTTTCTCGTGTAATGTTGCTGCCAGAGTTCGGTTCATGCAAAATCTTAAGGTCCTAGGTCAACTACAAGGCAGCAAAAGCAGCCAAAAACTGAATTTTCAAAAACTAAAACTTGAATTTCTGTGCCTCTTTCTTGGTGACTGCAACAACTTAGAAGCTTCTACTTCGTACAGAGTGGTGCGACCGCAAACTTAATCACGCTGCATTAGTTGCCAGACGATAAATGTAAACGTTTCTGAGAGTAATGCGTCCAATGTGAAGATTTTCAGTTACGTCATTTCGAAAACAAATGTTTAAAACGTTATGTTTTCTGCGATTTTTACTACGAATTACCACTTCTCGCTTTTTCTCGTGTAATGTGGCTGCCAGAGTTCGGTTCATGCAAAATCTTAAGGTCCTACGTCAACTACAAGGCAGCAAAAGCAGCCAAAAACTGAATTTTCAAAAACTAAAACTTGAATTTCTGTGCCTCTTTCTTGGTGACTGCAACAACTTAGAAGCTTCTACTTCGTACAGAGTGGTGCGACCGCAAACGTCATTACGCTGCATTAGTTGCCAGACGATAAATGTAAAGGTTTCTGAGAGTAATGCGTCCAATGTGCAGATTTTCAGTTACGTCATTTCGAAAACAATGTAGAAAACGTTATGTTTTCTGCGGTTTTTACCACGAATTAAGACTTCTCGCTTTTTCTCGTGTAATGTGGCTGCCAGAGTTCGGTTCATGCAAAATCTTAAGGTCCTAGGTCAACTACAAGAAAGCAAAAGCAGCCAAAAACTGAATTTTCAAAAACTAAAACTTGAATTTCTGTGCCTCTTTCTTGGTGACTGCAACAACTTAGAAGCTTCTACTTCGTACAGAATGGTGCGACCGCAAACTTCATCACGCTGCATTAGTTGCCAGACGATAAATGTAAACGTTTCTGAGAGTAATGCGTCCAATTTGAAGATTTTCAGTTACGTCATTTCGAAAACAAATGTTGAAAACGTTATGTTTTCTGCGGTTTTTTCTACGAATTACCACTTCTCGCTTTTCCTTGCGTAATGTCGCTGCCAGAGTTCGGTTCATGCAAAATCTTAAGGTCCTAGGTCAACTACAAGGCAGCAAAAGCAGCCAAAAACTGAATTTTCAAAAACTAAAACTTGAATTTCTGTGCCTCTTTCTTGGTGACTGCAACAACTTAGAAGCTTCTACTTCGTACTGAGTGGTGCGACCGCAAACGTCATCACGCTGCATTAGTTGCCAGACGACAAATGTAAACGTTTCTGAGAGTAATGCGTCCAATGTGCAGATTTTCAGTTACGTCATTTCGAAAACAATGTAGAAAACGTTATGTTTTCTGCGGTTTTTACTACGAATTACCACTTCTCGCTTTTTCTCGTGTAATGTGGCTGCCAGAGTTCGCTTCATGCAAAGTCTTAAGGTCCTAGGTCAACTACAAGGCAGCAAAAGCAGCCAAGAACTGAATTTTCAAAAACTAAAACTTGAATTTCTGTGCCTCTTTCTTGGTGACTGCAACAACTTAGAAGCTTCTACTTCGTACAGAGTGGTGCGACCGCAAACGTCATCACGCGGCATTAGTTGCCAGACGATAAATGTAAACGTTTCTGAGAGTAATGCGTCCAATGTGAAGATTTTCAGTTACGTCATTTCGAAAACAATGTAGAAAACGTTATGTTTTCTGCGGTTTTTACTACGAATTACCACTTCTCGCTTTTTCCGTGTAATGTGGCTGCCAGAGTTCGGTTCATGCAAAATCTTGAGGTCCTAGGTCAACTACAAGGCAGCGAAAGCAGCCAAAAACTGAATTTTCAAAAACTAAAACTTGAATTTCTGTGCCTCTTTCTTGGTGACTGCAACAACTTAGAAGCTTCTACTTCGTACAGAGTGGTGCGACCGCAAACGTCATCACGCTGCATTAGTTGCCAGACGATAAATGTAAACGTTTCTGAGAGTAATGCGTCCAATGTGAAGATTTTCAGTTACGTCATTTCGAAAACAAATGTTGAAAACGTTATGTTTTCTGCGGTTCATACTACGAATTACCACTTCTCGCTTTTTCTCGTGTAATGTGGCTGCCAGAGTTCCGTTCATGCAAAAGCCTAAGGTCTTCGGTCAACTACAAGGCAGCAAAAGCAGCCAAAAACTGAATTTTCAAAAACTAAAACTTGAATTTCTGTGCCTCTTTCTTGGTGACTGCAACAACTTAGAAGCTTCTACTTCGTACAGAGTGGTGCGACCGCAAACGTCATCACGCTGCATTAGTTGCCAGACGATAAATGTAAACGTTTCTGAGAGTAATGCGTCCAATGTGAAGATTTTCAGTTACGTCATTTCGAAAACAAATGTTGAAAACGTTATGTTTTCTGCGGTTTTTGCTACGAATTACCACTCCTCGCTTTTTCTCGTGTAATGTGGCTCCCAGAGTTCGGTTCATGCAAAATCTTAAGGTCCTAGGTCAACTACAAGGCAGCAAAAGCAGCCAAAAACTGAATTTTCAAAAACTAAAACTTGAATTTCTGTGCCTCTTTCTTGGTGACCGCAACAACTTAGAAGCTTCTACTTCGTACAGAGTGGTGCGACCGCAAACGTCATCACGCTGCATTAGTTGCCAGACGATAAATGTAAACGTTTCTCAGAGTAATGCGTCCAATGTGAAGATTTTCAGTTACGTCGATACGAAAACAATGTAGAAAACGTTATGTTTTCTGCGGTTTTTACTACGAATTACCACTTCTCGCTTTTTCTCCTGTAATGTGGCTGCCGGAGTTCGGTTCATGCTAAATCTCAAGGTCCTAGGTCAACTACAAGGCAGCAAAAGCAGCCAAAAACTGAATTTTCAAAAACTAAAACTTGAATTTCTGTGCCTTTTTCTTGGTGACTGCAACAACTTAGAAGCTTCTACTTCGTACAGAATGGTGCGACCGCAAACGTCATCACGCGGCATTAGTTGCCAGACGATAAATGTAAACGTTTCTGAGAGTAATGCGTCCAATGTGAAGATTTTCAGTTACGTCATTTCGAAAACAATGTAGAAAACGTTATGTATTCTGCGGTTTTTACTACGAATTACCACTTCTCGCTTTTTCTCGTGTATTGTGGCTGCCAGAGTTCGGTTCATGCAAAATCTTAAGGTCCTAGGTCAACTACAAGGCAGCAAAAGCAGCCAAAAACTGAATTTTCAAAAACTAAAACTTGAATTTCTGTGCCTCTTTCTTGGTGACTGCAACAACTTAGAAGCTTCTACTTCGTACAGAGTGGTGCGACCGCAAACGTCATCACGCTGCATTAGTTGCCAGACGATAAATGTAAACGTTTCTGAGAGTAATGCGTCCAATGTGAAGATTTTCAGTTACGTCATTTCGAAAACAAATGTTGAAAACGTTATGTTTTCTGCGGTTTTTACTACGAATTACCACTTCTCGCTTTTTCTCGTGTAATGGGGCTGCCAGAGTTCGGTTCATGCAAAATCTTAAGGTCCTAGGTCAACTACAAGGCAGCAAAAGCAGACAAAAACTGAATTTTCAAAAACTAAAACTTGAATTTCTGTGCCTCTTTCTTGGTGACTGCAACAACTTAGAAGCTTCTACTACGTACAGAGTGGTGCGACCGCAAACGTCATCACGCTGCATTAGTTGCCAGACGTTAAATGTAAACGTTTCTGAGAGTAATGCGTCCAATGTGAAGATATTCAGTTACGTCGATACGAAAACAAATGTTGAAAACGTTATGTTTTCTACGGTTTTTACTACGAATTACCACTTCTCGCTTTTTCTCGTGTAATGTGGCTGCCAGAGTTCGGTTCATGCAAAATCTTAAGGTCCTAGGCCAACTACAAGGCAAAAACTGAATTTTCAAAAACTAAAACTTGAATTTCTGTGCCTCTTTCTTGGTGACTGCAACAACTTAGAAGCTTCTACATCGTACAGAGTGGTGCGACCGCAAACGTAATCACGCTGCATTAGTTGCCAGACGATAAATGTAAACGTTTCTGAGAGTAATGCGTCCAATGTGAAGATTTTCAGTTACGTCATTTCGAAAAAAAATGTTGAAAACGTTATGTTTTCTGCGGTTTTTACTACGAATTACCACTTCTCGCTTTTTCTCGTGTAATGTGGCTGCCAGAGTTCGGTTCATGCAAAATCTTAAGGTCCTAGGTCAACTACAAGGCAGAAAAAGCAGCCAAAAACTGAATTTTCAAAAACTAAAACTTGAATTTCTGTGTCTCTTTCTTGGTGACTGCAACAACTTAGAAGCTTCTACTTCGTACAGAGTGTTGCGACCGCAAACGTCATCACGCTGCATTAGTTGCCAGACGATAAATGTAAACGTTTCTGAGAGTAATGCGTCCAATGTGAAGATTTTCAGTTACGTCGATACGAAAACAATGTAGAAAACGTTATGTTTTTTGCGGTTTTTACTACGAATTACCACTTCTCGCTTTTTCTCGTGTAATGTGGCTGCTAGAGTTCGGTTCATGCAAAATCTTAAGGTCCTAGGCCAACTACAAGGCAAAAACTGAATTTTCAAAAACTAAAACTTGAATTTCTGTGCCTCTTTCTTGGTGACTGCAACAACTTAGAAGCTTCTATATCGTACAGAGTGGTGCGACCGCAAACGTAATCACGCTGCATTAGTTGCCAGACGATAAATGTAAACGTTTCTGAGAGTAATGCGTCCAATGTGAAGATTTTCAATTACGTCGATACGAAAACAATGTAGAAAACGTTATGTTTTTTGCGGTTTTTACTACGAATTACCACTTCTCGCTTTTTCTCGTGTAATGTGGCTGCCAGAGTTCGGTTCATGCAAAATCTTAAGGTCCTAGGTCAACTACAAGGCAGCAAAAGCAGCCAAAAACTGAATTTTCAAAAACTAAAACTTGTATTTCTGTGCCTCTTTCTTGGTGACTGCAACAACTTAGAAGCTTCTACTTCGTACAGAGTGGTGCGACCGCAAACGTCATCACGCTGCATTAGTTGCCAGACGATAAATGTAAACGTTTCTGAGAGTAATTCGTCCAATGTGAAGATTTACAGTTACGTCGATACGAAAACAATGTAGAAAACGTTATGTTTTCTGCGGTTTTTACTACGAATTACCACTTCTCGCTTTTGCTCGTGTAATGTGGCTGCCAGAGTTCGGTTCATGCAAAATCTTAAGGTCCTAGGTCAACTACAAGGCAGCAAAAGCAGCCAAAAACTGAATTTTCAAAAACTAAAACTTGAATTTCTGTGCCTCTTTCTTGGTGACTGCAACAACTTAGAAGCTTCTACTTCGTACAGAGTGGTGCGACCGCAAACGTCATCACGCTGCATTAGTTGCCAGACGATAAATGTAAACGTTTCTGAGAGTAATGCGCCCAATATGAAGATTTTCAGTTACGTCATTTCGAAAACAAATGTTGAAAACGTTATGTTTTCTGCGGTTTTTACTACGAATTACCACTTCTCGCTTTTTCTCGTGTAATGTGGCTGCCAGAGTTCGGTTCATGCAAAATCTTAAGGTCCTAGGTCAACTACAAGGCAGCAAAAGCAGCCAAAAACGGAATTTTCAAAAACTAAAACTTGAATTTCTGTGCCTCTTTCTTGGTGACCGCAACAACTTAGAAGCTTCTACTTCGTACAGAGTGGTGCGACCGCAAACGTCATCACGCTGCATTAGTTGCCAGACGATAAATGTAAACGTTTCTGAGAGTAATGCGTCCAATGTGAAGATTTTCAGTTACGTCGATACGAAAACAATGTAGAAAACGTTATGTTTTCAGCGGTTTTTACTACGAATTACCACTTCTCGCTTTTTCTCCTGTAATGTGGCTGCCGGAGTTCGGTTCATGCTAAATCTCAAGGTCCTAGGTCAACTACAAGGCAGCAAAAGCAGCCAAAAACTGAATTTTCAAAAACTAAAACTTGAATTTCTGTGCCTTTTTCTTGGTGACTGCAACAACTTAGAAGCTTCTACTTCGTACAGAATGGTGCGACCGCAAACGTCATCACGCGGCATTAGTTGCCAGACGATAAATGTAAACGTTTCTGAGAGTAATGCTTCCAATGTGAAGATTTTCAGTTACGTCATTTCGAAAACAATGTAGAAAACGTTATGTATTCTGCGGTTTTTACTACGAATTACCACTTCTCGCTTTTTCTCGTGTATTGTGGCTGCCAGAGTTCGGTTCATGCAAAATCTTAAGGTCCTAGGTCAACTACAAGGCAGCAAAAGCAGACAAAAACTGAATTTTCAAAAACTAAAACTTGAATTTCTGTGCCTCTTTCTTGGTGACTGCAACAACTTAGAAGCTTCTACTACGTACAGAGTGGTGCGACCGCAAACGTCATCACGCTGCATTAGTTGCCAGACGTTAAATGTAAACGTTTCTGAGAGTAATGCGTCCAATGTGAAGATATTCAGTTACGTCGATACGAAAACAAATGTTGAAAACGTTATGTTTTCTACGGTTTTTACTACGAATTACCACTTCTCGCTTTTTCTCGTGTAATGTGGCTGCCAGAGTTCGGTTCATGCAAAATCTTAAGGTCCTAGGCCAACTACAAGGCAAAAACTGAATTTTCAAAAACTAAAACTTGAATTTCTGTGCCTCTTTCTTGGTGACTGCAACAACTTAGAAGCTTCTACATCGTACAGAGTGGTGCGACCGCAAACGTAATCACGCTGCATTAGTTGCCAGACGATAAATGTAAACGTTTCTGAGAGTAATGCGTCCAATGTGAAGATTTTCAGTTACGTCATTTCGAAAAAAAATGTTGAAAACGTTATGTTTTCTGCGGTTTTTACTACGAATTACCACTTCTCGCTTTTTCTCGTGTAATGTGGCTGCCAGAGTTCGGTTCATGCAAAATCTTAAGGTCCTAGGTCAACTACAAGGCAGAAAAAGCAGCCAAAAACTGAATTTTCAAAAACTAAAACTTGAATTTCTCTGTCTCTTTCTTGGTGACTGCAACAACTTAGAAGCTTCTACTTCGTACAGAGTGTTGCGACCGCAAACGTCATCACGCTGCATTAGTTGCCAGACGATAAATGTAAACGTTTCTGAGAGTAATGCGTCCAATGTGAAGATTTTCAGTTACGTCGATACGAAAACAATGTAGAAAACGTTATGTTTTTTGCGGTTTTTACTACGAATTACCACTTCTCGCTTTTTCTCGTGTAATGTGGCTGCTAGAGTTCGGTTCATGCAAAATCTTAAGGTCCTAGGCCAACTACAAGGCAAAAACTGAATTTTCAAAAACTAAAACTTGAATTTCTGTGCCTCTTTCTTGGTGACTGCAACAACTTAGAAGCTTCTATATCGTACAGAGTGGTGCGACCGCAAACGTAATCACGCTGCATTAGTTGCCAGACGATAAATGTAAACGTTTCTGAGAGTAATGCGTCCAATGTGAAGATTTTCAATTACGTCGATACGAAAACAATGTAGAAAACGTTATGTTTTTTGCGGTTTTTACTACGAATTACCACTTCTCGCTTTTTCTCGTGTAATGTGGCTGCCAGAGTTCGGTTCATGCAAAATCTTAAGGTCCTAGGTCAACTACAAGGCAGAAAAAGCAGCCAAAAACTGAATTTTCAAAAACTAAAACTTGAATTTCTGTGTCTCTTTCTTGGTGACTGCAACAACTTAGAAGCTTCTACTTCGTACAGAGTGTTGCGACCGCAAACGTCATCACGCTGCATTAGTTGCCAGACGATAAATGTAAACGTTTCTGAGAGTAATGCGTCCAATGTGAAGATTTTCAGTTACGTCGATACGAAAACAATGTAGAAAACGTTATGTTTTTTGCGGTTTTTACTACGAATTACCACTTCTCGCTTTTTCTCGTGTAATGTGGCTGCTAGAGTTCGGTTCATGCAAAATCTTAAGGTCCTAGGCCAACTACAAGGCAAAAACTGAATTTTCAAAAACTAAAACTTGAATTTCTGTGCCTCTTTCTTGGTGACTGCAACAACTTAGAAGCTTCTATATCGTACAGAGTGGTGCGACCGCAAACGTAATCACGCTGCATTAGTTGCCAGACGATAAATGTAAACGTTTCTGAGAGTAATGCGTCCAATGTGAAGATTTTCAATTACGTCGATACGAAAACAATGTAGAAAACGTTATGTTTTTTGCGGTTTTTACTACGAATTACCACTTCTCGCTTTTTCTCGTGTAATGTGGCTGCCAGAGTTCGGTTCATGCAAAATCTTAAGGTCCTAGGTCAACTACAAGGCAGCTAAAGCAGCCAAAAACTGAATTTTCAAAAACTAAAACATGAATTTCTGTGCCTCTTTCTTGGTGACTGCAACAACTTAGAAGCTTCTACTTCGTACAGAGTGGTGCGACCGCAAACGTCATCACGCTGCATTAGTTGCCAGACGATAAATGTAAACGTTTCTGAGAGTAATGCGTCCAATGTGAAGATTTTCAGTTACGTCATTTCGAAAACAATGTAGAAAACGTTATGTATTCTGCGGTTTTTACTACGAATTACCACTTCTCGCTTTTTCTCGTGTATTGTGGCTGCCAGAGTTCGGTTCATGCAAAATCTTAAGGTCCTAGGTCAACTACAAGGCAGCAAAAGCAGCCAAAAACTGAATTTTCAAAAACTAAAACTTGAATTTCTGTGCCTCTTTCTTGGTGACTGCAACAACTTAGAAGCTTCTACTTCGTACAGAGTGGTGCGACCGCAAACGTCATCACGCTGCATTAGTTGCCAGACGATAAATGTAAACGTTTCTGAGAGTAATGCGTCCAATGTGAAGATTTTCAGTTACGTCATTTCGAAAACAAATGTTGAAAACGTTATGTTTTCTGCGGTTTTTACTACGAATTACCACTTCTCGCTTTTTCTCGTGTAATGTGGCTGCCAGAGTTCGGTTCATGCAAAATCTTAAGGTCCTAGGTCAACTACAAGGCAGCAAAAGCAGACAAAAACTGAATTTTCAAAAACTAAAACTTGAATTTCTGTGCCTCTTTCTTGGTGACTGCAACAACTTAGAAGCTTCTACTACGTACAGAGTGGTGCGACCGCAAACGTCATCACGCTGCATTAGTTGCCAGACGTTAAATGTAAACGTTTCTGAGAGTAATGCGTCCAATGTGAAGATATTCAGTTACGTCGATACGAAAACAAATGTTGAAAACGTTACGTTTTCTACGGTTTTTACTACGAATTACCACTTCTCGCTTTTTCTCGTGTAATGTGGCTGCCAGAGTTCGGTTCATGCAAAATCTTAAGGTCCTAGGCCAACTACAAGGCAAAAACTGAATTTTCAAAAACTAAAACTTGAATTTCTGTGCCTCTTTCTTGGTGACTGCAACAACTTAGAAGCTTCTACTTCGTACAGAGTGTTGCGACCGCAAACGTCATCACGCTGCATTAGTTGCCAGACGATAAATGTAAACGTTTCTGAGAGTAATGCGTCCAATGTGAAGATTTTCAGTTACGTCGATACGAAAACAATGTAGAAAACGTTATGTTTTCTGCGGTTTTTACTACGAATTACCACTTCTCGCTTTTTCTCGTGTAATGTGGCTGCCAGAGTTCGGTTCATGCAAAATCTTAAGGTCCTAGGTCAACTACAAGGGAGCAAAAGCAACCAAAAACTCAATTTTCGAAAACTAAAACTTTAATTCCTGTGCCTCTTTCTTGGTGACTGCAACAACTTAGAAGCTTCTACTTCGTACAGAGTGGTGCGACCGCCAACGTCATCACGCTGCATTAGTTGCCAGACGATAAATGTAAACGATTCTGAGAGTAATGCATCCAATGTGATTTTCAGTTACGTCATTTCGAAAACTAATGTTGGAAACGTTATGTTTTCTGCGGTTTTTACTACGAATTACCACTTCTCGCTTTTTCTCGTGTAATGTGGCTGCCAGAGTTCGGTTCATGCAAAATCTTAAGGTCCTAGGTCAACTACAAGGCAGCAAAAGCAGCCAAAAACTGAATTTTCAAAAACTAAAACTTGAATTTCTGTGCCTCTTTCTTGGTGACTGCAACAACTTAGAAGCTTCTACTTCGTACAGAGTGGTGCGACCGCAAACGCCATCACGCTGCATTAGTTGCCAGACGATAAATGTAAACGTTTCTGAGAGTAATGCGTCCAATGTGAAGATTTTCAGTTACGTCATTTCGAAAACAAATGTTGAAAACGTTATGTTTTCTGCGGGTTTTACTACGAATTACCACTTCTCGCTTTTTCTCGTGTAATCTGGCTGCCAGAGTTCGGTTCATGCAAAATCTTAAGGTCCTAGGCCAACTACAAGGCAAAAACTGAATTTTCAAAAACTAAAACTTGAATTTCTGTGCCTCTTTCTTGGTGACTGCAACAACTTAGAAGCTTCTACATCGTACAGAGTGGTGCGACCGCAAACGTAATCACGCTGCATTAGTTGCCAGACGATAAATGTAAACGTTTCTGAGAGTAATGCGTCCAATGTGAAGAATTTCAATTACGTCGATACGAAAACAATGTAGAAAACGTTATGTTTTTTGCGGTTTTTACTACGAATTACCACTTCTCGCTTTTTCTCGTGTAATGTGGCTGCCAGAGTTCGGTTCATGCAAAATCTTAAGGTCCTAGGTCAACTACAAGGCAGCAAAAGCAGCCAAAAACTGAATTTTCAAAAACTAAAACTTGTATTTCTGTGCCTCTTTCTTGGTGACTGCAACAACTTAGAAGCTTCTACTTCGTACAGAGTGGTGCGACCGCAAACGTCATCACGCTGCATTAGTTGCCAGACGATAAATGTAAACGTTTCTGAGAGTAATTCGTCCAATGTGAAGATTTTCAGTTACGTCGATACGAAAACAATGTAGAAAACGTTATGTTTTCTGCGGTTTTTACTACGAATTACCACTTCTCGCTTTTGCTCGTGTAATGTGGCTGCCAGAGTTCGGTTCATGCAAAATCTTAAGGTCCTAGGTCAACTACAAGGCAGCAAAAGCAGCCAAAAACTGAATTTTCAAAAACTAAAACTTGAATTTCTGTGCCTCTTTCTTGGTGACTGCAACAACTTAGAAGCTTCTACTTCGTACAGAGTGGTGCGACCGCAAACGTCATCACGCTGCATTAGTTGCCAGACGATAAATGTAAACGTTTCTGAGAGTAATGCGCCCAATATGAAGATTTTCAGTTACGTCATTTCGAAAACAAATGTTGAAAACGTTATGTTTTCTGCGGTTTTTACTACGAATTACCACTTCTCGCTTTTTCTCGTGTAATGTGGCTGCCAGAGTTCGGTTCATGCAAAATCTTAAGGTCCTAGGTCAACTACAAGGCAGCAAAAGCAGCCAAAAACTGAATTTTCAAAAACTAAAACTTGAATTTCTGTGCCTCTTTCTTGGTGACTGCAACAACTTAGAAGCTTCTACTTCGTACAGAGTGGTGCGACCGCAAACGTCATCACGCTGCATTAGTTGCCAGACGATAAATGTAAACGTTTCTGAGAGTAATGCGTCCAATGTGAAGATTTTCAGTTACGTCATTTCGAAAACAAATGTTGAAAACGTTATGTTTTCTGCGGTTTTTACTACGAATTACCACTTCTCGCTTTTTCTCGTGTAATGTGGCTGCCAGAGTTCGGTTCATGCAAAATCTTAGGGTCCTAGGTCAACTACAAGGCGGCAAAAGCAGCCAAAAACTGAATTTTCAAAAATTAAAAGTTGAATTTCTGTGCCTCTTTCTTGGTGACTGCAACAACTTAGAAGCTTCTACTTCGTACAGAGTGGTGCGACCGCAAACGTCATCACGCTGCATTAGTTGCCAGACGATAAATGTAAACGTTTCTGAGAGTAATGCGTCCAATGTGAAGATTTTCAGTTACGTCGATACGAAAACAATGTAGAAAACATTATGTTTTCTGCGGTTTTTACTACGAATTACCACTTCTCGCTTTTTCTCGTGTAATGTTGCTGCCAGAGTTCGGTTCATGCAAAATCTTAAGGTCCTAGGTCAACTACACGGCAGCAAAAGCAGCCAAAAACTGAATTTTCAAAAACTAAAACTTGAATTTCTGTGCCTCTTTCTTGGTGACTGCAACAACTTAGAAGCTTCTACTTCGTACAGAGTGGTGCGACCGCAAACGTCATCACGCTGCATTAGTTGCCAGACGATAAATGTAAACGTTTCTGAGAGTAATGCGTCCAATGTGCAGATTTTCAGTTACGTCATTTCGAAAACAATGTAGAAAACGTTATGTTTTCTGCGGTTTTTACCACGAATTACCACTTCTCGCTTTTTCCCGTGTAATGTGGCTGCCAGAGTTCGGTTCATGCAAAATCTTAAGGTCCTAGGTCAACTACAAGGCAGCAAAAGCAGCCAAAAACTGAATTTTCAAAAACTAAAACTTGAATTTCTGTGCCTCTTTCTTGGTGACTGCAACAACTTAGAAGCTTCTACTTCGTACAGAGTGGTGCGACCGCAAACGTCATCACGCTGCATTAGTTGCCAGACGATAAATGTAAACGTTTCTGAGAGTAATGCGTCCAATGTGAAGATTTTCAGTTACGTCATTTCGAAAACAAATGTTGAAAACGTTATGTTTTCTGCGGTTTTTACTACGAATTACCACTTCTCGCTTTTTCTCGTGTAATGTGGCTGCCAGAGTTCGGTTCATGCAAAATCTTAGGGTCCAAGGTCAACTACAAGGCGGCAAAAGCAGCCAAAAACTGAATTTTCAAAAATTAAAAGTTGAATTTCTGTGCCTCTTTCTTGGTGACTGCAACAACTTAGAAGCTTCTACTTCGTACAGAGTGGTTCGACCGCAAACGTCATCACGCTGCATTAGTTGCCAGACGATAAATGTAAACGTTTCTGAGAGTAATGCGTCCAATGTGAAGATTTTCAGTTACGTCATTTCGAAAACAAATGTTGAAAACGTTATGTTTTCTGCGGTTTTTACTACGAATTACCACTTCTCGCTTTTTCTCGTGTAATGTGGCTGCCAGAGTTCGGTTCATGCAAAATCTTAAGGTCCTAGGTCAACTACAAGGCAGCAAAAGCAGCCAAAAACTGAATTTTCAAAAACTAAAACTTGAATTTCTGTGCCTCTTTCTTTGTGACTGCAACAACTTAGAAGCTTCTACTTCGTACGGAGTGGTGCGACCGCAAACGTCATCACGCTGCACTAGTTGCCAGACGACAAATGTAAACGTTTCTGAGAGTAATGCGTCCAATGTGCAGATTTTCAGTTACGTCATTTCGAAAACAATGTAGAAAACGTTATGTTTTCTGCGGTTTTTACTACGAATTACCACTTCTCGCTTTTTCTCGTGTAATGTGGCTGCCAGAGTTCGCTTCATGCAAAGTCTTAAGGTCCTATGTCAACTACAAGGCAGCAAAAGCTGCCAAGAACTGAATTTTCAAAAACTAAAACTTGAATTTCTGTGCCTCTTTCTTGGTGACTGCAACAACTTAGAAGCTTCTACTTCGTACAGAGTGGTGCGACCGCAAACGTCATCACGCGGCATTAGTTGCCAGACGATAAATGTAAACGTTTCTGAGAGTAATGCGTCCAATGTGAAGATTTTCAGTTACGTCATTTCGAAAACAAATGTTGAAAACGTTATGGTTTCTGCGGTTTTTACTACGAATTACCACTTCTCGCTTTTTCTCGTGTAATGTGGGTGCCAGAGTTCGGTTCATGCAAAATCTTAAGGTCCTAGGTCAACTACAAGGCAGCAAACGCAGCCAAAAACTGAATTTTCAAAAACTAAAACTTGAATTTCTGTGCCTCTTTCTTGGTGACTGCAACAACTTAGAAGCTTCTACTTCGTACAGAGTGGTGCGACCGCAAACGTCATCACGCTGCATTAGTTGCCAGACGATAAATGTAAACGTTTCTGAGAGTAATGCGTCCAATGTGAAGATTTTCAGTTACGTCGATACGAAAACAATGTAGAAAACATTATGTTTTTTGCGGTTTTTACTACGAATTACCACTTCTCGCTTTTTCTCGTGTAATGTTGCTGCCAGAGTTCGGTTCATGCAAAATCTTAAGGTCCTAGGTCAACTACACGGCAGCAAAAGCAGCCAAAAACTGAATTTTCAAAAACTAAAACTTGAATTTCTGTGCCTCTTTCTTGGTGACTGCAACAACTTAGAAGCTTCTACTTCGTACAGAGTGGTGCGACCGCAAACGTCATCACGCTGCATTAGTTGCCAGACGATAAATGTAAACGTTTCTGAGAGTAATGCGTCCAATGTGCAGATTTTCAGTTACGTCATTTCGAAAACAATGTAGAAAACGTTATGTTTTCTGCGGTTTTTACCACGAATTACCACTTCTCGCTTTTTCCCGTGTAATGTGGCTGCCAGAGTTCGGTTCATGCAAAATCTTAAGGTCCTAGGTCAACTACAAGGCAGCAAAAGCAGCCAAAAACTGAATTTTCAAAAACTAAAACTTGTATTTCTGTGCCTCTTTCTTGGTGACTGCAACAACTTAGAAGCTTCTACTTCGTACAGAGTGGTGCGACCGCAAACGTCATCACGCTGCATTAGTTGCCAGACGATAAATGTAAACGTTTCTGAGAGTAATTCGTCCAATGTGAAGATTTTCAGTTACGTCGATACGAAAACAATGTAGAAAACGTTATGTTTTCTGCGGTTTTTACTACGAATTACCACTTCTCGCTTTTGCTCGTGTAATGTGGCTGCCAGAGTTCGGTTCATGCAAAATCTTAAGGTCCTAGGTCAACTATAAGGCAGCAAAAGCAGCCAAAAACTGAATTTTCAAAAACTAAAACTTGAATTTCTGTGCCTCTTTCTTGGTGACTGCAACAACTTAGAAGCTTCTACTTCGTACAGAGTGGTGCGACCGCAAACGTCATCACGCTGCATTAGTTGACAGACGATAAATGTAAACGTTTCTGAGAGTAATGCGTCCAATGTGAAGATTTTCAGTTACGTCATTTCGAAAACAAATGTTGAAATCGTTATGTTTTCTGCGGTTTTTACTACGAATTACCACTTCTCGCTTTTTCTCGTGTAATGTGGGTGCCAGAGTTCGGTTCATGCAAAATCTTAAGGTCCTAGGTCAACTACAAGGCAGAAAAAGCAGCCAAAAACTGAATTTTCAAAAACTAAAACTTGAATTTCTGTGCCTCTTTCTTGGTGACTGCAACAACTTAGAAGCTTCTACTTCGTACAGAGTGGTGCGACCGCAAACGTCATCACGCTGCATTAGTTGCCAGACGATAAATGTAAACGTTTCTGAGAGTAATGCGTCCAATGTGAAGATTTTCAGTTACGTCATTTCGAAAACAAATGTTGAAAACGTTATGTTTTCTGCGGTTTTTACTACGAATTACCACTTCTCGCTTTTTCTCGTGTAATGTGGCTGCCAGAGTTCGGTCCATGCAAAATCTTAGGGTCCTAGGTCAACTACAAGGCGGCAAAAGCAGCCAAAAACTGAATTTTCAAAAATTAAAAGTTGAATTTCTGTGCCTCTTTCTTGGTGACTGCAACAACTTAGAAGCTTCTACTTCGTACAGAGTGGTGCGACCGCAAACGTCATCACGCTGCATTAGTTGCCAGACGATAAATGTAAACGTTTCTGAGAGTAATGCGTCCAATGTGAAGATTTTCAGTTACGTCGATACGAAAACAATGTAGAAAACATTATGTTTTCTGCGGTTTTTACTACGAATTACCACTTCTCGCTTTTTCTCGTGTAATGTTGCTGCCAGAGTTCGGTTCATGCAAAATCTTAAGGTCCTAGGTCAACTACACGGCAGCAAAAGCAGCCAAAAACTGAATTTTCAAAAACTAAAACTTGAATTTCTGTGCCTCTTTCTTGGTGACTGCAACAACTTAGAAGCTTCTACTTCGTACAGAGTGGTGCGACCGCAAACGTCATCACGCTGCATTAGTTGCCAGACGATAAATGTAAAGGTTTCTGAGAGTAATGCGTCCAATGTGCAGATTTTCAGTTACGTCATTTCGAAAACAATGTAGAAAACGTTATGTTTTCTGCGGTTTTTACCACGAATTACCACTTCTCGCTTTTTCTCGTGTAATGTGGCTGCCAGAGTTCGGTTCATGCAAAATCTTAAGATCCTAGGTCAACTACAAGGCAGCAAAAGCAGCCAAAAACTGAATTTTCAAAAACTAAAACTTGAATTTCTTTGCCTCTTTCTTGGTGACTGCAACAACTTAGAAGCTTCTACTTCGTACAGAGTGGTGCGACCGCAAACGTCATCACGCTGCATTAGTTGCCAGACGATAAATGTAAACGTTTCTGAGAGTAATGCGTCCAATGTGAAGATTTTCAGTTACGTCATTTCGAAAACAAATGTTGAAAACGTTATGTTTTCTGCGGTTTTTACTACGAATTACCACTTCTCGCTTTTTCTCGTGTAATGTGGCTGCCAGAGTTCGGTTCATGCAAAATCTTAAGGTCCTAGGTCAACTACAAGGCAGCAAAAGCAGCCAAAAACTGAATTTTCAAAAACTAAAACTTGAATTTCTGTGCCTGTTTCTTTGTGACTGCAACAACTTAGAAGCTTCTACTTCGTACGGAGTGGTGCGACCGCAAACGTCATCACGCTGCACTAGTTGCCAGACGACAAATGTAAACGTTTCTGAGAGTAATGCGTCCAATGCGCAGATTTTCAGTTACGTCATTTCGAAAACAATGTAGAAAACGTTATGTTTTCTGCGGTTTTTACTACGAATTACCACTTCTCGCTTTTTCTCGTGTAATGTGGCTGCCAGAGTTCGCTTCATGCAAAGTCTTAAGGTCCTATGTCAACTACAAGGCAGCAAAAGCTGCCAAGAACTGAATTTTCAAAAACTAAAACTTGAATTTCTGTGCCTCTTTCTTGGTGACTGCAACAACTTAGAAGCTTCTACTTCGTACAGAGTGGTGCGACCGCAAACGTCATCACGCGGCATTAGTTGCCAGACGATAAATGTAAACGTTTCTGAGAGTAATGCGTCCAATGTGAAGATTTTCAGTTACGTCATTTCGAAAACAAATGTTGAAAACGTTATGGTTTCTGCGGTTTTTACTACGAATTACCACTTCTCGCTTTTTCTCGTGTAATGTGGCTGCCAGAGTTCGGTTCATGCAAAATCTTAAGGTCCTAGGTCAACTACAAGGCAGCAAAAGCAGCCAAAAACTGAATTTTCAAAAACTAAAACTTGAATTTCTGTGCCTCTTTCTTGGTGACTGCAACAACTTAGAAGCTTCTACTTCGTACAGAGTGCTGCGACCGCAAACGTCATCACGCTGCATTAGTTGCCAGACGATAAATGTAAACGTTTCTGAGAGTAATGCGTCCAATGTGAAGATTTTCAGTTACGTCGATACGAAAACAAATGTTGAAAACGTTATGTTTTCTGCGGTTTTTACTACGAATTACCACTTGTCGCCTTTTCTCGTGTAATGTGGCTGCTAGAGTTCGGTTCATGCAAAATCTTAAGGTCCTAGGTCATCTACAAGGCAGCAAAAGCAGCCAAAAACTGAATTTTCAAAAACTAAAACTTGAATTTCTGTGCCTCTTTCTTGGTGACTGCAACAACTTAGAAGCTTCTACTTCGCACAGAGTGGTGCGACCGCAAACGTCATCACGCTGCATTAGTTGCCAGACGATAAATGTAAACGTTTCTAAGAGTAATGCGTCCAATGTGAAGATTTTCAGTTACGTCATTTCGAAAACAATGTAGATAACGTTATGTTTTCTGCGGTTTTTACTACGAATTACCACTTCTCGCTTTTTCCGTGTAATGTGGCTGCCAGAGTTCGGTTCATGCAAAATCTTAAGGTCCTAGGTCAACTACAAGGCAGCGAAAGCAGCCAAAAACTGAATTTTCAAAAACTAAAACTTGAATTTCTGTGCCTCTTTCTTGGTGACTGCAACAACTTAGAAGCTTCTACTTCGTACAGAATAGTGCGACCGCAAACGTCATCACGCTGCATTAGTTGCCAGACGATAAATGTAAACGTTTCTGAGAGTAATGCGTCCAATGTGAAGATTTTCATTTACGTCATTTCGAAAACAAATGTTGAAAACGTTATGTTTTCTGCGGTTTTTACTACGAATTACCACTTCTCGCTTTTGCTCGTGTAATGTGGCTGCCAGAGTTCGGTTCATGCAAAATCTCAAGGTCCTAGGTCAACTACAAGGCAGCAAAAGCAGCCAAAAACTGAATTTTCAAAAACTAAAACTTTAATTTCTGTGCCTCTTTCTTGGTGACTGCAACAACTTAGAAGCTTCTACTTCGTACAGAGTGGTGCGACCGCAAACGTCATCACGCTGCATTAGTTGCCAGACGATAAATGTAAACGTTTCTGAGAGTAATGCGTCCAATGAGAAGATTTTCAGTTACGTCGATACAAAAACAATGTAGAAAACGTTATGTTTTCTGCGGTTTTTACTACGAATTACCACTTCTCACTTTTTCTCGTGTAATGTGGCTGCCAGAGTTCGGTTCATGCAAAATCTTAAGGTCCTAGGTCAACTACAAGGCAGCAAAAGCAGCCGAAAACTGAATTTTCAAAAACTAAAGCTTGAATTTCTGTGCCTCTTTCTTGGTGACTGCAACAACTTAGAAGCTTCTACTTCGTACAGAGTGGTGCGTCCGCAAACGTCATCACGCTGCATTAGTTGCCAGTCGATAAATGTAAACGTTTCTGAGAGTAATGCGTCCAATGTGAAGATTTTCAGTTACGTCATTTCGAAAACAAATGTTGAAAACGTTATGTTTTCTGCGGTTTTTACTACGAATTACCACTTCTCGCTTTTTCTCGTGTAATGTGGCTGCCAGAGTTCGGTTGATGCAAAATCTTAAGGTCCTAGGTCAACCACAAGGCAGCAAAAGCAGCCAAAAACTGAATTTCCAAAATATAAAACTTGAATTTCTGTGCCTCTTTCTTGGTGACTGCAACAACTTAGAAGCTTCTACTTCGTACAGAGTGGAGCGACCGCAAACGTCATCACGCTGCATTAGTTGCCAGACGATAAATGTAAACGTTTCTGAGAGTAATGCGTCCAATGTGAAGATTTTCAGTTACGTCATTTCGAAAACAAATGTTGAAAACTTTATGTTTTCTGCGGTTTTTACTACGAATTACCACTTCTCGCTTTTTCTCGTGTAATGTGGCTGCCAGAGTTCGGTTCATGCAAAATCTTAAGGTCCTAGGTCAACTACAAGTCAGCAAAAGCAACCAAAAACTGAATTTTCAAAAAGTAAAACTTGAATTTCTGTGCCTCTTTCTTGGTGACTGCAACAACTTAGAAGCTTCTACTTCGTACAGAGTGGTGCGAACGCAAACGTCATCACGCTGCATTAGTTGCCAGACGATAAATGTAAACGTTTCTGAGAGTAATGCGTCCAATGTGAAGATTTTCAGTTACGTCATTTCGAAAACAAATGTAGAAAACTTTATGTTTTCTGCGGTTTTTACTACGAATTACCACTTCTCGCTTTTTCTCGTGTAATGTGGCTGCCAGAGTTCGGTTCATGCAAAATCTTAAGGTCCTAGGTCAACTACAAGTCAGCAAAAGCAGCCAAAAACTGAATTTTCAAAAAGTAAAACTTGAATTTCTGTGCCTCTTTCTTGGTGACTGCAACAACTTAGAAGCTTCTACTTCGTACAGAGTGGTGCGTCCGCAAACGTCATCACGCTGCATTAGTTGCCAGTCGATAAATGTAAACGTTTCTGAGAGTAATGCGTCCAATGTGAAGATTTTCAGTTACGTCGATACGAAAACAATGTAGAAAACGTTATGTTTTCTGCGGTTTTTACTACGAATTACCACTTCTCGCTTTTTCTCGTGTAATGTGGCTGCCAGAGTTTGGTTCATGCAAAATCTTAAGGTCCTAGGTCAACTACAAGGCAGCAAAAGCAACCAAAAACTGAATTTTCAAAAACTAAAACTTGAATTTCTGTGCCTCTTTCTTGGTGACTGCAACAACTTAGAAGCTTCTACTTCGTACAGAGTGGTGCGACCGCAAACGTCATCACGCTGCATTAGTTGCCAGACGATAAATGTAAACGTTTCTGAGAGTAATGCGTCCAATGTGAAGATTTTCAGTTACGTCATTTCGAAAACAAATGTTGAAAACGTTATGTTTTCTGCGGTTTTTACTACGAATTACCACTTCTCGCTTTTTCTCGTGTAATGTGGCTGCCAGAGTTCGGTTCATGCAAAATCTAAAGGTCCTAGGTCAACTACAAGGCAGCAAAAGCAGCCAAAAACTGAATTTTCAAAAACTAAAACTTGAATTTCTGTGCCTCTTTTTGGTGACTGCAACAACTTAGAAGCTTCTACTTCGTACAGAGTGGTGCGACCGCAAACGTAATCACGCTGCATTAGTTGCCAGACGATAAATGTAAACGTTTCTGAGAGTAATGCGTCCAATGTGAAGATTTTCAGTTTCGTCATTTCGAAAACAAATGTTGAAAACGTTATGTTTTCTGCGGTTTTTACTACGAATTACCACTTCTCGCTTTTTCTCGTGTAATGTGGCTGCCAGAGTTCGGTTCATGTAAAATCGTAAGGTCCTAGGTCAACTACAAGGCAGCCAAAGCAGCCAAAAACTGAATTTTCAAAAACTAAAACTTGAATTTCTGTGCCTCTTTCTTGGTGACTGCAACAACTTAGAAGCTTCTACTTCGTACAGAGTGGTGCGACCGCAAACGTCATCACGCTGCATTAGTTGCCAGACGATAAATGTAAACGTTTCTGAGAGTAATGCGTCCAATGTGAAGATTTTCAGTTACGTCATTTCGAAAACAAATGTTGAAAACGTTATGTTTTCTGCGGTTTTTACTACGAATTACCACTCCTCGCTTTTTCTCGTGTAATGTGGCTGCCAGAGTTCGGTTCATGCAAAATCTTAAGGTCCTAGGTCAACTACAAGGCAGCAAAAGCAACCAAAAACTGCATTTTCGAAAACTAAAACTTGAATTTCTGTGCCTCTTTCTTGGTGACTATAACAACTTAGAAGATTCTACTTCGTACAGAGTGGTGCGACCGAAAACGTCATTACGCTGCATTAGTTGCCGGACGATAAATGTAAACGTTTCTGAGAGTAATGCGTCCAATGTGAAGATTTTCAGTTACGTCATTTCGAAAACAAATGTTGAAAACGTTATGTTTTCTGCGGTTTTTACTACGAATTACCACTTCTCGCTTTTTCTCGTGTAATGTGGCTGCCAGAGTTCGGTTTATGCAAAATCTTAAGGTCCTAGGTCAACTACAAGGCAGCAAAAGCAGCCAAAAACTGAATTTTCAAAAACTAAAACTTGAATTTCTGTGCCTCTTTCTTGGTGACTGCAACAACTTAGAAGCTTCTACTTCGTACAGAGTGGTGCGACCGCAAACGTCATCACGCTGCATTAGTTGCCAGACGATAAATGTAAACGTTTCTGAGAGTAATGCGTCCAATGTAAACGTTTCTGAGAGTAATGCGTCCAATGTGAAGATTTTCAGTTACGTCATTTCGAAAACAAATGTTGAAAACGTTATGTTTTCTGCGGTTTTTACTACGAATTACCACTTCTCGCTTTTTCTCGTGTAATGTGGCTGCCAGAGTTCGGTTCATGCAAAATCTTAAGGTCCTAGGTCAACTACAAGGCAGCAAAAGCAGCCAAAAACTGAATTTTCAAAAACTAAAACTTGAATTTCTGTGCCTCTTTCTTGGTGACTGCAACAACTTAGAAGCTTCTACTTCGTACAGAGTGGTGCGACCGCAAACGTCATCACGCTGCATTAGTTGCCAGACAATAAATGTAAGCGTTTCTGAGAGTGATGCGTCCAATATGAAGATTTTCAGTTACGTCGATACGAAAACAATGTAGAAAACGTTATGTTTTCTGCGGTTTTTACTACGAATTACCACTTCTCGCCTTTTCTCGTGTAATGTGGCTGCCAGAGTTCGGTTCATGCAAAATCTTAAGGTCCTAGGTCAACTACTAGGCAGCAAAAGCAGCCAAAAACTGAATTTTCAAAAACTAAAACTTGAATTTCTGTGCCTCTTTCTTGGTGACTGCAACAACTTAGAAGCTTCTACTTCGTACAGAGTGGTGCGACCGCAAACGTCACCACGCTGCATTAGTTGCCAGACGATAAATGTAAACGTTTCTGAGAGTAATGCGTCCAATGTGCAGAGTTTCAGTTACGTCGATACGAAAACAATGTAGAAAACGTTATGTTTTCTGCGGTTTTTACTACGAATTACCACTTCTCGCTTTTTCTCGTGTAATGTGGCTGCCAGAGTTCGGTTCATGCAAAATCTTAAGGTCCTAGGTCAACTACAAGGCAGCAAAAGCAGCCAAAAACTGAATTTTCAAAAACTAAAACTTGAATTTCTGTGCCTCTTTCTTGGTGACTGCAACAACTTAGAAGCTTCTACTTCGTACAGAGTGGTTGCGACCGCAAACGTCATCACGCGGCATTAGTTGCCAGACGATAAATGTAAACGTTTCTGAGAGTATTGCGTCCAATGTGAAGATTTTCAGTTACGTCATTTCGAAAACAAATGTTGAAAACGTTATGGTTTCTGCGGTTTCTACTACGAATTACCACTTCTCGCTTTTTCTCGTGTAATGTGGCCGCCAGAGTTCGGTTCATGCAAAATCTTAAGGTCCTATGTCAACTACAAGGCAGCAAAAGCAGCCAAAAACTGAATTTTCAAAAACTAAAACTTGAATTTCTGTGCCTCTTTCTTGGTGACTGCAACAACTTAGAAGCTTCTACTTCGTACAGAGTGGTGCGACCGCAAACGTCATCACGCTGCATTAGTTGCCAGACGATAAATGTAAACGTTTCTGAGAGTAATGCGTCCAATGTGAAGATTTTCAGTTACGTCATTTCGAAAACAATGTAGAAAACGTTATGTTTTCTGCGGTTTTTACTACGAATTACCACTTCTCGCTTTTTCTCGTGTATTGTGGCTGCCAGAGTTCGGTTCATGCAAAATCTTAAGGTCCTAGGTCAACTACAAGGCAGCAAAAGCATCCAAAAACTAAATTTTCAAAAACTAAAACTTGAATTTCTGTGCCTCTTTCTTGGTGACTGCAACAACTTAGAAGCTTCTACATCGTACAGAGTGGTGCGACCGCAAACGTCATCACGCTGCATTAGTTGCCAGACGATAAATGTAAACGTTTCTGAGAGTAATGCGTCCAATGTGAAGATTTTCAGTTACGTCGATACGAAAACAATGTAGAAAACGTTATGTTTTCTGCGGATTTTACTACGAATTACCACTTCTCGCTTTTTCTCGTGTAATGTGGCTGCCAGAGTTCGGTTCATGCAAAATCTTAAGGTCCTAGGTCAACTACAAGGCAGCAAAAGCAGCCAAAAACTGAATTTTCAAAAACTAAAACTTGAATTTCTGTGCCTCTTTCCTGGTGACTGCAACAACTTAGAAGCTTCTCCTTCGTACAGATTGGTGCGACCGCAAACGTCATCACGCTGCATTAGTTGCCAGACGATAAATGTGAACGTTTCTGAGAGTAATGCGTCCAATGTGAAGATTTTCAGTTACGTCATTTCGAAAACAAATGTTGAAAACGTTATGTTTTCTGCGGTTTTTACTACGAATTACCACTTCTCGCTTTTTCTCGTGTAATGTGGCTGCCAGAGTTCGGTTCATGCAAAATCTTAAGGTCCTAGGTCAACTACAAGGCAGTAAAAGCAGCCAAAAACTGAATTTTCAAAAACTAAAACTTGAATTTCTGTGCCTCTTTCTTGGTGACTGCAACAACTTAGAAGCTTCTACTTCGTACAGAGTGGTGCGACCGCAAACGTCATCACGCTGCATTAGTTGCCAGACGATAAATGTAAACGTTTCTGAGAGTAATGCGTCCAATGTGAAGATTTTCAGTTACGTCATTTCGAAAACAAATGTTGAAAACGTTATGTTTTCTGCGGTTTTTACTACGAATTACCACTCCTCGCTTTTTCTCGTGTAATGTGGCTGCCAGAGTTCGGTTCATGCAAAATCTTAAGGTCCTACGTCAACTACAAGGCAGCAAAAGCATCCAAAAACTAAATTTTCAAAAACTAAAACTTGAATTTCTGTGCCTCTTTCTTGGTGACTGCAACAACTTAGAAGCTTCTACATCGTACAGAGTGGTGCGACCGCAAACGTCATCACGCTGCATTAGTTGCCAGACGATAAATGTAAACGTTTCTGAGAGTAATGCGTCCAATGTGAAGATTTTCAGTTACGTCATTTCGAAAACAAATGTTGAAAACGTTATGTTTTCTGCGGTTTTTACTACGAATTACCACTTCTCGCTTTTTCTCGTGTAATGTGGCCGCCAGAGTTCGGTTCATGCAAAATCTTAAGGTCCTAGGTCAACTACAAGGCAGCAAAAGCAGCCAAAAACTGAATTTTCAAAAACTAAAACTTGAATTTCTGTGCCTCTTTCTTGGTGACTGCAACAACTTAGAAGCTTCTACTTCGTACAGAGTGGTGCGACCGCAAACGTCATCACGCTGCATTAGTTGCCAGACGATAAATGTAAACGTTTCTGAGAGTAATGCGTCCAATGTGCAGATTTTCAGTTACGTCGATACGAAAACAATGTAGAAAACGTTATGTTTTCTGCGGTTTTTACTACGAATTACCACTTCTCGCTTTTTCTCGTGTAATGTGGCTGCCAGAGTTCGGTTCATGCAAAATCTTAAGGTCCTAGGTCAACTACAAGGCAGCAAAAGCAGCCAAAAACTAAATTTTCAAAAACTAAAACTTGAATTTCTGTGCCTCTTTCTTGGTGACTGCAACAACTTAGAAGCTTCTACTTCGTACAGAGTGGTTGCGACCGCAAACGTCATCACGCGGCATTAGTAGCCAGACGACAAATGTAAACGTTTCTGAGAGTATTGCGTCCAATGTGAAGATTTTCAGTTACGTCACTTCGAAAACAAATGTCGAAAACGTTATGTTTTCTGCGGTTTTTACTACGAATTACCACTTCTCGCTTTTTCTCGTGTATTGTGGCTGCCAGAGTTCGGTTCATGCAAAATCTTAAGGTCCTAGGTCAACTACAAGGCAGCAAAAGCATCCAAAAACTAAATTTTCAAAAACTAAAACTTGAATTTCTGTGCCTCTTTCTTGGTGACTGCAACAACTTAGAAGCTTCTACATCGTACAGAGTGGTGCGACCGCAAACGTCATCACGCTGCATTAGTTGCCAGACGATAAATGTAAACGTTTCTGAGAGTAATGCGTCCAATGTGAAGATTTTCAGTTACGTCGATACGAAAACAATGTAGAAAACGTTTTGTTTTCTGCGGATTTTACTACGAATTACCACTTCTCGCTTTTTCTCGTGTAATGTGGCTGCCAGAGATCGGTTCATGCAAAATCTTAAGGTCCTAGGTCAACTACAAGGCAGCAAAAGCAGCCAAAAACTGAATTTTCAAAAACTAAAACTTGAATTTCTGTGCCTCTTTCTTGGTGACTGCAACAACTTAGAAGCTTCTCCTTCGTACAGATTGGTGCGACCGCAAACGTCATCACGTTGCATTAGTTGCCAGACGATAAATGTGACCGTTTCTGAGAGTAATGCGTCCAATGTGAAGATTTTCAGTTACGTCATTTCGAAAACAAATGTTGAAAACGTTATGTTTTCTGCGGTTTTTACTACGAATTACCACTTCTCGCTTTTTCTCGTGTAATGTGGCTGCCAGAGTTCGGTTCATGCAAAATCTTAAGGTCCTAGGTCAACTACAAGGCAGCAAAAGCAGCCAAAAACTGAATTTTCAAAAACTAAAACTTGAATTTCTGTGCCTCTTTCTTGGTGACTGCAACAACTTAGAAGCTTCTACTTCGTACAGAGTGGTGCGACCGCAAACGTCATCACGCTGCATTAGTTGCCAGACGATAAATGTAAACGTTTCTGAGAGTAATGCGTCCAATGTGAAGATTTTCAGTTACGTCAATTCGAAAGCAATGTAGAAAACGTTATGTTTTCTGCGGTTTTTACTACGAATTACCACTTCTCGCTTTTTCTCGTGTATTGTGGCTGCCAGAGTTCGGTTCATGCAAAATCTTAAGGTCCTAGGTCAACTACAAGGCAGCAAAAGCAGCCAAAAACTGAATTTTCAAAAACTAAAACTTGAATTTCTGTGCCTCTTTCTTGGTGACTGCAACAACTTAGAAGCTTCTACTTCGTACAGAGTGGTGCGACCGCAAACGTCATCACGCTGCATTAGTTGCCAGACGATAAATGTAAACGTTTCTGAGAGTAATGCGTCCAATGTGAAGATTTTCAGTTACGTCATTTCGAAAACAAATGTTGAAAACGTTATGTTTTCTGCGGTTTTTACTACGAATTACCACTCCTCGCTTTTTCTCGTGTAATGTGGCTGCCCGAGTTCGGTTCATGCAAAATCTTAAGGTCCTACGTCAACTACAAGGCAGCAAAAGCATCCAAAAACTAAATTTTCAAAAACTAAAACTTGAATTTCTGTGCCTCTTTCTTGGTGACTGCAACAACTTAGAAGCTTCTACATCGTACAGAGTGGTGCGACCGCAAACGTCATCACGCTGCATTAGTTGCCAGACGATAAATGTAAACGTTTCTGAGAGTAATGCGTCCAATGTGAAGATTTTCAGTTACGTCGATACGAAAACAATGTAGAAAACGTTATGTTTTCTGCGGATTTTACTACGAATTACCACTTCTCGCTTTTTCTCGTGTAATGTGGCTGCCAGAGTTCGGTTCATGCAAAATCTTAAGGTCCTAGGTCAACTACAAGGCAGCAAAAGCAGCCAAAAACTGAATTTTCAAAAACTAAAACTTGAATTTCTGTGCCTCTTTCCTGGTGACTGCAACAACTTAGAAGCTTCTCCTTCGTACAGATTGGTGCGACCGCAAACGTCATCACGCTGCATTAGTTGCCAGACGATAAATGTGAACGTTTCTGAGAGTAATGCGTCCAATGTGAAGATTTTCAGTTACGTCATTTCGAAAACAAATGTTGAAAACGTTATGTTTTCTGCGGTTTTTACTACGAATTACCACTTCTCGCTTTTTCTCGTGTAATGTGGCCGCCAGAGTTCGGTTCATGCAAAATCTTAAGGTCCTAGGTCAACTACAAGGCAGCAAAAGCAGCCAAAAACTGAATTTTCAAAAACTAAAACTTGAATTTCTGTGCCTCTTTCTTGGTGACTGCAACAACTTAGAAGCTTCTACTTCGTACAGAGTGGTGCGACCGCAAACGTCATCACGCTGCATTAGTTGCCAGACGATAAAAGTAAACGTTTCTGAGAGTAATGCGTCCAATGTGCAGATTTTCAGTTACGTCGATACGAAAACAATGTAGAAAACGTTATGTTTTCTGCGGTTTTTACTACGAATTACCACTTCTCGCTTTTTCTCGTGTAATGTGGCTGCCAGAGTTCGGTTCATGCAAAATCTTAAGGTCCTAGGTCAACTACAAGGCAGCAAAAGCAGCCAAAAACTAAATTTTCAAAAACTAAAACTTGAATTTCTGTGCCTCTTTCTTGGTGACTGCAACAACTTAGAAGCTTCTACTTCGTACAGAGTGGTTGCGACCGCAAACGTCATCACGCGGCATTAGTTGCCAGACGACAAATGTAAACGTTTCTGAGAGTATTGCGTCCAATGTGAAGATTTTCAGTTACGTCATTTCGAAAACAAATGTTGAAAACGTTATGTTTTCTGCGGTTTTTACTACGAATTACCACTTCTCGCTTTTTCTCGTGTATTGTGGCTGCCAGAGTTCGGTTCATGCAAAATCTTAAGGTCCTAGGTCAACTACAAGGCAGCAAAAGCATCCAAAAACTAAATTTTCAAAAACTAAAACTTGAATTTCTGTGCCTCTTTCTTGGGGACTGCAACAACTTAGAAGCTTCTACATCGTACAGAGTGGTGCGACCGCAAACGTCATCACGCTGCATTAGTTGCCAGACGATAAATGTAAACGTTTCTGAGAGTAATGCGTCCAATGTGAAGATTTTCAGTTACGTCGATACGAAAACAATGTAGAAAACGTTTTGTTTTCTGCGGATTTTACTACGAATTACCACTTCTCGCTTTTTCTCGTGTAATGTGGCTGCCAGAGATCGGTTCATGCAAAATCTTAAGGTCCTAGGTCAACTACAAGGCAGCAAAAGCAGCCAAAAACTGAATTTTCAAAAACTAAAACTTGAATTTCTGTGCCTCTTTCTTGGTGACTGCAACAACTTAGAAGCTTCTCCTTCGTACAGATTGGTGCGACCGCAAACGTCATCACGTTGCATTAGTTGCCAGACGATAAATGTGACCGTTTCTGAGAGTAATGCGTCCAATGTGAAGATTTTCAGTTACGTCATTTCGAAAACAAATGTTGAAAACGTTATGTTTTCTGCGGTTTTTACTACGAATTACCACTTCTCGCTTTTTCTCGTGTAATGTGGCTGCCAGAGTCCGGTTCATGCAAAATCTTAAGGTCCTAGGTCAACTACAAGGAAGCAAAAGCAGCCAAAAACTGAATTTTCAAAAACTAAAACTTGAATTTCTGTGCCTCTTTCTTGGTGACTGCAACAACTTAGAAGCTTCTACTTCGTACAGAGTGGTGCGACCGCAAACGTCATCACGCTGCATTAGTTGCCAGACGATAAATGTAAACGTTTCTGAGAGTAATGCGTCCAATGTGAAGATTTTCAGTTACGTCGATACGAAAACAATGTAGAAAACGTTATGTTTTCTGCGGTTTTTACTACGAATTACCACTTCTCGTTCTTCTCGTGTAATGTGGCTGCCAGAGTTCGGTTCATGCAAGATCTTTAGGTCCTAGGTCAACTACAAGGCAGCAAAAGCAGCCAAAAACTGAATTTTCGAAAATTAAAACTTGAATTTCTGTGCCTCTTTCTTGGTGACTGCAACAACTTAGAAGCTTCTACTTCGTACAGAGTGGTGCGACCGCAAACGTCATCACGCGGCATTAGTTGCCAGACGATAAATGTAAACGTTTCTGAGAGTAATGCGTCCAATGTGAAGATTTTCAGTTACGTCATTTCAAAAACAAATGTTAAAAACGTTATGGTTTCTGCGGTTTTTACTACGAATTACCACTTCTCGCTTTTTCTCGTGTATTGTGGCTGCCAGAGTTCGGTTCATGCAAAATCTTAAGGTCCTAGGTCAACTACAAGGCAGCAAAAGCATCCAAAAACTAAATTCTCAAAAACTAAAACTTGAATTTCTGTGCCTCTTTCTTGGTGACTGCAACAACTTAGAAGCTTGTACTTCGTACAGAGTGGTGCGACCGCAAACGTCATCACGCTGCATTAGTTGCCAGACGATAAATGTAAACGTTTCTGAGAGTAATGCGTCCAATGTGAAGATTTTCAGTTACGTCATTTCGAAAACAATGTAGAAAACGTTATGTTTTCTGCGGTTTTTACTACGAATTACCACTTCTCGCTTTTTCTCGTGTATTGTGGCTGCCAGAGTTCGGTTCATGCAAAATCTTAAGGTCCTAGGTCAACTACAAGGCAGCAAAAGCATCCAAAAACTAAATTTTCAAAAACTAAAACTTGAATTTCTGTGCCTCTTTCTTGGTGACTGCAACAACTTAGAAGCTTCTACATCGTACAGAGTGGTGCGACCGCAAACGTCATCACGCTGCATTAGTTGCCAGACGATAAATGTAAACGTTTCTGAGAGTAATGCGTCCAATGTGAAGATTTTCAGTTACGTCGATACGAAAACAATGTAGAAAACGTTATGTTTTCTGCGGATTTTACTACGAATTACCACTTCTCGCTTTTTCTCGTGTAATGTGGCTGCCAGAGTTCGGTTCATGCAAAATCTTAAGGTCCTAGGTCAACTACGAGGCAGCAAAAGCAGCCAAAAACTGAATTTTCAAAAACTAAAACTTGAATTTCTGTGCCTCTTTCCTGGTGACTGCAACAACTTAGAAGCTTCTCCTTCGTACAGATTGGTGCGACCGCAAACGTCATCACGCTGCATTAGTTGCCAGACGATAAATGTGAACGTTTCTGAGAGTAATGCGTCCAATGTGAAGATTTTCAGTTACGTCATTTCGAAAACAAATGTTGAAAACGTTATGTTTTCTGCGGTTTTTACTACGAATTACCACTTCTCGCTTTTTCTCGTGTAATGTGGCTGCCAGAGTTCGGTTCATGCAAAATCTTAAGGTCATAGGTCAACTACAAGGCAGCAAAAGCAGCCAAAAACTGAATTTCCAAAAACTAAAACTTGAATTTCTGTGCCTCTTTCTTGGTGACTGCAACAACTTAGAAGCTTCTACTTCGTACAGAGTGGTGCGACCGCAAACGTCATCACGCTGCATTAGTTGCCAGACGATAAATGTGAACGTTTCTGAGAGTAATGCGTCCAATGTGAAGATTTTCAGTTACGTCACTTCGAAAACTAATGTTGAAAACGTTATGTTTTCTGCGGTTTTTACTACGAATTACCACTTCTCGCTTTTTCTCGTGTAATGTGGCTGCCAGAGTTCGGTTCATGCAAAATCTTAAGGTCCTAGGTCAACTACAAGGCAGCAAAAGCAGCCAAAAACTGAATTTTCAAAAACTAAAACTTGAATTTCTGTGCCTCTTTCTTGGTGACTGCAACAACTTAGAAGCTTCTACTTCGTACAGAGTGGTGCGACCGCAAACGTCATCACGCTGCATTAGTTGCCAGACGATAAATGTAAACGTTTCTGAGAGTAATGCGTCCAATGTGAAGATTTTCAGTTACGTCGATACGAAAACAATGTAGAAAACGTTATGTTTTCTGCGGTTTTTACTACGAATTACCACTTCTCGTTTTTCTCGTGTAATGTGGCTGCCAGAGTTCGGTTCATGCAAAATCTTAAGGTCCTAGGTCAACTACAAGGCAGCAAAAGCAGCCAAAAACTGAATTTTCAAAAATTAAAACTTGAATTTCTGTGCCTCTTTCTTGGTGACTGCAACAACTTAGAAGCTTCTACTTCGTACAGAGTGGTGCGACCGCAAACGTCATCACGCTGCATTAGTTGCCAGACGATAAATGTGAACGTTTCTGAGAGTAATGCGTCCAATGTGAAGATTTACAGTTACGTCGATACGAAAACAATGTAGAAAACGTTATGTTTTCTGCGGTTTTTACTACGAATTACCACTTCTCGCTTTTTCTCCTGTAATGTGGCTGCCAGAGTTCAGTTCATGCAAAATCTTAAGGTCCTAGGTCAACTACAAGGCAGCAAAAGCAACCAATAAATGAATTTTCAAAAACTAAAACTTGAATTTCTGTGCCTCTTTCTTGGTGACTGCAACAACTTAGAAGCTTCTACTTCGTACAGAGTGGTGCGACCGCAAACGTCATCACGCTGCATTAGTTGCCAGACGATAAATGTAAACATTTCTGAGAGTAATGCATCCAATGTGAAGATTTTCAGTTACGTCATTTAGAAAACTAATGTTGAAAACGTTATGGTTTCTGCGGTTTTTACTACGAATTACCACTTCTCGCTTTTTCTCGTGTAATGTGGCTGCCAGAGTTCGGTTCATGCAAAATCTTAAGGTCCTAGGTCAACTACAAGGCAGCAAAAGCAGCCAAAAACTGAATTTTCAAAAACTAAAACTTGAATTTCTGTGCCTCTTTCTTGGTGACTGCAACAACTTAGAAGCTTCTACTTCGTACAGAGTTGTGCGACCACAAACGTCATCACGCTGCATTAGTTGCCAGACGATAAATGTAAACGTTTTTGAGAGTAATGCGTCCAATGTGAAGATTTTCAGTTACGTCATTTCGAAAACAAATGTTGAAAACGTTATGTTTTCTGCGGTTTTTACTACGAATTACCACTTCTCGCTTTTTCTCGTGTAATGTGGCTGCCAGAGTTCGGTTCATGCAAAATCTTAAGGTCCTAGGTCAACTACAAGGCAGCAAAAGCAGCCAAAAACTGAATTTTCAAAAACTAAAACTTGAATTTCTGTGCCTCTTTCTTGGTGACTGCAACAACTTAGAAGCTTCTACTTCGTACAGAGTGGTGCGACGGCAAACGTCATCACGCTGCATTAGTTGCCAGACGATAAATGTAAACGTTTCTGAGAATAATGCGTCCAATGTGAGGATTTTCAGTTACGTCATTTCGAAAACAAATGTTGAAAACGTTATGTTTTCTGCGGTTTTTACTACGAATTACCACTTCTCGCTTTTTCTCGTGTAATGTGGCTGCCAGAGTTCGGTTCATGCAAAATCTTAAGGTCCTAGGTCAACTACAAGGCAGCAAAAGCAGCCAAAAACTGAATTTTCAAAAACTAAAACTTGAATTTCTGTGCCTCTTTCTTGGTGACTGCAACAACTTAGAAGCTTCTACTTCGTACAGAGTGGTGCGACCGCAAACGTCATCACGCTGCATTAGTTGCCAGACGATAAATGTAAACGTTTCTGAGAGTAATGCGTCCAATGTGAAGATTTTCAGTTACGTCGATACGAAAACAATGTAGAAAACGTTATGTTTTCTGCGGTTTTTACTACGAATTACCACTTCTCGCTTTTTCTCCTGTAATGTGGCTGCCAGAGTTCGGTTCATGCAAAATCTCAAGGTCCTAGGTCAACTACAAGGCAGCATAAGCAGCCAAAAACTGAATTTTCAAAAACTAAAACTTGAATTTCTGTGCCTCTTTCTTGGTGACTGCAACAACTTAGAAGCTTCTACTTCGTACAGAGTGGTGCGACCGCAAACGTCATCACGCGGCATTAGTTGCCAGACGATAAATGTAAACGTTTCTGAGAGTAATGCGTCCAATGTGAAGATTTTCAGTTACGTCATTTCGAAATCAAATGTTGAAAACGTTATGTTTTCTGTGGTTTTTACTACGAATTACCACTTCTCGCGCTTTCTCGTGTAATGTGGCTGCCAGAGTTCGGTTCATGCAAAATCTTAAGGTCCTAGGTCAACTACAAGGGAGCAAAAGCAACCAATAAATGAATTTTCAAAAACTAAAACTTGAATTTCTGTGCCTCTTTCTTGGTGACTGCAACAACTTAGAAGCTTCTACTTCGTACAGAGTGGTGCGACCGCAAACGTCATCACGCTGCATTAGTTGCCAGACGATAAATGTAAACATTTCTGAGAGTAATGCATCCAATGTGAAGATTTTCAGTTACGTCATTTCGAAAACTAATGTTGAAAACGTTATGGTTTCTGCGGTTTTTACTACGAATTACCACTTCTCGCTTTTTCTCGTGTAATGTGGCTGCCAGAGTTCGGTTCATGCAAAATCTTAAGGTCCTAGGTCAACTACAAGGCAGCAAAAGCAGCCAAAAACTGAATTTTCAAAAACTAAAACTTGAATTTCTGTGCCTCTTTCTTGGTGACTGCAACAACTTAGAAGCTTCTACTTCGTACAGAGTGGTGCGACCACAAACGTCATCACGCTGCATTAGTTGCCAGACGATAAATGTAAACGTTTTTGAGAGTAATGCGTCCAATGTGAAGATTTTCAGTTACGTCATTTCGAAAACAAATGTTGAAAACGTTATGTTTTCTGCGGTTTTTACTACGAATTACCACTTCTCGCTTTTTCTCGTGTAATGTGGCTGCCAGAGTTCGGTTCATGCAAAATCTTAAGGTCCTAGGTCAACTACAAGGCAGCAAAAGCAGCCAAAAACTGAATTTTCAAAAACTGAAACTTGAATTTCTGTGCCTCTTTCTTGGTGACTGCAACAACTTAGAAGCTTCTACTTCGTACAGAGTGGTGCGACGGCAAACGTCATCACGCTGCATTAGTTGCCAGACGATAAATGTAAACGTTTCTGAGAATAATGCGTCCAATGTGAAGATTTTCAGTTACGTCATTTCGAAAACAAATGTTGAAAACGTTATGTTTTCTGCGGTTTTTACTACGAATTGCCACTTCTCGCTTTTTCTCGTGTAATGTGGCTGCCAGAGTTCGGTTCATGTAAAATCTTAAGGTCCTAGGTCAACTACAAGGCAGCAAAAGCAGCCAAAAACTGAATTTTCAAAAACTAAAACTTGAATTTCTGTGCCTCTTTCTTGGTGACTGCAACAACTTAGAAGCTTCTACTTCGTACAGAGTGGTGCGACCGCAAACGTCATCAGGCGGCATTAGTTGCCAGACGATAAATGTAAACGTTTCTGAGAGTAATGCGTCCAATGTGAAGATTTTCAGTTACGTCATTTCGAAAACGATGTAGAAAACGTTATGTTTTCTGCGGTTTTTACGACGAATTACCACTTCTCGCTTTTTCTCGTGTATTGTGGCTGCCAGAGTTCGGTTCATGCAAAATCTTAAGGTCCTAGGTCAACTACAAGGCAGCAAAAGCAGCCAAAAACTGAATTTTCAAAAACTAAAACTTGAATTTCTGTGCCTCTTTCTTGGTGACTGCAACAACTTAGAAGCTTCTACTTCGTACAGAGTGGTGCGACCGCAAACGTCATCACGCTGCATTAGTTGCCAGACGATAAATGTAAACGTTTCTGAGAGTAATGCGTCCAATGTGAAGATTTTCAGTTACGTCATTTCGAAAGCAATGTAGAAAACGTTATGTTTTCTGCGGTTTTTACTACGAATTACCACTTCTCGCTTTTTCTCGTGTATTGTGGCTGCCAGAGTTCGGTTCATGCAAAATCTTAAGGTCCTAGGTCAACTACAAGGCAGCAAAAGCATCCAAAAACTAAATTTTCAAAAACTAAAACTTGAATTTCTGTGCCTCTTTCTTGGTGACTGCAACAACTTAGAAGCTTCTACTTCGTACAGAGTGGTGCGACCGCAAACGTCATCACGCTGCATTAGTTGCCAGACGATAAATGTAAACGTTTCTGAGAGTAATGCGTCCAATGTGAAGATTTTCAGTTACGTCGATACGAAAACAATGTAGAAAACGTTATGTTTTCTGCGGTTTTTACTACGAATTACCACTTCTCGTTTTTCTCGTGTAATGTGGCTGCCAGAGTTCGGTTCATGCAAAATCTTAAGGTCCTAGGTCAACTACAAGGCAGCAAAAGCAGCCAAAACCTGAATTTTCAAAAATTAAAACTTGAATTTCTGTGCCTCTTTCTTGGTGACTGCAACAACTTAGAAGCTTCTACTTCGTACAGAGTGGTGCGACCGCAAACGTCATCACGCGGCATTAGTTGCCAGACGATAAATGTAAACGTTTCTGAGAGTAATGCGTCCAATGTGAAGATTTTCAGTTACGTCATTTCGAAAACAAATGTTAAAAACGTTATGTTTTCTGCGGTTTTTACTACGAATTACCACTTCTCGCTTTTTCTCGTGTAATGTGGCTGCCAGAGTTCGGTTCATGCAAAATCTTAAGGTCCTAGGTCAACTACAAGGCAGCAAAAGCAGCCAAAAACTGAATTTTCAAAAACTAAAACTTGAATTTCTGTGCCTCTTTCTTGGTGACTGCAACAACTTAGAAGCTTCTACTTCGTACAGAGTGGTGCGACCGCAAACGTCATCACGCTGCATTAGTTGCCAGACGATAAATGTAAACGTTTCTGAGAGTAATGCGTCCAATGTGAAGATTTTCAGTTACGTCATTTCGAAAACAATGTAGAAAACGTTATGTTTTCTGCGGTTTTTACTACGAATTACCACTTCTCGCTTTTTCTAGTGTATTGTGGCTGCCAGAGTTCGGTTCATGCAAAATCTTAAGGTCCTAGGTCAACTACAAGGCAGCAAAAGCATCCAAAAACTAAATTTTCAAAAACTAAAACTTGAATTTCTGTGCCTCTTTCTTGGTGACTGCAACAACTTAGAAGCTTCTACTTCGTACAGAGTGGTGCGACCGCAAACGTCATCACGCTGCATTAGTTGCCAGACGATAAATGTAAACGTTGCTGAGAGTAATGCGTCCAGTGTGAAGATTTTCAGTTACGTCGATATGAAAACAATGTAGAAAACGTTATGTTTTCTGCGGTTTTTACTACGAATTACCACTTCTCGCTTTTTCTCGTGTATTGTGGCTGCCAGAGTTCGGTTCATGCAAAATCTTAAGGTCCTAGGTCAACTACAAGGCAGCAAAAGCAACCAATAACTGAATTTTAAAAACTAAAACTTGAATTTCTGTGCCTCTTTCTTGGTGACTGCAACAACTTAGAAGCTTCTACTTCGTACAGAGTGGTGCGACCGCAAACGTCATCACGCTGCATTAGTTGCCAGACGATAAATGTGAACGTTTCTGAGAGTAATGCGTCCAATGTGAAGATTTACAGTTACGTCGATACGAAAACAATGTAGAAAACGTTATGTTTTCTGCGGTTTTTACTACGAATTACCACTTCTCGCTTTTTCTCGTGTAATGTGGCTGCCAGAGTTCGGTTCATGCAAAATCTTAAGGTCCTAGGTCAACTACAAGGCAGCAAAAGCAACCAATAAATGAATTTTCAAAAACTAAAACTTGAATTTCTGTGCCTCTTTCTTGGTGACTGCAACAACTTAGAAGCTTCTACTTCGTACAGAGTGGTGCGACCGCAAACGTCATCACGCTGCATTAGTTGCCAGACGATAAATGTAAACATTTCTGAGAGTAATGCATCCAATGTGAAGATTTTCAGTTACGTCATTTCGAAAACTAATGTTGAAAACGTTATGGTTTCTGCGGTTTTTACTACGAATTACCACTTCTCGCTTTTTCTCGTGTAATGTGGCTGCCAGAGTTCGGTTCATGCAAAATCTTAAGGTCCTAGGTCAACTACAAGGCAGCAAAAGCAGCCAAAAACTGAATTTTCAAAAACTAAAACTTGAATTTCTGTGCCTCTTTCTTGGTGACTGCAACAACTTAGAAGCTTCTACTTCGTACAGAGTGGTGCGACCACAAACGTCATCACGCTGCATTAGTTGCCAGACGATAAATGTAAACGTTTTTGAGAGTAATGCGTCCAATGTGAAGATTTTCAGTTACGTCATTTCGAAAACAAATGTTGAAAACGTTATGTTTTCTGCGGTTTTTACTACGAATTACCACTTCTCGCTTTTTCTCGTGTAATGTGGCTGCCAGAGTTCGGTTCATGCAAAATCTTAAGGTCCTAGGTCAACTACAAGGCAGCAAAAGCAGCCAAAAACTGAATTTTCAAAAACTGAAACTTGAATTTCTGTGCCTCTTTCTTGGTGACTGCAACAACTTAGAAGCTTCTACTTCGTACAGAGTGGTGCGACGGCAAACGTCATCACGCTGCATTAGTTGCCAGACGATAAATGTAAATGTTTCTGAGAATTATGCGTCCAATGTGAAGATTTTCAGTTACGTCATTTCGAAAACAAATGTTGAAAACGTTATGTTTTCTGCGGTTTTTACTACGAATTACCACTTCTCGCTTTTTCTCGTGTAATGTGGCTGCCAGAGTTCGGTTCATGCAAAATCTTAAGGTCCTAGGTCAACTACAAGGCAGAAAAAGCAGCCAAAAACTGAATTTTCAAAAACTAAAACTTGAATTTCTGTGCCTCTTTCTTGGTGACTGCAACAACTTAGAAGCTTCTACTTCGTACAGAGTGGTGCGACCGCAAACGTTCATCACGCTGCATTAGTTGCCAGACGATAAATGTAAACGTTTCTGAGAGTAATGCGTCCAATGTGAAGATTTTCAGTTACGTCGATACGAAAACAATGTAGAAAACGTTATGTTTTCTGCGGTTTTTACTACGAATTACCACTTCTCGCTTTTTCTCCTGTAATGTGGCTGCCAGAGTTCGGTTCATGCAAAATCTCAAGGTCCTAGGTCAACTACAAGGCAGCAAAAGCAGCCAAAAACTGAATTTTCAAAAACTAAAACTTGAATTTCTGTGCCTCTTTCTTGGTGACTGCAACAACATAGAAGCTTCTACTTCGTACAGAGTTGTGCGACCGCAAACGTCATCACGCTGCATTAGTTGCCAGACGATAAATGTAAACGTTTCTGAGAGTAATGCGTCCAATGTGAAGATTTTCAGTTACGTCATTTCGAAAACGATGTAGAAAACGTTATGTTTTCTGCGGTTTTTACGACGAATTGCCACTTCTCGCTTTTTCTCGTGTATTGTGGCTGCCAGAGTTCGGTTCATGCAAAATCTTAAGGTCCTAGGTCAACTACAAGGCAGCAAAAGCAGCCAAAAACTGAATTTTTAAAAACTAAAACTTGAATTTCTGTGCCTCTTTCTTGGTGACTGCAACAACTTAGAAGCTTCTACTTCGTACAGAGTGGTGCGACCGCAAACGTCATCACGCTGCATTAGTTGCCAGACGATAAATGTAAACGTTTCTGAGAGTAATGCGTCCAATGTGAACATTTTCAGTTACGTCGATACGAAAACAATGTAGAAAACGTTATGTTTTCTGCGGTTTTTACTACGAATTACCACTTCTCGTTTTTCTCGTGTAATGTGGCTGCCAGAGTTCGGTTCATGCAAAATCTTAAGGTCCTAGGTCAACTACAAGGCAGCAAAAGCAGCCAAAACCTGAATTTTCAAAAATTAAAACTTGAATTTCTGTGCCTCTTTCTTGGTGACTGCAACAACTTAGAAGCTTCTACTTCGTACAGAGTGGTGCGACCGCAAACGTCATCACGCGGCATTAGTTGCCAGACGATAAATGTAAACGTTTCTGAGAGTAATGCGTCCAATGTGAAGATTTTCAGTTACGTCATTTCGAAAACAAATGTTAAAAACGTTATGTTTTCTGCGGTTTTTACTACGAATTACCACTTCTCGCTTTTTCTCGTGTAATGTGGCTGCCAGAGTTCGGTTCATGCAAAATCTTAAGGTCCTAGGTCAACTACAAGGCAGCAAAAGCAGCCAAAAACTGAATTTTCAAAAACTAAAACTTGAATTTCTGTGCCTCTTTCTTGGTGACTGCAACAACTTAGAAGCTTCTACTTCGTACAGAGTGGTGCGACCGCAAACGTCATCACGCTGCATTAGTTGCCAGACGATAAATGTAAACGTTTCTGAGAGTAATGCGTCCAATGTGAAGATTTTCAGTTACGTCATTTCGAAAACAATGTAGAAAACGTTATGTTTTCTGCGGTTTTTACTACGAATTACCACTTCTCGCTTTTTCTAGTGTATTGTGGCTGCCAGAGTTCGGTTCATGCAAAATCTTAAGGTCCTAGGTCAACTACAAGGCAGCAAAAGCATCCAAAAACTAAATTTTCAAAAACTAAAACTTGAATTTCTGTGCCTCTTTCTTGGTGACTGCAACAACTTAGAAGCTTCTACTTCGTACAGAGTGGTGCGACCGCAAACGTCATCACGCTGCATTAGTTGCCAGACGATAAATGTAAACGTTGCTGAGAGTAATGCGTCCAGTGTGAAGATTTTCTGTTACGTCGATATGAAAACAATGTAGAAAACGTTATGTTTTCTGCGGTTTTTACTACGAATTACCACTTCTCGCTTTTTCTCGTGTATTGTGGCTGCCAGAGTTCGGTTCATGCAAAATCTTAAGGTCCTAGGTCAACTACAAGGCAGCAAAAGCAACCAATAACTGAATTTTCAAAAACTAAAACTTGAATTTCTGTGCCTCTTTCTAGGTGACTGCAACAACTTAGAAGCTTCTACTTCGTACAGAGTGGTGCGACCGCAAACGTCATCACGCTGCATTAGTTGCCAGACGATAAATGTGAACGTTTCTGAGAGTAATGCGTCCAATGTGAAGATTTACAGTTACGTCGATACGAAAACAATGTAGAAAACGTTATGTTTTCTGCGGTTTTTACTACGAATTACCACTTCTCGCTTTTTCTCGTGTAATGTGGCTGCCAGAGTTCGGTTCATGCAAAATCTTAAGGTCCTAGGTCAACTACAAGGCAGCAAAAGCAACCAATAAATGAATTTTCAAAAACTAAAACTTGAATTTCTGTGCCTCTTTCTTGGTGACTGCAACAACTTAGAAGCTTCTACTTCGTACAGAGTGGTGCGACCGCAAACGTCATCACGCTGCATTAGTTGCCAGACGATAAATGTAAACATTTCTGAGAGTAATGCATCCAATGTGAAGATTTTCAGTTACGTCATTTCGAAAACTAATGTTGAAAACGTTATGGTTTCTGCGGTTTTTACTACGAATTACCACTTCTCGCTTTTTCTCGTGTAATGTGGCTGCCAGAGTTCGGTTCATGCAAAATCTTAAGGTCCTAGGTCAACTACAAGGCAGCAAAAGCAGCCAAAAACTGAATTTTCAAAAACTAAAACTTGAATTTCTGTGCCTCTTTCTTGGTGACTGCAACAACTTAGAAGCTTCTACTTCGTACAGAGTGGTGCGACCACAAACGTCATCACGCTGCATTAGTTGCCAGACGATAAATGTAAACGTTTTTGAGAGTAATGCGTCCAATGTGAAGATTTTCAGTTACGTCATTTCGAAAACAAATGTTGAAAACGTTATGTTTTCTGCGGTTTTTACTACGAATTACCACTTCTCGCTTTTTCTCGTGTAATGTGGCTGCCAGAGTTCGGTTCATGCAAAATCTTAAGGTCCTAGGTCAACTACAAGGCAGCAAAAGCAGCCAAAAACTGAATTTTCAAAAACTGAAACTTGAATTTCTGTGCCTCTTTCTTGGTGACTGCAACAACTTAGAAGCTTCTACTTCGTACAGAGTGGTGCGACGGCAAACGTCATCACGCTGCATTAGTTGCCAGACGATAAATGTAAACGTTTCTGAGAATTATGCGTCCAATGTGAAGATTTTCAGTTACGTCATTTCGAAAACAAATGTTGAAAACGTTATGTTTTCTGCGGTTTTTACTACGAATTACCACTTCTCGCTTTTTCTCGTGTAATGTGGCTGCCAGAGTTCGGTTCATGCAAAATCTTAAGGTCCTAGGTCAACTACAAGGCAGAAAAAGCAGCCAAAAACTGAATTTTCAAAAACTAAAACTTGAATTTCTGTGCCTCTTTCTTGGTGACTGCAACAACTTAGAAGCTTCTACTTCGTACAGAGTGGTGCGACCGCAAACGTTCATCACGCTGCATTAGTTGCCAGACGATAAATGTAAACGTTTCTGAGAGTAATGCGTCCAATGTGAAGATTTTCAGTTACGTCGATACGAAAACAATGTAGAAAACGTTATGTTTTCTGCGGTTTTTACTACGAATTACCACTTCTCGCTTTTTCTCCTGTAATGTGGCTGCCAGAGTTCGGTTCATGCAAAATCTCAAGGTCCTAGGTCAACTACAAGGCAGCAAAAGCAGCCAAAAACTGAATTTTCAAAAACTAAAACTTGAATTTCTGTGCCTCTTTCTTGGTGACTGCAACAACTTAGAAGCTTCTACTTCGTACAGAGTTGTGCGACCGCAAACGTCATCACGCTGCATTAGTTGCCAGACGATAAATGTAAACGTTTCTGAGAGTAATGCGTCCAATGTGAAGATTTTCAGTTACGTCATTTCGAAAACGATGTAGAAAACGTTATGTTTTCTGCGGTTTTTACGACGAATTGCCACTTCTCGCTTTTTCTCGTGTATTGTGGCTGCCAGAGTTCGGTTCATGCAAAATCTTAAGGTCCTAGGTCAACTACAAGGCAGCAAAAGCAGCCAAAAACTGAATTTTTAAAAACTAAAACTTGAATTTCTGTGCCTCTTTCTTGGTGACTGCAACAACTTAGAAGCTTCTACTTCGTACAGAGTGGTGCGACCGCAAACGTCATCACGCTGCATTAGTTGCCAGACGATAAATGTAAACGTTTCTGAGAGTAATGCGTCCAATGTGAACATTTTCAGTTACGTCGATACGAAAACAACGTAGAAAACGTTATGTTTTCTGCCGTTTTTACTACGAATTACCACTTCTCGCTTTTTCTCGTGTAATGTGGCTGCCAGAGTTCGGTTCATGCAAAATCTTAAGGTCCTAGGTCAACTACAAGGCAGCAAAAGCAACCAAAAACTGAATTTTCGAAAACTAAAACTTGAATTTCTGTGCCTCTTTCTTGGTGACTGCAACAACTTAGAAGCTTCTACTTCATACAGAGTGGTGCGACCGCAAACGTCATCACGCTGCATTAGTTGCCAGACGATAAATGTAACGTTTCTGCGAGTAATGCGTCCAATGTGAAGATTTTCAGTTACGTCATTTCGAAAACAAATGTTGAAAACGTTATGTTTTCTGCGGTTTTTACTACGAATTACCACTTCTCGCTTTTTCTCGTGTAATGTGGCTGCCAGAGTTCGGTTCATGCAAAATCTTAAGGTCCTAGGTCAACTACAAGGCAGCAAAAGCAGCCAAAAAACTGAATTTACAAAAACTAAAACTTGAATTTCTGTGCCTCTTTCTTGGTGACTGCAACAACTTAGAAGCTTCTACTTCGTACAGAGTGGTGCGACCGCAAACGTCATCACGCTGCATTAGTTGCCAGACGATAAATGTAAACGTTTCTGAGAGTAATGCGTCCAATGTGAAGATTTTCAGTTACGTCATTTCGAAAACAAATGTTGAAAACGTTATGTTTTCTGCGGTTTTTACTACGAATTATCACTTCTCGCTTTTTCTCGTGTAATGAGGCTGCCAGAGTTCGGTTCATGCAAAATCTTAGGGTCCTAGGTCAACTACAAGGCAGCAAAAGCAGCCAAAAACTGAATTTTCAAAAATTAAAAGTTGAATTTCTGTGCCTCTTACTTGGTGACTGCAACAACTTAGAAGCTTCTACTTCGTACAGAGTGGTGCGACCGCAAACGTCATCACGCTGCATTAGTTGCCAGACGATAAATGTAAACGTTTCTGAGAGTAATGCCTTCAATGTGAAGATTTTCAGTTACGTCGATACGAAAACAATGTAGAAAACATTATGTTTTCTGCGGTTTTTACTACGAATTACCACTTCTCGCTTTTTCTCGTGTAATGTTGCTGCCAGAGTTCGGTTCATGCAGAATCTTAAGGTCCCAGGTCAACTACAAGGCAGCAAAAGCAGCCAAAAACTGAATTTTCAAAAACTAAAACTTGAATTTCTGTGCCTCTTTCTTGGTGACTGCAACAACTTAGAAGCTTCTACTTCGTACAGAGTGGTGCGACCGCAAACGTAATCACGCTGCATTAGTTGCCAGACGATAAATGGAAACGTTTCTGAGAGTAATGCGTCCAATGTGAAGATTTTCAGTTACGTCATTTCGAAAGCAAATGTTGAAAACGTTATGTTTTCTGCGGTTTTTACTACGAATTACCACTTCTCGCTATTTCTCGTGTAATGTGGCTGCCAGAGTTCGGTTGATGCAAAATCTTAAGGTCCTAGGTCAACTACAACGCAGCAATAGCAGCCAAAAACTGAATTTTCAAAAACTAAAACTTGAATTTCTGTGCCTCTTTCTTGGTGACTGCAACAACTTAGAAGCTTCTACTTCGTACAGAGTGGTGCGACCGCAAACGTCATCACGCTGCATTAGTTGCCAGACGATAAATGTAAACGTTTCTGAGAGTAATTCGTCCAATGTGCAGATTTTCAGTTACGTCATTTCGAAAACAATGTAGAAAACGTTATGGTTTCTGCGGTTTTTACCACGAATTACCACTTCTCGCTTTTTCTCGTGTAATGTGGCTGCCAGAGTTCGGTTCATGCAAAATCCTAAGGTCATAGGTCAACTACAAGGCAGCAAAAACAGCCAAAAACTGAATTTTCAAAAACTAAAACTTGAATTTCTGTACCTCTTTCTTGGTGACTGCAACAACTTAGAAGCTTCTACTTCGTACAGAGTGGTGCGACCGCAAACTTCATCACGCTGCATTAGTTGCCAGACGATAAATGTAAACGTTTCTGAGAGTAATGCGTCCAATGTGAAGATTTTCAGTTACGTCATTTCAAAAACAAATGTTGAAAACGTTATGTTTTCTGCGGTTTTTACTACGAATTACCACTTCTCGCTTTTTCTCGTGTAATGTGGCTACCAGAGTTCGGTTCATGCAAAATCTTAAGGTCCTAGGTCAACTACAAGGCAGCAAAAGCAACCAAAACCTGAATTTTCAAAAACTAAAACTTGAATTTCTGTGCCTCTTTCTTGGTGACTGCAACAACTTAGAAGCTTCTACTTCGTACGGAGTGGTGCGACCGCAAACGTCATCACGCTGCATTAGTTGCCAGACGACAAATGTAAACGTTTCTGAGAGTAATGCGTCCAATGTGCAGATTTTCAGTTACGTCATTTCGAAAACAATGTAGAAAACGTTATGTTTTCTGCGGTTTTTACTGCGATATACCACTTCTCGCTTTTTCTCGTGTAATGTGGCTGCCAGAGTTCGGTTCATGCAAAATCTTAAGGTCCTAGGTCAACTACGAGGCAGCAAAAGCAGCCAAAAACTGAATTTTCAAAAACTAAAACTTGAATTTCTGTGCCTCTTTCTTGGTGACTGCAACAACTTAGAAGCTTCTACTTCGTACAGATTGCTGCGACCGCAAACGTCATCACGCTGCATTAGTTGCCAGACGATAAATGTAAACGTTTCTGAGAGTAATGCGTCCAATGTGAAGATTTTCAGTTACGTCATTTCGAAAACAATGTAGAAAACGTTATGTTTTCTGCGGTTTTTACTACGAATTACCACTTCTCGCTTTTTCTCGTGTAATGTGGCTGCCAGAGTTCGGTTCATGCAAAATCTTACGGTCCTAGGTCAACTACAAGGCAGCGAAAGCAGCCAAAAACTGAATTTTCAAAAACTAAAACTTGAATTTCTGTGCCTCTTTCTTGGTGACTGCAACAACTTAGAAGCTTCTACTTCGTACAGGGTGGTGCGACCGCAAACGTCATCACGCTGCATTAGTTGCCAGACGACAAATGTAAACGTTTCTGAGAGTAATGCGTCCAATGTGAAGATTTTCAGTCACGTCATTTCGAAAACAAATGTTGAAAACGTTATGTTTTCTGCGGTTTTTACTACGAATTACCACTTCTCGCTTTTTCTCGTGTAATGTGGCTGCCACAGTTCGGTTCATGCAAAAGCCTAAGGTCTTAGGTCAACTACAAGGCAGCAAAAGCAGCCAAAAACTGAATTTTCAAAAACTAAAACTTGAATTTCTGTGCCTCTTTCTTGGTGACTGCAACAACTTAGAAGCTTCTACTTCGTACAGAGTGGTGCGTCCGCAAACGTCATCACGCTGCATTAGTTGCCAGACGATAAATGTAAACGTTTCTGAGAGTAATGCGTCAAATGTGAAGATTTTCAGTTACGTCATTTCGAAAACAAATGTTGAAAACGTTATGTTTTCTGCGGTTTTTACTACGAATTACCACTTCTCGCTTTTTCTCGTGTAATGTGGCTGCCAGAGTTCGGTTCATGCAAAATCTTAAGGTCCTAGGTCAACTACAAGGCAGCAAAAGCAGCCAAAAACTGAATTTTTAAAAACTAAAACTTGAATTTCTGTGCCTCTTTCTTGGTGACTGCAACAACTTAGAAGCTTCTACTTCGTACAGAGTGGTGCGACCGCAAACGTCATCACGCTGCATTAGTTGCCAGACGATAAATGTAAACGTTTCTGAGAGTAATGCGTCCAATGTGAAGATTTTCAGTTACGTCGTTTCGAAAACAAATGTAGAAAACGTTATGTTTTCTGCGGTTTTTACTACGAATTACCACTTCTCGCTTTTTCTCGTGTAATGTGGCTGCCAGAGTTCGGTTCATGCAAAATCTTAAGGTCCTAGGTCAACTACAAGGCAGCAAAAGCAGCCAAAACCTGAATTTTCAAAAACTAAAACTTGAATTTCTGTGCCTCTTTCTTGGTGACTGCAACAACTTAGAAGCTTCTACTTCGTACGGAGTGGTGCGACCGCAAACGTCATCACGCTGCATTAGTTGCCAGACGACAAATGTAAACGTTTCTGAGAGTAATGCGTCCAATGTGCAGATTTTCAGTTACGTCATTTTGAAAACAATGTAGAAAACGTTATGTTTTCTGCGGTTTTTACTACAAATTACCACTTCTCGCTTTTTCTCGTGTAATGTGGCTGCCAGAGTTCGGTTCATGCAAAATCTTAAGGTCCTAGGTCAACTACAAGGCAGCAAAAGCAGCCTAAAACTGAATTTTCAAAAACTAAAACTTGAATTTCTGTGCCTCTTTCTTGGTGACTGCAACAACTTAGAAGCTTCTACTTCGTACAGATTGCTGCGACCGCAAACGTCATCACGCTGCATTAGTTGCCAGACGATAAATGTAAACGTTTCTGAGAGTAATGCGTCCAATGTGAAGATTTTCAGTTACGTCATTTCGAAAACAATGTAGAAAACGTTATGTTTTCTGCGGTTTTTACTACGAATTACCACTTCTCGCTTTTTCTCGTGTAATGTGGCTGCCAGAGTTCGGTTCATGCAAAGTCGTAAGGTCCTAGGTCAACTACAAGGCAGCGAAAGCAGCCAAAAACTGAATTTTCAAAAACTAAAACTTGAATTTCTGTGCCTCTTTCTTGGTGACTGCAACAACTTAGAAGCTTCTACTTCGTACAGGGTGGTGCGACCGCAAACGTCATCACGCTGCATTAGTTGCCAGACGACAAATGTAAACGTTTCTGAGAGTAATGCGTCCAATGTGAAGATTTTCAGTTACGTCATTTCGAAAACAAATGTAGAAAACGTTATGTTTTCTGCGGTTTTTACTACGAATTACCACTTCTCGCTTTTTCTCGTGTAATGTGGCTGCCAGAGTTCGGTTCATGCAAAGTCTTAAGGTCCTAGGTCAACTACAAGGCAGCAAAAGCAGCCAAAAACTGAATTTTCAAAAACTAAAACTTGAATTTCTGTGCCTCTTTCTTGGTGACTGCAACAACTTAGAAGCTTCTACTTCGTACAGAGTGGTGCGACCGCAACCGTCATCACGCTGCATTAGTTGCCAGACGATAAATGTAAACGTTTCTGCGAGTAATGCGTCCAATGTGAAGATTTTCAGTTACGTCATTTCGAAAACAAATGTTGAAAACGTTATGTTTTCTGCGGTTTTTACTACGAATTACCACCTCTCGCTTTTTCTCGTGTAATGTGGCTGCCAGAGTTCGGTTCATGCAAAATCTTAAGGTCCTAGGTCAACTACAAGGCAGCAAAAGGAGCCAAAAACTGAATTTTCAAAAACTAAAACTTGAATTTCTGTGCCTCTTTCTTGGTGACTGCAACAACTTAGAAGCTTCTACTTCGTACAGAGTGGTGCGACCGCAAACGTCATCACGCTGCATTAGTTGCCAGACGATAAATGTAAACGTTTCTGAGAGTAATGCGTCCAATGTGAAGATTTTCAGTTACGTCATTTCGAAAACAAATGTTGAAAACGTTATATTTTCTGCGGTTTTTCCTACGAATTACCACTTCTCGCTTTTTCTCATGTAATGTGGCTGCCAGAGTTCGGTTCATGCCAAATCTTAAGGTCCTAGGTCAACCACAAGGCAGCAAAAGCAGCCTAAAACTGAATTTTCAAAAACTAAAACTTGAATTTCTGTGCCTCTTTCTTGGTGACTGCAACAACTTAGAAGCTTCTACTTCGTACAGAGTGGTGTGACCGCAAACGTCATCACGCTGCATTAGTTGCCAGACGATAAATGTAAACGTTTCTGAGAGTAATGCGTCCAATGTGAAGATTTTCAGATACGTCATTTCGAAAACAAATGCTGACAACGTTATGTTTTCTGCGGTTTTTACTACGAATTACCACTTCTCGCTTTTTCTCGTGTAATGCGGCTGCCAGAGTTCGGTTCATGCAAAATCTTAAGGTCCTAGGTTAACTACAAGGCAGCAAAAGCAGCCAAAAACTGAATTTTCAAAAACTAAAACTTGAATTTCTGTGCCTCTTTCTTGGTGACTGCAACAACTTAGAAGCTTCTACTTCGTACAGAGTGGTGCGACCGCAAACGTCATCACGCTTCATTAGTTGGCAGACGATAAATGTAAACGTTTCTGAGAGTAATGCGTCCAATGTGAAGATTTTCAGTTACGTCATTTCGAAAACAATGTAGAAAACGTTATGTTTTCTGCGGTTTTTACTACGAATTACCACTTCTCGCTTTTTCTCGTGTAATGTGGCTGCCAGAGTTCGGTTCATGCAAAATCTTAAGGTCCTAGTTCAACTACAAGGCAGCAAAAGCAGCCAAGAACTGAATTTTCAAAAACTAAAACTTGAATTTCCGTGCCTCTTTCTTGGTGACTGCAACAACGTAGAAGCTTCTACTTCGTACAGAGTGGTGCGACCGCAAACGTCATCACGCTGCATTAGTTGCCAGACGATAAATATAAACGTTTCTGAGAGTAATGCGTCCAATGTGAAAATTTTCAGTTACGTCGATACGAAAACAATGTAGAAAACTTTATGTTTTCTGCGGTTTTTACTACGAATTACCACTTCTCGCTTTTTCTCGTGTAATGTGGCTGCCAGAGTTCGGTTGATGCAAAATCTTAAGGTCCTAGGTCAACTACAAGGCCGCAAAAGCAGCCAAAAACTGAATTTTCAAAAACTAAAACTTGAATTTCTGTGCCTCTTTCTTGGTGACTGCAACAACTTAGAAGCTTCTACTTCGTACAGAGTGGTGCGACCGCAAACGTCATCACGCTTCATTAGTTGCCAGACGATAAATGTAAACGTTTCTGAGAGTAATGCGTCCAATGTGAAGATTTTCAGTTACGTCATTTCGAAAACAAATGTTGAAAACGTTATGTTTTCTGCGGTTTTTACTACGAATTACCACTTCTCGCTTTTTCTCGTGTAATGTGGCTGCCAGAGTTCGGTTCATGCAAAATCTTAAGGTCCTAGGTCAACTACAAGGCAGCAAAAGCAGCCAAAAACTGAATTTTCAAAAACTAAAACTTGAATTTCTGTGGCTCTTTCTTGGTGACTGCAACAACTTAGAAGCTTCTACTTCGTACAGAGTGGTGCGACCGCAAACGTCATCACGCTTCATTAGTTGCCAGACGATAAATGTAAACGTTTCTGAGAGTAATGCGTCCAATGTGAAGATTTTCAGTTACGTCATTTCGAAAACAATGTAGATAACGTTATGTTTTCTGCGGTTTTTACTACGAATTACCACTTCTCGCTTTTTCTCGCGTAATGTGGCTGCCAGAGTTCGGTTCATGCAAAATCTTAAGGTCCTAGGTCAACTACAAGGCAGCAAAAGCAGCCATAACTGAATTTTCAAAAACTAAAACTTAAATTTCTGTGCCTCTTTCTTGGTGACTGCAACAACTTAGAAGCTTCTACTTCGTACAGAGTGGTGCGACCGCAAACGTCATCACGCTGCATTAGTTGCCAGACGATAAATATAAACATTTCTGAGAGTAATGCGTCCAATGTGTAGAAAACGTTATGTTTTCTGCGGTTTTTACTACGAATTACCACTTCTCGCTTTTTCTCGTGTAATGTGGCTGCCAGAGTTCGGTTCATGCAAAATCTTAAGGTACTAGGTCAACTACAAGGCAATTAAAGCAGCCAAAAACGGAATTTTCAAAAACTAAAACTTGAATTTCTGTGCCTCTTTCTTGGTGACTGCAACAACTTAGAAGCTTCTACTTCGTACAGAGTGGTGCGACCGCAAACGTCATCACGCTGCATTAGTTGCCAGACGATAAATGTAAACGTTTCTGAGAGTAATGCGTCCAATGTGAAGATTTTCAGTTACGTCATTTCGAAAACAAATGTTGAAAACTTTATGTTTTCTGCGGTTTTTACTACAAATTACCACTTTTCGCTTTTTCTCGTGTAATGTGGCTGCCAGAGTTCAGTTCATGCAAAATCTTAAGGTCCTAGGTCGACCACAAGGCAGCAAAAGCAGCCAAAAACGGAATTTTCAAAAACTAAAACTTGAATTTCTGTGCCTCTTTCTTGGTGACTGCAACAACTTAGAAGCTTCTACTTCGTACAGAGTGGTGCGACCGCAAACGTCATCACGCTGCATTAGTTGCCAGACGATAAATGTAAACGTTTCTGAGAGTAATGCGTCCAATGTGAAGATTTTCAGTTACGTCATTTCGAAAACAGTGTAGAAAACTTTATGTTTTCTGCGGTTTTTACTACGAATTACCACTTCTCGCTTTTTCTCGTGTAATGTGGTGCCAGAGTTCGGTTCATGCAAAATCTTAAGGTCCTAGGTCAACTACAAGGCAGCAAAAGCAGCAAAAAACTGAATTTTCAAAAACTAAAACTTGAATTTCTATGCCTCTTTCTTGGTGACTGCAACAACTTAGAAGCTTCTACTTCGTACAGAGTGGTGCGACCGCAAACGTCATCACGCTGCATTAGTTCCCAGACGATAAATGTAAACGTTTCTGAGAGTTATGCGTCCAATGTGAAGATTTTCAGTTACGTCGATACGAAAACAATGTAGAAAACGTTATGTTTTCTGCGGTTTTTACTACGAATTACCACTTCTCGCTTTTTCTCGTGTAATGTGGCTGCCAGAGTTCGGTTCATGCAAAATCTTAAGGTCCTAGGTCAACTACAAGGCAGCAAAAGCAGCCTAAAACTGAATTTTCAAAAACTAAAACTTGAATTTCTGTGCCTCTTTCTTGGTGACTGCAACAACTTAGAAGATTCTACTTCGTACAGAGTGGTGCGACCGCAAACGTCATCACGCTGCATTAGTTGCCAGACGATAAATGTAAACGTTTCTGAGACTAATGCGTCCAATGTGAAGATTTTCAGTTACGTAATTTCGAAAACAAATGTTGAAAACGTTATGGTTTCTGCGTTTTTTACTACGAATTACTATTCTCGCTTTTTCTCGTGTAATGTGGCTGCCAGAGTTCGGTTCATGCAAAATCTTAAGGCCCTAGGTGAACTACAAGGCAGCAAAAGCAGCCAAAAACTGAATTTTCAAAAACTAAAACTTGAATTTCTGTGCCTCTTTCTTGGTGACTGCAACAACTTAGAAGCTTCTACTTCGTACAGAGTGGTGCGACCGCAAACGTCATCACGCTGCATTAGTTGCCAGACGATAAATGTAAACGTTTCTGAGAGTAATGCGTCCAATGTGAAGATTTTCAGTTACGTCATTTCGAAAACAAATGTTGAAAACGTTATGGTTTCTGCGTTTTTTACTACGAATTATCACTTCTCGCTTTTTCTCGTGTAATGTGGCTGCCAGAGTTCGGTTCATGCAAAATCTTAAGGTCCTAGGTCAACTACAAGGCAGCAAAAGCAGCCAAAAACTGAATTTTCAAAAACTAAAACTTGAATTTCTGTGCCTCTTTCTTGGTGACTGCAACAACTTAGAAGCTTCTACTTCGTACAGAGTGGTGCGACCGCAAACGTCATCACGCTGCATTAGTTGCCAGACGATAAATGTAAACGTTTCTGAGAGTAATGCGTCCAATGTGAAGATTTTCAGTTACGTCGATACGAAAACAAATGTTGAAAACGTTATGTTTTCTGCGGTTTTTACTACGAATTACCACTTCTCGCTTTTTCTTGTGTAATGTGGCTGCCAGAGTTCGGTTCATGCTAAATCTTAAGGTCCTAGGTCAACTACAAGGCAGCAAAAAGCAGCCAAAAACTGAATTTTCAAAAACTAAAACTTGAATTTCTGTCCCTCTTTCTTGGTGACTGCAACAACTTAGAAGCTTCTACTTCGCACAGAGTGATGCGACCGCAAACGTCATCACGCTGCATTAGTTGCCAGACGATAAATGTAAACGTTTCTGAGAGTAATGCGTCCAATGTGAAGATTTTCAGTTACGTCATTTCGAAAACAATGTAGAAAACGTTATAATTTTTGCGGTTTTTACTACGAATTACCACTTCTCGCTTTTTCTCGTGTAATGTGGCTGCCAGAGTTCGGTTCATGCAAAATCTTAAGGTCCTAGGTCAACTACAAGGCAGCAAAAGTAGCCAAAAACTGAATTTTCAAAAACTAAAACTTGAATTTCTGTGCCTTTTTCTTGGTGACTGCAACAACTTAGAAGCTTCTACTTCGTATAGAGTGGTGCGACCGCAAACGTCATCACGCGGCATTAGTTGCCAGACGACAAATGTAATCGTTTCTGAGAGTAATGCGTCCAATGTGAAGATTTTCAGTTACGTCATTTCGAAAACAAATGTTGAAAACGTTATGTTTTCTGCGGTTTTTACTACGAATTAATACTTCTCGCTTTTTCTCGTGTAATGTGGCTGCCAGAGTTCGGTTCATGCAAAATCTTAAGGTCCTAGGTCAACTACAAGGCAGCAAAAGCAGCCAAAAACAGAATTTTCAAAAACTAAAACTTGAATTTCTGTGCCTCTTTCTTGGTGACTGCAACAACTTAGAAGCTTCTACTTCGTACAGAGTGGTGCGACTGCAAACGTCATCACGCTGCATTAGTTGCCAGACGATAAATGTAAATGTTTCTGAGAGTAATGTGTCCAATGTGAGGATTTTCAGTTACGTCATTTCGAAAACAAATGTTGAAAACGTTATGTTTTCTGCGGTTTTTACTACGAATACCACTTCTCGCTTTTTCTCGTGTAATGTGGCTGCCAGAGTTCGGTTCATGCAAAATCTTAAGGTCCTAGGTCAACTACAAGGCAGCAAAAGCAGCCAAAAACTGAATTTTCAAAAACTAAAACTTGAATTTCTGTGCCTCTTTCTTGGTGACTGCAACAACTTAGAAGCTTCTACTTCGTACAGAGTGGTGCGACCGCAAACTTCATCACGCTGCATTAGTTGCCAGACGATAAATGTAAACGTTTCTGAGAGTAATGCGTCCAATGTGAAGATTTTCAGTTACGTCATATCGAAAACAAATGTTGAAAACGTTATGTTTTCTGCGGTTTTACTACGAATTAATACTTCTCGCTTTTTCTCGTGTAATGTGGCTGCCAGAGTTCGGTTCATGCAAAATCTTAAGGTCCTAGGTCAACTACAAGGCAGCAAAAGCAGCCAAAAACTGAATTTTCAAAAACTAAAACTTGAATTTCTGTGCCTCTTTCTTGGTGACTGCAACAACTCAGAAGCTTCTACTTCGTACAGAGTGGTGCGACCGCAAACGTCATCACGCTGCATTAGTTGCCAGACGATAAATGTAAACGTTTCTGAGAATAATGCGTCCAATGTGAAGATTTTCAGTTACGCCGATACGAAAACAAATGTTGAAAACGTTATGTTTTCTGCGGTTTTTACTACGAATTACCACTTCTCGCTTTTTGTTGTGTAATGTGGCTGCCAGAGTTCGGTTCATGCAAAATCTTAAGGTCCTAGGTCAACTACAAGGCAGCAAAAGCAGCCAAAAACTGAATTATCAAAAACTAAAACTTGAATTTCTGTGCCTCTTTCTTGGTGACTGCAACAACTTAGAAGCTTCTACTTCGTACAGAGTGGTGCGACCGCAAACGTCATCACGCTGCATTAGTTGCCAGACGATAAATGTAAACGTTTCTGAGAGTAATGCGTCCAATGTGAAGATTTTCAGTTACGTCATTTCGAAAACAATGTAGAAAACGTTATAATTTCTGCGGTTTTTACTACGAATTACCACTTCTCGCTTTTTCTCGTGTAATGTGGCTGCCAGAGTTCGGTTCATGCAAAATCTTAAGGTCCTAGGTCAACTACAAGGCAGCAAAAGCAGCCAAAAACTGAATTTTCAAAAACTAAAACTTGAATTTCTGTGCCTCTTTCTTGGTGACTGCAACAACTTAGAAGCTTCTACTTCGTACAGAGTGGTGCGACCGCAAACGTCATCACGCGGCATTAGTTGCCAGACGACAAATGTAAACGTTTCTGAGAGTAATGCGTCCAATGTGAAGATTTTCAGTTACGTCATTTCGAAAACAAATTTTGAAAACGTTATGTTTTCTGCGGTTTTTACTACGAATTAATACTTATCGCTTTTTCTCGTGTAATGTGGCTGCCAGAGTTCGGTTCATGCAAAATCTTAAGGTCCTAGGTCAACTACAAGGCCGCAAAAGCAGCCAAAAACTGAATTTTCAAAAACTAAAACTTGAATTTCTGTGCCTCTTTCTTGGTGACTGCAACAACTTAGAAGCTTCTACTTCGTACAGAGTGGTGCGACCGCAAACGTCATCACGCTGCATTAGTTGCCAGACGATAAATGTAAACGTTTCTGAGAGTAATGCGTCCAATGTGAAGATTTTCAGTTACGTCATTTCGAAAACAAATGTTGAAAACGTTATGTTTTCTGCGGTTTTTACTACGAATTACCACTTCTCGCTTTTTCTCGTGTAATGTGGCTGCCAGAGTTCGGTTCATGCAAAATCTAAAGGTCCTAGGTCAACTACAAGGCAGCAAAAGCAGCCAAAAGCTGAATTTTCAAAAACTAAAACTTGAATTTCTGTGCGTCTTTCTTGGTGACTGCAACAACTTAGAAGCTTCTACTTCGTACAGAGTGGTGCGACCGCAAACGTCATCACGCTGCATTAGTTGCCAGACGATAAATGTAAACGTTTCTGAGAGTATTGCGTCCAATGTGAAGATTTTCAGTTACGTCATTTCGAAAACAAATGTTGAAAACGTTATGTTTTCTGCGGTTTTTACTACGAATTACCACTTCTCGCTTTTTCTCGTGTAATGTGGCTGCCAGAGTTCGGTTCATGCAAAATCTTAAGGTCCTAGGTCAACTACAAGGCAGCAAAAGCAGCCAAAAACTGAATTTTCAAAAACTAAAACTTGAATTTCTGTGCCTCTTTCTTGGTGACTGCAACAACTTAGAAGCTTCTACTTCGTACAGAGTGGTGCGACCGCAAACATCATCACGCTGCATTAGTTGCCAGACGATAAATGTAAACGTTTCTGAGAGTAATGCGTCCAATGTGAAGATTTTCAGTTACGTCATTTCGAAAACAAATGTTGAAAACGTTATGTTTTCTGCGGTTTTTACTACGAATTACCACTTCTCGCTTTTTCTCGTGTAATGTGGCTGCCAGAGTTCGGTTCATGCAAAATCTTAAGGTCCTAGGTCAACTACAAGGCAGCAAAAGCAGCCAAAAACTGAATTTTCAAAAACTAAAACTTGAATTTCTGTGCCCCTTTCTTGGTGACTGCAACAACGTAGAAGCTTCTACTTCGTACAGAGTGGTGCGACCGCAAACGTCATCACGCTGCATTAGTTGCCAGACGATAAATGTAAACGTTTCTGAGAGTAATGCGTCCAATGTGAAGATTTTCAGTTACGTCGATACGAAAACAAATGTTGAAAACGTTATGTTTTCCACGGTTTTTACTTTGAATTATCACTTCTCGCTTTTTCTTGTGTAATGTGGCTGCCAGAGTTCGGTTTATGCAAAATCTTAAGGTCCTAGGTCAACTACAAGGCAGCAAAAGCAGCCAAAAACTGAATTTTCAAAAACTAAAACTTGAATTTCTGTGCCTCTTTCTTGGTGACTGCAACAACTTAGAAGCTTCTACTTCGCACAGAGTGGTGCGACCGCAAACGTCAGCACGCGGCGTTAGTTGCCAGACGATAAATGTAAACGTTTCTGAGAGTAATGCGTCCAATGTGAAGATTTTCAGTTACGTCATTTCGAAAACAAATGTTGAAAACGTTATGTTTTCTGCGGTTTTTACTACGAATTACCACTTCTCGCTTTTTCTCGTGTAATGTGGCTGCCAGAGTTCGGTTCATGCAAAATCTTAAGGTCCTAGGTCAACTACAAGGCAGCAAAAGCAGCCAAAAACTGAATTTTCAAAAACTAAAACTTGAATTTCTGTGCCTCTTTCTTGGTGACTGCAACAACTTAGAAGCTTCTACATCGTACAGAGTGGTGCGACCGCAAACGTCATCACGCTGCATTAGTTGCCAGACGATAAATGTAAACGTTTCTGAGAGTAATGCGTCCAATGTGAAGATTTTCAGTTACGTCATTTCGAAAACAAATGTTGAAAACGTTATGTTTTCTGCGGTTTTTACTACGAATTACCACTTCTCGCTTTTTCTCGTGTAATGTGGCTGCCAGAGTTCGGTTCATGCAAAATCTTAAGGTCCTAGGTCAACTACAAGGCAGCAAAAGCAGCCTAAAACTGAATTTTCAAAAACTAAAACTTGAATTTCTGTGCCTCTTTCTTGGTGACTGCAACAACTTAGAAGCTTCTACTTCGTACAGAGTGGTGCGACCGCAAACGTCATCACGCTGCATTAGTTCCCAGACGATAAATGTAAACGTTTCTGAGAGTTATGCGTCCAATGTGAAGATTTTCAGTTACGTCATTTCGAAAACAAATGTTGAAAACGTTATGTTTTCTGCGGTTTTTACTACGAATTACCACTTCTCGCTTTTTCTCGTGTAATGTGGCTGCCAGAGTTCGGTTCATGCAAAATCTTAAGGTCCTAGGTCAACTACAAGGCAGCAAAAGCAGCCAAAAACTGAATTTTCAAAAACTAAAACTTGAATTTCTGAGCCTCTTTCTTGGTGACTGCAACATCGTAGAAGCTTCTACTTCGTACAGAGTGGTGCGACTGCAAACTTCATCACGCTGCATTAGTTGCCAGACGATAAATGTAAACGTTTCTGAGAGTAACGCGTCCAATGTGAAGATTTTCAGTTACGTCATTTCGAAAACAATGTAGAAAACGTTATGTTTTCTGCGGTTTTTACTACGAATTACCACTTCTCGCTTTTTCTCGTGTAATGTGGCTGCCAGAGTTCGGTTCATGCAAAATCTTAAGGTCCTAGGTCAACTACAAGGCAGAAAAAGCAGCCAAAAACTGAATTTTCAAAAACTAAAACTTGAATTTCTGTGCCTCTTTCTTGGTGACTGCAACAACAGAAGCTTCTACTTCGTACAGAGTGGTGCGACGGCAAACGTCATCACGCTGCATTAGTTGCCAGACGATAAATATAAACGTTTCTGAGAGTAATGCGTCCAATGTGAAGATTTTCAGTTACGTCGATACGAAAACAATGTAGAAAACGTTATGTTTTCTGCGGTTTTTACTACGAATTACCACTTCTCGCTTTTTCTCGTGTAATGTGGCTGCCAGAGTTCGGTTTCTGCAAAATCTTAAGGTCCTAGGTCAACTACAAGGCAGCAAAAGCAGCCAAAAACTGAATTTTCAAAAACAAAAACTTGAATTTATGTGCCTCTTTCTTGGTGACTGCAACAACTTAGAAGCTTCTACTTCGTACAGAGTGGTGCGACCGCAAACGTCATCACGCTGCATTAGTTGCCAGACGATAAATGTAAACGTTTCTGAGAGTCATGCGTCCAATGTGAAGATTTTCAGTTACGTCATTTCGAAAACAAATGTAGAAAACGTTATGTTTTCTGCGTTTTTTACTACGAATTACCACTTCTCGCTTTTTCTCGTGTAATGTGGCTGCCAGAGTTCGGTTCATGCAAAATCTTAAGGTCCTAGGTCAACTACAAGGCAGCAAAAGCAGCAAAAAACTGAATTTTCAAAAACTAAAACTTGAATTTCTGTGCCTCTTTCTTGGTGACTGCAACAACTTAGAAGCTTCTACTTCGTACAGAGTGGTGCGACCGCAAACGTCATCACGCTGCATTAGTTGCCAGACGATAAATGCAAACGTTTCTGAGAGTAATGCGTCCAATGTGAAGATTTTCAGTTACGTCGATACGAAAACAGATGTTGAAAACGTTATGTTTTCTGCGGTTTTTACTACGAATTACCACTTCTCGCTTTTTCTCATGTAATGTGACTGCCAGAGTTCGGTTCATGCAAAATCTTAAGGTCCTAGGTCTACTACAAGGCAGAAAAAGCAGCCAAAAACTGAATTATCAAAAACTGAAACTTGAATTTCTCTGCCTCTTTCTTGGTGACTGCAACAACTTAGAAGCTTCTACTTCGCACAGAGTGGTGCGACCGCAAACGTCATCACGCTGCATTAGTTGCCAGACGATAAATGTAAATGTTTCTGAGAGTAATGCGTCCAATGTGAAGATTTTCAGTTACGTCATTTCGAAAACAATGTAGAAAACGTTATAATTTCTGCGGTTTTTACTACGAATTACCACTTCTCGCTTTTTCTCGTGTAATGTGGCTGCCAGGGTTCGGTTCATGCAAAATCTTAAGGTCCTAGGTCAACTACAAGGCAGCAAAAGCAGCCAAAAACTGAATTTTCAAAAACTAAAACTTGAATTTCTGTGCCTCTTTCTTGGTGACTGCAACAACTTAGAAGCTTCTACTTCGTACAGAGTGGTGCGACCGCAAACGTCATCACGCGGCATTAGTTGCCAGACGACAAATGTAAACGTTTCTGAGAGTAATGCGTCCAATGTGAAGATTTTCAGTTACGTCATTTCGAAAACAAATGTTGAAACCGTTATGGTTT